>NC_081296.1:17679744-18929744 GCF_030435805.1 Mustela lutreola | reverse complement strand
GAGCAGCAGCAGGCAGAGCAGGCAGAGGGAGAAGCAGGTTCCCTGCTCAGCAAGGAGCCTGATGTGGGTCTTGATCCCAGGACCCTGGGATCATGACCTGAGCCAAAGGCAGATGCTTAACCAACTGAGCCACCCAGGTGCCCCCTTTTTATGTATTGTAGACATGATTTCTTTGCCAGATATTTCCTCTAAGTTTGTGTTTTGTCTTTGTATCTTAAGGTATTTTAGGGGACAAAAATTGGTCTTTGATGAAGTTCAATTTATTGTCCTATACTTTTGTGGGTTTATTTCTGGGTTCTCTATTCTATTCCTTTGATTGGTTGGTCTTCCGCTCAACAAGTTCTATAGTCTTTTAAGGTTTACATTTCTTAATTTTTATTTTGATAAATTGCATATATTTTAAGTATATAACAGTCATTTCATATACTTTGCAAAATGATTGCCACAAGCAAATTATCACATATCTGTCACCTCACGTACATTCTCACAAAACACACATACATACACACACATACCTTTAAGATCTACTTAGCAAATTTCAATATAGTATGTATACAACACAGTATTAACTAGAGTTACCATGATATAAAATAGACTTTCAGAACTTCCTGTTTTGATTACTGTTTCCTTTGGTAGACATAGTAATTTCTACCACTTTTCCAAAATTGTTTAGCTATTATAACACCTGTTGCCTTTCCAAATAAATTTTAGAATAAGCTTGCCAGTATCTACAAAAATCCACTAGAAATTTAATAAAAGTTGCATGCAACTTGTAGATCAACTAACTTGGGGAGAATTGACATATTTACTATGTTCATTCTTCCAATCTACAACCACTGTATGTGTCTCCATTTATTTAGTTCTTTAAAAATTTTTCTTCCATAAACATTTTATAGTTTTTGGCATATAATTCCTGTACCTGGTTTATCATATTTATATCAAATATTTCACCATTTAATTGTAAATGGTATTTTAATTTCCATTTTCACATGCTTATTGCTAATATATAGAAATGCAGTTTATTTTTTTTTAATTGATCTTGTGTCCTAGCATTTGTTGAACTCACATAGTTCTATGAGTTTTGGAGGACTAAGTTTCTCACAATTTTCTACATAGACATGTCATCTGCTCATAGAGATAGCATTGTTTCTAACTTTCCAATTTGTGGGTCTAATTTCCTTTTCTTGCTTTATTGTGCTGGCTAGAATATCCAATACTATGTTGAATCAGAGTAGTAAGGGTAGAAATTTTGCCTTGTTCCAGATTTCAGGGGTGTATCATTCAGTTTTTCACCATTAGGTATGTTAGCTGCAGGTGTTTTAAAGATGATTTCATCAAATTTAGTTTGTTTTTTTTTTCTATTCCTAGGTTTGTGGAGAGATTCAATCATCAATGAGTGAGGAATTTTATCAAAAGTTTTTCTTGTATTGATACAATCATATGACTCTAGCCTATTTTTTTTTTTAGATTTTATTTGTTTATTTGACATAGGTCACAAGTAGGCAGAGAGGCAGGCAGAGAGAGAGAGGGAAGCAGGCTCCCCGCCGAGCAGAGAGCCCGACGTGGGACTCAATCCCAGGACCCTGAGACCATGACCTTAGCCGAAGGCAGTGGCCTAAACCACTGAGCCACCCAGGTGCTCGACTCTAGGCTATTGATGTGATGGATCACAAGGACTGATTTTTTTTTTTAAACGATTGAACTAGCTTTGCATTTGGTTGTGGCATATAATTTTTTAATTGCTGGCTTTGATTTGCTATTATCTTATTGAGTATTTTTGAGCTATGTTCATTAGAGATCATCACCTGTAATGTTTTGGTTGTTTTTTGTTTGTTTTCACTGTTTTGTCCAGTTTTGGGTATTTTTACTGAACGATCAATTCAGGATTTAATGATCTAATCCACTAACTCATGAAATAAAAAGCTAAGCCCTGGCACTCTGCCCCCAACTGCCCCATCCCAGAGAATCCTGAGGAGGCTGGACAAGTCAGAAGCATAGCTTCTGGCTGGGTTTGCAAACAATGTTGCCAAATTCAGATAAATTGGAGTTGTTCTAGAGTTTTACACCTATGAACTCAATTTAACAATTATAGCTCCAATCAGATTATTTTATATTGGGTGTTTTTTTTTCTTTGTGTTTCATCTTTTTTAGTTGTTTCAGTAGAAGGCTTCATTTGATACCACTTATTCCTCCATTGCTCTAAACAGAGATCTTTTGAAAATAATGCAAGTCACATTTTAAAAAATTGTCTAGAAAGAAGGCAGCAAGTCCCTGCATAATTGAGACCTCAAGAAATAAACCAGATAAAACACTGGGGCGTGGGGGCCTCTCTGGACAACACAGAAATTGTTAACAAAAAAAGTTTGGAAACTGATAAAATGAATTTTGCTAAGCAGTGCAAAAATCCAGGTGAAAAATAAACTCAATTATGATACTGAATAATTATAATAAAATATATCCACAGATATCTTAAAGACTAATTGCTGTTTTCTGGGCAGTTCCTGTAAATATGCATTAGGTCTGAAGCTAACTAATACCTATGTATATCTTACAACATTTATTTTGGAAGGCCCTCACAGGCAAAAGATGGGTGCCCTGAACCAGTGCAAGAATAGGTCCTAATTCATTTATGAAAATCTTATAGACTCCAAAGTGAAATTGTTTGATTACAACTATTCTTACCTTTATAAAATACAATTCTTAGAAAGTATAGAAGTGGCTTTAATTTTAAAAACAAGTCACAGCAGTCTGCTGTGACTGCTGATTTGTTAAAATCCTGCTAATGGTAGATTGCTTAGACAGGACTCAGATTTACATAAACATTTAAAATAATCAAAGATCAGAGCTCAAATATCAAACTCAGGCAAATGTCCATTTCCCTCTTCTTTGCTTCAACTGAAAATCAAAAGGGCTAATTTTACTAGTATCAAAAACATTTCCCCTTCTTAATAACCCCATGAGACTGAGGCCAAATCAAATGTGATATTTGCTTTTATATCAAAAACAAAGTAAACTTTTATAAATCAAATTTTATGCAGTCTATAATGTAAAGAACCAATGAGAGAGATTTATCTCAAAATCCATAAATTGAACACAAACTCACAGAATAAATTAAATCAAATATGAAAGAAAATAAACATCTAGGTTTAGGGAACAATAAATATGTAAAAAGATTGAAAAATAATATAGCAAGGCAATCAAAACCTCCAGAAAAAAGAGTGGCAAGGGATTGGTCCTACAGATAGAAAAATGAAATACAATGAGAAGAATGGTGTTAAAAGAATTTCCACATCACTATCCAAAATGAGCAAGACATTACCTTGTGGCCCTGCAGCAGGGATAGAGTTTCTGAGCACTGATCTTATTTCCATCTCTATAGTGCAATGGCTTTCCCTGGTCCTCAGAAAATAAAGCTTGCTGGGAAATTAATTTTGCAACTACTTAGTTCAAAACGATTTTTTGTAAAAAACACTAACATCAGAGAAACTCAAGCTTATCTGAAAGGGAAGTGACAGCCACTTGTAACTGAAGATCTGAATCATCATGCTATTGTTCAAAAAGACTAAGCCAATGTGGCTAAACCATTATCATCTATAAAGAAATTGTTGCCATACCCTGAGGGTTTGTGCCTCTATCGTAGTAAACATTTAGTGGATATGTGTTTATGGTGGCAATACAGAGGACACTAATGGGATAGAAGATGAAAGGAAAGTGTGGATTTGTCTGTTTTAAGATTTTATTTGACGAGATCACAGCAAGGGGAGCAGCAGAGGGAGAGAGAGAAGCAGGTCCCCTGCCCTTCCCTGAGCAGGAAGCCCTGTGCACGGCTCAATGCCAGGACCCGGGGATCATGACCTGTGCTGAAGGCAGACACTCAATCAACTGAGCCACCTAGGTGCCCCAAAAGTATGTTTTTAGTAATTATATGGTGTCATTTTATTTAAGAAAGGGGTGAGAAGGAAGAAACAAAAGGGAAGAGAGAACAAGGGGAAAAGATTGAGTTCTCTTGGACACTGCCTCCCTGGACTCCTATTGCCTATGGCGGCTGGTATCTATCATACTAGTATGGCATTCCAAGACAGCATTAGCTCAGTAGTAATGACAACACCATTTGTTAAGCACCCACCACAGGCAAGATGTATCATTCTAAAAACATGATCATATCTAATTCTCAAACCAATTCTGCAAGATAGGGTCTTTACAGATAATGAAACTGAAGCCCTGAGGCAGTTAAGTCACCAAAGGTCACACAGCTAATAAGTAGACGAGTTCAATTCACAAGTCCCTACTTTTGGGTAAACTGGGTGGCTCAGTTGGTTTTACATGGGACTCTTGATTTTGGCTCAGATCATGATCCCAGAGTTGTGAGATAGAGCCCCATAATATCCATGCTGGGTATGGAGACTGGTTTGGACTCTTCCTCTCCCTCTACCCCTGGCCCCTGCATATATGTGTGTGGTCTTAAGAAAAAAAAAGTTTCTATTTTCAACACTGTGGTAGACTAGCTTAACTTTTTTATATAATTCTTCATAAGAACAAGTCTTTTTCTTCTTCTTCTTCTTCTTTTTTAACCGATGTAGCTTGTAAGCTCTTTCACATCTATGTTCGGACATTAGTTTTATTTTCTAATTTATTAAAAACATTTTACTTAAGTGCAATCTCCCAAGATTCCTTCAAGCTCTATTACTATCTATGTTTCTAGTCTGTAAAAACCTCAGCCTTATTCAAGCTCTCATGAGCATGATAGGTGCTCAATAAAATATTCAAAAATGACTTGTTTAATTAATGGATAACACCTTCCCCATTTAAGGAAAAGAATGTTATAACATCAGTAGCCACTGAAGTGTCCATTTTGCTTGAGGAACTCAAAATGTTTAGAATAAGATGATGAATTCGGTTGTTTTTATGCTTCGTTAAGGAGTGAACTGGCAAAATATTTTATGAGATGCCTATTACAATTCTTTTTAAATTATAGCACTTCTGAGTTTGTATATATCACTTTCCTTTTCATAGTCTAACTTACTCGGTCAAAACCCATTTAACATTTCTATTCCTACCTAACATTTTGCAAAAGGCAAGGATTCTCAGTCATTAATATATCTCAAATTATACTCTGTCATTGTTATTTTTGAATCACAAGACTTTTACACAATGAGCTATCATTCCAAAATGATCTTAAGTAACAATTTTAAAAAATTCCAATCCATTCTGTTGTGCCAGTGTATTATATTTCAACATGTTTTATCAGATATTTTAAAAACCACACAATATTTTTCTGTAAACACACATGTGTCAGTGCTTGCATCATTTTATCCAATACTCTTGATAATCCAGTAAAGAGAATTCCCACAAACTAAGCTGATTTGTTATTCCCATGATCTATGTTTGACTATAGGTAGGAAAAATAAGACAAATTTGCAGAAGCATTTAAATAGGCTATTCAACATTCCAGACTACTTATTTAGGCTGAATAAGTATTTGACAAATTAAAAACCACACAATTGTCTTTGTGCTATAAACAATCCAAGGATAAAGATGTGGGAATAGTTAGATCAGAAAGATTTTAGGTGGCAACAGGGATGCAGAGAGGGAGGGAATGACCATAATATTCTCCAGAACAATGGTTTAGGGCCAAGTACTTGGATAAATATTGTCACTGATAAACAACGGTATCTATAACCATTTCTGTGGAGTAACATCTTCTTAGAACATTCACCATAGTAGAGAAACAATCTCAGTAGAGGCATCCAGACAAGTAGAGGTCCTAAAAATTTATGGAAGTAAGCAAAGAAGATCAACCAGGTAATACTAATGCCCAGAAAGACTTATATATCTTGGAATTTTTCAGGCTTAAAGAAAATATGAATAAACATATATTTATTACATATACTTATTGACAGTTGTATGTATAGGCACAGATACAAATATAAACATATTTTACCATTTTGAGATAGTATCTACTTCCTTAAATTCAAGCAGCTTTGGTTATAGCTACTGAAAGATTGTTTACAAAATATTTTTCACTAAATATTTAAATCCAGATTGTTTAGGCAGATTTGAGACACTACTACCATTCCTGAAAGAGTAGAATGCAGTAACAAACAAACAAACTCATCTTTCCATAAGAGGTCACAAATACCATAAGCTTGTGAATAGAACATAGAGGACAAACAAGTAAAAATATCAGGTTCTGAAGTGGAAAAAGGAAGTAAGTTGTAGAGCCTTTAGAGCTACAATGTTTTAGGTCTGAAGAAACCACTGAAGGAGACTGGAAAACCGCAAAAAAACAACACAAATACATCTGTGGGTAGAAGACCACTGCCTGGCCAAGACTCATGTGGTAAGCAAAAATACAGTTACCCAGGGTGCCTGGGTAGCTCTGCTGGTTAAACTTCTGCCTTTGGCTCAGATCACAATCCCAGGGTCCTGGGATGGAGCATCACATCGGGCTCCCCGCTCAGCAGGGAGTCTGCTTCTCCCTCTCTCTCTCTCTCTCTGCAGGTTTGTGCTCTAGCCAATAAAATATAAAAAAAAATAAAATAAAATAATACATCAGTTAAATCAGACACAGAGATTTTATTTCTGTTTCAAAAAGAAGAACATAAGCCACAACAAAGAGAAATAAAGTTGACCCTAGATCACAAAGTCCAAAGATTCTCAAGGAGATGGTCCTCAGTAATCAACAACTACAATACCTTCAAAAACAGAAAATATTTTCCATTAAATCTTGCCTATATATCAAGTTCTGGAACTTTCCTAATGCCTATAATAAAGGGGCACCAATGTAAACGCTTTTCTATGTTAGAGGCTATTTTGAATTAGTGAGGAAAAATTTGTCAGAAGTCTGAGAAAGAAACCATCCCCACCTTGTGGGCCTCTCCTTATGTGGCAGCAGTTGTCATAACTCAAGAAATCATATTCAGCCATGAACATCAGTGGTCCAAAATCAGAAAAAGCCTCTTTACCTTAGTTAATTCACCTTTTCCATTAATATTGAAACTGTGCTACTTTGAGAAAACTTTACAGTTAGAAGCATCTCTTTGTGGTCACAGCACTATGAGTGTAAATAGGCTGATCACTTTATTTTTCAAGTTTGTTGCAGGTCTGAAATCACAATAAATAATCCATTAGAAGTTACCTATTAGTTATGTAGTTATTGGAAAACATCCAAATAACATGAAAGTTTTAGGTGTTATTTTATTTGAAACTTTTCCGCTCAGGGAGAACTTCAATAATATCTTGACATGTACTGTCACTTCTGTATAAGACGAATGTGCTGGTCTAGGTTTCTCCATGATATATCTCGATAACGTGGACAGACTGCTATATTTGGGGGCCTGAAGTATTTTAAGGAAAGTTTCTGGAGTTGGGCTATTCAAACCCAACAGTAAATGTTAACACTCAGTTGTCTTAAAATCTTAATTACCCTCACATTCCCATAGACTGCCAATACTTTCACACAAATGAAGTATTAATTGGTATGAAGAAATTAGAAAATAGCAAGCCAACAATCTAGTATCTCTTTCAGGATTTTCAACCAGGTCTGGAGCCAATTCCTTGTTTTATTTATATTGAACCCTTTCATTTCTTGAGACCTGAGCTCTGGGGAGCCCATTCCCTAAGACATTTTCTTAGAAATATGCCTATATTCTGAAAGGAAATCTTCTGAGAAAAGAGCTAAGAAAATGAAAGAGAAAGCAAGAATCAAAGAAAAGATAAAGAATAAAAACAGAATCAGATAAACAAAACAGGTGAAGTCTAGAAAATAAGAAAGCTCAAGCTAAAAGAAAATCTCTGCCAATTTGAAATAAAACTCCCCAGGCTTATTCCAAGATTCAAACATAAGTACTACATCTGTGGCAAGGAGCAGAACATTATTAAAATTTTAATATTCTAACACAATTTCTCTCTTCTTCTAGAATACCTAATTCCCATTTCCCTTATTACCTGCATTTGAGAAATATATTAATTTTTTCTAAGTCAATTTACATTTTTATAAAATGGTATAAAATACCTTTCCTTAAATATTTATTGGAAAAAAAAGTTTCAGAGAAGTAGAGTTTTTGAGACAGTAATTTGTTTTTGTATTAAATCAAAAATTTCCTTTTCAAATGAACAGATAATCCATGTTAGATATGTCTATTGGCTATTAGAAGGGTGAAAAATGGTAAGAGACTGCTCATAGAAAGAGTATTTGGTATTGCCAATAATTCCCAGGTCTTTATGCTTTAGTTTGAGTTTTTTGTTAAATTAGTATAATAATAGTACATTTGCAATGTCAAGTTTAAATGAGGTTATAGTGCAGGCAATAAATTCACAATAAATGCCAGATATCAACATATGACTATTATTTTTATTGTCAGTATTATGGATAGGATTTAAAAGATGTTTTTCTAGAGAAAGGGGAGTAACCAGTATAGAATCATCCTTCTATTTTTTGTTAATTTATCATCAACTCTCCACTTCAGAGATTAGGGTGAAAAAGAAAATAACCTGAAATGGGAAATAGAAAAATAAACTTGTCTATCAACTACTTTTATTAATTCGCTAGTTCCAAAATTAGTTACATTACATAGGTAGAGTAAAGCTGTTGAAATTCAGTAAGGCCATTTAATCAGAAAAAAAAAAATCACATCAGGGACACCTGGGTGGCTCAGTCAGTTAAGCATCTGCCTTTGGCTCTCCTCATGATCCCAGGGTCCTGTGATCAAGCCCGGAATTGGGTTTATGGGAGCCTACTTCTCCCTCTGCCTGCTGTTTCCCCTGTTTACTCCCCCTGCTCTTGTGCTCTCTCTCTCACTCTCTCTCTCTGACCAGTATGTAAGTAGAATCTTTTTTTTTTTTAAAATCAAATATACAATGGAGTATTACTCAGCCATCAGAAAGGATGAATACCCACCATTTGCACTGACATGGATGGAACTGGAGGGAATTATGCTAAGTGAAATAACTCAAGCAGATAAAGACAGTTATCACATGGTTTCACTCATAGGTGGATTATAAGGAATAGCACAGAGGACCACAGGGGAAGGAGGGAAAACTGAATGGGAAACTGAATGAAGAAATCAGCAAGGGAGACAAACCATGAGAGACTCTGGATTCCAGGAAACAAACTGAGGGTTATTGGTATTAAGGAGGACATGTGTTGTGATGAGCACTGGATGTTAAACACAGCTAATGAATCGTTGAACACTACATCAAAAAACTAATGATGTACTATATTCTGGCTAACTGAACATAATAAAAATAAAATAAAAAATAAAATCAATTGATGTGCTTGTAACATTTAAATTCTTTTAAAAAACTGGGTCTCATGAAACTGACATACAATGATTGGTTGTTCTCCAAATTCAAAGAACTCGACCCTTTAATAATATCAGGATTAAAGGAAAAACAAAATCTTCATTTTTTTATTAAGTCTAAGATATTCTCTATTAGAGATTTTCACCTGGTCAAGTATGAACAACTTACTATATAGATCTCCAAATGAATTGCTGGTTTGGTCTCATTTGCCCGTGAAACAGAGGATATTTAATTTGGAAATCTCTTTCCTTAGGTTTCTGTCACAACTATTATCCTTAAAACTCTTCAGAACTTTAAATGGAAATCTATTGAAATACAAAATAAGAAAATAAAATTGAGAGAAAGAATAACAAAGATAAAATACATTTTAGAATAAAGACAGAAAAATAAAATGTGTTGAAGAGTCAGAATGACAAAGCACAAGGTGTGGGGGAGGGGTAGGAATTTGTTCTATACTCAATACATATTGCAAGGGCTGATGGTAAAATTCCAGACTCATCTGTGGGCATAGCACAGATGGCAAAGGATATGGCAGATTTCTCATTAGTGGATTTCTAACATGCTTTAAGCTCTATGCTCAAGTTAAGGTAATTTCAGATTCAAGAGAGCTTTCCAACAAGGTATCATACCCAAAGCAAATTATCTGGTAAAAACTTTCCATTTTTGCAGAACTCTCTTTTAACAGTTTCTATAATTTCCTGAAAAATACATAAACAGAGAACTCAGCTGGATGCAAACAGCTACATGAATTCAACTTTTCTTTTTTTTTTTTTAATTTTTTATTTTTTATAAACATATATTTTTATCCCCAGGGGTACAGGTCTGTGAATCACCAGGTTTACACACTTCACAGCACTCACCAAACAACATACCCTCCCCAATGTCCATAATCCCACCCCCTTCTCCCAAACCCCCTCCCCCCAGCAACCCTCAGTTTGTTTTGTGAGATTGAGTCACTTATGGTTTGTCTCCCTCCCGAACCCATCTTGTTTCATTTATTCTTCTCCTACCCACTTAAGCCCCCATGTTGCATCACCACTTCCTCATATCAGGGAGATCATAGGATAGTTGTCTTTCTCTGCTTGACTTATTTCGCTAAGCATGATACGCTCTAGTTCCATCCATGTTGTCGCAAATGGCAAGATTTCATTTCTTTTGATGGCTGCATAGTATTCCATTGTGTATATATACCACATCTTCTTGATCCATTCATCTGTTGATGGACATCTAGGTTCTTTCCATAGTTTGGCTATTGTGGACATTGCTGCTATAAACATTCGGGTGCACGTGCCCCTTTGGATCACTACATTTGTATCTTTAGGGTAAATAACCAATAGTGCAATTGCTGGGTCATAGAGCAGTTCTATTTTCAACATTTTGAGGAACCTCCATGCTGTTTTCCAGAGTGGCTGCTTGCATTCCCACCAACAGTGTAGGAGGGTTCCTCTTTCTCCGCATCCTTGCCAGCATCTGTCATTTCCTGACTTGTTGATTTTAGCCATTCTGACTGGTGTGAGGTGATATCTCATTGTGGTTTTGATTTGTATTTCCCTGATGCCGAGTGATATGGAGCACTTATTCATGTGTCTGTTGGCCATCTGGATGTCTTCTTTGCAGAAATGTCTGTTCATGACTTCTACCCATTTCTTGATTGGATTATTTGTTCTTTGGGTGTTGAGTTTGCTAAGTTCTTTATAGATTCTGCACACTAGTCCTTTATCTGATATGTCGTTTGCAAATATCTTCTCCCATTCTGTCAGTTGTCTTTTGATTTTGTTAACTGTTTCCTTTGCTGTGCAAAAGCTTTTGATCTTGATGAAATCCCAATAGTTCATTTTTGCCCTTGCTTCCCTTGCCTTTGGTGTTGTTCCTAGGAAGATGTTGCTGCGGCTGAGGTTGAAGAGGTTGCTGCCTGTGTTCTCCTCAAGGATTTTGATGGATTCCTTTCACACATTGAGGTCTTTCATCCATTTTGAGTCTATTTTTGTGTGTGGTGTAAGGAAATGGTCCAATTTCATTTTTCTGCATGTGGCTGCCCAATTTTCCCAGCACCATTTATTGAAGAGGCTGTCTTTTTTCCATTGGACATTCTTTCCTGCTTTGTCGAAGACTAGTTGACTGTAGAGTTGAGGGTCTATTTCTGGGATCTCTATTCTGTTCCATTGATCTATGTGTCTGTTTTTGTGCCAGTACCATGCTGTCTTGATGATGACAGCTTTGTAATAGAGCTTAAAGTCTGGATTTGTGATGCCACCAAAGTTGGCTTTCTTTTTCAATATCCCTTTGGCTATTCGAGGTCTTTTGTGGTTCCATATAAATTTTAGAATTATTTGTTCCATTTCTTTGAAAAAGATGGATGGTACTTTGATAGAAATTGCATTAAATGTGTAGATTGCTTTAGGTAGCATAGACATTTTCACAATATTTATTCTACCAATCCAGGAGCATGGAACATTTTTCCATTTCTTTGTGTCTTCCTCAATTTCTTTCATGAGTACTTTTTAGTTTTCTGAGTATAGATTCTGTGCCTCTTTGGTTAGGTTTATTCCTAGGTATCTTGTGGTTTGGGGTGCAATTGTAAATGGGATGGAATCCTTAATTTCTCTTTCTTCTGTCTCGTTGGTGTAGAGAAATGCAACTGATTTCTGTGCATTGATTTTATATCCTGACACTTTACTGAATTCTTGTACAAGTTCTAGCAGTTTTGGAGTGGAGTCTTTTGGGTTTTCTACATATAGTATCATATCATCTGCGAAGAGTGATAATTTGACTTCTTCTTTGCCGATTTGGATGCCTTTAATTTCCTTTTGTTGTCTGATTGCTGAGGCTAGGACCTCTAGTACCATGTTGTATAGCAGTGGTGATAATGGACATCCCTGGCGTGTTCCTGACCTTAGCGGAAAAGCTTTCAGTTTTTCTCCATTGAGAATGATATTTGCAGTGGGTTTTTCATAGATGGCTTTGATGATATTGAGGTATGTGCCCTCTATCCCTACACTTTGAAGAGTTTTGATCAGGAAGGGATGATGTACTTTGTCAAATGCTTTTTCAGCATCTATTGAGAGTATCATATGGTTCTTGTTCTTTCTTTTATTGATGTGTTGTATCACATTGACTGATTTGCGGATGTTGAACCAACCTTGCAGCCCTGGAATAAATCCCACTTGGTCGTGGTGAATAATCCTTATAATGTACTGTTGAATCCTATTGGCTAGTATTTTGGTGAGTATTTTTGCATCTGTGTTCTTCAAGGATATTAGTCCATAGCTCTCTTTTTTGATGGGATCCTTGTCTGCTTTGGGGATCAAGGTGATGCTGGCCTCATAAAATGAGTTTGGAAGTTTTCCTTCCATTTCTATTTTTTGGAACAGTTTCAGGAGAATAGGAATTAGTTATTCTTTAAATGTTTGGTAGAATTGCCCCGGGAAGCCGTCTGGCCCTTGGCTTTTGTTTGTTTGGAGATTTTTAATGACTGTTTCAATCTCCTTACTGGTTATGGGTCTGTTCAGGCTTTCTATTTCTTCCTGGTTCAGTTGTGGTAGTTTATATGTTTCTAGGAATGCATCCATTTCTTCTAGATTGTCAAATTTATTGGCGTAGAGTTGCTCATAGTATGTTCTTGTAATAGTTTGTATTTCTTTGGTGTTAGTTGTGATCTCTCCTCTTTCATTCATGATTTTATTTATTTGGGTCCTTTCTCTTTTCTTTTTGATAAGTCGGGCCAGGGGTTTATCAATTTTATTAATTCTTTCAAAGAACCAGCTCCTAGTTTCGTTGATTTGTTCTATTGTTTTTTTGGTTTCTATTTCATTGATTTCTGCTCTGATCTTTATGATTTCTCTTCTCCTGCTGGGCTTAGGGTTTCTTTCTTGTTCTTTCTCTAGCTCCTTTAGGTGTAGGGTTAGGTTGTGTACCTGAGACCTTTCTTGTTTCTTGAGAAAGGCTTGTACCGCTATATATTTTCCTCTCAGGACTGCCTTTGTTGTGTCCCACAGATTTTGAACCGTTGTATTTTCATTATCATTTGTTTCCATGATTTTTTTCAATTCTTCTTTAATTTCCCGGTTGACCCATTCATTCTTTAGAAGGATGCTGTTTAGTCTCCATGTATTTGGGTTCTTTTCAAACTTCCTTTTGTGGTTGAGTTCTAGCTTTAGAGCATTGTTGTCTGAAAATATGCAGGGAATGATCCCAATCTTTTGATACCGGTTGAGTCCTGATTTTGGACCGAGGATGTGATCTATTCTGGAGAATGTTCCATGTGCACTAGAGAAGAATGTGTATTCTGTTGCTTTGGGATGAAATGTTCTGAATATATCTGTGATGTCCATCTGGTCCAGTGTGTTGTTTAAGGCCTTTATTTCCTTGCTGATCTTTTGCTTGGATGATCTATCCATTTCCGTGAGGGGAGTGTTAAAGTCCCCTGCTATTATTGTATTATTGTTTATGTGTTTCTTTGATTTTGTTATTAATTGGTTTATATAGTTGGCCGCTCCCACGTTGGGGCATAGATATTTAAAATTGTTAAATCTTCTTGTTGGACAGACCCTTTAAGTATGATATAGTGTCCTTCCTCATCTATTATAGTCTTTGGCTTAAAATCTAATTGATCTGATATAAGGATTGCCACTCCTGCTTTCTTCTGATGTCCATTAGCATGGTAAATTCTTTTCCACCCCCTCACTTTAAATCTGGAGGTGTCTTCAGGCTTAAAATGAGTTATTGGAGGCAACATATAGATGGGTTTTGTTTTTTTATCCATTCTGATACTCTGTGTCTTTTGACAGGGGCATTTAGCCCATTAACATTCAGAGTAACTATTGAGAGATATGAATTTAGGGCCATTGTATTATTGCCTGTAAGGTGACTGTTACTGTATATGGTCTCTGTTCCTTTCTGATCTACCACTTGTAGGCTCTCTCTTTGCTTAGAGGACCCCTTTCAAGATTTCCTGTAGAGCTGGTTTGGTGTTTGCAAATTTTTTCAGCTTTTGTTTGTCCTGGAAGCTTTTAATCTCTCCTTCTATTTTCAATGATAGCCTAGCTGGATATAGTATTCTTGGCTGCATGTTTTTCTCGTTTAGTGCTCTGAAAATATCATGCCAGCTCTTTCTGGCCTGCCAGGTCTCTGTGGATAAGTCAGCTGCCAATCTAATATTTTTACCATTGAATGTTACAGACTTCTTTTCCCGGGCTGCTTTCAGGATTTTCTCTTTGTCAGACTTCTTTTCCCGGGCTGCTTTCAGGATTTTCTCTTTGTCACGGAGACTTGTAAATTTTACTATTAGGTGACTGGGTGTGGGCCTATTCTTATTGATTTTGAGGGGCGTTCTCTGAACCTCCTGAATTTTGATGCTCATTCCCTTTGCCATATTGGGGAAATTCTCCCCAATAATTCTCTCCAGTATACCTTCTGCTCCCCTCTCTCTTTCTTCTTCTGGAATCCCAATTATTCTAATGTTGTTTCATCTTATGGTGTCACTTATCTCTCGAATTCTCTCCTCATGGTCCAGTAGCTGTTTGTCCCTCTTTTGCTCAGCTTCTTTATTCTCTGTCATTTGGTCTTCTATATCACTAATTCTTTCTTCTGCCTCATTTATCCTAGCAGTGAGAGGCTTCATTTGATTTCTCCTCATTAATAGCTTTTTTGATTTCAACTTGGTTAGATTTTAGTTCTTTTATTTCTCCAGAAAGGGCTTTTATATCTCTCGAGAGGGTTTCTCTAATATCCTCCATGCCTTTTTCGAGCCCGGCTAGAACCTTGAGAATTGTCATTCTGAACTCTAGATCTGACATATTACCAATGTCTGTATTGATTAGGTCCCTAGCCTTTGGTACTGCCTCTTGTTCTTTTTTTTGTGTTGAATTTTTCCATCTTGTCATTTTGTCCAGATAAGAGTATATGAAGGAGCAAGTAAAATACTAAAAGGGTGGCAACAACCCCAGGAAAATATGCTTTAACCAAATTAGAAGAGATCCCAAATCGTGAGGGGGAAGAAAGGGGATAAAAAGAGGTTCAAAAAGGAAGAAAGAAAAAAAAGAAGAAGAAAAAAGAAAAGAATTAAAAAAAGAAAACAAATAAGAAAAATATAAAAAAGAAAAAATATATATATTAGATAAACTAGTTAAAAAACGTTAAAAAAGAAAAAGGTAAAAGTTAAAAAAAAATTTAACCAGAAGGCGAGAAAAAAAACAAAAAATGAAAAAAAAATTAAATTAACTGCAAGACTAAAAAAAATTCACAGGGAAAAAGCCATGAGTTCCGTGCTTTGCTTTCTCCTCCTCTGGAATTCTGCTGCTCTTCTTGGTATTGAAACCGCACTCCTTGGTAGGTGAACTTGGTCTCAGCTGGATTTCTTGTTGATCTTCTGGGGGAGGGGCCTGTTGTAGTGATTCTCAAGTGTCTTTGCCCCAGGCGGAATTGCACCGCCCTTACCCGGGGCCGGGGTGAGTAATCCGCTCGGGTTTGCTTTCAGGAGCTTTTGTTCCCTGAGCGCTTTCCATAGATGGGAATACAAATGGCGGCCTCCTGGTCTCCGGCCCGGAGGAGCCGAGAGCCCAGGGCCCCACTCCTCAGTGCGCCCTCAGAGAACAGCTCCCAGTTACTCCCGTCTGCCTGACCTCCGGCCGCGCTCCAAACTCACCGAGCCTACGACCGGTTCAAGGTAACACCGAGCTGTGATCTTACTGTCGGCTCTGTCTCTGTAGCCAGCTTTCCTGTTCCAATTCCCGCAAGCTCTGCGACACTCAGACACCCCCGATCCTTCTGTGACCCTGCGGGACCTGAGGCCACGCTGACCCCGTGTGGGCTTCGTCCCGGTTTAGCCTCAGGAGCTATGTCCCTCAGCGGAACAGACTTTTAAAAGTCCTGATTTTGTGCGCCGTTGCTCCGCCACTTGCCGGGAGCCGGCCCCTCCCCCCGGGGTCTATCTTCCCGTCGCTTTGGATTCACTTCTCCGCCGGTCCTACCTTTCAGAAAGTGGTTGTTTTTCTGTTTCAAGAATTGCTGTTCTTCTTCTCTTCAATCTGCCGATGGATTTTCAGGTGTTTGCAATCTTTAGATAAGCTATCTAGCTGATCTCCAGCTAGCTGAAGTAGTCTCAGCCTGCTACTTCTCCGCCATCTTGACTCCTCCGAATTCAACTCTTCTAGACTGATCTCCAATTCCCTCATTTTGTCCCCAAGGTAATTCTAAGTATTAGAATGAAAAAAAAAAAGTAAACAAGAGATAAAGAAATACGTGCTATCCTAAGGTCTCTTAGACATAATTCTTCCAATAAAAAGTAACAGGAGAATTTTAGTAAGTCAGCAAATTTTAACCATTTCTTAATTATACAGTCCCACACATAATAGTCATCTGAAAGAGGCCAGTATAACCAGTAGGTCATACAGAGAAGACAGAATTTTAGGTGAGGAAAAAGATGTACTTAATAAGGACAATTGGGCAAATCACTAACATCTGGAAAAGGGTGCTAGAGAATGTTTGATTCTCAAGATTATGACTAAGTTTCTTGCTACTGCTAGAGAAGTTTCCATGCAAGGTTGCTGTTACAGACTAAACTGTCTCCCCCTGGTATTCTTACATTGAAGTCCTTACCCCCAAGAACTCAGAATGTGACTCTGAGATAGGGTCTCTGAAGAATAAAACAAGTAAATAAGGTCATCAGGGAAAGTTCTAATTCAGTATGACTGGCATCCTTATAAGAAGATAAGAGAAGATTAGGACACAATCATCCAGAGGGGAGACCATGTGAAAATACAGGGAGATGATGACCATCTACAAACAAGGAGAGAGACTTCAGAAGAAACCGACCTGCCAGTACCTTGATCTTGAACTTCCAGCCTACAAAATCATGAGAAACACATTTCTGTTTTTCAGCTACTTGTAAGACTGAGATATTCTGCTAAATGACAGGCCTTCCAAACTAATAGTTTGGAAAATGTTACTATGGTCAACTCGATTTTTTTTTTTCAATAATCAGTACATAGGTTCTCCAGCTAATTTTCCTCCCTTTCTAGTTCATTAACATATTTCCCATAAACTGAATAGGAATTAAAAGAAAAATCAATTTGGTAAAACATTTGTTGCTGGGAGTTTACTTAGGAAAAAACATGTCTTTACTCTTCTTGAATTCAAATTAGAGTTAGGCCCTCTCTCTTCATGCTCTTCCTATGGCACTTAGAGTATATTATAGCTCATTCCTAGATTATGAACTCTCTGCAAGTAGATTTTTTGCACATCTATAACTGCCCTCATATTGCCTGGGACAGGATATTCCTAGTACCTTAGGTAATGCTTGACACACATCAGGCACTTACTAAATGTAACAGGTATTCAATGTTTGCCGAATCAGGGAACCCTACCACATCATTAACTTTCCTCTTTTTTTTTTTTTTAACTAATTGAGAAACAAAACTTAAGTGACTTTTCCAAAATCACATCAGTTTTGTTTTTGAAGGGACCCAACAAATCGCACTCCTCATTTCCTTAGTTCTGAACCATTAATGAAGACAAAGGAGTCTAAAAATAGAAGCCAAAATGTTATCTTTATTATTAAGATTGAGTTAAAGAACATAGTCTAGGTTTGTGAGAACCAAGGGCTTCCTAATATAGAACTCTAAAAGTAGATGTTCCTATCATTCTCAGACAATGGAATTGGAGTGCACATCATGTAAAATATAGAGCATGGAAGAGAAACCAAAATGACTTATTCCTTGGCAACTGGATTGTACACAGAGGAAGAAATAACTGGCATTTTGACACTCAAGAACAAAATAAGCCACTGCATTCTCCTAGACAGTAGTATGCCTGGGAGTTAAGAAAAATCAGAAGAGTTGCCCTAGTGGAGCTCCCTCTACAGGGAAGGAAATGCAAGGAGCAAGTGTTGCCCAGTCGACACCTTACCAACCAGCACGGAATGTACGGCGCTCAGACTCCTCTTCTAACACCAAGACTTCTCTTACTATATTTGCCTTCGTAAAATGATGCCGCAGATTTGAGAAAAAGAGTCAACCTGAGTTCAGAGGTCTCTCTAGATTTGAATGGATTTTATGTTAGTATAGCAGTGAAGTTTTTAAAGACTTATTATATACAAAGCTCCACATTTGGCACGTGATAGAAACCACACAGAGAACACAAAGACCATCTAGTAAGATATCACACACACACACACAAAATCCAACTTGGAGCATTTCTGACCTGGTGCAAATACAAAAAAAGACTGGAAATGAGGGTTGGGAACAGGGAGAGATTAATAGTGGGGGAAAGGAAATTTTTTCCTAAAAGATTTTCAGCTGCATTAGTGCAGCTACTTGCTATTTTCAGAAATAAGGAACAAGAAAATTTGTTCTCTGGGTTGTCAAATGATCCTTCCAATTAGCCCTGAGTGCAATTGTAAGGAACTATTGCCTACCACCACTGGTGTGCTGGTCAGTGTTTTAACAACGGGCTCTTGGAGCCCTGATTTGTAACATTTGCTGATTTCTAGCATTCACTGATGTCAGTGGTATAAATATTCTAACCATAGTCCATTTCAAGCTCCTGCAGGACATCAACAGCGCACAAAATTCCTGAAAATTTAACACTCGGTTCTCACCAGTCAGCGCAGCCTTGGTCCAGAAAGATGCCTAGAGAAGTAAAGCTCCACTGGAAAGGGTACAGATGGCCAGTGGAGGGATTCAGCTCTGTAATGTAGCAGGTGAAACAAGACTCTTGGGAGCCCATAGAGTTATCCAGGGAAATACACTAGGGCTTGGCTTGGGAAAGACACTGCATTCTGGCACACTCAAGAACAGTTGAAGAATGGGTTTAGGCTCAAGCTGAGGGGTAATCTTACAGCTTTTCCCATCATTTTCTAATTCCAGACATTGGAAATAGGAAATGATTTAAACAAATAAACAAATAGAAAGAGCTATACCAAGAAGAGACATTCTCCCTCGATAATAGCAGTACTGATCTCAGCTACGATTCTAACACTGCTAACGAGAACTTCTAGTTTTTACTTGTCAACAACCACTGATTACTGGATGCTAAGACTGTCAGAAATAAGGAACAGCCAAGGTAATTAGTAGAAATAATACACTGAACATTTCAACTGACCTCATGCTGAGAATGATAAAACTCATAATTTACAGCCAGTGTGTAAAAGGATGAAATGCAAGCATTTTCCATACATAAAAGGCTTATATATGCACAGAGGCACAGGATGAAACTTTAATTTTAATAGTGGGAGCTTTTGGGGATTCTAACCAATTGTGGATCTCTTTGTGGGTGCACAGTGACTTTTCTTAGGTAGTTAATTAGAGACAGTGTCTGAGCACAATGGAAACGTGAAAAAGTAAATTAAGATTGAAAAAACCTCTGATGACAGAAGAGATTACAAATGCTATTAAAGATTGAGAAGTAGGAGGGGGTAATGGAATGCCAACTTTTTACAGTTCTTGGATATTTGCATACTAGATTCCTATTGTTTATACCTGGAAATATGGGGAAGAATACAGAAGGCAGAGGAGGAGAAGGCTGTTGCCGCCTTGTGATTTGATATTATCTTTCTTCAACAGTAATGAATTGCTCTTTCATTCTTTCTCTCATGTTTAAAACATGGTCAATAAATTCCTCTTAATTTGGAAAATCTTTGGATTATTCCACCCTTGCGAATGCCCACCTTGCATCTTTTGCAGGTGGATCTTTTAAATCTGAACTCCTCTGAGAGGTCCTGTACCACTACAAGGATTTATTTATTGTAGAGGCTTTTCAAACGGTGGTTAGACTTGCAAGGTTTCCAGGTCAACAGGTCACACCCATAAAGCCTGGGCTTTGGAGCTAGACTGATGAGTTCAGATTATAGCACTGCTTTGGCTGCCTGTAGGAGCTGGAGCAAGTGATCTAATCTCTGAATTTTCATCCCCTACCCCCACTTTGTAACTTGATAGTAATATGTTGCAATGTAATCCTTGTGACTTAATAGTAGATAGTTTTTGTTTAATCATGTGTCTAGCCCAGTGCCAAGACCAAAACAATTGCTCAACAATCATTGAGTATCCACCCTTCTTCTTAACTTTTCAAAATCTATTTTCCTAATATCTAGTACTACTTACCCTAAAACTAGGTTTAATTCTGTAACTACATGTTCTTTAACAACTGTTAGCAATGCTTTAATGATCTATGGCTCCGTATCAATTAGAAGCAAATCTAAGGCAGATGTGAAAAATGTATCTGAATCCGCTCCCCTCCCTCAACAAGGAGTGTTTGGTGGGGGACGTTGGTGGGGGGGGATTTTGCAAAGGCAAATCCTCTCCCACCACTGATCTAGAACATCAGCTATACTGGTTGCTTTCATCTCTCTGAGTAAAAAACAAATCACCAAATAAGCAAGGAAATAATTTATCAGATATTTTGTTTGAGGCAGAATGGGGCTTCAACACATGTCTGAATGTTGGCATCTTTCCACTGATAATACAGTTGAGATTTTACATTAGAACAGAATCACATTACACCTAAAATGTATAGGATTTTTTTCAACCTTATGGCTTTCTCTATTTTTATTATTATTCAAATATGTCTAGGAGGGCTCTATCTTCAGATTTATTCTAGAAAATTTTGTATTTTATTTTTTTACATCTCCTTTTCCTGTTTATTTCATTTACTTCTTAGGCAAAGTCTTATTTAAATGCTTATAGGTTATCTGTCCCAACTTCAAGAATCAGTGGTACCCCCTTTATGAGAATATTTACCTGTCAAACTTAAAGCAAACTTTGAAGGGCGCCTGGGTGGCTCAGTCATTAACCATCTGCCTTCAGCTCGGGTCATGATCTCAGTGTCCTGGGATTGAGCCCCCGCATCAGGCTCCCTCCTCTGAGGGAAGCCTGCTTCTCTCTCTCCCACTCTACCTCCTTCTGTTCCCTCTCTAGCTGTGTCTCTCTCTGTCAAATAAATAATTAAAATCTTAAAATTAAAAAAATAAAGCACATCTTGTATCTTCTATTGTATATTGACATAACACCTATTTGAACCTCTTGGTGCAGCTCTTTTTTCATTCTTTTTTTTATTCTTCTGTGAAACACTACTCAGTCCTTTATTAATTCATGATATAACCAATGTCGACCACATAGAAAGTTTCACAAATTTACCTACTTCTCTTTCTTCATTAATGCCATCTCCTCAAATTCCAGTTCATAAAATTATTTCACTTAGAACTAAATCTATTTCTAATTCTATTGTTTGGTACCCTACGTGAGGGGGCAGATCTACCACATTCTCACGTCTTAAACCCTCTTGCTTATTTTCCAAATAAACAAAAAATCAACAAAAAGAGAAATTATGATACAGCCTGCCTCCTCCTAACCTTTAGCTTTTTAGCAGGACTTCTGACTTGCCAAAGGAATCAATGAGAAAAGTTCTGACAGTATCATTTAGTCAAACTGGCCAGTAGCCTGTGAGTTTTATAAATTTCACTGGGCTCTCCAGCAAATCTCCGATATCTACTCAAGAAATACCCCACTCACCTTTCAAGAAGTCGTTTCAAAACTGGATGCGGCGACCTTGTGTGCCTCCGCAGGAAAGAGATCTGCTGAGGTCTGTCCCTGTTCGTTACATTTGCAGGGACCTGTTAAAGTTCCTTATTAGTCTGATTCTTAAGAACAAACTGGCTCAGAGTCTTCCTCCTTCACCTCAGCCTTATTCTTCCATCCAAAAGCCAGTGAAGACACTGGTCTTCATTCTCTACCACCCTTGCAGAGGATGTGGGTTTCTTTTAGGCCTAGCTTTAGTTGGATGACTTACTCTGGCTTATCTGAAGGTAGCTAGCGCTTACTCACAAGTAACTTACAGCACAGAAGATGGCTCTCCTTCCTTCGACCCGCTTACCCAGCAGCCAGACTTACCTTTATAACGTGTTTAATTGTCGCCCACCTGAGGCAGAAATCCCACGAGCCTCTAGCTCATTAGAAGACTGGCCTCAGTTGTGTACAATCAGTTGTGCATATCACTTCAATTTTTGCATGAAAGATGGAACAGAAATATATTTAAGTCCCCCGTCCTCACACATATCAAGAAAATCACATCGCGTACACTTTTAAAGCGTATAATGGTAGCCAAACACTGGATTGGTTCACTGAGGAAAACAGGGAATTTACCTTTAAAGACTGGTCTCTTAAAAATAGGTAAGATGTTGAGCTATGCAGTTTATCACTGGCACACAGCCTGGAACCTAAAACAGATAATGTTGCAGATAAGTAACACTTCATTAAAAATTGAAAATATATTACTCGCATCAGTAGTATGCTCCTTTCGGCTTCTTACACTGGGTGTGTAATCTCCATGACAGTGATCCCAAAGAAAGAGGCTAGGGTGCATTTTGCTGACCAGGAAATTACATGAGCTTCTGATGATATTTTTCCTGCAAATGGTTTATAAGAGAACAATAGCCAGGAATTTGAAGCAATGGTTTGGAAAGGGCATTTAAGGCTCTGAGGACAGGCAGACTAGCAATCTCAGACACCTGACTTGCACAAGTTACTAGTCTGAATTGGGTTTTAAGTGAAGATTTCTGTTAGTGGACATCCATTGCCAGAGATGTGCTTTTCCTGTGTGCTTTTCTGGGCTCGTGTTTTGGGGTTTATATCTGGCATGAGTCACTCTTAAATGAGCCAGAAAGAGTGCTGCAAAGAGAGAGACTTGTACTATGAGCTCAACAGCAAAATAAAAACAATAGCAGTGTCTCAGGGCTGTTTTCTTAGAGATTTATTGGGCCTTATTAAATTTGGAAGCAGTCAAGAAGAATACAACAGCTGTTAGGACTCTCAGACAAAAGCAAAACAGCCTCTTCTCTGTTTTCCTCCTATGTAGCATCCCTGTAAGCCGGTAAACTGTGTGGCCAGGATCCGTCTTACTTATGCTTACCAAGTGGAAAACAGTGTTTACATATACAATGTGATACAAGTAAGAATTATCCAAGAGATTTATTTTGATTTACTTCTCAATTCAGGGCATTTAGGAATAGCTTATATAAAGTAAAACTAAATTAAAAATGAATAAAAAATAAGAAAAATAAAATAAATTAAATAAATAGATAAAAATAAAAAACAAAAAGCTTTACAGAACGTGACTTCCACAAAGCCAAAAGACTTTGGAGTTGTTTTCTTTACTATCTCTGTTCTTCTCCACACACTTAAATCTTCACTAAGCAATTCTAAGAACTGATTTAAAAGTATAATTGTGGGGCACCTAGGTGGCTCAGCGGGTTAAGCCACTGCCTTCGGCTCAGGTCATGATCCCAGAGTCTAGCATCAGGCTCTCTGCTCAGCGGGGAGCCTGCTTCTCCCCCTCTCCCTCTCTCTCTGCCTGCCTCTCTGCCTACTTGTGATCTCTGTCTGTCAAATAAATAAATAAAATCTTTAAAAGTGTAATTGTGATATACAGAAACAGATATTGGTATTAATTTGAACTTAGGCCTCAGGAAAACTGGAAACGCTAAAGCAAGCTCCCAGTTAACCTATTTGAGAGCAAAGGTCCGGGTGCAATCTGATTTTGAAACAGTAAAACAAAACAACAAACAAAAACATCACAATGCAAACTTTTGTTTGGGGTATATTCCTATATAAGGAGTTCCCAGCATGTGACCTCATGGTAGGGTGGGGGAGGATAATCACCTGGGATTTTAGGGGAAATTGTTCTTAATTATATCAGCATAACATTAGCTAATAAGGAATAGTGTTTTTTAGTAACAAATTTGAGTTTAGCCTAAATATGAGAAAAATGAGTTTACTTGCTACACCAAGCATTTACAAATGAAGGGTTGAGATGACTTAACAGATAATTAACATTTACAAGAAGAACTTCACCACAAGAATTAGTATTCTGGGCCAGCACGTGAGGCTCACTACTCACTTTGATGGAAAAGTAATCAGGGAGGTGCCTTCAGTTTGAGGTCTTAACAAATAAAGAGTATTTAGGAGAAGATGGATTGAAATCTTATGTCTGAGTTTCTTTTGATGCAATCCTGTGGCTATCAGCTTTATGAGCCAACATCAACTCAGAAGACAAAAGTCAGACTTGTTATTTGAACTGCGAGATTTACCATAAAGAATGTTTAGCTCAGGGCGCCTGGGTGGCTCAGTGGGTTAAAGCCTCTGCCTTCAGCTCAGGTCATGTTTCCAGGGTCCTAGGATCGAGTCCCACATCAGGCTCTCTGCTAGGCATCGAGCCTGCTTCCTCCTCTTTCTCTCTCTCTCTCTGCCTGCCTCTCTGCCTACTTGTGATCTCCATCAAAGAAATCAATAAAATCTTAAAAAAAAAAAAAAGAATGTTTAGTTCAGGTATTGGAAAACTCCAAAGTCAAAGAGGGAATATGAAGGCATCAAGGAGATAGTAACAGCAGGAGCAGCTACTACCCCTAGGCTAGGGAGGGAATAAATGGGGTTAACATTTGTGTTAAAAGTTAGAAACTTGGAGATTGAGGGAGAAAGACAACTATCATATGATCTCCCTAATATGAGGAAGTGTGATGCAACATGAGGGGTTAAGGGGGTAGGAGAAGAATAAATGAAACAAGATGGGTTTGGGAGGGAGACAAACCATAAGTGACTCTTAATCTCACAAAACAAAGTGAGGGTTGCTCGGGGGAGGGGTGTCGGGAGAGGGGGATGGGGTTATGGACATTGGGGAGGGTATGTGCTATGGTGAGTGCTGTGAAGTGTGTAAACCTGGTGATTCACAGACCTATGCCCCTGGGGATAAAAATGTATTATATGTTTATAAAAAAAATTTAAAAAATTTTAAATTAAAATGAAAGAAAGAAAGAAACTTGGAGATTGAGAGGCACCAGAGAGGGTGGGCTTGCTGAGTCCCTGGGGATGCTGGGTCTCTGGCCAGTTGGTATCAGGTCAAAGAAGAGACTCTGCAGCCAGAACCCAGACTTTGGGAAGGAGGAACCTGTCAGCTGGTGATGGTATCTCTGACAAAGTTCAGTGAGGCTGGTTTGGGGAAGTGTCAGAAAAATAGCAGACTGAAACACCTGTTGCTATTAGGAAAAAAATACATTGCTTCTAGAGTGAGGAAGCATTGTTAGGATAACAATGACAGGTGCAAAACATAAAATCAGGAATAGAAAATATATGGGGGGGGGGGAATATATGGGAAGGAGCCTGTCTCTTCTGCTCTACCCAGGCTCCTGGTCTCTCTCTAGTGCCTCCTACAGGCCAAGTGCAGGAGTCAAATGCAGTTTACAAGAACGCAGTTTACAGAATACCAACCCCAGCTTCCCAAAGCTCCCAGTGGCCATGTGGGCCTAACGCTGCCAGACCATAGCTTAGTAACTGACCTGGTCACTGTAACTTGATAAAGATTCGCTGAACTGCTTCCCCAAATCAGGTACTTTTTTGAAAACAGACATGTCTTAGATCTCTAACTTGTTCGCCTGCCAGAGGTTCACAGCTTGTATTTTTTACTGATATGATAGAGTAATTCAACACTGAACTTGAAACTGCAGGGGAAAATGTAAGAACATTGCTGATTTGTTCCAGGAAGTGAGTGCATTCACACTCAAATTGTTCATGTGGATTGGGCCAATGTCCACTGGAGACTCTATTCACTTCTACTGCTAAACTTCCCTGTAGTCAATGGAACCACGGTTACTGAAGAAATGCAGAGTTATTTACTGGAAATGCAGTCAAAATTCGGGGAAGATTCACAGTCTTTGAGCATGAATCATGTTTTAAGTTTCCATGATTGCTTCTAGAGTGTCAACCTCTGTGTGTGACTGAATAGTCAAGTATCTGCCATATCATTTCAAGATGATTTTATTCTGCCTGGTAGAATTATGTCTATCAAAAAGACAGAGTATCCTGCAACTTTGAATATAGATGGTGTAAGTGCAGAAAATTCCAGAACGATTCTGTAATTGTTGGCTATATAACTATTTTTGGCTCTATAAAAGTGTGTTCTCTTTTAAAAATGATGAAACTAAATCTTATAGCCATCTGGTCATTATCTGACTAAAAAATAAGGCATGCCCTCAAAATCTTGAGAAAAGTTTATTTTATTAAGTATCGAACAGAATTTTGTTCTGGTTTTGCAAATTCAATAACTAGCCTTAGAATTCCTTTTATATATAAAAAGTGAGCTGTTTTTGATGAATTGTTTTTATGTTTCTGTAAAAAAATCTACATACTATGTATTTGCTGTACATAAATAGCCAGAGTGATGGACAAGTTCACAGACAATGCCAAGCCTTTGAGGCTACACGGGTTTCAGAACTCAGAAGTTTTCCAATTAAAAAAAAAAAGTAGTATGGCACAGATACTCAAGTACCATTTGAAAATTCACATTAACTAACGTCAGTAGACTACGAATAGTCTCATGTCTATGCATACCAAATCAGGGTTTATTACCATGTAGTACCAGATGAATTATAAGGAATCTTTTGATTTTTAGAACATGTCAGGTTTTGGAATTAGAAATAAAGAGTTGTATTTATGATTACTGTCAAACAAGATATCTACATGTCTGGGAATTGGTCTATCCAATCATGTAACCTCTAAATATGACCTGAGAAAGCTTCATAAATGTGATTTTTTAACAAACAGAAAAGACTTTAGCACGTTTACATGCAAAAGAAGAGAAATTGAGATTCAAAATTCAAGGGGTAGAAGCAATAGATGTCATAAGAAAATGAAAAATAAAAATAGAGAGATCCTTTTGCTTCTTTCACTTAAACCATCATCTGCTGAGTGACTTCTGTATGCCAGAATTGTGCCAGATATGGAAAATACAAAGACAAATAAGCCCCAGTTCCTGCCATCCAGAGGCCTCCAATAAAGTATGAAATTCAATAAAGTATGAAAAATTATCCTAGAAGGAAAATCCATAGATTTACAGTGGAACAGAGGATGAAATAATTGATTCTTTTCAGAAAGAAGAAAGAGTCAAAATATTTCATTGATAGATGATACTTGAAAAATAAATAATTATTTCTCAGGTTGGATGTGGGAGAACTGAAAGGAAGAAAATTACTTTTAGGTAAGAGGAGTTAGTGAACTGTTAGTGCAGTTAGTGCACATGGTTGTGAGACTGTGTGTCATGAGAAATGTAATCAACAGCATAGATAGAGTCCTCGATATCAATGCAAAACACTTTTGAGAGCCTACTGTATGGTCTACTTACACTGTACAATATGGTAGTCAGTGGGCATTTGTGGCTATAGCACACTTGAAATGTGACTTTTGGATAAGTAACTGAATTTTTAATTTTATTTAAATTTCTTTTTTTAAATGTGTTTATTACTTTACTTATAATAACCATAATAAACCCATTATATATTCACAAACTACATATCTGTTATAAAAATAGCAGTATTTTCCAAACTACTTTGGGATATCCCACCCTGAGATCATTTTTACTATGCTAGTAGACCCATTTCCTGGTTGAAAAAAAAAAAAAAGTGGAGGGCATCTGATGGTGGGCCTGAAGTCATTTCAGTTCAACAAGGATGATAGTTAGAAAGAAAACTGGACACATAGCTTAGAAAATTTAGGACACCTGGAACACATGAAGACAATTAAAACTGACAAAGACAAACTACATACTGTAACTATCTCTCACCATATCTAATCCCAAGCTGAAGGAGGAGCTCCAGCGCATCCTTGTCGAAGAGATGAACCAGCCTTTGTGAGTTTCAGTAGCACGTGGAGCCTTGCACCAACCTGGAGAGACATGATCAGCCAATTTTTTTTTAATTTATGAAATATCTATTAATAGGTACAGAATTGATAGGCCATAAGGTAAAAACGTTTTAGACTTTGCAGGTCATGTGGTTTGTAGTCACCTAGCTCTGTCATTGTAGCATGAAAATAGCAGAAGACAATATATAAACAAGTGTGTCTGGGTTCTAATACAACTTTATTTACCAAAACAGTTGGCATACTGAATCTGGCCTGTGGGCCACAATATGCCAACCATGCTTTGGAGTATAATCATAACTATTTTACATTCATATTCCAAATCCCACACAGATTCGTCTAGTGGTCAGCACTAAACTTAAAACATACAGAGAAAAGATGTCTAGGATATGGAGCTCCACATTAGGTATGCTGACAGTACAAAATCACCAACCCATGTTCTCAAACTGACTGCAATTATCCTGAGTTACTCCTATAATTGGGTGGGGGGACCAATAACTCATCAACACTATAAAATTATACCTGTGGTATATAGATAGACACTATTCATGTCTTTACGGCCCCAGGGAGTTTGGTAAATGCAAAGGAGTGAGCATGTGCCTGGCAGCATCACGGAACTTTTCATAAGGAATGTCATAAGAGTGATGAACTCTTCAAAGGACTCTGCCTTTCACAGGATAATTCCCATTGGGATAAACAATTCAAATGGGAATCCTTAATTCAAAGGTTTTTGGAGAATGATATTTTACCTCATTCTGTCCCATATAATGTGTGAAGTTCAGTGTTTTTAAAAAATAATTTTTTAGTAGCACAACACTTTCTTCAGATGAAATCTTAATCAGAGGTGGGAATTAATAAAACATAAAGGGGGGCTTCTATGGGGAACTGTAAAGAAATAAAGAGATTAAAGTTGAACACCACCAGTTGAAACCATGCTAGAGATGGGGGAGTATTTGCATTACAAAGGTGGCTATTCACTACAGGTCTTACCGATTTTCTTTTTTATATAAGTAGAATTTTAATACATTAAGGTACATCTATGTGTTATTATGAGCACTCCTCTCAGCCTATCCTGTATACTGGCTGTATACTTGTATATGTGAAGCTCAAACTCTTGACCCTGAGATCAAGAGCCACACACTCTTCCAAATGAGTCCGCCAGGTGCCCCCATAGTTATTCTTAACCCTAATATTATCCTTTGGTCTGATAACTCAGGCTACCTTAATATCCTGGGACATCAAGATAAAGATATTCCCACAGCCAGATTTTCATTAATACTCTCCAAAATGGGGGCAATTTTAATGATATGTCTAAAAACTATTATTTCCTATAATCTCTAGGCATGAGGGGTATATCAACAACACTGCTGAAGGAAGAACCATCCTTAAAAAAAAATTCAGATATTGCTACAGAACACAGATCACCTTCTGAAAAAGCACCTAAAGATCTGAAAATTCTCTCTCTGTATCCTCTAAACACCCAGTAGATCTGCAAGACAATTTGTTTGATTGACAAGAGAGAACTATTTCAAATGCCAGTGGGTAGCCTTCCAGCAAACAAGACTACAACAAGAATGTTTTCCCCCTACTGCTAATGGCTAATCCTGGCACTGAGTCTTTGGCTGCTGCTTCCCAACATGGGTATCCTTTTAGTAAATGTGCCTGCCACAGCTTGCCTCAAACGGATATGGTGTCAAAATGCAGAGAGAAGAAATGAGTTTAAGAAAGAGAAAACTGGGGGCACCTGGGTGGCTCAGTGGGTTAAAGCCTCTGCCTTCGGCTCAGGTCATGATCCCAGGGTCCTGGGATCGAGCCCCATATCGGGCTCTCTTCTCAGCAGAGAGCCTGCTTCCTCTTCTCTCTCTCTCTCTGCCTGCCTCTCTGCCTACTTGTGATCTCTGTCTGTCAAATAAATGAATAAAATCTTTTAAAAAAAGAAAGAAAGAGAAAACTGGTCTCTATTAGTCTCATATCCATTAGGGTGCAGGGTAGATTCAGCTGGAAGGGCAAACAGGCATTTGCCCAGACAGAAAGTCCGTTTGTTCACTATGATAACTACAAGCTTCTGAAGACGAGATACCCTAATGCTCTAAGCCCCATCCATGTTTAAGTATAGAGTGCAATTCTCTTTTATTAGTACTTTTTTCTTTGTGGGCTTTTGATCTTAAGAATGGAAATACTCAGAAATCAAGGGCAACAAAAGAGCCTAACCAACACGGAGCTTATATGGCAGTCCATACCCTAAGATGAGAGCACAGTTGACAACAGAGATCCACATGAGTAAGCAGAGCTTGGAGAAAAATGCCCTGCATCGTGATTCCACAGCATTTGGACAAAGATTGCCTTTGGTCTCATGATCATAGCTGCTATTTGAAAACCCTGGCGCATTTCTTGACTGTGCCTCCTAAGCTTAGAGTCATCTCAAAGCCTTTCCTCAAAGATAAATATAAAGCGTTATTAACCACCATCCAGAATGATAGTGTAAGGCAACCAAGAACATGATAAGGACTACCTAAGTCCCCGGTCTCAAAAGGCCAGTGTTCTAAAAGAGGCTTTGCAATATTTTCTGCATAAATTAGTGACACAATGAGTATAAGATTAAAGTTGGGTCAAATCTAACCAATACTAATCAGGTAAAACTAATACATGGTCATAAAAATTGGAAAAATAAATATGCTTCTTTATGATTTCAAATGTCTGCAAGAAATGGTTAAATGATCTCAGGAAGGAATATTAACTTTTAAAAATAATATATGTCAGATGTTTTCAAAGGTTAGAAAATTGGTACTTGTCATACCAGAACAGGTAGGAAAATCAGAAATATGCACACCATCCAAAAGCACTATATTATGTGACTCTGGCATTCTTCCACCTAATGTATAATTAAATTACATTAGGCATTTATTGAAGCCCACTATGTACCCAGCATTGAACTAGATGCTAGAAATAGAAATACAAGTGACATTTATTTCTTGCTTTCAAAGTGGAGCTCATAATTTAATGGAGGAGATAGAACTCATTGAAGATTGAATACAAAGATGAAATTCCTGTTTGGTTGGGCTCACTTGACCCTACTATGGAAAACCCATCTTCCTTATTAGGCCACTTTGGTACTAAAGTGTTAAAAACATCATGTGATGAGTTATAAACAAAACAGTATGAACCAAATGCTCTGGAAATGTTCCAAATGACATGGAAAGGTTTCACCAAGGTCAGAACAACTGAGCAGGGCCTCAGTCAGTGAAGAGCATTTACTCGGCTAAGAAGGAAAGAAGGAAAGGGGAGATTGGGTCAGCATGATCTATGGAGATTTGAGAGTATGTCACATCTGAAGAAAGATAGCCCATGTGAACAGCAGCTGGGGATATATAATAGGGATGGGGAAGTGGGAAGTAAATAAAGAATTGCAATTAGAGCATAAAGTAGCTAAATAATCTTTGACCTAATAGGTTTCAGTGATGTAATAAATCTATCTTCTGAACTTTATGTTTTTAAATTTGACAATGACAGAGCTCTTGGTTTTATTTAGAGTCCTTGTTTTCCTAAATACCTCCATGTTTATATCCATTTCACAATAAAACAAACCATAAAGGATAAATTCATAGCTACTCATCCTGACCAATGCATCAATAATTCTTTAACATAGAGTTCAGTAATTATATGTTTAAAAAAAATAGTAAGAATTTGAAGATAAAAGTTCATGGACCTTTGCAGTGTATTTCTATCTGGAAGGTTAAAACAAGGCAAGTGTTAGGTGGAAGGGACTTAGAGTAAGAGAACAATAGTGAGGGGTGCCTGGGTGGCTCAGGTGGTTGAGCTGCTGACTCTTGATTTCAGATCACGTCAAGATCTCCGGGTCCTGGGATGTAGCCCCATGCCTGGCCCCATGCTCTGCTCTCTCTCTTTTTGTCCCTCTCCCTGCTCATTCACACACACTCTCTCTCTCTCTCTCTCTAATAATAAATAAATAAATAAATAAATCTTTTAAAAAATGCTGAAAATGGAGAAAAAGAGCAGACTCAGAACGGTGCTTTAAAGTAAGAATCAAAATTAGTATAAAGAGAAGTAGATGCCCTACACTACAAATTCTGGGAGAACAGAACTCCCTCCTGCTACTGGGCAAGCTAAGACAAAGTGAGACAGTCGTTTGCATGAGCAGTCCTCACCTCCTTCGCCACCCTTCTGTGTTTGACTCTGTTGGGACATGACAACCTCTCTCTGGCTGGCTTCTTGTTAGATTCTGCCACTCTGAGGTACTGGTGGATATTGGAAGATGAAAAAGGGGAAATAAATCTTTTTTTTCTTTCAAGCCTTCCTTTCAAGAGCACCTTTCAGCACTTCTGGCACGCACAGAGTAGAGTCTCTTCCTCGGTCCTGGTTCCAGTGTTCACATGCTCTCAGCAGTCCTAAAACCTGGCTTCCCAGAACACCCTTAGCATCACTGGTCCTGGCTTCTCAACAATTGCTCCATGGTTCAAGCACTGACTAGGTTCAAGCACTTCCTTGGGTGCCAGGCCTGTTTCGTACACCAAGTCATAAGGTAGAGAAGTGTCCCTGACCTCTAAGAACACACCCCCTCTTCTCCTTTGTTTCCCAGACTTAAGGACATAAGCTTCATTCTGCATTCATCTCTGGATTACATCAGCTTCCGTTTTTTGTTCTCTTAACTCCTCAACACATTTGTAACCAGTCACCTAAATCACCTCTGTTTGAAAAACAAAGCACTTTACTGACTAGACCCTAAATTATTCAATCCTTGTTAGCAACGGTCAGCCCACAAAACAGATTCACCAAGATTAAATTCTTAGAGTGAGTTCCTGAGCTATGCGACTTTAAATGCAGAGATGTCATAAATCCCACAGGAAAACAGGATACTTATAATCTATGGCATGCTTTGGATTCATGATTTCTTAAATTAACGACTGAGATTATTTGAGATCAATTGCCTATAGAAGGCAATAATTTGGGAGAACAGTTGGGTGTTACATTGAGTTCTTATGGTAGAAATGATTTTACATACTATGGGGTGAAGTGTCTGCTTTTGGAGAGTTTACAGAAATAAAATCATAATCACAGGGCTTTAAACTCCTAGAACAAGACATCATCAAAAAGTATCCCTGAAAAAAATCACTTATTTTTTTCAGTGCCAGGCAGATATTGGATTATTTATTATTATTATTATTATTATTATTAAAACCACTAATCTCTTGCTGAAGATAGGGTAACAAATTTACCCAGGCAGTTGCCTTGTAAGAGGGTAACTGTTCTCCTTAAGATAAGGAGAACACCCATCATTATCTCTATATCCCTAACTGGAATCTTTTTGCATATACCCCAATGGGAGCAAATACAAAACCTAACTCAGGAAAAAAGAAACACCAAAATAGTTACGACATTTCTCTAATTCTTATCAGCAGATACCTGGAGAATATGGAGGAAATAAATTCCAAGGGTGGTAAGCCAAGGAGAATAGAATATAATAATGCATGGAACCAGATTTTTTACTCTGGATACACTTATCTGAGATACTGAAATTAATGGGTTAACTTGAACAACTAGAAATGTTCTGAGAGTTGGCTTTGTTAGTTTACTAAACCAGGACTCAGTGGGTAACCTGTATTCAATATTTAGATGAAAAAATTTCCCTAGCATAGAGAAAAGAATCCATAAACCTAGACAGATGGAAATGTTAGCATGGATTTACTATATATGATCCATCACATTTCCTCCCTATTTCTCAAGGGGTCCCAAAAGACATTCATTTTCTTAAGCATTAAAAAAATGCTTTATTTTGGAGAGAACCAAATCATGTAAAAGCTCTGTGTGTCTGTCCTCTGAAGACTAAAGATGATAATGTTGAGAGATACCCCACTGACCCGTTTCCTGATTTCAATGGGAAACAAGAACTAAAGAGACAGAGGCCAAATAACAGAGAAAAGATGAGTTTACTTTAATGAAACGGGCAGAAGGAAACAATGACAATCAGACAGAAATCCCTATTTGGATAGAAATATTTGGTGGTAGTTAAAGAACTATGGTGTTCTTAGGAATGAAATAAGTAGATTTATTAACTAATCTATATATCTAAAAACAACTCTAGGAATCCAAAATGCCACTGTGGTACCATTTGTCAAAGTAGGAATTTATGAAGCTAGATAATATACAGAATTTGGACCTAGATTTGCCTTATAATATGTTCAGATACTCATGGTTATTTCTTCAGCTCTAGAATATATAACTGAAATAGATCAGTAGAATTTTCACATTGACTCCCTGACCCCTGGAGCGAGACACCCCAGAATATTAAAACAAAAGCAATACTTTATTTTCATGGAAATTGACAAAATTATTGTTATCATTGAAACCTTAAAAACATTTTTTTCTTTTTTTCCTCCGTCCTGCTGTGTGTGGCTGACTGTTTCTGGCCATGTCTTCTCACAAGACTTTCAGAATCAAGTGATACCTGGCCAAGAAACAAAAGCAGAATCATCCCATTCCCCAGTGGATTTGTTGAAAACTGGTAGTAAAATCAGGTACAACTCCAAGAGGAGGCACTGGAGAAGAACAAAGCAGGGCCTATAAGGCATCACATGTCATGAAATGACATACCTAACTGGCATCACGTATTTAATTAAACTGTGTGAAGATCATGTGTTCTATCCTATCACTCTGTAAATATCCTTCCTACCTGGCCAACAGACATGTTTTATCAGGGAAATGATTTTTCTGCTACTATGCCTTTGCACCAATAGGTTGGTTTGGTATTAAATTTGAGAACTTTTAGTCCTAAAAAAACAAACAAACAAAACAAACAAAATAAAAAACCTTGAAAAATATTACAGTGAAGGACGCCTGGGTGGCTCAGTTGATTAAGCAGCTGCCTTCAGCTCGGGTCACGATCCCAGCATCCTGGGGTCGAGTCTCACATCGGACTCCTTGCTCGGCGGGGAGCCCGCTTCTCCCTCTGCCTCCACCTGTCAGTGCTCGTGCACGCTCTCTCTCTCTCTCTCTGACAAATAAATAAATAAATAAATAAAATCTTTTAAAAAAAGAAATATTACAGTGATGATATCTACCAACTCCCAGTATTCACATATGTACAAGGGACAGGTGGATGTTGAAGAATAACTATAGATTATGATAGATTTGATTATGTGCTGGTTCTAAGTGCATCTGATGATCTATATGTAGGATCTTCAGATATGGTCTAGATGTGAAGCAAATGAATTCAGAAATTAACTGTGCTATTTCCTCTATACCAATTATAAAGAATTGGAATATAAAGAACCAGAGCAATTTTCTTTTACCAGGAAGGGTCAGCAACATACCTTCATTTTGGGGTTATATCGACTCTCTTGCTCTTTGTAAGCTAGTCTTCAAAGACCTTGATCATCTTGACATCCCACAGATATATTAGTGAACTAAATGATATCTAAATAACTTTTATTTTTTAATTTCTTTAAATATTTTATTTATTTATTTGAGAGAGAGCATGTGTTCATGCAGGAGCGAGGCTGGGGGAAGCAAAGGGGCAGGGAGAATGACAGACAGACTCTGTGCTGAGCTCAGAGCCTGACGTGGGGCTAGATCCCAGGATCCTGAGATCATGACCTGAATCTGGAGCTTAAACAACTGAGCCACCCAGGTGAACCTCTGACTAACTTTTAAAATGCAATTGCACATATATTGTATTCTTTGGAACTGTTGAAATAGCATTCATAATCTATTCTTCAAAGGTATGGTAGAAAGAAAAGCTACACAAGGTAATAAACTGACAACATTCACTATTTCCTCCATGAAAATTAATCTAATTTTTTATATCTCTTTACTGGTTACTTTTTGTAAATTATACTTTCTTATAAAATTATTATTTCATTCATTTGTATCTTTTTCTTTTTTAACCACTAGCATGGGCTAAGAGGTAAGTTTAGCCATCTATTACATGTTTATTTCTCTATCTTATAGTTTTTGTTTTATGAAGTTGAGACATTTGGCTCAAGATATTTGACACTATTATATTTTTATTGTGAATGACTCTTTTTAACATTACAGAGTATTCTTTGTCACAGTTAATGCTTTTTGGCCAGAATTCTGCCTTGACTAATATCTTATGACTCCAGCTTTGCTTTTGTCTTGTATAATTTGCTTTCCTTTTATTTTAAGTCCTTCTAAATTACTTCTTTTAGTTATTTATCATGTATACTATGATACTGTGATTTATAAAAAATATATATTTGGTCTTTGTCCACGGTTTCCGACTCAAAGCTCTTAAAACGCCTAGAATCTCCTGTGATAAGAGCAATAATGGAAAGCCCTTAGGTAATTTAAGGATGGGGAGCTGGTTGCCAGGAAAATCACTCTTGTGATCAGAGGGTTGGAACTTTCAGTACCACCGCCCCCCCCCCCATCTCCAGGAGCTGGAGATTGAGTTCATTCACCAATGGCCAATGACTTAATCAATCATGCCTATGTAATGAAGCCTCAGTAAAAAACCAGAAGAAGAGCATTCAGAGAGCTTCCAGGATGGTAAACACATGGAGATCTGGGAAGAGTGGCACACGTGGAGAGGGCATAGAAACTTTGAATCCTTTTTCCATATCTTGCCTTTGCAACTCTTTCATCTGCCTATTCCTGGGTTATATCCTTTTATAATAAACCAGTGATCTAGTAAGCAAAATGTTTCTCTTTGTTTTGTGAGTTGCTCCAGCAAAGTAATCAAACCCAAGGAGGGGGTCTTTAAAACCTTCAATCTGTAGCTAATTGGTCAGAAACACAGGTGGCAACCTGGACTTGCAATTGGCATCTGGCAGGGGTGGATGGGGCAGCCTTGTAGGAAGACCCCTTAACCTTTGGGATCTAATGCTATCTTTGAGTAGATAGTGTTGAAATTGAGTTAAATTGTATTACACTCAGCTGGCATTGGAAAATTGCTTGTTCGTGTGGGGAAAGTCCATACACACACACACCCCTATACAAACACACATGTTGGAATTGGTGACCAGAATCTTTAATATATAGAGAGTGTGTGTTTATATATATTTGTATAAAGTATTCTGCTTTCTTGAAAAATTTTTCTGAAATTATGTTCATTTATATTTATTGATAGTTCTGATCTTATTTCTATTATATAATTTAATGTTGTTGATCTTTTATAGATTTTTAAAGACACTTAATATCCTGGTCCCCTTTCTTATTTTTTATGTGTAGTTCTTCTGGTAGTAAAGGAGGTTTGCCCTTTCGTTTTAATCATTGTTTCATAATTATGACTTTATATCATGTCATTACTTATTTATGTCTTTTGACATAATTATCCCTACTTTGAATGATGATAAAAGTGTTCCATTTTATTTCTTCTTCTCTACTTCCTAATTTAAGTTGATAATATTAACTGTAACAATATTTATGTTTATATTTTTAAATACGTCTATAATTACATTACTGGTTTTTCAGCTCTGAAGGATTTAACTCCTTTCTAACAGAGCACCTTTGTTTTTGTTTTGTTTTAAAGATTTTATTTATTTAACAGACAGAGATCACAGGTAGGCAGAGAGGCAGGCAGAGAGAAAGGAGGAAGCAGGCTCCCCATGTGGGGCTCAATCCCAGGACCCTGGGATTATGACCTGAGCCAAAGGCAGAGGCTTTAACCCACTGAGCCACCCAGGCACCCCTAACAGAGCACCTTTGTAATCAGTGATCTTATCTTTCATGTTGTTTCCTCCTCCTTTCCAATTTTAGTTAGCTGTCTCATTTCTACATATATAGGCATATAACTTTCACATTCTGTTCTGTCACCATAAGCCCCACATTTGTTTGAGTCCTGGTTTTATAGTTACATATGTTCAATACTCAACAAAATAATGTCATGAATTCCTTTGCCACAATTTCCCCAGCTCATCTCTTGGTTTAAATTAATTTTCCAGTGGTTGTTCTCAAGAAAGGTTCATGGGAAAATATTCCTTGGTTTTTAACATATTCAAACTTGTTTATCTGAGGTCTTTATACTTGAAGAACATCTTGGTTGAATAAAAAAAATCCTTGGCTCACGATTTCTTCCCCTGAGTATTTTGTAGCTCTTCCCCTCTGTCTGTTGCTGTGGAGAAATCTATGGATGGCTAGATTCTTTCCCCCCTTACAAGTCTCTTGTTCTTTTTATACCACTACCCAAAAGATTCCTTCCTTATCTTTAGAGTCCAAGTAATTTACTTAGCCATGTCCTAATATTGAGTTTTCTGGCCAGGGTTTTTTTCCCCATAAAATGTGCCTTTGCAATGTACAGATTCCAGTGTTGTTTCATTTTGTTTTTTAAATCTCAAGAAAGCTTTTTTTAATAATATCTTGAACTTAATTTCTGTTCCTTTGTTTTGACTTTATTTTTCAGATACTGCAGCTATGCATTATTTAGATATCTATTTCTTGCCTTCTAGAATGTCTTTGGTCCTCTTTGCTCAGTAATTTTGAGAAGATTTTATGTGTATTTTCATGTTTATGAATTATATGTGTCCCCTAATTTTAATGCAGATAGAATGTGGGTCTTTATTTTTCCATTTAAAAAAATTGCTGTTAATTTTGAGCAATTTCCAAAGAGAGATGGTGTCATGAAACCACGTTTATAAAAGAAGGCCCTCCAAGTATTTAAATTAAAATCAGTAACAATCTATAACCACTGCTATTTAAAGTTTTACTGCAGATCCTGGTACAGAGTAAGGAATAAGAAAAAATGTCACAAAGATTGAAAAGGAAAAAATAAATGGTCATTACTCACAAATGTATGACTTTTTACATAGAAAACACAAGATATTTGCTTATAAATTATTAAAATTAATAAAAGTTGAAAGGGAGCTAGAGAAAATACAAATAAATATTCAATTTCATGTCTGTGCCACAAAAACCAAGCAGTACAAAAATGCAATTCAAAAAATTTACAATAGCAACAAAATATGTAAGGTACCTACAAACAAGTCTTAAAAAATGTAAAGAAGGCAAAGACCTATATGGAGAAAATTATAAAACTCTATAGAACAACATTAAAGAGACCTAAGTAAAAGAGAGTCATCTAATCTTAATGGTTAAGACTACTCAATATAAAGAGGTCAAACCTGCCCACATTGAGCCAAAGATGTAATAATTTTAAAATCATAGGCATGGCTGGATCTTATAAGGAGATCAATAAATTAATACTAAAATGCATATGGAGTTCTAAAGAAGAAGAAAAAGTGGAAGAGCCTCGCCCTACAAATTATCAAGACATTAGAAATTTACAGTAACAGTACAGTATGATATTGGCATAGGGATAGACAAATATCCAACAGAGAGCCTGGAAACATGCCTATGTATGTAAATTTGTTATATGACAGAGGTTGCATTGCAAAGCTGTGAGAAAATGAAGAACTGTTTAATGAATGGTGCTGATATAATTAATTTCCCATATGGAAAACAAGTCTATTGTACTCCTACTTCAATTCCAGAGAGATTAAGATTTACATGTGAAAGTACACCTCTTTCAAAACTCAAAAGATAATATAGAAGATTATCTATATGACTTTAGAATAAGGAATGATTTCCTAAATAAGACACCAAAACTATTAACTGGAAAAGAAAAGATAATAAATATAACCACATTATAATTTCAAAACCCCCATTCATCAAATGACATCATTCAAAGAGTAAAACAATAAGCCACAAAACAGGAGAAGATACTACAACACATTTAGCCAATAAGGGTGTTTTTCCATTAAATTGATAGAAAGAAAAATCCATGTAACAACACGGAAAAAACAAATCACAGAAGACTACACACAGTGTATAAGCATTTTTGGTAAAGCTCTAAAACAAGCAAAAGAAAACAAATCTTGTTTAGGGTTACATAGGTTTGGGATGCAACTTTTTTTTTTTTCAAGAAAAGGAAAATAAATAAAAAATGCAAATCAGTATATCAGTTACCTCTAAGATGAGGAGATAGAAATGGATAAAAGTGGAAGCATATAGATAATAAATTCAATGGTATTGATCATTTTTAAGTTCTTTATTTGGATAATCCTTCCTGGTACTTCTAAGTATTTAAAGAAATCCTTAAAGGTTTTTTTGTATGCTTTATATCTTAAATATATATTACTTATATTCTTAAAATCAAATATATTTTTGAATTATAATATATGCACAGAAATATGCATAAATCATTAAGTATATAGGTCATTTATCACATTTATCATAAATTGGTCACATCCATGTAACTACCACCCAGATTAAGAAAAAGGACCTTATTATCACAAACCAAAAGCCTCTCCCTTCTCATTACCTTTAACTTCCTCCCGCAATAACCAATGTCAAATATTCTTTTGTTTGTATGTAAATGTATATAAAAATATCATGAAGAATGTTAAGCAAGGAGAGCATGTTTCTTCTGAAATCAATTATTTCCAGGAAAATTTTCATTTTCAACCAGGCAATAAATTTTATATAAAAAAGAAGGAAGAGGACACCTACCCTGTACACAGTTCAAATTACTATACCCTATTAGTCAAAGGGATGATAAAAGATAATAGTTAAAGTCCCTTTCCTATGGTATCCATTCCTTGAAAAGACACACTTGTGACTACTACAATCCACACTTCTATGGCAGTCAAGAATGTTTAACATGTAGTGAAAGAGAAGTAATAGAAATAGCATAACACTGCTAGTTCATGTGGAACTTATTTTTTGTGAACTTAGTCCTACCATGAACAGGTGAAACCTCTGTTCAAGTGGGCAAACCTTTGGTGATAGATACTTTTAGAGTGGAGAGCTCATAGATTATGACCTGCTTGTTTCACAAAATATGTTTTTCTCCACCCATCTGGATAATTTCATTCTCTTCTCTGTTACTGCTGCAAACTCTAAACTTATCATTATTGATTCATAATTCCACCCCAACCTCCATTTAATTTTCCAATAATTACTAGAACAATCTTCTTAAATATAGGTCTGATTAAATTAATTATCTATCAAAAGCTTTCAGAATTTAAGATAATCTCAGCATCTTCTTACAGAAAGATTCCTCCTCATTTGATTTTTTACTTAATTCCCATGTTTACCACTGACTATACTATCATCTATTTCCCACATGCTAATATAGAGACATTGCATATTTAATTTCCTAGAATTCCCCCTTCTTGCCATTCTACCTCAGGATAATTGCACAAATATTTCCATTTACCTGAATCTAAAGAAGTCACACGAAACTAATATTTGATGTCACTCAGAAAAGAGCTCAGATTTCCATGTTATGCCTTAATTTTTTATGACTGCCACCAGGGAACACCTCTACATCACCTGGTTCTGATAGCTAGTGGGGTTTATGCCCTGGATCCCACAGGACTATAACCAACAGAGGAAGAGTTCTTAGATGACTACTAGCCCCAGGGCCTGGCAAGATGCAACAGAATTAAAGTCTTTCTGTAAATGAGATTTATTACATATCTGTAATGATTGTGACCTGAGTGGCAGGCTTATAATTAAACATGAAACTAGGGACAAACTATAATCTTTCCAGAAACCTTGGGGGGTGGGCACTGTCTTCATGCTCACCCTCTGGCTTGCTCCAGAGAATCACTGTCTCCTGGAGGGAGATTTACAAGCAGCCATTGTCCAGGTTTTTGTCTGGTGCCCCAGTTTTTTTGCAGCTGCCACAATCCAGGGAACACCTCTTGATTGCCTGGCTCTGATGATGGGGTAAGACTGTATTCTTGTGTCCAATGAGACTGTAGCAATTAGAAGGATGGTTCTTAGCTGGCTACCACCAGGACACTGCACACACAATGGACTGTGGAATACTCCTAAGTCTTTCTGTGAAGGGGGTTCCTTTGCTTACTTTAGAGCTTCAACATGAGGGGCAGGCTTCAGGTTTGGCACACATTTAGTGGCTTACAGAGCTTCTCTCAAAAACTTAGGCTGGAAATGCCATTTTGGTGCTATTCCTCTGCCTGGTTTTAGCTTGCCTCCATAACCCAGGAAAGAACTTATACACTTACCTGGAAGCCATATCTTTGTGACTGCTGCCCAGAAGTATACTTCCAGATCACCTAGCTTTAGTAGCCAACAGGGTTTATGCTTGCAGTCCCAGAAGACTATATGTAGCTGTACCTCATTTTATTGCACATTCAAGATATTATAGCTTTGTTTTGTTTTGTTTTACAAATTGAAGATTTGTGTCAACTTTTCATCAAGCAAGTCTAGGGGTATTATTTTTCTGACAACCTTGGCTCACTTTATGTCTCTGTGTCACATTTGGGTAATTCTCACAATATTTCAAACTTTTTCATTGTTATTATATTTGTTATGATGATAAGAGATTGGTATTTTTTTTTACTATTGTAATTGTTTTGGGGACCACAAACTATGCCCATATAAAATGGTAAACTTAACTGATAAATGCTGAGTATTTCTGACTATACCACAGACCAGTCATGCCCCCAACTCTCTCCCTATCCTCAGCTATTCCTATTCCCTGACACAGAACAATATTGAAATTAGGTCAGTTAATAATCCTATAACAGGCTCTAAGTGTTAAGTGAAAAGCAGAGTCAAGTATCTCTTACCTTAGATCAAAAGCTAGAAACAATTAAGCTTAGTGAAATGGGCATGTTAAAAGCTGAGACAGGTCAAAAGTAGGCATCTTGGGCCAAATAGTCCAATTGTGAAAGATTAAAGTTTTTGAAGGAAATTAAAGTACTACTCTAGTAAACACATAAATGAAAAGTTAAACAGCCTTATTGTTTATATGAAGAAAGTTTCAGTGGTTTGGGACAGAAGATCAAACAAACCAAAGCATTCCCAAAACAAGCCCAATCCAAAGCAAGGCCCTGGTTTTCATCAATTCTGAGAAGACTGAAGAGATGAGGAAGTTGCAGAAGAAAAGTCTGAAGCCAGCATATGTTGGCTTATAAGGTTTTTTTTTTTTTTTTAAAGATTTTATTTATTTATTTGTCAGAGAGAGAGTGAGTGAGAGCGAGCACAGGTAGACAGAGTGGAAGGAAGAGTCAGAGGGAGAAGCAGGCTCCCTGTGGAGCAAGGAGCCCGATGTGGGACTCCATCCCAGGACGCTGGGATCATGACCTGAGCCGAAGGCAGCTGCTTAACCAACTGAGCCACCCAGGCGTCCCATTGGCTTATAAGGTTTTAAGGAAAGAAGTTGTCTCTATAGCATAAAAGTACAAGGTGAAGCAACAGGTTTTTTAGAAGATCTAGCTAAGATAATTAACATAGGTGGCTACACTAAACAAAATATTTTCAATGAAGATAAAGCAGCTTTGTATTAGAAGAAGATGCCATCTAAGATTTTCAGAGCTATAGAAAAGAAGTTAATACTTAGCTCCAAAGCTTCAAAAAACAGGCTGACTCTTTTTCTAGAGGCTAATGTAGTTGATGACTTTCAGTTGAATTCAATGCTCATTTACCATTCCAAAAATCCCAGGGGCCTTAAGAATGATGCTAAATCTACTCTTCCTGTGACGTTTAAATGGAACAACAAAGCCTGTATGACAGCACATCTGTTTACAACACAATTTCCTGAATATTTTAGCCAACCATTGGAAGTTACTGCTTGGGGGCATGGGGGGGAAGATTCCTTTCAAAATATGACTGTTCAATGACAATGCACTGGGTCACCTTAGAGTTCTAATAGAGATGGACAACAGGAATTAATAACAAGAATCTGGAAGAAGTTGATTCCAGGGGTACCTGGGTGCCTCAGTGAGTTAAGCTTCTGCCTTCAGCTCAGGTCATGGTCTCAGGGTCCTGGGATCGAGCCCCGCATCGGACTCTGCTCAGCAGGGAGCCTGCCTCCCCCTCTCTCTCTGCCTGTCTCTCTGCCTACTTGTGATCTCCCGCTGTGTGTCAAATAAATAAATTAAAAATCTAAAAACAAACAAACAACAACAACAAAAAAGAAGTTGATTCCAACCCTCATGGATGACTTTGATTTATTCAAGACTTCAGTAACTTCAGATTTGGTGGAAACAGCAAGAGAATTAGGGCCTGAAAATGAGACTGAATCATTGTAATCTCATGATATAACTTGAATGGGTAATGGTTGCTTCTTATGGGTGGACAAAGAAAGTCGCTTCTTGAGATAGAATCGACTCTTTATGAAGATGCTGTGCAGATTGTTGAAATATCAACAAAGCATTTTGAATATTGCATAAACAGGTGATAAAGCAGTTGCAGGGTTTGAGAAAATTAAACCCAGTTTTGAAAGATGTTCTACAGCCTTATGTACTACAGAAAAATCATTTACAAAAGGAAGAGTCAATCCATGATGCAAAGTTCATTATTTTCTTCATTTGAGAAATAGCCCTAACCATCCAAGCCTTTAGTAGCCACCACTCTAATTAGTTAGCAAACATCAATGAGGAAGCAAGACCTCCACCAGCAAAAGACTGAGTCACTGAAAGCTCAGATGACAGCAGTTTTTTACCCAAAAAAGTATTTTAATTAAGATACCTACACTTTTAGATATAACATTATTTCACACTTAGTATAGTATAAATATAACTTTTATATGCACTGGAAAATTAAAAAAATATTTGACTCTCATTACTGTAATGTTCACTTAATTGTGGTGGTTTGAAACTAAACCTGCAACACCTCTGAGTAATGCTTGTATGTGGAATGAGAATAAAAGTAAGGAAGGAAGGAAGGAAGAAAGTACAGAGGAAGGGAGGTAAGGAAGAAGGAGGGAGACAAGGCAGGCAGGAAGGAAGGAAAGTAGGAACAAAGGCAGGCAGGCAGGCAACCAAGCTCAAGCTGTGTATACAGAGAACAGACTGGTGGTTGCCAGAGAAGGAGTTAGAGGAAGGGAGATGTAGAGGAAGAATGAATTTTTGTTGTTGTTGTTGTTAAGTTTAAATAAATTTTAAAAAATAAAATAAAATAAAATAAAACCCAACAATAAGGGAATAGAAAAAAGAAAAGGGAAATTAAGGTAACTCTTTGAACCAGGGATGTTAAACAAACAATTTCAAAGTAAAGAGGTTATATGGATTATCTGAACCACCTAAACCCAGAAGACAAGAGAGGAAGAGTGGGTAATAGAGCTGGCATCATAAGAACCCACTGACCTTGCTGGGTTCAATTTTCAAGAAAAAGGCCACAAACCTAGAAATTCTTTCTGAAGCTGGAAAAGACAAGAAAATGGATTCTCCCTTAGAGGTTTCAAAGATAAATGTAGCTGGTGAGATGCACTGTGGCTTCTGATCTGCAGAACTGTATGGTAATAAGTATGTGCTGTTTCAAGCCTTTAGGTTTGGGTTAACTTGGTACAGAAACAATATAAAATCTTTAAAATATTTTATTGTCCTCAGCAAAATGATCTAAAATTATTTGAAAAATCAACCACACAAGTGATTCAATTGTATTTTAATCTTCCAAATGCATTTTGATAGAGATTTATCAGCATATTATACATTTAGAAAGAAATTAATCTATTTTTTAAAGATTTTATTTATTTATTTGACAGAGAGATATCACAAGCAAATAGAGAGGCAGGCAGAAAGAGAGAGAGAGAGGGAAGCAGGCTCCCTGCTGAGCAGAGAGCCTGATGCAGGACTCGATCCCAGGACCCTGAGATCATGACCTGAGCCAAAGGCAGCGGCTTAACCCATTGAGCCACACAGGCGCCCCATAGAAAGAAATTAATATTTTAAAATTCAAAAAGAAGCTACATAAACAACACTTCAGAAAGGTCAATGGTAAAATGTGTGAGGAGAGAGATACTTTATTAATTAATGAATTTATTATTCATTCTTTACTAGACATAAATTTATTATATTTGATACTCAACCACAGACTACTAGCATTCTGATTTAGTTTATTATTACATCTAAGGTAAAGGATTTATGTGTAAAACATGTACTAAATTTTGATATTATATAGCTGTCTAGCAACTTCTATTTTCCTGCTAAGATATGTGCGATTTTATTCTCTTTGATGTTGAAGAAAATCTATAGTGAGATCCAGTTTTCTTTAAAAAAATTGTTTTAGAGATATAGCTTATTATTCATGGACTCTGGACTAGAAACAAATTCAAATAGATTCAGCATTCAGATCAATTGCAGCATATATATTTTTAGGTGATAACATTTTATTAAAAAGTTTTCTGAAAGAGCTTAGAAAAAAATAACACTTGAAGAATAATACCAATTCATATGAATTAATAAAAAGAAAGCCTAAACTTGTTAGGATATTTTTGTGACATGGAAATGGTTTATTTTTATAATATACTCCAAATTAATTCACTGTTCTTATGCTTGTTATTCAATCTTAATATATATCAATATTGTTTGCTTATATTAGCATAAACTTATCAAATTATGTATTAATTATGTAATAATCAGTGGCAGAAGTTGCCTGTTTGTTCCAACTTATAAAACACATTATTCTTCTTATTAAACACATACATTTACTTAATATTTACTAATATTTACTTACTTAATATTTACTAATATTTACTTAATAATAAATTAATAATAAATATAAATCATTGACAAAACTTCCTTTGAGAAAACTAAAATGATGGTCTAGTGTTATCTAACAGGGTCCAAATTTGATCTTGCAGCTTCCATAATATTTTCAGCATTCTTTATATTAAACAGCCCATCAATTTCACTTTTTAAAAATCCTATTAGGAGAGAAAACATATTTCTCTTATTTTTTATTTGTTTCTTTGTTTATTACAGTTAAGCCTTTGCTACCAGTAAGTTGCAATCTTTAAACACTGACTGATCAGAATAAAAATATACAGGAACAAGGACATGTACAGAGGCTTCGTGAAGACCCTTGAAGAAATTACAGTTGACCTTTGAACAATTTGGATATGAACTGCATGGGTCCTCTAATAGGTGGATTTTTTTTTTTTTTTGGTTACAAATACAGTACTGCAAATGTTTTTTTTTTCTTACAATTTAATAATAATATTTTCTAGCTTATTTTATTATAAGAATACAGTATATAACACATATAGAAAATATGTGTTAATACACTATGTTATTGGTAAAGCTTCTGACCAGCAGTAGACTATTAGTAGTTAAGATTTGGTGGGAGTCAAAAGCTGTATGTAAATTTTCAACTATGTGGGATATGGGTTCTCTTAACCCCCACATTGCTCAAAAATTAACTGGATTTACATCTGGAAATTTAAATAACTTTGAAGTTTTAATAAAATGAGGTATGTGTCAGTGCTAAAAGCATTGTATCTTGGCTCTTGACAACCACACAATAAATAATTAGAGATCAATGCCCAAAGTGAAAGCAGAAGGCAGGTTTATTAAAGCAACAGCACACTATCTAAGGGAGAGCAGGTGGTATTCCATGAGCTGGAGCTGGCCCTTACTTTGTTTTGGGATTGGATATTTCTTGGTCTTTTTGAAGTGGGAGGAGCTTCAACATGCAGTGGAGTGATCTCTAATGGAGGCTGCTTCCAATCATTTGGGGGACTCCTACCACAGGTTGGGAAGAGGAGTTGTTGTTGTCACTTTTATTTTATTTTTTTCAGGGTTCCAAAATTCATTGTTTATGCACCACACCCAGTGCTCCATGCAATATGTGTCCTCCATAACTCCCATTAACAGGCTTACCCAAACCTCTTCCCCCTCCCCTCAAAACTCTCAGTTTGTTTCTCAGAGTCCACAGTCTCTCATGGTTTGTCTCCCCCTCCAATTTCCCCCCACTCACTTCTCCTCTTGATCACCCAGTGTCTTCCGTGTTATTCTTTATGCTCCACAATTAAGTGAAACCATATGAAAATTTACAATCTCTGCTTGACTTATTTCACTCAGGATAATCTCCTCCAGTCCCGTCCATGTTGATACAAAAGTTGGGTATCCTTCCTTTCAGAAGGAAGCATAGTACTCCATTGTAAAAATGGATCATATCTTCTTTATCCATTCATCCATTGAAGGTCATCTTGGTTCTTTCCAAAGTTTAATGACTGTGGCCATTGCTGCTATAAACATTAGGGTACAGATGTCCTTTCTTTTCACTGCATCTGTATCTTAGGGGTAAATACTCAGTAGTGCAATTGCAGGGTCGTAGGATAGCTCCAATTTTAATTTCTTAAGGAGTCTCTACACTGTATCCCAAAGTAGCTGCACCAACTGGCATTCTCACCAATAGTGTAAGAGGGTTCCCCATTCTCCACATCCTCTCCAACCCTTGTTGTTTATTGCCTTGTTAATTTTGGCCATTCTAACTGTGTAAGGTGGTATCCCAATGTGCTTTTGATTTGAATCTCCCTGATGGCTAATGATGATGAACATTTTTTCATGCATCTGTTTGCCATTTGTATGTCTTCTTTGGAGAAGTGTCTGTTCATGTCTTCTGCCCATTTTTTGACATGATTATCTGTTTTGTGTGTGTTGAGTTTGAGGAGTTCTTTATAGATCTTGGATATCAGCCCTTTATTTGTAATGTCATTTGTGAAAATCTTCTCCCATTCCATGGGTTGTCTCTTCATTTTGTTGACTGTTTCCTTTGCTGTGCAGAAACTTTTGATCTTGATGAAGTCCCAAAAGTTCATTTTTGCTTTTGTTTCCTTTGTCTTTGGGGACATGTCTTGAAAGAATTTGCTGTGGCCAGTGTTCCAAGAGGTTACTGCCTATGTTCTCCTCTAGGATTTTGATAGATTCCTGCCTCACGTTGAGGTCTTTTGTCCATTTCGAATTTATCTTTATGTATGGTATAAGAGAATGGCTGAGTGTCATTCTTCCATACATAGCTGTTCAATTTTTCCAGCACCATTGATTGAAGAGGCTGTCTTTTTTCCACTATATAATTTTCTCTGCTTTGTCAAAGATTTTTTGACCATAGAGTTGATGGTCCATATCTGGGCACTCTACTCTGTTCCACTGGTCTACATGTCTGTTTTTATGCCAGTAGCATGCTGTCTTGGTGAACAAAGCTTTGTAGTAAAGCTTGAAATTAGGCAACATGATGCCCCCACTTTTGCTTTTTCTTTTTCAACATTCCCTTAGCATTTCAGGGTCTCTTCTGGTTCCATACAAATTGTTTGGAATTGTTTGTTGTTGTTTGTTCCAGCTCTTTGAAAAGTTCCAGTGGAATTTTGATCAGGATAGCACTGAAAGTATAGATGGCTCTAGGCAGTATAGACATTTTCACAATGTTTATTCTTCCAATCCATGCACGTGGAATGATCTTCATTCTTTTTGTGTCTTCTTCAGTTTCTTTCATGATTGTTCTGTAGTTCCTCAAGTACAGATCCTTTACCTCTTTGGTTACGTTTATTCCAAGGTATTTTATGGTTCTTGGTGCTATAGGAAGTGGAATTAATTCTCTAATTTCCATTTCTATGGAAATCAACTGATTTATGTACATTAATTTTGTATCCTGCCACATTACTGAATTGCTTTTATGACTTCTAGTAGTTGGGGGGGTGGAGTCTTTTGGGTTTTCTATATAAAGTATCATGTCATCAGCAAAGAGAGAGAATTTGACTTATTTTTTGTCAATTAGAATACCTTTTATTTCTTTGTGTTGTCTGATTGTTGTTTCTAGGACTTTTAGTACTGTGTTGAATAATGGGGTTTAGAGTGGACATCCTTGTCGTATTCCTGATTTCAATTGGTAGGCTGTCAGCTATTCCCGTTTGAGGATGATATTCGCTGTGGGTTTTTCATAGATAGATTTTATGAAGTTGAGGAATGTTCCCTTTATCCCTGTACTTTGAAGTGTTTTAATCAGGAGTGGATGCTGTATTTTACCAAATGCTTTTTCTGCATCAATTGAGAGGACCATGTGGTTATTCTCTCTTCTTTTATTGATTTGTTCTATCACATTGACTGATTTGTGAGTGTTGCACTACCCTTGCATCCCATGGATAAATCCCACCTGGTCATGGTGGATAATCTTTTCAGTGTACTGTTGGATCCTATTAGCTAGGATCTTGTTGAGAATCTGGCATCCGTATTCATCAGGGGTATTGGTCTGAAATTCTCCTTTTGGATGGTGTCTTTGCCTGGTTTGGGGATCAGAGTAATGCTGGATTCATAGAAAGAGTCTGGAAGTTTTCCTTCTGTTTCTATTTTTGGAAGCAGCTTCAGAAGAATAGGTGTTATTTCTTCTTTAAAAGTTTAGTAGAATTCTCCAGGGAATTCACCAGGTCCTGGGCTCTTGTTTTTTGGGAGGTCTTTGATGACTGCTTCGATTTCCTAACTAGATATTGGTCTATTCAGGTTGTCAATTTCTTCCTGATTCAGTTTTGGAAGTTTATAGGTTCCTAGGAATGCATCTATTTTGTCTAGGTTGCTTAACTTACTGTCATATAACTGTTACAACTGTTGATAATAATTTCTGATGATTGTTTCTATTTCCTTGCTATTAGTCATGATCTTTCCCTTTTCATTCATAATTTTATTAATTTGGGTATTCTCTCTTTTCTTTTTGATTAGTTTGGCCAGTAGTTTATCAATCTTATTGATTCTTTCAAAATTCAGCTTCTAGTTTCATTGATGTGTTCTACTGTATCTCTAATTTCTATCTCATTGATCTCTGCTTTAATCTTGATTATTTCCCTTCTTGCATGTGGGTTTGGCTTAATTTGTTGTTTATTCTCCAGGTCTTTAAGGTGTAAAGAGAGCTGGTTTATTCTGGAGTTTTCAGTTTTTTTGAGGGAGCCTGGTGGGAAGAGTTGTTTTTTACCTTAAAAGGTTTGTTCTGGAACCATCATGGCAACTCTTTTTCATGGGGATGGCAATGCAAATGCATTATGATAGATCTAGGGGTTACTCTGGGGTAGAGGTATAAGGGGAGAGAACATTTTCAGTACCAGTGTCTCCTGGTTTGTTAGGCCCAGAATCTCAGAAGTCACAAAGTTGGGAGGTTGTGCCCTCAGTCTTCTAATGTGTAACCCATTTTTCACCATCCTTGCCTCTAACTCATCTCTCACTGCCCACACATTCAGATATAGGGGAATATTGATTGACAAAATATTAATTGCCAAATAACAGTAGTTGGAGAATAAGAAAAATGCAGGCACCTGATTATATAATATTACTTAAATAAAATGTGTTTTTATAAGTGCTATTGGAAGTAAATTCCTCAATACTTTAATCACACAGAATGATGGAATCCTAGATTTTTTTTCTTGTATTTACTAAGAAAAATTATCATGCCTCATGTATATTAAAATGGAATAGGGAAAATTAAAAATTGTTTTAAGTTGATTTGCGTGTGTTTTGCGTATATGAGAGAGAAAGTGAGAGAGAAAGAGAAAGAGAGAAAAAGAGAAAGGGAAAGACAGAGAGGTGGCTACAGTGAATTGATGAGTTGCAGGATAGATTTTAAAGTTTTGTCTTTTGCTTTCTACATTTCCTTTTCCTTAGGTTCAAGAGAACAATCAGTAATATCTCAGATGCCTTCTGGTAACATCAACAGAAAGAGTTAGAAGCTCCCAGAAAATTAAAGATGAGACATAGTTTTCCTGACATAAGAAAAGTCATTTTTTGTCCTCAGCTATTTTTAATGATCTATACCCCACCTGTGTACTTGCCCAAGCTCACTTCTTCCAAAACTTCCTGGGAGGTTCTTACAAAGAAATACAAAAATCTCACTAGTTAAGGATTTTGAGGGAATAAGGCAATGGGAAAACTAACAGTCACCACCAGACCAGGAAATAGCCTAAGCTATTGAGACAATAAATCAGTGGAAAAACTCCTAGTGCTATTTCAAAAGTAATCAAGGCCTTGCATTCCTTGTCCCAGAAAATGAGCCCAAAACCCCATCTAGTTTATATCTGCTCTTGAAGCCTGCAGAGTCCCTTTCCCTTGTCCAACAGTTACCTTTGCTTTATTCTAACGTTGAAGTTTCTTCCCTCGGTGGAATACAAGCTTCATTCAGGTGAACATGCAATACATATTTCACAAATACATATGTGGATGTGCATGCATCCACAACCTTATGACCAACCATACACGGGATAATAAAACTCTCCCTTCTGAATATTCATCTTAAATACTAAATAAAAATCCCTCTCCTGTTCAAACAGTCAAGGCTTTGGAACTTATTCCCTGTGATCTCCTTGTATGTTGTAAACAAAGATTCCTTTGTTTGACAACTCCACCTGTTTCTGTGTTTCACCAAAGACTGACCTCAGTTAGTTCAGTTACTGTAATGGCTTTCACTACTCTGATTCTACCTCTGCAAGTCTCCAAATTTAACTATTTTTTTCTCCCAATTCCGCATGTTCTTGGCTTAAACTGCAACTCTGAAGAGATGATTTGCTTGTTTAAAAAAAAATCAAGAAAAGGGAGTAGTAGTCAACATTGTTACTTGGAAATTCCTGCCCTAAGGGGCTCTCCTGTTGTTTTTCTTTGACTTCCTGGACTAAAAGGACAGAAATTTGGCAATACATCACTCCCCAATCCAGATTACTGACAGAACAGTTTATACTCTTAGAAAAATATTAGTTTAAAAGATCACATGATTAAATACTCAAGCATGTAGTGTAATATTGTGGTTTACAAGAAATATATTTTGGTCATCTGAATATTTGGTTTTCAACCATGGCTACTGACTCACAGCTCCTAAAACTCTTGGAATTTCCTGTGATAAGGGTGAGAGAGGTGTGTTTTGTTATGTTAATGAAGTGACCTTCAGACCTCACTCAAGGGCAAGGGCTGTTTGCCTGAAGGACCAACCACTTGATGAAAGCCTTTATAACTTTTTGCCCAACATGCTTCCCCTTCCCCCCAATTCAGGATTATCTGAGGAGGGAAGAGGAGCTGGAGATTAGATCAGCAAATGACAATGATTTAGTCAGTCATGACTATGTCATGAAGCCTCCACAGAAAACCTGAAAGGACTGGGTTCAGAAAGCTTTTAGTTTGTTAAATGTATGAAAAGGCAGGAAGAGTGGCAGTCTTACAGAAGGTAATAGAAGCTCTGTGCCCATCCTCCATACCTTGCCCTGTGTACTTCTTTATCTAGCTATTGGTTTAAATCCTCTATTATATCTTTTAATAAGCTGGCAAATATAAATTGAGTATTTTTCTGAGTTTTGTGAGTCCCTGTAGCAAATTAAAAGATCGTAAGAAATAGGCCACTGGGACCTCCAACCTATAGTTGCTCAGTCACAAGCACAGGTAAAAACCTGGGGCTTACAGTGAGACTGGCATCTGAGGTGGGGTTGGAGATAGTCTTGGAGAACTGATCCCTTAACTGATGAAATCTTACGCTATGTTCAGGTAGATAGTGTCAGAATTTAGTTGAATTCTTGGAGACCCTGCTGTTGTCTGAAAATTATTTGGCATTGTTGGTATGATGTCCTAAAACCCAAAAAGATATAACTACCTCAAAATAAGAATAAGGTTGACAGCTTATATATAATAAGAGTATATCAGGGATTTAAAATATACCCAATAAATAGTGTAAGGAAATAAGGAAAGATTTTGAAATAAAAACAAGAATAAGAACCTAGTGGTACTAATAGATTAAATATATGTAATCTAGTTGAATTAAGAATACAATGGGTAGAATACGTAATGGGTTCGATAGAGATAAGAAGTCACTTAAGGATATAGTCATCTGGATACCAGCAAAGCATTAAAATTATCAATATAAAAGAGATGTAAGATGTAGGTGATGTGTGTGGAACAAAAGCTAGAGAAAAAATTAGATTTCCTTACTACTCATAGCCTGTTGACAAGTCCTTGAAGTTCCTCTGGGGACTCAGCTGCTTCAATGTGGACACGTCCACTCAGGGCAAAAAGCATTCTTAGTCCACCCCCCAGGATACTGAAAATCTACTTTCAAATGTAAAAATTACTTTGGAAACTTCTTTATCTCTACTCCCCACCCCTGCCCTCAAGATATACATTGGCAATCATCTCCCAAGCATATACCCACTGATACACATCAGAAGAGTCTCTTCCCTGAGTTTTTACTAAATAGTAATAAATGACCTTTCCCTAACAATAGCTAGCCCCCTCAAGGTCCTGGAAAACTTGTTTATAAAATACCTTGGAGGCTTATGCTATCCCTAACCTCCTCCCAAATTTAAAGTATATAATCAACCACTCTTCATGACCTCTCTCTCTCTCTCTCTCTACTCCAAATAAATAAATAAATAAATATTTTTTAAATAAAATAAAATAAATGACTTTTTTTTAAATGAAAGAAGAAAAAAGGAAAGAAATATTTGAATATTAATGTACATCTATTTCTCAAGCATAAAATAGTCAAGACACTGGATTAAAACTTACATACAAGAAAAGAAAAGAATATTCATAACTATAGTTGACTCTATAAATACCAAAGTAGGGCATACATACCAAAGACAAAAAAAAAAATCATAAGTGTTAGAGAGAAAAAAAATAATTCATTAATAAAGAAACAAGAATCAGACTGACAGAAAATTTTTAAATAACATCAGATATAAAAAAGGATGAAGTAATAGCTTTATTATCTTGAAAAAAATAATCACAAATGTAAACTTTTAGATCCTTATAAAATGTCATTGGAATAGGAAGGCATAATAAAAAAAATATTTTCAGGAATACAGACCACAGATAATTTGCCTTAATTTGTGTAGGCAGCACTTAAATACTAATATTATTTTAACAATTAAAATGTACTCTATGACCTATGGGGTGGGGGAAAAGAGGACGACCAAGTCATCTTGAAATAATTCAGTCTTATGAAAAAAGTAAAAAGATAGAAAAAAAGACTTGAAGAAAAGAGAGATAAAACATATGCATAATAAAAATGAATAAATAAATAAACAACTGGAGTGCCTGGGTGACTTAGTCGGTTCAAGTCTCTGCCTTCAGCTCAGGTCATGATCCCTGGGTCCTGGTATTGAGCCCTGCATCAGACTCCCTGCTCAGTGGAGAGTCTGCTTCTCCCTCCCATTGAGAAAAAAATTTTTACTTATTTATTTGAGAGAGATAATCTTTAAATTTTACTTATTTATTTGAGAGAGAGAGAGAGAGAAAAGAAAAACATGCACACAGCACGGGGAATAACAGAGGGAGAGGGAGAAGCACCCCACTGAGCAGGGAACCCCCTGCGGGGCTCTATCCCAGGACCCGGGTATTATGACCTGACCTATAGGTAGACACTTAACTGACTGAGCCACTCAAGTACCCCAATGAATACAATGTTTAAAATAATAATAATAATAATAAAGATATAATATTTCAGATAGTATGATTTCTTTTTAATGTAAGACTTGGTATAAAAACACGATGACATACTTGTCTAATTATGGCAAAAGACTTTGATAAGTTTAGATGCAGTAGTATGTAAAAAATTTAACCTCTTTCATTAACTGATAATTTAATTAGATTAAATAAGAGACATCAAAATTTAGAGAATCTAATAGTCCTGATCTATTAATAAATGTAGCCATCCTGACCCCAAAACAATAGTCTTCAGTAAGTATATAAGCATAAGTTGAACATTTACACAAACAGGTCATTATTTAGGCCAGAAGTATATGCCAATAAATTCCCAGAGTTAAATATCAAGCTATATTTTCCAAGAATAAGGCAATAAAATTAGAAAACAATGACCAAAATATTAAATTCATATAATTGGAAGTTAACTTCATACCTAAAAAGAAATAATACAGCTAATTCAGAAATTTTTAGAATTACAGTACAATGGTAATATCAACTCTCAAAATGAGTAACGGACAGGTGGGGCTAGGGAGGAAGAGATCCATAGGGAACTTTGTGAACAGGCTCTCAGAAATCCCCAAAATGTGGTGTGGGAAAACCAGAGTAAAGAGATAAATTGGACCACCCTACCCCAGGGAAGAGCACCCTGATCTAGGCATGTGGGATGGAGGACCACCCTGCCCTAGGTGTATGGGGTGGGTCATGTGGGGTGGGTGTCTTTATGATAATCACCTGTAACCAAAAAAGAATAATCAGACCCTAAAAAGGAGGTAAACCATTGAAGGAGATATTGATAGAGACGTTAAAAGGATTAAAGTTGCCTGGTTACCTTTTTATAAAAAAATAAACCCTGAAGGCACTCATTGTTAACTGTGTGGGGAACCCTCTTAGTTGTGAGAGCTTTTTCTATATATTCACTCGATAAACTTCTATCACGTACTCACTCTCCATTGCCCACGAGATTCCTTCTTTGACTCAAAGAGAAGAACCTAGCTCTCCCACATCATTCCCTAGAGTTAAGCATCAGGCTATATTTTCCAATGATAAGGCAATAAAACTGGAATATAATGACCAAAATATTAAGTCCATGTAACTGGAAGTTAACTTTATACCTAAAAAGAAATAATATAGCTAATTCAGAAACATTTAGAATTACTGTACTATGGTACAGTAATATTACAAATGGTAATATCATTTGTGAAAATAAGTGACAATAATTAAAGGTATTAAGGAAATCTAAAGGTTTAATTTTATTAATTCAAAAGAAAAACAAAACAATACAACAAAAACACCAAAGCATAAAACAAAAACAAAACATAACAAAACAAAAAGAATATAAAGGCATAACCTAAGAACGACAGCAGTAATAACAAAATATTATAGAAACAAACAAGTTTGTGGAATAGGTTAATAAAAATATTTGACCAATGAGTACTGGTCAGGAATACTCAGAGATGATGAAGATAAAATAAAATACTAAATGAAATGTATAAAAACTAAATTATAGACCTAAGAGACTGATTAAAAATGCTTCTAGAAAAAGAGTCTAATTTTAAGACAATAAAATTAATATCACCATAGAGAAAACTGTATTTGTGACATAGGGGATCAATTAGAGATGATAAAGTATTTCCTTAAATATCAAAGATAACAATTAGACTCAGGGCTCAGTCATCTAAGCCTCTGCCTTCACCTCAGATCATGATCCCAAGGCCCTGAGACTGAGCTTGACTCCCTGCTTGGTGGGGAACCTGCTTCTTCTTTTCCCTCTCCCTCTGCAGCTTCCCTTGCTTGTGCTTGTTCTCTCTCTATCTCTCTCTCAATAAATAAAATTTTAAAAGTTAAAAAAATTAAGAAATAAGCATCAAAGATAAATCCATAAAGTAAAAATATTTATTAACTTGATTAATTAATTTATATTAAAATTAAATATTTCCTTGCAATTAAGTACAGTGTGGAGAAAAAGTTAATAGACAACTGACATAGGAATGAACAATACTTAAAATATTTAAAACTGACAAGGAATTATTAGATTTAGACTCCATGATGATCTCTATGTATGTGCATATAAAACACCTTAAAATACTTTGTAGGAATGTGCTACAGGAAATTAAAGAGACAGGGAGATAAAGGGGGAAAAAATAGCTCAACTTGAAATGACTAGTTGTTTGCCACTGTGTTTTATTTACATTTTCCACCACTTTTTTGGTCAATGAAATTATTTTACATGTATCTATTATTATCTTGTAGGACATGTTACACTAATATCATTATTAATGAAGTTGAGAATAAGAATATGATGGCTCATTTCATCATAATTGTTAAAAATGATCCCTGAAGCTGGTAAATGCAGGAAGCCAGAAACAGAAATAATAATTAGCACCAGTTCAAAAGCTTGTCCACCTGGAACCCGTAAGAAAATCCAACTAGATCCTGAAAATAATGAGTGATTTGAGGAAACTGGACAGGGATAAAGATTTCCAGATGCTTTTTACTTATAATGGCAATAGCAACTTAGACAATGTAATGGAAAAAAATCTATTAATTGGCAGTAGGAAAATTATTAAAAATATATAAACCATAAGCCAATGAACTTGGGAAAATTATGAAGAATCTACATAAACATAAAAAGAAACAATATGTATTTGCCAAGGCACATTCACATTTTTAAAAATAAGTTAAAAGGGGGCTTAAGTGGGTAGGAGAAGAATAAATGAAACAAGATGGGATGGGAGGGAGACAAACCATAAGTGACTCTTAATCTCACAAAACAAACTGAGGGTTGCTGGGGGGAGGGGGTTTGGGAGAAGGGGGTGGGATTATGGACATTGGGGAGGGTATGTGCTTTAGTGAGTGCTGTGAAGTGTGTAAACCTGGTGATTCACAGACCTGTACCCCTGGGGATAAAAATATATGTTTATTAAAAAAAAAAAAAAGAAAGGAATCTTTCTGCCCTTCAACAGACGAATGGATAAGGAAAATGTGATCCATATACACTATGGAGTATTATGCCTCCATCAGAAAGGATGAATATTCAACTTTTGTAGCAACATGGATGGGACTGGAAAAGATTATGCTGAGTGATATAAGTCAAGCAGAGAGAGTCAATTATCATATGGTTTCACTTACTTGTGGAGCATAACAAATATCATGGAGGACATGGGGAGTTGGAGAGGAGAAGGGAGTTGGGGGAAATTGGAAGGGGAGGTGAACCATGAGAGACTATGGACTATGAAAAACAATCTGAGGGGAATGAAGTGGTGGGGGGGTGGGAGGTTGGGGTACCAGGTGGTGGGTATTATAGAGGACACAGATTGCATGGAGCACTGGGTGTGGTGCAAAAATACTGAATACTGTTATGCTGAAAATAAATAAATTTAATTAAAAAAAAGAGCTTTTAGAGTACTTGCCCTTTGATAATTTAGCAAAAATTCCCTGTCAAATTGAAAACATTTTATTTTCTGTGGAATAATTTTTCTACCAAATACCTTCTCTTAATAAATATTGTATTTTTAGAGATTGTAAAAAAAATAAGTTAAAAGGGGAACAATATGCCATAATACATATATCAATGTTTTTCATAGAAGTTTAGTATAAAAAATAAACATTTGATATCACATATTTGAAAAACTTGGAAGAAGAAATGGATAACCATGACTAAACAAATGTAGCAGAAAAATGATTTACAATAATAGATAAAAGCTATTCAAGAATGCAGTGAAAATTGGCCAAAGCTTAGAAAAATTGATAAAATATAAAATGTAAAATGAATTCATAAATGAAAAATAGAATCCCATTACATCTAATTTGGAAAGAACTAATAATTTTTTTTTGCCTGAATATGCTCTGCCTTTTATTAGGTGGGACACTGCCCACTCAGCTCCTCTCTCATGCCCAGTAATAGTAAAGTCAGGGACATTAATTACTTCTGGGATGAATTTTAACCACTGTGGATAGGATGCAGAAGCCAGTGGGTTAAACAGATTATTTCTTGTTTCAGGAAAATAATTCTGAGATGTATTCTGTGCATTAGGATTGATGCTCAGTTGTCCACAATCATAATCCACTCAGTCTGAACACATATATGTTTCTCCTGGACCACTTAGCTCTTCTTATTCTCTCCTCTTCCATGTGATCAAATCCCAAAATAATTATTTAGGTTGTGTATGCAAGTCCTGATTTTGAAGGGAAACTCAGTTACAGAAAGAGATGAAAATAAAGATACAGGAAAAAAATGGTGCACTTGGGTAACTCAATTAGATAAGCATCTGACTCTTGATTTCAGCTCAGGTTGTTATCTCAGGGTGATGAGATGAAGCCCCTATAGGCTCTGTGCTGGGCAAGGAGGTTGCTTAAGATTCTCTCTTCTTATCCCTTTCCTTCCACCCCTCACCTCCCACACTGTCTTTCTCTTAAATAATAAGCACTGCTAAACTATCTTAGATTCTGTACCTTCTCTCCAGCCATGAACCTATCACTGTCTTTAACTCTTGAAAACTTCATTAGACAAATTAATGTGGTGAAGGAAGCAATATGAGAAAGCCTATTAATCTGATGAGGATGGAACTGAACAAACCCTATAGATACTTTCCCTTTGACTTCTAGCCTATCAATACCTACAGTGAGTTACATACACTCAAGATTATTGTTTTTATTGTATACTTCATATATTCATTAATTTTTGACTCGTTATCATTTTGTTGAAGTGTTAAACTATGGTAATAAACAAACTTTTAATTAACTTTTTTCCTCCTATGATACAAATATAACTTGCACTTGCGCTTTAGCTAATTTTTTATTCTAAAATTGCCAAAACAAAATGATCAAGGTTTCTAGATTATTTACTGTATTTTCTACTATATAATATTGTTCTATCTCTTCTGTATAAAGAAAATGAATGCTTGGGGCTCTTGGGTGGCTTGGTGCATTAAAGCTTCTGCCTTCTGCTCAGGTCATGATCCCAGAGTCCTGGGATAGAGCCCCACATCAGGCTCTCTACTCAGCAGGGAGCCTGCTTCCCTTCCTTTCTCTCTGCCTGCCTCTCTGTCTACTTGTTATCTCTGTCTGTCAAATAAATAAATAAAATCTTAAAAAAAAGAAAATGCATGCTTGATAACTAAATGAATGCTTTACTGAACAAATTAAATATGGCAATAGCATTTTATTTTATCATGCTTTACATATTAAACTATAATATTATATCACTGGTCTACAAATAATCTACTCGCATAGTCATTTGGAAGCTTTTAGCAAAAGAATTCTTCCTCCTGATTGTAATATAAAAGCCACAGAAATATATAGAAGACTCCTAGGATAGAAAGTTAAGTCCAGTTATCCGTGATGCCTTGAGTAGGACCTGACCTATGTATGTCCTGGGATGCAGTAGTAACTGTTACATGTGATAGGATTATATTTAATATATACAGTTTCATTTACTTCAAAAGGAGATATTAATTTGAGAACAAAATATTTGATGAATCTATAAAGTCTGTATCTATTTGTAACCAATGTGGTAGAATTAAGATGTTAATTTGAAAAAATATTTCATTGAAGACATAGACATATTCAATTGTTTTTACATATATGAACAGCATTATTTATTTATGTAAATAAATGCATTGTCAGTAAAATCCATTTACTTATCAATCATAAGGGTAATTTTAAGTACTAAGAATAAGAAATATGTGAAAAGATAAGTGTTCAAGAGTGCAGTTTGTGGTAATTAATACAATATGATAGGCTCATAAAAAAGATATATTACTTGAACTTTATAGCTTCTATACTTAAGCAATGAACACTTGAAATTTGTAATTAGTCTTGCTGCAGTTTTTCCCTGCACTTACTGCCCTTCCCCAGAAGTTCATTAAGAATTTCTGTGAATGTCCTTATGTTTAATCTCATTCATGGATTCCACAGCTGCTCACAAAACAAAGCCAAAAAGAGAGGTGACTCTATGTGGCACTCCATCCACAAGCAATACATTCATAAATAATTAAAAAGCTCTCTACTTCATTTGTTACCCATTCAGCTGATAATTTAAATGAGTAACTGAAGCCATTTTATCAGCACTTTTAAAAGAATGCGACTCAGAAACTTCACAGTGTTATTTAAGAAGAAATGTTCCTGTGTTAAGGTTATTATTTTGTTTAAATCAACAAAATAATTTTCAAATATTAAAAGCTAATGTCTCCTTTTCCTCCAAGTTTTCTTGCTATGTCAAAGTTATAAATAAATACAATACAATCATATTTTGAGTAGTAGATAAAAACAAATGTTTTGAAACTGTCTGTGGGTTGAGAGTCTGGGTTAACTTGTATAAATATCTGAACTCAATGTATTTAGACTTTATTAGATGGTTTTTTTAATTAGACTATTTAAAAATACATGCTCAGATAATGACAACATTATTTTATTCATTTTAATAAATAAATTATTTTATTTAATTACTTTTAGATATTTATTTATTAAATTAATGATTTAATAGATAATAATCTAAATTTGAAATATTTTAAATTCTAAAATATATTTATTTAATTAAATTGATATATTTAATATAAATATTCAATAAATTATTTAATCATTATTATAATTATGATATACATTACTGTGTAATAATTGCATTTTAATAAATAAATAAATGTATTATTTACATTATTTTATTTTATTTTATTTAGTTGACAAAGAGAGGGAGAACACAAGCAAAGGGAGCTGCAGGCAGAGGGAGAGGGAGAAGTAGGCTCCAAGCTGAGCAGAAAGTTCAACCTGGGGTTCCATCCCACGACCCTGGGATCACCACCTGAGTCAAAGGCAGATGCTTAACTGATTGAGCCATCCAGATGCCCAAGGCTTTGTATTCTTAGCTTCTAAATATTGGTGCTGCTTCATCTCTGGAGTTAGTAAATTGATGTTGAGAATTCATATCAAAGAATTGATAGTAGCTGATAAACAGAAACATGTAATTTAGGGAGGAAAAACAGAACAGAAGGAAGAGAAAGGCCAAAAGTCAAAAGCACATTAATATAAAATTTCATTAGATAAATAAAGCTGATATTCCTAAAGGGGGCTAATAAGAGAGCTGCAAAGAGCTGATAGGATTAGGAAAATTGTCCACTCCTGGTCATTTCATAATTTTAAACTATTCCTTATTAATAAATATACTTAGTTCCAGAAACACAACTACATAAGGACATTTCCACCAAGTTTCCTCTAACAGCATTTCCAAATTAGACGTTCAAACAATGTAGTTCGTTACATGCTGCATCTGTATCTTAAAGTTTAAACACTTTCTGTGACACATTTTCTAACAATTAAAATATATATATATATATATATATATATATATATCTATATCTATATCTATATCTATATCTATATATATATATATTGAAACCTTATACCTAAATGGAAAAAATATATATATATATATAGAAACCTTATCCCTAAATGAAACCTTATCCCTAAATCCTTTCTTTGTTTATTAGCTTAAATAGGTAAATTAACAACAACAACAAACAGCTAATATTATAGAGGTAGGAACAATTTACCATTTCATTGATTGCTATTTTCTAAAAATTCCTATTTTATTTTTTTCTCAAGTCTGTCATAATAATTTTCTAAATCTCCTGCCTTATTCAATTTTTTTCTTTTAGTGGAAATCTCTATTTCATATTTATTTTCTCTTCCTCCACTCTTTGCTCTAATAATTCAATGTATTCTTAGATTTTCTGTTTTTCTCTTTATCCAGACATATCTTTTCTTTCTTTCTTTCTTTTTTAAATAATCTGATTTGCTGGCATTTTACATCAATACATGCTTTCTTATGGATGTTAGAAATGTCTGTGGAACTACTAGAAGAATAAACTTTTTTACCTTTAAGAAGTTTACAGTCTAGAGTGCCTGGGTGGCTCAGTTGGTTAAGTGTCTTCCTTCAGCTTAGGTCATGATGCCAGGGTACTAGGATCCAGTCCTGCATCAGCTGCCTGCTCAACAAGGAGTCTGGTTCTTCCTCTCCATCTGCCCCTCCCCGCCCACTCTCTCTCTCTCTAATAAATAAATAAAATCTTTAAAAAAAACCTTACTGAAATCTGAGACTGAATTACTAAATTCAGTCTTAATATAAGACAGCTAAACAAAGCAATGATCAAAACTGGAAAATTTAGTCAGATCATGGTTTAACATTTTTGGTTGACACAGGACCACTTTCAGTAACAACTTTCCCTAAATATCAATTTCTTTTTAAGGCAAAAAATTTTGACAAGAAATTCAGATCCTTCTCATCATTTTCACATCAATTTAATGTGACATCCTCAGAGTATATAATCAAATATGTAATTATTCTATCTGTTGCTTTGTATATTGCCTGTATCATTTTCAGACTCAAAGTTCCATTTAGGTAGAGTTTTTTTTTTTTTTTAAAGCAGAGATTTTTAAAGTGTTTGATATATACAAGATGCTTAATAAATGTTTACAAAACCTATGTATTTCAGAAGCCTTAAACAGGCTTTAAAATAATGTAGGTGATATTAGTAGTCATATCAAACAATTTGTAGGTTTCAGTCATGTAAATAACTACATTTCTCAGAGACAGAGAAACATACAAATGATCTGGGTCCAGTAGGATAATGCTAGTATGTGTGGTAAATTCTCTTAAATGACCTTATTCTTGCAAGAATTGGTTATGTGGCAGAAAATAAAGGTATCACTATCTTATACTTTATTATTTAAAGAGATTTATGGAAGTTGTTAATCCTTTGTTTCAGTGGACCCAATTTCCGTGGTAATGGTGAGAGGAAAGTAGGCAATTTAGGCAGCAGCAAAAATCTCCTACAAGGCACTATAAAATAAGGCTTGTTCTAGATCATGGGTCTGTCCAAAGGGGAATGTTAAGGGGTAGGATGGATGATGAATGCATTGTGGACTTATAACTATAAGATTAATACTGTTATGCCCCAATAATGGGTCTATGATTAAAGGAGCAAGACTCATATAAAGCAAAGGTCAAGCAAAGCTTTATTTGACACCAAGCATCAAGAATCTAACCGAACGTTTGGGGCCACACCACTTACGAGAGAAGGCAACCCTTCTCTGTTTCACAGTCTAGCATTTAAGGGCAAAGGCCATGGGGTCAGGCCTGGCCTCGCACAGGTGACCAATGAGATTTTAACACACACAGGAAACTCCATAGTGATGCTAGGTGACCAATTGAGGTACAATTTACCCTAGTATAGACATTTGACCCAGCCTATTGCACCTTGATTAGGATTGGTGCCAAAAAGGTTCCCAAAGGGCGGAGGAGTGTGGCATACTCATTAGTATCTAGGGAGACAGTATGCAACACCCCCCCCCCCGCCCCGCTGATTGATGTCTCCACCTGGCCTGACCCACTCTTGTATATGGGCTTTGTTAACTGGAGCTGATTTCCAGGACTTGTTTTTAAGTGAATCCCCTGGGGGAAGGGGAGCAAGGACACTTTAAGGGTTAAACAACGTTTTTGTTTAACCTCAATGAAAGCCTCTTGCTAAAATATAAAAATGTAAAATAGGTCCTTACATTACAACAACTCAGTAGGGAAAGTCCCAGTGTGGTGATAAAAGAAGTGATGTAACTTGCATTGCACATTTTATTTTTAAAACGTGTAAGTCGTATTTTTCCCTGCCATGACATCATACTTTATCTTCATCACTGTCTACTAGTTTAAAACTAGTTAAACAAACTCAACAATTTTTTAAAAAAATATTTTATTTATTTATTTGAGAGCAAAAGCGAGAGAGAGAGAGAGAGAGCATGAGCAATATGGGGCTTGATCCCAGGACTCTTGAGATCACGATCTGAGCCAAAGGCAGACACTTAACTGACTGAGCAAATGAGACTCCCACAAATTCAACAATTTTATAAAATTTTTATCTGTTGGGGTCCCTGGCTGGATCAGTCAGTAAAACATGTAACTCTTGATCTTGAGGTTGTACGTTTGAAATCCACCTTGGGTGTAGAGGTTGTTTAAAAATAAAATCTTTAAAAAATTTTTTTTCATTTTTTTATTTAAGCCATTGTATGGCAGTGTTGATCACTCTATTGTACACCTGAAACTAATATTAACCTTATTTCACCTAACTGGAATTTAAATAAAAACTTTAAAAATGAAATAATAATAATAATAATAATAAAATAAAAAAGAGGGAAAATTATTTGGCAGGCAATGTTCTTAATTGCATTATTATTTATTATTATCATAGTGTGTGTGTGTCGGTGGGAAGTGGCTGGTATTACAGTGAGTTCCATATCTGTGTTACACTGAGGTCCATGTCTGTAGTCAGTATTTTTTTTCTTTTAATTTATTTTCAGTGATCCAAAATTCATTGTTTATGCACCACACCCAGTGCTTCATGCAATAAATTCCCTCCTTAATACCCACCACTGGGCTCACCCAACCACCTGCCACCCTCCTCTTCAAAACCCTCAGTTTGCTTCTCAGAGTTCACAGTCTCTCATGGTTTGTCTCTCCCTCCGATTTCCCCCAGCACACTTCTCTCCATCTCCCAGTGTCCTCCACGTTATTCCTTATGTATTGAGTCTTATAAAAACTTTTATTTTTTTCCCTATTCTGCTTTGCATATGCTTACCTTAGATGTTAAAATGTTATAAACCTCTCCTGCCTGGTCCATTTTCTCTCTATGCTCTCATGATTGCTCATGCTCTCCCTGCCAACCCCACATGCCTTACAATATCTGGATATGACTAATTTCTTCCTGAGCTGCTTAATTCTACTCTGCCATACGGTTGCCCTTCCCTCTTCTGTACCGTAACTTCTATCCCCTGCATTTGTGCTTTAACAATACCTAATTCTTTTCACTACATATGTATCTTTGAGCTCAATACTCAGTAGTGCAATTGCTGGGTCATAGGCTAGCTCTATTTTACTGAAAAGAAGGGCCATATGCACCCCAGTGTTTATAGCAGCAATGTCCACAATAGCCATTCTGTTGAAAGAGCCAAGATCCCCTTCAACAAACAAACGGATAAAGAAGATGTGATCTATGGATACAATGGAATATCACTCAGCCATCAGAAAGGATGAATACCCAACTTTTGCATCAACATGGATGGGACTGGAGGAGATTATGCTAAGTGAAATAAGTCAAGCAGAGAAAGTCAATCATCATATGGTTTCACTTTTTTGTGGAACCTAAGGAATAGCATGGAGGACATTAGGAGAAGGAAAGGAAAAATGAAGTGGGGGAATTGGAGGGGGAAATGAAACATGAAAAACTATGGACTCCAAGAAACAAACTGAGGGTTTTAAAGATGAGAAGGGTGTGGGGATGGGTGAGCCTGGTGATGGGTATTAAGGAGGGCACATATTGCATGGGGCACTGGGTGTTTTACACAAACAATGAATCATGGAACACGACTTCAAAAACTAATGGTAACTAACATAACATAATTTTTTAAAAAAAGGAGGGGGACAATACCTAACACTCAATCTTTGCTAGTTTCTTGTTTACCTCCTTTTAAGAGTAAGCTCATTAGTGGTTTTTTGTTTGTTTGTTTGTTTTGTCTCAACTAAAAGAAGAAAAATAATACACATTATTTTGAAAACTTTTTGAACAGTGTACAAACCTTAGTCAAGTCCACAATGTCTCATCTCTTCTTCCTCCTAACATGGCTAAGTTGAAAAACCCTTTATCGGGGAAAAGATCATTCTCCTGCTGCCTTGTGTAAGATTTTGGCTTTAGCTTAGATTATCCTTTCTTTCCTTTTCTGAAAATACGTTGAAAATATTAATAGCCTCAGTTTCTTCTTCCAAAATATGACTGCTTCTTTACCAAGTGCAAAAGCAACCCATTTTGACCATAGTAAACAGCTTGGACCTACTTTTCTGGCTCACTGTTTTAGTGAGACAAGTGGAGTGAAGATGACACACCATTTCCAAATGTATTAATAATTGGTAGATCACACTTCTAAATTGAAGTTTTGTTGCCATTAAACTACCACCAGACTCGCTATAATTACAGAGGTAAATTCTTTATATTTACTATATTTGAAATTACCATATAATACCAAAATAAAATTATGATTATGTGAAGAGTCTGTAATATTAAGAAGATGACTTTGAAATTATTGCTTATCTAAATGAAATTTCCCATTTTATAATCTTGTATAAGCTTCCGTTGTCATCTCCTATTTAAAATCTATTAGAAGGCACTCTTATTTTCCCTTAAGTGGGAAGTCAAATGTGGAACAAATTCATCCCAATGGAACTGATTCTGTATTCCACTGAAGACCAGGTGGCTTCCATGTGGCATTTTGCCTATTGCATATTGTTCATCTCCTACAACAAATGGGGGTATGCTCTTTAGTAAACTAATTCAACTCAATTAGAGACATTGTCTTCAAGGGATAACATCATAGAGACTAGAATCAGAATCATACTTTTGGGGATGCCTGGGTGGCTCAGTTGGTTAAGAATCATACTTTTGGGAAAATTGGGCCCAGGTCTTGTTTTGTTTTGTTTTGTTTTGAGATTTTATTTATTTATTTGACAGAGACCACAAGTAGGCAGAGAGGCAGAGAGAGAGGGGGAAGCAGGCTCCCTGCTGAACAGAGAGCCTGATGCGGATCTCAATCCCAGGACCCTGAGATCATGGCCTGAGCCGACAACGGCAGAGGCTTAACCCACTGAGCCACCCAGGCACCCCTGGGCCCAGGTTTTGAAGGCTTCTTTCCTCAATCTTATAAAACCTATTTGAACTCTACTGGATGCCAGAACTGCTCAAAAATATTTGGTCCCTTGTAATTTTAACCTTCCAGTATTCAATGCACCTGATCCATGTAATATCCTATAGTATTTTTGTCAAATGAAGACTCTCAAAGTGTGTTTCTTGGGAGACACTTTTCAATTGGTTGCTTACATTTCTGCATTTATTATTTGTTCTAGACCATCCTTTGAAGATGGTTGTATTGAATAGACTTGGAAGACAGAAATAGTATCTTTTTTTTTTTAACTTAACCTGTTGTGTTTGCAAATATTATCTGTCTCTGTTTTGGTTCTTCTTGTGGGAACTGAGGCTCAGAACTGATATATAACTCCCACCCTTACACACACAAACACACACACACACACACACACACACACACACACACAAATACTGTTAATATTCTGGCTACCTCTATTGCTGTGAATTATAAACTATATTATTTCTGAACCATGAGTCTGCATCTTCTATCAACACCCAAGAAACCATGGCAGACTCATACACCAGCTTTCAAATAAGGGAAAATAATCTCAGATGCTTTATATTTTTTGATAGTGTTACCTACTTCTGAACATATGACTTAACACATATAAAGTTGGAGCCATTACCATTTAGAGCTTCTTCTGTGGAAGACCTATGCATTCACTAGTAAACAAACATAGTTTCATCTTTTTTTTTTTTTTTCTCCTGGATACCATTTCCTCTCTCACACTGTTGCTCAAATTGGATGGAGTCTAAGGTCCTTTGAGGAAATTTTTGTTTAATGACTCAAAATAAAATAGGAAGAGTCTAAAGTGCTAAAAATAATTCTAGATAAAAGTATAAGATCATGCCAGGAAGGATAGTAATCTTATCTAACAACTGCCTGTTCACCCCTTTATTTGTTCATTAACTAATCTCCAAATTCCTGACTAAATCCCTTTTGTAAGCCAGAATGTGAGCTAAAAACTGGGTATTTTAAAAAAGTTTTCATTTGAAATCCAGTTAGTTAACATATACAGTTGTATTAGTTTCATGTGTACAATATAATATATAACATTCAGTGCTTATCATGACAAGTGCCCTAATTAACCCCCATCACTTATTTAATCCATCACTCCTTTCAGATCCCCTCAAGTAACCATCAGTTTGTTCTCCATAATGAAATGTCTGTTTCTTGCTTTGTTTCTCTTTCTATGTCTTATTATTTTCCCTTTTGCTTGTTTGTTTTGTTTCTTTTATTCCATATATGAGTAAAGGTATTTGTATTTCTCTGACTGACTTACTTTACTTTCAGCATTATACTGTCTAGTTCCATCCATGTTATTGCAAATGGCAAGATTTCAGTCCTTTTTTATGGCTGAATAATATTCCATTAGATATACATACCACTCATTCTTTATTCATTCATCAATTGAAAAATACTTGGGGTCTTTCCATATCTTAGCTTTATAAATAATGCTGCTATAAACATAGGGGTGCTGGTATCACTTTGATTAAGTTTTCTTATATTCATTGGATAAATATACACCAATAGGATTGTTGGATCACAAAGGACTTCTATTTTTAAATTTTATGGAAATTCCATACTGTTTTCCAGTATGGCTGTATCAGTTTGCATTGCCACCAACAGTTCACAATTGTGACTTTTTCTTTTCTTTTTTTTTTTAAAGATTTTATTCATTTGACAGAGAGAGATCACAAGTAGAGAGAGAGAGGATGGAGCAGGCTCCCCGCCTAGCAGAGAGCCCAATGTGGGACTTGATCCCAGGACCCTGAGATCATGACCTGAGCTGAAGTAAGAGGCTTAACCCACTGATCCACTCAGACAGCCCCCACAAGTGTTACTTTTCAACATCCTCTCCAACACCTTTTTTTTCTTGTAGTGTTGATTTTAGCCATTCTGACAGGTGTGAGGTAGTGTCTCTTTCTAGTTTTGCTTTGCAATTTCCTGATGATACATGATGATGGACATCTTTTCATGTATCTACTGAACATTTGAATGTGTTCTTTGGGGAAACACTTGTTCATGTCTTCTATCCATGTTTTTATTGGATTATTTGTTTTTGGATGTTGACTAAAAACTGTATATTAAGTAAAAAACAAGACAGGTTTCCTTGAGCTTAAATGTTATTTGCATGAGTATCATTAACAGGAAAAAATATGCATATGTGTATGTACAAGTGTGTTTATGTATACATCTATCTATCCTCTATCCCTATCTTCTAATTGTGGTAAATCCTGTAAGATGCAGAATGGGATAGTCTGAGGAAATACGCTGCTGGATATGTTGGGTAAGCAAATTTAATTGCACTCAGATGCATTGGATATAAGTGAATCACTCAAATGAGTTATTTAATATTATATAGAAACAAATTAAAATTTTATATAGTTGAAAATAATAGGTAGTTAAAATAATTTTGTTGTTTGCTGTTTTTGTGTCTTTTTTTGTTTATATATACTATGGTGTGAATGTTTGTGTCTCTCGAAATCATATTATGAAATCTAACTCTGGAAATGATAGTATTAAAACGTAGGGGCCTTTGGGAGGTGATTAGGTCATAAGTGGGATTACAGTCCTTTTAAAGGAGACCCCAGAGAGTTCTCTTGCTTCATTCATCATGTAAGTTTACAGTGAGAAGATAGCCATCTATGAGGAAGTGGGCTCTCCCTGGATCTGCCCATTCCTTAATCTTGAACTTCTCAGTTCTAGAACTGTGAGAAATAAATTCCTGTTCTTTATAAGCTATTCAGTCTATATCATGTCTGTTATAGCAGCCTGCATGCAGAAGGACAATATGACCTAAAATGAGAGCAATAAATATAAAGTTTCAGTAAAGTCAGTTGGTACAATGTTTTTTTTTACTTAGAGAAGACATGCTGCTTCATGTTAAACCTTGATATTGTATATGTTTCTTGAAGGGCCACTTCTTACTCCTTTGTATGTTATCCACAAAGTCCAGGATGATGCCTTACATTAAGGTAATATTTTATAAATACTGTTGGAAATATATACTTCTCTAAAATCTTATTTTGCCTACAGATAACTTGGATCCACTTTGCCTTGTGTAGAATATTTGAAATATATTAAGAACAGAAAGTCTCTCTAAATAACATTTAGAATCATCATTAGTTTATGACTTCTGACTCATTTGTTTATGAAGTGATAATTACTGCAAGAACACTGAAGTTTGTAATATAATTTTTGAATTAATCACCAAGCTAGTTTATTATAACTTATGAAAAAATAATTTCTCATGTTGGTTTAATTCTGCTCTTGTGTTATGGTCATGACATTTCCATTAAAATAAAGTAGAAAATAAAAGTAAATAATAAATGAAAAATAAAAAAATAATAAATAAAAAAATAAAAATAAAACTCTTGTGAAATGTTAAACTTTTCTTACTTATTTTGTTTTGCTTTTCCTCTACCATGCAGGCAAAGCTGTATTTTGCAGATAGATACAATTTTCTAGTTGCTAGGTTTGTTACTTTTGCTAAAATTTTCAAAATATAAGAAGTTGAATAGTCATGGATTGTTTACTAAACTCCTTATCTACACTTACAAAAATAAAACAATGATGATGACCTGCGTATTTCTAAAATTGTATTCTGTTTTTCCATATTATGTTTTACAATGTAATTAATAAATATTCTGCATATATTAACACCCATCCCCTTCTATCTCATCCGTATGTCCATTACAGAGCATGTATGATTCCTATTCATTGCTATGTTGTGGTGACGGGATTGTCTGAAGTTGTTTACCTCTAAAAACACAGCAAGTTAAGTCCTTACCTATCAATAATTACTTTAACTGTAAGTGAATGGAATCATCCAGTTGGAAGACATAGAAAGGCAGATGATATGATACTATATGTGGAAAACCCAAAAGACTCCACTCTAAAACTGCTAGAACTTGTACAGGAATTCAGTAAACTGTCAGGATATAAAATCAATGCACAGAAATCAATTGCATTTCTCTACACCAACAATGAGACAGAAGAAAGAGAAATTAACCAGTCAATCCCATTTACAATTGCACCCCAAACCATAAGATACCTAGGAATAAACCTAACCAAAGAGGCATAGTATCTATACTCAGAAAACTATAAAGTACTCATGAAAGAAATTGAGGAAGACACAAAGAAATGGAAAAATGTCCATGCTCATGGATTGGAAGAATAAATATTGTGAAAATGTCTATGCTACCTAAAGCAATCTACACATTTAATGCAATTCCTATCAAAGTACCATCAATCTTTTTAAAAGAAATAGAACAAATAATTCTAAAATTATAGTCATATTTTATCCTCCATTGTATCTAACTATATATTTTTTTTTACACATAGGGTTTTTTCTTCTAAAAAATTTGGGGTATAATTTCTCCGAATAGATCAAAATATACCCTTAATCTAGCTCCAAGATTGTTGTAGTGTCCAGCCTGAGCAAATTCTCTCCAGTTTATTTTTCTTTATTGTCCCAAACAACTTGCTCTATCAACTTATTTTTTAGAAATTAAATTTTTTTTCCTCGTTTTTATAGGTTCATTCCATCTCTTCATTGTGCCTACCCTTATATGTTTTTCATCCTTTAAAATCTTGGGAGGTAGTTTCTTCTAAGAGACCGAAATACTCCCATAATTAAGTGACTGACCCAATTCTAATCACAAGTCTAGTGTATATATATATATATATATATATATATATAAATATATATATATATATAAATATATATATATAATTTTTAAAAATATTTTTTCCTTGTTTTGTTTTTTTTTAAACATTTTTTCCCCTTGAACTTCTTTTTTATCGCCTTTTTTTCTCCCACAACTTGGGGTCTCTTCTGATTTGGTTAAAGCACATTTTCCCAGGGTCTTTACCACCCTTTTAGCATTTTATTTGCTCCTTTATATATTCTTATCTGCTCAAAATGACAAGGTGGAAAAACTCACCACAATAAAAAGAACAAGAGGCAGTACCAAAGTCTAGGGACCTAATCAAAACAGACATTGGTAATATGACAGAACTAGAGTTCAGAATGACAACTCTCAAGGTTCTAGCTGGACTTGAAAAAGGCATGGACGATATTAAAGAAACCCCGCCCAGAGAGATAAAAGCCCTTTCTGGAGAAATAAAAGAACTAAAATCTAACCAAGTTGAAATCAAAAGAGCTATTAATGAGGTGCAATAAAAAAATGGAAGTTCTTACTGCTAGGATAAATGAGGCAAAAGAATTAGTGATATAGAAGACCAAATGATGGAGAATAAAGAAGATGAGGAAAAGAGAGACAAACAAATACTGGACCACGAGGAGAGAATTTGAGAGATAAGTGAAACCATAAGATGACACAACATTAGAATAATTGGGATCCCAGAAGCAGAAGAAAGAAAGAGAGGAGCAGAAGGTATATTGGAGAGAATTTTTGTAGAGAATTTCCCTAATACGGCAAAGGGAACAAACATCAAAATCCAGGAGATGCAAAGAATGACCCTCAAAATCAATAAAAATAGGTCCACACCCCGTAACCTGATAGTAAAATTTACAACTGTTAACGACAAAGGGAAAATCCTGAAAGCACCCTGGGGAAAGAAGTCTGTATTGTACAAGAGTAAAAACATTTGATTGGCAGCAGACTTATCCTCAGAGACCTGGCAGGCCAGAAAGAACTGGCATGATATATTCAGAGTGTTAAATGAGAAAAACATGCAGCCAAGAATACTATATCAAGCTAGGCTATCATTGAAAATAGAAGGAGAGATTAAAAAGCTACCAGGACAAACAAAAGCTGAAAGAATTTGCAAATACCAAACCAACTCTCCAGGAAATATTGAAAGGGGTCCTCTAAGCAAAGAGAGAGCCTAAAAGTAGTAGATCGGAAAGGAACAGAAACAATATACAGTAACAGTCACATTATAGGCAATACAATGCCACTAAATTCATATCTCTCAATAGTTACCCTGAATGTAAATGGCCTAAATGCACCAATCAAAAGACACAGGGTATCACAATGGATAAAAAGCAAAACCCGTCAATATGCTGCCCAAGAAACTCATCATAGACCCGAAGACACCCCCAGATTTAAAGAGAGGGGGTGGAAAACAATTTACCATGCTAATGGACATCAGAAGAAAGCTGGGGTGGCAATCCTTATATCAGATCAATTAGATTTTAAGCCAAAGACTATAATAAGAAATGACGAAGGACACTATATCATACTCAAAGAGTCTGTCTAACAAGAGGACCCACAATTTTAAATATCTATGTCCTTAACATGGGAGCAGCCAACTATATAAACCAATTAATAACAAAATCAAAGAAATACATTGACAATAATAAAATAATAGTAGGGGAATTTAACACTCTCCTCATTGAAATGGACAGATCATCCAAGCAACAGATCCACAAGGAAAAAGGCCTTAAATGACACACTGGACAAGATGGACATCACAGGTATATTCAACACATTCCATCCCAAAATAACAGAATACACATTCTTCTCTACTGCACATGGAACATTCTCCAGAATAGACCACATCCTGGGTCATAAATCAGATCTCAACCATTATCAAAAGATTGGGATCATCCCCTGCATATTCTCAGACCACAATGCTCTGAAACTAGAACTCAATCACAAGAAGAAACTTGGAAAGAACACAAATACATGGAGACTAAACAGCATCCTTCTAAAAAATGAATTGGTCAACCAGGAAATTAAAGAAGAACTGAAAAAATTCATGGAAACAAATGATAATGAAAACAAAAGTGTTCAAAATCTGTGGGATACAGCAAAGGCAGTCCTGAGAGGAATATATAAAGCTGTATGAGCCTTTCTCAAGAAACAAGAAAGATCTCAAATACACAACATAACCCTACACCTAAAGGAGTTGGAGAAAGAACAACAAAGAAAGCCTAAACCCAGCAGGAGAAGAGGAATAATAAAGATCAGAGCAGAAATCAATGAAATAGAAACAAACAAACAAACAAAAAACACAAAACCAACAACAACAAAAAAAAAAACAATAGAACAAATCAACGAAACTAGGAGCTGGTTCTTTGAAAGAATTAATAAGATTGATAAACCCCTTTCCAGACTTATCAAAAAGAAAAGAGAAAGGACACAAATAAATAAAATCATGAATGAAAGAGGAAAGATCACAACCAACACCAAAGAAATACAAACAATTATAAGAACATACTATGAGCAACTCTACGCCAACCAATTCAACAATCTGGAAGAAATGGATACATTCCTAGAGACATATAAACTACCAGAACTGAACCAGGAAGAAATAGAAAACCTGAACAGACCCATAACCAGTACGGAGATTGAAACAGTCATAAAAAATCTCCAAACAAACGAAAGCCCCAGGCCAGATGGCTTCCGTGGGGAATTCTACCAAACATTTAAAGAAGAATTAATTCCTATTCTCCTGAAACTGTTGCAAAAAAATAGAAATGGTAGGAAAAATTCCAAACTCATTTTACGAGGCCATCATCACCTTGATCCCAAAAACAGACAAGGAGCCCATCAAAAAAGAGTACTACAGACCAATATCCTTGATGAACACAGGTGCGAAAATTCTCACCAAAATACTAGCCAATAGGATTCAACAGTACATTAAAAGGATTATTCACCACGACCAAGTGGGATTTATTCCAGGGCTACAAGGTTGGTTCAACATCTGCAAATGAATCAATGTGATACAACACATTAATAAAAGAAAGAACAAGAACCATATGATACTCTCCATAGATGCTGAAAAAGCATTTGACAAATTGCAGTATCCCTTCCTGATTAAAACTCTTCAAAGTGTAGGGATAGAGGGCACATATTATCAATATTATCAAAGCCATCTATGAAAAACCCACTGCAAATACCATTCTCAATGGAGAAAAACGGAATACTTTCCCGCTAAGGTCAGGAACACGGCAGGAATGTCCGTTATCATGACACTGCTATTCAACATCGTACTAGAAGTCCTAGCCTCAGCAATCAGACAACAAAAAGAAATTAAAGGCACCCAAATTTTGCCAAATTGGCAAAAGAGAAGTCAAACTATCACTGTTTGCAGATGATATGATACTGTATGTGGAAAACTTAAAGGACTCCACTCCAAATCTGTTCTAACTTGTATAGGAATTCTGTAAAGTGTCAGGATATAAAATCAATGCACATAAATTGGTTGCATTTTTTTTTATACCAACAAGACAGAAGAAATAGAAATTAAGGAGTGAATCCCATTTACAATTGCACCCAAAACCCTAAGATACCTAGGAATAAACCTAACCAAAGAGACAAAGAATCTATACGCAGAAAACTCTAAAGTACTCATGAAAGAAATTGAAGAAGACACAAAGAAATGGAAAAATGTTCCATGCTCCTGTATTGGAAGAACAAATATTGTGAAAATGTCTATGCTACCTAAAGCAATCTACACATTTAATGCAATCCCTGTCAAAATCCCATCCATTTTTTTCAAAGAAATGGGACAAATAATCCTAAAATTTATATGGAACCAGAAAAGACCTCGAATAGCCAGAGGAATATTTAAAAAGAAAGCCAAAGTTGTTGGCATCACAATTTCAGACTTCAAGCGCTATTACAAAGTTATCATCAAGATAGTAGGGAACTGTCACAAAAACAGACATAGATCAATGGAACAGAATAGAGAGCCCAGAAATACACCCTCAACTCTATGGTCAACTAATCTTCAACAGAGCAGGAAGGAATGTCCTATGGAAAAAAGACAGCCTCTTCAACAAATGGTGTTGGGGAAATTGAACAGCCACATGCAGAAAAATGAAATTGGACCATTTCCTTACGCCATACATGAAAATAGACTGGAAATGGATGAAGAAGCATAATGTGAGAAAGGAATCCATCAAAATCCTTGAGGAGAGAACAGGTAGCAACCTCTTTGACCTCAGCAGCAGCAACTTCTTCCTAGGAACATCGCCAAAGGCAAGGAAAGCAAGGGCAAAAATGAACTATTGGGATTTCATCAGATCAAAAAGCTTTTGCACGGCAAAGGAAACAGTTAACAAAGCCAAAAGATAACTGTCAGAATGGGAGAAGATATTTGCAAATGACATACCAGATAAAGGGCCAGTGTCCAAATCTGTAAAGAGCTTATCAAACTCAACACGCTAAGAACAAATAATCCAATGAAGAAATGGGCAGAGGACATGAACAGACATTTCTGCAAAGAATACATCCAAATGGCCAACAGACGCATGAAAAAATGCTCCACATCACTCGGCATCAGGGAAATACAAATCAAAACCAGAATGAGATACCACCTCACACCTTTCAGAATGGCTAAAATGAACAAGTCAGTCAATGACAGATGCTGGCGAGGATGTGGAGAAAGGGGAACCCTCCTACACTGTACGTGGGAATGCAAGCTGGTGCAACCACTCTGGAAAACAGCATGGAGGTTCCTCAAAAAGCTGAAAATAGAACTACCCTATGACCCAGTGATTGTATTATTGGGTATATACCCTAATTATACAAACGTGGCATTCTGAAGTTGCACATGCACCCAAATGTTTATAGTAGCAATGTCCACAATAGTTAAACTATGGAAAGAACCTAAATTTCCTTCAACAGATGAATCAATAAATAAGATGTGGAATATATGTACAATGGACTACTATGCAGCCATCAAAATAAATGAAATCCTGCTATTTGTGATGACGTGGATGGAACTAGAGGGTATTATGCTTGGCGAAATAAATCAATCTGAGAAAGACAACTATCATACGATCTCCCTGATATGATGAAGTGGAGATGCAACATAGGCAGTTTGGTGGGTACGAAAAGAAAAATAAAAGAAGATGGGATTGGGAGGGAGACAAACCATAAAAGACTGAATCTCACAAAACAGACTGAGGGTTGCTGGGGGGAGGTGTGTTGGGAGAGGATGGTGGGGGTATGGACATTGGGGAAGGTATGTGCTATAGTGAGTGCTGTGAAATGTGTAAACCTGGTGATTCTTAGACCTGTACCCCTAGGGATAAAAACACATTATGAGTTTATAAAAAAATTAAAAAATAATTTTAAAAATCCATTAAAAAAACACATATTGCAAGCCCAGAGCTAATCTCATATTCAATCAAAAAAGTTTGAAAGTTTTCCCCTTAAAGATCAGAAACAAGACAAGTGTGTCCACTTTCATTACTCTCATTTGACATAGTACTGGATGTCCTAGCCAGAAAAACCAGGAGCACAAAGAAATAAAAGACTCCAAAAAAAAGGAAGAAGTAAAATTTTCTTTTTTTTAAAAAAATCCTAAAAACCTCACAAAAAAATTGAATAAACAAATTTAGTAAAGCTGCCAAATACAAGATCAATATATAAAAGACAAGAATTTTGTTTTGTTTTGTTTTGTTTTTAATATGGAATGCTTCCCAGTTTTTCATGTCATCTTTGTTCAGTGATCACGCTAATCTTCTCTGCATCATTCCAACTTTAGTATATGTGCTCCCAAAGTAAGCACAAGACAGGAGCATTTTAACACACTAATGATGAACTATCTGAAAAAACAAAACAATCTAATTCACAATAGCATCAAAAATAATAAAATACTTAGGAAAAGATTTAACTAAAAAGATGAAAGATCTGTACCCCATAAACTATGACATTGATAAAGAAATTGAATGAGACACAAATGGAAAGATAGCCCATATTTATGAATGGTAAGAATTAACATTGTTAAAATGTCCATACTACCGAAAACCATCTGTAAATTCAATTCCTATCAAAAATCCAATGTTAGGGGCGCCTGAGTGGCTCAGTGGGTTAGCCGCTGCCTTCAACTCAGGTCATGATCCTAAGGTCCTGGGATCGAGCCCTGCATCAGGCTCTCTGCTCAGCAGGGAGCCTGCTTCCTCCTCTCTCTCTGCCTGCCTCTCTGCCTGCTTGTCATCTCTCTCTCTGTCAAATAAATAAATAAATAATCTTTTTAAAAAAAATCCAATATTATTTTTTATAGAAGTAAGTAAAGAATCCTAAAATTTATATGAGACCATAAAAGACAACAAATAATCAAAGCAGTTCTGAGAAAGAATGAAGAAGAGAAATTACACTTCTTGATTTGAAACTATACTACAAAGCCCTCTTGCTCAAAACAATAAAGTATACTGGTATAAAAACAGACCAATAAACAAGTAGAACAGAATTGAGTGTCCAGAAATAAATCCTTTCATACAGTCACCTAATATTTGACAGGGGCCAACTTATGTAATGGGTAAAGATAGTCTGTTCAATAAATGATATTTAAAACTGAATAGTCACATAAAAGAGTATGAAACTGGAACCTTATATCACTCATAAATCTTAACTTGAAATAGATTAAAGACTTAAATGTGATGCATGAAACTAAATTTCCTAAAGGAAAACATAGGAAAAATTCTCCTTTACATAGGTCTTGCCAATAGTTTTTTGGATACCAGACCAAAAACACAAGCAAAAAAATCAAAAATAAATAAATGGTATTACATCAAACTAAAGTTTCTGCATTGCCAAAAAAAAAAAAAAAAAAAGAAAGAGAGAGAGAGAGAGAGAGAATGAAAACACAATCCACAGAATGGAAGAAAATACTTACAAATCTTATATCTGAAAAGAGGTTAATAACCAACAGATACAAATAGAAAAAATATATAATTTTAAAAATAGCAAAAGGATTTCAATAGACTTTTTTTTTTCCAAAAAGTATATAAATGACCAACAGGAGTATTAAAAAGGGCTCAATGTAAAAACTCAGGGCAAAGTCATATGTTGTTGTTGTTGTTGTTTACCTCTGAAAAACTCAGGGCAAAGCCATTATGTTGTTGTTGTTGTTTACGTCTATTACTACCTATTAGAATATATACTACCAAAAAATTAAAACTAACAAATTTTGGCAAATATTGGGGAAAATGGGGGACTTATGCACTGTGATAGGGATATAAATTTGTATGGAAAACAGTATGGAGATTATTCATATTATTAAAATTAAAATTACCATATGATTCAGTAATCCCACTTCTAGGTATATATCTAAAGGAAACGAAGTCACTATTCGAAGACATATCTGCACTCTTATGTTCATTATAAAATTATTAACTCTAAGCAAGAGATGGAAATAACTTCAGTATCCATTAATGGATGAATGAATAAAATAAGTATGGTAAATATATACTATGGAATACTACTTAACCATGAAAAATTAAAAAATACTGCCATTTACAACAGCATGGATGGATCTTGAAGGTATTATACTAAGTGAAATATTTCAAAGATTTTATATATTTTTTAAAATTTGTGTATTATGATATCCCTTACATACAGAATCTGAAGAAAAGGCAAACTAATGGAAGCTTAGTTGAATTGAGTTGACAAGGGGTGAACCTGGGGTGGAGTAAGGTGGTCAAAGTGTACAAACTTGCAACTATAATATGAAAAAGTCTGGGGATCTAATGTACAGCATGAAGATCATAGTTAATAATATATACATACTTTTTTTATTGTGCTTCCCTTTATTAAACTTTGCATATATCACATTCTTACAAGTTGAAAGTTTATAGCAATCTTGTATAAAATAGGTCTGATGCCACCATATTTCTAACAACATTTGTTCATTTTGTGTCTCTCTGTCACATGTTGGTAATTCTTGCAATATTTCAAGTTTTTTCATTATTATTGTATTTGTTATGGTGATCTGTGATCAGTAATTATGACCCACTGAAAACTCAGAACTAGTTTACTTAAGGTATATACATTGTTTTTCTTTAAAGACATAATGCTTTTGAACAGTACAGTATAGTGTTTATTTTTTATATGCACTGGGAAACATAATTTTTTATATGCACGGGGAAACCAAAAATAATAATAGTAATAATTTGACTTAGTTTATTGAGATAATTGCTTTATTGAGGTGGTCTGGAACAAAACCCACAAGACCTCTGAAGTTTATCTCTACTGTCCTATATACATAAAAGTTGCTAAGAGAGTAGATCTTAAAATTCCTTACGTTACATGCATAAAAAACAGTGGCAACTATATGAGATAGTAGATGTATTAACATTTTTATGTAGATTATATTTCAATACAGATGTATACCAATTTATCAAATTGTACAAAATTTACACAATGTTAAAAGTTTGCAATGTTATATGAAATCATTTCTTAAATTTACAAATTATAATATGTCGATTATTTTTCAATAAAGCTGGAAAAAACTTTTTGTAGAATTAATCTATTTTTCAAAAAAGGAAGTAAGGAAGTAGAAACTGCAACTAACTCTGAAATAATAGAATATAAAATCCATTTTAGTTATATACACTGTGACAAATATTATTACTTAGTTTACAATGAAGGAATACTTATGAAGCATGAAGGATGGTCTATAAATAAGGCTGAAAGAGCTCAGTTTTAAGGTTTAAATTTAAAATCTTCTTTTGAAATACTAAACTGACCACCCAGTTTTCCAAACATAAATGTCTTAACTGCATGAATTTATTTCATAGAACTCTATAATCTAGTTTCATAAGAAAGCAGCATGCAAATTTTGAATAAGACAGACTTGCTTCAGTTTCTTTATGTTCGACAGTAAAGGATGCTTCCCTAAAAATAAATACAAGAAAAATCAGCATATTTATTCTGATAATTATTATTCATAGTGAGATTCATATTGAATTATGGAATATATATCCTCAGAGGGGGTAAAGTAAAATGAAATTTATTTTGGTAAATGTGTCTATGAATAGTCAATACAATGCCTCAATATAAATGAATATTACCATTTTGAACAATTTAACTACTATTATTAGAATTATTATAAGTATAAAAATAGCTATCATTTTAGCATGGAATATGAGACTCTCATGCTCCATGCTTCATTACATCCACACAACAACTCTGCATAATAAGTATTATCATCACCATTTCATGGGTGAAAAAACTGAGGCTAACACATTCAGATAACTGGTTTATGATTACATGGATAGTAAAGATGCATCACACTAATTTAGGCTTTATGATTTCAGAATTGTACTCTTTCCACTGCACATTCTATTACTCTGTAAATACTTGGCTTGTTTTCATTTAGTTCTTCAATTTTATTCATGTGGTGATGGCTTAAAGCTTCATTTAAAGGAAGCTTAAAAAATTCATTTAACCAAAAGCTCCCAAGAATTAAAAATGTCATGGATCTAATGTAGACATGGATATCATTAGTTAATGGGTAACTATATATTTTCCATTCTAGTGAGATAACAGAGTATTTTTCTAAGTTTTAGTCTCTGAGTGTTAAAAAGGACTTTGTTAAAATAGAAATATTTAGACAAAGGTGATCAAAAGTCTAGATCAGGTCACCTTAAGATAAATATTAGGAAACTGAGGAAACAAATGGAGATTTGAACACTGAGCTATGATATAATGAATGGTTTAAAGTATTTAGTAGAGTATAGAAAAGCCGTTTAAAGCCTGGTCTTAGCCTAGCATTGCAGCTTCTGGGATATCTGTCTATCTATCATCTATCTATCTATCTACATATCTATCTAGATATAAATTTGAAAACTTTTTTAACTTCAAGATTTTGAGAAATAGAACAAAATCAGCACCATAGAAGATCTCTTTATGATAACAACCTAGCCCCTCCTCCCAGTTTGTTAATATTCTCTCTTATTTAATGTAACATTGTGCAAATATACCACTACTGATCTGCCGTTATGAATGAAATAACTATAATCATCTGTTTGCATATCCTGGTGAAAATATTCATTTAGTTCCATATTGTATTTCTAGGAATGGGCCAAATTATTTTTTTTATTTTAAGTTTTCTAAATATTGTCCAACTTACCTCAAATGTTTTTATTATGGGCACTGTCATTCTTTCACATTCTTGCAAGACATTTTTACTGTTGCCCAATATGGCAAGTGTGTAATAGTATGCCATTCTAGGTTTTAATTTTAATTTAATTTAATTTAATTCCAGATTCATAATAAAGATAAACAGTTTTTATATATGAGTGGCCATTTGGATTACCCTTTCTGTAAAGTACATGCTCAAATCTTTTGATATCTTAACATTGTGTCATACTGACTTCTTTAATAGTAGATTTTCTGAATGAACTTTTAGCTGTGTAGGCCTTCTCTATTTTATTTTGAACTTGTTTTCATTTCAAAATCTTTATATTTATTTTCATAATCTGCTTTTATTTTGCTTTGTCTATTATCTATCTATCTATTTATTTATTTATTTATTTTAAGATTTTATTTATTTATCAGAGAGAGTGGGCGAGAGAGCAAGCACAGGCAGACAGAATGGCAGGCAGAGGCAGAGGGAGAAGCGGGCTCCTGGCCAAGCAAGGAGCCCGATGCGGGACTCGGTCCCAGGACGTTGGGATCATGACCTGAGCCAAAGGCAGCTGCTAACCAACTGAGCCACCCAGGCGACCCTTTTGATGAAAATTTAATCTGTATAAACAATATATTTGCTGTAATGCGTGGTTCATGGACAACGTCTTATTTAATTATAAGCAACAACAGTATTAGAAATTAAGTAAATGTGTCTATAATATTTAAAGTTTTAACACATAATTCCAGTGCTTTGCCTTATATTCTCAAATCCCTTTACCATTTTCACTGACAGAGTCAAATGTACATTTTCTACTAGTAGCCAGCTCTTTGTCTTTTGTCAGAAAGATGCCCTTGTGAATTATTTATAATAGAGATATTAGCAATAATAATAATAATAAAAATAAATAGCAATGAAAATGTTAAAAAACAGTTTTCTTAACTAATTAGGGTTCTTAGACATCAATTAGAGGAACCAACTCTGGCAAGCAAATTAATCTACAAAACATTCCCAGAATTAACAAGTCAGTCAGATACAGGGTTGTCCGTAGACTGAAAGGTGAAGCAAAAGGACTAGGTTTGGAAAATAGGTAAGGACAGTGGAAAAAATGATCAAATTTTTGGGCAAAATAAATTCTTAGGTGTCCTTTCAATGGAGTCTTGGGCATTATGTAGCAGAAACTCTGGAGATTATCTCAATCCATTGGAGTCACACCGTTTATTAGCTTGCTATTGACAAAGTTATTTACAAACTGTAGAGCAAGAGGTTATAATGTAGAAAACTGATGGTAATGCACAAGATTCTTGTTAACAATAATGCAAGTTAATGACTTTTCATTAGAAAAACATAAATTCTATAACCCAAATTATGGGCCCAGAGAACTTCTGCTGCACAACTCTGCTTATATCCCAAATTACCATGTGAACTAGTTTTAATATCTGCTTCTCTTATTAATTTTTGAATAAAAATTCTTGACACAAGTATTTTATAATTGTGTGATAATCATACATTTAATTTCTTGGAGAACAAAACACACTTTAGCATAACTGTGTTCGTTCACAGAACCAGCCTTGATAAGACACTTCTATATGTTAGAAATGATATAATAAATGTAGAATATTGGGCACTTGTTTGGTATTCTTTGCCATGTTTTGCACTATCTAAAAAGAGATCAGTGAACTTGGACTGGAGTTAGTAGACATGGAAGAAAATAAAATATTACAGAGAAGAATACTCTGTGGTCCACAACCTAAATGGGCTTAGATTCCCATCATTTGGATCTCTGTAGCTTTACAAAAGTCAATTAAATTTTTGTATCTCTGATTAAAGTTGATTCCCCAGTACTTTTTCAAACATCTCTTGTAAAGTATTGTTTCCCCGAAAAAAGGGATTTTGCACATGTATCTGCCTTTGTCTCTGGTCATGATCTCAGTCAGGATCCTGTTATCGAGCCCCATATCGGGCTTCCTGCTCATTAGGGAGTATACTTCTCAGTCTCTCTCTGCAGCTACATCCCCCTGCCCCACTCATGCTCTCTCTCTCTCAAATAAATACAATCTTTATTTTTTTAATTAAAAATAAGATAAATAAAATAAAATAAAAAGTCTGGTCTTACTGCCTCATTTAGCTCCTTTTTTTTGAGTTGTATTTAAAGCAGCATGAGAGAACATGAGGCTCTCAAACTTAAAAAAAAAAAGGAAAAAATTGAGTTTTGTTAGGATTTAAGATCTTGTCTGCTACACAAAAACGTTGGCTTTGTTAACATGTGAAAATTAACAAAAGAGAATAAGATAGAATTCTAATAATTTTTGTAGAAATTAAAAATTTCCTCCAACCCAATTACAAACAGACCCATTAAGTAAATTCATTCCAATGTCCCAAACCAACCTTTTCTAATACTAATGCATCTGTGTAAACAGGGTCAACCCAAGGAATATATAAATATTATTATTTTTTTCCTGTTTCTTCCACAGTCACATCTGGGTATATTGGTAGCAAGCCAATTATCTATCTTATAAGACATGATATCATAAGGAAGGGTATTCTGTCCATTTGGAACAACTGAAAATCATTGTAATTTTATCTTGGTGCAGTAACTTGAGATGGCATAGTGTGGGTTATGAATATATTTTATTTTTTTTACTGGGAAGAAGAATTATAGAGATATTGGTTATCCAAGAGAGACTGACAGGTGTTGATAGTTGCCAGGTCAATATCCATCTACTTTTCCTTTCATATCAGAAAGCACTGAGGGATTGACAACAAGGAAACTTAAAACAACATCAAATATTTTATTGTCTCTTTTCTAGCTACATTGTAACCATATGACAAAGTATCAGTCATACAAGATATCATTCTCTTTTACCTCTATCTTTCTGCCAGAAATGTGGGCTTAATAGTGAGAACTCCAACAGCAATTTTTGCAACCGTGAATAAAAAGACATGAAAACCTCTAAGATAGTTCACTTGACTTTCTTAAGACTCTGAACCAACACCAGAAAACACTCTTTGTAGTCTTCTTGTTAAATGAAAAAATATGGTTAAACCACTTTTGACAGTCTACTACATACAGCAAAATGTAAATCTTAATTGAAATATGTCCTCTCAGCTGTGCTTAAGCAACTGATTCCTGAGCTTTTCAGGTTTTCAGTCTGAAAGAGTACACCTCTGGCGCTCTGAGAGGGAAGAGAAAGGACACCCTGTTCTCCATATAAATTAAAGAAGAGAAATCTGTGCGTTTAAGTGGGCCATATAAAATTTATCAAGCAATTATCTCCTAACTCCTTCCTATCCAAATGACCTGATATGCTCTCCCTACTCCTTTATTCCACATTACTGCCTTTTCCAGGATTCTGTATCACATCACATGTCTTCTGTTATTTCCTTCTTTCAAGCTAGTTTTGTTTTCTCCATCTAAAAAAATCAACAATCATTGTGTATTTCAATTCCCATTTTTCTCAAATGCATTGATACTTCTTATCTATTACTCTTTTCTCATACTCTGTGTCTTTGTCTTTATGGGGTTTGTACTTTGCTTTTCCCCATCCTTTACTGCCATTATATAATCAAATCTAATAACTTCTTAGAGAAAGTTAAAAATTCCTGCATAGCCACACGTGAACACAAAGTCACTGATTTTTAGCAAACCTATAAGATAGTCAGACATCCATTCAATTTCTTTTTTTTTAAGATTTTTTTTTATTTATTTGGCAGAGAGAGATGACAAGCAGGCAGAGAGGCAGGCAGAGAGAGAGGAGGAAGCAGGCTCCCTGCTGAGCAGAGAGCCCAATTTGGGGCTTGATCCCAGGACCCTGGGATCATGACCGAGCCGAAGACAGCGGCTTAACCCACTGAGCCACCCAGGCGTCCCTCCATTCAATTTCTTAACTGAGTCTCAAATGCATCCTGAGTTCTAACCTAAACCTAAGTTCTACTTCTTACACGTTGTTATATGACCAAATTCTTTCAGTTCAGTATTTTGTAACATTTAAATATTAATCAATTGATGCTTTGTCTGTGAATTTCTATGAAAAATAATTTGAATACAGTAGATTTATTGTTATATTTATAGATTTATAATCAAAGTTTCATCAGTTGAAGTTTTTGGAAATTTCAGATATAGTGATTAACCTAAAATGATACTGCCTCAAATAACTCTGATATCAAGGCCCAACACCTGATTATAGCCACACCTGTGGTGGATAGTTCCATGGGAAATCACAGTTACTTAACACTGATAGCATCTCATGTTCTATCTCTCATTTTAGAATGTCTCTAACACAACCCAAAAGTGTAGGAGAGTTAATGTCCTCTGAGGACAGCTCTCAGTGAAGTGGAAATAAGAACCTTAGATAAAATTGTCAGTTTTCAGGTCTTCATGAGGACAACATAAAGAAGTTTCTCAGGAACTTTCAGTAAAAGCAAGCCTTCATTTTCTATCCACAACAATTATATCAACAATGTACCTTTTTGACAAAGTTGCTTCTTCACTGTCTCACTTTCCCATTCTTTTCTACCTTGGATAATCTCCCAGATAAACTAACAGTACTCAAATCCTTTGTCCTACTCTTTGCTCTCAGGATAAATGGAGCCAAAAGACTTAGATTAATATCAAGTTCTGAATGGGATCTTAGAGCTATTTCTGTCCAGATTTTCATAAACATAGGGACCTTTGAATTATCAGGCTATAAATAAGTTCCAAATGGAGGGGGCAAAAGCAAAAAGTAGAAATTTTTATGTTTGATTTTTAATCATGATTAATTGACTTTTTTGATTATTAAAAATATTAACATTATAAAAGTGTGGATCTTTGTAAAACAATGTCATAATGTAAGAAATAAGTTGCATAGTCCTTTTGAGAATATTAAACCAAGTGTTCAGGTGCCATGTAATTTCTTGTTTAATCCAGAACTTTGGTGTGCCTTATCTTGAGGAATAGGATTTTGAAGTCTGGACAGACCATCAGAAAACTGATCCAAATGTGTGTGTTTATATTCCTGCTTTTGTTGTAAAAATCAAGGTGTGATTGCTGGTTTAAAATGGTAAAACTAATAATGTTCATGGACTCTATTATAAATTTTCTAATTGTATGGGAAGCATCCAAGAAACATATAATTAGTTGATTTGCAAATCCTCAAAGAGCTACGCGATCAGGTAGTGGTATGTTCTGATTCAACAGCATCATAATGAAGCATTTTATATGTGTGGCTAATGGATATTTTCATGAATGTTTGCTAGCTAGTCAGCCAATACAGAGAAATATTAGGTAGGGTAATTACTCACAGTTGTGTTTAATAAAATGAGAGAAAATTATCAAATGACACTAATAATAATAATCCTATGGCAGGCTAAATAATTCAATGATAATTACAAGTATTAATCTAGCTTTCTTCCCTGTTTATGACTCTTCTCTCCTTTATGATAATGGGAGTAGCAGATTGTCTGCAATGAATTGTGAAAACCCAGCAGTGACTTTGGCAGTGAAGGCCTCCCATCAATTTTGATAGGTTAAAATGATTCTGGTTGGTCTTGAGTAAATGTGTCAATTTTTCTTTCTGTGTGTGTCATAAAAGAAAGAAGCAATAGTAAATTCTTGCTGTTATTCCATGGAGCCAATAAAATCATACTGCCAAAAAGAGGCTGTTGACACCGTAAGTGTAGTTAACTGTCTTGAAATACTAGGTCTGGAAATAAAATTCCAATATTTCACATAACCTCTTTTTTTTTTAAAGAAAAAAACAAAACAACTATACTGCTTACATTTAAGGCCCTGCTGTTGTGTAACTATTTTTGAACATGTCTACTATAAATGTGTATATATATATAATTTTTTCTGTGCAATAAATTCATTTAGAGATAAATTTGGATTGCAAATTATTTTGGGGGAGGCATGGTATTTGTGGCTAGTTTTACAAGTTAAAAGGACTAAAAGAAAGAAGAAAAACATTTTTTTTACAGCATATTTACATCTGTCCAAAGTACTTATTTACTATAACACTGACTAATGTATAATACTGTACACAAAGAAAGAGGGGCGCCTGGGTGGCTCAGTGGGTTAAGCCGCTGCCTTCGGCTCAGGTCATGATCTCAGGGTCCTGGGATCGAGTCCCGCATCGGGCTCTCTGCTCAGCAGGGGCCTGCTTCCTTCCCTTACCCTCTCTCTGCCTGCCTCTCTACCTACTGTGATCTCTCTCTGTCAAATAAATAAATAAAATCTTTTTTAAAAAAAGGAAGAAGTTAAATGAGTTATAATTCAGTCAAAGTATAGCTGGCCATTTTAAAACTTACCACTGAATCTTTCTGGTATGAAATGTGATATCCGGCAATCTGGTCCAGTTCATTACATCAGGTCATTTGTATGTTCTTATTACCATTTTGATAGCATAGCACATTTTATAACCCAGGCATTTTACAATGGAACTATGATGCATATATTTTCAAAAGTATAGACATACATGAAGCTATGAGGTCAAAAAAGATGAATGTCCGTAGTACCATATAGACTCAACAAATAAAAGTATCCAAGGCTCTGAGTGAGATTTATGAATATTGTATAAGATTAGGCCAACATGTGGTTTTGATATAAATAATCTGTTCTTAAATTAGAATTACAATCGTTGAGTACAGTGTTGAAAATGGCAGATAGATTTTAGCTCTCTTTGCTCACTAAGGAGAATGGAAAAATGTTTAGTTTGGTCAGATTTTCACTTAACTTCTGAAAAGAGAGAACCCTTCTGAAATAAGAATCCTTAAAGATATAACCCCTTTGGCACAAGTTTTCAAGAAACTTGTTTGATGTTGTAGACAATTATATGGCACATGTACTATTCTAGATGTTTCATGCCAATAATATGTAAGCCATACCAAGGCTACATATTCATATAGAGATGTTCCTCAGCTTACAAGGGGGCTATGTACAGAGAAACACATAAAAAATTGAAAATGCCTACTGAAAATGGGCGCCTGGGTGGCTCAGTGGGTTAAGCCGCTGCCTTCGGCTCAGGTCATGATCTCAGAGTCCTGGGATCGAGTCCCGCATTGGGCTCTCTGCTCAGCAGGGAGCCTGCTTCCCTCTCTCTCTCTCTGCCTGCCTCTCCATCCTCTTGTGATTTCTCTCTGTCAAATAAATAAAATCTATTAAAAAAATTGAAAATGCATTTAATACCCCTAAACTATCAAATATCATAGATTACCTTAAGCTTATTTAAACATACTCAGAACACTTACATTTGCCTTCATTTGGGCAAAATCATCTTAAGCAAAGCCTATTTTATAACAAAGTATCAGATATCACATGCAATTTATTAAATATTACACTAAAAAAAAGAAGAATGTTTATATATAGAATGGTTCTAAGTATATCAGGTGTTCACCCCTGTCATCTTCTAGCTGACTGGGAGCTGTGGCTCACTGCCCCTGCCCAGCATCACAAGACGGCACCATACCACATGTCACTGGCCCATAGAAAGACCCAAATTCAAAATTCAAAGTACAGTTTCTACTGAATCACTTTCACTTTCACATCATTGCAAAATATATCATAAGTTGAATCATTGTAAATCAGGAGCCATCTTATTTGAAAGTTAAATCACAGTCACCCATATACACACAAAAAAAAGCCTTCATGTAGGGCCATCTATGAATCTCTAAACACCATAGCATGACATATCAACAGCAAAAGATGGATGTGAAGGGGACAATTGCTTCGCGTCAGTACTCTGAGCAGTAACATACATTGCCCTACTCACCTAGCCGAACTCCAGAGCTAGTTGTTGGCAAAAATTTTACAAATGTTTGCTGAACAGATTAAGCACTATTATTTTAAAATCAGTGTGCATGTCTGTTTTCTAAAGATATGTTACTTTATTTTATTGACTTATTACAAAACCCAATAATTTCCTCTTATTTAAGTGGCAGGAAAATAGAATTCTTTTTAATTTGAATCAAATGGCTTTTTAGGGAAAATATACTGAAAATTCTGAAACTTATATTGCTTATGAATCTTTTATTGGAATCCTTATCAAGTTGTATTTTTCAAGTTTTTCCTAAATAATCTTCAATGAATTGAAAATATTTTTTGGATTTTATTCAAGGCTATTAACACACAATTTCACTTTGTTAAATATAGTGCTAAAGTTTCAACCAAAACGTTGTGGCTTTTTTTTTTTCCACTACCACATCCTCCATCTACTGACTGGATTCTCTCCCCAACTAGCACATATATACCATTGTCTACCTTTAGGATAAGTAAGGGTCATCTTTTGTCTTTATTCTATTCCTTGTATGCTTCTGAACTTGTTGAATTTTAATATAGTCACACCATAAGCATCACATATTCCGTTCCCCTTTAAATAGTAAACAGTGCACAACCAGAATATACCTTCAAAGCTATCAATATACTTACTCTGATATATTATTTTTGTATTTTTGTAAATTAAAATAATTAAATTATAGAACAAGAGTTTCAGGAGGTAGCTGTTGTAAGTTTTACCCAAACTGACTTTGTCAAACTCGTTTTTGTCATCATATATGTCAAGTCGTTTTCTCTGGTTTATTTTTAGAATATCCTTGTATAATGAATATTTACACTGAGATCTAGTATAAAAATCTTGCAATTTATTTTAGAAACATTAAGATATTGAAAATCAATCTATTTCTTTAATTCATTGAACACATTTTTAGCTTGTTTCCAGTACTTTCTTACTGGTTAAAAAATGAATTTGAAGTAGTCTGAATTTCATTATTATATGGCACTTTCCCTTTGATGAATACAAAGATGATATTCTATATTAGCTATCTGAGAAGAATTTATTTTTTAAATTTTATTTATTTGTAAGAGAGAGTGAGAGAAAGCACAAGCAGGGGGAGCAGCAGGGTGAGGGAGAAGCAAACTCCCAGCTAAGCAAGGAATCTGTTGCAGAACTCAGTCCCAGGACCCTAAGATCATGACCTGAGCTAAAGGCTCAGGCATTTAACTGACTGAGCCACCCATGTGTCCCAATCGGAGAAGAGTTCTGTATGTTATTCCTATTAATATTCAGTTTAAAGTCTAGGTAATTAACTTAATATTTTAGTGGCTATTACATAGATAGCACTATGTTCCAGGCAGAGAGTAAGATAGAAATATTAAATCAACCATATTCTATGCATTCTAAATGAAAATAATTAATCAATCATAATAAATCCTTCTATTTATGGAATATCAACTTATAAGCTTTCCTCCATATGAACAATGCCAAATACCAGAATAAAGGGTCATCTAATACAAATAAAGGATAGAATTCAAGAATTCTGGTAAGCCATTTAATTTTGAAAAATGGTGTTATATTGTTGCTGAGTTGTGGTTTTCAGTTACATAATATCGGATAAGTGCAGAAGTAACATGAGTGTTACGTGAGATGAGAAATGGTATATAATTAAGATATTTTTAAAAGTACAGATAAATACAAATTTGTAAACATAGCATTATGGAGGAATAAAAATAAACGATAGCTACACACTCTAAAGTGAATAAATCTTGGAAAGTTAATAGAGAAGTAAAACAAGGACAGTGCAAAAAGTATGGTACATTTTTATGAAGTTCAAACAAATTCTGTTAAACCATAGATGGACTTAAAGATACTATTATGTATCAAATATTGTAAAAATTAAGCAAGGAAATAGCAAACATCAAATAACAAATAACAAATGGGTAGATACAATAGTTGTGATCATGTTCTACTTCATAAAGAGATGAGTTAATAGATAAAAGTAACTAGACTTTTTAGAAGTTAATAAAACTTCACCTGTTATTTCTTAGTAATATAAAATATATGGTTTTCTAACAAAAACGTTTATCTTAAAAATATGTAAAAATAAATTTCAGGCTACTCATAAGGTTATATTTACTTTTCCACTAAAGGAAAAGCTGGTTGTTGTAGTTGTAGTTGTTTGTTTGTTTTAGTCTCCTCCTAGTTTTTATTATTATAAGGTGGAATGAGGAATTTTAGATTGAAAACTGAATTATTTTATAGACAAAAATCATTACCTGATTCACCTCCTGGTACAGCAGATGGAACTCCTGAAAGCATGCCCTTTTGCCTTATGGAAGAGTAACAGTTATGCTTACTTCTGAAACATACTTGGTGGTGGCCCTAAATAGTGACACCATAGTAAACATTTTGAATATTTGCAATTAATTTTTATAGTCATAGGGCTCCAAAAGGCACTGCTGGTATCTTAGCAGGTATTTCAATAAAGCTAAAAGTTGCCTGACTGTTTAATAATATTAACAAGGCACAAAATATGGCAGAAGTATTGTCCTCAGATATTATTTTTTTCCATATGCTCCTGATTCCAGACATGACAAGTTATTTTTTTTAATTTTTTTATAAAAGATTTTATTTATTTATTTGACAGAGATCACAAGTAGGCAGAGTCAGGCAGAGAGAGAGGAGGAAGCAGGCTCCCTGCTGAGCTGAGAGCCCAATGTGGGACTCGATCCCAGGATCCTGGGATCATGACCTGAGCCAAAGGCAGAGGCTTTAACCCACTGAGCCACCCTGACGCCCCCACGACAAGTTATTTTTGATAGATATATATACAATGTATTTTCCAGTTATAAGAAAAATGGTTCTGCTATTTTAACCTTTTTTTTAATTACATAATTTTTTAAATTAAAATTTTATTTTTTAATGTTTTACTTTTCAATATACTTCTTAGAATATAAAACCTATTCCATTTTGTAAGAAATTTACCACTTAAAAATGGTAATTTTCTCATTGTATCTTCCCCTCACATTGCTTTATTTTGAATAAAAAATTCACAATAAACATAACTGATGCTTTCCTTCTGATGGTCCCTCTGTTGGTCATATTGTATATGAGCCATGACAATTAGTTTTACAAAATTTATTGATGTTTGTTGATATCTTTTATCATAACTAATTTTCCCTCACTTTTCTAGATTCCCCAGCTTTCAGACAGGTGGACACTTCAAGAAACCATACTCAAGGGATGTATCAAGTATTTCTTAGACATTCTTTCAGATCCTTGAGGTCTCATTTTGCCTAGGGATTTGCAATAGGTTCTGCCAGAGGCACCACTGTGACAACTGATGTCCATGTTCTATCTCTTGCTAAGCTCAAGAGGTCACTGGTTTCCAAGTTTATCCATACAATTAATGCATTCCAGCAAGTTTTTTTTTTAATATTAACAAACTTATTTTAAAGTTTATATGGAGAGGCAAAGACTCACAATAGTCAACATAGTGTTGAAGGAAAACAAAGTCTGAGGACTGACTTCAAAGTTTACCATAACGACGGGGTGCCTGGGTGGCTCAGTGGGTTAAGCCTCTGCCTTCGGCTCAGGTCATGATCCCAGGGGCCTGGGATCGAGTCCTGCATTGGGATCTCTGCTCAGCAGGGAGCCTGCCTCTCCTCATCTCTCTCTCTCTGTCTGTCTCTCTGCCTATTTGTGATCTCCCTCTCTGTCAAATAAATAAATAAAATCTTAAAAGAAAGTTTACCATAATGATAATTGTAAGCAAGATATTGTAATATCACAGAAAGACTAGATTAAAGGAACAGGATATATATTATCAATTATATTTTATATATAATATAAAAGTAAAAGCAATACCAGAGAGCAAAATACAATCTTTTAAACAAATGGTTCTGGAGTAATGGTGAAGCTAAATGTAAAAATATAAAATAAAAATACAATAAAATAATAAAATAAAATAAATCCAGGCAGATATCATACACTCTTCACAAAAATTAACTCAGATCAGTTTATAAACCTAAACATGAAACATATAGAAGGAAATATAGAAGAAAATTTAAATGACCTTGGTTTTGGCAATAACTTTAGCTACAAAAGCACAAGCACTGAATTTAAAAATGTCTACTCTGTGAAACACAATGCCAAGAGAATGAAAAGGCAAAGCACAGACTATGAGAAAAAATTTGCAAAATACACATCTGGCAAAGGACTGTTAATAAAAAATACACAAAGACCCCTTAAAACTCAACAATGGGGGAAAATCCTGATTAAAAATGAGCCAAAGACCTTAGCAGATACCTCACAAAAGAAAATATTACAGATGGCAAATAAGCATATAAAAAGATGCTTCACATCATATGTCATCAGGAAAATGCAAATTAAAACAAAAAAGAGACACCAGTACATACCCAGAATCCAGAACACTGACAACAGAACACGAAATGTTGGTGAGGATGTGGAGCAACAGGAATGTTCTTCCATGTCTATTGAGAATAAAGAATGGAAAACAACTTGGCAGTTTCTTACAAAACTAAACATATTCTTGCCAGATGATTCAGCAGTAGCAGTTCTTGGTATTTATCCAAAGAACATGAAAACTATACCCACAAAGATGTCTATAGTAGTTTTATTCATAACTGACAAAAGGTTGGAAGCAATCAAGATATCCTTCCATAGGTGAAAGGTCAAATAAAGTGTAGTACATGCAAACAATGGAATATTATTTAATGCTAGAGAAATGAATTACCAAGCCATGAAAAGATATGGATATAAATATTTAATAAATATTTGATTTTAGGCTTCTACCAGTCTATCAATAGTATTAGTATATTTTAACAGTGAATGCTCAGCATTCATGAATTTATCTAATAAAATATTGTGGGTTCAATATTTTAAATACTTCAACCTCTATGATTATATTCCTAATAATTTTGAATTGGGGTAAATAAATCTTAATTTTTCTGTAACTTGTTTCTTATTGCAAAAGAGCTCAATGAAATTTTATAAAATAAAAATTTACAAAAAAAAGTTTAGTTTACCATTGCCAAATAATTTAAAACTTTATCTTATATTCAAATACATATATTTTTCTAAATTGATTTATATGCTTCTAAAACCAAAAACTTTTAGTTATACTAGATTTCATATCATGCAATCAATGCCAGAAAGCCATCTGGCAATGATTTGTCTTAAATAGAGTTAAGATGGGTGTTATTACAATGCAAGATGGAAACATAGATAGTATAACAACTGAGTGTTACATAACTTTTCTGTTTTATATCAAGTTACTAATCTACAAAAGGATTTTATCGGTGACAGACTTGGGAATTTAACAAAACTTTTAAACTAGCATGTGCGACTCATTCCTAGAAAACAACACAATCAATAACACTTTATTTAGATTAAATCATGACTATTTCTCCATTTGAATAAAAAAGGTAGCAACCCCAATAAGTTTATTGAACATGAAAAGTTGAAATGCTATAATGCTCCTAAGGAATTAAATGATCCAGTCATGAATTACAAAAAAAGGATATAAATTACCAAAGTGTTTGTATAATTGTAATGTACAACTGCCCATTATTGTACAATAGTGTAGGCTTGTACAAGAACTCTATAAAAGAACTCCACTTCTTTAGGGTAAATACCCAGTAGTGCAATTGCTGGGTCATAGGGCAGTTCTATTTTCAACATTTTGAGGAACCTCCATGCTGTTTTCCAGAGTGGCTGCACCAGCTTGCATTCCCACCAACAGTGTAGGAGGGTTCCCCTTTCTCCGCATCCTCGCCAGCATCTATCATTTGCTGACTTGTTGACTTTAGCCATTCTGACTGGTGTGAGGTGATATCTCATTGTGGTTTTGATTTGTATTTCCCTGATGCCGAGTGATATGGAGCACTTTTTCATGTGTCTGTTGGCCATCTGGATGTCTTCTTTGCCCACTTCTTGATTGGATTATTTGTTCTCTGGGCGTTGAGTTTGCTAAGTTCTTTATAGATTCTGGACACTAGTCCTTTATCTGATATGTCGTTTGCAAATATCTTCTCCCATTCTATCAGTTGTCTTTTGATTTTGTTAACTGTTTCCTTTGCTGTGCAAAATCTTTTGATCTTGATGAAAGATACAAACGTAGTGATCCAAAGGGGCACATGCACCCGAATGTTTGTAGCAGCAATGTCCACAATAGCCAAACTATGGAAAGAACCAGGATGTCCATCAACAGATGAAGAGATAAAGAAGATGTGGTATATATACACAATGGAATACTATGCAGCCATCAAAATAAATGAAATCTTGCCATTTGAGACAACATGGATGGAACTAGAGTGTATCATGCTTAGCGAAATAAGTCAAGCAGAGAAAGACAACTATCATATGATCTCCCTGATATGAGTAAGTGGTGATGCAACATGGGGGCTTAAGTGGGTATTAGAAGAATCAATGAAACAAGATGGGATTGTGAGGGAGACAAACCATGAGTGACTCTTAATCTCACAAAACAAACTGAGGGTTGCTGGGGGGAGGGGAGTTGGGAGAAGGGGGTGGGGTTATGGACATTGGGGAGGGTATGTGCTTTGGTGAGTGCTGTGAAGTGTGTAAACCTGGTGATTCACAGACCTGTACCCCTGGGGATAAAAATATATGTTTATAAAACTTAAAAAATTAAAAAAAAAAAGAACTCCACTTCTAAACTGTGGAAAATATGTTCCCTTTCCCCCTATATACAACTATTAAGCCATTCATTTAGCTTTTAAAATATCCACTTAATACAGGCTTTTTACTCATTTGAACAGGCAGCAGGGCTCTATTCTTATTGCTTACATATGAAGGATAGACTTCTAGCATAAGAGGTAAAGCCCATAAAGGAGCCCAATAATAACAACAAAATACAGTTTAGTGAGCCCTTACAATCTGCCAGCTACCTTTCTGAGAATACTTCAATTAATAAAACAAGAAAATACCTGACCACAAAGAGCTTACATTCTTTTGAAATAGAATAGTGAAATAAACCAATAAAAAGGGGCACCTTGGTGGCTCAGTCCATCGAGTGACTGCCTTTGGCTTGGGTCATGATCTTAGGGTCCTGGGATGAACTCCCCAGCAGGCTTTCTAGGCAGTGGGGTGTTTTCTTCTTCCTCTGAGCCCCCTCCCAATTCTCTCTCTCTCTGTCTCAAATAAGAAAATAAACCAGTAATAGAATAACGATTGATGGTTAATGGTGATTAGTGTTACAAAGAAATATAAGAAAGGTAAAAGCCATTGGAGAATGCTGGGATGAAAGTTAATTTTATTTTGTGTTGGGTGGTTATATCTCATTTATGAGATATTATTTGCACAAAGACCCAGGAAGTGAAGGAGGGTGTTATACAAATATTAAAGAAAAAGAGTGCTCTAGGCAGAGCAATAAGTATATAGACTTTGTGTGAACAGCTTGTCTGTTACTTTTGAGGAAAAGCAAGGAGGCCAATGAGGAGTTCATAGTGGTGGAGAGAGGAAGAACGTATGGATGTATGACCTTCTAGTACATTAAAATGCCTTCAGTTTTTATTTAATATGAAAGGGTAAGATACCAAAAGATTTTCAACAACAGAATAAAATCATCTGACTTGATTTTTAGGTTAAGTTGCTGTGCCAAAATAAATTTAATTTGCAGGGAGAAAGGAGTGCAGTATGTGTGGAAGTGGGGTTATCAATCAAGTCAATAATTCAGGAACATATGATGGTGTTTTTAGCATGCTGGGTGGTAATAGAAGTGGTGAGGTATGGTTTTTATTTTGAGTATATTTTGATGGTGAATATTCTGGTGAACAGGATGGGGTATGTGCAGGACAGACGATATCAACATTTATTTACCTGCACAAACAGAAGGGTGGAGTCTTCATTCCCTGATATGGAGAGAACTCTGAGTTCAAATGTTCTTTCTGATTAAATGGCATAGTGGTGATGAGGATTTAGTCAGACAGTGAAAGAGGAACAGTAAGCATAGTGTTAAGCGGTAAAACATTATAATGCATTTGAACATCAAAAAACATTGTGTTGGATCATCTGTTTATGTGAGTAAATAAATAAATAAAGCTTCCTGGAGTTCTGATAGAGGTAAAGAAGACTACTATATGATCCAAAGGGGCACGTGCACCGAATGTTTATAGCAGCAATGTCCACAATAGCCAAACTATGGAAAGAACCTAGATGTCCATCAACAAACGAATGATATATATATAATGGAATACTATGCAGCCATCAAAAGAAATGAAATCTTGCCATTTGCGATGACATGGATGGAACTAGAGGGTATTATGCTTAGCAAAATAAGTCAATCAGAGAAAGACACTATCATATGATCTCCCTGATATGAGGAAATGGAGGTGCAATGTGTGGGGTGTGGGGGACAGGAAAAGAGTAAATGAAACAAGATGGGATCAGGAGGGAGACAAACCATAAGAGACTCTTAATCTCACAAAACAAACTGAGAGTTGCCGGGGGGGTGGGGAGGGTAGGGAGAGGGTGGTGGGTTTATGAACATTGGGGAGGGTATGTGCTGTGGTGAGTGCTGTGAAGTGTGTAAACCTGGCGATTCACAGACCTGTACCCCTGGGGCTAATAATATATTATATGTTAATTTAAAAAAAAAAAAGAAGAAGAAGAGGACTACTATAAATCCAATGCTATGGTTTTCAGCGAAGAGTGTGTAATCAGGCATATTTTATTAAAGTAACCAAGTAAAATGAATAACAGAAAACATAAAAATCAGAGATTTTAAAAAGAGATATGGGACAGTGTAGAGAATATAGTCAATGATATTATAATAGTGTTATATGGTGACAGATGGTGGCTATATTTGTAGTGATCATAGAATAATGTATGGAGTTATTGAAAACCTGAAACCAATGTAACACTGAATATCACCTATACTCAAATAAAAAATAGTAAAAATAAAACATTTTAATTTAAAAAGATAAAAAGGGACAAGAATTTGAAAAGTGAATTTCAAAGATGAGGCTAAGACATACTCTGAGCCTTGAGGAAAACACCATTTTGAAAATTCTTCCCATTTTGAGAAAACTCAAATGAATCAATACTATAAAAGAACCCATCTTAACTGAGAGATGTAATGAATTCTCAAGAAATAATTTTATGACAGGAGAATTCTTCCCTATGAAACAGCATACAGAACACAGGGGAAACACCTGGAAGCAAAATAACTATACTGAAAATAAGAATTAGGAAAAAGGTAAATGATGAAAGATAAGAAAATTAGACGTGTGACAGAGACCTAGTGAAGAGAATTTTTAGCCTGTGGTTTAATGTTTTTGAGGATAATCTAGAGTTCATAACTGCCTTGAGACAGGCTGGTTGTAGGCAGTTTAGGCAGACCCCGAAGAAAGGCCTACTTTGGGCAGGTGGTGTTGGAGGAGGCCATTGGGCTGGACAAAGACAAATCCAACCATTTGACTAAAGTGTCTGTGAAGATGTTGAAGTCAGATGCAACAGAGAAAGACCTGTCAAACCTAATCTCAGAAATGGAGATGATGAAGATGATTGGAAAGCACAAGGACATCATCAACCTGCTGGGTCCTGCACACAGGACGGTCCTTTGTACACTATCATGGAGTATGCCTCCAAAGACAACATACAGGAGTACCTGCAGGCCCAGAGGCCTCCTCAGCCACAGAACCGACTCAGATTTCCCAGCACCTGCTATGCATTCACAGAGGCTTTGTGCTTGGCGCTAACCGCACTTCGCCGCTGCTTCCTCAGCAAGGTTTTGGGCATTCGCTCTGTCTCGTCAGGGAAGAAGAGCTGTGGGAGAGCTCGTGCCTCTTGGGCCTTGCTTTCCTGGGCTCCATGTTTGTGCCCTGGGTTCACCCTCCAAGGCGAACTAAGCAATGACAGTCACAACCCTGCAGCAGCGTGCGTGGTGTAGGATGGCACACTATGCCCACGACCATCTCTAGGCGTAGGCAAGGCTTGGCCTTTTGCTCTGGCAATCAGGCGGACTGGGGTCTGGCTACTGCCTTCCCCACAGGAGAGGAGAGGCGACGGGATCCCTGCATACCGCCCGTGCACTGGGATGGGGAGCTCTGGGGGACTGTCCCCACTCCTTCCCCGGACACCCCGTGCCTCCGCCAACGCTTCCACATCCCGGTGGAAGACTGCATCTGACAGCACTTTCTTTCAGGGAGCTACTTCTGCGATTTCAGGGTAGGGGCCTAGTGCAAGCACATGTCTGCACCAGGGACATGTGGCCATGAAGGCGCTGTCCCCTTGGGCCCAAAGGCCCAAGACAAGCCTGCCTTCTGCCCAGACACTTTCCTCAGAGTGGAGCACGCGCGACTGCCCTAGTGGTACCCTCCTGTCTCCTTAAGAGCCAGGCTTCCTTCTCTCCGCAAAGGGCACGGGGAACACTTGTCTTGCCACCGGCCCGCTGTTCCTGACAGGGCTGCCTCTCCTGCTTTGGGACGCTTTCTCAACAACAGGGCTAACGGCTCCTTCTCTTCTCCCGGGGCGGCGTGCTGCACCTTCCCCAGACATGAAGATGTCTGCGCATGTCTGCGCTCCTGATATGTCACTGTGGAGCGCAGTGACAGACGTGTCCCTTTCCTTAAGGCTATTTCCAGAGGCACAACCAAGCATCTCTCTCAGGTAGAGGGGATGCCAGGCAAAGAGGATTTCGCTCCACGCGGGTGTAATACACCATGCTGTGGAGACTAGCTGAGACAAGAAGCAACAGCATCCCACAGACCTGACTCTGATTTTCCAAAGAATTCTGTGTTTTCCCAGAGGGGATGCCTGGGCTAAAGAAGATTTCGCTCCATGCGGGTTTATTACTCCATGATGTGGAGACTAGCTCAGGCAAGCAGCGGCAACATCCTTCAGACGCGACTCTGAATTCCCAAAGAATGCTGTGCTTTCCCAGAGGGGATGCCCGGGCAAAGAGGCTTTCGCTGTATGCGGGTTTCTCCCACCGTGAGCCTGGTCTCAGGCAAGCAGCAGCAGTAGCTCGCAGAACCGACTCTGATTTCTCAGCAAATGCTGTGCTTTCGCAGATGTTTTGGGCTTGGAGCGACCCGCACACGCTGCTGCTTCCTCCGCAAGGCTTTAGTCGCATCAGGGAAGAAGAGCTGCGGGAGAGCTGGTGCCTCTTGGGCCTAGTTTTCCCGGGCTCCATGTTCACGTCCTGGGTCACCCTGCCAAGCCGAAATAAGCAGACAAAGCCTCGACCCTGCAGCAGCATGTGTGGCCCAGCATCTCTCTCAGGCAGAGAGGATGCCCGGGCAAAGAGGATTTCGCTCCATGCGGGTTTATTAAACCGGGCTGTGGAGACAAGTTCAGACAATCAGCAGCAACATCCCACAGACCCAACTCGGATTTCCCAAAGAATGCTGAGCTTTCCCAGAGGTGATGCCCGGGCAAAGAGGCTTTCGATCTATGCGGGTTTCTCCCACCCTGCTGCGAATACTAGGCTAAGGGAAGCAGCAAGAGCAGCCCACAGAACCGACTCTGATTTCCCAAAGAATGCTCTGCTTTCGGGATGCCGGGGCCAAGAGGATTTCGCTCCATGCGGGTTTATTACACCGTGCTGTAGCAGCAGCATCCCTCAGACCCGACTCTGAATTCCCAAAGAATGCTGTGCTTTCCCAGATGTGATGACCAGGCAAAGAGGCTTTCGCTCTATGTGGGTTTCTCCCATCCTGCCGCGAATACTAGGCTAAGGCAAGCAGCAAGAGCAGCCCACAGTACACCTCTGATTTCCCAGCGAAGGCTATGCTTTCACTGAGCTTTTCAGCTTGGCGTGAACCGCACTTTGCTGATGCTCTTCAGCAAGGCTTTGGGCGTTCGCTCTCTCCTGTCAGGGAAGAAGAGCTTCGGGAACGATGGTGCCTCTAGGGCATAGTTTTCCCGGACTCATTGTTCACGCCCTGGGTTCACCCTGCCAGGCCGAACTAAGCAGACACAGTCACAACCCTGCAGCTGCGCGCATGACCTGGGATGGCACACTATGCACACTACCATCTCCCGGCGTAGGCAACGCTTGACATTTTGCTCTGGGGCTCAGGCAGACTCAGGGACTAAGCCAGTGCCGAACTAAGCAGGAGATGAGGAGAGGAGAGGCAACAAGATCCCTGCAAACCGCCCGTGCACTGGGATGAGGAGCTGTCGGGACCTTCCACACTCTTTCCCCGGTCACCCCGTCCCTCCGCTAATGCGTCCACATCCTGGAGGAAGACCACATCTGACTGCCCGTTCTTTCAGGGAGCTACTTCTGCGAGTTCAGGGAAGGGGCCTGGTGCAAGCATGTGTCTGCACCAGGGACATGTGGCCTTGAAGCCACTGTCCCCTTGGGCCCAGGGGCCCAAGAAGGCCTGCCTTCTGCCCAGACACTTTCCTCAGAGTGGAGCACGCGCGACTGCCCTAGTGGTACCCTCCTGTCTCCTTAGCAGCCAGGCTTCCTTCTCTCCGCAAAGGGCACGGGGGACACTTGTCTTGCCACTGGCCCGCTGTTCCTGACAGGGCTGCCTCTCCTGCTTTGCGACGCTTTCTCGACAACAGGGCTAACGGCTCCTTCTCTTCTCCCGGGCGGCGTGCTGCACCTTCCCCAGACATGAGGATGTCTTCGCATGTCTGCGCTCCTGACATGTCACTGTGGAGCGCAGTGAAGGACGTGTCCCTTTCCTTAAGGCTGTTTCCAGAGGCACAACCAAGCATCTCTCTCAGGCAGAGGGGATGCCAGGCAAAGAGGATTTCGCTCCACGCGGGTTTATTACTCCATGATGTGGAGACTAGCTCAGGCAAGCAGCGGCAATATCCTTCAGACGCGACTCTGAATTCCTAAAGAATGCTGTGCTTTCACAGAGGGGATGCCCGGGCAAAGAGGCTTTTGCTCCATGCGAGTTTATTATGCCGTGCTCTGGAAACTAACTCAGGCAAGCAGCAGCAGCATCCCGCAGACCGGACTCTGATTTCCCAAAGAATGCAGTGCTTTCCAGAGGGGATGCCTGGGCAAAGAGGCTTTCACTGTATGTGGGTTTCTCCCACCATGAGCCTGTTCTCAGGCAAGCAGCAACAGTAGCCCGCAGAACTGACTCTGATTTCTCAGCAAATGCTGTGCTTTCGCAGAGGCTTTGTGCTTGGATTCGCAGAGGCTTTGTGCTTGTAGCGACTCCCACACGCCGCTGCTTCCTCAACAAAGCTTCAGTGTCGTCAGGGAAGAAGAGTTGCAGGAGAGCTTGTGCCTCTTGGGCCTTGCTTTCCGGGGCTCCATGTTCACGTCCTGGGTTTACCCTGCCAGGCCGAAATAAGCAGACACAGCCTTGACCCTGCAGAGGCATGCATGACCTAGGATGGCATTCTGCTTACAATGCCATATCCCGGCGTAGGCAGGGCCTGCCCTTTTGCTCTGGCATTCAGGTGGACAGGGGACTAGGCCAGTGCCTTCCCCAGCCAGAGGAGACAAGACAGGTTCACTACACACAGCCCGCGCCCTGCGATGGGGAGTAATGGGTAACTGGCCCTCCTTCCCCAGGACACTTCCTGCTTCCGCCAACGCTGCCACATCCTGGAGGAAAAATGACATCTGACTGCCGGTTCCTCCAAGACCTGATTCTGTGAGTTCAGGGCCGAGCGGCCGGTGGCAAGCCCATGTATGCCCTATGGACAGGTGGCCAAGGAGCTGCTGTCCCCTTGGGCCCAGAGGCTCTTGACAGGCCTGCCTACTGCCCAGACTCCTTCCTCAAAGTGGAGCAAGCGCCCCTACCCTAGTCGTTCCCACCGTGTCTCCTGAGCAGCAAGGCTTCTGTCTATCTGCACAGGGAGCGGATGACACTTGTCTTGCCTCTGGGCTTCTGTTCCTGACAGCGCCGGCTCTCCTGCTTCGCGACCATATCCCGACAATAAGATCAACCGCTCCTTCTCTTCTCCAGGGCAGCGGGCTGCACCTTCCCCAGACATGCTCCTGGGGAGTGCAGTGACAGACGTGTCCCTTTTCTTAAGGCTCTTTCCACAGGTGCAACCAAGCATCTCTCTCAGGCAGAGGGAATGCCCGGGCAAAGAGGATTTCGCTCCATGCGGGTTTATTCCACCGGGCTGTGGAGACAAGTTCAGACAATCAGCAGCAGCATCCCACAGACCCGACTCTGATTTCCCAAAGAATGCTGAGCTTTCCCAGAGGTGATGCCCGGGCCAAGAGGCTTTCGATCTATGCGGGTTTCTCCCACCCTGCTGCGAATACTAAGCAGCAAGAGCAGCAAGGGAAGCAGCAAGAGCAGCACACAGAACTGACTCTGATTTCCCAAAGAATGTTCTGCTTTCCAAGAGGGGATGCCGGGGCAAAGAGGATTTCGCTCCATGCGGGTTTATTACACCGTGCTGTGGAGACTAGCTCAGGCAAGCAGCAGCAGCATCCCTCAGACCCGACTCTGAATTCCCAAAGAATGCTGTGCTTTCCCAGATGTGATGACCGGGCAAAGAGGCTTTCGCTCTATGTGGCTTTCTCCCACCCTGTCGCGAATACTAGGCTAAGGCAAGCAGCAAGAGCAGCCCACAGTATGCCTCTGATTTCCGAGCGACGGCTATGCTTTCGCTGAGCTTTTCAGCTTGGCGTGAACCGCACTTTGCTGCTGCTCTTCAGCAAGGCTTTGGGCGTTCGCTCTCTCGCGTCAGGGAAGAGCTGCGGGAGAGCTGGTGCCTCTTGGGCCTTGCTTTCCCGGACTCAATGTTCGCGCCCTGGGTTTACCCTGCCAGGCCCAACTAAGCAGACACAGTCACAACCCTGCAGCTGCGTGTGTGACCTAGGATGGCATTCTATGCATGCTACCATCTCCCGGCGTAGGCAATGATTGACATTTTGCTCTGGGCTCAGGCGGACTCAGGGACTAGGCCAGTGCTTTGCCACAGGAGAGGAGAGGCAACAGAATCCGTGCACACCGCCGGTGCACTGGGGTGGTGAGCTCTCGGGGACTGTCCCCATTCCTTCCCCGGACACCCCTTGCCTCCGCCAACGCTTCCACATCCTGGTGGAAGACTGCATCTTACTGCCCGTTCTTTCAGGGAGCTACTTCTGCGATTTCAGGGTAGGGGCCTCGTGCAAGCACATGTCTGCACCAGGGACATGTGGCCATGGAGCTGCTCTCGCCTTGGACCCCGGGGCTCAAGACAGGCCTGCCTTCTGCCCAGACTCCTTCCTCAGAGTGGAGCAAACGTGCCTGCCCTAGTGGCCCCCTCCTTTCTCCTTAGCAGTCAGGCTACCATCTCTCCCCACAGGGGGCTGTGGACACTTGTCTTGCCACCGCCCCACTGTTCCTGACAGGGCCGCCTCTCTCACTTTGCGACCCTTTTATGACAACAAGTCTTTCGGCTCCTTCTCTTCTCCCGGGGCAACGTGCTGCACCTTCCCACACATGCTCCTGGGGTGCACAGGGACACACGTGTCCCTTTCCTTAACCTCCATGCTGTTTTCCAGAGTGGTTGCACCAGCTTGCATTCCCACCAACAGTGTAGGAGGGTTCTCCTTTCTCCAAATCCTTGCCAGCTTCTGTCATTTCCTGACTTGTTGATTTTAGCTATTCTGACTGGTGTGAGGTGATATCTCATTGTGGTTTTGATTTGTATTTCCCTGATGCCGAGTGATATGGAGCACTTTTTCATGTGTCTGTTGGCCATCTGGATGTCTTCTTTGCAGAAATGTCTGTTCATGTCCTCTGCCCATTTCTTGATTGGATTATATGTTCTTTGGGTGTTCAGTTTGCTAAGTTCTTTATAGATTTTGGACACTAGTCCTTTATCTGATATGTCGTTTGCAAATATCTTCTCCCATTCTGTCAGTTGTTTTTTGATTTTGTTAACTGTTTCCTTTGCTGTGCAAATGCTTTTGATCTTGATGAAATCCCAATAGTTCATTTTTGCCCTTGCTTCCCTTGCCTTTGGCGATGTTCCTAGGAAGATGTTGCTGCGGCTGAGGTCGAAGAGGTTGCTGCCTGTGTTCTCCTCAAGGATTTTGATGGATTCCTTTTGCACATTGAGGTCCTTCATCCATTTTGTGTCTATTTTTGTGTGTCCTGTAAGGAAATGGTCCAATTTCATTTTTCTACATGTGGCTGTTCAACTTTCCCAACACCATTTATTGAAGAGGCTGTCTCTTTTCCATTGGACATTCTTTCCTGCTTTGTCGAAGATTAGTTGACCATAAAGTTGAGGGTCTATTTCTGGGCTCTCTATTCTGTTCCATTGATCTATGTGTCTGTTTTTGTGCCAGTACCATGCTGTCTTGATGATGACAGCTTTGTAATAGAGTCTGGAATTGTGATGCCACCAACTTTGGCTTTGGCTTTCTTTTTCAATATCCCTTTGGCTATTCGAGGTCTTTTGTGGTTCCATATAAATTTTAGAATTATTTGTTCCATTTCTTTGAAAAAGATGGATGGTACTTTGATAGGAATTGCATTAAATGTGTAGATTGCTTTAGGTAGCATAGACATTTTCACAATATTTATTCTTCCAATCCAGGAGCATGGAACATTTTTCCATTTCATTGTGTCTTCCTCAATTCTTTCATGAGTACTTTAGTTTTCTGAGTATAGATTCTGTGCCTCTTTGGTTAGGTTTATTCCTAGGTATCTTATGGTTTGGGGTGCAATTGTAAATTTATCTTTCTTCTGTCTTGTTGCTGGTGTAGAGAAATGCAAGTGATTTCTGTGCATTGATTTTATATCCTGACACTTTACTGAATTCTTGTATAAGTTCTAGCAGTTTTGGAGTGGAGTCTTTTGGGCTTTCCACATACAGTATCATATCATCTGCGAAGAGTGATAATTTGACTTCTTCTTTGCCAATTTGGATGCCTTTAATTTCCTTTTGTTGTCTGATTGCTGAGGCTAGGACTTCTAGTACTTTGTTGAACAGCAGTGGTGATAATGGACATCCCTGCCGTGTTCCAGAACTTAGCAGAAAAGCTTTCAGCTTTTCTCCATTGAGAATGATATTTGTGGTGGGTTTTTCATAGATGGCTTTGATGATATTGAGGTATGTGCCCTCTATCCCTACACTTTGAAGAGTTTTGATCAGGAAGGGATGCTGTACTTTGTCAAATGCTTTTTCAGCATCTATTGAGAGTATCATATGGTTCTTGTTCTTTCTTTTATTGATGTGTTGTATCACATTGACTGTTTTGTGGATGTTGAACCAACCTTGCAGCCCTGGAATAAATCCCACTTGGTCGTGGTGAATAATCCTTTTAATGTACTGTTGAATCTTATTAGCTAGTATTTGGGTGAGAATTTTCGCATCTGTGTTCATCAAGGATATTGGTCTATAGCTCTCCTTTTTGATGGGATCCTTGTCTGGTTTTGGGATCAAGGTGATGCTGGCCTCATAAAATGAGTTTGGAAGTTCTCCTTCCATTTCTATTTTTTGGAACAGTTTCAGGAGAATAGGAATTAGTTATTCTTTAAATGTTTTGTAGAATTCCCCCGGGAAGCCATATGGCCCTGGGCTTTTGTTTGTTTGAAGATTTTTAATGACTGTTTCAATCTCCTTACTGGTTATGGGTCTGTTCAGGCTTTCTACTTCTTCCTGGTTCAGTTGTGGTAGTTTATATGTTTCTACGAATGCATCCATTTCTTCCAGATTGTCAAATTTGTTGGTGTAGAGTTGCTCATAGTATGTTCTTATAATAGTTTGTATTTCTTTGGTGTTAGTTGTGATCTATCCTCTTTCATTCATGATTTTATTTATTTGGGTCCTTTCTCTTTTCTTTTTGATAGGTTGGGCCAGGGGTTTATCAATTTTATTAATTCTTTCAAAGAACCAGCTCCTAGTTTCGTTGATTTGCTCTATTGTCTTTTTGGTTTCTATTTCATTGATTTCTGCTCTGATATTTATGATTTCTCTTCTCCTGCTGGTTTCTTTCTTGTTCTTTCTCCAGCTCCTTTAGGTGTAGGGTTAGGTTGTGTACCTGAGACCTTTCTTGTTTCTTGAGGAAGGCTTGTACCTCTATATATTTTCCTCTCAGGACTGCCTTTGTTGTGTCCCACAAATTTTGAACTTTTGTATTTTCATTATCATTTGTTTCCATGAATTTTTTCAATTCTTCTTTAATTTCCCAGTTGACCCATTCATCTTTAGAAGGATGCTGTTTAGTCGCCATGTATTTGGGTTCTTTCCAAACTTCCTCTAGTGGTTGAGTTCTAGCTTCAGAGCATTGTGGTCTGAAAATATGCAGGGAATGATCCCAATCTTTTGATACCGGTTGAGTCCTGATTTAGGACCGAGGATGTGATCTATTCTGGAGAATGTTCCATGTGCACTAGAGAAGAATGTGTATTTAGTTGCTTTGGGATGAAATGTTCTGAATATATCTGTGATGTCCATCTGGTCTAGTGTGTCATTTAAGGCCTTTATTTCCTTGCTGATCTTTTGCTTGGATGATCTGTCCATTTCAGTGAGGGGAGTGTATGTCCATTACAGAGCATGTATGATTTCTATTCATTGCTATGTTGTGGTGAAGAGATTGTCTGAAGTAGTCCTTTATTTATGCAGGTAGATCTTAATCTACAGTGCTCTTGTTTATTTGCTTGCTTGTGATCAGTATGTCTGAAAGATGGTAACTATTGCATCAGGGTATGATGATTAAAAAATATTATTGGTGTCTGATACACTGTGATGAAATAGGTAAGTTGATTCATATTTTGTTAATTAAATTAGAAAAGAAATTCCTTTGGATTTGTCCTTTATTAAGAGTTTTTTTTAAACGAATTCCTTGGGATGGTTTTTGTGTAATATATATCACATGCCTCAACCTTTAAATTTGAATGTAGAAAAGAGTTATCAGAATGAGGCTAGAAAATATTGTTATGAAATATTTTTGTTCTATTATGTTAACTTAGGAAATAATGGTAGTTATTTTTATTAGCATTTCCTACTTTCCACATGCCCTTACAGATGAGATATCATGTTTTTCCTACTCTTTTTATCGTGGTTGTTATATTCTTCATGATCAATAACAATCAATGAAAATTCATAACACTAATCTTCTTTGGGAAAGTGATATTTTAGCAAGAATCCGTGACCAAAAATTTTAGCTGTTGTTCATCCAGTAGGTGAGACTATCAATGTTCCCAAAATTTCAAGAAATAGAACTTATTAATTCTGTTGGCTAATGTTTATTGACTCTGAACTTAGAGGTGCATAATTCAATTTAAAATTTATCTTGAATTGAAAACAAGATCTTACTGAAGTTTAGTCATCCCACTTTATATCAGGCCTCCAGTACATTCTAATTTATTTATAGAAAATATCATAAACATGAATGTCACTTTTCCTATTGCATTTATACTGAAACTGCAATGACTCAAAGATGTCAGATCTGAAAAGCACTACCTTTCTATAATTTCTGTTTCCTAGGAGGAATGGATATACCATTTTAGCACAATTATCCAACAGTATTCAAAACCACCATGAATTTTAAAACATAGTTATTACACTCTAAAAATCAAGTATGAAAATGTATAAACAACCAAGTCTCTATCTGTAAATGAAATACTCCCACACAGACTGGTTTTAAAACTTTCTAACTTAAGGAATTTGATAGTACAGACTCAGGGTAGTAGTTTCAGGGCCTACAGTATACTTTCCGGGAGAGAGTAATGTAGGCTCTGAGTCACTTTCTGCCTAGAGATGACCTAATAGTGGTTCTGGCATTGTTTGTTTGTTTGTTTTTGAAAATACTTTCCTGGGCGTCATTCAGAAAATGCAGAGTTTGGCAATCTATATAAATTAAGGATGATCTTTTTGAATGTTTGTCTTTCACTACATCAAATTAACATAATTGGACAGAAATTCCACTAAATTAAGCATTGTTAGGAAACGTGTAAATTGGAGCTGCTCAAATTAGTTGATCTTTGAACTATGTGCTGTTGGTTCAGGATTAGATAAGGAGTTTGAAGGGAAACATAAATCATTGCTTTCTTTTTTGAGAGAGTCTTAGCATATTTTCTTAAAATTAGCTGAAATAAACAATGTGTTTAGTCGCAAAGTGATTTGCATTTTTGCACAAACTCCCTATCTCCTTGAGAATTATAACAAATATTTCATGAAACATCATTGATCTTTACTTTGTTACACTGCTGTAAAGTACAGAGTTGCCAATTAAAAGTGTTAGTGTTGAGATGAAATGTCATGCATTTTACTTCACTTCCATGCAAATGAACACAGTAATTTATTAAGACACAATGAAGAAAAAAAAAATTGACAATGAGTTCCAGATTTTAAAATTCACTTGCCATTCAATCCAAATTGTGAGTTTGGTCGGTTACCAAACACTTTATAATGCACCCCCGGTAATTTTACAGAGATTATTTTTTTCTTACCAATTCTTGATTATTCTGTCTAGCAATGCAGAGAAAGCTAACTAATTTAAAATAAACTCCCATTAATTTTGATTGTTATAAACTTAAAATTGATTAATTTCCATATACAGAGTTTAAAATGTTCACAATTTACATTAAATATATATTCTGTGTATACCTTGAAAAATTATACTGAAAATTGAAATTAAAATGATGTTGTATATAGCTGCAAGAAGCCTCCTGTCCCATTTCATCTTACTATATAAGTTGTGTCAGGTAATTTATAAAATCCCTACTGCATAAAAAATCTATTTTTTGTTGGAATGAGTAGTAATGTTTCTTCTTATTTCTAAATAAGAGTTGGTCTATGAGTGCATCTGCAACTGTATTTTTCCTAAGTGGCTTCATGGTCTTGAACTGAAGAAGCTCAGAACATAATATATTTTGACATAATTAGACATCAAGGAAATGCAATTAAAATGACACTGAATTATCACTACACACTTATCAGAATGGCTAAAATAAAATATAATGACAAGACCAAAAGAAAAAAATATACCATTTGATGATACACAATGGCAAGTTGTACCATAACTTAACCATCTCAGACCAGTGTAGTGTTAAATTTGTTTTTCTAAGCAATGTTTTGGGTCACTTACCACTTTTCAAGGATATAAAGTGCTATCATTTTACTTAAAACTGTGAAATTTGGTCAGATTTAAATGTCAATTTATGTTAAAACATTCTGTAAACTGTGTTAAACTTTGACATTTGTTCCCTCTGTTCAGTGAATAACACTGTATCATATTCTGAAAAATACACTAATTTTCATTTTGAAAAATATCCCTTTTTCCTCTTATCGTAATTATTAATATGAATTAATAGTAGAATTTGATATGGTTCCATATGACCATAAATATTTTATTGTATATTATCAAATTTAATAATGAATATAATATACTTCTTTGGACAATTTTTAAAGACCAGTCTACTCTTTAAAAAAAAAATGGAGACGCACTTCTTTAGTTCACACAAATTTCATTTTATTATATATAACATCAGATAAATTTCAACAAATCATAATTTATTAAAATTATGTCTACTTAAAAATCTCAAAGACGAGTAAAACCATCAAAAATAAAAATAAACACACACAACACACACATCACCCATGTATTGGCAAATCACAATTGCTGTAACAATACATTAGGGATTCCACAGTTAAGGGCTATGAAAATTTCCATCAGTGACAAAAAGATTTGTATCCAAATGGACTGATTTTCCAGAATCCAAGAAAAAATCTCCTAGGGTTTATTTAAAGATAAATATTTGAACAAATACTTCTTAAATTTAGGAAATTCAGAACATAAGGATTAAAGAATATTTGCAGTGCAGACTATATTCAATCCTTCCTTCAAAATATGCCTTTGAGTACATAATTCTGTTTTCTCTATCTAAATTGAGTTGTCCTCCAAGGAAGTTTTCTAAAATGTGTGTCTCTGTGTGATAAATGTTCTAAGACCTAACATGCTTCATTGTATTTTTATTGTGTTCTCAAATTTAATAAATAATTGGGCTTGATGTATAATATCTAGTTTCAAATATCTTTTCCATCTATACAAACACCCAGCTGTCTCCTTTATATGCTATTACTATTGAGAATTCTGCAGTCAGTATTATTCTTGTACATTTTAGGTGATCTGTTCTTCTCTTGGGCATCATTTATGCTCTTCTCTGTTTTTGATATTCTTAAAACTCACCATAATATATATGAATAGTTTTTTTGTGTGTGTGGTTTTTGTTTTGTTTTGTTTCTGATTTCTCATGTTTGGCATTCTTTTAAGTCTGGTATCTTTCATCTTTCTTTAATTCTCCAAAATTTATCTCAGTACTTATTTAAATATTTTCTTTCTTTTTTTTTTCTCTTCTGCTGCATTTGGGCAGAAGTCATGAATTTGTTTGTTTTTCCCAACTCATTTATTCATTTTACAGCTATATTCATCTTAGTCTCCATTTACTGTATTCTTTATTTCAACAATTTTCACTTAATTTATATTCACAGTATAGTATCTTTCTTTTCTTTTTATATGTATATCATTATTTTATCATATACTTTTAAGCTATTTTTTAAACATACAGTTATTCTTTTTTTGTTTTATGATTTTATTTTTTTATTTATTTAACAGAGAGAGATCACAAGTAGATGGAGAGGCAGGCAGAGAGAGAGAGAGAAGCAGACTCCCTGCTGAGCAGAGAGCCTGATGCAGGACTTGATCCCAGGACCCTGAGATCATGACCTGAGTTGAAGGCAGTGGCTTAATCCACTGAGCCACCGAGTAGCTTCCTTCTATTTTGCAGCTATAGTGTTTGGAAAAACTTGAATTGTGATATCACTGTGATAATGTGAATTAGTCAGGGTTTTTCAGAGAATCTGGAAGAGAAAAAAAGGAAGATATTCTCTAGGGCCAACTCTAGAAATGACTATTAAAACATCTGTCCAAATCCAATTGAACAAAACTCAGCAATGCCATCTCCAATGAAATACAAAGAAGATTATATATAGTTCTGGGCACACACATCTCATTTGACCCAATGATGTGCATCAATGAAAGACTGAAGACCAATCACCACTCCATGGGAGAAATTAAAAATAAATTTACTAATGAGGCCAAGAATTCAGAATCACAAATACTTCAGAACTCATAATAACTGCCTTCACTTGATGTTATTCTATAAGATAAATCCTACGATCAAGTTTCAATTTTAAATTCTTACAATTTTAAATTCTTAAATCCTTATGAAGAAGCATCATTTGGAGGGAGCAGTTTTCATAATTTATCATCCATCAGCCTTATTTATTTTTTTAAGATTTTATTTATTTATTGGACAGAGAGAGAGAGAGATCACAAGTAAGCAGAGAGGCAGGCAAGCAGGGTGGAAGCAGGCTTCCTTTTGAGCAGAGCCCAATGTGGGGCTGGATCCCAGGACCCTGAGACCATGACTTGAGATGAAGGCAGAGGCTTACCCACCACCCACGTGATGAGAGAGCCACTCAGGTGCCCCTCATCCATCAGCCTTAATTGTTTGGAGGAAAATGTGTGGAGGAATAATGCCTTATGGGGCTAATCTCTCTAAAGAATTTTCAAGTCTTTACCCCTTCAAGGTTTTTGCACAGTTCTGATAGCCTCTAAATATCCAGCTGACTTCTACAGTGACAGGCCTGTTAAAACCTGTCCTCAAACCAGGAATAGAGCTTGAAACATACCAGTCAAGAGCAACTTTGAGTCTTTTAAGGAATTTATCATCATTTCTTTGTTTTGGGTTAATATCTGAAATAGTTCTATATTACACTTGCATAATTTCTCCAGAGCTGACTTTGAAGGAGGCATTCCGTTCCAGCTAGTTCCATATTTTGGCAAGAACTATAATTCTATATAAAAAAACATATTTTAGGGCGCCTGGGTGGCTCAGTGGGTTAAAATCTCTGCCTTCGGCTCAGGTCATGATTCCAGGCTCCTGGGATTGAATCCCACAATGGGCTCTCTTCTCAGCAGGGAGCCTGCTTCCATTCCTCTCTTTCTGCCTGCGTCTTTGCCTACCTGTGCTCTCTGTCAAATAAATAAATAAAATTTTTTAAAAAACATATTTTAAACCAGTTATTCTTGTTTATTAACTAAGATATCACAATACAAATAATACAAACAGTTGCTCTTTATTAATACCTTCAACCAAGATAAAAAAAATATGTTGTATTTTCTCCAAAAATTTTATATCATCTGATAGGTCAGATTTATATAAAATTACATTTAAAGTTTTAAAAATATCAGCAAATATTTTCATTTAAATGCAAATTTGAAAAAAGTCTACTTTTCCAAACATGACTTTTTATCCTATTTTTTTTAATTTTGTCGACAACTGATAAAATGTTTAGCAAGACTATAAATGTTAGATCAAAAAAATGAATAATAGATGTAGGTTCAAATTATTATGCTCCATTAAAATGATTTAGTCTTTGATGAACATATGTTTGGTAATATCTTGTATCCAGATATAGTAAATTAATGACATATATAAAATTATAGGGAAATGACACCTTCCATTCCATCATGAGTAGAGCTTTTAAAATACTATTTGTCACAACCTGTCATCTTGTCATTATGTAGCATTATGTAACATTTAAAAAATGTATACTCTTCACTTTGAAGTCTCTTAGAAATCTAAAATATGACTTTCTATGGTTTGTGTTTCCATATTCATTTATTGCCAGTTTGAACAAATCCACATGCTTTGATTCAAAGGTAATAAATTCCTCTTATTTGGAAAAATGATGTTTATTTTTTTTCTCTCACCCTTAGCAGGTGGTTTCATTTTAGCACACTTCAGAGTTATAATTTCATGCTTATTAAAAACATTTATTATGATCTACATAGATGAATAAAACTTTTATTTTATTAAATTATTTGCCAAAGAATCTGTTATTTTTAAGAATGTATTTCCTTTGAAGGGTTATTTTAGAGCGTTCAGAGAGGATCTAGGAGTGTGGTATTATGCGATTTTTAAGTAGGTATGAAATGGTCATTTATATGATTGTTTCTTTAAGGCTTATGTATATTGTCCATTATGTGCTATAAAATATTTTGAAAGTAAATTTAAGGTATGTTTTACATAGTTTATTTTTTGGAAAAAATTATTGAAATGACTTAAGAAATTCAGTATACTCTCAACACTAATTTATTCTGAAATTTACCAATTGTCTATTGAACCTATTATATGGCAGATATTACTTCAGACTACACTGGTAAATGAAATACTTGGCTTTGTAGAACTTTTATTTTAATGGGTGAGACAATTAAAAGCTATAAACCTTAATAAAAATTGCATAGTGCATTAAAAAATGATGAGTACAATGGGGAAAAAGAAAAATTATATCAGGGTGAGAAAAATCAAGGTTGCTAGGCAGGGGATGGGGAGTTAAAATTTTTAATAGGAAGATCAGGGTAGTTACAATGAGGCTGACAATTGAACAAAGGTATGGAAAGGTGATGAATTTGCCCAGAACTATCAGCAATAAGGTCACTCCAGACAAAGGAATTGGCTATCTTGAAGGCCATAAGGTTGGATCATGCCTGGCATATCTGAGGAATAGCAAGGAGGCCACTGTGAGTGACAGGGAATAGCAGGGAAAGAGGTCACAGAGGTTAAATGAGTGGCTAGATCATGTAATAGCTTAGAAGTCATTGTGAAACTCTGGCTTTTATATTTGGAAACTTACTGTGTGATAGAATTTCTGCTAATATCTGAGAGTTCAGATGTCCATAAAATTTCAAGGATTCTTTTTCTTGTAAGACAGAATAAAGAAAAAGAGTTCATATTTTCACATGGTGTAACAAATGCTCAGAGATCCAAGTGTAGGAATCTATGGGCAACAGAAGAAGGCACTAAAATCACACCAATATATTTGATGACTGTGACTATATATAAATTTGTATTTTCTAGATTTTTTTACAGTCATGGAATCACACAGTATATACTATTCATTGCCTCGCTTTTCTTTTCTCAGCACCATTACTTTGAGAATCTCCAATTGTAAATAGTTCATTTTGATGTTGAATAATAATCTCTTTAATGAATAGATCATAATTTGTCTTTGCTCTATTGATGGACATTGATGAACATTTCCACTGTTTTCAATTCTTAAAAATAAAGCTGCTATGAAATTCATATACAAGTCCTTGTATGAACATAGGGTTTGTTTTTCTTAGTTAAATGCCTAGAAGTAAAATGGCTACATATTTTGCATTTAAAAAATTTTTCAAACTATTTTCCAAAGTGGTTGTATCATGATATATGCCAACAACAGTTTAGATTTTTTGGTGCTTCTCAATCTAGCTCAGACGAAGTACAATTAGCCTTTATAATTTTAGCTATTCTAATAGATATGTAAGCATGTCTCATTATGATTTTAATTTGTATTACTTTAATGTCTAAATCTTGAGAAATTTGTCATGTGCTTATAAGCCATCCATATCTTTTGGTGACATGTCTCTTCAATAATTTTCTTCACATGTAAAATTGAATACTCTGTTTGGTTATTAGTAAGGTTTTTTATTTTTATTCATTTTATAATAATCAGAGTAGATGTCCATTATCAGATATATAATTTGCAAATCCCTTCTCCATCTTTATGGTTTCTCAATGGAGCTTTGATAGATGTGTCTTTCAAGAAATATGCTACTTCTTTCCTGGTACACAGAGGTATGACTAGAACATTATCAATGTTGACCTTTGCAAAGAATATCATGGCTTAAGATATATGTAGTCTGCAGTTGTTGGGAGTGTTCTGTAATATCAAGCATATCTAGTTAGTTGATAATTTTGTTCAAGTCTTACATATCTTACCACTTTGATGACCATTTGTCTATATAATCTTAAAATAAAGGTGTTGAAATTTTTTTCCATTTCTCTTCTAAGGTAGAAGTTATGATTTTTGTTCTTAGTTTTTCCCTATATATCCCCAAATCTGTTATTAAGTATTAAAAGCCAAGAATTATTATACTCCCTGATGAATTCATCCTTTTACTCTTCTGTAATTTTGACTTGATCTTTATGTCTGATAATGAAATTTGCTTTAAAATCACTTTTCATTATCTTGATATAACCACCAAAGCTATAGTGTGATTAGTGATAATATAGCATATTTTTTCTATTACTTTTTAAAGCACTTCTATATTTAATCCTGACAAAGAAACAAAACAGCTTTTTAACTCTGGAAGCATCCTTCTAAATTATCTTTTTTTTTTTTTTTAAATGAAGCAGTAGCAATTTTTGTTAAGGGACCTAAACTGAAAGTAGGTTTAGAACTTATTTATTTATTTATATAGTAAAAGATTTTATTTTGTTTATTTGACAGCGAGAGAGAGAGAGAGAGAGAGGAAGCGCACAAGCAGGGAGAATCACGTGCAAAGGGAGAGGAAGAAGCAAGCTCCTTGGGGTGCAAGTAGTCCCATGCAGGGCTGGAAGCCTGTACACTGGGATCATGACCTCAGCCAAAGGCAAACATCTGCTTAAACAACTGAGTCATCCAGGAACCCCCTAGAAAATTAAAAAAAAAAAAGGACCTTTTATAAACATTTTCTTTCTTTCTTTTTTTTTTAAATATTTTATTTATTTGACAGACAGAGAGACAGGAAGAGGAACTATAAGCAGGGCAGAGGGAAAGGGAGAAGCAGGTTTCCCACTGAGCAGAGAGCCTGATGTGAGGCTCCATCCCAGGACCCTGGGATCATGACCTGAAAAGAAGGGACACTTATGGAGGAAGCCACCCAGACACCTCTTTTCTTTGTTTTTAATATATGGCAACTGATGCTTCCCAGCCACGAGGAGCATATTACCCATTGATTAAATCTTTGATAACAACCTATTTAAAAAGGTGTGTAAATATATACTTACTCAGATTTATACACTTTGTGTTTTCTTCATAGTTTGGGGCTGGACCCCATGGTCACAACACTGCTTCCAGTCTTTGCCTTCCCATCTTTTGATACCAGGTATTTGGTCATCAAAGCAAATTAGCATCGAAATTAATAAGCCCTTGGCACCATATCTCTGGAGCAGGGGTTGCTCTTAGCCAAGGCCCAGAGCAGTTGACCTCCCCTCGCTAGTGCTATAGCCCCAAGGTCTAGGTCCCTGCCACCAGAACTCGGTCTTACATGTTATGCTAAGCAGACAAAACCAAAACAGGAAATCTCTGACAGCTTTCACTGGCATGCCTCATCTCCCACTCCCTCGATGTCCAGTCAGTACCAGATGACAGGGAGGGGTCTTGGTCCAACATATGGGAGGGAAGGAAGTAGCCACGAGCAAGTACCTGCCTCTCTGTTCCTTTCTTTCATGAGCAGGTTGTAAGGAGGAGGAAGAGGAAGGGGAAGAGAGGTGAACTTCAAGGGGTGAAGGCTTCAGGTAGGCAGCTGGCTCCTGCCAGTAGGAAAGGGACAAAGGAGAAGGCAGTGAGTCTTGCAGGGAGGGTGGGGGGGTAAGGGTTACAGCTTATGACGGAATCTGGACAGGAGTAATAGGGATACAAGTCATTTGAGTCCACCATTGGCAAGCTGGGCTGGGTGTCAGGGCAGATAGGCCTCCCTGGGCAACGGCTCATGAGAGAAGGTGGAATTCTTCTCTGAGGAGCAGGTGGAGCTTTGGGTGTTGGGAAAGCCTAGACAGTATTGTTCCAGGGCCAAGGACAGGTCCGGGTACTCCTGGTTGGAGGTCAAGGCCACAGTATGATCCAGGTCTTCTACCAGCAGCTTGAAGGTACCACATGCCATCCACCCCTCATTATTGTGTATAACTCTCTGGTGCAGTTATTGGCTTATCCATCAAATGACTCCTTCAGCAGCTTTAAAACCACCTCCACAGGCACTCCAGGATATGGGAGGCTTCCATAGTGAAGATTTCACACAGGATCACCCCAAAAGACCAGAAGTCACTCTGGTGGATGTAGATGTGGTAAAACATGGCCTTAGGGACCATCCACTTCACAGGCAGACCACTGTTGGTTGTCTTTTTATAGTAATTGATGTGGTGATATCTCTGGCAAGGCTGAAGTCTGAGATCTTCATCATGTTTTCCTTTGTCACCAGCACTTCCCTGGTGGCCAGGTCTTGGTGTATGCACTTCTTGGAGGCAAGGTACTCCATGCCTCAGGCTACCTGATAGGCACAGGATACCAGGTCCTTGGAGGAGAGCTGCTCTGCTGCATTGTGGCTGATATTGTAACAGTACTACAGGTCAGCCACAGCCACTGAGCCACTCAGGCGCCCTAAAATATGTTTTTTTATATAGAATTATAGTTCTTGCCAAAATATGGAACTAGCTGGAACGGAATGCCTCCTTCAAAGTCAGCTCTGGAGAAATTATGCAAGTGTTATATAGAACTATTTCAGATATTAACCCAAAACAAAGAAATGATGATAAATTCCTTAAAAGACTCAAAGTTGCTCTTGACTGGTATGTTTCAAGCTCTATTCCTGGTTTGAGGACAGGTTTTAACAGGCCTGTCACTGTAGAAGTCAGCTGGATGTTTAGAGGCTATCAGAACTGTGCAAAAAACCTTGAAGGAGTAAAGACTTGAAAATTCTTTAGAGATATTAGCTCCCTAAGGCATTATTCTTCCACACATTTTCCTCCAAACAATTAAGGCTGATGGATGAGGGGCACCCTAGTGGCTCTCTCATCACGTGGGTAGTGGGTTAAGCCTCTGCCTTCATCTCAAGTCATGGTCTCAGGGATACAGCCCCACATCGGGCTTTGCTCAAAAGGAAGCCTGCTTCCACCCTGCTTGCCTGCCTCTTTGCTTACTTGTGATCTCTCTCTTTCTCTCTCTCTCTCTCTGTGTCCAATAAATAAATAAAATCTTAAAAAAATAAAAAAGTCTGATGGATGATAAATTATGAAAACTGCTCCCTCCAAATGATGCTTCTTCATAAGGATTTAAGAATTTAAAATTGTAAGAATTTAAAATTGAAACTTGATCGTAGGATTTACTTTATAAAGATTTATTTATTTATTTGACAGAGAGAGAGAGAGATCACAAGTAGGCAGAGAGGCAGGCAGAGAGAGAGGAAGGGAAGCAGGCTCCCTGCTGAGCAGAGAGCCCAATGTGGGACTCGATCCCAGGACCCTGAGATCATGACCTGAGCCGAAGGCAGCGGCTTAACCCACTGAGCCACCCAGGCGCCCAGGATTTACCTTATAGAATAACATCAAGTGAAGGCAGTTATTATGAGTTCTGAAGTATTTGTGATTCTGAATTCTTGGCCTCATTAGTAAATTTATTTTTAAATTCTCCCATGGAGTGGTGATTGGCCTTCAGTCTTTCATTGATGCACATCATTGGGTCAAATGAGATGTGTGTTCCCAGAACTATATATAATCTTCTTTGTATTTCATTGGAGATGGCATTGCTGAGTTTTGTTCAATTGGATTTGGACAGATGTTTTAATAATCACTTCTAGAGTTGGCCCTGGAAAATATCTTCCTTTTTTTCTCTTCCCGATTCTCTGAAAAACCCTGACTAATTCACATTATAACAGTGATATCACAATTCAGGTTTTTCCAAACACTATAGCTGCAAAATAGAAGGAAGCTACTTGAAATGTAATGCTATTGTGAATGATTGAGAAAGAAAACATTATTATTATTAAGCTACCAGGTTTCAATGTATTTTATTGTTGCTTAGAAAATCCTAGCATACCCAGACTTTACAGAGATTTGATGATCCTAAGAGGAGCTGAACTCATGGACCAAAAAGTACAATTACTTACCTAAAAAAGATGATGTGGTTAACTTTATATGGCAATCCAAGTGTTATTGGAACAGGAATTAAAAAAAAATAGCTTAGGGCCGCCTAGGTGGCTCAGTGGATTAAGCCACTGCCTTCAGCTCAGGTCATGACTTCAGGGTCCTGGGATCAAGTCCCGCATCAGGCTCTCTGCTCAGCAGGGAGTCTGCTTATCTCTCTCTCTTTCTGCCTGCCTCTCCATCTACTTGTGATCTCTCTCTGTCAAATAAATAAATAAATAAAATCTTAAAAAAAAGAATGACGGTACTTTTAAAAAATAGCTTAAAAGTATATGATAAAATAATGATATACATATACAAAGAAAAGAAAGATACTATACTGTGAATATAAATTAAGTGAAAATTGTTGAAATAAAGAATACAATAAATAGAGACTAAGATGAATATAGCTGTAAAATGAATAAATGAGTTGGGAAAAACAAACAAATAAACAAACAAATTAATGACTTCTGCCCAAATGCAGCAGAAGAGAAAACAAAATAAAGAAAATATTTAAATAAGTACTGAGATGAATTTTGGAGAATTAAAGAAAGATGAAAGATACCAGACTTAAAAGAATGCCAAACACGAGAAATCAGAAACAAAGCAAAACAAAAACCACACACACAAAAAACCACTCATATATATTATGGTGAGTTTTAAGAATATCAAAAATAGAGAAGAGCATAAATAATGCCCAAGAGAAGAACAGATCACCTAAAATGTACAAGAATAATACTGACAGCAGAATTCTCAATAGTTATAGCATATAAAGGAGACAGTTGGGTGTTTGTATAGATGGAAAAGATATTTGAAACTAGATATTATACATCAAGCCAAATTATTGATTAAATTTGAGAGCACAGTAAAAATACAATGAAGCATGTTAGGTCTTAGAACATTTATCACACAGAGACACACATTTTAGAAAACTTCCTTGGAGGACAACTCAATTTAGATAGAGAAAACAGAATTATGTACTCAAAGGCATATTTTGAAGGAAGGATTGAATATAGTCTGCACTGCAAATATTCTTTAATCCTTATGTTCTGAATTTCCTAAATTTAAGAAGTATTTGTTCAAATATTTATCTTTAAATAAACCCTAGGAGATTTTTTCTTGGATTCTGGAAAATCAGTCCATTTGGATACAAATCTTTTTGTCACTGATGGAAATTTTCATAGCCCTTAACTGTGGAATCCCTAATGTATTGTTACAGCAATTGTGATTTGCCAATACATGGGTGATGTGTGTGTTGTGTGTGTTTATTTTTATTTTTGATGGTTTTACTCTTCTATGAGATTTTTAAGTAGACATAATTTTAATAAATTATGATTTGTTGAAATTTATCTGAAGTTATATATAATAAAATGAAATTTGTGTGAACTAAAGAAGTGCATCTCCATTTTTTTTTTAAAGAGTAGACTGGTCTTTAAAAATTGTCCAAAGAAGTATATTATATTCATTATTAAATTTGATAATATACAATAAAGTATTTATGGTCATATGGAACATATCAAATTCTACTATTAATTCATGTTAATACTTACCATAAGAGGAAAAAGGGATATTTTTCAAAATGAAAATTAGTGTATTTTTCAGAATATGATATAGTGTTATTCACTGAACAGAGGTACCAAATGTCAAAGTTTAACACAGTTTACAGAATGTTTTAACATAAATTGACATTTAAATATGACCAAATTTCACAGTTTTAAGTAAAATTATAGCACTTTATATCCTTGAAAAGTGGTAAGTGACCCAAAACATTGCTTAGAAAAACAAATTTAACACTACACTAGTCTGAGATGGTTAAGTTAAGTTATAGTACAACTTGCCATTGTGTATCATCAAATGGCATATTTTTTTCTTTTGGTCTTGTCATTATATTTTATTTTAGCCACTCTGATAAGTGTGTAGTGATAACTCAGTGTCATTTTAATTGCATTTCCTTGATGTCTAATTATATCAAAATATATTATTTTGATGTTTAATGTTCTGAGCTTCTTCAGTTCAAGACCATGAAGCCACTTAGGAAAAATACAGTTGCAGATGCACTCATAGACCAACTCTTATTTAGAAATAAAAAGAAACATTACTACCCATTCCAACAAAAAATAGATTTGTTATGCAATAGGGATTTTATAAATTACCTGACACAACTTATATAGTAAGATGAAATGGGACAGGCGGCTTCTTGCAGCTATATACAACATCGTTTTAATTTCAATTTTCAGTATAATTTTTCCAAGGTATACACAGAATATATATTTAATGCAAATTGTCAACATTTTAAACTCTGTATATGGAAATTAATCAATTTTAAGTTTATAACAATCAAAATTAATGGGAGTTTATTTTAAATTAGTTAGCTTTCTCTGCATTGCTAGACAGAATAATCAAGAATTGGTAAGAAAAAAATAATCTCTGTAAAATTACCGGAGGTGCATTATAAAGTGTTCGGTAACCGATCAAACTCACAATTTGGATCTAATGGCAAGTGATTTTTAAAATCTGGAACTCATTGTCAATTTTTTTTCTTCATTGTGTCTTAACAAATTACTGTGTTCATTTGCATGGAAGTGAAGTAAAATGCATGACATTTCATCTCAACACTAACACTTTTAACTGGCAACTCTGAATGTACTTTACAGCAGTGTGACAAAGTAAAGATCAATGATGTTTCATGAAATATTTGTTATGATTCTCAAGGAGATAGGGAGTTTGTGCAAAAATGCAAATCACTTTGCGACTAAACACATTGTTTATTTCAGCTAATTTTAAGAAAATATGCTAAGACTCTCTCAAAAAAGGAAGCAATGATTTAGGTTTTCCTTCAAACTCCTTATCTAATCCTGAACCAACAGCACATAGTTCAAAGAGCAACTAATTTGAGCAGCTCCAATTTACACGTTTCCTAACAATGCTTAATTTAGTGGAATTTCTGTCCAATTATGTTAATTTGATGTAGTGAAAGACAAACATTCAAAAAGATCATCCTTAATTTATATAGATTGCCAAACTCTGCATTTTTTTAAAGATTTTATTTATTTATTTGACAGACAGAGATCACAAGTAGGCAGAGAGGCAGGCAGAGAGAGAGAGAGAGAGAGGGAAGCAGGCTTCCTGCAGAGCAGGAGCCCGATGCGGGGCTCGATCCCAGGACCCTGAGATCATGACCCGAGCCGAAGGCAACAGCCCAAACCATTGAGCCACCCAGGTGCCCCAAACTCTGCATTTTCTGAATGATGCCCAGGAAAGTATTTTCAAAAACAAACAAACAAACAATGCCAGAACCACTATTAGGTCATCTCTAGGCAGAAAGTGACTCAGAGCCTACTTTACTCTCTCCCTGAAAGTATACTGTAGGCACTGAAACTACTACCCTGAGTCTGTGCTATCAAATTCCTTAAGTTAGAAAGTTTTAAAACCAGTCTCTGTGGGAGTATTTCATTTACAGATAGAGACTTGGGTTGTTTATACATTTTCATACTTGATTTTTAGGGTGTAATAACTATGTTTTAAAATTCATGGTGGTTTTGAATACTGTTGGATAATTGTGCTAAAATGGTATATCCATTCATCCTAGGAAACAGAAATTATAGAAAGGTAGTGCTTTTCAGATCTGACATCTTTGAGTCATTGCAGTTTCAGTATAAATGCAATAGGAAAAGTGACATTCATGTTTATGATATTTTCTATAAATAAATTAGAATGTACTGGAGGCCTGATATAAAGTGGGATGACTAAACTTCAGTAAGATCTTGTTTTCAATTCAAAATAAATTTTAAATTGAATTATGCACCTCTAAGTTCAGAGACAATAAATATTAACCAACACAATTCATAAGTTCTATTTCTTGAAATTTCGGGAACATTGATAGTCTCACCTACTGGATGAACAACAGCTAAAATTTTTGGTCATGGATTCTTGCTAAAATATCACTTTCCCAAAGAAAATTAATGTTATGAATTTTCATTGATTGTTATTGATCATGAAGAATATAACAACCACGATAAAAAGAGTAGGAAAAACATGATATCTCATTTGTAAGGGCATGTGGAAAGTAGGAAATGCTAATAAAAATAACTACCATTATTTCCTAAGTTAACATAATACAACAGAACAAAAATATTTCATAACAATATTTTCTAGCCTCATTCTGATAACTCTTTTCTACATTCAAATTTAAAGGTTGAGGCATGTGATATATATTACACAAAAACCATCCCAAGGAATTCGTTTAAAAAAAAAAAAACTCTTAATAAAGGGAAAATTCAAAGGAATTTATTTTCTAATTTAATTAACAAATTATGAATCGACTTACCTATTTCATCACAGTGTATCAGGCACCAATAATATTTTTAATCATCATACCTGATGCAATAGTTACCATCTTTCAGACATACTGATCACAAACAAGCAAATAAACAAGAGCACTGTAGCTTAAGATCTACCTGCATAAATATAGGACTACTTCAGACAATCTCTTCACCACAACATAGCAATAAATAGAAATTATACATGCTCTGTAATGGACATACAGATGAGATAGAAGAGGATGGGTGTTAATATATGCAGAATCTTTATTAACTACATTGTAAAACATAATATGGAAAAACAAAATACAATTTTAGAAATACGTGAAGGAGCAGGAGGCTGGCTGAGGACAAAGCAAAAGCTGGCACCTTGCACCCCCCCCTTCACCCGCTCCCCTCTATATGTGTAGCATTCCTCAGGCACCCCTGACTGCCATAAAAATGATAAATAGTTAACTTGCAGAAATCACAGTCCTGCAGGGTAGGAGTCTCCCTTGGTTTGCAAATGTCCTTGAGATTTACAACAAAGAAGTTACCTTACGTTTGATAGCAGGAATGTAACATTTCACCAGGAGACTCCCAATTGTCTTTATGTTAGTGCCTCATTAAACGGAAAGTGGCCTTGGTTTGATAGTAACCAGGCCTTCAATATCCTGATAGTGCTTTTTTTCGCATGCGTGGGCTAACCGGCCAGTTCTGCTTCTGTAAGATTGCTTTGTCTGCTTTCGCGCGCGGGTCCCCTGACCCAATCCACTGACGCCAAGTATGCCTGTTCAAACTATCAATCAATCATCTCAGCCCCACCCAAGACTTGTTTGTATCTGTCTATAAAAATCCTGCACCGACCCAGCTCTGGACCTCTCGGCGTTATCGGCAACGAGCGGCGCAGAGGTCCAGGTTTGAACTTGCAATAAATGACCCTTGCTGCTTGGCTTTGACTCATGTCTCTGGTGGTCTTTTAAGGTGGGGGTAATATTCACTTGGCATTACATTTGGAGGTCCCACCGAGATCTCCCCTTCAAGCCCACCAGACAACTGGTCAATGGGTCGCTGCAACCGATCAGTAAGAAAGCCGGCTTTGTCTTTTGTCTCTATGTTTTTTGTATGCTTTGTTCTTATGTCCTGACTGTGTGTCTTGTCCTTTCTGTGATTTTTCCTGGGTTAGAGTCCAAGGACCTGGGTTAGAGTCCCAGGACGGTGGCTGGCAAATACGCCCTGGAGGATGCGCTATAGGATTGCCAGCGGGCCAAAGGAGACGCGGGAACGGCTTCTCAGAGATCGTGGGTTTGAGTCCCACCTCGGGGGCCAGGAGGGCCTCTCAGAGATCGTGGGTTTGAGTCCCACCTTGGGGGCCAGGAGGGCCTCGCAGAGATCGTGGGTTCGAGTCCCACATCAGAGGCCAACAATGTATGTCTTCATGTATGTCTCCATGTTATGTCTTTAAATGTGGATATATGTTCCTTGTACTGGTCATGAAGGTTACATTCTGTTTAACGGGAGGGTGTCTAACCCGTTTGAATCTGAGGAATGCCTGACTGTATGAATGCGTTTGTGTGGCTCCACCACCTTCGGCTACGGAGTCTGAGTGGGCTGCACCCTGAGTCTCGTGGAGCGTCATACGGCATAACGGTCATCTACTCCATGGAGTAGCCTGGTCCGGGGTTTATACGGATAGACCTTAGCTAAGACGCTCCTAAGTTCCTGCGAGGGACGTGAGCAGGACAGCACCTGAAAGATCCCCCTCCCCTTGTCTGCAACATCGTACATATCGGGAGGGAATATAAGAGATAGGTATTAAGAGCTAAAACCAGATTCAGTGAGTCAGCTAGTAAATTTCCTCCTGACATATTGGATGATAATTACGTAAATAAGCCTTCTTCTAGTAAACCCAGGTTGCTGGGCCATCCCTAGCAAAGGGGACTCTGGATTTATTTCTCTCTGTTTCTCCTAATAGATGTGGGGGCTTCTCCTTCACTCACTTCCCATGTTAATGGCTATAACTGGAGCCAACTGGGGTTGGTCTAACTCGAGACAGAGACTATAAGGAATATTCCCAAGCAGCTGCCGAAACTCTCTTTGTTTCGGGGAAGTTTCCCTGTGTTCTCTGGCCTGACTTGGACTGCCTAGCCCCTCCCCCCTGGCTGATGGGAAAGCATGGCATCTGCTCCTCTGTTGGGGCTTAGGAGCTCCAAAACTGGGAATCCTTTCTCTGCCTCCTGGCAGCACTTTGTTTCTTCTGTTTCTCTCTTCTCCTATTTCTGTACCAACGTGTGTGCAGCCTGCATGACTGGCCTCTAGATCATGCACCACAGCTCCTTCTCTCTTCACTGTCAAGGAGCGAGAAGAGCACCCCCTGGACCTAACACCCCCCCCACTCCAGATCTTCCCAACCATGTCTCAGGTAAACAAAGTGGAGTGGGTCCAGGTGGAATGTAAATCAGTGTTGGAACTAAGTTAAGTTTGTTGGTTTAATTAAGATAAGACCTGTCTTTTAATTATCAGCAGTAAATGTGAAACTTTGAAGTTACTGAAGGTCAAATAAGCTCATGTTATTTATTAAAATTTGTTAGCAAAGAAATAACTAAACTGATGGTTAATTGTCTGTCTCAAAGTTCTAATGGTAATTGCTGAAGTAGCTTTCAAAGTCTTTGATAATCTGAAAGTTTTAAAGTTTTGCTTGGATGACAAATGGAATTGAATTGTGGACATCTAGGTCTTAACCAAGCAGGATAAAATGCTAGGTCATTAATTACTGGATGTAGGTTTGTGCTTTTGACTTCTTACTGCAAAGAAACTAAGAGTATTTAAATCTGTTGGTAAACTTGTTTGCCACTTAACTGATTCATAAATTTACCACCTGAAGAATTCTGTTGTAACAGTTCACAATTGGTTAATACTTAGTCTTCACTAGAGATTAAGGGGTTTCTAAGAGTATCAAATTCTGCTTAGTGTAACTAAGACTGATGGAAATAAGGGAAACTCTGTAGGAAAGTAGATGATAAGTAAGAAAGATTTAAGGAATGGGAATACATTTTGTTGAAGGTAAAGGAAGGTAATTTTGTCCTAAATGAGATGGTTGTTTGGAAGGAAATGGCTTGGGACAAAACCTGAATGCAAAGGAAAGTTGTAGAAAGTTTATGAAGGGAAATCTTCAGAAAATGAATTTTAGCTATGGTCAGGACGGACTAAGATGGACTAAATGAATGGGTTTTAAAGTTACAGTACATTGGTACAAGACTGAAACAGTCTCTGTTCAAAAGGACAATGTTTTCTTAGATCAATTGATCTGCTGTTAAGAAAATATAAATGGTTTTCTCTTTGCCTTCCCAGAAAAACCAGTTTCTATGTTTTGTTTTATCAGGTGTTTAACATCCCTAATTATATTTAGATGTGTGCTTTAAAACTTCATAAGATTTTAACAAATGTTGACAAGATTTAAATTGTAAATCTCTTTAACTCAGGCTTTTCCTTGGTATGTGAAGTTGCTCATGAAATACTACTGAACCAATGATAAACCTTGGATTACATTTGAGAAAATACTATAACTATTCTAGAGATTGTACGCACTTCCTAAAGTTTTAATGTTTTGAGAGATCACCGCTTGATACTGTAATTATGGAAATGTTATGTATCACAGAAATAACCTGATTTCCTTGCAGCTAAATTGTAAACTCCCATGTCTCTTTAGCTCGAACCATATCCATTCTGAGTTTTTGTCATTTATAATTGTTTTAATTCTCTTGTAAAATGAGTTTTATCTTCAAGGAGATTCCTATAAAGGACTTTCAGGACAAATACAGATAGTTGATATACTTGAAAATCCTAAAACTGAAATGGGTAAGAATTTCCAAAACTGACTAAAGCCACATTCACCAGAATAAGTAACATGGGACTAAGTAAACTAAAAGATAATGTTGTGTCTCTTAATGTTTTGTCTTACTTTAAACATTGCTGGTTCTCTCTAATGTTTGCTCTTCCAGACTAGGGATACTTTTTCTTAAGTTATCTGTAACTTACAGAGATGTAAAAGTGCTCAAGGCATTCAAATTTTCTCTCTATCTGAACCCTCTGAAACCAAAAGGTCTCAGTAAGTATTCTTTCTTCCATGGCAATCAGTCATTTGCATAAGTTCAATAAGAATCTGTTCTCCTTTAACAGGACACCATTGAGAACTGGTTATTTTACCAAGGCTTTGACTGGAATGTCATATTTGAGAAAGACATGCATAGACTCAGATATGACCAGACAGCTTTAAGGAACTAAGGTTGACTTTATGAAACCTGGAACCATAAAGCCCCTTGGGACTGTTGGCCTGATACCTTGCTTACAGAGTTCCCAGCAGCCCCACCAGGTGAGTAAAGAATGTCACTCTTTGGTAGGTGCGGAAACTCAGAAGAGGAACTCGCCCAAATCAACAGGTATTGCAGGCATGCCTGATGGCAAGTACAGGGCTTGGCTTCTGGCCCAGAGAGGCTACTAAAAGTTCAACCTAGAGATTCTTTATAAGAAGTTCCAGCAAAGCAGATTCTAAAAGATCTATATGATCACACTCAACTGTTCTTGCTGAGCTTATGTAAATAATGGGCCAAGTTTGTCAAAACTGGACTTGTTTCACAAGTGAATTAGTCCTGATTTGGCTATCTCTGTAAATGAGGGTTATTTTAGAGAGAAAAATTGTTTTAGTAACACACCTTTATGGATGTTAAATTCTAGATTTGATTGTCTTTAAATGTTTACCTAAGCTAAACAATTTGAGGTGAACTTCAGAGAAGTTGTACAATAGCTTCTTTAGTCAATCTTACTGTTTTGTGGGGATATTAGCAGACCCCACGGCACATGATGAAACAACTGGAATAATGAAATTGCCTAAAAGCCAGCATACTGCACTCCATAGGATTAACTATGGACTTGTGGAGATAATGGATGACCCCACTTTCTTTATGAATGGATTGTATGATGCATGGGGGACTCCCCTTATCTCTTGACAAGTTTTCTCACTTGCCAGTGATCCTCTGTAATCAGGATATTGTTAAGGCTGGACCACTCAAAGGTCTTCTTATTGGTTTCATCCCTTAGTCATATTTATCCTAGAGGCCACCTCTGTTGAGGTGCAATTGCAAACAGATGCTTTAGCTAAGCATAAAACAGCCCTCCTCATAAAAAGAGCCTCAAACCTCACTATGGAACAGTCCCTGACTGTAATAACTTCACATCAGGTCCAGATTTGTCTTAGAAGCCAAAGACCACCAATGGATGATGGAGGCCGTCTTATTAAATACTGGGCTACACTAACAGATATGCCAGAAATAATACTTAAAACTTGTCAAACTTTAAACCTAGTTACCTTTATGCCTGAACCTGACCACTGTACTTCTTTCTCTATAGAGCAAAAATGTTCAGAGGTTATTGATCTTGCTTACTCTATTTGTCCAGATTTAAGATGCCCCTGTTAAAAATAAGAATGACAGCTGGTTTTCTGATGACAATAGTTTTCATAGAAAAAAATAAGATAAGCTAGGTGTGCCATAGTGCTCACTAGCACTTTGCAATTGCCAAAGCCTAAGAATTGACATTTATACTGACTCCAAATGTGCTTTCCTGGTACTACATGCCCATGGAGCTATTTGGAAGGAAAGGGGATTGCTATCAAGCCATAACTCCCCAATCAAATATGGGCCTAAGTTCCAAAACCCTCCTTATCGCTATACTAAGGATGGCATATATCAAATCGGAGATACATATCTGTGGCTTACACCCACGATTAGACAGCTCAGTCAGAAGGTAGTTTTATGCTGGGAACAAAGGAATCACACGAGTGGTACTTGGGCAAATAACACACGATGTCTAGGATGGCTCACTAGAAATGTGTTCCCAAATAATAGTACTTCAGGCTACTGACTGGTTTGCTACTGACTGGGCAAGGCGACCTGGCATCAGATGGTCAGCTCCAAACAGAACCCACTGGATATGTGGAACCAACCTGTGGCCCTGGCTTCCTCCAGGGTGGATAGGTCGCTGTACTTTAGGATTTGCCTGGATTCATGGGCACAATACTAAAACCATTACAACCCCAGCTAATCTCCCCAACTTGAAACAAAGATGGACACGATCTGTTTTTAAATGGTATGATCACTTAGCATCCATTTTTGTTCCATCTGCGGGACTAGAGGATGTCACGTGGCATGTAGAAGCCCTTAATAAATATACTACAAAGGCACTCAATGATCCACTAAATGGCATCTCCCTACTTAATACCGAAGTGTCACAGATACGCAAGGCAGTCCTACAAAATAGGATGGCCTTAGATGTCCTGACAGCAGCCCAGGGTGGCACATGTGCAATTATCAAGCCAGAATGTTGTGTGTACATCCCAGACTATCACAAAAGTATCACAGGACTAATAAAAGATATGAATGCCCAGATTAAGGCTCTACAAGGTCCCTCTCTTTCTTTCAGTGATTGGTTAAGTTCCTGGCTTGGAGGAGGGCTATGGCCAAATCTCCTTTTCGGGCTTCTTATTCTTATTGCCTTATTAACCTTAATATGTTGCTTTGTTCCATGTTTCTCTACTTGGTGCCGAGACTCCATTGCTACAATGACTACACCACGACAGATGATCCTTATCGCATGCGAGGATGCCTCTTCACTGTCAGCGCTGGATTCAGCTGCCTCCACCTTTCGTAACTCCCTTATACATTCCTACCCTGATCAATATTAACCTGAGCAGGTAGGGACAGCTCTACGCCCCTATTCAGCACAAAGAAGTTACAGAAGATGAGAGCTTCCACCTTCAACCCCCTTAAAGATTTAAGGGTCAAAATTGTTCAGGGGGGAATGAAGGAGCAGGAGGCTGGCTGAGGACAAAGCAAAAGCTGGCGCCTTGCACCCCCCCCTTCACCCGCTCCCCTCCATATGTATAGCATTCCTCAGGCACCCCTGACTGCCATAAAAATGATAAATAGTTAACTTGCAGAAATCACAGTCCTGCAGGGTAGGAGTCTCCCTTGGTTTGCAAATGTCCTTGAGATTTACAACAAAGAAGTTACCTTACGTTTGATAGCAGGAATGTAACATTTCACCAGGAGACTCCCAATTGTCTTTATGTTAGTGCCTCATTAAACGGAAAGTGGCCTTGGTTTGATAGTAACCAGGCCTTCAATATCCTGATAGTGCTTTTTTTCGCATGCGTGGGCTAACTGGCCAGTTCTGCTTCTGTAAGATTGCTTTGTCTGCTTTCGCGCGTGGGTCCCCTGACCCAATCCACTGACGCCAAGTATGCCTGTTCAAACTATCAATCAATCATCTCAGCCCCACCCAAGACTTGTTTGTATCTGTCTATAAAAATCCTGCACCGACCCAGCTCTGGACCTCTCGGCGTTATCGGCAACGAGCGGCGCAGAGGTCCAGGTTTGAACCTGCAATAAACGACCCTTGCTGTTTGGCTTTGACTCATGTCTCTGGTGGTCTTTTAAGGTGGGGGTAATATTCAGTTGGCATTACATACGCAGGTCACCTTCTTTGTTTTATTTTTATATGTGTAGATAAGGAGTTTAGTAAACAATCCATGACTACTCAACTTCTTATATTTTGAAAATTTTAGCAAAAGTAACAAACCAAGCAACTAGAAAATTGTCTCTATCTGCAAAATACAGCTTTGCCAGCATGGTAGAGGAAAAGCAAAACAAAATAAGTAAGAAAAATTTAACATTTCACAAGAGTTTTACTTTTATTTTTTTATTTATTATTTTTCACTTAGTATTTACTTTTATTTTCTACTTTATTTTAATGAAAATGCCATAACCATAATATAAGAGCAGAATTAAACCAAGATGAGAAATTATTTTTTCATAAGGTATAATAAACTAGCTTGGTAATGAATTCAAAAATTATATTACAAACTTCAGTGTTCTTGCAGTAAGTATCACTTCATAAACAAATGAGTCAGGAGTCATAAACTAATGATGATTCTAAATGTTATTTAGAGAGACTTTCTGTTCTTAATATATTTCAAATATTCTACACAAGGCAAAGTGGATCCAAGTTATCTGTAGGCAAAATAAGATTTTAGAGAAGTATATATTTCCAACAGTATTTATAAAATATTACCTTTATGTAAGGCATCATCCTGGACTTTGTGGAAAACATACAAAGGAGTAAGAAGTGGCCCTTCAAGAAACATATACAATATCAAGGGTTAACATGAAGCAGCATGTCTTCTCTAAGTAAAAAAACATTGTACCAACTGACTTTACTGAAACTTTATATTTATTGCTCTCATTTTAGGTCATATTGTCCTTCTGCATGCAGGCTGCTATAACAGACATGATATAGACTGAATAGCTTATAAGAACAGGAATTTATTTCTCACAGTTCTAGAACTGAGAAGTTCAAGATTAAGGAATGGGCAGATCCAGGGAGAGCCCACTTCCTCATAGATGGCTATCTTCTCACTGTAAACTTACACAATGAATGAAGCAAGAGAGCTCTCTGGGGTCTCCTTTAAAAGGACTGTACTCCCACTTATGACCTAATCACCTCCCAAAGGCCCCTATGTTTTAATACTATCATTTCCAGAGTTAGATTTCATAATATGATTTTGAGAGACACAAACATTCACACCATAGTATATATAAACAAAAAAAGACACAAAAACAACAAACAACAAAAATTATTTTAACTACCTATTATTTTCAACTATATAAAATTTTAATTTGTTTCTATATAATATTAAATAACTCATTTGAGTGATTCACTTATATCCAATGCATCTGAGTGCAATTAAATTTGCTTACCCAACATATCCAGCAGCGTATTTCCTCAGACTATACCATTCTGCACCTTACAGGATTTACCACAATTAGAAGATAGGGATAGAGGATATATAGATAGATGTATACATAAAACACTTGTACATACACATATGCATATTTTTTCCTGTTAATGATACTCTTGCAAATAAAATTTAACCTCAAGGAAACCTGTCTTGTTTTTTACTTAATATCCAGTTTTTAGTCAACATCCAAAAACAAATAATCCAATAAAAACATGGATAGAAGACATGAACAAGTGTTTCCCCAAAGAACACATTCAAATGTTCAGTAGATACATGAAAAGATGTCCATCATCATGTATCATCAGGAAATTGCAAAGCAAAACTAGAAAGAGATACCACCTCACAATTGTCAGAATGGCTAAAATCAACACTACAAGAAACAAAAGGTGTTGGAGAGGATGTGAAAAGGTAACACTTGTGGGGGCTGCCTGGGTGGCTCAGTGGGTTAAGCCACTTCCTTCAGCTCAGGTCATAATCTCAGGGTCCTGGGATCAAGTCCCACATCGGGCTCTCTGCCAGGCGGGGAGCCTGCTCCCTCCTCTCTCTCTCTCTCTACTTGTAATCTCTCTCTGTCAAATGAATAAAATTAAAAAAAAAAAAAAGAAAAAGTCACAATTGTGAACTGTTGGTGGTAATGCAAACTGATACAGCCATACTGGAAAACAGTATGGAATTTCCATAAAATTTAAAAATAGAAGTCCTTTGTGATCCAACAATCCTGTTAGTGTGTATTTACCCAATGAATATAAGAAAGGGATACCAGAACCCTTATGTTTATAGGAGCATTACTTATAAAGCTAAGATATGGAAAGACCCCAAGTATTTTTCAATTGATGAATGAATAAAGAATAAGTGGTATGTATATCCAATGGAATATTATTCAGCCATAAAAAAGGACTGAAATCTTGCCATTTGCAATAACATGGATGGAACTAGACAGTATAATGCTAAAAGTGAAGTAAGTCAGTCAGAGAAAGACAAATACCTTTACTCATATATGGAATAAAAGAAACAAAACAAACAAGCAAAGGGGAAAATAATAAGACATAGAAAGAGAAACAAAGCAAGAAACAGACATTTCATTATGGAGAACAAACTGATGGTTACTTGAGGGGATCTGAAAGGAGTGATGGATTAAATAAGTGATGGGGATTAATTAGGGCACTTGTCATGATGAGCACTGAATGTTATATATTATATTGTACACATGAAACTAATACAACTGTATATGTTAACTAACTGGATTTCAAATGAAAACTTTTTTAAAATACCCAGTTTTTAGCTCACATTCTGGCTTACAAAAGGGATTTAGTCAGGAATTTGGAGATTAGTTAATGAACAAATAAAGGGGTGAACAGGCAGTTGTTAGATAAGATTACTATCCTTCCTGGCATGATCTTATACCTTTTATCTAGAATTATTTTTAGCACTTTAGACTCTTCTTATTTTATTTTGAGTCATTAAACAAAAATTTCCTCAAAGGACCTTAGACTCCATCCAATTTGAGCAACAGTGTGAGAGAGGAAATGGTATCCAGGAGGAAAAAAAAAAAAAAAAAGATGAAACTACGTTTGTTTACTAGTGAATGCATAGGTCTTCCACAGAAGAAGCTCTAAATGGTAATGGCTCCAGCTTTATATGTGTTAAGTCATATGTTCAGAAGTAGGTAACACTATCAAAAAATATAAAGCATCTGAGATTATTTTCCCTTATTTGAAAGCTGGTGTATGAGTCTGCCATGGTTTCTTGGGTGTTGATAGAAGATGCAGATTCATGGTTCAGAAATAATATAGTTTATAATTCACAGCAATAGAGGTAACCAGAATATTAACAGTATTTGTGTGTGTGTGTGTGTGTGTGTGTGTTTGTGTGCAGGTGTGGGATATAAAGCGTCTGAGATTATTTTCCCTAATTTGAAGGCTGGTGTATGAGTCTGCCATGGTTTCTTGGGTGTTGATAGAAGATGCAGACTCATGCTTCAGAAATAATATAGTTTATAATTCACAGCAATAGAGGTAGCCAGAATATTAACAGTATTTGTGTGTGTGTGTGTGTGTGTGTGTGTATAGGGGTGGGAGTTATATATCAGTTCTGAGACTCAGTTCTCACGAGAAGAATCTAAAGAGAGGCCGATAATATTTGCAAACACAACAGGTTAAGTTAAAAAAAAAAAGATACTATTTCTGTCTTCCAAGTCTATTCAATACAACCATCTTCAAAGGATGGTCTAGAACAAATAATAAATGCAGAAATGTAAGCAACCAATTGAACAGTGTCTCCCAAGAAACACACTTTGAGAGTCTTCATTTGACAAAATTACATGGATCATGTGCATTGAATACTGGAAGGTTAAAATTACAAGGGACCAATTATTTTTAAGCAGGTCTGGCATCCAGTAGAGTTCAAATAGGTTTTATAAGATTGAGGAAAGAAGCCATCAAAACCTGGGCCCAGGGGTGCCTGGGTGGCTCAGTGGGTTAAGCCTCTGCCTTCGTCAGCTCAGGCCATGATCTCAGAGTCCTGGGATAGAGCTCCGCATCAGGCTCTCTGTTCAGCAGGGACCCTGCTTCCCCCCTCTCTCTGCCTCTCTGCCTACTTGTGGTCTCTGTCTGTCAAATAAATTAATAAAATCTTAATACAAAACAAAACAAAACCTGGGCCCGATTTTCCCAAAAGTATGATTCTGATTCTAGTCTCTATGATGTTATCCCTTTAAGACAATGTCTCTAATTGAGTTGAATTAGTTTACTAAAGAGCATACCCCCATTTGTTGTAGGAGATGAACAATATGCAATAGGCAAAATGCCACATGGAAGCCACCTGGTCTTCAGTGGAATACAGAATCAGTTCCATTGGGATGAATTTGTTCCACATTTGACTTCCCACTTAAGGGAAAATAAGAGTGCCTTCTAATAGATTTTAAATAGGAGATGACAACGGAAGCTTATACAAGATTAGAAAATGGGAAATTTCATTTAGATAAGCAATAATTTCAAAGTCATCTTCTTAATATTACAGACTCTTCACATAATCATAATTTTATTTTGGTATTATATGGTAATTTCAAATATAGTAAATATAAAGAATTTACCTCTGTAATTATAGCGAGTCTGGTGGTAGTTTAATGGCAACAAAACTTCAATTTAGAAGTGTGATCTACCAATTATTAATACATTTGGAAATGGTGTGTCATCTTCACTCCACTTGTCTCACTAAAACAGTGAGCCAGAAAAGTAGGTCCAAGCTGTTTACTATGGTCAAAATGGGTTGCTTTTGCACTTGGTAAAGAAGCAGTCATATTTTGGAAGAAGAAACTGAGGCTATTAATATTTTCAACGTATTTTCAGAAAAGGAAAGAAAGGATAATCTAAGCTAAAGCCAAAATCTTACACAAGGCAGCAGGAGAATGATCTTTTCCCCGATAAAGGGTTTTTCAACTTAGCCATGTTAGGAGGAAGAAGAGATGAGACATTGTGGACTTGACTAAGGTTTGTACACTGTTCAAAAAGTTTTCAAAATAATGTGTATTATTTTTCTTCTTTTAGTTGAGACAAAACAAACAAACAAACAAACAAAAAACCACTAATGAGCTTACTCTTAAAAGGAGGTAAACAAGAAACTAGCAAAGATTGAGTGTTAGGTATTGTCCCCCTCCTTTTTTTAAAAATTATGTTATGTTAGTTACCATTAGTTTTTGAAGTCGTGTTCCATGATTCATTGTTTGTGTAAAACACCCAGTGCCCCATGCAATATGTGCCCTCCTTAATACCCATCACCAGGCTCACCCATCCCCACACCCTTCTCATCTTTAAAACCCTCAGTTTGTTTCTTGGAGTCCATAGTTTTTCATGTTTCATTTCCCCCTCCAATTCCCCCACTTCATTTTTCCTTTCCTTCTCCTAATGTCCTCCATGCTATTCCTTAGGTTCCACAAAAAAGTGAAACCATATGATGATTGACTTTCTCTGCTTGACTTATTTCACTTAGCATAATCTCCTCCAGTCCCATCCATGTTGATGCAAAAGTTGGGTATTCATCCTTTCTGATGGCTGAGTGATATTCCATTGTATCCATAGATCACATCTTCTTTATCCGTTTGTTTGTTGAAGGGGATCTTGGCTCTTTCAACAGAATGGCTATTGTGGACATTGCTGCTATAAACACTGGGGTGCATATGGCCCTTCTTTTCAGTAAAATAGAGCTAGCCTATGACCCAGCAATTGCACTACTGAGTATTGAGCTCAAAGATACATATGTAGTGAAAAGAATTAGGTATTGTTAAAGCACAAATGCAGGGGATAGAAGTTACGGTACAGAAGAGGGAAGGGCAACCGTATGGCAGAGTAGAATTAAGCAGCTCAGGAAGAAATTAGTCATATCCAGATATTGTAAGGCATGTGGGGTTGGCAGGGAGAGCATGAGCAATCATGAGAGCATAGAGAGAAAATGGACCAGGCAGGAGAGGTTTATAACATTTTAACATCTAAGGTAAGCATATGCAAAGCAGAATAGGGAAAAAAATAAAAGTTTTTATAAGACTCAATACATAAGGAATAACGTGGAGGACACTGGGAGATGGAGAGAAGTGTGCTGGGGGAAATCGGAGGGAGAGACAAACCATGAGAGACTGTGAACTCTGAGAAGCAAACTGAGGGTTTTGAAGAGGAGGGTGGCAGGTGGTTGGGTGAGCCCAGTGGTGGGTATTAAGGAGGGAATTTATTGCATGAAGTGCAATAAACAATGCAATAAACAATGGTGCATAAACAATGAATTTTGGATCACTGAAAATAAATTAAAAGAAAAAAAAGTACTGACTACAGACATGGACCTCAGTGTAACACAGATATGGAACTCACTGTAATACCAGCCACTTCCCACCGACACACACACACTATGATAATAATAAATAATAATGCAATTAAGAACATTGCCTGCCAAATAATTTTCCCTCTTTTTTATTTTATTATTATTATTATTATTTCATTTTTAAAGTTTTTATTTAAATTCCAGTTAGGTGAAATAAGGTTAATATTAGTTTCAGGTGTACAATAGAGTGATCAACACTGCCATACAATGGCTTAAATAAAAAAATGAAAAAAAATTTTTAAAGATTTTATTTTTAAACAACCTCTACACCCAAGGTGGATTTCAAACGTACAACCTCAAGATCAAGAGTTACATGTTTTACTGACTGATCCAGCCAGGGACCCCAACAGATAAAAATTTTATAAAATTGTTGAATTTGTGGGAGTCTCATTTGCTCAGTCCGTTAAGTGTCTGCCTTTGGCTCAGATCGTGATCTCAAGAGTCCTGGGATCGAGCCCCATATTGCTCATGCTCTCTCTCTCTCTCTCTCACTTTTGCTCTCAAATAAATAAAATATTTTTTAAAAAAATTGTTGAGTTTGTTTAACTAGTTTTAAACTAGTAGACAGTGATGAAGATAAAGTATGATGTCATGGCAGGGAAAAATACGACTTACACGTTTTAAAAATAAATTGTGCAATGCAAGTTACATCACTTCTTTTATCACCACACTGGGACTTTCCCTACTGAGTTGTTGTAATGTAAGGACCTATTTTACATTTTTATATTTTAGCAAGAGGCTTTCATTGAGGTTAAACAAAAACGTTGTTTAACCCTTAAAGTGTCCTTGCTCCCCTTCCTCCAGGGGATTCACTTAAAAACAAGTCCTGGAAATCAGCTCCAGGTAACAAAGCCCATATACAAGGGTGGGTCAGGCCAGGTGGAGACATCAATCAGCGGGGGTGGGGGTGCATACTGTCTCCCTAGATACTAATGAGTATGCCCCACTCCTCTGCCCTTTGGGAACCTTTTTGGCACCAATCCTAATCAAGGTGTAATAGGCTGGGTCAAATGTCTATACCAGAGTAAATTGTACCTCAACTGGTCACCTAGCATCACTGTGGAGTTTCCTGTGTGTCTTAAAATCTCATTGGTCACCTGTGTGTGGCCAGGCCTGACCGCATGGCCTTTGCCCTTAAAAGCTAGACTGTGAAACACAGAAGGGTTGCCTTCTCTCGTAAGAGGTGTGGCCCGAACGTTCGGTTAGATTCTTGATGCTTGGCGTCAAATAAAGCTTTGCTTGACCTTTGCTTTATATCAGTCTTGCTCCTTTAATCATAGACCCATTATTGGGGCATAACAGTATTAATTTTATAGTTATAAGTCCACAATGCATCCGTCATCCATCCTACCCCTTAACATTCCCCTTTGGAGAGACCCATGATCTAGAACAAGCCTTATTTTATAGTGCCTTGTAGGAGATTTTTGCTGCTGCCTAAATTGCCTACTTTCCTCTCACCATTACCACGGAAATTGGGTCCACTGAAACAAAGGAGTAGTCTTAGAAATTAACAACTTTCATAAATCTCTTTAAATAATAAAATGTAAGATAGTGATACCTTTATTTTCTGCCACATAACCAATTCTTGCAAGAATAAGGTCATATAAGAGAATTTACAACACATGCTAGCATTATCCTACTGGACCCAGATCATTTGTATTTTTCTCTGTTTCTGAGAAATGTAGTTATTTATATGACTGAAACCTACAAATTGTTTGATATGACTACTAATATCACCTACATTATTTTAAAGCCTGTTTAAGGCTTCTGAAATACATAGGTTTTGTAAACACTTATTAAGAATCTTGTATATATCAAACACTTTAAAAATCTCTGTTTTTAAAAAAAAACTCTACCTCAATCGGACTTTGAGTCTGAAAAAGATACAGGCAATATACAAGGCAACAGATAGAATAATTACATATTTGATTATATACTCCAAGGATAGCACATTAAATTGATGTGAAAATGATGAGAAGGATCTGAATTTCTATTCAAAATATTTTGCCTTAAAAAGAAATTGATATTTAGGGAATGTTGTTACTGAAAGAGGTCCTGTGTCAACCAAAAATGTTAAACCATGATCTGACTAAATTTTCCAGTTTTGATCATTGCTTTGTTTAGCTGTCTTATATTAAGACTGAATTTAGTACTTCAGTCTCAGATTTCAGTAAGTTTTTTTAAGATTTTATTTATTTATTAGAGAGAGTGGGTGGGGAGGGGCAGATGGAGAGGAAGAACCAGACTCCTTGTTGAGCAGGCAGCTGATGCAGGACTGGATCCTAATACCCTGGCATAATGACCTAAGCTGAAGGAAGACACTTAACCAACTGAGCCACCCAGGCACTCTAGACTGTAAACTTCTTAAAGGTAAAAAAGTTTATTCTCCTAGTAGTTCCACAGACATTTCTAACATCCATAAGAAAGCATGTATTGATGTAAAATGCGAGCAAATAAAATTATTTTTAAAAAAAGAAAGAAAAGATATATCTGGATAAAGAGACAAACAGAAAATCTAAGAATACATTGAGTTATTAGAGAAAGAGTGGAGGAAGAGAAAATAAATATGAAATAGAGATTTCCACTAAAAGAAAAAAATTGAATAAGGCAGGAGGTTTAGAAAATTATTATGACAGACTTGAGAAAAAAATAAAATAGGAATTTTTAGAAATAGCAATGAATGAAAAGGTAAATTGATCCTACCTCTATAATATTAGCTGTTTGTTGTTGTTGTTGTTAGTTTACCTATTTAAACCAATAAAGAAAGAAAGGATTTAGGGATAAGGTTTCAATATATAGATAGATATAGATATAGACATCTATATCTATCTATATATTTTTTAATTGTTAGAAAATGTGTCAAAGAAAGTGTTTAAACGTTAAGATACATATGCAACATGTAACGAACTACATTGTTTGAATGTCTATTTTGTAAATGCTTTTAGAGGAAACTTGGTGGAAATGTCCTTATGTGGCTTTCTTTCTGGAACTAAGTATATTTATTAATAAGGAATAGTTTAAAATTATGAAATGACCAGGAGTGGACAATTTTCTAAACCTATCAGCTCTTTGCAGCTCTATTATTAGCTCCCTTTAAGAATATCAGCTTTATTTATCTAATTTAATTTTATATTAATGTGCTTTTGACTTGTGGCCTTTCTCTTCCTTCTGCTCTTCTTTTTCCCATAAATTACATGTTTTTGTTTAGCAGCTACTATCAATTCTTTGATATAAATTCTCAACATCAATTTACTAACTGCAGCGCGCCTGCCCTAGTGGTCCCCTCGTGTCTCCTTAGCAGCCAGGCTTCCATATCACTGCACAGAGCGCGGAGGACACTTGTATTGCCAACGCCCCGCTATTCCTGACAGGTCCGCCTCTCCTGATTTGCGAACCTTTCATGACAACAAGGATAATGGCTCCTTCTCCTGGGGCAGCGTGCTGCACCTTCCCCACACATGCTCCTGGGGAGCACAGGGACAGACGTGTCCCTTTCCTTAAGGCTGTTTCCACGGGCTCAATCAAGCATCTCTCTCAGGATGAGGGGATGCCCGGCAAAGAGGATTTCCTCCACGCGGTTATATTACACGGTGCTGTGGAGATTAGCACAGGCAAGCAGCAGCAGCATCCCACCGACCCGACACTGATTTCCCAAAGAATGCTGTGCTTTCCCAAAGGGGATGCCCGGGCAAAGAGGCTTTCGCTCTATGCGGGTTTCGGCCACCGTGAGCCTGCTCTCAGGCAAGCAGCAGCAGTAGCCCGCAGAAAGGACTCTGATTTCTCAGCAAATGCTGTGCTTTCGCAGAGGCTTTGGGCTCGGAGCGAACCGCACACGCCGGTGCTTCCTCAACAGGGTTTCAGTCGCGTCAGGGAGGAAGAGCTGCGGGAGAACTGGTGCCTCTTGGGCCTTGCTTTCCTGGGCTCCATGTTCACGTCCTGGGTTCACCGTGCCAAGCCGAAATAAGCAGACACAGCCTCGACCCTGCAGCAGCATGCGTGGCCTAGGATGGCACTCTGCTTACAGTGACGTCTCCCGGCGTAGGCAAGGCCTGCCCTTTTGCTCTGGCGTTCAGGTGGACAGGGGACTAGGCCAGTGCCTTCCCCAGCCAGAGGAGACGCGACAGGATCACTGCACACGGCCCGCGCCTGGCAATGAGGAGCAATGGGTTATTGTCCGTCCTTCCCCGGGCAACCCCCTGCCTCCGTTAACGCTTCAACATCCTGGAGGAACACGGCATCTGACTGCCCGTTGCTCCAGAAGCTGTTTCTTCGAGATCAGGGACGGGCACCTGGTGGCAAGCACATGTCTGCACCACGGACAGGTGGCCAAGGAGCTGCTCTACCCTTGGGCCCAACGGCAGAGGACAGGCCTGCCTTCTACCCAAACTCCTTCCTCAGAGGGGAGCACTCGCTCCTGCCCTAGTCGTCCGCTCGTGTCTCCTTAGCAGCTAGGCTTCATTCTCTCTGCACAGGGAGAGGGTGACACTAGTCTTGCCACACGCCTGCTCTTCCTGCCATGGCAAGGCCAACGGCCCCTTCTCTTCTCCCGGGGCGACGTGCTGCGCCTTCCCCAGACTTGCTCCTGGGGAGCGCAGAGACAGTGTGTCCCTTTCCTTAAGGCTGTTTCCACAGGCGCAACCAGGCTTCTCTCCCAGGCAGAGAGGATGCCCGGGCAAAGAGGATTTCGCTCCATGAGGGCTTATTACAACGTGCTGTGGAGACAAGCTCAGGCAAGCAGCAGCAGCATCCCAAAGGCCTGACTCTGATTTCCCAAAGAATGCTGTGCTTTCCAAGAGGGGATGCCCGAGCAAAGAGGCTTTCACTCTATCCGGGATTCTCCCACCGTGCTGTGAATACTAGGCTAAGGCAAGCAGCAAGAGCAGCTTTCGCTGATGTTTTCAGCTTGGCGCGAACCGCACTTCGCAGCTGCTTCCTCAGCAAGGCTTTGAGCGTTCGCTCTGCCAAGTCAGGTAAGAAGTGCTGCAGGAGAGCTGGTGCGTCTTGGGCCTTGCTTTCCCGGGCTCCATGTTCGCACCTCGAGTTCACCCTGCCAGGCCGAAATAAGCAGACACAGCCACAACCCTGCAGCAGAGTGCGTGGCCTAGGTTTGTACTCGATGCACACTACCATCTCCCGGTGTAGACAACGCTTGGCCTTTTGTTCTGGCACTTAGGCGGACTCGGGAACTAGGCCAGTGCCTTCCCCACAGGAGAGGAGAGGTGACAGAATCCCTACACACCGCCCATGCACTGGGATGGGGAGCTGTGGGGGCTGTACCCACTCCTTCTCCGGACACACCCGTGCCTCCGCGAACGCTTCCACATCCTGGAGGAAGAGGGCATCTGACTGCCCGTTCTTTCAGGGAGCTAATTCTGCGAGTTCAGGGTAGGCGCCTGGTGGGAAGCACATGTCTGCACCAGGGACAGGTGGCCAAAGAGCTTCTGTCCCCTTGGGCCCAGGGGCCCAACGCAGGCCTGCCTTCTGCTCAGACGCCTTGCTCAAAGTGGAGCCCGCGCGACTGCCCTAGTGGTCCCCTCGTGTCTCCTGAGCAGCCAGGTTTCCGTCTCTCCGCACAGGGAGCGGGTGACACTTGTCTTGCCACCGGCCCGCTGTTCCTGCCTGGGGCCGGCTCTTTTGCTTCACGACCGTTCCCGAGAACAAGGCCAACGGACCCCTCTCTTCTCCCAGGGCAACGTGCTGCACCTTCCCCAGACATGCTCCTGGGGAGCGCAGGGACAGAATGTCCCTTTCCTTAAGGCTCTTTCCACAGGGGTAACCACGCTTTTCTCTCAGGCAGAGGAGATGCCCGGGCAAAGAAGATTTCGCTCCATGCGTGTTTATTACACCGTGCTGAGACTAGCTCAGGAAAGGAGCAGAAGCATCCCTCAGACCCGACTCTGATTTCCCAAAGAATGCTGTGCTTTCCCAGAGGTGATGCTCGGGCAAAGAGGCTTTCGATCTATGGGGGTTTCTCCCACCGTGCTGCGAATCCTAGGCTAAGGCAAGCAGCAAGAGGGGCCAAAAGAACTGACTCTGATTTCACAAAGAATGCTGTGCTTTCCAAGAGGGGATGCGGGGGGCACAGAAGATTTCACTCCATGCGGGTTTATTACACCTTGCTGTAGAGACTAGCTCAGGCAAGCAGAAGCAGCATCCCTGAGACCCGACTCTGAATTCCCAAAGAATGCTGTGCTTTCCCAGAGTGGATGCCTGGGCTAATGAGGATTTCGCTCCATGCGGGTTTATTATTCCGTGATGTGGAGACTAGCTCCGGCAAGCAGCGGCAACATCCCTCAGACCCGACTCTGATTTCCCAAAGAATGCTGTGCTTTCCCAAAGGGGATGCCCGGGCAAAGAGGCTTTCGCTCTATGCGGGTTTCTCCCACCGTGAGCCTGCTCTCAGGCAAGCAGCAGCAGTAGCCCGCAGAAAGGACTCTGATTTCTCAGCAAATGCTGTGCTTTCGCAGAGGCTTTGGGCTCGGAGCGAACCAACCGCACACGCCGCTGCTTCCTCAACAGGGCTCCAGTCGCGTCAGGGAGGAAGAGCTGCGGGAGAACTGGTGCCTCTTGGGCCTTGCTTTCCCGGGCTCCATGTTCACGTCCTGGGTTCACCGTGCCAAGCCGAAATAAGCAGACACAGCCTCGACCCTGCAGCAGCATGCGTGGCCTAGGATGGCACTCTGCTTACAGTGCCATCTCCCGGCGTAGGCAAGGCCTGCCCTTTTGCTCTGGCGTTCAGGTGGACAGGGGACTAGGCCAGTGCCTTCCCCAGCCAGAGGAGACGCGACAGGATCACTGCACACGGCCCGCGCCCGGCAATGAGGAGCAATGGGTTATTGTGCGTCCTTCCCCGGGCAACCCCCTGCCTCCGCCAACGCTTCAACATCCTGGAGGAAGATGGCATCTGACTGCCCGTTGCTCCAGAAGCTGTTTCTTCGAGATCAGGGCCGGGCGCCTGGTGGCAAGCACATGTCTGCACCACGGACAGGTGGCCAAGGAGCTGCTCTACCCTTGGGCCCAACGGCACAGGACAGGCCTGCCTTCTGCCCAAACTCCTTCCTCAGAGGGGAGCACTCGCTCCTGCCTTAGTCGTCCGTTCGTGTCTCCTTAGCAGCTAGGCTTCATTCTCTCTGCACAGGAAGAGGGTGACACTTGTCTTGCCACGCCTGCTCTTCCTGCCATGGCAGGCTCTCTTGCTTCACGACCGTTTCCCGACAGCGAGGCCAACGGCTCCTTCTCTTCTCCCGGGGCGACGTGCTGCGCCTTCCCCATACTTGCTCCGGTGGAGCGCAGAGACAGTGTGTCCCTTTCCTTAAGGCTGTTTCCACGGGCGCAACCAGGCTTCTCTCCCAGGCAGAGGGGATGCCCGGGCAAAGAGGCTTTCGCTCCATGAGGGCATATTACAACGTGCTGTGGAGACAAGCTCAGGCAAGCAGCAGCAGCATCCCAAAGGCCTGATTCTGATTTCCCAAAGAATGCTGTGCATTCCAAGAGGTGATGCCCGAACAAAGAGGCTTTCAGTCTATGCGGGATTCTCCCACTATACTGCGAATACTAGGCTAAGGCAAGCAGCAAGAGCAGCCAACGGAATGGCTCTGATTTCCCAGTGACTGCTATGCTTTCGCTGATGTTTTCAGCTTGGCGCGAACCGCACTTCGCAGCTGCTTCCTCAGCAAGGCTTTGAGCGTTCGCTCTGTCACATCAGGTAAGAAGTGCTGCAGGAGAGCTGTTGCGTCTTGGGCCTTGCTTTCCCGGGCTCTATGTTCGCACCTCGAGTTCACCCTGCCAGGCCGAAATAAGCAGACACAGCCACAACCCTGCAGCAGAGTGCGTGGCCTAGGTTTGTACTTGATGCACACTACCATCTCCCGGTGTAGACAACGCTTGGCCTTTTGTTCTGGCACTTAGGCGGACTCGGGAACTAGGCCAGTGCCTTCCGCACAGGAGAGGAGAGGTGACAGAATCCCTGCACACCGCCCATGCACAGGGATGGGGAGCTGTGGGGGACTGTACCCACTCCTTCCCCGGACACACCCGTGCCTCCGCGAACGCTTCCACATCCTGGAGGAAGAGGGCATCTGACTGCCCGTTCTTTCAGGGAGCTAATTCTGCGAGTTCAGGGTAGGCGCCTGGTGGGAAGCACATGTCTGCACCAGGGACAGGTGGCCAAAGAGCTTCTGTCCCCTTGGGCCCAGGGGCCCAAGACAGGCCTGCCTTCTGCTCAGACGCCTTGCTCAAAGTGGAGCCCGCGCGACTGCCCTAGTGGTCCCCTCGTGTCTCCTGAGCAGCCAGGTTTCCGTCTCTCCGCACAGGGAGCGGGTGAAACTTGTCTTGCCACCGGCCCGCTGTTCCTGCCTGGGGCCGGCTCTTTTGCTTCACGACCGTACCCGAGAACAAGGCCAACGGACCCCTCTTCTCCCAGGGCAACGTGCTGCACCTTCCCCAGACATGCTCCTGGGGAGCGCAGGGACAGAATGTCCCTTTCCTTAAGGCTCTTTCCACAGGGGTAACCACGCTTTTCTCTCAGGTAGAGGAGATGCCCGGGCAAAGAAGATTTCGCTCCATGCGTGTTTATTACACCGTGCTGAGACTAGCTCAGGAAAGGAGCAGAAGCATCCCTCAGACCCGACTCTCATTTCCCAAAGAATGCTGTGCTTTCCCAGAGGTGATGCTCGGGCAAAGAGGCTTTCGATCTATGGGGGTTTCTCCCACCGTGCTGCGAATCCTAGGCTAAGGCAAGCAGCAAGAGGGGCCAAAAGAACCGACTCTGATTTCACAAAGAATGCTGTGCTTTCCAAGAGGGGATGCGGGGGGCACAGAAGATTTCACTCCATGCGGGTTTATTACACCGTGCTGTGGAGACTAGCTCAGGCAAGCAGAAGCAGCATCCCTGAGACCCGACTCTGAATTCCCAAAGAATGCTGTGCTTTCCCAGAGTGGATGCCTGGGCTAATGAGGATTTCGCTCCATGCGGGTTTATTACTCCGTGATGTGGAGACTAGCTCCGGCAAGCAATGGCAACATCCCTCAGACCCGACTCTGATTTCCCAAAGAATGCTGTGCTTTCCCAAAGGGGATGCCCGGGCAAAGAGGCTTTCGCTCTATGCGGGTTTCTCCCACCGTGAGCCTGCTCTCAGGCAAGCAGCAGCAGTAGCCCGCAGAAAGGACTCTGATTTCTCAGCAAATGCTGGGCTTTCGCAGAGGCTTTGGGCTCGGAGCGAACCGCACACGCCGCTGCTTCCTCAACAGGGCTTCAGTCGCGTCAGGGAAGAAGATTTGCGGGAGAACTGGTGCCTCTTGGGCCTTGCTTTCCCGGGCTCCATGTTCACGTCCTGGGTTCACCGTGCCAAGCCGAAATAAGCAGACACAGCCTCGACCCTGCAGCAGCATGCGTGGCCTAGGATGGCACTCTGCTTAAAGTGCCGTCTCCCGGCGTAGGCAAGGCCTGCCCTTTTGTTCTGGCGTTCTGGTGGACAGGGGACTAGACCAGTGCCTTCCCCAGCCAGAGGAGACGCGACAGGATCACTGCACACGGCCCGCGCCCGGCAATGGGGAGCAATGGGTTATTGTGCGTCCTTCCCCGGGCAACCCCCTGCCTCTGCCAAAGCTTCAACATCCTGGAGGAAGACGGCATCTGACTGCCTGTTGCTCCAGAAGCTGTTTCTTCGAGATCAGGGCCGGGCGCCTGGTGGCAAGCACATGTCTGCACCACGGACAGGTGGCCAAGGAGCTGCTCTACCCTTGGGCCCAACGGCACAGGACAGGCCTGCCTTCTGCCCAAACTCCTTCCTCAGAGGGGAGCATTCACTCCTGCCCTAGTCGTTCGCTCGTGTCTCCTTAGCAGCTAGGCTTCATTCTCTCTGCACAGGGAGAGGGTGACACTTGTCTTGCCACCCGCCTGCTCTTCCTGCCATGGCAGGCTCTCTTGCTTCACGACCATTTCCCGACAGCAAGGCCAACGGCTCCTTCTCTTTTCCCGGGGTGACGTGCTGCGCCTTCCCCACACATGCTCCTGGGGAGCACAGGGACAGACGTGTCACTTTCATTAAGGCTGTTTCCAGAAGCGCAACCAGGCTTCTCTCTCGGGCAGTGCGGATGCCGGGGCAAAGAGGATTTCCCTCCATGCGGGTTTATACACCGTGCTGTGGAGACCTTCTCAGGGAAGCAGCAGTATCCCACAGACCCGACTCTGATTTCCCAAAGAATGCTGTGTTTTCCCAGAGAGGAGGCCTAGGCAAAGAGTCTTTTGCTCTATGCGGGATTCTCCCACCGTGCTGCGAAAAGCACAGCATTCTCCACAGCACTTTGTAATAAACCCTCATGGAGCGAAATACTCTTTTTCAGGCATCTCTTATGCCTGCACGAGAAGCCTGGTTGCGCCTGAGGAAATAGTTTTAAGGTAGGGACACGTCTGTCACTGCACTCCCCAGGAGCATGTCTTGGAAAGGTGCAGCACTACGCTCTGTGGAAGAGAATGTGCTGTTGGCCTTATTGTCGGGAAAAGGTTGCGAAGCGGGAGATCCTGCAATGGCAGGAACAGCAGGCGGGTCGCAAGACACGTGTCACCCGCTCCCTGTATGTAGAGAATGAAGCCTGGCTGCTAAGAAGACAGGAGCGAACGACTGGAGAAGGCGCGCGTGCTCCACTCTGAGGATGGAGTCACGGCAGAAGGCAGGCCTGTCCTGTGCCTCTGGGCCCAAGGGGCAGCAGCTCCTTGGCCACCTGTCCATAGGGCAGAAGTGGGCTTGCCACCAGGCGCCCGGTCCTGAACTCGCAGAAAGAACTCCTGGAGGAACGGGCAATCAGATGCTGCCTTCCTCCAGGATGTGGCAGCATTGGCGGAGGCAGCAGGTGCCCCAGGAAGGAGGGACAGTTACCAATTACTCCCCATCTCAGGGGGCAGGCGTTGTGCCTCTCCTCTCGCCTGGGGAAGGCAATGATCTAGTCCCTTGTCCACCTGAGTGCCAGAGCAAAAGGGCAGGCCTTGCCTCGGGGATGGCATTGTGAACAGAGTGTCATCCTAGGCAACGCACGCTGCTGCAGGGTGGAGGCTGTTTCTGCTTATTTCAGCTTGTCAGGGTGAACCCATGGCACGAACATGGAGCCAGGAAAGCAAGGCCCAAGAGACACCAGCTCTCCCGCAGCTCTTCTTCCCTGACGTGAATGAAGCCTTGCTGAGGAAGCAGCGGCGAAGTGCGGTTCGCTCCAAGCCCAAAACTTCTATGAAAGCACAGCATTTGCTTAGAAATCAGAGTCGGATCTACTGGCTGCTGCTGCTGCTTGCCCGAGCCCAGTCTCACGGTTGGAGAAACCTGCATAGTGCGAACGCCTCTTTGCTGGGGCATCTCCTCAGGGAAAGCACAGCATTCGTTGGGAAATCAGAAACGTGTTTGTGGGATGCTGCTGCTGCTTGCCTGAGCTAGTCTCTGCAGCACGGTGGAGCGAAATTCTCCTTGCCCTAGCATCCCCTCTGCCTGAGAGAGAAGCGTGGTTGCACATCTGGAAAGGTCCTTAGGGAAAGGGACACGTCTGTCATCATGCTCCCCAGGAGCAATTCTGGGGAAGGCGCAGCACGCCGCCCCGGGAGAAGAGATGGTGCCGGTGGCCTTGTTGTCGGGAGACAGTCTCGATGCAGGAGAGCCTACCCTGGTAGGAACAACGGGGTGATGGCAATAAAAGTGTCACCCACTCCATGTGTGGAGAGACAAGTCTGGCTGCTAAGGAGACACAAGGGGACGACTAGGGTAGGCACGCGTGCTCCACACAGAGGAAGGTGTCTGGGCAGAAGGTAGGCCTGTACTGTGCCTCTGGTCCCAAGGGGACAGCATCTACTTGGCCACCTGTTCCTAGGGCAGACTTGGGCTTGCCACCAGTAGCCATAACCGGAACTCGCAGAAACAGCTCCCTGGAGAAATGGGCAGTCAGATGCCATCTTCCTTCAAGATGTGGCAGCGTTGTTGGTGGCAGACAGTGTGCTGGGGAAGGAGTGGGTACAATCCCCCAAAACTCCCCATCCCAGTGCACGGGCGGTGTGCAGGGATCCTGTTGCCTCTCCTCTCCTGTGGGGAGGGACTGGCCTAGATCCCAAGTCCGCCTGAGCGCCAGAGCAAAAGGCCAAGCCTTGCCTACGCCAGGAGATGGAAGTTGGCAGAGTGCCACCTTAGGACAAGCATGCTGCTGCAGGGCTGACTGTGTTTGCTGAGTTTGGGTTGGCAGGGGGAACCCAGGGCGTGAACATGGAGCCCGGAAAAGCATCGCCAAAGAGGCACCAGCTCTCCAGGGCTCTTCTTCCATGACGGAACAGAGCAAACGCCCAAAGCCATGCTGAGGAAGCAGCAGAGAAGTGCAGTTCGCGCCAAGCTGAAAACCTCTGCGAAAGCATAGCATTGGCTGGGAAATCAGAGTCGGTTCTGTGGGCTGCTCTTGCTTCTTGCCTTAGCCTAGTATTCGCAGCATGGTGGGAAAAATCCGCATAGAGCAAAAGCCTCTTTGCCCAGGCATCCCCTCTGGGAAAGCACAGCTTTCTTTGGGATATCAGAGTCAGGTCTGTGGGATGTTGCTGCTGCTTGCCTGAGCTAGTCTCCACAGCATGGTGTAATTTACCGGCATGGAGCAAAATCCTCTTTGCCCAGGCATCCCCTCTGCCTGAGAGAGATGCTTGGTTGCTCCTGTGGGAAGAGCCTTAAGGAAAGGGACACGTCTGTCACTTCGCTCCCCAGGAGCATGTCTGGGGAAGGTGCAGCATGCTTCCCAGGAGAAGAGAAGGAGCCGTTGGCCTTATTGTCGAAAAAAGGTCGCGAAGCAGGAGAGCCGGCGCTGTCAGGAAGAGTGGGTCGGTGGCAAGACAAGTGTCACCCGCTTCCTGTGCGGGGAGACCGACGCCTGGCTGCTAAGGAGACATGAAGGTACGACGAGGGCAGGGGCACGTGCTACACTCTGAGGAAGGAGGCTGGGCTGAAGGCATGCCTGTGCTGTGCCCCTGGGCCGAAGGGAAAAACAGCTCCTTAGCCACCTGTCCCTGGTGCAGACATGTGCTTGCCACCAGGCGCCTACCCTGAACTCCCAGATGTGAAAGCGTTCGCAGATGCACAGGGTGTCCGGGGAAGGAGTGGGGACAGTCCGTCACTGCTCCCCATCCCAGTGCACGGGCAGTGTGCTGAGATCCAGTCATCTCTCCTCTCCTGTGGGGAAAGTACTGGCCTAGTCCCCAAGTCCGCCTGAGCGCCAGAGCAAAAGGCCTAGCGTTGCCTACACCGGGAGATTGTAGAGTGCATAGAGTGCCATCCTAGGCCACGCATTCTACTGCAGGGTTGTGACTGTATCTGCTTATTTCAGTTTGGCAAGGTGAACCCTGGACGCATAAATGGAGCCCAGGAAAGCAAGGCCCAAGAGGCACCAGCTCTCCTACCGCTCTTCATTTCTGACGCGACAGAGCAAACGCCCAAAGCCTTGCTGAGGAAGCAGCAGCGAAGTGCGGTTCGCAGCAAGCTGAACACCTCTACGAAAGCATAGCCATTGCTGGGAAATCAGAGTCGTTTCTCTGGGCTGCTCTTGCTGGTTGCCTTACCTTAGTATTCTCAGTATATTGGGAGAAACCCGCATAAAGCGAAAGCCTCTTTTTGCCCAGGCATCCCCTCTGGGAAAAGCACAGCATTCTTGGGGAAATCAGAATCGGGTCTGTGGGATGCAGCTGCTGCTTGTCTGAGCTTGTCTCCAAAGCACAGTGTAATACACCCGCATGGAGCGATATCCTCTTTGCGCCGGCATCTCCTCGGCCTGGGAGAGAAGCGTGGTTAAGCTTGTGGAAACAGCCTTAAGGACAGGGACACATCTGTCACTGCACTCCCCAGGAGCATGTCTGGGGAAGGCACAGCACACCGCCCCGGGAGAAGAGAAGGAGCCGTTTGCCTTGCTATCGGGAAACGGTCATGAAGCAGGAGAGCCTGCCATGGCAGGAACAGCGGGCGGTGGCAAGACAAGTGTCACCACAGTCTTTGATGACACTTTTGAATCAAGGCTCATCTACTCTACAGATGAGACTACTCTGTAAAATTTTTAAAGGCAACATGTTTAAAGGCAACATCATGAAAGATGGTGGATTGCTTTGGTTTTCTATTCATGGTATCAGATGAGTTCAAGGGAGCATAATCCAATAAAAAGTTTAAAATTACTTTTAAAAAATAAGAAAAAAAACATTTTAATATCTTTGCTTTTGTGGTTCCTGCAAATGAAACTACAAGAAAGGGCTAATAACATTTTCCTTTTTTCTGTTTCTTTTTCTTCAATTTGGACCTCCTCCTTAGGTCTCTGATCAAAGAATGCTTACACAGACTCTATAGTGTAGAAAGACAAAATATCATATTACAAAATATTCTATTCCTATCCTTTTGTATACCCAGAACAATAAGTTAATATATGTGCTGCCAAAGGAGCACACCAGAGCAATAAGTTAAATGAATATTGTACTGGGAAGATAAAACTATTATTCCATAAAATGAGTGGGTTTTGAATGGGACATGAAGGGAGGAATAGTGAGTTAGGAAGAAATATATATACAAAGACTTAATGAAGGTTTAATTAAAGCATAACAACTATGCTGTATTACTGAAATATATTAAAATGATGATATGGAAATACCTTGTCTATTACTTAATATCTCACAGAGTAACATCAAATCACCTATTAATCCTTTCTACTAACAGCTGTTCCTCTTTGTTTCACTTTACATAACATGTGATGGATTGACATTTGTAGAAATAAGGGGGAAACATGGAAGAAAGTGATCAAAATAGAAAGGATCAATTAGAAAGGATCAAAATACAGTAATAAACCAGGTAAATAACCAGTGAATATTAACTATAATGTAAATATAAGCTGTTTCAATGCATGTACATTTATAAACTGAGAATTTTCAGGAGTGACAGCCAATGTAGAAAATCTAGATGGTGTTATAGAAAATTCCATAAAACCCTTTGCATTAGTTTAACAGCCTGGTAGAATATTTAGAAACCAGACTGTGTAATTTCTTTGAGCAGTTAAGCATAGAAAAACATGGCTGAAATAATGATAAACACTTAACATTTACTTAACTTTTTGTTAATTTTTATCCTTTAATGCCCATATTGTGTTCATAATGTCCTAAGTATTTGTGGTTGTTAGAGCAAAGTAAATTTGAAAATTTCCATGGGGAAGAGAAATAGTATCTGTTTGTAAAACAAAACAAAACAAAACAAAACAAACACACAGCTCACAGGGCGTGAGCTGCCCTTCCCTTACTGCTCAATGCATTTTCATTAATACCCACCTCACAGTCCATAGGCAGCCATCTGTGTTCCCATCTTTAAGAAATTTTATCCTACAAGTCACTGTTGCCTATTACATAAATCAAACAGACATTCAACCTCTTGGAATGGAATCAGAAACCCACAAAGCTGACTGCTGTCAGGACTCATAAGGAAGGCAATTAATAAATTTATTATTTAGGAGAGGAGTTGTTTGCTTTCCAAAAATCCATGCAAAGTTGGAATGTTATCCGGAGTGTATATCAAACTAACGAAGCTAAAAGTGTCTTTTAATCTCAGGTTCACCCATTTGACAATCATTATATTTTCTCCTTTATCTCTGGTTTGGTCAGCCATGCTAGTGTCAGAACACCATTCAGTCAATCAACAAAGACCTATTTAGTACTAATTTTTTGTGGGTGGGATGAATAAGAGAAATATCTGCCACAATGGAGCATATGATCTAGAGTTTAAAATTCATATTTGAATTACTTACATACGACCACATACATGAATTACATACTTACCACCACAAATGTAAACAACACTTATAAAATTGAAAAATAAATAGATGATAATGATGTTAAGGAGAAGACCTTAATATTAAAAGCAATAAAATTTATGTCTATTAGTAGAAATAAAAAATGGTCATATATTAACTAAAGTAAAATTTAGGGGTCCCTGTGTGACTCAATCAGTTAAGCAGCTGCCTTTGGCTCAGGTCATGATCCCAGGGTCCTGGGATTAAGACCTTCATCGGGCTCACTGCTGGGTAATAAGCCTGCCTCTCGATCTTCCTCTGCTGGCCTCTCTGCCAACTTGAGCTCTCTCTCTCTCTGTCAAATAAACAAATTAAATCTTAAAAAAAGATAAATATAAAGTAACACTTACTGAAGATTTGGGGACGGTGATGTCATCAAGATGGCAACATGGATGCATGGATGGCTCCTTATTTATTGCTAAAGGTAAATGTATAGTCAAAACCAGATTCTCTAATACTGTAATGGTGATATATAAATCATTTTCTAGTCTAGTTTAAAAGTTAAAAAAACAAGCCTATTAAAAATAACTATAACTGCAATCATTCATTATTGAATGTACAATATAAAAATGATCGAAAATGTAAAAACATCAATAACCTGTTGTAATAGAAGTATAAATTTTCTGTACATTACTGAAATTCAGTTGTTTTCAACATAAAATGGAATGTTATATCTAACGTATTTTATATAAGCTTAATGGAAAATATAAAAAATTATGTAGTAGATACACAAAAGATTTTGATAAAGAAGTTAAAACATACTGCCAAAAAAAGTCATCAGATTACAAACAAAGAGAACAAGAAAGGAAATAAAGAGCAGAGCATCTACAAAAGAGCAAACAATTAACAGAGAAACAAAACAGATAAACACTGGGGAAAGAAAAAATTTAAAAAAAAAGGGATGGGAAGGTAAGCCATAATACACTTAACTATAAGTAAAAAATTGATTGTTTCTGGAGGGGAGATGGGCAGGGGAATGGGCTAAGTCAGTAATAATTATTAGGAGGTCACTTGTGATGAGCATTGAATGTTATATGTAAATGGTGAATTACTAAATTCTCCTGAAACTAATATTACACTACATATTAACTAAAATTTAAATAAATCATGAAATATAAAAAGAATGAAAGGCAATAGTTAAGTCCTTACCTATCAATAATTACTTTAACTGTAATTGAATGGAATCATCCAGTTGGAACACATAGAAAGGCTAGAATAGATTAAAAAAACAAACAGAAAACACAAGATCCAACAATATGTTGCGTATAAAAGAATCAATCACTTTAGCTTTAAGGACACACATGGGCAGAGAGTAAAGGGATGGAAAAAGATATTCCAAGCTAATGATAACAAAAGAAAACAAGGGTAGCAATAACTATAACAGACAAAATAGGGTTTATATAAGCTAAAAATCACCACAGGAGTCAAAGAAGGTCATTATACTATAAGCAAAGTGTCATCATTTCATCAATACAGTAATTGTAAATATCATGTACCTAATATTGAGCCACCAATATATAAAACAAATACTAAAAAAACAAAAAGGAGAAATAAATAGCAATACAATAGTATCTGGGGACAATACCCCACTCGTACAAATGGATAGATCATCCAGACAGAAAATCAATAAGAAAATAGTGAATTTAAAAACTATGCCTGGACAACTGGGTGGCTCAGTCAATTAAGCCTTTGCTTTGGATCAGGTTGTGATCCCAAGGTCCTGAGATAGAGTCCCACATTGGGCTCCCTGCTCAGGAGGGGGTCTTCTCACTCTGTCTCTGCCCTTACCTCTTGCTCATTCTCTCTGCCCTGCTCTCTCTCAAACAAACAAGTAAACAAACAAAACAAAACAAACAAACAAGAAGTATGTCAAATGAACCTAACATATTTACAGGATATTACATCCAATACTATCATAATAAATATTCTTCTCAAACACACTTGGAAAATTTTCTAGGATAGATCACATTTTAAACCACAAAACAAGAGTCCCCCAAAAATCAATAATATAGAAAGCATATCGAGTATATTTCCAGCCAAAATAATATGAAACTAGAAATCAATACAGATGGAAATTTGGAAAATTTACAAATACACAGACATACACATTTTTAAACAAACAAAAAAATCAAAAAAAGAAGACAAAGTGGGAATAAAAATACATCTTGAGGAAAATAAAAAAATATATACCAAAAAATTATGAGAAGCATCAAAGCACTTATAAAAGGAAATTTTATAGCTATAAATGTATATTAAAAAAATATTTCAAATAAAGAACTTAATATAACAGCTCAAAAAACAACAAAAAGAACAAAGTAAACTTAAAAGTAGCAAAAGGAAGGAAAAAAATAAAAATTAGGGCAGAAATAAATGAAATATAGAATTAAAAAACTAGAAAGTATTTTTAAAATGGTAAATAAAGTTAGACTTGGTAATGATAAATAAAAAAAGACAGCTAGACTAACTCAGAAAAAAGAGAGAAGACTCAATAAAATCAGAAATGAAAAAGGAGACATTATAACAGATACCACAGAAATATAAAGGATAAAAGACAGTTAAATGCCAGCAAATCAAAAGCCTAGAGGAAATGGACAAATTCCTAGGCACATCAAGACTGAATCATGAGGACATAAAAAATGTGAACAGACCAATAAAGGGTAAGGAGATTGAATCCGTAATAAAAACCTTCTAACAAATAAAAGTCCAGAGTTAGATGATTTCCACAGTGAATTCTACCAAACATTTTAAGAAGAACTAATACAAACACTTTTAAAACCCTTCCCAAAAAGTTGAAGAGGTTTAAATACTCCGAGGCACATTTTACAAAGCCAGCATTATCATGATATCAAAACCAGAGAGGAGCACTACAAAAACAAAAAACAAAACAAAACAAAACAAAAAAAACAGCAGCAACAAAAAGAACTGCTGGATAATATCCCTGATAAATAAAAATGTAAAAATTCTCTACAAAATGCTACAAAACTGAATTCACCAGCACATATCAGTAAATGTGATGCATTATATTAATAGAATGATCAATAAAAACTCATATGATCAACTCAATATATGCAGAGAAGGCATTTGATAAAATTCAACACCCTTTCATAATAAAAATACCAAACTGGGTACAGAAAGAATACACATCAACATAATCAAAACCACATATTGCGTGGAAGGATTCAAGATGGCGAAGTAGCAGGCTGAGATGACACCAGGTAGCAGGAGATCAGCTAGATAGCTTATCTAACCATTGCAAACACCTACAAATCCAATGGGAGATCAAAGAGAAGGAGAGCAACAATTCTAGAAACAGAAAATTGATCACTTTCTGAAAGGTAGAACCAGTGGAAAAGTGAACCCAAAGAACGGGAAGGTAGACCGTGGGGGGAGGGGCCAGCTCCCGGCAAGTGGTGGAGCCACGGAGCAGAAAATCAGGACTTTTTAAAAGTTTGATCCAATGAGGGATATCACCCCAGAGGCTAAACCAGAGTGAAGCCCAATTGGGGTCAGCATAGCCCCAGGTGTCTCAGGGTCACAGAAGGACCAGGGGTATCTGAGTATCACAGAACTCACAGCTATTAGAGTGGGGAAGCCAGCTACAGAGACAAAGCTGAGGAGTGAGCTCTCAACCCAGGGTTACTTTGAACCAGGCATAGGCAGGGTGAGCTTGGAGCACGGCCAAGGGCCAGGGACATGGGAGTAATTGAGCTCTTTTCTCCAAGCATGGCCAGACGCCAGGGAGATGAGAATGACCAAGGACTTTTCTCCAAGTGTGAATGAGAGAGAGCTTTTCTCCAAGCATGGCCAGAGGCCGAGAAGATGGGAGTGATTAAGTATTTTTCTCAGAGGGTGCACTGAGGAGCGGGGCCCTGAGCTCTCCACTACTCTTGGCCGGATTGTGAGACAATTATCATTCCATCATCCAGAACTCTACGGAACTCTACGGAAAGCCTTCAGGGAACAAAAGCTCCCGGATTACTTAGCCTCACCCCAGGTAAGGGCAGGACAAATCCATCTCAGTCAAAGGCACTTGAGAATCAATAGAACAGGCCCCTTTCCCAGAGACCAACAAGAAACCCAGCCAAGATCAACTTCATTTACTAAAGAGAACAGTGGAATTCCAGAGGAGGAGAAAGCAAAACAAGGAATTCATGGCTTTCTCACAATGATTCTTTAGTCTTGTGGTTATATATTTTTTTTCTACTGCTAATTTTTTTTAACTTTTACCCATTCCCCTTTTAATGATTTTTTTAACGAGTTTATTTTTAAAATACCTTACAAAAATAATAATCTATTTTGAACCTTCATTATTATAGTCATATTTTATCCTCCATTGTATCTAACTATATATTTTTTTACACATAGGGGTTTTTCTTCTAAAAAATTTGGGGTATAACTTCTCATAATAGATCAAAATATACCCTAGATATAGCTCCAAGATTGTTCTAGTGTCCAGCCTGAGAAAATTCTCTCCAGTTTATCTTTCTTTATTGTCCCAACCAACTTGCTCTGCCAAATTATTTTTTAGAAATTAAATTTTTTTCCTCATTTTTATAGGTTTATTCCATCCCTTCATTGTGCCTAACCTTACATGTTTTTTATCCTTTAAAATCTTGGGAGGTAGTTTCTTCTAAGAGACCAAAATACTCCCAAAATTAAGTGAGTGACCCTGTTCTAGTCACAAGTCTAGTGTATATATATATATATATATTCTTTTTTAATATTTTTTCCTTATTTTCTTTTTTAAACCTTTTTTTCCACTTTGAACTTATTTTTTATCCCCTTTCGTTCTCCCACAATTTGGGATCTCTTCTGATTTGCTTAAAGCAAATTTTCCTGGGGTCTTTACCACCCTTTTAGCATTTAATTGCTCCTTTGTATATTCTTATCTGCTCAAAATGACAAGGTGGAAAAACTCACTGCAAGAAAAAGAACAAGAAGCAGTACCAAAGGCTAGGGACCTAATCAAAACAGACATTGGTAATATGACAGAACTAGAGTTCAGAATGACAACTCTCAAGGTTCTAGCTCACCTCGAAAAAGGCATGGAAGATATTAGAGAAACCCTCTCCAGAGAGATAAAATCCCTTTCTGGAAAAATAAAGGAACTAAAATCTAACCAAGTTGAAATCAGAAGAGCTATTAATGAGGTGCAATAAAAAATGGAAGTTCTTACTGCTAGAATAAATGAGGCAAAAGAATTAGTAATACAGAAGACCAAATGATGGAGAATAAGGAAGCTGAGCAAAAGAGAGACAAACAAATACTGGACCACGAGGAGAGAATTTGAGAGATAAGTGAAACCATAAGACGACACAACATTAGAATAATTGGGATCCCAGAAGAAGAAGAAAGAGAGAGGGGAGCAGAAGGTATATTGGGGAGAATTTTTGTAGAGAATTTACCTAATATGGCAAAGGGAACAAACATCAAAATCCAGGAGATGCAAAGAATGACCCTCAAAATCAATCAAAATAGGTCCACACCCCATAACCTGATAGTAAAATTTACAACTGTTAACGACAAAGGCAAAATCCTGAAAGCAGCCTGGGAGAAGAAGTCTGTATTGTACAGCAGTAAAAACACTTGATTGGCAGCAAACTTATCCACAGAGACCTGGCAGGCCAGAAAGAACTGGCATGATATATTCAGAGTGTTAAGTGAGAAAAACATTCAGCCAAGAATACTATATCCAGCTAGGCTATCATTGAAAATAGAAGGAGAGATTAAAAAGCTACCAGGACAAACAGAAGCTGAAAGAATTTGCAAACACCAAACCAACTCTCCAGGAAATATTGAAAGGGGTCCTCTAAGCAAAGAGAGAGCCTAAAAGTAGTAGATCAGAAAGGAACAGAAACAATATACAGTAACAGTCACATTATAGGCAATACAATGCCACTAAATTCATATCTCTCAATAGTTATCCTGAATGTAAATGGCCTAAATGTACCAATCAAAAGACACAGGGTATCAGAATGGATAAAAAGCAAAACCCGTCAATATGCTGCCCAAGAAACTCATCATAGACCCGAAGATACCCCACAGATTTAAAGAGAGTGGGTGGAAAACAATTTACCATGCCAATGGACATCAGAAGAAAGCTGGGGTGGCAATCCTTATATCAGATCAATTAGATTTTAAGCCAAAGACTATAATAAGAGATGAGGAAGGACACTATATCATACTCAAAGGGTCTGTCCAACAAGAAGACCTAACAATTTTAAATATCTATGTCCTTAACATGGGAGCAGCCAACTACATAAACCAATTAATAACAAAATCAAAGAAACACATCGACAATAATAAAATAATAGTAGGGGAATTAACACTCCCCTCACTGAAATGGACAGATCATCCAAGCAACAGATCAACAAGGAAAAAGGCCTTAATTGACACACTGGACAAGATGGACAACACAGGTATATTCAATAGATTCCATCCCAAAATAACAGATACATTTTCTTCTCTAGTGCACATGGAACATTCTCCAGAATAGACCACATCCTGGGTCATAAATCAGATCTCAATCATTATGAAAAGATTGGGATGCCCTGCATATTCTCAGACCACAATGCTCTGAACATAGAACTCAATCACAAGAGGAAATTTGGAAAGAACACAAATACATGGAGACTAAACAGCATCCTTCTAAAAAATGAATTGGTCAACCAGGAAATTAAAGAAGTATTGAAAAAATTCATGGAAACAAATGATAATGAAAGCAAAAGTGTTCAAAATCTGTGGGATACAGCAAAGGCAGTCCTGAGAGGAAAATATTAAGCTGTACAAGCCTTTCTCAAGAAACAAGAAAGATCTCAAATACACAACATAACCCTACACCTAAAGGAGTTGGAGAAAGAACAACAAAGAAAGCCTAAACCCAGCAGGAGAAGAGGAATAATAAAGATCAGAGCAGAAATCAATGAAATAGAAACAAAAAAAAAAAAAACCAAACCAAAACAAAACACAACCACCACCAACAACAACAAACAAACCAATAGAACAAATCCACGAAACTAGGAGGTGGTTCTTTGAAAGAATTAATAAGATTGATAAACCCCTTTCCAGACTTATCAAAAAGAAAAGAGAATGGACCCACATAAATAAAATCATGATTGAAAGAGGAGAGATCACAACAAACACCAAAGAAATACAAACAATTATAAGAACATACTATAAGCAACTCTACGCCAACCAATTCAACAATCTGGAAGAAATGAATACATTCCTAGAGACATATAACCTACCTCAACTGAACCAGGAAGAAATAGAAAACCTGAACAGACCCATCACCAGTATGGAGATAGAAACAGTCATCAAAAATCTCCAAACAAACAAAATCCCCGGGACAGATGGCTTCCAGAGGGAATTCTACCAAACATTTAAAGAAGAATTAATTCCTATTCTCCTGAAACTGTTCCCAAAAAATAGAAATGAAAGGAAAACTTCCAAACTCTTTTTTTCTGAGGCCAGCATCACCTTGATCCCAAAACCAGACAAGGATCTCATCAAAAAAGAGAACTTCAGACCAATATCCTTGATGAATACAGATGCGAAAATTCTCACCAAAATACTAGCCAATAGGATTCAACAGTACATTAAAAGGATTATTCACCACGACCAAGTGGGATTTATTCCAGGGCTACAAGGTTGGTTCAACATCTGCAAATCAATCAATGTGACGCAACACATTAATAAAAGAAAGAACAAGAACCATATGATACTCTCCATAGATGCTGAAAGAGCATTTCACAAAGTGCACTATCCCTTCCTGATTAAAACTCCTCAAAGTGTAGGGATAGAGGGCACATATTATCAATATTATCAAAGCCATCTATGAAAAACCCACTGCAAATACCATTCTCAATGGAGAAAAACGGAATACTTTTCCGCTGAGGTCAGGAACACGGCAGGGATGTCCGTTATCATGACACTGCTATTCAACATCATACTAGAAGACCTAGCCTCAGCAATCAGACAACAAAAAGAAATTAAAGGCATCCAAATTTTGCCAAATTGGCAAAAGAGAAGTCAAACTAACACTGTTTGCAGATGATATGATACTGTATGTGGAAAACTTAAAGGACTCCACTCCAAATCTGTTCTAACTTATATAGGAATTCTGTAAAGTGTCAGGATATAAAATCAATGCACAGAAATTGGTTGCATTTTTTTATACCAACAAGACAGAAGAAATAGAAATTAAGGAGTGAATCCCATTTAAAATTGCACCCCAAACCCTAAGATACCTAGGTATAAACCTAGCCAAAGAGACAAAGAATTTATACTCAGAAAACTCTAAAGTGCTCATGAAAGAAATTGAAGAAGACACAAAGAAATGGAAAAATGTTCCATGCTCCTGTACTGGAAGTACAAATATTGTGAAAATGTCTATGCTACACATTGTATGACTGCTATGAAATAAATGTTTCCTTTAAAAAAATAAACTAAATATGAATAGTTCTAAGTAAATAGTTATGACACCTTATTTTTTTTCTTCATGGTCCTTAACACTATTCTATAATTCAATAAACATGGTTGGCTCACATAAACATTAGTCACCATCACTACAGTATAGAATTCATGAGCAGAAAATATATCAATTTTAATCATCACATTATACTTTGTCCAAGCTCTGTGCCTGCCTCATAATAGGTACCCAATAATCACTTGTTAAATAAATGAATAAATCAGACTATGTTAAACCTTCAACGTATGATAACAAGTAAATTCATGTGTGTATATATATATATGGGACTTTATTCAGACTCATTTGTAGAGAGGTATGATCAACTAAAATTATTCATTGTCTTTTCAAATGCAAAAAAAAAAGGCCATTCCCAGAATTAAATCAAATGCAATTTTACTCAAGAAATCAATTGACTGGGGCACCTGGTTGGCTCTCAGTTGTTAAGCTCAGGTCATGATCCCAGGGTCCTGGGATAGAGCCCTACTTCAGGCTCTGCTCAGTGGCATGCTTGCTTCTCCCTTTCCGCTTCCAGTGCTTGTGTTCCCTCTCTCTCTGTGTCTCACTCTGTCAAATAAATAAATAACTTTTTCAGAAAAAAATGAAGAAGAAGAAGAAAAAAGAAGAAGAAGAAGAAATTAACTGACTATCTTCATTGCATACTGTATTGATGGCCACTCAACAATCTGGGAGACAGAAAGACATGATTTCAAAGAGTTTTACTTCAGGTACAGAGATCATGGAAAACAACAAAAGCTAGTAAAAAAAAAATCTCAGAAACTATAATTATGTTTCTTACGATGATACAGGGGGGTCCATATATATATATTTTTAATGGCCTCAAGTTCTTTGACCCTCCTTTTATCTAGAACTAGGAGTTATTGCCTACCCCGTGAGTCTCCACTGCCTTTGGATAACACTGTTAGCATAGGTGCAATGCGTTAACTTCTGAAACTAGGCAGAACACACTGTTCAGCTTCCACTCTGCTGCCACAATAACTCTTGAAACCCTGAGTTGCAATGTAAGTTCTGATTATCCAGAGGATAGCATCTTTGAGAAAGCTACCACCACATGAAGTGCTCTCATGTAGGTCCTTAGGTCAACAGTCTCTGCTGAGCCTGATCTTTGAGCCTTTTAAGCTCAGGCTATAGACAAGTAAATAAAATCATGTAAAAATGGTTCTAGCCCCGCCTTTTGAATCATTTTAAGCCATTCAAGTTTCCACCCTGAAGCCCCAGACATGGAGAAAAAGAGATAAACCATATACATTTTGCCTTGTCATAATTCCTCACCCACAAAATCCACATTTTTTATGCCAAAAGTATGTGGATGTTTGTTATGCCTTAGCAGAAATCTGGAAAAGGGGTTCAGATAAATGAGAGATATCAGCTAATTTGAGGAATTCATGAAAGGCTTCATGAACACTGTTACTCAAATTTTTCATCTGCAGTTTCTGTTGAAGAATTCTTAGTAGTGAAAGTAGAAAGTGATAAATGCATGAGGACAGAACATATTTACCAAAACCATACCAATCCAATCTGGCTACAAGGTAGGACACATGTAGATAACAACTGAAAAGTTAAGTCAGAACACTAGATTAGGACAAAGTTATGAAGGTCTTTGATAAGTGAAGAGTCTGGATATAATGTAGTATCCAGTGGACTGTCACAAGACATATATGGTGGTGAGTAAGGATATGAAACACACACCCATATATTGACATATATGTATATAAATATATCTATGTTTTTAACAAAATGTATATTATTTGTGGCATAGTTAGGTGATAAATATATATGTAAAAACAAATATGCCTCATATTAAACTAAAATAGAAAATTGATAACATAATTCATGTTTAAAAATTATAATTAATATGTGTTAATATATAAATTAAACTGTACTGGGTTTTAAACAATGGAATTTTGTTTTTTCAAACAATGTATTTTGTCATTTTGCCATTTTCATTTAACTTTATTAGTATGCAAACCTTTAAACTCATCTTAATATTTGAAAAGTCAGTATATAAAATATCTGATAGATAAAATTATTTATGTAAGAATGATTTTATACTTTACTGAATTATTATGAGTATTTTCTATACTAATATGAATATATAAATTTAAGTATGTCTTAAAAGATATGGCACATGGATTCAGGCACCTAAATCAATACATGATATTACATGGCTATCAGTATTCATTTGCTTCTTTTCTCTTCCTATGCATAAGTAATTGCAGAGCATTACTAAAATGACACAAAAGAATGAAAATTTTGAGAAAAGCTAATAGATCATTCAGTCATTTCATCACATCAACAAAGGTTAAACTGGACAGGAGAGATTATTATATTCTCTAAATCAAAGAAATTTTTTTCACTGTTTATGGGAGGTAAATATGTGTTCCTTCTTTAGTTTTTTTTTTTCATAGATATAGTCTACCATTTTTGAAGCACTAAATATAACAGAAATGCAGTCTTGTTTGTAGTTATACTAAAAAAGTATATGACAACAACAGTATAGGAAGTTAGTTGAAATAAAAAATCTTTAAAAATATAACTTTAAAAAGATGTATCTTTCATTTCAGTAGAATTTACTAAATAATCCTTATTTTTATTTTCTTTACGTCCACAAATGGGGCAAAAATTTATAAGTAACAGCATTCATTTCAAATTTTTGTTTGCTTAATTTCTTTCTTCATTCTATGATGATGAATTCTTTATGGACAGCAGGTATGTAATTTCCGTGTTATATCCTTGGAACCATATTACATTGTTGTTAAAGTTATAAAAAACTATCTGCTATTCTATTTTTAGTGTAATGAAATTTTAAAGGCTTTGAGAAAAGCTTCCATTCTGTAGTTCTCTTCCGCTTTATTTATTTATTCTATGCCTGAAATTTCTGGCATCTATGAACTTATCTTAAACCTTTAACACAGGGTAAAATCAAAATACTTTATAACTTTCATAAGGACAGACATGATTCAACTTCTTTGTTTTAATTGCCAATTTATAAGGTGATGATTGACAAATGTTAATTAATACTTGTACTAATGGATGGGAGAATGAGCACATGAATAAATGAATGAAAGACTTTACACTTTTTCTCTTGTCATTCTGCCACATTTAATATGGAATATTTGTAATTACCATGGATTTCACACTGAAATATGAGAAAACCATGCATTTATTGATAATGGCATGTATGGATAAGGAAACACAGTATGGAGACATTGAGTGTGCATTAGTTTTAAGTATGTTGATACTATTATAAGGAATGTAGGGATGCCTAAGTACCTAGTATGGTGTTTTATATCTTTTTTAAAAATTGCTTCAACATTATATGGTAAATGATAATATTTCTATTTTACAGGTAAGATAACTTTTTAAAAATTAACATATAAAGTATTATTTGCCATAGGGATACAGGTCTGTGAATTGTCAGACTTACACACTTCACAGCACTCACCATAGCACATGCCCTCCCTAATGTCCATAACCCAACCACCCTCTCCATAGCCCACCTCCCCCCAGTAACCCTCAGTCTGTTTTGTAAAATTAAGAGTCTCTTATGTTTTGTCTCCCTCCTGATCTCATCTTGTTTCATTTATTCCTTCCTCACTCCCCAAACCCCACACTCTGCCTCTCAAATTCCTCATATCAGGGAGATCATAAGATAATTATCTTTCTTTGACTTATTTCGTTCAGCATAATACTCTCTAGTTCCATCCATGTCTTTGCCAATGGCAAGATTTCATTTCTTTTGAGGACTGCATAGTATTCCATTGTGTACATATACCACTTCTTTTTATCCATTCATCTGTTGATGGACATCTAGGTTCTTTCCACAGTTTGGCTATTGTGGACATTGCCCCTATAAACATCCGGGTGCACGTACTGCTTCGGATCACTACATTTGTATCTTTAAGGTAAATACCCAGTAGTGCGATTGCTGGGTCATAGGGTAGCTCTATTTTCAACTTTTTGAGGAACCTCCATGCTGTTTTCCAGAGTGGCTGGACTAGCTTCCATTCACAGCAACAGTGTAGGGAGATTCCCTTTTCTCCACATCTTCTCCAGTATCTGTCATTTCCTGATTCATTAATTTTAGCCATTCTAACTGGTGTGAGGTTGTACCACATTGTGGTTTTAATTTGTATTTCCCTGTTGAGCACTTTTTCATGTGTCTATTGGCCATCTGGATGTCTTCTTTGCAGAAATGTCTGTTCATGTCCTCTGCCCATTTCTTCATTGGATTATTTGTTCTTTGGGTGTTGAGTTTGCTAAGTTCTTTATAGATTTTGGACACTAGTCCTTTATCTTATATGTCGTTTGCAAATATCTTCTCCCATTCTTTCAGTTGTCTTTTGATTTTGTTAACTGTTTCCTTTGCTGTGCAAAAGCTTTTGATCTTGATGAAGTCACAATAGTTTATTTTTACCCCTAATCTTTCTGTGACCCCACAGGACCTCAGACCACACTGTCCCTGAGTGGGTTCCACCCCTTCTTAGCCTCTGGATCAATGTCCCTCAGTGGAACAGACATTTAAAATTTCTGATTTTGTGCTCTGCTGCTCTGCTGCTTCCCAGGAGACAGCTCCTCCCCCAATGGTCGATCTTCCTGTTGCTTTGGATTCACTTCTCTACACGTCCAACCTTTCAGAAAGTGGTCAATTTTCTGTTCCTAAAATTGCTGCTCTTCTTTTCTATGTTCTGTTGAGTTTGTAGGTGTCCGGAATGGTTTGATACCTATCTAGCTGAACTTCTGGGATCTGATGTCATTTTAGTCAGCTAATCCTCTGCCATCTTGCCTCTCTCCCAGGTAAGATAACTTCAATAAAACCAGGATTCCAAACACATTTCTATAACATGGGTTTTTGTTAAAACACATTCTCAATCATACATAATTAAATTTTATAAATTACTATCCCTTCAGAAACAATAGCTATTACCCTTCTCAGAGTCATGCTGGAATGCCCAAGAAACTCTTCTATAGATATTTTTTCTTTGACCTACCAGATGGAAACATTACTAAGCCAAGTCCATTTTTATTATCTGAAAGATTTTATACTTTATACTTCTACTTCTTAGCTCTCTGATTTTATATTCTATTTCAATTATACTATGGCTCAAAACTGATCTTGTAGATTTACTTAATTAATTAGGACTGCCAACTATTCAATCTGTAGAAAAATGAAAGCAAGTAAGACATTAATTCAAAAAAGAATAGCTACTATTTTGGGAATAAAATATAATTCTTAAGTAAGCTAGTGGGAAAATGGTTTAGTATTTTTAAAAGTATCCACTGTACACAATAATAATTTTCATTTATTGTACTCTTTCTAATTAGATAAGAGGAATTTTAAACTTGAGAATTAATAAATATTTTCAAACTATCCACTAATTGCAGTACAAAGCTTATTTTAAATTGGTCCAAAGTAATATGAAAGTAGGAATACTTTTATTATCAAATAACACAAATGGAAAAAAATTACAGCACGTGGTTATTTTGAAAGAATTCAGTTAAAAAACATGATGGTGTGCCTGGGTGGCTCCATATGTTAAGCATCTCACTTTGGCTCAGGCCATGATCTCAGGGTCCTGGGGTCTAGCCCTGCTTTATGATTCCTGATCTGTGGGGAGTCTGCTTCTAAAACAAACAAACAAAAGAAATCATGGTAGTATAAGGACATACAAAAAGTGAGTTAATAAATTGGTTAGAAATTTTTATGATTATTGTGACAATATGACCACGAAATTAGATCTTATTAAAATATCAGAAAGGCTGTTATGTTGAGCTATTAATTAATATGACCCAGAAATGGTAGGATAATCTTTTTTCTCTAGTTATTTCCAGTGTTATATGAATGTAACTGGTCACATGAAGCTCTAAAATTTGTTATAATATTCATTTTTTTGCTTACATAGATATGTTTATTAGTAACAAGGTAACTTGCTATTTAGATTAAAAACAATCTGTTTTCTGAAAAGAAGAAATAAAGGAAAGCCATACTGAAAACAAATAAAATTATCATGAAATAAATAATTGAACATTTCAGTAAGATTTACACAAATAGTGCTTGTTTAACTTTACCTTTAAACATTATTTTACGTCTCTCATTGCATAAGTTGACCTAAAAATCTGAAATAAATACTGATCATGTAACATTATAAAATATAGCTGTCTCTATATTAATTCTAAGTATACATTTTTAGATCTTAGTGCAAACTTCACTTTATGCCTATTGTAGAATAGGATGAACGAATTTAGAGAAATAGATCTAAGCCCTTCTTTTAAACTCAACAGATATTAGTTCAGAAGACTAGATCTGAAGATTATAAGAAAAAAACTAAAATACAAGACCAACAAATTTTGGAAGAGATCTTTGCTAATAAAAAAGTGTCTAGGCAGGGATGCCTGGGTGGCTCAGTCAGATAAGCATTCGAATCTTGGCTTCAGTTCAGGTCATGATCTCAGGATCTTGAGATTGTGCCCTCTGTCAACCTCTGCACTCAACATGTCTCCACTTGAGATTCTCTGCTCTTCCTCTGCCCCTCCCCCTGCTCACATGTACTCTCTCTCTCAAATAAATAAACAAATAAAATATTTTTTAAAAATGAGCACAGAAACCACCTAAAAGAAGTAAAAAAAATTGCTTAAAATCAGTTTATCTGGAAATATGTGAAAAATAAGTGGTATGTGTATTCAATACTAAACTAACCCTTCAAAGAAGTTACAGAAGAAGAAATCACAAGTGGAAAAAGTTCTGAAAAAGTTTCCACAAGTGGAAAACATTCTGAAAATGTGTAAATAGGAACAGTTAAGCCCTGGTAACTCAAAGTCCTAATAAAGTAAGTTTTAAATATAACATCTTAATTTTATAAAATTCTTAGAAATGATTACTAATATTTATAATGATATCTAAAGAAATATTATTTTTGTGACTTTAGCTTAAACTCGATTCAATAACTCTGGTGATATATGAAGAATTACTTGTTAGTATGCAAGTTTTTTGGTACTTATATGAAACCTTCTTCATGAAGAGACTTTTTTTTTTAATTGAGAAGGTTTTAGAAATTTCTTAGGGAAAGTTATACTATTAAAGTCATACATTGTGCTGTTTAGAAGTCAACAGTGTTAAATTTGGAACCATATATTTTATTTTGGACCAAACATTCATCAACTGATGGATGGACAAAGAAGATATATATACATTGAGTTTTTATCAACTGTGTTGTATAGCAATCAACTTATTTATGATCATTTTTATATGTATTTTTTACAATTTTTGGAGGAAGGGGTGATTTTTAAAATTCTACCGACTATGCTCTTCAGTTTGTTTAATGTAATTGTGCATTCTATTGCATTGCTCCAATAATAAATTTTATGTTTCAGTTCCAATTATATCTTAAATTCCATTTTATAAGTTGGAAATATGAAACTAATGCCAAGGAAGTAAGGGTTTATTTTAAAGCTAACCATCATTAGGAAATAATTAGCATGTACCTCATTAGCCAAAAGGTCATTCTAAAAAAAGCATGAAAATATGCATCCATTTATTCACTTAAAAATTTGTTGAGCTGGTCAAACACAAAGATTGAAAGTGATAGCTACTAAAACTTATGATGGGCATATAATAATGTATAAATATAAGGACTTGTTTTTAAAAAAGGTATAGACTGGTAATAAAATAAAGACTTTCAATCATTATATCCCTTGGAGATTTCAACATGTAGTTAACACCTAAAATCTAGAAACATGTAGTTAACACCTAAAATCTAGAAAATGATTAGAAAACTTTTGATATTTCCAATAGTAAAATTTTAAGGTATGTTTTTACATTTCCATTCCAGTTATGAAATATATATTTATAAGATAAATACCAATAATTAATTTAGGCATGCATTAGCTTCCCTGATCTAATAAATAGTTAGAAATGCAACTTAGGACAAAGTAGCTACCCTTCTAAATCTTCAGTTTCTTTTTTTGCAAACAATAATGGTCAACTTTTCTGCAGTGCTTAATATGTGACTAGAATCTTGTTAAGCATTGGACTATTTAATTATTTTAACTGCAAGAGTTGTGCATGTGTGTATGCGTGTGTGAACTGAAACACAGAATAGGTCTGATATCAAGATATTACAATTAAAAAATGATGGAGTTGAAAGTTGAATCTATTCTTGTCTAGATTCATTGCTTATGATCATAATAAGTCCACATGGTTCCCACTGAAAATTATGTATGACAATTCAAAGAAAGAACAAAAATGAAGTGTTTAACATAGTGTCTTGCTTGTATAAAATGCTCAGTTGACATTAGCCACAGTTACAATTATATTAATAGATCTATTATTAATATATGTTATTTATCATATACAATTATATATTAAATGCATAAATATAAAACAAAGCAAAATTTAGTATGATATTTTTAGTGTTCTTTAGATCACCACAAATTTTTAATAATATAATATCATGGAAACTAATATAATCCAGATATAATGCCTGTACCAGAGTTCTAGGAAGTTGAATAAACAAACAAAGAAGCATTCAAAGCAACTCATTAAAATACAAAGAATTAGAATATGCTGGGTCCCAGAGTCCAAAGATATAGAGTGATTGGGTATGTATGGTAGATAGTGGATATGTTTTCATTGAGCAAATATTTACATTAATTAAACAAAAGAAATCAATGTGTTGAAGATCAGTGAAACCATTTACCATTGCCAGAGAAGATATTTTAAATCATTGCCAAGAGAAAGTTACAATGAAACCTGAGGTGTTGAATTACAATTATAGATATCATTACATTATGGACAGACAAATAGGGTATAGGCAGAGTATATAAGTGTATATAAATATATTCCAAGATATATTTTCAGGTTTTGTCTATATAGTTTGGAATGTGAAGGCAATTAACACTCTAGTAATGAGCATATTGAGAACATTGGTACTAATTTTGAAAGGACATCTGCCATTAAATGTGACCAAGTTTACGTGGAAAAAAGTGCAAGATGAGCCTAGAACATTGTTTTGTTCTAGAAAGTAGGAAAATGCACAATGCATTGTGTGAATATATCAAAAGGCACATTTGTTCCAACCTGCAATTAGAGTTCTTGGGCCTCATTCTCTGCTGCACTAAGGAAAAGGACAAATATTTTAGTTTTTTCCATATGCCATGCACCATTCTAGCAATAAATTTTATTAGTGGTATGATAGTCTCCATACAGATCATAAAACATACCCATAGTTTAAACCATAAATTTATCTGTCTCCCATTTAAGTACCTAAAAGTAGATAGTTCAAAGCTATAGTGTTGGGACCCTGGATCTATCAATCATATCATTCTATTGTAGAAGGTTATATTTGAAAAATCATTTCATGTTCCAAGATATCCAGTCATCATAAGTCATGATATCTCTAATTCAGTGAAGAAGGAGAAAGAGAAGGAGAATGAGAAGACGAAGATAAAGATGAAGATGAAGATGAAGACAAAGAAGAAGAAGAAGAAGAAGAAGAAGAAGAAGAAGAAGAAGAAGAAGAAGAAGAAGAAGAAACAGCAGTAGAAGCACCAGAGGAGGAGGAGGAGGAATAAGAGGAAGAAGAAGGGTGAAGAGGAGGAAGAAGAAGGGTTTATGTTTCTTTAATGACATTTTCTACCAGTGACACTTCACACCTACAGGAATTTTCTTGCAAGAGCCTGGTCATATGACCATACACATCTGCCAGGGTGAGTAGGAAACACATATATTTCATGGAATTGTATGCTGAATTAAAAGATACATATTTTATTACTATAAAACAATGATAGAAATTGATATTGGAAGAGTACAAATAACAATATTTACTCCAATAATTATTCTTAATTCATTCACAAACTCCTTTGCCCCCAATTAATCTATATTACTTTCAATACATTCAAATCTATAAGACAGCACTAAATTTCCTTTTCTTGTAAATCTGCTGTCTAGTCTACTCTCACTAGGTTTCTAATTTTCTCTATTTATTTGCTGCACAGATGCCCTTCTGGGATCATCAGTCCTGATTATCCTATTTATTTTATTCAATCAGGTTGGTGGTTTCATTAGGAAATGTTTGTTTTCTATATCATTACAACTTTTCTCATGGGATGATCAAATTCCAAAGAAAAATAATACGTTTTTTAACTGTTTCTAAATGCTATTCTATTCTTATCAAGACATCTCTTTATTTTTTTATACTTTTCAGGGGATATATCTTTGTTTTCTGTCATCGTGCAGGAGGGACAGAATAATCACATATGATAGGGATTACTGTCCCAGTGAAAGGTTTCCTCAGATCTGTCATGTGAAGTTAGAGGGAGATGATTGTGAATAAACCAGGAAGCAGTTTTTCACCAGAACCACATGTGCCAGTGCCTGGATTTTGAACTTTCTAACCTCCAGAACTTTGAGAAATAAAATTCTATTGTTTACAAACAGGTCTGTGGTATTCTTTTATAGCCCAAATGGACTAAGAAATTATGGAAATTATGTAAAATAACTAACCAAATATATAAAAATGAATATACCCATATAATTGGAATTTCATGCCAACTGGATTTGAAAAGAACCGTGGTTTAGTAAGTATACTGAATACTGAACTTTTATTCACATCTATGTATCTTTATAAATTAGGATTTTCACCTGTGACAGCCATTAAATGAAATATTGACATAAATTGATCTCGATTTAGATTTTGAGTTATTGTACTGAATGTTTTAAATACTACTTACATAATAATGGAACTATTCAGTCAAACTGATTCTCTAAAGTGTATTAAAATAAATAATTGTAAACTATCAACATAGTGATATGAGTGTAAGGAAGACTTTGTTTCATTAAAAATATTATAAATAACCAAATTCTTTACTGTAAAATGGTATATTACATGGCACATGTTAATTTCAGCTTTGGTTAAAAGAAAAAAAAAGTATGTGAAGCCAAAAGTATCCTGAAGCCTTAAGTGTAATGAATAATCTCAAAAGAAGAGGAAACAATTGACGCAAGTTCCATATGTATGCAATAACCATATGTATTATACTATTAACTAAATAAGTAAAATTCCTCTCTTTACATTATAGGAAGGATTTTTCTAAATTGAAAAAAAAGAAAAGAAAAAAAAGAAAAAAACTTTTTTTAAGAAAAATAAGTCAGAAGTGTGATTTTACTAATAGCTGATTATTCTTGATTTGTTATCCTGAATCTAAAGTGAATCTTAAAAGAAATTAAATTTATTATAAGGATTATTTTAGGGGGCATTTCACTTAAATTATTACCTATGATTTCTTTAGAATTGTTTTTATGAATAAACTATGAGCTCATTTACTTATTATTAAGAATTCTATTAATATTAAAATAATTATTCAGAATCTAATGAATTTTAAAATACAATGTACAATCTCAGTTTGAGGCATAACATGCAAGCCATTCATTTTTCATTAAAATATTTTAATAATATATTGACACATTAATACATGTAAATGTTTCTATTTGAAATACACTTTCATTTTGGACAATTCATAATTTTTTCCTGATGGAATGTTCAACCAAGGTTTTTTGTTTGTTTTTTAAAAATTTATTTTTAGAGAGAGACAGAAGGACAGAAAGAGAGCACGAGGTAGGAAGGGCAGAAGGAGAAGTAGAGAGTGTACAAGCAGGCTCCCCACTGAGTGGGGATTCTGAAGCAGGACTCCACGCAGGGCTCTACCCAAGAACCCTGGCCTCATGACCTGAGGCCAAAGCAAGGGTAAGAGGCTGAACTGACTGAGCCATGTAGGTGCCTCTGTACAACCAAGATAAACCATTAAACTCAAAAAGTATCATCCTTCATTAATAAAATAAAAGAAAGCAGAAAATATATTTTTTTTAAAAATTGCATGATAATACACACACTAAACACTGAATTTGGTGTCTTTTTGATGTTTTTCTAGTTATTAACCCTGGAGGGGAAAGAGGTAAGGAACTGTGACATAGTTATTCAAGAAAAGAGAGAATGCAAATCATCTCAATCTTTCTCTCTAAAAAAGCTGATAATTGAATTTCTAGAAATAAGCTACTAATGATTTGCTATAACAGGGAATCTCAGAGTTGTTCTATATACCTCTTTGACTTTATCCACCAACTGAAAAGCTCCATGAGGTCAAAACGATTTTCATGAAAATACTAAGGCATTATTTGTCTTTTATTTAAATTTTTTATTATGCTGATGCATGCATTTCTCATACAAAAATAATTTTGGTTAAATGTTTAACACTTCAGCATGAATCAAGTCAGTGGCATCAAACTGTATTAGTAGTCATTGCATTTTACACTTCTTGAACTAAGAGGAAAAATACAGCCAGTGCATTTAAGAATGTCCTTGCTAACTGTAATGGTTAAATTTTGAGTCAGCTTATCTAGCTTATAGTGCCAAAGGCATAGACCTTCATCAAACACTAGTCTCAATGTTAACGTCAATGCATTATGTAAATGCATTGATTGGAAGGGGATAGGATCCTGAAAATCAGAATGGGACATATGAGGAGGTCTTGGCGTAGCTGGAGACAATAACCTGTACATACATTCTGCCAACTTCAAGCCTGAGGAGGCTGACTAAGAAAGCTGTAATATCTTCCTTTTAGGTAGTTATCTGGGAAGATACTGGCTATATTCTTGTCAGGATCCACCCTTGCTACTCCTCTTTGCTTCAAAACTTTTAACGAGCTAGATTCAAGTATCAGTGGGGCTTAAAGATGAGGTACAAAATGTGACCTACGAGGAGATCTACTATACTCCAAAAGAATTACATGAATACTCCAATTGTAGATGTGATTAACATATGCAATCAGTTGACATTGAAAAAAGTAGATTACCCTCAACAATGCCTTCAGTCAATTGAAAGAAACAGGTTTCCAATAGAAGAAAGAATATTGCATCAAGGCCTGAACAGAAATCCTCACTGAGTTTCTAGATCCCTGGCTTATGTTATGGATTTTGAATTCAAGAATGCAAACATCAACTCTTAGCTGAGTTTCCAGCCTAATAGCCTCCTATACAGATTTTGGATTTGCCAGTCTCATAAATATATGAGCCAATTCCTTAAAGTAAATACATATAAGTATATAAATATAAATTTAATATAAATATAAATATATATAAATGTGTGTGTGCATGTGTGTTTGTGGGGTTTTTGTTGGTTGGTTTGTTTGTTTTTGTCTAGAGAACACTGACTGCTACAAATTTTACTACAGAGATAGGTTTCAGAGGGACAGAATCTTAAGGATGAGTTCTCTGAATTAATTCTGGGGTTTGTGAAATTGACTCACTCATCTGGCTCTAATTAAAGATACTAATTATTCTATATCCAGTGGCAAAGAAGGCACTCATCATCCATGACAAGAGGTGGCAGTAGAGATATGCAAATGATCACTGTTAGATACTCCTAACCAAATAGTTACAAGAGGAAAGGTTCTGAGTGACCATGTATTTGCTATCATAAAACATTTTTATCAAATTAATGAGTGTAATGAGATTGGCTGGTTGCTCCTAATGCTGTACAAAGTACAGAAACAGAATGAGCTCAGGGCTTTAAATTCCCTGCATGAATGGCCTGGAAGTATCTATGTCTTCCCTGAACGAAACCCTTATCACCCGTATTCACAAAGATGAGATTTCTAAAATCAAACCCAGAGGTTCATCCCGTGAGTGGTTGAATTACAGCCACAAATTGAATTCTCAACCTCACAGCGTGTATGTTATTATGTAAATGCATTGATTGGAAGGGGATAGGATCCTGAAAATCAGAATGGGACATATGAGGAGGTCTTGGCATAGCTGGAGACAATAACCTGTACATACATTCTGCCAACTTCACGCCTGAGGAGGCTGACTAAGAAAGCTGTAATGTCTTCCTTTTAGGTAGTTATCTGGGAAGATACTGGCTATATTCTTGTCAGGATCCACCCTTGCTACTCCTCTTTGCTTCAAAACTTTTAACGAGCTAGATTCAAGTATCAGTGGGGCTTAAAGATGAGGTACAAAATGTGACCTACGAGGAGATCTACTATACTCCAAAAGAATTACATGAATACTCCAATTTATACAGGCATAAATTCTGAAGATAGGGTGATAAATATATATCAAGAGTCTAGGATAATGGCAGAAAGAACATTATTTTGAATCTAACTAAATTGTTGACATGGACCCACTCTACAGAGATTTTGGGTCCAGTGTTAGAGTTTGAAGGGTTGGAAAAGTCTCTGTTTATCTCACTGACTTGCTGAAATATAGACCAAAAAAAGTGGCCTACAATAAATTATGTTGAAAAGCCCTAACTACCTTGTATTTTGTAGAAGAAAGTATGAAAAATTTAGGGAGATTTGAATGTTAGAGTGGATTTATCACTAAGACCTGTTCGCCCACTCAAGGGTACATACCTTTTACCATATCTGTGAAAGATATACCTGTGAGGGGAGACTCAGCATATTTGAAGAGTTCTGTAGGACTTCTTTTCTATCAATCAGAGACTGCCACCACTGAACTGAGACTCTTAAATTCAATGGGAATAATTAGATGCCAAGAGGTCAAGTGACAACATTTAATTGCAAAAGACAAGGTGGATATGGTTACTGTAATTAACAGAAAAGCCAAGTGGTAAACAGGTAAGTCTGACTTGCAAAAACTATGGTGTCCCTAGAAGAGAAGCAGACGGGCAGTCCTTTAAACCCTTACTTGATCTGTATAAGTAGAAGAGTTCCAGGTTAGGTAAATCAAAATTTAATCTTAATTACCAAGACAAAGAATCATAGCTTCTCAAACAATTCCCACACTGGACCCTGTTTATGAGTCTAGAACCACTTGAACGAAGGAGGGCTAGGTCTCTTAAAGTAAGGACCCCAGTACACTCCTAAAAATATATGCTGTTAATCTTTCTCTCAAATTCCCCAAAGGGACCAATTGCCAAAGTGATTGTGTTTTGTGGAAGAAGGAATAATCAGTCTTTCAGGGGATTGCTGGACACTTGCTCTGAATGGACGCTTTTTCAAGGAGACTCAAAATATTCCTGTGGCCCACAAGAGTCAGAGAAAATGCTTATGGCACTCAACAGAGTTTTATCTCAGTTTCATTTCAAAGTAGAACCAGTGGCTCCTTAAACACACCTTTTGGTTATTTCTCCAGGTCCAAAATGTGTAATTAAAATAAACATTGGCAGAATCACAGGACTGATTCCTTCACCTGTCAAATGAAGGCAATTGTGCAAAGTCTAAAAGGAAGCCACTAGAACTACCTTTACTTAGGAAAACAGTAACCCCAAAGCAACACCATATTACTATAAAGGATTGCAGATTAGTGCCACAAGCAAGGTTTTGAAGGATACAGGGGTAGTATTCCTATGGCTTCTTTCCATTCAATGTACCTATTTGCCTGCACAATGGATAGTTGTGTAAAGGGAGAGAATGAAATGAATAAGAGAAGTATGTTGAGCAAATACTATGAGTGTGTAATTTTTCTATTGCTACATATTAAATCATGGCCAGTTTAGCAACTTAAAACAACATATATTTTTCATCTCACAGTTTGTATGCATGAGCAGTCAGTATATTTTTATTACTCTCTGTTCAAGGTCACATCATACTGAAATCAAGATGTAAGCTAGGGATGTGATCTCATCTGAGACTCAGAGTCCTTTATGATCCTTACTGGTTATTGGAAGAATTTAATTCCTTTTGGTTGTGGGACTGAGGGTAGTTCTTCCTTCTAACCATCAGCTGGAGGATGTTCTGAGCTCCTAGAAACCTTCAAAAATTCCTGCCACATGTCCCTCCCCACATATCTTGGCAGATTGTTCTTTAAAGGCCAGTAGGATCTCTATCTCCCTTCAATTCTCTCTGACATTTTTTTTAAAGTCTCATCCAGGAAAATGTCCATTTTGAGTAACTGAAAGTCAAATAATTAGGGACATAAATCACTTCTTCAAAATCTCCTTGTCATATAAATTGGTGTGATTATGCTAGGGATGTCCCATCATATTCACAAGCCAATTTACAACAAATAGGAGGGGATATGTGCATCAGGAAATAGGAATCTCAAGGCTTCCTAGGAGCTGCCTATCACAAAGACTTTGGGTGCTGGGCTGAGTTTTTAAAATAAAATGCATAAGTAATAGCAATTTACCATTTAGAAGTAGATAGGAATAGAATAAAAATAAAGAGAGAGTGCTCTAGCAGTGTTCTGAAGACAAATTTGGAAATGTAAAATACCTGAGACATTTAGTTTAGATTGGTTTATTAAATTAATAAATTATTAATTAGAAAATCCTTGAAATGAATAAAGTAATGTTAACCAAAATTAAGACTATTTGCCTTGGGTCACCTGAGTGTCTCAGTCAATTCAACATTTGACTCTTGGTTTTGGCTCAGGTCATGATCTCAGGGTTGTGAGTTCAAGCCCCCTGTCAGGCTCTACACACAGTGGAGAGTCTCTCTCTCTCTTTCCCTCTACTGCTTCCTAGCCCTCTGCTCACACACTTTCTCTCTCTCTCTCTTTCAAATAAATAAATAAATCTTTAGTAAAGATTATTTATTTCATGTAATGAACAATCATGTAAATTAATTAAAGAATTTCAAAGCATTAATAATAAAATGTGTGAATAAAGGAAAAGAATGAAAGCTAAATTTACCCAAGCCTGAGTAAGAAGAACATCTAGAAAGGAATTCTAGGGCACCTGGGTGGCTCAGTGTGTTTAGCCGCTGCCTTCGGCTCAGGTCATGATCTCAGGGTCCTGGGATCGAGTCCCGCATTGGGCTCTCTGCTCAGCAGGGAGTCTGCTTCCTCCTCTCTCTCTCTCTGCCTGCCTCTCTGCCTACTTGTGATCTCTCTCTGTCAAATAAATAAATAAAATCTTAAAAAAAAACTTAAAAAAAAGAAAGGAATTCTAATTTCAGGGGATAGAGTTCCAGGTAAGAGACTTGGTGTACTAATTTTCTATGGATGATATAAAAATTACCATAAATTATGAATTAAAACAACATACATTTATTTCATGGTTTCAAATACAAAATGTCAAAAATCCAAAATGGGTCATGCTAGGCTAAAATCAAAGTGTCCATCCAACTGTGTTCATTCTGGAGGCTCTCTGGGAGGATATATTCTGTTTTCCACCTTTTTTAGGTACCCACATTCCATGGCTTGTGGTTCTCTTCATCCATCTTCAGAGTCAACAATGATATTTTGATGTTTTTGATATAGTAATATCAATTTATTCTGACCTCTTTTTCTAATTCCCTCTTTAAATTTAAATGATCCCTATAATTATATTGAGTTCCCTTGAAAAAATCCAAATAATCTCATCACAAAGTCAGCTGATTAACAATCTGGAGTTCATCTACAACCTTAATTCCCCTCTTACCTATAAAATAGCAGTCATAGCTTCAGGGAATTAAGATGTGACATCTTTGCAAGTCCATTCTTCTTCTTCTTTATTTTTTTTTGATTTAAAAATACTTTATTGCTAAAAAATATGCTAACAATCATCTGAGCTTTCAGTGGGTTATGATCACTGATCACAGATCACCATAACAAATACAATAATAATGTAAAAGTCTTAAATATTATAAGAATTAACAAAATGTGATAGAGACATAAAATGAGCAAAAGCTGTTGGAAAATGATACCAACAGACCTGTTTGATTCAGGGGTGTCCTAAACCTTCAATTAATAATAATGAAAAAAAGTTATATCTGCAAAGCACAATCAAGGAAAGCACAATAAAATGAAGTATGCCTGTACTTTCAAATTCCAATAGCATTAATAAAATCCTAATCCAGAGTAGGGGGAGAATATTGTCATATGTCCAATCAGCATTTTCCAATTAAAATATATGTATAATAGGCTTATTTCTTGTACCCAAGGTTGTAAAACTTTTATTCATTACCAAGCACAACAAATGTACTGAGTCTGACTTATACCTACATGATTCATTACAGAAACAAACAAACAAAAAATCTTATAATAAACTTCTCAGATTTAAGATTTTCCAATATTCATGCTAAATAATTGGGAAGAATTTCAAGAATTTCCTGTTCATCTAGGTCTTTTTGTGTTTGTATGTGTCTCTTGGCATTCTTCTTCTTCTTCTTCTTCTTCTTCTTCTTCTTCTTCTTCTTCTTCTTCTTCTTCTCCTCCTCCTCCTCCTCCTTCTTCTTTTTAATTAGGTGTGTCCATTATTCTGCCTGTCACACATAGATAGAGGAAAAGGCATTCAAATTATGAATGTTTTAGGTTATTACACTTATTTTAGTTTCTTTAATAAAGTACACATTTTCCATTTTATCCCCCCAAAACAACAAACTACAGTGGCATTGAGGTAGTCTGGTTGACTTGTTTTGTTTCTATTTTAGTAGATCCAAATTTACCCTAGATAAACCATTATAATATCCATTCCTTAATATTAAAATCCAATTAAAAAGAAAACACTACAAGGCTTAATTATTGAGTCCTGAAAGGGAGAATAAACTCCAACCCCAGTATTCAGTGACCTTCAACAAATTATCTGATCTTTTTCATCGTTCTCACAGAATCCTTATTTAAGCAGTCAAGTTTGTTTCATATCTAACTTAGATTTTTTCATTTATTTTTAATAATTGAAGTGTTGTAGCTGCAGCCTTATATTTTGTCAACACAGGGATATTTTTGTGTAACTTTGAGAGTAAAGTGTTCAACTCTGAGCAATGTCTGTGGGCACCAAAGACCATAGCAGGTGAATTTTTAATTTTTGTTTTTATTTTTGCATATGAACAATTCCACACTCGTTCCTCATTAACATTAATTGTTTCTGCAAGGTCAAAAGGAAGACAGTCAACTCTAATTATAGATATTGTAGACTAGAAGTGATGTGTTACTAAATAACTCCTAACATCCTCAATTTTGTTTTTATAGGTTTTATTGGAAATGAGAAAAATGCATGTATCTCCAAAAGCACCAAATTAAAGAATTTGAAATGTACATGGATTGCATTCATTTTAAGTAAAAAGTGAGAACACCTTTCCTTACTATCAAAATGATTTTACTACTATTATTTCTCATATTATTAAGGAACTAGAGAAAAAAACATTGTGTAGTAAATTTCAGGGGACTTACCCTTTTTGTATCAAGAACTGGAAATCCATTTTTGTATCAGGCCTTTTTGTATCAAGAACTGGAAATCCATTTTTTAAATATTTGAGAAATATATTATTTATTATATTTACATATGGGAACCTCTTAGAGCATTCCTTAGAAATTCAGAAAGATAAACAATGAAGGATCATAGGGACAAAAACTAGAAGAGCTCCAAAGATCAGTTAATTCTCTACTCCACATTTTTTTTCCCTCTTTCTACTTTTCTCACCCTCATTCCCATTATTTCCTCTTTCCTTTCTTCCCCTGTTCCCTTATCTCTTTTCTTTTCTTCCTCCTCCTTTTTCTCTGATTCTTTACTACTATAATTCATATAAATGCAAACTCTTAAACCCATCCAGAATCTGCTTACTTTTATTTCATGCATGGTCCATAGTAGCTCCAGACTGCAACCTACAGTTGCTTTGAATACATTCATTTATTCAGTATTGTTGTAGTATCTATTACATACTTTTCATTACTAAATGGATTTAGTATCAATCAATAAAGCAAGAATAGGGTCCAATTCTTGTGCATCTTATATTATAATGAAGAAAGACAGCCAGTAAATAATAAACCATGAAAATTTAATCATGTACTATATTAGGATGTAGTAAGAATTATGAAAAATAAAAAGACTAAGGTACCCAAAAATGAATTCAGAAATAAGTGACAATTTTAAATCAAGTGATTAGGAAAATTACATTTCATTGTCAGTTTATTTGTGTGTTTCTTGACTTTAAATCCCCAAGGGGGAAAATGTGATTGACCTAACTCATGTTACAATATATTTCCATTTTATGTTCAGATAGTTGGATAGTGTATGTGGTATTTTCCAAGCAGTCATGCTTCTCCATTAAATCTGTAGACTATGCTTTGTTTACCACAATAAAATACTAAACCGATATGTCCTAATAAATTTATTCTTTAGGTGAAGATTATATCAAATATCATTGGTCTATTTTCCAAGAGGTCAAATTTCAGCATATTTACAAGATTACACCAGGCCACCTGTTTTCTAGACCCACACCCACCATTCTGCCCAAGCTTCACCTCTAAATGAATCACTGGATAGCTGCATAATTAGTTACTGTTCAGGGATTAAAAGCTCCACTCTTCAGCACCCTCCATACTATCTGGTTCATTGGTAAATACTGTCCTCAGCTCAATAGAAAACTTACCAGAATGGTAAACACACCCTAAAAACAAGGAACAGGGCATTGTAGTCAGTTTCCCATACATGCAGTCATGAGCTGACACAGGTTCAGGTTATATACACGGTAGATTTAGAGAATGTTTATAAGCCAACAAGAATTCAATTTTCTTTCTATAAGGAAATCATTATGGAACATTCTAATAGTCATTACTAAATGACAAATACAAGAGAAATAGCTAAGAGTACTATTTTCTTGCACTGACCTGGTCACATAAGGCTATCATGATGACATCATTCTCTGGGGATTGAAATTTATTAGTGATAATTTTTTTATAAAGTGACCATCTGTCAATCTTCCTGTTTCCTTATTTATCCATTTGACCATCACCATTACCTGCTATGGTTAGACTTTCTGCTTTATCAGGTGTACTGTTTACCCACAGAGCAGGTAATAATGGCACACTTGTTAGTTTACTCAGTCATATACTCAAGCAGATGTCATAGAGTCTGACTGTCCCTGATGCTTGATAATGGAGCTACATTCATAGCTTTCCCTAAGTTAGCTAGATGGGGTAAATAATTATCCATCCCCAAGTGCCTATGGAATTATACACTGTAAGATCCAATGATATTGCATCTTTTGCATTAATATAAGCCTCTTTGGGTTCATATAAATTTAAATGTTGTCTAAGACAACTGAATGAGGAAAAAGGAAGTTGTTATGTGGGAAAGAGATTTAGTTTTATATTTGCATACTCTCCTATTCCTTTATTCACACTTCCTGATTCTAGAAAGTTTTTAGAGTAGTACTCTCTCTATATATTTTTCCTCCTTTTTCCATTTAAGTTATGCACTTTAACCATGCCTTTTTATCACCTATTTTGAACAACAAACATTTTATTATCTCTGGATAATAAAGGATAAAGAAAATAATTCAATAATGTCTCTTTGTCCATTTCTGCACATTGGTAACATTGAATGTATTCTTTGATCAGAAGAAATATCTTCGGTTAGAGGGCAAATATATATATATATATATAGGAATACATGAATATATATATATATTCATGTATTCCTATATATTCATATATTTAATGAAATTATATGTCTTATTTAATCCTGCAAACCTAGGACCTAACACAGTATCTTGCATTTACTCAGTACTTAAAAATGACTTTTTTCTACTTGAATCAAAATAATCATTTTAACAGATTAATTTTGGAATCACCCTTTTGCTGGGGTGGTGGAGATGAGAGGATATCACAAAACTGTATGCCTCTTCAATAATCCACACTTTATGGAAACTTTCTCCTTAACTACTCCACCTCCCATGAATGCCTAAGCATGGCTCTTTCTGTTCTGAGCCCAAACAGTGCTTGATGTACTAATAAAGATGTGCTGAGCTGTATAAAACCTAAGTTGAGTTGTCAAACTGAAGAGCACATGCCACCTGCTGTCTCCTGTGTACTCAGGATTTAAACTATGTTCTGTCCACAGCAAAACAGTCTTCAAAAGGAATATATTACCATATTGGAGGCAACATTGCATTTCTGGCATGTTGTTGCCTTTCTTTATTGAAACAAAAAGCCTCTGTATTTTCTTTATTAAAAAAAATAATAGTCAGACGAGATCGGGCGCATTCAGGGTGGTAAAGCGGAAATGAATTTTGGGGACTTCAAGATCAAAAGCTTCTGCACAGCAAAGGAAGCAGTCAACAAAACAAAGAGGTAACCCACGGAATGGGAGAAGATATTTGCAAATGACAGTACAGACAAAAGTTTGATATCCAGGATCTATAATAAACTCCTCAAACTCAACACACACAAAACAGGCAATCATATAAAAAAAAATGGGCAGAAGATATGGACAGACACTTCTCCAATGAAGACATACAAATGGCTATCAGACACATGAAAAAATGTTCATCATCACTAGCCCTCAGGGAGATTCAAATTAAAACCACATTGAGATACCACCTTACACCAGTTAGAATGGTCAAAATTAGCAAGACAGGAAACAACATGTGTTGGAGGGGATGTGGAGAAAGGGGGACCCTCTTACATTGTTGGTGGGAATGCAAGTTGGTGTAGCCACTTTGGAGAACAGTGTGGAGATTCCTCAAGAAATTAAAAATAGAACTTCCCTATGACCCTGCCATTGCACTCCTGGGTATTTACCCCAAAGATACAAATGTAGTGAAAAGAAGGGCCATATGTACCCCAATGTTTATAGCAGCAATGGCCACGGTCGCCAAACTGTGGAAAGAACCAAGATGCCCTTCAATGGACGAATGGATAAGGAAGATGTGGTCCATATACACTATGGAGTATTATGGCTCCATCAGAAAGGACCAATACCCAACTTTTGTAGCAACATGGATGGGACTGGAAGAGATGATGCTGAGTGAAATAAGTCAAGCAGAGAGAGTCAATTATCATATGGTTTCACTTATTTGTGGAACATAACAAAGAGCATGGAGGACATGGGGAGATAGAGAGGAGAAGGGAGTTGGGGGAAATTGGAAGGGGAGGTGAACCATGAGAGATTATGGACTCTGAAAAACAATCTGAGGGTTTTGAAGGGGCGGGGGGTGGGAGGTCGGGGTACCAGGTGGTGGGTATTATAGAGGGCATGGATTGCATGGAGCACTGGGTGTGGTGCAAAAATAATGAATACTGCTATGCTGAAAATAAATAAAAAATACATTTTAAAAAATAGTCTAAAGAAAACTGAAGTGAATACTGAAATTTTGGAAATTATCATCTCTAAATCTTGTTAAAACCCTTTATTTATAATTGTCATAATACTAATATTAAACCATGTGAATTTATTAATGATGTCTACAAATAATAAAAATTATACTGTTAAATTAAATATGTATTAAAATGTGGTGATATTAATATATGAGCATTATATATATAGTATATATTATATGTACTTATTTATATACACAGGCATACATTACATTTTGCATATATTTAATCTCATGTTAAGATGTATGTAGTATATATAAATATGTACGTATGGACATATATTTAAATAGATATATTTAGCTCTTGTCCTAGTTAGATAACATTGTTAATGATTCTGTTTGAATTTCATTCAGGCTGAAAATAACAGAGTACTTCAAAGATTGCTCTTTGCTAAAGGCCATGAAAAATGGTAGTTTGAGGAGGGAAGGTGACTTCATCATAAAAATTGGATTGACGTTGGATGAAGCCACACATACAAGAAGAAAGGAGAGGTAGGTACAAAGTTTGAGGCATTTTTTCTTCTTTCTCTTAGGTATATTCTCTAGAAGTATTGTACTAAAATAGAGATTCTTACTCAAGTTATTACCAAGAGAATGTGCTCATATGAAACTGTTCAGAACAGAGTAGAGATAGTATTTGGGATGTGAATGAGCAAACCAAGGCATCAGCTAAGTCCAGCTTTATCCTGATTCCCGGAAGAGTTTAAGAGCATAAAGGGCATCAACTAAATCAACTAAATGTTCTGACTCAGGGCACAGACATTTTTACATGCTTCCATAATTCACTGACAAGAGCTATCCCCTTTCAGGAGTGGCATAGCTCCAAGAAACTTTGGTAAAGCAGCTCCAGGTAACTCAGCATACCTTCTGTGGACCAGTCCAGGTGTAAGCAGTTTGCAGACAATGACACCCACATAGGCTGGTAGTTGGGGGCATAAGTCCCAAAAAGGAAATCTCAGTAGGCATCAAACTAATTGACTACCTTATTCTAGGCTAATGTTGAATAATACCCATCACTTATGACAACATATGCCATGCCAAAATTTTCCTCTAAAAATAATCTTTCTTGACTCCAGTCCCAGGTTCATCCCTCTTTTATGGTTTCTAGATGTCAGAATTTTATCATTATTATCTCTTTATCATTTCTCTTCCATTCCTACTTCAGATATGCAAAGGCAGCAAAATGAATAGCTGTGAACAACTGAAAAGTAAGAAGGCTCAAAGTAGAGAAGTCAACCTTTCCTCTAATAGGACAGGCTGCAGAGATCCTAAACTGGGGATGGGAAGAAACTTGGCTTTGGCTTGGGAAATTCAGCTTTGATATCATAATTGTCTGTAAGTTTTGTTTTGTTTTCCATTTTATATTATAATGGACTTTATTCTTTAGATGAGTTTTAAATTTATTTTTAAAAAACTGAGTAGTCCCAATAGTTTATTTTTGTTTATGTTTCCCTTGCCTCAGGAGACACATTTAGAAGTAAGCTGCTACGGCCAGAGTCAAAGAGGTTACTGGCTACGTTCTCCACTAAGATTTTTAGAATTTCAGGTTTCACGTTTAGGTCTTTCATCCATTTCTCTGTGTGTGTGTGTGTGTGTGTGTGTGTGTGTGTGTGTGTGGATGGTACAAGAGAAGTGTCCACCTTCATTCTTTTGCACGCTTCTATCCAGTTTTTCCAATACATTTGTTGAAGAGACTTTTTCCCATTGTATATTCTTGCCTCATTTGTCAGGGATTAATTGACCATATAGTTGTGGATCCATTTCTTAGTTTTCTATTCTCCTCCATTAATCTTGTGTCTATTTTTATTCCAAAAGCATACTCTTTTGGGTACTACAGTTTTGTAATATAGAATTTGAAGTCAAGAATTATGATGTCCTCAGCTTTGATGGTATAGAGACCTCCCCTTATCTATCACCCCCGAGTTTCTCCTATTGTTAACATCTTATATTAGCATGATGCATTTGCTATGGTCAATGAAAAAATGAACCAATATTGTTAGATTATTTATTGACTAAGGTCCATAATTTATTGAAAGTCCCTTGATTCTACATTTATTTTTTTCTATCCCATGATATCACTATGTCTTCTTGAAGACATTTGTCATTTCTTCTTAGGCTCCATTTGTCTATAACAGTTTCTTAAATTTTTTTTCCTTTTTGATGACTTTGAAATTTTTGAGGAGTACTGGCCAGTTTTGTTTTTTGGGTTTTTGTGTGTGTGTGTGTGTGTGTTTATTTGTAAGATGCTCCTACAGAATCAGAAATTTTCCACTGTTTTTGTCATAATTAGGCTAGGGTTATGGCTTATGAAGAGAAAGACCACAAAGGTGAATTGACATTTTAATCTTATCATATAAAGGGTAAATACTATCAATATGATTCAGCTTAGTTGATGTTGACCTCGATCTCTTGACTGATGTAGTGTTTGTCAGCTTTCTCTACTATTAAAGTATTATTTTTTCATTATTTTGATCTTGTACTCTTTTGAAGAAAGTCATTATGCACAATTCACCCTAAAGGAGAAGGAGCTATGACACCCCTCACTGAAGCCAGAATATTCACATAAATTATGTAGAATGCTGCATGAATTTTTTTATTCTTATCCATTTATTTCTTCAGTCATTTATTTATATTATTATGGACTTATAGGTATTCATTTTATATTTTGGCTTGCAATCCAATACTAATTTATATATTTTTTGCATGAATTTTTCCAGTTTTAACTATTGGGGAATTCTAATGTGTCTCCTTGATCTACCTTCATCTATATGGTGTTTGTCATTTTTTCTTCCTTTCTCCCTCTACACTCTTCTCTTCTCCTTATATTTCCTAAATTTATGACTCTACAATATGCTCCAGACTCATCATATATGTCGGACAATCCAACACTGGACTCATCCATTTGTTCAAGGAACTCTGACTCATTTTATTAGGAACCAAGATCTGAGTGCTTTGTGTCCTTTCCTGAGTGTCATTGTTTTTATGGATTTTTGGTTGGCAGACAAAGGCAATGTATATGTGTTAACCAACCTGTGGAGATATACATATATACATATGTATAAATATTTCTAATGAAACTACCTGTACCAATATAAAGCCAAACATGAGTTCATACTAACATCTTCATCTCTAATCCTTTGTCACATGAATCCAGTGGTAACCTCCTCCCCTTGAAGATCTATAAACTTCCACTTCAATAGTAAAAACCTAGATACTACCAAATATTTTCACTTACTTAATTTTTCAATTTCAGTATACATTTATTGTATATTAGGAAAAATTAAACTCTACTCCCACTGGGGTGAAAAATCTTTATTAATTAAAATACAGTGTTTACATGCACATTCTTTTTTTAAAGATTTTATTTATTTATTTGACAGAGAGAAATCACAAGTAGATGGAGAGTCAGGCAGAGAGAAAGAGAGGGAAGCAGGCTCCCTGCTGAGCTGAGAGCCCGATGCGGGACTCGATCCCAGGACCCTGAGATCATGACCTGAGCCGAAGGCAGCGGCTTAACGCACTGAGCCACCCAGTCGCCCCTACATGCACATTCTTTTGCCATTAGTATTACAGACTATAGACATTTTTAAAATTATATATATATATATATATTAGCACCAGTTCCTCCATCTTCTTCAGCAAAGTTGTTGCATGTATTTGTAATACAATTAGATTCTCTTGTCTAAATCTGCATTCCTTCCTATAGTCCTCGAAATCCTAAGAAATTAACATAAAGTTTACTTCTTGCCATTAAATTTTTGGAATTTTAACAACTGCATAATGTCATATATCCATCATTAAGCATCATATAGAATAATTCAAGCAAATGGGCACCTGGGTGGCTCAATCAGTTAAACAACAGACTCTTGATTTGTCTCAGGTCATAATCTTGGTGTCTTCATGAGATCAGTTCCCATGTTAGCTTCATGAGAAGTGCTGAGTCTTCTTGGGTTTCTCTACTTCTCCCTCTCCCTCAGCCCCTCCCCTCACTTGCACACACTCTTTCTCATAAATAAATAAATAAATAAATAAATAAATAAATATCTTAAAAAAAAGAAAGAAAAGAAAAGAAAAAAAGAACAGTTCCACCAACCTAAAAAAATTCCCCTGTACTTCACTTACTTCATCTTGCATACATCCCATCTTGACCACTCATCTGGTTACTGTATTTATAGTTTTGGTTTTTCCAAAATGTCATATATTGGAATCACATTGGCTTCTTTCACTTAGCAAAATTTGTTTAAATTTCTTCTATATCTGTCCATATCTTAATAGTTGTTTTCATTGTTTAAAATATTCTATTGTATAAATATACCATAGTTATTTTTTTTCTATTCACCGATTATATGACATCTTAGTTGCTTCCATTCATGTGCACGTTTGCATGTGGACATAGATATTCAAATCAGTTGGATAAATACCTAGAAGCACTATAACTAAATCACATGGTAAGAGTCTGTCTAAAAAGCTACTAAATTTTCTTGCCAAATGAATTGTATCATTTGTCATATCCACCAACAATGTCTGAGAATTCATATTGCTCTATATCCTTGCTAGCAGTTGGTATTGTCAGATTTAAAAATATATGTATATCCACTCTAATGGGTTTGTAGTAGGTATTTAATATTTTCATTATTGTTTTTCATGGGAGTCTTTAACTCTCACGTCCACACAGGGCCTCCATGAAATTCATAAATTACAGTTCAGGTTTCCCTACCTATGGCACTAGTTCCTACAACAGTTTCCACTTGCGACTCTACTTTATGTTCCTCTGTTTCTCCAGGTTTGCATACAGTAGCTTGCCCTGGGTCCTCACCTCTCTAAAGGATCCAAGAAAAGTTGTTGATATTTCAGCCTGTTCAGCTTCCTGTTTATTATTAGGATGGACTGATGACTTCCAAGCTCCTTTCATTTAGAACATGGGCTAGTCTTTTTTTTTATTTTTTTTTCAGTGTTCCAATTCATTGTTTACACACCACAGCCAGTGCTCCATGCAATACATGCCCTCCATAATACCTACCATCAGGCTCACCCAGCTCCCCATCCTCTTTCCCTCCAAAACTCTGTTGCTGAGTTTAACTTAATTTAATTTAGTTTTTTAGATTTTTTAAAAAAAGATTTTATTTACCTATTTTTGAGAGAGAGGGCACACAAGCAGGAATGGGAGGAGGAGCAGAGGGAGGGTCAGGCAAAGGGAGAGGGAGAAGCAGGCTCCACACTGAGCAGGGAGCCCAACATGGAACTCAATGCCAGGACCCTGGGATCATGACCTCAACCAAAGGCAAATGCTTAATTGACTGAGCCACACAGGCTCCACCAGTACTTATTTTCACTTAAGTACTTACTTAATAGTCTTAATAAAATGTCATCAAATATTTTTCAATTATTTAACTGCAAATATATTATATCTCTTGCATTTGTGTTTTGTCCTTGTTTTCTCTCTGATTATTTAAATTTATATATTTTCCTCTCAGACCCTAGAAGGCTCTCTTTAGACTTTCTTCATGTACTAACTTGAATACATTTACATGATTACCATCTCTTTCAGGTGCATTTACATAATGTTAATATATTCCAGAAGTTTCCATTTGATATCTACATTTTCAGTTTATTTTTAATAATTCAAGTATATTTTTTCCTTCATGTGGTAGTTTCACTTTAATCTAATAGATTTTGTTTTCAAGAATGCCTATTCTTGTTTCATATTTTCTATGGCCTATTGCTGAGGCAATTTGTGTAATAAGATTTTTATTCTTATTCTTAAGTGTGGCTCCTTAAACACATGGGTTGAACATATGTCAAATAAAATTCTGATATAAGCAGGCAATGTATTGTTTATTAAAGATTTTTGAAAAGAAACCCATCATTTTATGATCATTTAAAATATATAATGAAATAGTTAATGTAAAATTAAGAGCATAAAACAGCTAGAATCAAATACTAATTATAACATATCATCAGTTTGGGAAAATGTGATAAGTAAAAAAGACATAGGAAATATTCAGAAAAATATATACATAATTATTAACATTTGTAAATGGGTAAATAAATCAAAGAAATAAAGATAGCATTATATTTTGAAGAAACAAGTCAAAATGTTAATTATCTTTTTAAAAATTTCAAAGAATGTTAACACTGATTTTAAAACTGGGAAAATGAAATAAGAGGCACTTCATACACACACACACACACACACCTGCAATTAGAACAATAATAATAGCTATATTTACTACTAATAATACTATTAAAGATGAATAATTAAATAATAAGCATATTTTTCACAGTAAATTTACTGATTTTTATTGTTTTTAAAATTTAATATGAATATAGCTAATATTCAGCGTTATATTAGTTTCATTAATATTAGATTATAAATATTAGTTGAAACTAATATATATAATCATTGTAAAATACAATGACTCAACAATTTTATACATTATTCAGTGCTCATCATAATAAGTGTGTGTTAATTTGAAGAAATAATTAATAAATTGTAATGCTGAGAGGTAGCGATTAGATGAAACACCTTATTAACAATAAATTAACAGGGATGCCTAGGTGGCTACTTCATTAAGCATCTGCCTTCAGCTCAGCTCATGATCCAGGGGTCTTGGGATCGAGCCCCTCCTCAAGCAGGGAGCCTGCTTTTCCCTCTCTCTCTCCCACTGCTTGTGTTCCCTCTTGCTGTGTCTCTTTTTGTCAAATAAATAAAAATCTTAAAAAAATAATAAATTAACAGTATATAAGGAGGTTTTTAAAATTTTCTCAGGAAAATTAGAAATGTTTATTTTTGTCTAAATATAAAACTAAATGACTGGGAATAATATAACATACAAACACATTGTAGTAGAATGGAAACTGCAGATTTTAAAGATCTGATTTGCAAAAGTGAATGTACTAGCATAAGATAAAGACTCGTCATTGAAAATAACAAGGTACAGCACTACATAAATTATTATCAAATTTGGGGTAGGAGAAAACTTTAAATCCATATACATATATATTTTTATGCACACATTAATAAATAAGCCACGGTGTTCATAATGAATAGATAGGAAAGTAACAGGAAATGAGAACATAAAATTAATGGAATGAACACAGGTCATGTAGTACTTCTAATTTAAAAAAATTTTTTTGAGGATATGGAAAAAGATAATTGATAATTAATCATTTCATATTTTACAATGTTACTAATCAATGAAATGCAGAAAAAAATAATTACAAAGTTGATCAACTTAGCAAGATTTTCAAAAATAGCAAGCATCAACATAGATAAGAATAATGAATGGGCTGTCTCTTCAAATTCTGTTTCAATTATAATTAAAAATGAATTTTGTGCTATTTATCAGAAAACTTACAAGTCCTCATGCATCTTGACATAATAAACCCTTTCTGGATTGCTGATCTAAAATCATTTCTCACATACACAATAATTTATCTGTAAAATTTTGTCATATTTATTAACAGTGATCAAACATTAGAAAAGATAAACTTTAAAAAATATAAATTTATAAGGGCGTTGAGATTGTTAGATTTTTTTAAGAAGCTTAATAAATAATGTATTCTCTTATTTTTTAAAAAAGACGTTTTTTATTATTTATTTATTTGACAGACAGAGATCACAAGTAGGGAGAGGCAGGCAGAGAGAGAGAGGGGGGAAGAAGGCTCCCCACTGAGAAGAGAGCCCGATGTGGGGACCTCGATCCCAGGAAACTGAGATCATGATCTGAACCAATGGCAGAGGCTTTAACCCACTGAGCCACCCAGGAGCCCCAATGTATTCTCTTCAGTACCAGAATTTGTAACCCATTGACAGATGAAAAAGGGGACAGTCAAGTGAAAAACAATAGGTCCTAGATCTGCAAGAAATTCGAATTAGATGAATTCAGCTACTCAGGCACTGTTTCACATTTTCAGATCTCTGCAGAAAAGGGGTTAACCTTTTTACTGCATGTAAAAGAGAAGACTATAACACATAATGTGTGTAAGCATGTAAATATCAAAATATATCCCATTAGTTGCTAAGACACACAGGGCCTATTTTTTCTCTCAAATTCATGAATATGTAGGAGCAGTAAGTGAGAAGTATCATAGTAGAGTTTCCCCCTGCAAAGAACATGAAGCCAGGGAGAAACAGCACACTCCCAGATAATAGTATATCATAGACTGAAACCAGCCATAAGTTATAATTAAATTTATGGACCATTGTTAACCCATGATAATATAGTGCATGGTGAATATAATGCACAGTGAAAATTCTGGGTACTAAATTGAACCTGTAATTTGAATTTGTTTGTAAACATATATTTACAAAGAAATTACTTGTAAACATCCAAAAACCAAGAGTTATTTTCTCTATGTAGTGATTTGCCTTGATTTTTGTTTATTTTTTAAATTGTAATTATTTTTTAAAGATTTACTTATTTGAGAGAGAGAGAAAGCAAGCAGGGGGATGGGCAGAGGGAGAAAGTCTCAAGTGAACTCCCTGCTGAGTGTAGCACCTGGTGCAGGACTTGATCCCAGCACCCCATGATTATGATCTGAACCAAAACCAAGAGTCAGCCTCTTAACTAACTGAGCCACCCAGGATCCCCTTTAAATCTTAATTATTTAAAAAATAAAAACATACACATTTGGAAACACAACAACATTCTGAATAGCCTAACAAAATATAGTAAATAAGATTCACTTGTTCTTCTTTACTATTTTTCTCTGGGAGATTCTGTATGCCTATATAACTATATTTTAGGAAATGATTTGTTTAGTTCATTTAATAGTGCACTGTATTTTTCATTGACTATTTATTCTTTCATAAAGAAGTGTCCAGAGGAGGAGTCAAGATGGCGGTGAAGTAGCAGGCTGAGACTACTTCAGCTAGCAGGAGATCAGCTAGATAGCTTATCTAAAGATTGCAAACACCTGCAAATCCATTGGCAGATCGAAGAGAAGAAGAACAGCAATTCTGGAAACAGAAAAACAACCACTTTCTGAAAGGTAGGACCGGCGGAGAAGTGAATCAAAAGTGATGGGAATATAGACCCCGGGGGGAGGGGCCGGCTCCCGGCAAGCGGCAGAGCAATGGAGCACAAAATCAGGACTTCTAAAAGTCTGTTCCGCTGAGGGATATCACTCCTGAGGCTAAACCAGAGCAAAGCCCACACGGGGTCAGCGTGGCCTCAGGTCCCGCAGGGTCACAGAAGGATCAGGATGTCTGAGTGTCGCAGAGCTTGTGGGTATTGGAACGGGAAAGCTGGCTACAGAGACAGAGCCGACAGTAAGCTCACAGCTCGGTGTTACCTTGAACTAGCCGCAGGCTCAGTGAGCTCGGAGCGCGTCCAGAGGTCAGGTGGACGGGAGTAACTGGGCGCTGTTCTGTGAGGGCACACTGAGGAGTGGAGCCCCGGGCTCTCGGCTCCTCCAGGCTGGAGACCAGGAGGCCGCCATTTGTATTCCCTTCCCCCAGAACTCTATGGAAAGCGCTCAGGGAACAAAAGCTCCTGAAAGCAAACCCAAGCGGATTACTCAGCCGAGCCCCTGGTAAGGGCAGTGCAATTCCGCTTAGGGCAAAGACACTTGAGAATCACTACACCAGGCCCCTCCCCCAGAACATCAACAAGAAATCCAGCCAAGACAAAGTTCATCTACCAAGGAGTGCTGTTTCAATACCAAGGAGAGCAGCAGAATTCCAGAGGAGGAGAAAGCAAAGCATGGAACTCATGGCTTTCTCCCTGTGATTTTTTTAGTCTTGAGGTTAATTTAATTTTTTTATTTTTCATCTTTTTTTTCTCTTCTTCTGCTAATTTTTTTTAACATTTACCCTTTTCTTTTTTAACGTTTTTTAACTAGTTTATCTAATATATATATTTTTTCTTTTTTATATTTTTCTTTATTCTTTTTCTTTAACTCTTTTTTTTTCTTTTTTTCTTTTTTTTCCTTTCTTTCACTTTGAACCTCTTTTAATCCCCTTTCTCCCCCCTCACGATTTAGGATCTCTTCTGAGTTGGTTAAAGCATATATTCCTGGGGTTGTTGCCACCCTTTTAGTATTTTACTTGCTCCTTCATATACTCTTCTCTCGACAAAATGACAAGGCGGAAAAATTCCCCACAAAAATAAGAACAAGAGGCAGTACTGAAGGTTAGGGACCTAATCAATACAGACATTGGTAATATGTCAGATCTAGAGTTCAGAATGACAATTCTTAAGGTTCTAGCTGGGCTCGAAAAATATTAGAGAAACCCTCTCGGGAGATATAAAAGCCCTTTCTGGAGAAATAGAAGAACTAAAATCTAACCAAGTTGAAATCAAAAAAGCTATTAATGAGTGCAATCAAAAATGGAGGCTCTTATTGCTAAGATAAATGAGGCAGAAGAAAGAATTAGTGATATAGAAGACCAAATGACAGAGAATAAAGAAGCTGAGCAAAAGAGGGACAAACAGCTACTGGACCACGAGGGGAGAATTCGAGAGATAAGTGACACCATAAGACGAAACAACATTAGAATAATTGGGATTCCAGAAGAAGAAGAAAGAGAGAGGGGAGCAGAAGGTATACTGGAGAGAATTATTGGGGAGAATTTCCCCAATATGGCAAAAGGAACGAGCATCAAAATTCAGGAGGTTCAGAGAATGCCCCTCAGAATCAATAAGAATAGGCCCACACCCCATCACATAATAGTAAAATTTACAAGTCTTAGTGACAAAGAGAAAATCCTGAAAGCAGCCCGGGAAAAGAAGTCTGTAACATACAATGGTAAAAATATTAGATTGGCAGCTGACTTATCCACAGAGACCTGGCAGGCCAGAAAGAGCTGGCATGATATTTTCAGAGCACTAAACGAGAAAAACATGCAGCCAAGAATTACTATATCCAGCTAGGCTATCATTGAAAATAGAAGGAGAGATTAAAATCTTCCAGGACGAACAACAACTGAAAGAATTTGCAAACACCAAACCAGCTCTACAGGAAATATTGAAAGGGGTCCTCTAAGCAAAGAGAGAGCCTACAAGTGGTAGATCAGTAAGGAACAGAGACCATATAAAGTAACAGTCACCTAACAGGCAATACAATGGCACTAAATTCATATCTCTCAATAGTTACCTTGAATGTTAATGGGCTAAATGCCCCTGTCAAAAGACACAGGGTATCAGAATGGATAAAAAACCAAAACCCATCTATATGTTGCCTCCAAGAAACTCATTTTAAGCCCGAATATATCTCGAGATTTAAAGTGAGGTGGTGGAAAAGAATTTACAATGCTAATGGACATCAGAAGAAAGCAGGAGTGGCAATCCTTATATCAGATCAATTAAATTTTAAGACAAAGACTATAATAAGAGATGAGGAAAGACACTATATCATACTCTAAGGGTCTGTCCAACAAGAAGATCTAACAATTTTAAATATCTATGCCCCCAACGTGGGAGCAGCCAACTATATAAATCAATTAATAACAAAATCAAAAAAACACATCAATAATACAATAATAGTAGGGGACTTTAACACTCCCCTCACTGAAATGGACAGATATTCCAAGCATAATATTAACAAAGAAATAGAAGCCTTAAACGACACACTGGAACAGATGGACATCAGAGATATATTCAGAACATTTCATCCCAAAGCAACAGAATACACATTCTTCTCTAGTGCACATGGAAGATTCTCCAGAATAGATCACATCCTCAGTCCTAAATCAAGACTCGACATGTATCAAAAGACTGGGTTCATTCCCTGCATATTTTCAGACCACAATGCTCTGAAGCTAGAACTCAACCACAAGAGGAAGTTTGGAAAGAACCCAAATACATGGAGACTAAACAGCATCCATCTAAAGAATGAATGGGTCAACTGGGAAATTAAAGAAGAATTGAAAAAATCATGGAAACAAATGATAATGAAAACACAACGGTTCAAAATCTGTGGGACACAACAATGGCAGTCCTGAGGGAAAATATATAGCGGTACAAGCCTTTCTCAAGAAACAAGAAAGGTTTCAGGTACACAACCAATCCCTACAACTAAAGGAGTCGGAGAAAGAATAAGAAAGAAAACCTAAGCCCAGCAGGAGAAGAGAAACCATAAAGATCAGAGCAGAAATCAATGAAATAGAAACCAAAAAACAATAGAGCAAATCAACGAAACTAGGAGCTTTCTTTGAAAGAATTAATAAAATTGATAAACCCCTGGCCAGACTTATCAAAAAGAAAAGAGAAAGGACCCAAATAAATAAAATCATGAATGAAAGAGGAGAGATCACAACTAACACCAAAGAAATACAAACTATTATACGAACATACTATGAGCAACTCTACACAACAAATTTGACAATCTGGAAGAAATGGATGCATTCCTAGAAACATATAAACTACCGCAACTGGACCAGGAATAAATAGAAAGCCTGAACAGACCCATAACCAGTAAGGAGATTGAAAGAGACATTAAAAATCTCCAAACAAACAAAAGCCCAGGGCCAGACGGCTTCCTGGGGGCAATTCTAACAAACATTTAAAGAAGGACTAATTCCTAATCTCCTGAAACTGTTCCAAAAAATAGAAATGGAAGGAAAACTTCCAAACTCATTTTATGAGGCCAGCATCACCTTGATCCCAAAACCTGACAAGGATCCCATCACAAAAAGAGCTATAGACCAATATCCTTGATGAACACAGATGCGAAAATTCTCACCACAATACTAGCCAATAGGATTCAACAGTACATTAAAAGGATTATTCACCACGACCAAGTGGGATTTATTCCAGGGCTGCAAGGTTCGTTCAACATCCGCAAATCAGTCAGTGTGATACAACACATCAATAAAACAAAGAACAAGAACCATATGATACTCTCAATAGATGCTGAAAAAGCATTTGACAAAGTACAGCATCCCTTCCTGATCAAAACTCTTCAAAGTGTAGGGATAGAGGGCACATACCTCAATATCATCAAAGCCATCTATGAAAAATCCACCGCAAATATCATTCTCAATGGAGAAAAACTGAAAGATTTTCCGCTAAGGCCAGGAACATGCCAGGGATGTCCATTATCACCACTGCTATTCAACATAGCACTAGAAGTCCTAGCCTCAGCAATCAGACAACAAAAGGAAATTAAAGGCATCTAAATCGGCAAAGAAGTCAAATTATCACTCTTTGCAGATGATATGATACTATATGTGAAAAACCCAAAAGACTCCACTCCAAAACTGCTAGAACTTGTACAGGAATTCAGTAAAGTGTCAGGATATAAAATCAATGCACAGAAATCAGTTGCATTTCTCTACACCAACAACAAGACAGAAGAAAGGGAAATTAAGGAGTCCATCCCATTTACAATTGCACCCCAAACCATAAGATACCTAGGAATAAACCTAACCAAAGAGACACAGAATCTATACTCAGAAAACTATAAAGTACTCATGAAAGAAATTGAGGAAGACACAAAGAAATGGAAAAATGTTCCATGCCCCTGGATTGGAAGAATAAATATTGTGAAAATGTCTATGCTACCTAAAGCAATCTACACATTTAATGCAATTCCTATCAAAGTACCATCCATCTTTTTCAAAGAAATAGAGCAAATAATTCTAAAATTTATATGGAACCAGAAAAGACATCGAATAGCCAAAGGGATATTGAAAAAGAAAGCCAAAGTTGGTGGCATCACAATTCCGACTTCAAGCTCTATTACAAAGCTGTCATCATCAAGACAGTATGGTACTGGCACAAAAACAGACACATAGATCAATGGAACAGAATAGATCCTCAACTCTATGGTCAACTAATCCTCGACAAATCAGGAAAGAATGTCCAATGGAAAAAAGACAGCCTCTTCAATAAATGGTGTTGGGAAAATTGGGTATTTACCCTAAAGATACAAACGTAGTGATCCAAAGGGGCATGTGTACTCGAATGTTTATAGCAGCAATGTCCACAATAGCCAAACTATGGAAAGAACCTAGATGTCCATCAACAGATGAATGGATCAAGAAGATGTGGTATATATACACAATGGAATACTATGCAGCCATCAAAAGAAATGAAATCTTGCCATTTGCGACAACATGGATGGAACTAGAGCGTATCATGCTTAGCGAAATAAGTCAAGAGGAGAAAGACAACTATCATATGATCTCCCTGATATGAGGAAGTGGTGATGCAACATGGGGGCTTAAGTGGGTACGAGAAGAATAAATGAAAGATGGGATTGGGAGGGAGACAAACCATAAGTGACTCTTAATCTCACAAAACAAACTGAGGGTTGCTGGGGGGAGGGGGTTTGGGAGAAGGGGGTGGTATTATGGACATTAGGGAGGGTATGTGTTTTGGTGAGTGCTGTGAAGTGTGTAAACCTGGTGATTCACAGACCTGTACCCCTGGGGATAAAAATATATGTTTATAAAAAATAAAAAATTATTTTAAAAAAAACTTGAAAAAAAATAAGAAGAAAAAAGATTGCCAGGAAATTATAAACCATTACTAATAAACTAATTGGGCAAAGTTCAGAGATAACATTTTGATTGATTCAAAAGAAAGATATTCAATACTTTCAGATCAAAAGCTTTTGTAAACAACATATTTTTTAAAGGTTTTATTTATTTATTTGACAGAGAGAGAGAGAGTGATCACAAGTAGGCAGAGAGGCAGGCAGAAGCAGGCTCCCTGCCTAGCAGAGATCCCGATGTAGGGATTGATCCCAGGACCCTGAGATCATGACCTGAGCTGAAGGCAGAGGCTTAACCCACTGAGCCACCCACTTACCCCTTTGTAAACAACATATTTTAAACAGCATTACATTATAATGGATTTCTTTGGACTTTAATTTCATGTTTGAGAAAATAGCAAAGGCAATTTCTAGTGTATTGATCCCAAGAATAAAATATTTGCAAGAGGAAACTTTTGAATCATACACTTAGGTGTATGGTAATGATAAATTAACAAATTTATCCCTTATATATTACATCTCTGCATTTGGTAAATTTTAGCCGTCTCTCCAGCTGCATTCCAGTATCCTCATCCATTCTGAGTTACCTGACTAGCTAAAAAACAAGAAAAGATTCAAATCTATTATAAATTTTATAAGGAGATAACCTCCAATTCCTGCTTATTTATAGGCACTAGCTCATCAGATATATTCTCTTAATGGGTATTTGAGTGTGATTTCTTCAGCTTCAATATATAGTTACTTTAAAAATATATAACCTTTAGGGGCGCCTGTGTGGCTCAGTGGGTTAAGCCTCTGCCTTCGGCTCAGGTCATGGTCTCACAGACCTGGGATCAAGCCCCACATAGGACTCTCTGCTCGGCAGGGGGCCTGCTTCCCTTCTTCTCTCTCTCTGCCTGCCTCTCTCCCTACTTGTGATCTCTCTCTCTCTCTCTCTCTCTCTCTCTCTGTCCAATACATAAATAAAATATTATATCTATCTACCGATAGATAGATATAACACCTTTATTTTCCCAATTCACAATACTGTTACTGTAATGACCATCCTTCCAAACTTTGAAGAAAGATATAGTCTCATGAGTGAAAGCAGATGAGGACATCTCAGTCTTATTTCTTGCTAAATGTGATACATGGAAATCTCTGTACCAGTTGTAAACTCAAGTATTTTCAGAGACTAAGAAATTCATACAATAAAGGTGATGGAGCCTTTAGCAAATTGGGGCTCTTATATCACCAGAAGGTGGAAAAAATGTGGAAAGTGTACAGATCTACTATTTTTAGGCCCATTACTTAGTCTACAGGTTGCTAATTGTATCCCCAATTCCATTTAAAAGCCTTTTACTTCAAAACAAACAAAACAAAACTCAAACCTTTTGCCCTGGATTATTCTTTTATATTTACTCTCATTAAAGTTTGGTGAGACATAGAGTACCCGTGTGGCTCAGTCACATGGCAGTGTCTGCCTTCAGCTCAGGTCATGATCCTGGGGTCTTAGGATCAAGGCCCGTGCCGGGCTTCCTGCTCAGCGGGAGCCTCCTTCTCTCTCTTCCTCTGCAGTTGTCCCTCCTTGTGCTATCTCTCTTTCTCTCTCTCTCAAATAAACAATATCTTTTAAAAAAATGGTGAGATTCACTTAAGGCATTGCAGGGAATTTTGTAACATCTAATCTTACATCATTAATCCAATATAAATTGTGAATCTCAAGTTATTACTTATCTTCAAAGGCTGTATATAGGAAGAACTGATCTCTTCCAATTAAAAAAAATAATATTGTCTCTTAATCTTCCATTCAAATTAATTTATGACTGATGATATTTCCAAATTTTATTAAAATTATAAAATGATTTAGATGTATTTATTAACTTTGCATGGCAAACAGCAAAGCATATTAATTTCTTCATTGCTAATAGTATGCTTTTATCATTATGAGCCAGGGTATGTATAAGAGACAACCAAAATTATTACTGTTTTGGGCAGAGGTTCATCGGTGCTTAAATGTAGTAGTCTAAATAATCTCATCCCAAAAAGATTGGTATTAACAACTACTTGTGGGTGCATCTTTACAATTAACATCTCAGTAATAAAGAGATGCTACTTTAAAGCAAGGCTTTCTCAAGTGCGGGCCCCAAAAAGATTCTCATATGGTTAAGGGAGTCAAATCATCTTTATATGCCATTTTTGCACTTCACATGCCATCCTGTTGTCTCTAGTACTACCAGCTCCCAATTATTATCATGTTCAGGCACTTATTCTAGTAGTAAAAGCAAGAATAATAAATTCAGACTTCAGCAGATAAGAAAAAATTGTTTCCAGTACTTATAAAATAAATGCAGACATGAAAAGAGCTACTATTAATGCCTTAACATTTGATATGCATTTTGTCAACCAAAACAGATTTCATATAACATTAAGTTTTATAGTATATTTGTTAGAAAGAATATCACTTTAGTATGGAAACAACTTTTGGTGGACATATTGATTCATTAGTTTATCAAAATAACATGTGGGCAAAACATTTACAGATAAGAGAGATATTTGGAATATCATATTATTCATTAAATCTATTCGTTTTTTATGTTTATTTATTTTGTTTAGTTATCCCTACACCCAACATAGGGTTGAAATTTGTAATCCCAAGATCAAGAGTCACATGCTTTTCTGACTGAGCTGGCCAGATGCCCTCATTCTTCTTTCAATAAACAAATATTTATTATGTTAAAGTGTTTAGTTTTCAGGTGTATATTACAGCTGTTATAAGAAAACTGGAAAAAAAAAAGAAAACTGGAGTTACTCTCTCCCTTTTTTTCACAATTTTTGTCATTTCCTCAGCAAATTTTTATTTTTCATCCAATTTGTACTAAATATTCATATTTGTTTCTTAGCTGCTGTATCAAAATATCACAAACTGGGTGGCTTAAAACAACCAAATTTATTATATCATCATTCTGGAAGCTAAAAGCCCAGGATAAATATGACGGATGTTCCATGCTCCCTCTGAAATATGAAAGGGTGAATCCTTCCTTGCTTCTTCTTGGTTTGTGTTTATTCACCTGCAATCTTTTATGGTCCTTGATTTACAGCTACTACACTTCCACCTCTGCTTCCATCATCACATGGTGTCTCCTCTCTTGGATCTCTGTCTCTTCTCTTAGAGGACACCAATCATATTTGGAAAAATTCTGCTTTGTTTCAGTACTGCCTCATCTTAATTTGATAACATCACAAAGACCCTATTTCCCTGTAAAGTAACATTCATGAATACTGGAAATTTGGGGCACCTGGGTGGCTCAATGGGTTAAAGCCTCTGCCTTTGGCTTAGGTTGTGATCTCAGGGTCTTGGGATGGAGGCCCACATTGGGCTCTCTGATTAGCAGGGATCCTGCTTCTCCCTCTCTCTCTGCCTGACTCTCTGTCTACTTGTGATCTTTCTCTGTCTGTGTCAATAAGTAAATAAAATCTTTTTAAAAAATGAGTACTGGGAATTAGGATTTCAGCATACCTTATTGAGGAACACAGTTCAATCCCAAATATCTTATCCTACAGCCCTCCAAATTTACATTTTTCCTTTGTGCTAAATAGACTCCCTAATCACAATAACCCCCAAAGTAATAATCCATTCTACCATCAACTTAAAGTCTAAAATTTTATCTAAATATCATCAACTCAAAAAGTTCCAAATATTATCACCTCAGTGATTTGAATCAGGTATGGATGAGATTCAATGTATGTGTTCCTCTTTGTGGAAAACAAGCTATTTACTTGGGCGCCTGGGTGGCTCAGTGGGTTAAGCCACTGCCTTCGGCTCAGGTCATGATCTCAGGGTCCTGGGATTGAGTCCTGCATCAGGCTCTCTGCTCAGCAGGGAGCCTCTTTCCTCCTCTCTCTCTCTCTGCCTGCCTCTCTGCCTACTTGTGATCTCTCTCTGTCAAATAAATAAATAAAATCTTTAAAAAAATAAAATAAAATAAAACAAAATCAATGCTAGTGAATTCATAAGATAGACATTCCCATTCCAAAAGGAAGAAATTGCAATGAGTAAAGGGATAATGGGTCCCAAGCAAGATGGCACCTCAGTTGGGCAAATTCTATTAGGTTTCAGGGCCATATAATAAACATCTTTGTCTGGGTACTCTGTCCTCTGGGATTACTGAGATGGCAGCCCTGATCTTTAGGTCCACTAGCATGTGGGGTGGCTGGTCTCACCCTCTGCAGTCCACCACTGACCAGGCCTGTACATGCATGGCTCTGGTCTCAGAGTCTTTCTTCCTTCCTTCACTTTGACTATGTTCCTTTCCTCCCAGAATGGTGACATTTCTTTTGGTATAAAATTTTCAAATTTTTTCTTTCTCTTGTGCAATTCATGAAAGTCCAAAGCAATCAGACAAGAAAGTAGTATACAGATCTTTCCTGTGTAATTGCATTTCTATTCCTGGCTTCCAGTAAGATGGTTGATTAGATCCATGAATTGCACAGCTCATCTCTTGAAAATTTCCCAGCCTCAATATTAGTGTTCTCTCTAGAGCACACTTTCTTCTTTTTTGTAATATGCATATGCTGAGAGTTTTCCAAATCATCGAGTGGTGGTTCTTATTTGCTTAATACTTTATTCTTCAATTTATATCTTTCATCTCACATTTTATTATAAGCAATTTTCCAAATTTTGTTTGAAATTTTCCTCAGCCAAATATCCAAATTCATCACTTGTAAGTCCTACTTCTCACTAAAATTAGTACATCATTCACCTGAGTTCACTTTCAAAAATCTCCTTTTCTCCAATGTCCAATAGTATGTTTGTTATTGCCTTTTTTATCTGATCTCACCAGAAGGAACAAAATATATTCTTCTCTTGTATAATAGCTGGCTGGGTTTCCTTTGGCTCTTTCAACTCAAATACTGTGAAAACAATCACAGAGAAGGTACTAGCCACTCAAATTGTGATTGCAAGACTGCTGAACAGTTTTTAATATAAAAAGCATTAATCATATCACTGGGGGACTCACTTTGGATGGGAAGTCCTTAAGAACTGCTAAGATGTGTGAGGTTAAAGTTAAAAAAAATTGATATCTAAGGATTGCTCATAAGTATAGTAATAATATTAAAGTCATAAATCACAGTTTTAAATAATAAGCATAAATCATCATATAATGCTAATAATTTCTTAATATCAAAACTAATGTTAATTTTTGTATTTCAACCAAGGTATCTGTGATAGTTATGGAGGTGTGCCACCTACATATTTCTTCAAGAAAGAACTCGCTGAGAGCAATGTAGTTATCTAACAGCCTCAAACCACAGTTCTCATGCCAAGGCTATGCATGTTTGAGATTTTCACTGACAAATCATGGCCACGTGAAACAGACTCCAGGTTTTTTCTACCCAAGTTGGGAGTGGACTTTTTTAATGGGCAATCTTATTAATTAATTAATTAATTTTTGATTAACATGTAATGTTTTATTAGCCCCAGGGGTACAGGTCTGTGAATTGCCAGGTTTACACACTTCACAGCACTCACCATAACACATACCCTCCCCAATCGCCATAACCCTACCACCCTCACTCTCCTCTCCTTCCCCTGGCAACCCTCAATTTGTTTCACGAGATTAAGGGTCTTTTATGCTTTGTCTCCCTCCTGATCCCATCTTGTTTTACTTATTCTTTTCCTATCCACAAACCCCCCACGATGCATCTCTACTTCCTCATATCAGGGAGATCATATGATAGTTGTCTTTCTCCAATTGACTTATTTTGCTAAGCATAATAACCTCTAGTTCCATCCATGTTGTCACAAAAGGCAAGATTTAATTTGTGAAGGCTGCATAGTATTCCATTATGTATATATACTACATCTTCTTTATCCATTCATCTGTTGATGGACATCTAAGTTCTTTCCATAGTTTAGCTATTGTGGATATTGCTGCTATAAATATTCAGGTGCATGTGCCCCTTCAGATCACTGCATTTGTATCTTTAAGGTAAATACCCAGTAGTGCAATTGCTGGGTCCTAAGATAGCTCTATTTTCAACTTTTTGAGGAACCTCCATGCTCTTCTCCAGAGTGGTTGCACCAGCTTGCATTCCCACCAACATGTAGGAGGGCTTTCCTTTCTCCTCATCCTCACCAGCAATGTTCATTTCCTGACTTGTTAATTTTAGCCATTCTGACTGGTGAGAGGTGGTATCTCATTGTGGTTTTGATTTGTATTTCCCTGATGCTGAGTGATGTGGAGCACTTTTTCATGTGTCTGTGGGCCATCTGGATGTCTTCTTTGCAGAAATGTCTGTTCATGTACTCTGCCCATTTCTTGATTGGATTATTTCTTCTTTGGTGTTGAGTTTCCTAAGCTCTTTATAGATCTTGGATACTAGCCCTTTATCTGATATGTCGTTTGTAAATATCTTCTCTCATTCTGTCAGTTGTCTTTTGGTTTTGTTAACTGTTTCATTTGCTGTGCCAAAGTTTTTTTATCTTGATGAGGTCCCAATAGTTCATTTTTGCCCTTGCTTCCCTTGCATTTGATGATGTTCCTAGGAAGAAGTTGCTGCAGCTGACGTTGAAGGGGTTGCTGCCTGAGTTCTCCTCAAGTATTTTGATGGATTCCTGTCTCACATTGAGGTCCTTCATTCATTTTGAGTCTATTTTTGTGTGTGGTATAAGGAAATGGTCCAGTTGCATTTTTCTGCATGTGGCTCTACAATTTTCCCAACACCATTTGTTGAAGAGACTGTCTTTTTCCATTGAACATTCTTTCCTGCTTTGTCGAAGAGTAGTTGACCATAGAGTTGAGGGTCTATTTCTGGGGCTCTCTATTCTGTTCCACTGACCTATGTATGTGTTTTTGTGCCAGTATCACACTGTCTTCATGATGACAGCTTTGTAATAGACTTTGAAATCTCGAGTTGTGATGCCACCAACTTTGGCTTTCTTTTTCAACATTCCTCTGGCTATTCAAGGTCTTTTCTGTTGCATATTAATTTTAGGATTATTTGTTCAATTTATTTGAAAAAAATGGATAGGATTTAGATAGGGATTGCATTAAATATGTAGATTGCTTTAAAAAGCATAGACATTTTCACAATATTTGTTCTTCTAATCCAGGAGCATGGAACATTTTTCCATTTCTTTGTGTCTTCCTCAATTTCTTACATGAGTATAGTTTTCTGAGTATAGATTGTTTGCCTCTTTGGTTAGGTTTATTCCTAGGTATCTTGCTGTATTGGGTACAATTATAAATGGGATACGCACCTTAATTTCTCTTTCTTCTGTCTTGTTATTGGTTTAAAGAAATGCAACTGATTTCTGTGCATTGATTTTATATCCTGACACTTTACAGAATTCTTATACAAGTTATAGCAGATTTGGAGTGGAGTCCTTTAAGTTTTCCACATATGGTATCATATCATCTGTGAACAGTGATAGTTTGACTTCTTCTTTGCTGATTTGGATGCCTTTAATTTCTTTTTGTTGTCTGATTGCCGAGGCTAGGACTCCTAGTACTATGTTGAATAGCAGTTGTGATAATGGACATCCCTGCCATGTTCCTGACCTTAGCAGAAAAGCTCTTGGTTTTTCTCCATTGGGAATGATATTTGCAGTGAGTTTTTCATAGATGGGTTGGATAATATTGGGGTATCCCTACACTTTGAAGAGTTTTAATCAGGAAGGGATGCTGTATTTTGTCAAATGCTTTTTCAACAGCTATTGAGAGTATCATATGGTTCTTGTATTTTCTTTTATTAATGTATTATATCACATTGATTGATTAGCAGATGTTGAACCAACCTTGCAGCCTGGAATAAATATCACTTGATCGTGGTGAATAATCCTTTCAATGTACTGTTTGGGTGCTATTGGGAAGTATTTTGGTGAGAGATTTTGCATCTGTGTTCATCAAGGATATTGGTCTGTAATTCTCTTTTTTGATGGGATCCTTGTCTGGTTTTGGGATCAAGGTAATGCTGGCCTCATAAAATGAGTTTGGAAGTTTTACTTCCATTTCTATTTTTCAGAACAGTTTTAGGAGAATAAGAATTAATTCTTCTTTAAATGTTTGGTAGAAGCCATCTGACCCTGGGCTCTTGTTTGTTGGGAGATTTTTGATGACTGCTTCAATCTCCTTACTGGTTATGGGTCTGTTCAGGTTTTCTATTTTTTCCTGTTTCAGTTGTGGTAGTTTATTTATATGTCTCTAGGAATGGACCCATTTTTTCCAGATTTTCAAATTTGCTGGCATATAGTTGCTCATAATATGTACTTATAATTGTTTATATTTCTTTGGTGTAGGTGGTGATCTCTCCTCTTTCATTCATGATTTTATTTATTTGGGTCCTTTCTCTTTTCTTTTTGATAAATCTGGCCAGGGGGTTATCAGTCTTATTAATTCTTTCAAAGAACCAGCTGCTAGTTTTGTTGATTTCTTCTATTGCTTTTTTTTTCTATTTCATTGATTTCTGTTCTGATCTTTATGATATCTCTTCCCCTGCTGGATTTAGGCTTTTTTTTTTCTTTTTTCTGTTCTTTCTCCAGCTCCTTTAGGTGTAGGGTTAGGCTGTGCATTTGAAACCTTTTTGTTTCTTGGAAAAGGCTTGTACAGCTATATATTTTCCTCCCAAGACTGCCTTTGTTGTGTCACACAGATTTTGATCCATTGTGCTTTTATTATCATTTGTTTTCATGATTTTTTTCAATTCTTCTTTAATTTCTTGGTTGACATATTCATTCCTTAGTAGGATGCTCTTTACTCTCCATGTATTTGTGTTCTTTCCAAATTTCCTCTTGTGATTGAGTTCTAGCTTTAGAGAATTGTGGTCTGAAAATATGCAGGGAATGATCCCAATCTTTTGATACCACTTGAGACCTTATTTATTACCCAGGATGTGATCTATTCTGGAGAATCTTCCATGTGCACCAGAGAAGAATGTGTATTCTGTTGTTTTGGGGTGGAATGTTCTGCATATACCTGTGATGTCCATCTGGTCCAGTGTCTCAATTAAAACCTTTATTTCCTTGTTGATCTTTTGCTTGGATGATCTATCCATTTCAGTGAGGGGAGTGTTAAAGTCCCCTACTATTATTGTATTATTTTCGATGTGTTTCTTTGATTTTTTTAATTAATTGATTGATATAGCTGGCTGCTCCCATGGTAGGGGCATATATATTTAAAATTGTTAGATCTTCTTGTTGGACAGGTCCTTTGAGTATGATATAGTGTCCTTCCTCATCTCTTATTATAGTCTTTGGCTTAAAATCTAATTGGTCTAAGGATTGCCACCCCAGCTTTCTTTTTTATGTCCATTAGTATGGAAAATTGTTTTCCATGCCCTCACTTTAAATATGGAGGTCTATTTGGGTCTAAAATGAGTTTCTTGTAGACAGCATATTGATGGGTTTTGTTCTTTTATCCCTTCTGATACCCTGCATCTTTTGACTGGGGCATTTAGCCCATTTACATTAAGAGTAACTATTGAGAGATATTAATTTAGCCCCATTTTATTGCCTGTAAGTTGACTATTACTTTATATTGTCTCTGTTACTTTCTGGCCTGCTATTGCTTAGAGGACCCCTTTCAATATTTCCTATAGAGCTGATTTGGTGTTTACAAATTCTTTTAGTTTTTGCTTGTCCTGGAAGCTTTTAATCTCTCCTATTTTTAATGATAGCCTAGCTGGATATAGTATTCTTGGCTCCATGTTCTTCTCATTTAGTGCTCTGAATATATCATGCCAGTTCTTTCTGGCCTGCCATGTCTCTGTGGATAAGTCTGCTGCCTATCTACTATTTTTACCATTGTATGTTACAGGCTTCTTGTCCCAGGATGTTTTCAGGATTTTCTCTTTATCGCTAAGACTTGTAAATTTTACTATTAGATGATGGGGTGTTGACCTATTCTTACTGATTTTGAGTGGGGTTCTCTGTGCCTCCAGGATTTTGGTTCTTGTTCCCTTTGCCATATTAGGGAAATTCTCTACAATAATTCTCTCCAATATACCTTGGGCTCTCCTCTCTCTTCTTCTTCTGGAATCCCAATTATTCTAATGTTCTTTCATCTTATGGTATCACTTTTCTCTCAAATTCTCCCCTCGTGGTCCAGTAGTTGCTTGTATCTCTTTTGTTCAACTACTTTATTCTCTGTCATTTGGTCTTCTATATCACTAATTCTCTCTTCTGCCTCATTTATCCTACAGTTAGAGGCTCCATTTTTTTATTGCACCTCATTGATAGCTTTTTTGATTTCAACTTGGTTAGATTTTAGTTCTTTCATTTCTCCAGAAAGGCTTTTGTTTCTCCAGACAGGGCTTCTCTAATATCTTCCATGTCTTTTTTGAGTTCGGCTAGCACCTTGAGAATCTTCATTCTGAACTCTAGATCTAACATATTACCAATGTCTTTATTATGTCCCTAGGCTTTAGCACTGCCTCTTGTTCTTTTTTTTTGTGGTGAGTTTTTCCACCTTGTCATTTTATCCAGATAACAATATATGAAGGAGTGAATACCATACTAAAAGGGTGGCAAAGGCCCCAGGAAAATGTGCTTTAACCAAATGAGAAGAGACCCCAGACCATGGGGCTAAGAAAGGAGTAAAAAGAAGTAAAGTAAAAAAGAATTAGAAAAAAAAAGAAAAAATATATTTAAAAAAATGCATATATATTAGACTGGTGAATAGAACAGGGTCACCCACCTAATTTGCAGTGTATTTTGATCTCTTAGAAGAAACTACCTCCTAAAATGTTAAAGAATGAAAACATATATAAGGGTAAACACAATGAAAGGATGGAATATGACTAAAAAGATGAAAAAACAATTAATTTTTAAAGAAGGAATTGATAAGTTGGTTGGGAGAATAAAGAAAAGTAAGTGGAGAAAATTTGCTCAGGGTGGAGAATAGAACAAAGCCCTGTGCTAGATTTAGGGTATATTTTGATCTATTAGAAGAAGTTGTATCCCAATTTTTTTTTAGGAAAAAAAAAAAACCCAATGTGTATACCAAAAATAAAGTTTGATACTATGAAGGATAACATATGACTGTAATAATGAAGGTTCAAAAGAGATTTATTTTTTTTTCTTTTTCTTTTTTATGGAAGGTATTGTTAAACTAGTTAAAAAACGTTTAAAGAGGAAAGGGTAAAAGTTAAAAAAGAATTTAACAGAAGAAAAATAAAATAAAATAAAATAAATTAACTTTGAAAGACTAACAAATCATGGGGAGCAAACCACGAGTTCCATGATTTGTTTTCTCCTCCTCTGGAATTCTATTGTTCTCCTTGGTAAGTGAATTTAGTCTTGGCTGGATTTCTTGTTGATCTTCTGGGGGATGGTCCTGTTGGTGATTCTGAAGTGTCTTTGCCTGAGGTGGAATTGCACTGTCCCTTACCAGGGGCCATGCTAAGTAATCTACTCGGATTCACTTCTGGGAGCTTCTGTTCCCTGAACGCTTTCTGTAGAGTTCTGAGGACAATGAAAATGGTGGCCTCCCAATATCTGGCCCAGAGGAACCGAGAGCTCGGTGCCCCACTCCTCAGTTTGCCCTCAGAGAAAAGCGCTTAATCAGTCCTGTCTCCCTGGCCTCCAGCTGTGCTCTGAGCTCACCCAGCCTCTGACCAAGCGTCTCTGTCTCTGGCACATAGCCCTGCCTGCACATTCTGCAGATCCCTGTGCTCTTTTGTGGGGGGTCTCCCCATAACTTGTGTGGGTCTCCACTCACAGACCGGTGGCCTGTGCCATGGAAACCCTGAGTTGAGAGCTCACTCCTCAGCTCTGTCTCTGTAGTCGGCTTCCCTGCTCTAATACCTGTGAGCTCTGTGACACTCAGACACTCCCAATCCTTCTGTGACCCTGTGGGACCTGAGACCACGCTATCCCCGCATGGGCTTCACCCCAGCTTAGCCTCTGGAGCGATGCCCATCGGTGGAGCAGACTCTTAAAAACTCTGATTTTGTGCTCTATTGCTCCACCACTTGCTGGGAGCCAGACCTTCCCCCCGCAATCTATCTTCCCATCGCTTTAGATTCAGTTCTCTGCCAGTCCTACCTTTCAGGAAGTAGTCGATTTTCTGTTCCTAGAATTGCTGTTCTTCTTCTCTTCGATCTCCTGTTGGATTTGTAGGTGTTCAGAATGGCTTGATAAGCTATTGAGTTTATCAATAAGCTTGATAAGCTACCTGATGTCGTCTAAGCCTGCTACTTATCTGCTTTCTCCCTCTTTAATGGGCAATTTTTGCCTTGAAGCCCTCCACCAACCTGGATGAGGAATTCTCACAAATGAACTGCAGTCTGAAGGCCTTGGACTGAATCCTCTTTTCTTCTAGGTTTTCCATGCCCATTGCAATACTCACTACCCTTTACCAATCACAAGTGTTTCCTCCTCAAAATCCTTTGTGCTTCTAATTCCTTTTCATAATATCCAAACTGCCAGAATATTAATATCTAATTAATTATGGCTAATTTGACTCAGAGGTCAAACTCCACATGCAATCAATTTTCTGTCTTCTTCTACACTAAAAAAGTAATACTCAATTAAATGTTGGCAGTAAGTGTTTGGTAGCATTGAACAATTTCCTTTTTCAGATTAAACATGGATGCAGAAGTTTTGGTGAGACTCACACTGATGTTTTCTTTATATATTCTGGCTACTGCTAAAGCAATAAGCACAGCATAATCAAAAGTGACTCACCTTGGGAGTCTCCATAAATAGATGCACCTTAATGCATTTTGGGTGCATTTGACTTGTGAAAGTATTTTTTTATGTCCTGGTGAAGTATTTGAACACCATTTTCAATGTGCCTCATAACATTTCTTTGTTTTCTTAGTCAAAAAATTAAAGGAAATAACATATTGGAAAAGAGTCAGACTCCAGTAATCAAACTATTTGTAATAAGAAGTTCCTTTTTAAGAGCTCCCATCTTTGTAAGAAATTCTGAACATTAAAATTCATGATAACTTGATTCTAAAGAAACAGATCCATGTGATTTTAGGAAAAGAATATATTTCTCATAGATACCACTTTAACAAGTCATTTAAATCATAAAAATATTGTCTTTGCTGGTATTATCAGTGTCATAGGAAATGATATCATCTCATCTTTCATATCATAACACCTTTAGTCTTGTCAGACAGCATACTTCAATACATTTCCTTAAAAGGGTTTTTTAAAAAATATTTTAGGTCTTTTTTCAACTCTAAATTTTGTGTAAATATACACAATTTCACTGCTACTCTTCAGCAAATTTCAAAAGAGAAAAAGACCAAATAATTTCTGAGCAAACTTTTCCTCAAGAGCTAACATTGCCTTCTATTTTCACTTACCTGATGATGAGTGATGTTGACCACCTTTTCATGTGTCAACAGACACATGACCATCTGGACGTCTTCTTTGGAAAAATGTCTATTTACGTTTTCATCCCATTTCTTAACTGGCTTATTTATTTTTCGGGTGTTGAGTTTGAAAAATTCTTTATAGCTTTTGGATATTAAGCTTTTTCAGATATGTCATTTGCGAATATCTCCTCCCAGTGAAAGGTTGCCTTTTACATTTGTTGATTATTACCTTTGTTGTGCTGAAGCTTTTTATCTTAAAATCCCAATAGCTCATTTTTGCTTACCTCAGAAGACATGTCTAGTAAGAAGGTTATATGACCTAGGTCACAAAGGTTGCTAACAGCATTGCTGCAGGATTTTAATGGTTTCCTCTCTCTCATTTAGGTCTTTAATCCATTTTGAATTTATGTTCATGGGTGGTGTAAACAAACATACAGTTTCACTCTTTTGGATGCTGTTGTCCCAACACCATGTGTTAAGACACTGTCTTTTTTCCATTGGATATTTTTTCCTGTTTTGTTGAAGACTAGTTGATCATACAGATGTGTGTCCATTTCTGGAGTTTCTGTTCTGTTTCATTTATCTGTGTCTGTTTTTGAGCCAGTACCATCCTATCTGGATGACAACAGCTTAAAGTCTGGAACTGTGCTGACTCTTGGCTTTTCTTTTTCAGGATTGCTTTGGATATTGGGGATCTTTTATGGTTCCATACAAATTTCAGGATTGTTTGTTCTAGGTCTACAAAAAACATTGGTGATATCTTCATGGGGATTTCATTAAATGTGTAGATTGTTTTGTCTAGTCAAACATTTTAAAAGTATTTATTCTTTCACTCCATGAGCCTGGGATGTTTTTTTCATTTCTCTGTGTCACCTTCAATTTTTTTCTTAAGTGTTCAATATTTTCAGAGTACAGGTCTTTTACCTCAGATACAGGTTTATTCCTAGGTATCTTATCGGATTTGGTGCAATTATAAATGGGATTTATTCCTTGATTTCTCTTTCTGCTGCTTCATTGTTAGTGTATAGAAGTGCAATAGATTTCTGTATGTTTATTTTATATTCTGTGACTTTGCTGAATTTATATATCAGTTTTAATATTTTTATACAGTCTCTTGAGTTTCTTATGTAGAATATCATGTCATCTGTGAATAATGAGGTACAACCTCACAAATGTCAGTTGGCTAAAATTAACAACACAGGAAACAACAGATTCTCGTGAAGCTGTTGATAAAGAGAAACCCTCTTGCACTCTTGGTGGGAATGCAAACTGGTACAGCCACTCTGGAAAACAGCATGGAGGTTCTTCAAAAAGTTAAAAGTAGAACTACTCTAAAACCTAGCAATCACACTTAGGTACTTACCCAAAGGATATGAAATCACTGATTTGAAGGGGCATATACACCACAATGTTTATAGCAATATAATCAGCAATAATAAAATCATAGAAAGAATCCACATACCCATTGAGTAAAGAAGATATATATAGATATAGATATCGATATAGATATAGATAGATAGATAGATATAAATTACTCAGCCATCAAAACTAATGAAATTTTGCCATGTGCAACAATGTGAATGGAGACTATTATGCTAAGCAAAATAAGTCAGAGAAAGACAAATACAATGTGATTTCATATGTATGTGGAATTTAAGAAATAAGACAGATGAACAGAGGGGAAAGAAAAAACAAAAAACAAAAAACAAAAAATGATGGAGAGGAAGGCATACCATAACAGACTCTCAAGTATACAGAACAAACTGAGGCTTCTGGAGGGGAGGTGGGCAGGGGATGTGCTAAATAGATTATGGGTATTAAGGAGGGCACTTGCTGTGATGAGTAGTGGATGCTATATGTAAGTGATGAATCACTAAATTCTAGTCCTCAAAACAATATTACACTATATGTTAACTAACTGGAATTTAAATAAAAATTGAAAAAATAAAACAAAAATAATAAGTAGGATGGCCTGGGTAGCTCAGTTAGTTAAGCATTTGCCTTTGACTCAGGTCATGATCTCAGGGTCCTGGAATCAAGCCCCACATTGGGCTCCCTACTCTGCAGGGACCTTACTTCTCCCTCTCCCTCTGCTATTACTTTTGCCTGTGTGCTCTCTCTCTCTCCTCAAATAAATTAATAAAATCTTTAAATAACAATAGTAATAGTAATAATAATAATAGATACAAATTAAAATATAAAATAAAGAGTATTTTGCATGAAAATAAAATTTTAAAAAACTTAAAATTTCAGCAGTTTGTTCTATTATGTTTCCATTGTTTTCCCACAGTTAAATTTTATTCTTAGCATATTTTTCTTATTTATTTATTTATTTATTTATTTACTATGGAAGAAATTATTGCAATCCCAACAAATCCATCTACAAATTCTACTGATTTTGACGTTTTAAAACTTTGCTAATGGTAAGGTAATTTTGAGTGAGTTGCTGTATTTTGACAGTAATTTGACTATAAAAGCAATTTAAAAGTGAAAGGATGTGTGGTTTATTCTCTCTTTTCCTGCCTTTTTATCTGCTTATAATCTTATTTGTGACTCAAAAACTTAAAATATAAGTTCATTAGTTTTAAGTGAAGGATTACTCTCTTTTCATTAAGAACAATATTTCTCAACAACTTCACAAATACTGTTTTTGGTCCTGTAGTATATACTTCTTTAAGTTTCTTCACATTTTAACAAATAAGTTCATAGTAACTTTGCTTTGAGTATCCTACTTACCAAAGAGTATAGATTGTTTAATACTATAATAGTGAATAGAATATGTAAACTAAAGCTGGTACACAAAAGTAACCTAAATTTATAGTTACTATGTCCATCACAGTCAATAAAATATTTTTGAGTACTTCCTATTCATCTAGCTTCCATCTAGATGTCAAAGATAAAGAAATATTTCATATTTACAGCCCTCATGTTATTTAAATATTAAAAAAAGACAGGACAAAAAGGCTAAGTGGGAAAGGAGAGATAAATAAAAACTTGTTAAGGATAATAAGAAAAAATATTACCTTTTTTTCTATATTCTTCCTTTATTTTTATACTTAGCTATAATCCTCAATATTTCATTATGAATATAATAATTTATTGAATATTTAATAGTTGAATGGAATAATTTAACAGAGCATATACTCCTCTATTGGACTATCAAAAGAATACCCATCTCCATTATCTACATAATTTCTTAGCACTTATAATAATAATAAAGTCCCTGTTATTTATTTTTATTTGTTATTTATTTATTTATATTATTTTGTCCTCCTAATGTTTGTGAACCTAATTGAAGGCATTTCTTAGCATAACTTGAGAAAGGAATGTTTTACCTGGGTTCTGTCCAATTACTGAAAGGTTGAGGTTACATATCTGCTCAGAAGTTTGCTTGGTAACTTAAGAAGATAATACAAATAATTCAAAATCATTTGAAGTTAGAAATCCCATCTCCCCTCATATTAATGTAACCGAAACAACAAACTCTCTAACAACAGGGGATATATCTTCAATATTTAGTGTACAGCCTATCAAATAATGGATGCCAAGTATACAGTGGAATGGTGGCATACATTAATAAATTGTTAAATATCAGGGTTGACGTTCTTGATATTATTCCTTAATTTTTATCAATAAATTACTAAAATTTCTGTATTTTATTAATAATAATTTCATACATATTTATTGTACTAAAAGGCAATGGTATTTTGTTTAAACAAATTTTCTTGTTAGGAAAAATCACTATCCTTCACACTCATGAATGTTGCTTTCTCCAGCTTTAGTAGTTAGTTCTAATTGTCTTGAATGTGTTAAACTATTATATGAATTTTCATGTTACATCATCCTAGATTTATTGAAGGTTTCTAACTATCACAAGCTGTACAGGCAAAGGAAGAGAGAGGAAAAACAAAACAAAACAAAAGAATGAGAATCCCTTCTTTGGATATGCTGAAATGCCAGAAATGGAATTTTAAATGTAGATGAGAGTTTAAATGTTATAAGTTAAAGCATTGTTCTATAACACAGAATACTGAGATCTGAGGAGGTAACTAATTCAGCTTTTCTGAGCCAGGTCTGGCCTCAGCATTGATTTAATCCAGATCACCTTGCCCAGATAGTGTCGACTCACATTCAATTAATTTATTTCCACTTTATTGTTTCCAAATGAAGCATCCTTATAGTTTTTCTTGTTCTGCTACAATAGTTTATCTTCAGTAATCTAGAAAATTAAAATTATTTTTTCTAGACCATACTTTTTTAAAGAGATTTTTAAAAATATTTATTTATTTGAGAGGAGGAGAGAGAGAATGAGAGTGAGCACAAGCAGGTAGAAGAGCAGAGGGAGAGGGAGAAGGAGACTTCCTGCTGAGCAGGGAGCCCAACGTGGGGCTCTATCCCAGGACCCTGGGATCATGACCTGAGGTCAAGGCACACACTTAACAAAGAGCCACCCAGGCACCCCATTTCTAGATCATTCTTGCCATTTATATATGTAAATATATATATATGTATATATATATATATACATATATATATATTTAAGCTATGAGAATGTGAGAGATTATTCCTGATTTGAATGTGTTTTACAAAGAGCCATTTATTTAACTGTCCTCTTTGATGATGATTGAGATTTAGATCTTTAGGATTTTCTTTTATACTTTTCTAACAAGAGTAGCCTTTTAAAGTTTCACTTTGCGTCATGGTCGATAGTTGGCACAATGTAAATGGAAACTTCTTTTTTTAAAATTTTTTATTTTTTATAACCATATTTTTATTCCCAGGGGTACAGGTCTGTGAATCGCCAAGTTTACACACTTCACAGCACTCACCAAAGCACATACCGTCCCCAATGTCCATAACCCCACCCCCCTTCTCCCATCCCCGACCCAGCAACCCTCAGTTTGTTTTGTGAGATTTAGAGTCACTTATGGTTTATCTCCCTCCCAATCTCATCTTGTTTCATTGATTCTTGTCCTACCCACTTAAGCCCCCATGTTGCATCCCCACTTCCTCATATCAGGGAGATCATATGATAGTTGTCTTTCTCTAATTGACTTATTTCGCTAAGCATGATATGCTCTAGTTCCATCCATGTTGTCGCAAATGGCAAGATTTCATTTCTTTTGATGGCTGCATAGTATTCCATTGTGTATATATACTACATCTTCTTGATCCATTCATCTGTTGATGGACATCTAGGTTCTTTCCATAGTTTGGCTATTGTGGACATTGCTGCTATAAACATTCGGGTGCAGGTGCCCCTTTGGGTCACTATGTTAGTATCTTTAGGGTAAATACCCAGTAGTGCATTTGCTGGGTCATAGGGCAGTTCTATTTTCAAAATTTTGAGGAACCTCCATGCTGTTTTCCAGAGTAGTTGCAAGAGCTTGCATTCCCACCAACAGTGTAGGAGGGTTCCCCTTCTCCGCATCCTCGCCAGCATCTTTCATTTCCTGACTTGTTGATTTTAGCCATTCTGACTGGTGTGAGGTGATATCGCATTGTGGTTTTGATTTGTATTTCCCTGATGCCGAGTGATATGGAGCACTTTTTCATGTGTCTGTTGGCCATCTGGATGTCTTCTTTGCAGAACTGTCTGTTCATATCCTCTGCCCATTTCTTGATTGGATTATTTGTTCTTTAGGTGTTGAGTTTGCTAAGTTCTTTATAGATTTTGGACACTAGTCCTTTATCTGATATGTCGGTTGCAAATATCTTCTCCCATTCTGTCAGTTGTCTTTTGATTTTGTTAACTGTTTCCTCTGCTGTGCAAAAGCTTTTGATCTTGATGAAATCCTAATAGTTCATTTTTGCCCTTGCTTCCCTTGCCTTTTGCGTTGTTCCTAGGAAGATGTTGTTGCGGCTGAGGTCGAAGAGGTTGCTGCCTGTGTTCTCCTCAAGGATTTTGATGGATTCCTTTCGCACATTGAGGTCCTTCATCCATTTTGAGTCTATTTTCGTGTGTGGTGTAAGGAAATGGTCCAATTTCATTTTTCTGCATGTGGCTGTCCAATTTTCCCAACTACATTTATTGAAGAGGCTGTCTTTTTTCCATTGGACATTCTTTCCTGCTTTGTCGAAGATTAGTTGACCATAGAGTTGAGAGTCTATTTCTGGGCTCTCTATTCTGTTCCATTGATCTATGGGTCTGTTTTTGTGCCAGTACCATGCTGTCTTGATGATGACAGCTTTGTAATAGAGCTTGAAGTCCGGGATTGTGATGCCACCAACGTTGGCTTTCTTTTTCAATATCCCTTCGAGGTCTTTTCTGGTTCCATATAAATTTTAGAATTATTTGTTCCATTTCTTTGAAAAAGATGGATGGTACTTTGATAGGAATTGCATTAAATGTGTAGGTTGCTTTAGGTAGCATAGACATTTTCACAATATTTATTCTTCCAATCCAGGAGCATGGAACATTTTTCCATTTCTTTGTGTCTTCCTCAATTTCTTTCATGAGTACTTTATAGTTTTCTGAGTATAGATTCTGTGTCTCTTTGGTTAGGTTTATTCCTAGGTATCTTATGGTTTTGGGTGCAATTGTAAATGGGATTGACCCCTTAATTTCCCTTTCTTCTGTCTTGCTGTTGGTGTAGAGAAATGCAACTGATTTCTGTGCATTGATTTTACATCCTGACACTTTACTGAATTCCTGTATAAGTTCTAGCAGTTTTGGAGTGGAGTCTTTTGGGTTTTCCACATATAGTATCATATCATCTGCGAAGAGTGATAATTTGACTTCTTCTTTGCTGATTTAGATGCCTTTAATTTACTTTTGTTGTCTGATTGCTGAGGCTAGGACCTCTAGTACTATGTTGAATAGCAGTGGTGATAATGGACATCCCTGCCGTGTTCCTGACCTTAGCGGAAAAGCTTTCAGTTTTTCTCCATTGAGAATGATATTTGCGGTGGATTTTTCATAGATGGCTTTGATGATATTGAGGTATGTGCCCTCTATCCCTACACTTTGAAGAGTTTTAATCAGGAATGGATGCTGTACTTTGTCAAATGCTTTTTCAGCATCTATTGAGAGTATCATATGGTTCTTGTTCTTACTTTTATTGATGTGTTGTATCACATTGACTGATTTGCGGATGTTGAACCAACCTTGCAGCCCTGGAATAAATCCCACTTGGTCGTGGTGAATAATCTTTTTAATGTACTGTTGAATCCTATTGGCTAGTATTTTGTTGAGTATTTTCGCATCTATGTTCATCAAGGATATTGGTCTATAGCTCTCTTTTTTGGTGGGATCCTTGTCTGGTTTTGGGATCAAGGTGATGCTGGCCTCATAAAATGAGTTTGGAAGTTTTCCTTCCATTTCTATTTTTTGGAACAGTTTTAGGAGAATAGGAATTAGTTCTTCTTTAAATGTTTGGTAGAATTCCCCTGGGAAGCCGTCTGGCCCTGGGCTTCTGTTTGTTTGGAGATTTTTAATGACTGTTTCAATCTCCTTACTGGTTATGGGTCTGTTCAGGCTTTCTATTTCTTCCTGGTTCAGTTGTGGTAGTTTATATGTTTCTAGGAATGCATCCATTTCTTCCAGATTGTCAAATTTATTGGCGTAGAGTTGCTCATAGTATGTTCTTATAATAGTTTGTATTTCTTTGGTGTTAGTTGTGATCTCTCCTCTTTCATTCATGATTTTATTTATTTGGGTCCTTTCTCTTTTCTTTTTGATAAGTCTGGCCAGGGGTTTATCAATTTTATTAATTCTTTCAAAGAACCAGCTCCTACTTTTGTTGATTTGTTCTATTGTTTTTTGGGTTTTTATTTCATTGATTTCTGCTCTGATCTTTATGATTTCTCTTCTCCTGCTAGTCTTAGGGTTTCTTTCTTGTTCTTTCTCCAGCTCCTTTAGGTGTAGGGTTAGATTGTGTACCTGAGACCTTTCTTGTTTCTTGAGAAAGGCTTGTACCGCTATATATTTTCCTCTCAGGACTGCCTTTGTTGTGTCCCACAGATTTTGAACCGTTGTATTTTCATTATCATTTGTTTCCATGATTTTTTTCAATTCTTCTTTAATTTCCCGGTTGACTCATTCATTCTTTAGAAGGATGCTGTTTAGTCTCCATGTATTTTGGTTCTTTTCAATCTTCCTTATGTGGTTGAGTTCTAGCTTTAGAGCATTGTGGTCTGAAAATATGCAGGGAATGATCCCAATCTTTTGATACCGGTTGAGTCCTGTTTTAGGACCGAGGATGTGATCTATTCTGGAGAATGTTCCATGTGCACTAGAGAAGAATGTGTATTCTGTTGCTTTGGGATAAAATGTTCTGAATATATCTTTGATGTCCATCTGGTCCAGTGTGTCCTTTAAGGCTTTATTTCCTTGCTGATCTTTTGGTTGGATGACCTGTCTATTTCAGTGAGGGGAGTGTTAAAGTCCCCTACTATTATTGTATTATTGTTGATGTGTTTCTTTGATTTTGTTATTAATTGGTTTATATAGTTGGCTGCTCCCACATTGGGGGCATAGATATTTAAAATTGTTAAATCTTCTTGTTGGACAAACCCTTTGAGTATGATATAGTGTCCTTCCTCATCTCTTATTATAGTCTTTGGCTTAAAATCTAATTGATCTGATATAAGGATTGCCACTCCTGCTTTCTTCTGATGTCCATTAGCATGGTAAATTCTTTTCCACCCCCTCTCTTTAAATCTGGAGGTGTGTTCGGGCTTAAAATGGGTTTCTTGGAGGCAACATATAGATGGGTTTTGTTTTTTTATCCATTCTGATACCCTGTGTCTTTTGACAGGGGCATTTAGCCCATTAACATTCAGGGTAACTATTGAGAGATATGAATTTAGTGGCATTGTATTGCCTGTAAGGTGACTGTTACTGTATATGGTCTCTGTTCCTTGCTGATCTACCACTTGTAGGCTCTCTCTTTGCTTAGAGGACCCCTTTCAAGATTTCCTGTAGAGCTGGTTTGGTGTTTGCAAATTCTTTCAGTTGTTGTTTGTCCTGAAAGCTTTTAATCTCTCCTTCTATTTTCAATGATAGCCTAGCTGGATATAGTATTCTTGGCTGCATGTTTTTCTCGTTTAGTGCTCTGAAAATATCATGCCAGCTCTTTCTGGCCTGCCAGGTCTCTGTGGATAAGTCAGCTGCCAATCTAATATTTTTACCATTGTACGTTACAGACTTCTTTTCCCAGGCTGCTTTCAGGATTTTCTCTTTGTCACTAAGACTTGTAAATTTTACTATTATGTGACGGGGTGTGGGCCTATTCTTCTTGATTTTGAGGGGCATTCTCTGAACCTCCTGAATTTTGATGCTCATTCCCTTTGCCATATTTGGGAAATTCTCCCCAATAATTCTCTCCAGTATACCTTCTGCTCCCCTCTCTCTTTCTTCTTCTTTTGGAATCCCAATTATTCTAATGTTGTTTCATCTTATGGTGTCACTTATCTCTCGAATTCTCCCCTCGTGGTCCAGTAGCTGTTTGTCCCTCTTTTGCTCAGCTTCTTTATTCTCGGTCATTTGGTCTTCTATATCACTAATTCTTTCTTCTGCCTCATTTATCCTAGCAGTGAGAGCCTCCATTTTTGATTGCACCTCATTAATAGCTTTTTTGATTTCAACTTGGTTAGATTTTAGTTCTTTTATTTCTCCAGAAAGGGCTTTTATATCTCTCGAGAGGTTTTCTCTAATATCTTCCATGCCTTTTTCGAGCCCGGCTAGAACTTTGAGAATTGTCATTCTGAACTCTAGATCTGACATATTACCAATGTCTGTATTGATTAGGTCCCTAGCATTCGGTACTGCCTCTTGTTCTTTTTTTTGTGTTGAATTTTTCCGTCTTGTCATTTTGTCCAGAGAAGAGTATATGAAGGGGCAAGTAAAATACTAAAAGGGTGGCAACAACCCCAGTAAAATATGCTTTAACCAAATTAGAAGAGATCCCAAATCGTGAGGGGGGAGAAAGGGGATAAAAAGAGGTTCAAAAAGGAAGAAAGAAAAAAAAAAGAAAAAAGAAAGAAAAAAAAAGAAAAAGATTAAAAAAAAAAAGAAAACACCTAAGAAAAATATAAAAAAGAAAAAATATATGTATTAGATAAACTAGTAAAAAATCGTTAAAAAAGAAAAAGGTAACAGTTAAAAAAAATTTTACCCGAAGGCGAGAAAAAAAAACAAAAAATGAAAAAGAAAAAAATTAAATTAACCGCAAGACTAAAAGAAATCACAGGGAAAAAGCCATGAGTTCCGTGCTTTGCTTTCTCCTCCTCTAGAATTCTGCTGCTCTCCTTGGTATTGAAACCGCACTCTTTGGTAGGTGAACTTGGTCTCGGCTGGATTTCTTGTTGATCTTCTGTGGGAGGGGCCTGTTGTAGTGATTCTCAAGTGTCTTTGCCCCAGGCGGAATTGCACCGCCCTTACCCAGGGCCGGGGTGAGTAATCCGCTTGGGTTTGCTTTCAGGAGCTTTTGTTCCCTGAGCGCTTTCCGTAGAGTTCCAGAGGACGGGAATACAAATGGCGGCCTCCTGGTCTCCGGCCCGGAGGATCCGAGAGCCCAGGGCCGCACTCCTCAGTGCGCGCTCAGAGAACCGCGCCCAGTTACTCCCGTCTGCCTGACCTCCGGCCGCTCTCTGAGTTCACCGAGCCTGCGACCGGTTCAAGGTCACCCCGAGCTGCGAGCTTACTGTAGGCTCTGTCTCTGTAGCCGGCTTTCCTGTTCCAAGCTCTGCGACACTCAGACACCCCCGATCCTTCTGTGACCCTGCGGGACCTGAGGCCACGTTAACCCCGTGTGGGCTTTGCCCCGGGTAGCCTCTGGAGCGATGTCACTCAGCGGAACAGACTTTTAAACGTCCTGATTTTGTGCGCTGTTGCTCCGCCGCTTGCCAGGAGCCAGCCCCTCCCCCCGGGGTCTATCTTCCCGTCGCTTTGGATTCACTTCTCCGCCGGTCCTACCTTTCAGAAAGTGGTTGTTTTTCTGTTTCCAGAATTGCTGTTCTTCTTCTCCTCGATCTGCGGATGGATTTTCAGGTGTTTGCAATCTTTAGATAAGCTATCTAGCTGATCTCCGGCTAGCTGAAGTAGTCTCGGCCTGCTACTTCTCCGCCATCTTGACTCCTCTCCTTTTTTCAAGTTTTTATTTAAATTCCATTTAGTTAACATACAGGATAATATTAGCTTCTGGTGTAGAATCTAGTGATTCTACACCTGGTGCTCATCACAAGTGTGTTCCTTAATCCCCATTATCTTTTTAAACCATCCTCCACCCGTCTTCCTTCTGGTAACCCTCAGTTTGTTCTCTATAGTGAAGAGTCTGTGGTCTTTTTCAAACCAAGATAAAGAATGGCAAGTTCCCAAGTATAGGACCACTTTTGAATTTTCTGATCTACAGAATATATGTAAGGCACTATAGTCTTATGTTATTTATTGCAATACTTTGCTTGAACCAGGATCATAGGAGATAAGATCCTGAACACAAATGGTGATGATGATGACAGCAGGAGCAACAGGAAATAAAAGAAACATGATGCAGAGTCTATGGCTGTTGTCGTGGCCCTACTGACAGATTGAGATGCCTCACTGGTCAGAGGTATTTGACATCATGTGTCCAACATTTCATAACCAAAGATAGACCAGTGAATTTTCTTGGTAGCTGCACTCTTGATGCATAGATATATTTTTTATTAGTTCCTCTTTTACTTCTATAGCATATTTTTAATTATCTTTGGGATATTAGACTTCTGTCAATACCCACAAATTTTTGCTGTTGTGGTTCTCTCTTGAGCACACAGCAATAGTCCCAGGTAATGCTTCAGCCTTGTTTGTCTTCCTGAGGCCTGAATATCTCTACATTTCTATTGTCAGCTTGACTCCTAACTTATCTCCTGCAGCTTGCTTCTGAACAAAATCATTGACTTAGGGATAAAATGTCCATCCAGTGGTTTTTCCATAGAAAGTCATGACTCAAGTCTGAAATTTCATAGCTAAGTGATTTCCAGCTAAGATGTTCTTAAATGTTCTTTCCTTGATATACTTTCTGTTTTAAATATGTAACAGTGATAGATAAAGTATAAAACAAAACTAACTAGACAAAACAATACAAAGAACAAAGGTAAACCTACTTATGAGCTGAAGGTGAAGCAACACTATAAAGAGGGAAGAAGGACTGAAGCTGATGTATTGCCAGGTTCAGGTCAAGGAACAGGCAGTAGTAGCTCAAAAGTTGGCAACTCCAAAGGAAAGGAATTAAAACTTCTTCAAAGGTGAAAATAAGACATAAAAAGTATTTGTAGGGTCTGGGTATGTGTTTCCATTGTGAGAGTCTAATGGGGAAAAAAAAAGCACAAAACATGTTTCTATTACCAGATACTGTAGATACTGCAGATTTTAGCAAACTATTAGTCTTGTGAGATTAAGGACCCACATATAGTCCTGATCAAAATGTGAATCAAACTGCACCCCCAGCTTTTGGATGGGGTCTGTATTATTCCCACTCCCCCTTTAAGCAGGAGCTATAAAATGTCATATGACATGACAGGAGCACAGGAGTGATGGGGAAATTATAATGCTATTGGCCATGGAAGGATAAAAAGAAATAAAGAGGGAAAAAAACCCACAAGGAATAAATAATTGTTAAAAAAAAAGGATTTGAAAGTATTACTGAGGATCTAGTGAATCTGCTATCTTTGAAGTAGTGTGAATGGGTATGGAACTACTCTGTGGGCTGGGCTATCTACTGTGGGTCTCAGACATCAAAGGAAAGGCCAGATGAACTGATGTTGGCCCTTAAACTATAGCAACAGAAATGATACCAGAAAATAATTTAAAAACATGAAAAATTGTGTTGTTTAGGTGAATAGACAACAATTGTAACAATGAAATGAAATTTAAGAGACATTTCAAAGTCTTCAAATAAATATATTTAAGTTACTCAACAAAACAAATGAAGGGATAGTTCCACCATCCAAAGAACAATGAATTATAAAACAGAATGAGCAGGTATTTTGAAAAGGCTATATAAAAATTAATTAGATTGACTGGAATAGTCATTGGAATAAAAGTTCACTTAGAAGGAATCTAGTGTAGACCAAACATAGACCAGGAGAGAATCTGAGACAGAGAATATTGCTAATGAATTTACCAAGTAGTCAATATGTAGCAAAGGGATATAAAAATGTAAATGAATACTTTAAATAATACAAATGAATATGACATGCATAAATAGCCAATAACTTTTTAAAAGTTTATCTGCATGATACATAAACATGGTTCACGTTTTGGACCACTAATTCTGTATTTACCACACTAGTGCAACACTATTCTTAAGGAAGTGATTAGTTCCAGAAAGAACAAGACAAGAATTTCTTTCCCTTAATTCTGACCTATCTCTGGAAAAGTTTTGTGAGAATAAGAAGGAAGAAGTGTGATTTTCTTTTTCTTTTTTAAACCTGGTGGGTTTCCCTTTCAACAAAGAGTGTCCAGGTGGCAAGCCTTGATTCCCTGGGAAACACTGGCCATGCAAGGAGGCAAAGGGCCACTGATATTTGCTAGGGTTGGTTGCTATGATTTTAAAAAACAAAAACAAAAACAAAACAAAACAAAAAACCTTGCTGCATATAGATCCCAACAGTACATGTTTTGTCCAGTCAGTAGTTCTTGGACTCCCTCTGAGTAAGTTCCCCCAATAAGTCTATGCATCCACTGTTTTCTTTGAGTCTTTTCTTTGGCCTTACTGGACCATCACCCACTCTAGGCTTACTTAAATTCTCCTGAAGCCCACCTGCAGAATTTTTACAATTCCTATTTACTACTTTGACATAAGGAAGCATTTATGTGATTTGTATCAGTCAAATTTAATATTGGTAGCATCATTGTTATTTATTAAAGTTGCAAGCAAACAAAACTTAGAGAAGACTATATTTCTCATCCATTGTTTCCATTGAAGCAGCATGGGCCGCAACACATGAGTTCTTAATTTTGTATGATTACTGAAAGGCTTGAAAATTTGTGTTCACCCAAGTTCCCAGGTGATGTTAATACTGCTAGTTCAGGGACCAAACTTTTAAAGCCATTGTTTCTGTACAGTCACCCAAAATTAGAACCGTAAGAAAATAATCATTTCCAGTGTAAATTCAGTGACTAGTCCTTTGGGTATAATGTATGTGCCCACTTTCTCCCATAATCAAGTCATTAGGTTGTGCTTACTTTCCCTCTATTGTAAATATAGGAATAACTTGGGCATTTTGTTTAGTTGCTCAGTTCATTGAATTTTAAAAAGACCACTTCAGGTTTTGTGTGTGTGTGTGTGTGTGTGTGTGTGTGTGTTTCTCCAAACTTTATACATTTCACAAAGAGCCTGAATGAGAGTATACGTTCCTGAAAAATCTTTGTAAGGTGTTTAAGATTTGTTTGGTAGGCATGGCATAAAATACCTTAAAAAGGTTTGAAAATTCTTAAGGTTTTTTTTTTTTTTTTGGACTCATATATATCTTCCTTTTTTGCTGGTTAACTTGACTTTCTTTAAATATTTGCAAAGATATAAAAACAAAAAAAAGAATTTATTTTGCTCAAAGGAATGGAAGTCACAAGGAGATAAATAATAGCTCAGGAAAAACATATTAGAATGTATTACTTGGGATTTACTAATTTCCTCATATAGAAATGGCGTGAGCATGAAAATAGAAATATTCTGTGACTAGGAAGTTTAGAACGGATCTCAAACATTAAAGAAGTGGTCAAATTAAATGATTTTTCCCTGAAAGGATTTTCTAAGGAAGAAAATTTAAATGTTAGCCACAGAAGCATTCCAGGAAACTACACCATTATTGTAAATGACCTATGTTTCTCTGAAACCAAGTGTCTGTCACCATAATAAACACAGCAAAGACAAACAAACAAAAAACTATTCTCTGGCCTATAGGTTGAAGATACTTTGGACAAACAAAATTAATGCTTCTTTGTACTTTCACTGTATAAATGATGTCTCTGGAGTCTTCTTCCTTTTTTCATCATGTGTTGTCCTCTCACAGGAAATATCAATATCTTTCTCCCTATAAAAAATTGTACATTAAAACTCCCAGGAAAGAAATGCCATAAAATAGTCTAAACTGGTAGGTTTTGTTTTTGTTTTGCATTGCATCTTAATAAATACATTCCAAACTGACATAAAATTCTACGGTCTTAGAATAATACATGGTATTATGTCATTTATGTGCACTCTCGGTGCAGATATAAATTTTGGAAATGTCAGAATTGGGGCAATAAACAGAGGAGAGGATCACACTTTAACTGAGCAAAGCTACAGTAGATGCACCCACACATACAAGGCACACAGTAGATGCACTCATACAAAGGGCTCTAAAAATATATCAGGTAATATTTGGGAGCTTTCCATCCCCAAAGAAACTTTCAGGAAAATCAGATCTATTTAATATATTCTAAATGTTGTTAATTCCAGAGGTTGTACAATCCTAAATTTAGTAAAAAATAAAGTAGACATATTTTTAAAAATTATCACATATTGTAAAAAATGGGAATATTACCCTAAATATCCAGAGAATATATGTAAAAAGGCACTAGTGACATACATATACTTGAATTACTTGGTTTTCTATAAGTGTCAATCAAGAAAATATAATTCACTCTACATATTTCAAACATAAGAAAGCGAATACGAAAGATTGCACATTCTTGAACTACTGAGAGAACAAATAGTGGATGTTATCTACAGTTTACCTCTAGGAGTTACAGAAAGACTTTACTACATCTCACCCGCCTTAACTTTTCTTTGATGTTTGCTCAGTACTACATATTCGGGATTTTCCTCAGATGATTTACACAGGTATTCTCCAATCTAATCTTGCACTTCTGCAAATATTTTTCTTCTGACCTAAAGAAGAATGATTTCTTGGCTATTTATAGAATGCCTGGGTCATGTAGGTTCCTCCAGCACTCAAAATGGACACGAGTCTTGAAATGTAGCAAGTAGTTTGAGAAAACATCCGCTCAGGTTCCTGCCTTCTTGATTGTTGAAGTATAAATGTTGAGCGCAAGGACAAAGAATGAGCTAGACACACTCTTACATGTAGAACTTTAACAAGGATATGGGGTTAGAAAAGAGAAATATGGATGGAAAGACAAAGAATCACAGTAAGAAAAGCCAGCAATCTTGTAGTGAAGGTAGCCAGTGAGAACTACTTGGTGAGAGAGTAGCTGAAAAACAGGATGTCTGCAATGAAATTTATATTTGGGGAGGGGCTTTCTCAATCTTTTATTTTTTATATCCTCTATATTTGTATATCATCTATAATTTTATATTCTTGTTTCACTGGTTTTGGAGAGAGTAAAGAGATAAGGGAGATGTCTAATGTGAATATTGCAGGAAAAGAGGACAGCCACATAAAAAGAGAAAATATTCCATAAATTGAACAAATTCAATAGAAGTAACTTAGAGTCAGAAAGAACTTGAAATATTTAAGCAAACCTCTATCTCACATGTGTACCTCAGTACCAATGACAAAATCTGGGATATTACAAAGCACATGTGTCTCTTTGTTCAGAATTAGGTTTGCTCAAATTTCATTTACTTCTTAAAAGAGGAATCTCTGTTACTATTTATTTATATCTTTATTTGCAACTATCTGAATTGATATCCATTCCTTTATAAAAGAAGCACATATCCTGCTTTTTTTGGTATTTATTGACACAAGTATTTAGAATATTTTCTAAATATTTGAAACTTCATCACCTGTTACTAAATTAGTTTAAATCAACCAATTATTATGTAATTGATAATGAGGATCTCAGATATATTCAGAATTAAATTAATCTCAGATAAATTGTCAAAAATACTTTTGGTGGTTCTAATAAAAAAGCTGAGGAAGAAGAACATAACTGGCTAATCTATGTGGGTTCCCCTTATAAAAAATTAGTATTACTTTACAGTTTTAGTTCTGTTTATGAATTTTATTTTGCATGATGTATTAAGCCATTGTCTCAGCTCAGTAGATATGACAGTATTAATTCAGTAAAGAGATTTAAAAAAAGGATGAATTTTACCAAACTTGATGAGAGATATTAGAAATTGTATATTTATATATTTGTGTACTCCGTACTTATTTTTAAGTGTCGTAATACAGAGAACAGAAACTTTAGAAACTATCAAGACAGAGTCCATTAAAAAAAATCTAGAATGTTATAACCCCAGGAATGTTTATTTTTAATAAGCTATGTAACATCTTCTCATCCATTAGCACCCTCAGAAAGTAAATGTAAACCTTTTCAGACACAGTCATCTGTCTTAGAATATTTTAATATTATTCATGTATTACCCTCTGAAAAACATCAAAAGATCACATTATCTGGAAGTAAGTAGAATTACAAAAGAGTCTAATAGCTTCCGTTGGTTTAAGAAAAAAATAAACTACGTGGGGAATATGTAAAAGATGAATACATAAAAGATTAAGTGAACATCTTAAAACAATTAGTGAAATACTATTGAGTCACCATATTCAAATGCAAAATAGATATATGAGAAACAGAATGCATAAGCCTATGATGGGGATTAATTTCATACTCAAAGTTGTTGGTGAGGATATGATGAATCTAAGCCGAAAAACTTCTTTAAAGTCTAGAAAAACCATCTGGTTGCCTTGGAGATGGAAGGACATTTGAGAAGAGGACTCTGTGGGAGATGGTTTGCTACACATTCTTTAGGTTTGTAAAAATTCAGAACTAATCATTCTCTTGCTTCTCATGCACAAATACAGAGGAGAATTTCCCATGTATGTGTCCCTATTCTAAATAATTCTGGCCATAATATTATGGGTGATTCTTTTGAGACTATTTTAGAGTGAACCATATTCACTAGGGTGTCCCCAGTGACTATTAGAGTTGGTGGCACATAGTAGACTGTCAGTTAATATTGGCTGGATGAATGCCAACAGAAAGAAATTACTTCAGAATAAAGTAAATAAAGTGAGAGTTGTTTTGTAGTTGAACAAATTAAACTGAGAAGAAAGCAATAAGAGTACATTAAGATGTTGAAGCAATTCTTTTTTTTTTTAAGATTTTATTTATTTGACAGACGGAGATCCAAGTAGGCAGAGAAGCAGGCAGAGAGAGAGGAGGAAGCAGGCTCCCCACTGAGCAGAGAACCTGATGCGGGGCTCAATCCCGGGACCCTGAGATCATGACCTGAGCTGAAGGCAGAGGCATTAACCCACTGAGCCACCCAGGTGCCCCAAGATGTTGAAGCAATTCTTTAGAAGAAAACAAACAAGGTGAATTGAGTACTTTGCTTTAATCATAGCCTGATAGCGTCATAATCTATATGCCCATTGACTGGTTATATGTTGTTCATTCAACAAATACTTAAAGTGCATTTTTTAATGTGCTGGACATTCAGTAAATATTTCCCAAATTTGAATTTTAAACAAAATGGCAAAGGGTCAGGCTTTTGAAGATCTGGATTCTGATCTTGACAGTGCAAAATGATTTTGGTAAATCACGGAATTTCCTCAATCTGTTTCAACTGCTATAACAAAATTATCCTAAAAGTAGAAAATATTAAAATATGACATTTTCTCTTGTACACAATATTGGGATAATTCAGAAAAACCTATGAGGAAATACTCTCCCTACATACACATATAAACACATGCATGCACATTTATATTTTTAAAGTGAATTGGTAATGATTCATAATAATATTAACAAATCATATAATTTGAAATGATTATTTACAGAAGATACCTATCATTTCAAAATGAATTGAAACATAGAACTACACAAGCAAACATTTTTTGGAAGAAGATTATCTTAGAACATCTTCCCCAGAAACAAATCTCAGTCTGGCCCCAAGGGAAGCGCTAAAGCACAGATTGTACTGCAGAGTTGGTCTCACCTTGAGGCAAGAGGGCCAGCTTCTCTGCCCCCTTCATCTCCCTGGCCTTGTATTTTGGGAGGAAAGGTAGTGTAATATTTATGACAGAAGTGGAGGTGGGTGGGGACGAAGGTGGAATCTTTCCATTTGAGGCATCTCCTATTGTCTAGAGGCACCCAGAGTTTCAACCAAAAATACATAGTGAAATTTAACCTCTTTTCTCTCAAAAAAGCAAAGCAGATCTCAGCATTTCCTTTCAATTCCGATCTATCCTGAGGGCAAGTCTCCTGTCAACAATCCTCAGTGTGGTTGCTGTGTTTTTATGCAAATGAGTGAAATGTACAGAAGGTAATTCTCTTGTCATAAACAGGATTTACTTTTCAAGAAAAATGTCCATTTAAAGCAAAGAATCTGAGAAGAGTTCAGAGAACATGCTGTTGAATCTTGTGAAATTCAAAGAAATAATCAGAATGTTTTAGATTCTTTTAAAGATTAATAAAGTCTATGTAAATGTAATATGTTATTAACCACAATTGATAGAAAAATTATTATTAGATAAAGCTAACATGTTAGAAAGTGTTTTAGTCTAGAAATTTCATTACTTTAGAAGTGGAATCAGGATAATTTCTTGAAATCTGCAAGTCTTGTCCATTCCTATGTGATAAAATTATTGGACTTAATTTTGCAAAAAAATATACTACCAAATTGAAAATCATTTATAAATTATCTGAGAAGTATCCTCAGATTTTATATTATATGATATGTAATGTTGACCTATAAGGTCTAATTTCTGCATATAAAATACACAGTGTGAAAAAAATAATTTCAAAATAATTTAACTTTTTATGTGTATTTTATTTTCCATCAGGAGGCTCTGCAGACATCTTTCTCTGCCTTTGCTTTCCTTTTTACTTAGAAACCAGATACATCTGAGCCTCTCTCATTTCAATATCGCCCAATCCCCTATCCTATCTTAACCTTCATGACTCATACTTTCTCTTGTTACTTGTTCTTCTCTAATTCTCTCCTTACCCCTTGTTTTATGCTTCAAACATTAAAGTAACTACTTTGACAACATTAGAAAATCCACAGAAAAAGGAGTATTAGTAGGAAGTAAGTGGTGAGCATTTCAAAACGGAATCTCCATTTGAGGATGAGAGAGAGACTCAGAGCACTATACCTTAATAAATATATGTGCCAGACAAACTTAATACTTTAAAATGAAGAATAAGTAAAACAGAACATTTGGTCAAATCATAAAATTAACTTAAACAATAGTCAGAAGATGTTACTTAACTAATAATTTCTGAACATAAAAAATTAAGGGCTTCACATTCCATTTTTTAAATTATCTTTTCTTTTATTCTGAGGGGAAAACTATAGGGAGATGCCATATACATACCTTGAGAAAAGCATAAATAGCCTGGTATATATCTGAGGAGCTGAAATTCCAGTTTTGCATTGTGAAATATGATATATGGCTGTATATAAATATGTGTCTGATATTTTTAAACCATTTTTTGAGAAGAGGGAAATAGGCATAGAGAAATAAATATTTCTTTACACTCCATAAACACATATTTTAATTAGCCTAAAATCATTGACTTTTTCTATTTTATTGTTTGTGTTCTTAATTGATCAAGATAAAGGATATGAGCTGAAGAGAATTACAGGAAGAATATGGAGTGAAAAATTTCCTTCATGCAGAAGACAGTGCAATATTAAGAAACTGGACTAGACTGTTAAAGTCTAAATTCATTATTTTATTTATGATTGAATATTTCAAAAGTTTCTGATGTTGAGTTCTTGTACTATGATATATTTTTTCTCTTTTATTCAGAGCAGATATGATTTCTCTGAGGGTGGACTTTTCTGAGAAAGAGTTTGGGGATGTCTAAGAATACAGGAAGTAGGAAATAACTTTTCTGCCCAGGACTTATAATGTGGTAATGTGGTCTAAATAGAACTAAAAAGAACTCTAGATAATTTTTACGTGCTCCTTGTGGTGGACATGAGCTTGGTCCTGCTATGAAGAGATTCATCAGATCTGGATTCAACAAACTGGGCCTGCATGATATGAAAAAGAGAAAATTCTAGTAATTGTGTTATAATATTCACTTGGTTATCTATAAGTATTCTGTGAAGTCTTTTTAGAAGCTGAAACCCACTCTTCACTCTGCTATACTGATGTGGCAAAGCCTCCCCCACACTATCAATGTATTAAAAAAGAAATGGAGAGAAATAGTGCCAACAAAGAAGCATCAACATCAACCTGAGGAACACCATCAATCATATATAAGATATAATCACCAGACGAGGATCTAGATATCATGGGAACTGTGTGACATGTATCCAGAGATGGAGCAGAAGTGACTCAACTCTGTGGAACTGTTACTAATGTATACAGAGGGAAATCATGGTGCTAGGAAAGATCTGAATCTGTAGACTAAGCTAAAAGATATCTTGAAAAATGTCTGTTTTGTCCACCACTGTAGCTCAGTTACTAGAGTGATACCTTGTGTATAACAGATAAAATCCATATTTTGAATTAATTCTCAAGGAAATAAAAAAATAACTGGGCTGTGAATCGAAATTTTAGGCCCATACTGGTGAGGGAAAATAGCCATAACTGCTATAAAGGAAACTATAGTTTTCAAGATTCTTTGTTTCCTCTGCAGCTGAACACAACTCTGAATGAATAATATTGGATTCTGCCAAAGATTGCTTCAGCTAAATAAATAGATAATGTAGTCTGTTGGTGATACTTACATACAAATAGAGACATTTCTAATTTTTTTTATATTCAGTGATGGTATGTTTTTTAAAAACATATATTTTTATCCCCAGGGGTACAGGTCTGTGAATCACCAGGTTTACACACTTCACAGCACTCACCAAAGCACATACCCTCCCCAATGTCCATAATCCCACCCCCTTCTCCCAAACCCCCTCCCCCCAGCAACCCTCAGTTTGTTTTGTAAGATTAAGAGTCACTTATGGTTTGTCTCCCTCCCAATCCCATCTTGTTTCATTTATTCTTCTCCTACCCACTTAAGCCCCCATGTTGCATCACCACTTCCTCATATCAGGGAGATCATATGATAGTTGTCTTTCTCTGCTTGACTTATTTCACTAAGCATGATACGCTCTAGTTCCATCCATGTTGTCGCAAATGGCAAGATTTCATTTCTTTTGATGGCTGCATAGTATTCCATTGTGTATATATACCACATCTTCTTGATCCATTCATCTGTTGATGGACATCTAGGTTCTTTCCATAATTTGGCTATTGTCGACATTGCTGCTTTCTATTTTATTGGAAATATAATCTCTTGTGGTGGTAAAGTCTATCATTCCACCTTCTGCGAAGTTATGATTATTATTCTAGATTTAAATATTGTGATCTGTCTCAGAAGATTTACAACAATACTTCAGTCTAAACTATTGTCTGATGCCCTATCAAAAGGATGCCCCATTACAGATTAAATGTTTGTATTTCTCTTTTGCAATGACAAAAGTCCACTTCTAATCACAGGATGCAACATGGATAAAGAAATGTAGGTTTTCCCAAAGTCAGCTTAACAATTATTCAAGGGACATAATTGACCTTGGAAATGGAATATAGCAAAAGCTTTTGTGTTTGTAGGTTCACAATGTAAGCGAACCTTGTATTCAAGATTTGATCCCAGGAAATCTTGTGTAATTAGTGAATCCGGGATGCTACATTTGATGAAACTAGAACCAATTCTTCTTCAGTGCTCTTCAGTTTAATTGGCACTTCCAGGAGATTTCACGGCATGTAATTTGAAAACCAACATCTTAAAGTCTAAGCTCGAGAACCCATAGGAGGGAGAAACCGTGTTCAAATTTATTATTGAAGAAGGGAGATATTTTTACTTGAAGAAAATATGGTAGTTTAGACGAAGGCTTGGCAGTCTAAATGAGCATTATTTGTAGAACTGTTTGGGTCTTGTCTTTAGGACTCAGACTATGCGTCTATGGTCAATGACATACAGAGTATGTATGCATGTATGTATGTATATAAAGTATGTTATATTATGCTCTGAATCAAATTCTCTCCATTCGGTGGGGCAACAAAACAGATTTATAAATATTTGAAATTCGTAGTATTTCCTAATAAAATGGAGTATGGGTTTCTAAGTAACTAATTAGAATAGATTCTCTTTGTTCAAGAATTTCCTTAGATTTGTTGCTGAATTTGGGCTTTAGTTTTATTTGAAAAATAAAATTCTTTTCAATTTAAATATGAGAAGTGTTCATTAAATATATGATGAATTTCTGTTTGCAAAATTAATCTTATATAAACGTACAATAAATTTTAAAATAATGTGCACCACATAATACACTGAAGTTTATTTTTAGAGTAAAATGCTTATCTTATCATTATATAAGTAGATGAACTATACAGTAAATTATAATATTCTACCTTTTATGAAGGCGAAAAGAAAAATTAGAAAGATCAAAGTTATGCATTTACATCACAAGTGATATTTATTTATTTATTTATTTAAGATTTTATTTATTTATTTGAGAGAGAGACAGTGAGAGAGAGCATGAGCGAGGAGAAGGTCAGAGGGAGAAGCAGACTCCCCATGGAGCTGGGAGCCCGATGCGGGACCCGATCCCGGGACTCCTGGATCACGACCTTAGCCGAAGGCAGTCGTCCAACCAACTGAGCCACCCAGGCGTCCCTCACAAGTGATATTTAGTTGTCATGTAATATGTCAGTGCAAATAAAGTGATATTACCAATGAAAAATATATTTTAGTATTGCTTCTGTAATTATTTCATATAAAAGAACAATACAGTTAATAAAATAACAAGTTTCTTAAAGGAATGAATTTAAAGGGCTGCTATGGTTTGTAGCACTCACTATAACCTGTTGATGCAGCATATCCTAATGATTCTGGTAAAGATTTGAAATTTAGTTCTCAAACTATCACTCTCATAGATTAGCAACCTCATACATATCATCATGATGGCAATTGAAGTTGTCTGCTAATTAAAAGATCAATTATTTTTGTGGTTCATCCTCTACCTCTCCCTACCATCGCCATGACTGACTAGTGGATGTCTGTTTTGTGTTACCCGTGTTTGCTTTTAAAAGTCAGAAGCATTCTTCTTCACTCCGTTATTCAATCAGTTGGACTCTGATAAGAACCTTTTACTTCCTCTGGGTTTTTCTCTGTGTGAAAAGTTCTGAGCTCATGGAATGTTAGAACACATTTGAGCTCCCATTTTCATCCCATACTAGGAATAAAACTAACTTAGAAGAATATAATAATTACGGATATGATCAGCATAGGAGAAAATGTGTATATTTTTAATAGAGTTTTCAAAGGAGAATCTATGTTAGCTTCATTTCCTAACAAGGCCTCTCTGTAGCCTTCTTTGTCCTCCAAAGTCTCTCATGTGTATACATAATAGCTGGTGATACAGTCTGAGCAAGGAAGGATTTTGCCATATCTGGGAAACCTATTTTCTTTCCCTGTCATAATCATGCTGTATTTGATCATTTCTTCAAAATTCAGAAAAATATAAATAGACTTTGCTCTTAATGTCTGTCTTGGTTTCTTAAGGCTGCTGTAACAAATTGCTGCAAGCTGGAAAGTTTGAAATACCAGGAATTTATTCTTTCACAGTTTGGGAGAAATTTAAAAATCAAGGTGTCAACAGGGTCATATTCGGTCTAAAACGTTGCCTCTTAGTTGCCTTCGTTGCCTCTTAGCTTCTGGCAGGTGATAATGATCCTACCTTCCTTTGGTTTGTAGATGTATTCTTCCAATCTCTGTCTCTGTTCTCCTGTGTCTTCTGTGTCTGTGTGGAGATTCCTCTCTCCATCTAAGAATACCAATGTTGCATTTAGATTTACCCTAATGCAGTCTAATCTCTTCTTAAATTCATTGTGTTTGCAAAGACCTTATTTTCAAACAATGCCTGATTTGCAGGTCCTGGAAGTTAGGACTTCAACATAACTATTTAGAGACACAATTCTAACCACTTACACAGTCTTTTAATTAAAAAAAAAGCATAAATATCACACAGAGCTGATCAATTAGTACAGTAGCATTGTATAAAAGTAAAATAAAATTGTAATTTTAACAAATTTTAACAATTATAACATTGCATAAGAGTAAAATAAAATAAAAAAAAAGTTTGCAAATTTTTTCTTTTGAAGTTGAAAACAATTCCTGATTTTTGTATGCCTTTGCTTAGGTTTCTTTGTATCCTTCACCAATTCATCCCTAAATTTATCAGTAAAAGTGAAAAAGTCTTGATGCACTCAAACACAAAGTGAAATCAAGAAGGTTTCCAGAGTGGTGAAGGATATGAAATCTTACTCTACCTGCAAGCTTATAAGTTAGCCAGTCTGTTGCATGGCTGTTGGGATAAACCACAGACCTCTGGCATCAGACACGAAGAACTGTTTTATTACTCACCACAACAGAAATAGCTAAGGGGTAAGTAAGTATTTTTTTACCTTATTACTGAGCTCCTATTTCCACAAGGTGTTACAAGGATGACACTTCCACACACAATGGAGTGTGTTACGCCTTTGGATAGCTAAGGTTTAGAGAGCCTGTATTTTATATAATAGACAGTAAGCATGTCTGCCCTTTGTCCTGGAAGGAGTTATTGTCTTTCAAGGCTATGTGTAAAGAAAACATTTCCAAGGAGATAGTCCGGGATAAAACATCAGTGCTTTGTTAACAAAACACACGAAAGACCCATAGAAAATTATATCCCAACATTTTTTATTAATGCTTTGTTTTGTTCACTTACTTGTGTTTTGTTCTTGTTTTCCCTTGAAGATATTTCTTCCAGAAATTCTTCTTTAGGACAACAGGATAATTTTGCTTTTGTGAATTTATCATCGTATTCTTCCTGGGTAGTATTACCTTTACCCTTCTTTCATGTTCAGCCTCCAATTTCTAACTTCCCATTGTTGTCAATCCTTACATTTCTGGCAATATTTAACTGACTAAATCCTATCAATAAATACGGCACTGGAAAACTAGTCAAGTCATCATGGCAGAGGCAGGGGATGTGAATTGGGTTACTACTCTATTGTGCTAGTATTTTATATTACAGAACTTTCAATTAGCTTCCATATGTCTCCCCCCCCCCCCCAGTTTGTGTCTTAAATCCAATTCTCGTATTCTTAAAACAAATTAGGAAAGTAGCTCATGAGTGGTATCTCTTTTAATTTTTGTTTTCAGTGTAGACTTGTATTAACTTTTCATTTTGTTGGTGTGCTATTCCTACTCTTCCCCTGGAGTTTAGAGCTATCCATTTCTACTTCTCCAGAGAAAGAGTTATATAGTAATCATTTTATTACCTAAAAGTCAGCTTGTGTATTATCAATATTCCTAAAATTCCTGAAGGGGTTCAGATGTTTTTATAGAAGCTTTTGAAAAAGTTTTTAAGTGAAAACAAAGAATAAAGCAATGAAGCAATGAATCCCTTTTTGTTGTTGTTATTGTTACAGGCTTTGCAAAATTACAAATTACCTTGTATAATATTTTACTGGGAGTGCTCAGTCATTAATGCCTTTAGAACAGCCGTCAATTAATGATAGGACTATGTGAATAAGTACCTCAGTTCTCTTGGAACAAACCTCAGATGAATGTTCTATACAAGATCTCAAATTAATATTCTCTGTTGGAGTAAGCTCTAGATATATTCAATGGTAGCTACCTTGAAAATAAATAATTAACTTGCTGTCCACCCCCTATTTTTCAGTCTCTATTCATGTTTTATTCATCTCCAAAATAAGTCACTTTATTTAGGATTTTTGTGTCAGGCACTGTCTCTGGAAAACTCCAGTGGTACATATTAGTCTATCTTGTTCCCTTATCACCTCAAATCCACTATTTCCTACTTCTACAACAAGTAGAACTATCTTTTGAGTTTTTCATCTTAAATTTATACTTACAGCTGAAACCAAGTTGTTAAGGGATTGCATATTTCAACCAACTCATACACATATACATATATATGTTCTCAAAAACTCCTATGTATATTATATATGGACAACTCTATTCTCTCCTTCTGTTGTCTTCCCCCTCACCCAGTTTTCATTTAAATTCCAGCTAAAACAATGAATCCTGGAACACTGGAAAATAAAATTAAATTATAAAAATTCCAGCTATGTAAAATACAGTGCAATATTAGTTTCAGGTGTAAAATTTAGTGATTGATCAGTTACATACAACACCTGGTATTCATCACAATTGCCCTCCTAATACCATCACCTGTTTAACCCATCCCCTCATCCACCTCCCCTACAGTAACCTCACTTTGTTCTCTATAGTTAAGAATATGTTTTATGGTTTGCATCTCTCTTTTCTGCCCTATGTTCATTTGTTTTGTTTCTTAAATTCCACATATGAGTAAAATCATATAGTATATGTCTTTCTCTCACTGACTTATTTGCTTAACATAATACTCTCTTTCTCTACCCACATCATTGCAAATGGCAAGACTTCATTCTTTTTGACGGCAGAGGAATATTCCAGTCTGTGGGCATGTGTGTGCGTGCATGTGTGCGCACCACATCTTTATCTACTAATCAGCTGATGGGCATTCGGGTTCTTCTATAATTTGGCTATTGTTGATAATGCTGCTATACACACTGGAATTCATGTATCCCTCAAATCAGTATCTTTAAATCCTTTGGGTAAATACCTAGTAGTGCAATGGCTGAGTCATAGGATAGCTCTTTTTTTAACTTTTTGAGGAAACTCCACGCTGTTTTCCAGAGTGGTTTGCACTCCTACCAGCATTGTAAGAGGGTTCCCCTTTCTTTGCATCCTTGCCAGCATTTATTGTTTCCTGTGTTGTTAATTTCAGCCATTCTGACAGCTGTGAGTTGGTATCTAATTGTAGTTTTGATCTGTATTTTCCTAACATGAGGGAGGTTGAACATCTTCTCATGTATCCATCAATCATCTGTATGTCTTCTTTGGAAAAATGTCTATTCATGTCTTCTGCCCATTTCTTAACTTGATTGTTTTTTGGGGGGTATGTTGAGTTTTCTAAGTTCTTTATAGATTTTGGGTATTAACCCTTTATCAGATATGTCATTTGCACATATCTTCTTTCATTCTGTAGGTTGCCTTTTAGTTTTGATGATTTTTTTTCCATTGCTCTGCAGAAGCTTTTTACTTTGATAAAGTTCCAATAGTTCACTTTGCTTTTGTTTCCCTTGCCTCAGGAGGCATATCTAGTAAGACGCTGCTATGGCTGATGTTAAAGAGGTTATTCCCTATGTTCTCCTCCAGCATTTTAATGGTCTCCTATGTCAAATTTAGGTCTTTAATCCATTTTGAATTTGTTTTTGTGTCTGGTGCAAGAGAGTGGTCCAGTTTCCTTCTTTTGCATGTTGCTGTCCAGTTTCTCGAACATCATTTATTGAAGAGACTGTCTTTTTTTCCGTTGGATACTTTTTACACTTTGTTGGAGATTAGTTGACCATATAGTTAAAGGTCCATTTCTGGCTTTTCTATTCTGTTCCATTGATCCATGTGTCTGTTTTGGTGCCAAGTATCATACCATCTTGATCATTATAGCTTTGTAATACAACTTGAAGTACAGAATTTTAATGTCTCCAACTTTGTTTTTCTTTTTCAGGATTGCTTTGACTAGTTGGGTTCTTTTATAGTTCATACATATTTTGAGATTGTTTGTTCTAGGTCTGTGAAAAATGCTGCTGATATTTTCATAAGAATTGCTTTAAATGTGTACATTGCTTTGGGTAGTATAGCATTTTTTCAAAATCTTTTTAGAAGATTTTATTTTTTTTTAATTTTTTATTTTTTATAAACATATAATATATTTTTATCCCCAGGTGTACAGGTTTGTGAATCACCAGGTTTACACACTTCACAACACTCATCATAGCACATACCCTCCCCAATGTCCATAACTCCACCTCTCTTCTTTCAACTCCCCTCCCCCCAGCAAGACTCAGTTTCTTTTGTTAGATTAAGAGTCACTTATGGTTTGTCTCCCTCTCATTCCCATCTTGTTTCATTTATTCTTCTCCTACCTCCTTAACCACCCATGTTGCATCTCCACTTCCTCGTATCAGGGAGATCATATGATAGTTGTCTTTCTCCGCTTGACTTATTTCGCTAAGCATGATACCCTCTAGTTCCATCCACGTTGTCACAAATGGCAAGATTTCATTTCTTTTGATGGCTGCATAGTATTCCATTGTGTATATATACCACATCTTCTTTATCCATTTTAACAATACTTGTTCTTCCAATCTGTGAGCATGGAATGTTTTTCATCTCTTTGTGTCATCCTCAATTTCGTTCATCTTTATTTTATAGTTTTCAGAATACAAATATTTAACCTGTTTAGTTAGATTTATTCCTAGGTATCTTATGGTTTTGGGTGCAATTGTAAAGGGGATGGATTCCTTGTTTTCTCTTTCTGTGGCTTCATTATTGATATGTAGAAATGCAAGAGATTTCTGTATGTTGATTTTATATGCTGCAACTTTTTCAGAATTTTTGTAACAGTTCTAACAATTTTTTGGTGGAGCCTTTTGGGTTTTCTATATAGAGTATTATGTCATCTGCATATAGTGAAAGTTGAACTTTTTCCTTGCTGATTTGGATGATTTTATTTATTTTTGTTATCTGATTGTTGTGGCTAGGACCTCTGGTACTATGTTAAGTAACAGAGGTGAGAGTAGACATCATGTCTTAGGTCTTAACCATAAAGGACAAGCTCTCAATTTTTCCAAATTGAGGATGTTAGCTCTGGATTTCTCATATATGCCCTTTATGATATTGAGGTATGTTCCCTCTAACCCTACTCTGTTGAGGTTTTTTATTATCATGAATTGGATGTTATACTTTGTTAAATGCTTTTTCTGATTTTATAGAAAGCATCATATGGTTCTTACCTTTTCTTACTATGGTATATCATGTTGATTGATATGTGAATATTGAATAACTCTTATAGCCCAGGAATAAATCCCACTCGATTGTGGTGAATGATTCTTTTACTATGCTGTTGGATTTAATTTGCTACCATTTTATTGAGGTGTTTTTTTCCCTTTTTTGAGGGGGTTGGGGAGCAGAAGGAGAGGGAAAAAGAATCCTAAGTAGGCAACCAGTCCAGTTCAAAGTCCAATGCAGGGCTTGATCTCAGGACCATGTGATCATGACCTGAGCCTAAATCAAGAGTTGGAGACTTAACTGACTCTGCACCAGGTGCCCCTTATTGAGAATTTTTGCATCCATGTTCATCAGGGATATTGGTCCGCAGTTCTTTTTTTTTAGTAGTCTGTCTGGTTTTAGTATCAGGGTAATTCTTGCCTCATGGAATTAATTTGGAAGGTTTCTCTTTTTGCCTTGTCCTTTGCCATATGCTCTGTGAAGAAAACCTCTGAGCAATTTTAAAATGATAAGTAATAAAACTTACTGCAGGGAATATATGAACAGGCTTTACGTAATATACTCAAAGAGTTTTCTGTATATGTTATGAAATAGATAGGATTGAGTCTATATTGAAATATTTTATTTATATTCTAGCATATTAATAAGTCTAACCTTCTCATATGACTTCATATGACTTATATGACTTTAGGGTTTCCTTTTTTGGTAGTTATAGCAATAAAATATATTAAGTAAAGAAAACTGTATGTTTTGATAGTATTGAGTTATTCTGCATATAAAACTCAAAGGATTTCAGAATATAAACAACGACTTTCTTAAAAACTTAAAAGAGTCTCTGGGAAGCCATTATATTTTGTAGAAGTGAAAGTAGAAACAACATTTTTAAGTATGCTTTGTTCCTAAATATCAATGAATATTCTTGAAACTCTATTACATCAATTATAAAGATAGAAATCAAAATGAAATATCAAATAATATAACATATTGATAAATGTTCTTATAAAAATAACCAACATATCACAAAATGAAAGATTTTTTAAATTATTTCATAAATATTTATTTGATATTGATAATAGTATATTTGAAATCCAATAAGATTAATGTCAGTAGAGTTTAGTTATATTAATCTGTTCAGCAAATCATTTTCAAAATATTAAAAATTATTAGAAGTTGTAAAAACTTATGTTTTATGTCTTTGAAGCGGGGAATTCACTCAACATATATTTGTTGAATGATTATTATGAATCAAACACTTTTCAGAGTCTATTTTATTCAGTTTTTGATAACTGCTGTAATAAACTATGTAAAGTGCACCTTTGAGTTTCATTATGTTAAATTGAAAAGGCCTTTGTCTATCAAATGTTCAGGAATAATTTTCAGTGTTCACATGAGTGCAGGGAAAAAAGTCTTTATAGCATGTTTGAGGTATAAATTGATTCAAAATTTGAAAATGAAATATGACAACTTATATTCAAATCTTTATAAATTAGTTATTTCCTTTGGGACAGCACTTCCTTTATTATAAATTTATCCTAAGCAAATAGTCTTTGGTATGTGCATATTTATATGTAGAATATACTCTGAATCATTATTTATAATATTGACAAAACAAGTAATCTTAAAGTTTAATAATTGACCACCAGGCAAATAAAGATTGGTGATAGCAGAATACTCTATAGCTATAAAAAATCTATTTTGGTGTATTTTTGATGAGAACACTGAAGATATATGGGGAAGAAAATATTCCATATTGTTAAAAAAAAGTCTTTGCATAAAAATACTTTGTAAAAAGTAGAAGATAAACACCAAAATGTAACAGTATTCATTTCTGAATACTATTTAAATGTTTGTTTCTTAAAATATATTTGGAGTATTTTTGGAGAACTCATATGCTCTATGATGAGTTGAAATTACTTTTGATATCAGATTTAATATCAAGGGAAATAACATATAGAATTTAAATTATGTTGTTCAAGATTAAAGAAAATTTGGTTGCTACAGTTTATGATACAGTAGTAGCTAACATTTATTGTAAATTCATTGTGGGCAAATAACTTCATTAATAAATTTTACAGGTTCATAATCTTATAAAATATGTCATGTTCTTATTCCTTTTTTACAAGTGAAAAATATAAGGCTTAAAGATATTAAATCAAATATAATAATATTTTAACTTTGTTTTAAATAAAGTCACTTTTAGAATATACTATGCCATATGTAAAAATTCCAACATTGGATTCCAATGGAGAGTTGTATTTGTTTTTTTTCAGTTGTTATTATTTGACTTCTCAAATTGACCCTAGGTGAACTTTATCAACTGGTCAATAGCTACTTCTTATCTCCAAATTTCATGTTTCCAACTTTTATTTTCGTAAATGTTCTACACCCAGTGTGGAGCTCAATGAAAGTCTTGAACTCATGACCTTGAGATCAAGACCTGTGCTGAAAACAAGAGTTAGATGTTCAACTCACTGAGCCACCTGGGCACCCCTCATTTTTCCAACTAACTTAAAATACGGATAAAAAAGCTAAAATAATTGCTTCACATATTCAAATTTGCATAAATTCCTATTTTATATCTCGGCATTAAATGCCATCCTGTAATTTTTAACTAGATATCAACAAACCACATCTAGTGATAATACTCAACTAAAATTCATCACTTTTCTTGTGTTATATTTATCTTGTTTATTTGAATGATATTTTTTCCCCAACAGACATTACTTAAAAACCTGAAATCTCTGGATATAATTTTTAACCCAATTTACTACAATATGTTTTAAATACTTGATTTTTTTTAACATCAGGCTTTTCTGCAACAAAATCCAAAGAGAGTGTACCTTTATAAGTTAAAATAGAGCATTTTATCATTACTTATATTTAAACTTATTTATTTATTTTTACCCATGAATTATTTTTTTACCCTCTTTCTCTCTTTCTTGTTTTATGTGAATATAGTTGGCACACAGTGTTATATTCGGTGTAGAACTTGGTAATTTGACAAGTTCGAACATTATGCTCTGTTCACCACAAGTATAGCTACCTTCTATCCCATTACATCATTATTACAATATCATTGACTATATTCCTTATGCTGTGCCTTTATGTCCTTGATACATTTATTCTGTAACTAGAGGCCTATCTCTTCCTCTCCCCCTCATCCATTTTGCCCATCCCCTCATTCCCCCTCTCCTCTCCTCTCTAGCAACCATCAGTTTCTGTATCTATGAGTTCTCTGTATTTATGGGTGTGATGCTATTTATTTTTATTTTATTTTTTTACTTATTCACCTTTTTTTAGATCTAACTTATGAAATAGGATTATTTGATATTTATCTTTCTCAGTCTAACTTATTTAACTTAGTGTAATGTCCTCTAGGTCCATCCATATATTTAAATTTAACATCTCTTTAATGCCTCTTGCAAGACATTAATTAATTAATTAATTAATATTTCCCCAAATGGTACTTCTTCATCTAAATTAATCTGAGGGAAAGGAGTTACTCTAATTTGTTTTCAGTACAGTAGATAGCCAATAAGGGTTAATATCAGTAAATGGAATTTCCCTGTGACGGACTATTTTCCAACTTAATAAAAATAGATAACAACAAATGACCATTATTTCTGCAATGTTTTTTAAAATCCCTGAGGAAATCAGGGATAGTTTTGAGCATGTGATTTCACATTAAGGCAATCGTATATATAATTTCCTTGCATTTTACAAGAAAAGAACTTAAAGTCTTACCAAGCATTGGTACAAAGTTCCTTTTATAAATGGAAGATAATCTCAAGTTTACTGTGTTATGTTGGTGGTGTCAATGTTCTGGTGGACAGTTTTTCTCTCCTTCGTTTCTTTCTCAATGTTATAATTTCCCTATGTGATCTAGTGGAAGGATCAGAGTCTGCAACTTAGGGTTTGATTTTTAACTTTCTGGGGTCTCTTCCAAGGCATCTGAGACGTATTTCCCCAGATGTTCATTTTCTTCTCTCAAGAAACTGCCATTTTCATCCTTATTTGAGTTTATTTAAGTGAGACAATTAAGGTTTTTGTCTCCTTTTAACCCTCATCTTTCACAGAGTTGAAGAGGGTTTTGCTGTTTTGTTGTTGTTGTTGTTTTTCCTTTCAAGTTTTCTCTTAGATGGTTCACAGGACATAATGATTTGGGAGCCATGAACAAACACTTACTTCTGAACCATCTCTAGAATACCAAATAAAATAGAGTATAACATCATATTTTACCATTTGGAGACCATAAAACTAAGTATAGACTGGTTTCTGACCTCTTCATCCTTACATGGAGAAGCTCCAATTAAAAAAAAATCAGTCTAATACAAATGACTAACATACACATGAAAAAATCATTAGGCATCAGGGAGATTCAAATCAATACCACATTGAGATACCACCTTGCACCAGTTAGAATGGCCAAAATTAACAAGAGAGTAAACAACAAGTGCTGGAGAGGACGTGGAGAAAGGGGAACCCTGTTACACTGTTGGTGGGAATGCAAGGTGGTGCAGTCACTTTGGAAAATAGTGTGTAGATCCCTTAAGAAATTAAAAATAGAGCTACTCTATGACCCTGCAATTGCACTGCTGGGTATTTACCCCAAAGAAATAGACGTAGTGAACAAAAGGACCAACTGTACCCCAATGTTCATAGCAGTGATGGCCACAGTTACCAAACTATGGAAAGAGCCAAGATGCCCTTCCACAGACAAATGGATAAAGAAGATATGGTCCATATATACAGTGGAGTATTATGCATCCATCAGAAAGGATGATTATCCAAGTTTTGTATCAACATGGACAGGACTGGAAGAGATTATGCTGAGTGAAATAAGTCAAGCAGAGAGAGTCAATTTGAGCATATGGTTTCACTTACTTGTGAAATATACTTGTGGCATATAAGGAATAATATGGAGGACATTGGGAGAAGAAGAGGAGAAGTGAGTTGGGGAAAACAGAGGGGGAGACAAATCACGAGAGACTGTGGACTCTGAGGAACAAACTGAGGGATTTGGAGGTGGGGGGTGGGAGGGTGGGTGAGCCTGGTGGTGGATATTATGGAGGGCATGCATTGCATGGAGTAGTGGGTGTGGTGCATTAATAGTGAATTCTGGAACACTGAAGAGAAATAAAATAAAATAAAATAAAATGGAAAAAATCAGCCTAGTCAAAAAATGTAAATAAAATATGAAGAAAAAAGGAAAAATGCATTTTTTTGAAACAGTGGGAAAGCTAAGAATATCTCAGTAACAAGCTCTCAGGTATAGTCTGTGATCACTCTTGATATGTTGAGAACAGAAGAAATGGAAACAGTTCAATCTCCAAGCAGAGCACACCTGAAGCCTCACCATTTGCTTACCATAAGGTTTTCCATTCCCTTGACAGTCCTTGAGTCTCTACCAAATGCAAGTGATGGTGACCGACTACCTTGCTATAGCTATCTCTGAATGTCTGAAGAAATAGCCTGCTTGTTCTCATTGGGAGTGTTCTTCACATATTCCCACAGAAGGAGATGAAGGTAAGTCACCAAGGACCTTGATAATTTGCAAACTCCACCCTTGTGCTGTAACCCTCTCCACTTATTTTTGATACGTGTATACATGCTTCAAATCTTGCTAAGATTGCACCAAATGTTGTAGGCAATTGTATCATACACTTAGATTTTTTTAAAGAAATATGATCTTTTCCACTGATTAAAAGTTCTTCATATAGAAAAAAATGAGGGGGACATCCACCAGATAGAAGTCAGATGTCTTACTCAGTACCTAAAAAGATCAGATTTGGAGGATATATGAACATAATCTATGATCTGCCCCATACACTGCAGCACCTTCCCAGAAATTGTTTTGGAATCCACAAGGAAATAAACTCTTGTAGTCTGACATAAATGAAACAATAATGCACCTTTGCAAAGAGATTCAGTAGGGCATTTTCATTCTAATGGGACAAGTATGATTCATATAATACAGAGGTTGACAAATTTTCTTCTGTAAAAGGAATGCTAGTACATATTTTAGACTTTGAGGAATATATGGTCCTTAATGCCAAGTCCATATAGGTATCATATAGATGGCATCTAGTAAATTGTTGAAACTGTCTCCCTAAATATTACCAATACATTGTGTTGACAAGGCAAAGCTGAGTTTACTACTTATCACTAGGAGAGGGAACACTTCTGTGAAGCTTTAGCAACATCTCAGTTGGAGGGAGGTAAATTTGTTGAGAATTGGAAATTCTGTTTGTGGTAAATTTTTCAATGTGAGACCTTGATTGGATTAAGATTGGTAATGATGATATAACAATCCAGGATTGGGAAAAACAGGAAGGTAGATTTCTGAAGTGAATAACTCAAAGAATCTTAGGGTCCAACCTGTTGTTTGACGCTTTTTCATTGAAGAGTTGATGGGACTTTCAGATCATGTAATGAATAATAGAACTATGTGCCTACGTGTAAGGGCCCTAGAAAACTAAAAGTATGCTACTAAATATTGTGGAATATCAACACATATTAATTACTGTAGACAATAATGTGTCTTTTGCATTCTTAGTGTCCAGGCTAGGTGAGGGGTAGACAGATTGGTTCTCAGAACTCTTGAGGTGGAGCACAGAGCAGCCACAGATAATGAATTATCAAATGAGAGGAATTCTGTGATAATAAAACTATATAGAAACTAAAATTTGAATATTTTATAATCCTCAAGTTACAAAATTTTATTCTTCCTTTGATTATCTGAAAACATTTAAAAACATTAAAAAAATTCTTAACTTGCAGGCCATACAACAAGCAACTGGATGGAGGTCCCTAATTCACTCTTATTTAGAGGGTCACAGTGAGTATGGTATATATGGAATAGAACATTAAAACAATATTTTTTAAGTTTAATTTCATTTTTAGAAACTGGCATAAAATTTTTCTGATTTGGGAGAAGAAAGAGATGCTCATCTTTTGAATGGAGGTGGTTGAATTTTTTCAGGGGTAACTTTTGTTTTCTACAGTTATTTCCAATCCACTTAAAGGTTATCATTCAATTTGGCCATTTTCAGACAACTCATATAGTACAAATTTGTAACAGTGTATATAGGTTTCAAATTATAAATTACTCAGGGAGATACTTAACTTGGGATCAGGTTATCTCTTCCATTTGTGTGGAATGGTATAAAAGCTCAAGTGTAAGTCTCTGTTTTGGAGTCCACTTTTCTTTTCCAACTTTACAGTTATGTTCCATGCAAACAAGGACTCTGACACCACCATTGGTACAACAAAACAGTGCAGCACGTATGTATTAAGATCAGTAAGCTCCGGCCCTACCTGCCATCCTACTGCCTTTGGCCATGTCTCAAGCCTAGGAGCACATATACCAATGGCTACTCTGCCTTATGAGAGTGGGATCAGGAAAGAGACTTACAAAACGCACTGAAGACAGCCTATTGGCTATTGTGCAGAGAATTCTAGGAGCTGATATCCAGCGTATGATCTGAAGTGACATGGATTCTGGATTGCAAGTCCATCATGCAGCTGAAAGTGGATGTCCCAATTTCCTGTTCAAACCACTTTTGATATTCACATTATAAAAGTGATGGATCCATTCTTTTGTCAGAGTCTTAGTTTGTCTTTTCTATTTCCCATCTGATTTTCAGCTTCAAAGATCTTTTATTGGAAGTAAAATAATAACAGCTCTAACTTAACATTTTCATCTTTGGCAGCAGATTATCTTTAATATTGATTATATTTCTAAATAATTAAATACAATAACTTTTTTTCCAAAACTTCCATGTCTGGTTTCAGTTTAATAATATTCATCTTCGGTGTCTTCACACTAGTCATATCTTCCTACTAGAGAAAATTAGATTGTAGTATATTTTTATAAAGGTAAAATTGGCTTTATTATCATTTCCAGTTTACACAGATTCATGTTTTATTTTATTTTTCTCATAAAGATCGAAATTCCAAGTTTGTCTGGTTGATGTAGCAAAGGTAATTATACCAAGAATATATTGCTTAGAAAAAAATAGCTTTACAATAACTCCCAGTTAACATATTTTTATGTCTCTACTCCACAGCAAGAAACTCTTTTCATTTTAGAGTTTGTAGTGGCTCTGTGAAAGCATGTGAATTTCACTGGAATAAAGAATTCATTCACGTGCATATTGAAAAATAAAGATAAGCTTTATAAAACAGCTGGAAATATACAGCTATATGTAGATATAGTAACTGCTTGCTGGCACCCTATATTCTGAAAGCATACGTATATTTTAAAAACTCAACAAAAGGCAAACAAACTTGAAGCCCAAGTGCAAACATACAGAATTTTTATTTTAGGAATCGGTTTTAAATTATGGATATAAAATTGAAAACAAAATGAACCATAGGGGTTTAGGAGAAGATACCTTAAATATAGAAAATTATTGAAGCATTTTTTACCTTGTTATCTTAAGTGTATTTTTTAATTTTTTAAAAGATCTTAGTTATTTATTTGACAGATCACAAGGAGGCAGAGAGGCAGGCAGAGAGAGAGGAGGAAGCGGGCTCTCTGCTCACAGGACCTGAGCTGACAGCAGACGCTTTAACCCACTGAGCCACCCAGGTGCCCATTTACCTTGTTATCTTAATAACAGGCCTAACAAGAGCAGAAAAATGTCAAGCCCCAATTAAAAACGCTATAATTGAGATGTAAAACTGACTGGAAAAAAAAAAAAGGAAGACTTTTTAGTTTTACAAATATTCGTACTCTCTCATTATTCTGTTCTTACATTACCTGAAATATCAATAAGTACTTTAAAAATTAAGAGACTATGAGAGTATTCTAAGCAGTATGTGTTACTTTATCTACTATCAAATTTACTTTGTATGGCCTGCCATTGGGGAAATTTTCATAAACAATAGTGGTTCATCATTTAAGGATATTTGAATCTCTTTCTGAAATCTATTTGATGTGGATCTAATAATACAGTAATATATGAGACATGTTTGTTCCATCAATAACTACTAGCTATAAACTCTTCCTGTTTTTATAACCATTAAAAATGCCATTTTGGTCTGCTCTTGCTTCCCAGCTTCTGGCTCTCTGCCTTGCTCTTTAGGTTCCAATAATATAAAAATATGTGCATTGTCCTTCGTTTCTTGTCAGTGTAGCATTTCTCTCACCATCTCCTTTGCCTGTGTTACTTACCTCCCCATCCTCCTGATTTCCTTTTTATATATTGCTTTTTTCTGTTACCAAGTTACGTTGGTGCATATTTCAATTCTGTCACTAGTTGATCTGTAGTTTTGTACCATTGCAGCTAGAAAATATACTTGGTATGATTTCAATCTTCTTACATTTGTAGTATGAGTTATGTTCCTCTTTTTATTTAAGATTTTATTTAATTTGTCAGAGAGAGACAGAGAGAGAAACAGCAGAAAGAGGGAGCTAGTCACCTACTGAGCAAGGAGCCCAAAGTGGGATTCAATTCCAGGATCCTGGGATCATGACCTGAGCCTAAGGCCGATGCTTAACCAACTGAGCCACCCAGGTGTCCCAGTTATGTCTCTTTTTATGTAATTTAGCTAGGGGATTCTTCTGTGCAAGCTTGAAGAAAATGTGTATCCTATTTTTCTTAGATGGAACGTTTTACATATATTTTTAGAACCATGCTTCAGAAGGCATGCTTCAAGTAAAAAATGTTCCTGTGAGGGAAAAACAAAACAAAACAAAAAACCTTTAACTGAAGTTACTCATTTAAAATAAAGCATATAGGAGGGAAGGTCGGTGGGAGGATGGGTGTAACAGGTGAAAGAGATTGAGTACATTTATTATAAGATTGACTAATGAGATATAGAATTCTTGAATCACTATATTGTACACCTGAAACTAATAGAACACTGTCTATTAGCTATACTAAAAGTAAAAGAAAAAACTTCATAAAAATAATAAAATAAAATGAGAAGTTAATGAAACTACACTAAATTAAGCTGATACTTGATGGAGAGCTGTCATTTATTGCAATGATTTTTGGGTGTGGAGGAAGGGATAATGGTCAAATCAATTTTGTTGTCACCCAGAGTTGTGATTGTGATAACAGAAATGTCTGTTTCTCTCCCAATCTCCCTAGTTTCTGAGTGCAGCAGCTAAATTACCAGCTCCCAGGCAAGAAGAAGAGAGGTAAAGAAAAAAAATAGAATAGCAAGAATTCAAAGATCAGTTTTTTGGATAGCATTAAAGTGTTATGTTTTATTTGGCTTATTTTATTTATTCAGGAAATCAGGTGGCAGCTTTATTTTTTACCATAATTTGCTAGTATAATGCAAATTGAATAATAAAAATGCAACACAATATGTACTAGAATAAATTACAGGTAATAGATACTTGTACAATAAAATGAAATGCGTATCTAATATAAATATTTAAAGTAAAATATAGTTAAACCGATAAAAGGGTACAAGAGGCTGGCTTCCCTTCAGATTTCTAATAGGCTCCTGTCTGGGGGTCTCTAGCTCTTAGGAAGTGGGCAGGCCGCAAAAGCCCAAGGTTGTAGAGTTCCTCCGAGACCAAGTTCAGTTTTCTATGCAGGACAGAAAACCTGTAAAATACATCCCAGACTTGCTTCGCTGCCTTCCTAGTAGGGAATCCGTTCCCTCAAGAGTGGTCCAACCTCCCTTCCACTATTTAGGATGTAGAAAACGTTTAGACATTTCTCCATTGGTGCTGATTCCATCCTCATTTTTAACAATCTAGCTGTGTGTTCATCTGGTCTTCTGTTAGTTCCTTTATTCAACAAACACAGAAAACTCACTGTGTCCTAACTGTGACCAAGACATCCAGCATCTCATCACACAAGGGAAACATTTTAGCAAATGTGGCAGCAAAGAGGGATGGAGTAAGGCAGTGACATCTGAATCAAGACCAAACTAACAAGCAGAGCCTGCCATGAAGAACATTCCAGGTATGGGCCCCATAGGCATGAAGGCGGAAATGAATAGATTATGTGCAGATGGCAGAACAGGGGACTAAGGGGACACTGGAAAGGAAGGCTGCGGAGCAGCTGTCGGCATTGGAGGCCTTGCGAAGGACTCTGGAATTCCCTTTGGTTTCAGCCAGAAGCTACATGAAGGTTTAAGCGGGGAATCATCAGATTAGCCTATATTTGTAAAAGATCGCTCCTCTTCCACAGAAGACATGGGGATGGGGTGGGGGTGTCCACGAGCCTAGAAGCTGGAAATGGAAGCAGATGAAGTTTCCAATATCCTGGCCAAGGAGTGAGTCTGTCGCAGTGAGAGTGTCAAGATTTGCAGTTCTAAACTTTTTAGTAAAGTGGCTTATTAAACACACAGCTAACTATGACCCGGGGTTCCTACTTTTGTAATAAGTTTTTTCTGAAACTCAAAAAGGGGAAAGGGGCTCTCTGCACCACGTGCCAGTCGGGGCGGAACATCATCGTCACATTACAGGGTGTTTTCGGAGCCTGTTATCCTTTTAGTACGACATCCCTCCCACGCCAAGACAACACCGGGCCTCTTTCCACCAACAGACGTTGAGTTTTTCCCTTTCCCTCTTCCTTCTTTCGAGGGCAGAGCTCAGGGCTTCTCCAGAGATTCCATCCTAAGTTCGTAGATCTCACCAAGCAGACCACATTCCCCTCCCCGTGGGCGCCAGGAAACGCCAGAAACATCTGTATCTGCACCTGGACATGGGACCTTGGATCCCAGCTACAGTTACTTGTGCTTTGGTAACAATGCCATCATGTCGCGTTTCAGGACATTTTCGTAAATAAGGCCTCGGGTCAGGATGCTCAGGGTAGGAAAGGGGTGGGTCCGCCCCTGGGCAGAGTGGCATACCTTCTCTCTCCTCCTGACTTTTGCCCGTGTTGGAGATGCCCTGTTCCTTCCTCTTCACCTGAGTAATCATCATCTCTGCTTCCAGAAGCAGCTTAGGGGGCCACCTCCATCAGAGGGGCAACCTCCTCCCCAAACCCGCTGGACCAGGTGACCCTCCCCAGAATTCCATATAAATCCCTGTGAACGTTGATCCCACTGCTTCCCAGAGGCTCTTTCTCCTTGTCTTAACTTTGTCTCTCCTGCTGGACCCCAGGAGACAGGTTTCACTCATCATTTTATCCCAGCAGGATTCAATATGTTGCTGAATTAACACATGGCATGTCCTGCACATCGCTGGCAGCTGGATGAACTGGAACACAGTGTGGCAGCATGTACTGAAGCAGGGGTTCTCAGAGCACCAGGGGGCTCAGTCGGTGAAGCATCTGCCTTCGGCTCAGGTCATGATCCTAAGGTCATGGGATCCAGCCCTGTGCCGGGCTCCCTACTCAACAGGGAGTTGGCTTCTCCCTCTCCCTCTGCCTCTCCCCTCCCTCTCAAATAAATAAATAAAATCTTTTCAAAAAATAAATTTTAAATAAATTTTTAAAAAATTAAGCAGTTGTTCTCAGCTGCAGGTGATTTGGCTCCCCAGGGGACATATGGCAATGCCTGGAGAAACGTTTGGTTGATGTAATTGGAGGAAAGGGTGCCACTGGGCATGTGGTGGGGAGAGGCCGAATGGAGGTGGCCAACATCCTGCCATGCACAAGACAGGCCTCAGCAAAACATCACCCAGTCCACGAGGTCGACAGTGCAGAGGGGAGACCCGCATCTAATCTAGGACCTGGCAAACCTTTTCCTAGGTTTACATGCTCAAGGGAAATGTATCTGTCCATCAAAACCACAAGAATGTATCTGTCCATCAAAACCACAAGGGAAATGTATCTGTCCGTCAAAACCACAAGCTTATCATCAGAAGCCCCAAATTGGATGCCATGTAAAAGACCATTAACAGGAGAACAGATAACCGACTACAGTACCTAGGTGATGGAAAACAACACACGATAATGAAATTTAAGATGCCACATACACGACAACAAGAAGGAATCCACAGATGTCCTGAGGAACCAAACCACCAGAGCAAGGTAACAGGCAAACTTGATCGCTGGTGATGGAAGAGAAGCAGGGGGCAGGGAGTGACTGACTGGGAAGGAGCAGGAGGGAACCTCTGGTGTGCTCAGAACGTTCCTGATCCCCATCTGGGTAGTAGTTACACACAGCGTGCTGCATGCTAGGACTCATGTGCTGTGTGTGTGTATGTATTACACCTCAGCAAGCTTTACCAAAGGCAACGGTCCTCTAAGAGCCCCAGCGGGCAGGAATCACACACTGGAACAGGTCCTCCGAGCATGACTTTCTAAGGATTTCAGTGCACAGCCGGCAGGAGCATTGTAGATATGTTTCTGGAGACCTATTTCACCACAGACACCAAAAACCTTACAGTGGGTCCTTGATTCAATTCTGCTTCGGTCATTTTCTGCTAAGGATTGTGCTACAGATGTGCACACAGACTTAGGTTTCAAGAATATTTATCACAGCAGAACAAATACAAGAGGGAGGCAGCAACAACACCGACCCAGAGGAAACTGTGTGATACCGCAGACTCATTAAAATCGACATATAAAAATGTAAATGGAAAACGACTACAATATATTAATTACAATTAAAGAGCAGGTCACCCAACAAGGTGACACCTAAGATATATGAAGAATATACTCAATGTGATTAACTATGATTAGCTAAGGTCATGAGGGGTTATGGGATTTCTTAAAATTTTATCATTTTTCCCTAAAATGTACATATATTACTTATTAATAAGAAAAAATACACAATCACACTTCCTTAAAAATAAAGGTGAGTTTTCAACTCTAAAACTGAGTACCTGGGGGACCTGGGTGGTTCAGTGGGTTAAAGCCTCTGCCTTCGGCTCAGGTCATGATCCCAGGGTCCTGGGATCGAGCCCCACATCAGGCTCTCTGCTCAGCAGGGAGTCTGCTTCCTCGTCCCTCTCTCTGCCTGCCTCTCTGCCTACTTGTGATCTCTATCTGTCAAATAAAATAAATAAAATCTTTTAAATAAATAAAACAGAGTACCAGACCCCACACAACCCCCAGATTCCCCATGGATTCAGAGCCCTGCTGCCTGCAGAAGCGCTCTATCAACACTCATCACAGTGGCTGAGACAGATTAAATAAAGAGATAACATTCCAGATTTCCTGTCTCTTATCTGACTGTGCAGATTGGTTACACAAATCCAAATCCTTACATGCATTAGACCTCACTGAACTGCGAACGCCCTGAGAAAAAGTTACAAGCAATTCCCTGTAAAAATACGAAATTATTTCTGACAGCAAAAGTTTTCAGATGCTGTAAAGAAAAAAAAAAAAAACTAAAAAGGCACGACCTTCCCTGATTAATCAAGTCTCCCTCAAGAGAAGGCTATCACTTCCCCAGGCAATCTCATCGCTTCAGACGATACCATGTTTCTCTGTGAAGTGGAGGTGATCCCGGCTCTCTCGGAGTACTTGCAAAGGTTTGGCGTGGTTATGAAACGGAACGCTATGACTGGGGCCCGCTGGTTGTGGTCACCGTCATGCCCACAGCCTGAACACCACCTCCCTCCAGGAAGCTCCCTTCTCTGAATTCTGTGTGGTAGGGGCACGTGGCTGACTATTAGGGAGCACTGCATAAGGCGTACCCTGTCGCTCGCCCAGACGCCCAGCTCCTCCCAGAGCCACCGAATGCCATAAAGAGCTAAAGCTGGGAGCAGGGGCTCACCGTGGACACCAATGACGAGGGCCCAGGTACCTCAGCTCACAAACCCATTACGAGAGTATACATTTAACTCTAGCTTTAAGATGTTTCTCCTCTTACTTCTCAGTCAAAAAAGACTTTAAGCTGAATAAACCAACAACAAACCCTAAGATAAAACATTTAACCGTGTTAATTTCCAAAGCCCTGCGGTCGTCTTCAGCTTCTCAAGGTCACACCTCCCTGCTGAATGATTACCGAGGGTTGCTGACATGGTACACAGAGAAAACACTCTTAGGATGTCCAGCCTCTAAGAGAAAAAGCAAACAGCTCAGAATCCAGCCAGCCACGGCAAAGGAACCACCGACAAAGCCAAACACAGAGGGGGCCCTGAGCATCTGGGAATCTGCCTGTTCCTTTGCCCCCTCAGAGGGAACGAGTTACAAGACTGCTCAGAATGGGAAATGAAAAGGGCAGAAGCCCGGAAAGCAGCGGGTCCTGAATTTCATGCTGCTTCCAAGGAGTGAGCCCGCCTGCTTTGTCAGTTATTTACACAGTGGGCAGGTGAGGCTGACAGCTTGAGGGGGTTATTTTAGAGGGAGAGCTGTAAGTCTGATCAGGAGAAGTTTCTGGACCCTGGGGTCCCAGCACACACCTCCAGCTTCCAGGCTGACCCTCCCTTCAGACAGGGTTTAAGAGGTAGCCGGGCAAGCATGGTCTTTGTATTTAAATCACCTCAAGGGGGCCCATGTCTCCAGGCACAACCAGAACCCAGGGAGGAGAGGGAAGGGGAAGAGGGAGAGGGTACCTCCACTCCTATCTGCTGGCTGCACTTCTGGAGCGCCTGATCCAGGAAGCTAAATGCGTGGACAGAACAGAAAGAAGAATCTGGGAAGACTGGAAGACTAGAAGAGCTGTTCGCGGACTAGTCTCAACCTGAACCACAGAAACACCTCTGCCTCCCTGCCCTCCTCCCCACGGCTGGGCACCAGGTGCCTCCCTACTGCACTCCAGATGCAGATCCAAGCTCAGGGGTGCCCAGTGCCGATGCCTCTCTCCGGTACAGGGACTCTAGGGCATCAGCAGGACTCCCAGACAGCACCTGTGATCTCTAATTTAAAACCAAAACCAAAATCCCCAACCAGCCCAAGCCAGCACAAGCAATACATATTTATGTGTAAGACACCTATGCACACATACACATTCACTTATCTACACACACACACACACACACACACACATGCTTTTGCAGCAGAAGGCAGGCAGGAAACCTGTTCCCTAAGTCCTTTGCTTTCCTCATCTGCTTCTAGCAGCAACAGCCATTTCTGCTACGGATTTTCCTATTCGAGGGTTGATCACAAATCCAAAAGCCACCGTCCTGTTTGCCACCCTTTCCTACCCCACCGGCCCGCTGACGTCTGTCAGTGAACCAGGGAACAAAGATGGAAGACAGGCCCAAGCTGCCTTCCTTGAAAGTGGGGTTATATTTGACACTTTAATAAACCTCAGAGCCTGAGCCTCTCTGCTCTCAGACTGGCCAGGGTGCAGCTCTCACTCTTAACAAACCCGTCCATCTCTCTCCCCCCACCACAGGGCACAAGGGTTTTCTCTGCCTGGCATCTATTTCCAGGCCCCATAAATCATATCCCATTGTTCCAGGCCATCTGAACTCATGCTTAATAAGCCATCCACCTCACCCTTCTGCCACCACCCCGAATTTCCCACAGGGAAAGACTGTTTCAAGAAGAAAAGGAAATTCTTCATTAGGGCTGGATTTTAAAAGCAAGCTTCCACAAAAAAACTGGAAAACAAAATCGGAAATACCATCCAATAACCACTAAATGTCTTTGGTTAAAGCACCTGCCTGCCTGTGATTCTCGGGTCCAGGTGTGAGCTCAGTGCACATCCAAAGGAAGCAGAATTTGAACCTGATGCTAAATGACAAATGATCCTGATCTTCATGACCATTTAAGTGCCGCAGTGGCTAGATTAAATTGCTCTGATGCAGAATTTCTCCCAAGTATAGCTTAATGAGAAACATAATATTGCTTGAAAATGTATTTAGGTGCGCTCATCCTTCTCAGACCAACACTCATGGCTCTTAGTCATAACCAGGCTTAAGCTAACACGATTCCCCTATTTTCCCCAGAGAGGGAGGGAAACAAGAGGACATGTCTCTCATGTTCCAAGATCAAAAACTGGATCACAGCACTCACAGCATCAAGTCTGCCAAACCAGAGCTCTGGGTACGTACAATTCTTAAAGAGCTAATTGAATGGAAAACAGCCATCTGGGGCTGGAAACCCTTATGACATTCTGGCAAATGTATGGGGTTTAAAAGGATTATGCAGGGTGATGTGACTTTCAAAATTCCCAAACGCTGAACTCAAGCCTAAATGAGAATATGTTAAATTCACACATTCCAAAACACAGCACAGTTGACTCGGACCCTACGAGCCCAGCTGTAGCCCAGGGTGTCCACACTGCAGCCTTTCCATGGGAGGTCTGCAGACCACTCCCTGCTGAGAGAGTCCAGCCAACCCAATCAGCCAACCAGCAGGCTGTGGCACAAGGTCCAGATCCAAGCCCAGGCACCAGCCAGGGTTCCCTTTGGCCTGTCCTCCTATGGTTGAACAACAATCATGGAGAGCCACAGGGAGAGCGGCATTGGGTCCAGTTTGGCCACTCTCTGGTCCTCCACAACACTGGTTGCACACTTTTCAACACAAGAAAATGGTGTGCAGAAACAAGGGCCTGCCACAGTAGGCTGTTGAGCAAGGAACAGAAAGCATTAGGGGACAGGTGGGACTGCTGGCTGGTCTCCACCTCTCCCAGAGGGCAGAGGCCGCAGAGCTTCTGCAGGCTAAGCAGAGACGTGTCAGAACTACCTTCCCAAAATGAAGGCAGTAAAGGAGGACTTCAAGCAGCCACAACTGCCAGCAGGCCTGCAACCCCCAGATATCAGGGGCTTGACCATGACCGTGTCAGTAAGCAGAACACACAAGTGCCTTCCGGAGCGAGAGCAGACAGCTTAACGCTGCTAACTGGTCCTCTCACTCCTCTCTGCTCTGAGCAAGTGATCCTGAAAGGCATGGACAAAGTTGGTCAGATTCACTGGAGAAAACACGAGCCAGTGAAGACGTCCCGGCTCGCACTGGGCCTCCCTCCAAAGGCTGGCTGCCCCACCCTGGCACCTGGGTAACGCTGCTCTGGGGCCATCCACACAAAACGATTTACGCACCCCCCACCCGCAACACACACACGCAGACACACACACACAAGCTGCATCGGGCTTTAGGAACCTAACTCAAACGCACCCCTAACAAGCAACCCCACAGGTGTGACTGGGTTGGACACTCCCAGCAGAGAGGGAAGCCCCCCCCCCCCCGTCCTTGCCAGCGGCAGGGTGCCGCCTGGGCCTCCGCCTCATCCTCTCCATCCGAGGAGAAGTCGGAGCGGCCCCCACCAACCACCACCACGCAACCAGATTGATTCTTGCACTTCAAATCCCCGCTGCCTGGGCCCCATCTGTGTGCTGACGCGAAAAGCCGCCCTCGAGCAGCCAGCCCGCGGAGCGTCTGGAGTTCTCCCGGCCCCGCGCTCACGCCTCCCCAGGCCGCCCCCGTCCCCGCGGGCCGCGCCTTACCGCCAGTGTCCTCGAAGCGCGTGGGCGGGCGGTCCCGCAGCGTGGCACTCCAACCCGCGTTGGCCTCGTCCTCGTCGGACTCCTGCGCTTCGGGGGCGCCGGGAGGCGGCGGGGTGCCGGGGCGCTCCTGTTCGTCGTCCGAGGCGGCGGCCGAAGAGGAGCACGAGGCGGCGGACGTGCTGTAGAAGGGGTTCCCGCCGATGTCCGGGGTGGACTCGCCGAACACGTCGTCCCAGATGTGCGGGCTCTCGCAGCGCGCGCGGGCCCCCTCGAGCAGCGCCGGCGCCCTCCTCCGCGCGCTCCGGCCGACCTCGGCCATGGCCCCGGCCGCCGCACACGCGCCCGCCCCCCACAGCACCTCCCAGCCGCACGCGCCGCGGCCCGCCGCCCCCAACCAGCGCAGCCCGCACGCAGCACGGCGCCCGCCGCCCCGCGCCCGGCCGGCTCGCAGTCTTGGCCGCCTCGGGCCCAGCGCCCGAGGAAGCGCCCTCGGAGCTCGGGCGCCGCAGGCTGCAGGCCGCGGCGGGACGCAGGGAGCGCGGGCGGGAGGCAGGGGCTGCGGCCGGGCCCAGGCGCCGCCGCTACCGCCGCCGCTGCGTCTCCTCGGCGCCCGCTGCGTCCCCGCGCGCCCTCCCGAGGCACCCCGCGCTCCCTGGCCAACCTTCCCGGGCGCGAGCAGCCAGAGACGGACCCCGCCTACTCGCACCTCCGGCCCGCCGGCCAATGGGGAGCAGGCAGGGGCGGGGCTTGCGCTGGGCACGCCCCACACCCCTCGTCGGATAGGAGCGAGGAGAGCAGCAGTGGCGGCGCCGGCGGGGGCGACAAGGGGGAGGGCGGCCGGTGGCGTCCTCGCCTGCGGGACGTGTGGCCCGGGACGGCCACCCGCAGGCACCGCGCGGCCCCGCAGGGGGAAGGGAGGAACCGAGTGGGTGTCGGGGGTTGGGGGGGACGCAGCCGGTCTTCCCGCCGCCGGAGCCGGCTCACGGAGCGTGAAGCCCCCGCTCTGGGTCCCCTTCCGTAGTCAGCGCCGCGGCGTCGGTGGCGGGGAGCTGTCCGCCCCAGTGGTTCTGAACCAGGCGCTGCGGAAATTCCAGGTAGGCGCCGGGCCTGAGGGTCACGATTTCCGTGGCTGCTGTGGCTGCTGCTGCTTCCGTGCTCCACAGCCGGCTGTGCCTTGAGCTCTTGCAAGCACAAGGGCTATCTGGCTTCCAGGAGCCTTGCTCTAATGAGGAGCCCGCCTCGCCAGTTCATTCCTGGGGTCAGGTGGTGACTCAGTCTCGCTTCAATACCCCTGTAATTTGAGGGGGTCAACATCCGATCTTAGTCATTCCTCCCGTCTTTGACCTTTGGCATCTTTAAACTCAAAATATTCATTACCTTCCAAATATTAATTACTCTAACACCACCATTGCAACATCTTCACCCATACATTTGACACACTTGTCTGTTAAAATACGGCACAATCACCCAGGCTTCAGTGTTCTGATATACAATAGATCAGAAAGGTTTCATCCATCCCTCTGCCTTGGCCAGGAGTGCGTGGCACTCATTCCGTTGATAACGATACACATGATTGGGCGTTTCTTGCTCCTCTCTCCCTCCCACAATAATGCAATAAGTCACAATGATGGTAATTGGGCCATAAAGTCACTTGCACTCTGAAATAAAATAAATCCACAGAGATGTGAAGGGCTTGCAAATCCTACTGGGTATTAACTAAATAAGGATTACACGAAAGGGAAAGGCATATTGCTATTTCATGCATAAAGGATGCAGATGAATAAAGGGTGAAGATGTTGGGACCACCAGCTACGGTCAGTTCTAACAGCAGGTGAGCAGCTTCTGCTCTCGCCCTCCCCCTCGCAAGCCCCTGTTTCCTCCTCCCAAACCAGAGTCTCTGTACCAGCACGAATTCCTGATCATCACTGAAAGATGATATATAAAAAGGAAAGGATTCACATGACATTGCTTTGTATGTGAATTGGCTGATATACGTGAAATTGTTTGCAAAGCATTTCAACTCCGTTGGAAGAATTGTGTCACAGAAAAGAACTGGTTTCCAGCACTTCTCTATACTGTGTTAACCAGGGAAAGATTCTGAAGAGAGTTCATACAGGTAATCAGACTTAAAAAGGTCAATGACACATAGATTGAAGACGAAAGGTAAGACTGCGTAGCTCAAGTTCAAATTCTGCAATTAGGAATTCTGTAATTCTCCTGTAAAATTTAATGATATATATTTTAAAAAATAATTGAAAGGGATCAAAACACTGAAATACATAGGCAAGAACTCCTTCTCTTCTCCAGGCAGCCAATGAAAAAGTCAGCAGCTAAAGTGAGTGTGTATTTTAAAAACAGTGGCTTGCTCTGCTACCCAGAGGAAGCAGGAAGTAGAGCAGTAACAGTTACAAGGATGGACACAGTCTTCCATTGTCCCAAATCTGCATTTGTATGGTGCTAATCCCAAAGAAACCTTAGAGTCTTTGTGCTTATGAGCTCTCAAGTGCTTGTAGTTCACAGAGCATGCAACACTGGGAGAGGATTATATGGTCACAAAAGAAACAGACTGGGAAATCAAATTGTTATCCAAACCCTGGCCCAACAAAAATGAGATGGCTATGTCCATTTAGAATCAAGGGTTTAGCAACCAAGTGCTACTTTGTTTAAACAAATGTTTCCGACCAAGAACAGTAAAAATACTTCAGCCTTTAAAAACAGGTGGCTGATTCTCCTTGTGAAAGGAGGGGAGGAAAGGGAAGAAAACAACTGGAAAACAAAAACCAAAAAACTTTCCCATCTGCTTGGCAACCTCCTACTCGATGCTATGATTATGGTTCTACATCATTAAGTTTTACAAGTAATGTTGTCTGGGAGGATAATTATAGAACCAGCATTATACTGAGATCTTTTAACTTTGAGTCATTTAAACACATCTTCCAAATAATACAACTTTGTAATATAATTAATTTTAAGATTAATATTGAGCTTTTGGTTCATAGCCTGCACAAAAGGCTCAAGGGTAGTAAGAACAATCCATTTCTGTAGTAGATTCCTTAGGCTTTTTTAAGCCAGAGAGGTTCATGCACTTGTGAAACTGGGGATAATAGCCATATTTCATTGAGTCTTGGCCTCCTTTCCTGGTATAGTTTAATGAGAAACAAAAAATGCTACCATTCAAACTATGATACAATGTTTTCTTTTCATTAATATTTTAATTTAAATGTATTCAAAAAGCTCTTTGGTAAGTATTTAGACAGATTTTTATCACGTATGGCCTTAATGCATACATAAAAATAAAAGTTAAAATTTTTGGTTATCGTTTTTCCAAACCTCACATTAAGAATCTCACTACTTTTATTTACTTTCTAACTGAGAGATTTCAGTGCCCAGATTTTTCTCACAATATGTTCCTCTGAGCCACCTAGAGCTTCTGTCATGCTGCATTTAAAAAATTATTATTAGACATATAGCTGACATTCAATGTTAAATTAGTTTCAGGTGTACAACATAGTAATTTGACAATTCTATACATTACTCAGTGATCACCACAGTAAATATATCATCACGTCACCATAAAAACTTATTATAATATCATTGGCTGTATTCCCAATGCTGTACTTTTCATCTCCAGATGAGAACAGGAAATTATTTTATTTATTTTATAACAGGAAATTTGTACCTCTTTATCCCCTTCACCTATTTCACTCATCCCCCATCCTTCCCTCCCATGACCACCAGTTTGTTCTTTGTATTTAAGAGTCTATTTCTGTTTTTTTTTTTTTTGTCTGTTCACTTGTTTCTTTTTTTAGATTCCATATAGAAGTGAAATTACAGGGGCCCCTGGGTGGCTTAGTGGGTTAAAGCCTCTGCCTTTGGCTCAGGTCATGATACCAGGTTCCTGGAATCGAGCCCCAAGTCGGGCTCTCTGATCGGTGGGGACCCTGCTTCACCTGCCTCTCTGCCTGCCTCTCTGCCTACTTGTGATCTCTCTCTCTCTTTCAAATAAATAAATAAAATCTTAAAAAGAAAAAAAAGGGAAGTGAAATCATATGGTATTTGCCTTTCTCGATCTGACTTATTTCTCTTAACCTAATACCCTCTAGATCCAGCCATGTTGTCACAAATGGCAAGATCTCATTCTTTTTTATAGCTGGATATTATTCCATTATATATCTATATACACCATATCTTTACCCATTCATCTACTGATGAACACCTGGACTGCTTCCATATCCTGGCTATTATAAATAGTGGTGCAGAAAACCTAGAAGGGCATATCTTTTTGAATCAAGTGTTTTTATTTCCTTAGGGTAAATATCAAGTACTAGAATTACTGAAGCATATGGTAAATCTATTTTTAATTTTTTGAGGAACCTCCATTCTGTTTTCCACAGTTGTTGCACCAATTTACATTCCCACTAAAAATGTACAGAGGTTTCTTTTTCTCTACATCCTGGCCAACACTTGTTCTTTCTTGTCTTTTTAATACTAGCCATTCTGACAAGTATAAGGTGATAGATCTCCCTGTGGTTTTGATTTTATTTTCCTGATGATGAGTGATATTGAGCATCTTTTCACATGTCTATTGGATGTCTGTATGTATTTTTTGGAAAAATGTCTATTAAGTCCTCTGCCCATTTTTCAATTGGATTATATGTTGGGGTTTGGGTTTTTGGGTTTGTGTGTGTGTGTGTGTGTGTTCTTTACATATTTTGGTTATTAATCCTTAATTATATTTATCATTCACCACTATCTTCTCCCATTCTGTAGGTTCCCTTTTGGTTTTGTTGCGGGTTTCCCTTACTGTGCAAAAGCTTTTTATTTTGTTGTAGTCTTAATAATTTATTTTTGTTCTTGTTTCCCTTGCATAAGCAGACATATCCACAAATAATGTTGCTAAAACCAATCTCCAAGTGATTACTGCTTATTGCCTTTTAGGAGTTTTATGGTTTCAGGTCTCTCATTTATTCATTTAATTTTTTTTTTAAGTAAGCTTTACACTGAATGTGGGACCTAAACTCACAGCCTCAAGAAAAAGAGTCACATGCTGTACAGGCTGAGCCAGGCAGGCACACCTCAGATTTCACATTTAGATCTTTGATCCGTTTTGAGTTTCTTTACGTGTATGGTAAAAGAATGTGGTCTAGTTTCATTCTTTTGCATATGGCTCTCTAGTTTTCCCAACACTGTTTTTGAGGAGACTTCCTTCTGTTACACATTCTTGCCTCCTTTGTCAAATATTAATTGACCATATAATTGTGGATTTATTTCTGGGCTCTCTATCCTGTTTCCATTGATTTATGCATATATTTTCTCCCAGTACCCTACTGTTTTGATTACTATAACTTTGTAGTATATCTTGAAATCCAAGAAACTGATACCTCCAGCTTTGTTCTCCTTTCTCAAGATTGTTTTGCATGCTGCACTTCTTATAAAAGTATTCTGAGGTCATCTAAATTGCCACCCCTCCATTCTGCTTGGTTTGATGCTGGTGGGGCTTCTCTTTTTTTTTTTTTTTCTTTTTTTTTTCCTTATCTGAGATTTTCATATAATAACCAGTTTATTTGCTTTCTTTAAATGGTCCTCAAAAGGCCTGTGGCTTGGCATGCCAAGGGATGTAGATGATCAGTTGTGCCCTAGGAGCAGTAACCACATGGCACAGGGTCAAGCTGTGGTAACTTTATAGGGACTTCCACTTGCTCAGCTCCAACTATAACACAATTCCTGACATTGGAGATGTGAAAGAAAATGGGAGGGGAGGGGCATCTTAAAATCCATAAAATATTACATATTGTCTCCTGTTTGTACTTTTACAATTTCTGATTTTGCAAATGGCCAAGCTGCCTCAGGGAACAAAAATGAGGTCCTAAGGTGGCAGAGACTGACCTGGCCAGCCCTGTACTGCACAGGCTATGCATTACTGGATCAGTATGAATGGAGAAAGCAGGGGTGAGTCAGGGCAGCTGCTGCCTCTCCCTACATTGCCTTCATCACCCACAAGGAGGGGGCCCAAAGCCAAGGAGGACCTCCTGGAACTGAGACAGGGGAGGGGAAAAGAAAGCTGAACGATGCCACAGCTGCTGAACCATGACCAAAATATGGGGGAGAAGGCTGGAAGCAAATGTGCATGGTACACCGTGACATTTGGAGTCCTAGGTGACATAGAAGCTTAAGGATCCAACCTTGCTCAAACTGATTTTACATGTTGATTTTATCTACTAATCAACCCAGAGATGCAGAGAATGAAATAGGGCAATACTATAGAAAATGCTTGAGAGGAATCTCTCTTATGATTGAGATAACCTGATATTTCCATTGATTCATTCATTCATGCATTCAACAATTATGTACTGAGTATTATGTATCAAATCCTCTTCTGAACACAGAATAAATCAGGAAAAAAAACCCCACAAATACCATTTTTATAGCACATGCATTCAAATAGAAGAGAGAGAACAGACAGTAAATAAATAAATATATAATATATCAGCTGTTGATAAGAAGTCAAAAATAGAGAGGGACAGAAATTATGTTGATTGTGATGGTGCTGGTGCTGGCTGTGTTTGCAGTTAGGGGAGATTACTCTGATAAGAAGACATTGGCAGATCCTTGAGTGGATTCAGAGAACAAGATGGGTACATTTAAGAAGAGGAAACAAGTGCAACCCCCCAAGGGAGGCACGCACTTGCTGTACTCTGTTAAACACTAAGGAGGCTGGTGAGCGGAGGCAGAGACAGCTGAGTGAAGAAGTAGGAGATGAATTGAGAAGGAAGTTGAGTGTTAAATTTTGTAAGACTGAATTTTGTATTGAGTGAAGTGGGGAGCCATTGGAGATCTTAGAGCAGAGAAATAACAGGGTCTGACTTTTGTCTTAAACGGATTGCTTTAACTGCTGAGTGTAAAATAAACTAGAACAGAGCAAAGATGGAATCCAGAAGACCAGATAGGAGACTATTACAATAACTCATAGAAGACGGTCTTTTGGACCACAGTGGGAGTAACTGAAGTGTGGAGAACTGGTCAGATTTAGAATATATTTTGAAGATAGAATCCACAGCTTCTACCAAAGAATTAAACGTGGGCAGTGAAAGAAAGAGATGAATCAAGAATGACTCTACAGTTTCCTGTTTGAGCTATTGCAAGACCAGCAGAGCTCGAGAAGAATAAGAGCTTGGTTTTGAACATGTTGGGTTTAACTCTTCTAGGTAGATCTGGAAAGCAGGCAGTGGAAAAAAGTTCAAAATCCAGGTCTGGACTGAAGGTGGAGATGTGGAGTCATCAGGAGATAGATGGTAGAAGAGGAACAGTCACCAAGGACTCAGTGTAGACAGAGGAGAAGTCTGAGGTTGGGTCCTGGAGCACATTCATACTCAGAGATCAGGGAAATGAGAAGAAATCCCAAGTAGAGGGGCTTGTCCTCACTCAGAAGGGATTGGAGTAAGGGTTCAACCCAGGAAAACTTAGTGGGGTTCTGTGGGTCTTCTTTCCTTACCGATTTGATTTTCTTTTCAAGATTTATTTGAGAGAGAGAGAGAGAGAGAGAGAGAGCAGGAGCACACACATGCAGGGGGAAGAGACAGAAAGAGAGGGAGATAATCTCAATCAGATTCCCTGCTGAGCATGGAGCCTGATGTGGGGCTCGATTCCATAACCCTGAGCTCATGACCTGAGCCAAGATTCACACGCTTAACCACTTAGCCACCTAGACACCCACCCAATTTCTTTTTCTTTCTTTTTTTTTTTAAATATTTTATTCATTTATTTATTTGACACAGAGAGAAAGAGAGAGAGAGAGATCACAAGTAGGCAGAGAGGCAGGCAGAGGGAGAGGGAGAAGCAGGTTCCCTGCTGAGCAGAGAGCCCGATACCCTGAGACCATGACCTGAGCTGAAGCCACCCAGGTGCCCCCAATTTACTTTTCTCAGTGAAGTCATCAGGATGGTCGGTCATCAGCTGTATCTGATGGAAGGTGTTCAGTTCTCACTCTGAACAAAATGGCTGTACATTAGAATCACTGGGAGAATTTTATGTATTTATTTATTTGACAGAGAGATCACAAGTAGGCAGAGAGGCAGGCAGAGAGAGGAGGAAGCAGGCTCCCCGCTGAGCAGAGAGGCCGACGTGGGACCTAATCTCAGGACCTTGAGATCATGACCTGAGCTGAAGGCAGCGGCTTAACCCACTGAGCCACCCAGGCGCCCCCACTGGGAGAATTTTAAAAGCACACTTATACCCAGACCCTAATTGGATATTAATCTAATTGGTTCTACACCAATTAGACCAGATCTTCTGGAGGTGGGCACTCCTGTGTTTTAAAGTCTTCCAGGTGATTCAAAAGTGTGGCCAGTGTTGAGAAGCCCTGGCTTAAGGTTGGAGGAAAGAAGATGTGAAATAGTCAAAATATTTTACGAGAAGAGTGGAGATTCTGTCAGTCAGAGAAACATACTTGGATTTGTGGCTGAGAATATAATGTGAAAGGGGCGCCTGGGTGGCTCAGTGGGTTAATCCGCTGCCTTCAGCTCAGGTCATGATCTCAGGGTCCTAGGATCGAGTCCCACATCGGGCTCTCTGCTCAGCAGGGGGCCTGCTTCCCTTCCTCTCTCTGTGATCTCTTCCCTTCCTCTCTCCTACTGTGATCTCTCTCTGTCAAATTAAAAAATAAAATCTTTAAAAAAAAAGAATTTAATGTGAAAGCTTCCAGCATCTTTGCTTTTCTCACCAACCACGTTCAGCTGCCAGGGGCAGACGAGGATGGACAGAGGGTTGGGTTTTTACCAAGGTGGGGTTGTATCAGGTATGTATGATATATGATGGAGGTGAGAGTATGGGACAGGGATTATAGTTATGGGAGCGGACTCTGTGCCAGCTGCGGAGGCCTGTGAGAATTTGGGGGAAGGATCAAGAACCACAGAAAATGAAATAGGGGGACGCCTGGGTGGCTCAGTTGGTTAAGCAGCTGCCTTCAGCTCAGGTCATGATCCCAGCGTCCTGGGATCAAGTCCCACATCGGGATCCTTGCTCAGCAGGGAGCCTGCTTCTCCCTCTATCTCTGCCTGCCACTCTGTCTGCCTGTGCTCACTCTCGCTCCCTCTCTCTCTCTGACAAATAAATAAAATCTTTAAAAAAAAAGATTCTCTTAAAAAAAGAAAGAAAATGAAATACTTAAATGGCTTTTTCTGAGTGACTTAGATAATTAATACTTCTTGAAATAATTTAGTGCAGCCAGACCCCTGCAAAGCAGCACAAACAACTCTGATGAGTGCTTCAATCTACCATTTCTTCCCAGGGCTTCAATCAATTGCTTTCAACAAGTGAACATTGAGATATTTAGAGCAAAGGAAAAAAATACATATTGGAAGTTCGCTTTTTTTTTTTTTTTTAAGATTTTATTTATTTATTTGACAGAGACACAATGAGATAGGGAATACAAGCAGGAGGAGTGGGAGAGAGAGAAGCAGGTTTTTCCGCTGAGAAGGGAGCCCGACGCGGGGCTGGATTCTCAGGCCCCTGGGATCATGACCTGAGCCGAAGGGCAGATGCTTAACAATTGAGCTACCCAGGATCCCCTGGAAGTTAGCTTTTTACATTCTTGGGAAATGGGATTTTGTACATTTATGTCCTTTTTCTGTCCCCTTGTGGATATTTTCCCTCTTGAAACACACCCAACCCCTGCTCCACAGTTGTCCAGTAAAAGAAAGGGATCTGAGTACCATCCCCAAAGTTCACTTGCGTTTAAAGGAGAAACAATCCTCGGAAGTCGTTTTACACAAAAGAGTAGATTGCTCAGTTGTAGAAACTCAGGTATTATAAGAAAGCGGGAGAGACATTCCTTACTAGAAGAGGGACCTGCTCAGTGTTTCTAAATTCACATTGGTAGATTGTTGAACTGTTGTAGGCTGAGTGTTAAAATCACATCTTTCCCTCCGTTTTCTTACAGAGACAATGATGGTGCTTCCAAGATTGTCTGTGAAAGGCTAGGCACCTGCAAAATCACACATTTGACCTGAGCCATCACCCAAGTAGAATGTAATCCGCTCTCAAATCATAGGAGAAAAAAGAAAGAGAGAGAGAATCCCAAGAAGAAACACTCACGTCAGGGTTTTCATCAAATTTAGTGCACGTCTCACCATTTATCTTCATTTGCAGTATTTTTTTTTAAAGATTTTATTTATTTATTTGAGAGAGAGACAGTGAGAGAGAACATGAGCAAGGAGAAGGTCAGAGAGAGAAGCAGACTCCCCGTGGAGCTGGGAGACTGATGCGGGACTCGATCCCGGGACTCCGGGATCATGACCTGAGCCGAAGGCAGTCGTCCAACCAACTGAGCCACCCAGGCGTCCCTGCAGTAATTTTTTAAATAAACACTAATGTCGAATTGCCCTGAGTTACAACGAGCAACTCAATTATCAGAAAACCACGAGTCTCCAACGTTTGTTCTAATTACTAAAGCAGAAGAGTGGACAGAGTTTAGAAAATTTTCAACAAGGCTTAAACAAGAGAGATTCCACTTTTTTCTAATCAGGTCAACATAGATACCACTTTCCCTACAACCTTGTAGGCAGTTGGTATTTTTCAGAGATATCATTTGGTTCTTTGTAGAAGGCTTAAAGTTGGAGGTCCATAAAAACTATAATCAACTTTTATGTGCGCCTTCTATAGGCCAGGAACTGTGCTAAATGAACAGTATCTAATTTAATCCTCCTAACAAGCCCTGTGAAGTCAATACTACTGACTATTCTCACTCCAAGGGGGGGCAAAGCAGATGCTTCGAGAGTTGAACTCAGTTTACCAAGTTCATACAGCTCGTATATGATGGAATCAGGACTTGAGCTCAGTCTAATGCGAGGTTGGACCCTCAGTGGCAGCTACTGTAGTGTTTTTGACCGTCACCTGCTTCCCTCCCCCACCCCGCCCCCATCTCATTCCCATTTAGGGATAATCAGCCATACCTAAATGACAGTGGCCAGGCAGGAAGGGTGGCGACTGGGTTTAATTATTTATATCCAGGGGGAAGAGCCACCTCGCCCCATACATTCTGCTTCAGCTCTTGCCCTGCCAGGGGAGTAGCCATCCTTCAAACCATCAGTGTTAATTGCTGGTGAGGGATGAATTAGGCGGCAGGGGTCACACACTGTTTACTAGTCATGCATATTTCTTTCAGAATACCTAAGTACCATTCCATTGGAGATGAGAAGAAATGATGGGAGGGATGTTAAAAGGGACTCCCAGAGGGGCGCCTGGGTGGCTCAGCGGGTTAAGGCCTCTGCCTTCAGCTCTGGTCATGATCCCAGGGTTCTGGGATCGAGCCCCGCATCGGGCTCTCTGCTCAGCGGGAGCCTGCTTCCTCCTCTCTCTCTCTCTCTCTCTCTCTCTATCTCTATCTCTGCCTACTTGTGACCTCTGTCATATAAATATATAAAAACCTTAAAAAAAAAAGGACTCCCAGAAATATTTCTGGACCAGTCATGATCACTAGCCCTTATGATACTCTTGGAGTCATTTCACTGATTCTTGAAACGAGTGCACTTGCCCTAGGATGGCTTGGCCCCTCCCAGTAATCAGAAGTTCCCAGGATGGGTCAAAGATTACTTTATTTGCTATAATTCTGCAAGTTGAATGTATCTCTCAGCCATTTCCTGAGAATGCTATTATGGGGCAGGCACAGGGGGATGACTATGGGACGAAACATATCAGGTGAGAGGGATCCTATGCTTTTGTATGAAGGAGAAGCCCATTCTCCTTGGCGATGGGAGTTTCCCTTCTGCTCTGACTCCTGCCCAGCCGGGATCAGTGTAGAGCCTCCTCCTTTGGGCGACAGGTCTCTTTCTTTCTAAATCCTCTTTTTTTGGGCAAAAAGCAAGACTACCCTTCTTTTCATCTTTCAGCTTTTTCATCCTGGCCAATGACACTCAAACACCCTCGCCCCCAATTTGGGTTGCTAGACTATGGCAAGAGGCCACGTACGGGGTATATTACCTCAGGCCCAGTGTTTGGACTTCACTGAACCTTAACTGTAACATCTAAGAAGGGTTGGGGGGGTGGATGATGTGAGGATTCATTAAGACAATGTTAAATTTTTATCACGGAGTCAAGGAAGATCTCTTGTTAGGAATGTGTTCCATCTTACCAGGATAGAGGGCAAAATAGCATTTTACTGGGACGCCTGAGTGGCTCAGTGGGTTAAGCCTCTGCCTTCAGATCAGGTCATGATCTCAGGGTCCTGGGATCAAGTCCCGCATTAGGCTCTCTGCTCGGAAGCAGGGAGCCTGCTTTCCCCTCTGTCTCTCTGCCTGCCTCTCTGCCTACTTGTCATCCCTCTCTCTCTCTGTCAAATAAATTAAAAAAAAATCTTTAAAAATATAGCATTTTACTTATTTTTTAATAAAGTATTTCTTTTTTAAAAATTATTTATTTGACAGAGAGACAGAGCAGGAATACAAGCAGGGGGAGTGGGAGAGGGAGAAGCAGGCTTCCTGATGAGCAGGGAGCCCAATGTGGGCCTCAATCCCAAGACCCTAAGATCATGACCTGAGTGGAAGAAAGACACTTAAGGACTGAGCCACCCAGGTTCCCCGCAAAACAGCATTTTTTAAAAAAGATTTTATTTATTAATTTGACAGAAAGAGATCACAAGTAGGCAGAGGAGCAGGCAGAGAGAGAGGGAGAAGCTGGCTCCCCGCTGAGCAGAGAGCCCGATGCGGGGCTCGATCCCAGGACCCTGGGATCATGACCTGAGCTGAAGGCAGAGGCTTTAACCCACCGAGCCACCCAGGCGCCCCGCAAAACAGCCTTTTAAACAATATTTTTATTTTTATTTTATACATATATATGTAAACATAGAATTGAATGTATACATATAAATATAATTTGTAAACACATTTGATATATATTTATGTTTATCCTTGGACGCAACACTGCCCTCCTGAGCAGTGCAAGAGGGTGGGTTTTTACAGAGAATCACCAAACAGTTTGACCCAACTGAAGGGCCAGCCTTGCGCTGCTGCTTAAGAGAAAGCCTTGAGTTGGGAAAGGTTTGACAAATACTGAGAAAAACCAGTCAATTAATATGTTAAAAACACTACCCAACCACTGTATGAACCATTTAGACATATGGCTTTAATTTTGACTTTAGTCTCCAAAGCCTAGGGGTCCCTGGGGAAAGGGGGCAGAGGGAGAGACAGGACCAGCTTCTCTGTGGGCCAGGTTTCTGGGGTTGCTCCCAGCCCTGCCCCCAGAGGGAACGCCCCCACCCAGGGCTTTGTTCCCAGAAGGGCCCCTCCCCCAGAAAGCCCCTTCCCAAAGGGCCCTGCCCTTTGGGCCACACCCTCAGAGGTCCCATTATCCACCTCCAACCTCCCCACACACCCCTACCCCCGCCAAGCACCACCCTCAGAAGGGTTCTAAGGTGAAGTCAGTGTGCTTCTCTCTCACTGTGTAGGAATTACTGTTTTATTTTTGACTTTGTTTTTTGAGCGAAGTGGGTGGTGTAAGGACCTATTTTATATTTTTATATTTTAGCCATAGGCTTCCATTGAGGTTACACAATCACCTTGTTGTTTAACCCTTAAGCTGTCCCCGCTCCCCTTCTCCCAGGGGACTTACTTAAAAACAAGTCCCGGAAATCAACCTCAGGTAACAAAGCCCAAATACAAGGGTGGGTCAGGCCAGGTGAAGACATCTGATCAGTGGAGGGTTGCATACTGTCCCCCTAGCTACCAAGGAGTATGGGTCCCGCCCTTTGTGAGTCTTTTGGGCGCCAATCCTAACCAAGGTGATAGGCTAGGTCAAATGTCTACCAAAAGGTAAGTTGTAATTCAATTGGTCACCTAGCATCACTGTGCAGCTTTCTCTGTGTGTTACAATTTCATTGGCCACCTGTGCCTGGCCAAGCCTAACCGCATGGCCTTTGCCCTTAAAAGCTAGTCCGTAAAGGAGAGAGGGGTCGACTTCTCTGTAAGAGAAGCGGCCCTGGCTGGTCAGTTTGATTCTTGATGCTTGGTGCGAAATAAAGCTTTGTTTGACCTTCGCTTTGTATCAGTCTCGCTCTTTTAATCATGGACCCATTATTGGGACATAACAGGTGGGACAGTGGAGCAAGTACATAGCGGAGGGGACAGCCCACTGTGGGTATCCACCGTTCCTTGCCTCCTCATTTGCATGTACTGCTCGCCCTGCCCGGTGAGCACAGCATGGAAATGGACACCTCGTGAGTGGTGGTCAACGAGACTCACTGACGTCTATGACCGAGTCAACCGGAGCTCGCCTTCCCTACAGACCAGAGCTTGCTCTGAGCACCGGCAGGAGGTGGTGGCCTCTTGTGAGCAGCCCAGAACCCTGTCTTGTCCTTTCTCACTCATGTCACCTCCCTGTGTTAGCCAAGCCTTGGAAGTGGTGACTTAGGAGGGAAGGGAAAGAAAGGCAGCCCCCGGCTCCTGATCCTGTCAAGTTCCTTACTCATCAGGAAGCCGAGGGAGGCAGGGTCGGTGGAACAGGTGTGAGTCCCCGGGTGAGGTAAAGATGGCAGAGCTGGTCTTGTGCAGGATTTCCACGGTTCTGATAAGAAGAGGGCACATGGGTGTGCCCCAGCTGTGGAATTTCTGCATGAATTATTTAACACTGACATTGCACCCTGCGAAGATGAATGGCAAAAACCATGCCCATAATCACATTTTAAAATTTTTATTTGCTTGGAATGACATTAAATGCAAATAGAAAACAGCAGCCATGCCCCTTCAGAAGACAGACCATGGAGGAAATGAGCTTTCTATTTTAGAACCTTTAACAAACACTTCCTCCCTGTTTTTGCCCAAAGGGCCCTATATCTTCATTTTTCATGGGGCTTGTAAATTATGTAGCCAGCCCTGGGGACAGCTGTGCAGTGTCTCAATGACCCAGTGCGGGGAATGGCAGGAGCCTCCCTCCTTGATACAGTAGTATTACACAAGCCCCTGAAGCTGAAACAGAACTTCAGGATAAAGTCTAGGGGGGAGGTCCTCAAATTTCTGAGTCATGGGCTGTCGTAAACAAAATATCAACAGCCGGATGGCTTAGGCAACATTCAATTTATTTTCTCATGGTTCTGGGCGCTGGAAGTCCAAGATCAAGGTGGCAGTAGGGTTCGATTCTTCAAACGTCTCTCCTTGGCTTGCAGATAGCTGTGTTCTCCACTCTGTCTTCAAACGATTGTCCTTCAGTCTGTTTTGTCTGTGTCCTAATCTCCTCTTCCTGTAAGCACACCAGTCCTGTTGGCTTGGTGCCCACCCCCAGTGAGCTCGTTTTCCCTTTATCACCTCTTTAAAAATGCTGTCTCTGAATACTGCCACATTTTGAGATGTTGGGTGTTAGGACGTCAACGTAGGAATCTGGGGGCATCCAACTAAGCCCATAACAATAGTCAAAACTGGATCCGAAACTGAAATTTAGACACATTTTAAGATGGTAAAAGTGTATATATATAATTTTTGTGGTAGGCCTGAGATGGTTGGTAGGCTGAGATGTATTTGTAACCTTTGAGGGAAACATCCTTTGGAATGATCAAAGAGAGCTTCTATGTAATTCCATACATCCACAATTAAACCCCAGAGCTTTCTAATTTGGAATTTGGCTGTTTTGTGCCTGGTGGCAACCAAAACCAGCCTAGGGCTTTTCTTTTGTTTTGGCAGAAAAGTAGGAGGCAGCATTTAGACATCTTGCTGCTCTTTGGTTTAATCATACTCTACTGAGTTGCCCGAAACTAATTAAGCTCTTGGCTCTGTAGAGGAGAGATGATGTTCATTACATGTCATTGGCCACAATGTTCCTTTTTAAAATTGTTGTTAACATTTGTGTTATTTCTCAGCATAAGAGACAAGCTTTATCTTAGTTTGGGCTGATGTAACAAGAGCACCATAAACTAGGTGCTTTAAAGACATACTTATTTCTCTCAGTTCTGGAAGCTGGGAAGTCTATGATCAAGACCCTGGAAGATTCCGTGTCTGTTCAAGTGCCCACTTCCTGGGTCACAGATGACCATCTTCTCCCTATAACCTCCAAGGTGGAGGAGGCGAGGGATCTCTGTGGGGTCTCTCTCATGGAGACACTAATCTCGCCCATGAGGACTCCACCCTCATGACCTAAACATCTCCCAAGGACCCCATCTCCTAGTTATGTCCCTTTGGACATTGAGTTTTCAACTTATGAATGCTGGAGGGATACACTGTCTACAGTGAGCTTCGTCAAACATATTTTATGTTCAAGGCACTGTTTTTTGGCAAAATTAATCATTTCCTACACATCCTTTGAAGCAAGAGTTTCTGCACTTTGCCTTCCTTTACAACCTTTCTCTAGAGAGGATCCTAAAAAGTTCAGAAAAGACGCAGAAGAAAACTGCTGGTTAGCTCATTTTTCACATTTTGAAGCAGGTTAATCTTAGAAATCCAGGCGAAGATACTTCGCTTGAAAATCATCTCAAATGATCAGTTTTGTTAGTATGAGTAATAGTAACTATAAGATCAATAGAACAACTTTTTGTTCTACTGTGGGCCTACTGTGTGCTGGGTACCTCGGAGCACCTGAGTCGAACCATCTCGTGATCCTTTCAACAGCCCACTGAGGGTCACACTGTCTTCTCCTCCACGTTATGGATTAGCCTTAAGTCTGGGACAGAAATTACACAACTTTCCCAAAGCCATATTGCTACTGAGGGGCCAGCTGGGATCTACGCCCACTCTGGTGCCAGAGCCTGTGATTGCAAACGTGGGCTGCACTAGCTGTTCAGAACAAAGGACTGTTCATGGCGGTGACACAGCAAACCCGTGAGACCCACCACCCTTTTCCCTAAGGTCATTCCGGTATAGCCTGCAGTGATGGCCCGAGTTAAGCATTCGAACTTGGTGCTGCAGAGGGCATGTTTTAGGGACAAATTGGTGTTAAGGGGGTCTAATGAAGACCAGAGGGAATGGAAGGAAACAGGACTTGGGGAAATATCTGGGTCCCTGGAGCAGTGATCTCCTTTTATTACTGTGCACCTATCTTTCACAAAAATAAATGCATACATACATACATACATACATACATACATACAAAAATATTTGCGGACATACCACCAATTTAAGCAAATTTTTGATAAATTATAGACTCTACTACTCTAAATTATTATGCACATTATAAATGACATGCAAAAGCTAAACAGTTAAATGGATGGCATGAAATATGAATAAAACTTATAATATTTTCTTCCAGCCACTTACTGGACTATTTCTCAAACTCCCTTTGTAGAAGACTTTTTAAAGATTTGTTTATTTATTCATTGAGAGAGAGAGAGACAACACGTGTGTGCACATGTGAGTATGGGGATGGGGCAAAGGGAAAAGGAGAGAAGCAGACTCCTCATTGAGCGCAGAGGCCTCACTAGGGCTCAATCCCATGACCCTGAGATCATGACTTGAGCCAAAATATTGAGTCAGAGATTTAATCAACTGAGACACCCAGGTTCCCTGGAGAAGACTTTTTAAGAAAGAGATAGGACACTTGGATTTATAGCAATAATTCCTAGAATTAATCTTTAAAAGTGGGAAGATAGAAATGTTTTTTTTTAAAAGATTTTCTTTATTTATTCATAAGAGATGGGAGGCAGAGCAGAAACAGGTTTCCCGCAGAGTAGGAAGTCCAGAGCGGGACTTGATCCCAGGACCTGGGACCGTGACCCGAGCTGGAGATAGACGCTGGAGACACTGATAAACCAAACTTCAGGGAAAAATGCTGATCTTTACTGGGAAGATGAAGAAGAACAACAGCATATGGCAGCAACATGAGTTTTAGATAGCTGTTGGTCACCCAGAAGGCTTAAGGTGGAGAGAAAAACAAAAGGCTGTAGTGATCCAAAATTGTCCGAGTTGTGTAATTTGACCCAGGAACTTCCGGGTGACATAAAGATTTGTTTATTTATTACACGGACAGCGCCATGTGGGGACAGAGCGAGGGGGAATGAGAATTCCATACAAACGTGTGAGTGGCTCTTCTCCCATCTCCAGGGGGGAAGGAAGAGATTGGGTTTACTCCAGTAAGCATGGTGATGAGTTGGTGAGGTAGGTTGACTAGATGTCTGGGCACCTGAAAAAGCCAGCTAAGGGGGCTTCCTGGCCATCTTGTCAGTGTCTTATTGAAAGCTTGTCATGTGCAAGACTTTCTTTTAACAGGTTGCCAGGTGAATTGATGTACAAATCAGACTACCGGCTGCCATGTGTCATTGCTCAGGTGGTCCATGACACAATGTCCTGCAACTAAGGGGATACACTTAGCATTACAGACATCGTTCTGTCTTTGTTATTTTGAAATTTAAAAAATATCTTATTAATTTGTTCACTCCAAAGAGGCAATTTATTGCTTACTATGGCAGTCTTTTGGTAGAGGACACAAAACTGCTTTCCTTGTTATGAAAATAAATGTGTTACACCAATTTTCTGAAAGATGGAAATGAAGTGCCTCCTTCCAGCTGGGTCAGGACATAACTGTACCCTATGTATTGGTTTTTCAATAGAGTCCATTTACAGAATGTACATGTCTCTCAATACAGAAGACATTTGCTCACATTTATGTGTAGAACATTCCCGAACCTGGTCCAGGTTGCGGATGAAACCGTCACTCTGACTGGCAAGGCATAACGAAGAAGAGTTTTCCTGTAAACAATATGTGGTCATGGAAGGAATCAGCACTGCAATTCGTGGCTGATTCCAAAGGCTCTAAGAGGTGGTAGATGCACAGGCAAAGTGGTGACTTTTGCAGAGGAAGCAGGCTGGGGAGAGATAGCAAAACAGAAGTTTGAGAGGGCCCTAAAATCTCCTCCTGTGGGATTATTGGCCATTGAGCTTGAGAAAGGCTATGGTGAAAACTTGAAAGAGCATCAGATCAAACCCTTGGCCACTGGAGGTTGAAACTGACATGAGCAGCACTACCTCTATTCTTGACCCAAGGCCATAGGATGACAAACTTTGCTTTTTCAATGTGGCCTCATGTTTCTATACTGCCCTATAAAGAAATTAATACAAATAAATGCTGAGAGTGTAAAGTGTAAGCAGAGCTCCCCTTGGCCATTTCCTAAGTTTTGTCCACTCCGAAGTGAGTATCACTTTGGTGAGTGCATTGCAGGAAATGGCCTTAATGATCAATGGCAGACCTCCACTCCAGTGGGACATAAAAAGCAATCTGCACCTCCTTCCTGATTTGTCTGTAATGAAACTTGCTTTCCTCAGGTCCCAGCATTCGAGGCAGATAAATATGTTCCCTTTCGTTGGCTCTTACTCATACTTCAGCAAGACTTCCCATGTGCTTTTCTTGGCTGGCTGGGAAACTGGACCACAATTTATGGCATCTTAGGGGACAGGCGCGTAGAATTCCAGTGGGATCCCGGAACAGAACCTAATTGGAGATTAGAAACCATTGCGGTGCGAAGCTTTTCTTTGAGATCGAAAGAGGTGCATGTTATGCAAATATTAGCAAGTGTAAGTTCACACTGTCTATTGAAAATTTATAGACTCATTATGGTCAAGAAGGCTGGAAGATATGTAGATTTTGGGAAAGATGCAGGTAAATTCAGGGAGGTGGCAAATTACCCCAGGGAAAGTAGAATGGCGAAAGAGTATGTCCCAAACTTTTAAAAAAGATTTTATTCATTTATTTGACACACAGAGAGCCAGAAAGCACAAGTGGGGGGAATGGCAGAGGGAGGAGAAGCAGGCTCCCTGCTGAGCAGGGAGGCAAATGTGTGGGACTCGATCCTAGGACCCTGGGATCATGACCTGAGCTGAAGGCAGACACTTAAGCGACTGAGCCACCCAGGCGCCCCCTGGCTCCAACTTCCAAAGATGGTGTATGAGATACCTTTGGTGGGAAGGAATGAAGATCAGCAACTGTCCTTGATTCTGCTTCTCAGGAAGGCATTGTGATGTGGTACCCAGGACTTTGGAGACAGACACATGCTTGGTGCCCTCTGGCTCTGCCGCTAAAGCAACACCTTCCAGAGGGCAGCTGCAGGCACCGGGTGGCGTCACACAGGGTCAGACCCGGGAGGCACTCAGCCACGTAACCCTTCCACCATCCTGCTGGGTTTGAAAGAGCGCTATCAAAGTCCCTACTGCCAAAGGACCATCCAGAGTGACATGTCCCATGGGGCACGCCGGCATTCCTTTACCCCTTCAGGTTATTGGCAGCAAGGCTGGAAGTTTTTTAAATTTCCTGGGAAAATGATAGCAAATGGCTCCAAAAAGGAGTTTCAAAACACAGACTTCATACTATGTTTTGAGTACATTTCATTCATTTGGCAGGTACTGACAAGGTGCTTAAGTGCCAGGTGCTGCTGCATTAGAAACGGACTTGAGAAGTTAACAGGAGGGGGCTCCAGCCCTCAATCAGCACAAAGTGGATCAATGGACGCATGTGACAGACAGAGCACTGTGACGGGGAGTACTATGTGCTCTCATAAGAAGGGTGTGCTAGGAGCTAAGGGAACACTCGGGGGGAGCCAGCACCAACACTCGGGGAGAGCTGTGGGAAACATGATGGATGCAGATGGCTCCAGGGGGAACCAGGGAACTGCTCAGATCCCTGCTTCTTAACAGCTCCAAGTGCCCGCCGCTTCAGAGTGGAGGCTGGGCGAGCAGGGAGCTGGGGTGGGCACAGCGATGCCTGAGTTCCGACCTGCAGCCCCTGCGCTGTTTCACCTGTCCCTTTAGGAGTACAATAACATAGGATGTCACCAACGGAGGATCTACCCCTGCATCCTGGTACTGGGAAAGCACGCGATGGCTGAGGAGCTGAAAGCAAGAGTTGGTAGTTCCAGTAATGTGTGCAGGGTTTTAAAAAACTATACACGGGAAAATATCCGGTCTTATTTCCATGTGTTTGTATCATGTACAATTTTTAACTGCAATCCTCCTTTTACCTTCTTCCCTGTTGTTAAGACTCTCCTCTCCTCACCGCTGCCTTTGTCCCTATAATACCTGTTGACAGCCTGGTGCTCATCCATGAGCTCATTCGCCTCTATCCACGCACGCATGGGGCTCTGTCACTGCTTAACAAATATGGGCTCATTTTATCTACCTCTTGATCTAGTGCTTCCCGGTTAATAATCCCTCCTGCATAACATCCTTCTGTTTTTATCTTCATTTTTACAAAGAATGGCTGCTCACCTTTTATCAGGTGCCTTTATTTTTTATCAAATGCATTTATTGCTATGATCTTAAGAGTTTTTTCACAGTTAATTCAGTGATGAGGTAAATCTTATTGATTTTCTGGTCTTGAGCTCCCTTTATTTTCCTGGAATGAATCCAAGTTGGTCTCAGGATATAGTCCTTTGATAAATGCCTGACTTCTGTTATTTGCTAACATTAGTTCAGTTTCTGTTAACTAATCTGTCCTAAGCCAGATTTGTTAATAGCTTCCCCGTTCCTACCTCTCGGGTTTGGGTATTAAAATTGTGCTCAGCTTCATCAAGTGAATTGACTTATTATTGTTTAATTGCCTGTTGCCATTTAACAGTAGAATGACAGTTATCCAGCTGCAAACCTGTATGATCTTGGAACTCATCTTCTGAATTTTCCATTCTTGAATCATTTGTATGATTTTGTTTTCCTAGGAAATCATCGTTTCTTCTAGGTTATCAAATTGATTAGTATAAAGTGCCTTGCAGTTTAGTGATTCTTTTATATTATGCATTTGCTTTTATATCTGTTCCCAATCCTTATCTGTTTTGCAACTCTCTCTCTCCCTCTCTCTGTCCCCTCCTCCCTGAAACCCCCCTTTCCCCATCCCCCTTCCCTCTCTCCCCACCTCCTCCATACTCCATCTTCCCCCTCTCTTATCCTTAATAGGACATGTGAAGTTTTTTATTATTTCATTAGTCTTTCATAGAAACAACTTTGAGTTTATTTGCCCCTCATATTTTTTATTAGTTTAAAAATTTATCTTTAATATAATTACTTCCTTTCTTTTGATTGAACTGCCCTTTTCTGATGGGTTTAAATGAGTAGTTTCTTTTATTCAAAAAAATGTTTGAAATTGAAGACATTTGACACTAAAGTCTCCTTAGAGTATAACTTCTGGTGTCTTATGTAAGTTTTGGTATAAAATAGTCTCCTTTCCATTGCTTTCAAGATTTTCTTCAGTCATCTTATGATTTTTTTCTTCGACTGAAAACTGTATTTCTTAACTTGTATGTAGTTTCAATTTTTTGTTACCAGGTTATCTAATTCTGATTCTACTGGATTGTGATCAAAGAACTGTTCTTTAAATCTTTAATTTGGAAGGCTTGTAAAGGTTTCCTTTGTTGCCTAGTATGCAATTAATCTTTACAAATATGGCTTTTCTTAGGTGTAAGAAAGAAATGTTTTCTGAGGGAAATAAGGATGTCTCTTTTCTTTTTTTTTTTTAAAGATTTTATTTATTTATTTGACAGACAGAGATCACAAGTAGGCAGAGAGGCAGGCAGAGAGTGAGAGAGAGGAAAAAGCAGGCTCCCTGCGAAGCAGAGAGCCCAATGTGGGGCTCGATCCTAGGACGCTGGGATCATGACCTGAGCCGAAGTCAGAGGCTTTAACCCACTGAGCCACCCAGGCGCCCCAGGATGTCTATTTTCTGTGTGTCCTTGTTTTTCCCTCCTTCTAATAGATACTCCCATTTGAAAAGCTAAAATTTTACCTTGTTATTGCATTTTTAGAGTCTGTAGGTATTATGTTGTTAGATGTATACCTGCTTATACATTTTACATCTTCTTTCCAAACTCTGCCTTTAAAAATGTCCCTCTTCATCTTAGTACCTATAACTTTAGAACCAACTTGTCTGCGATGAATTTTGCCATTCCGGCTTTCTCTTTTGCATGGTATCTCCTCACCTGATACATTCTCAATCCCTTTTGCATTTTAAGTATGTTTCTTGAACAGCGTGGATCTGTAACCCCCCGATAGGAACTTTAATAGAAAAAGTCAGTCTGTACACATTTAAATTAATGATAAACAGTCATGATCTTATTCCTCCCATCTTATTTTGTTTGTTTTTATTTTCCCCATTTTTGATGTTTTTAATCAAGTTCATTCTTTTTCTACTTGATAAATATAGAAGTTCTTTGCATTTTTCGATGACAGCTTAATTGAGATATAATTCACAGGCCATACCACTCACCATCTAATGTGGACAATTTAATGGCTTTCACTATAGTTAACTATACTATACTGAACTACCTACACATTTTCATCATCCTCAAAAGAAAACTTTAGCCATCACCACCAGTCTTAGGCAACCGCTATCTACTTTCGGTCTCTGTAGATTTAGCTATTCTGGAAATTCCATATAAGTCAAATTATGCAATATGTGGTCTTCTGTGACTGACTTCTCTCAATCAGCAGAATGTTTTCAAGGCTCCTCTGTGTCGTGGCACATTTCAAAATTCTATTCCTTTTCAAGGCTGAATAATATTCCACTGGCTGGATGGATCACATTTTATTTATCTGTTCATCAGTTGATGAACATCTGGGTTGTTCTCACCTTTTACTATTACGAATAAACCCTAAACCTTCATGCACAAGTTTTTGTGTGGGCATAGTTTTTTTCTTGGGTCTATACACAGGAGTGATATTGGTGTGTCCTATGGCAACTCTGTGTTCAGCATTTTGAGGAGCTACTAAACTGTTTCTAATGTGGCTGTGCCATTTTCCAAGCCCACCAGCAATTTACAGGTTCCAGCTCTTCACATCCTTCCAACACCTGCTTTTGGGTTTTTTGATAGTAGCCATCCACGTGGGTGGGAGGTGGTATCTCACCATGGTTTTCATTTGCATTTCCCGAATGATTAGTGATGTTGAGCATATTTTCACGTGCTTATTGTCCCATATATTTTATATATACCTTATATGTATCTTCAAATATATATTATATATTTATTTTATTATATTTAATACATATTTAAGAATGTAAATATATTTACATAAATATGTTTATATAAATATATGATAATGTAAAATACATTTATATATTAATGTATACATTTGAGTATTGGAGAAATGTGTATTCAAGTTCTTTGTGCATTTTTTTAAAGATTTTATTTATTTATTTGAGCGAGATCACAAGCAGGCAGAGAGGCAGGCAGAGAGAGAGGAAGAAGCAGGCTCCCTGCTGAGCAGATAGCCCAATGCGGGGCTCGATTCCAGGACTCCGAGTACATGACCTGCGCCGAAGGCAGCAGCTTAACCCACTGAGCCATCCAGGCGCCCCTCTTTGCTCATTTCTTAACTGGGTTGTCTTTTTATTTGAGTTGTAAGAATTTTTCACACAGTCTGAATGGATGTTCCTTATATATGACCTGCAAATATTTTCTCCCATTTAGTGGCTTGTCTTTTGACTTTGTCAATGGGGTCCTTGGAAGCACAAAACTGGGACATTTTGGTTGAGTCCCATTTATTTATTATTTTTTTTAAGTTGCTTGTACTTTGGTGTTATGGCTGAGGAGCCGTTGTTAGATTCAAGACCACTAACATTTACCTTTGTGTTTTCTTCTGAAAACTTTATCATTTTATTTTATTTTTATTTTTATTTTATTTTATTTTATTTTTTTAAAAGATTTTATTTATTTTATTTGACAGAGAGAGAGATCACAAGTAGGCATAGAGGCAGGCAGAGACAGAGGGGGAAGCAGGCCCCCTGCTGAGCCGAGGGCCCGATGCGGGGCTCCATCCCAGGACACTGAGATCATGACCTGAGCCGAAGGCAGCGGCTTTAATCCACTGAGCTACCCAGGCGCCCCATTATTTTTATTTTTTAAAAGATTTTATTTATTTATTTGAGAAAGAGACAATGAGAGAGAGCATGAGTAAGGAGAAGGTCAGAGGGAGAAGCAGACTCCCTGTGGAGCTGGAAGCCTGATGCAGGACTCGATCCAGGAACTCCGGGATCATGACCTGAGCAGAGGGCAGCCGTCCAACCAACTGAGCTACCCAGGCATCCCGAACTTTATCATTTTAATGTTTACATTTATGTCTTTGATGCATTTTGGGTTATTTTCTCTGTATGGTGTGAGGCAGGACTCCTGTTTCATTATTTGCATGTGGCTGCTTGGGAGTAAAATACTGTTCTTACCCCCATTGAATTGTTTGGCACCCTTGTCAAACATTAGTTGACTGTAATTTATTTTCCTTTTTCTTTTTTCCCATTGAGGCATTTCACGTGCCATGTATATTATATTTCTAGGAAAAAAGAATCCCAGGATTTTCCCTCCTGCCTGGATTCTTCCTTCTTCATGGTGCATGATGCCAGAAGAATTTTTCCATGCAGTGAAACCAAACTGAGGGGATGGAAATATTCTGCCACTTTTCTAGATCTTTCAGTTATACAAGTCTAGGGCTGGTCATGCCACATTTGTTTAACTTGTCCGTGAGGTTCACAGCAGTTTTCCCAGCTCTGTGGTCATCAATAATTTCAAATTTGCCAATGTACTCATGCTTCCTCATCACATTGAGGAAATGGGACGGTGACTTTGGTGCAGGGCCTCCTAAGAACCTGGCCTTCGCCTCCCCTTTCAGCAGTGTTAATGTTCTTGAGGGCATCTGTGGGACATTTGTTCACACTGTTACTGCAGCACGGAAAGATGGCAGAAAAAGCTTTTTTCCCTTTTATTAATATTTGGTCTTGTTCTCCTTCCCTTTCTCATAACCGAATGCGTATTTTCTCTCCGTCATTTGAAAACTGCATACTGTTCTCCAGCTGTTTTCCCCAGAACGAGACCTTGTGTATCAAGAATCCTTATTTCACGGTTATTATACACAATCTTAAAGATTTATGACTGTCCTCTTATTTTACACATGCGTACACACGAAGCACTAAATACGGACTTTATCTGAATGGCTAAATGTTGGCCAAGACAGAAGCCAGTTGTAGTGGGAACTTCTAGGATAAAGATATAGTCTGAAGTTTTTGTTCTTTAAAAAAAGCCTTCATGGGGTGCCTGGGTGGCTCAGTGGGCTAAAGCCTCTTGCCTTCAGCCCAGGTCATGATCCCAGGGTCCTGGGATCAAGCCCCGCATTGGGTTCTCTGTTCAGTGCGGAGCCTGCTTCCCCCTCTCTCTGCCTGCCTCTCTGCCTACTTGTGATCTCTGTCTTTCAAATAAATAAAATCTTAAAAAAAAAAAAGGTCTTCATATTTTATTAAAACTTTTAGGTGTCCGAATTCAAAAGGTTAACAATATAGTATAATAATAATAATAATATATCATCTAATAATAATATAATAATAATTTCTCCTGCATAGTCACTGCTGCACACTAGTAAAATGAGATGTTTCTTTTCTTTTCTTTTTTTTCTTTTTTAAAGATTTTATTTATTTTATTTATTTGACAGACAGAGATCACAAGTAGGCAGAGAGGCAGGCAGAGAGAGAAGGAGGGAAGTGTGCTCCCCCCTGAGCAAAGAGCCTGACGTGGGGCTCGATCCCAAGAGCCTGAGATGACCCGAGCCAAAGGCAGAAGCTTAACCCACCCAGGCGCCCCGAGATGTTTATTTTCATTTGGGATTATGGAGGGGCAAGGTGTTTTTGGCTCTCCTGCTGAAGTAGGGACTCCTGTCAGTATTGTCTCCACCTTTTTCCCTAATAGTAGCTCTGAAAGATGAAGACGTCCCTCCATCTCCCAGACATGAGGGTTTGACCAGGACATGAGATGGTATAAGCTCATTGACATAGTCTCATGAACTAAGCCCTGGTTTATTGGTCACAGTCGTTCTCCAAGTATTTTCAGGAGTAAACTTCAGGGGTTGCCCTTACTCTAATTTTTCTTTCTGAGATTTCTGACTGCAATCGCTACTTCCTGCAGTCACTCGAGGAGATACAAGGCATGTGGCAGCGCAACAGGTTTTCTTTCAAGATGACAGAATCCCTCTTGATTTCTGTATGCATCTCGGATTTTCATATACGAACATGGATTTTGGTGTCTACCCTGAGGAGATGATACGTACGGTGTGAGGCACACTTGTATTCTCATGACACGTCACCTGGGTTACCCAGAACTTTCTGGGCCTGGCAGAAAGGCAGAAACCCGGGTGAATTCCTCCTTGTTCCAGCAGGCTGTCAGCCCTCAAAGGCCTTCTGGATGTGTTTGTGCATCGCAGTGTCTGCTGTGTAAGATACAGAAAGAGCACAGTAGTTCAGGGGGAAAATATTTAGGAACACATTTTCCAGGAGGAACCAGGATTCAGTTTGGGTGACTCTTGACCGTTTTTCATCTTCTGACAACTGAAAGTGGTAGTTAGTCTACAGTCATGGTTTTAACATGCATTTCGAATGTAATGTTAGTTTCCATCAACATAAAACTATAAGAACTGTCTTCCTAAAGGGCATTCGTGTAAGGTCCATTATTTTCCAGCTTGATTAATAAAAACAAAATTTTTCTGTAATGCTTTCTTCCTACTCTGTATTAGTTTTCAGGACTGGATTGAAAGTGATTTATTGTGGATAGGGTTATACATGCTCGTGGAATTTTTTCTGTTCCGGGGTTTTTAAAGGTGGCAGAGTTGACTTTCTGATTTTAATTCATCTTCACTAGATGAAGAATTCACAAATAGGACTTTTTCTTGAAATAACCATAGCCTGGGAGCGCTTGGGTGGCTCAGGTCATGATCTCAGGGTCCTGGGATCGAGTCCCACATTGGGCTCCCTGCTCAGTGGGGAGCCTGCTTCACTCTTTGCCTCCCCCTCTGCTTATGATTTCTCTAATAAGTAAATAAATAAATAACCTAAAAAAAAAAAGAAGTTGTATTTGACTGGAGCTTCATGTGGAGTGACAGATCAACAGAAAGACAAAGGGATAGGAGACAGGAAGCAATGAAGGAAAACACAGAGGTGCACAGTACAGACAGATGTTCCTCGGCTTATGACGGCCTCGGCTTCTAATAAACCCAGTGTTCAGCTGGAAATCTCTTTAGTTGAAAATGCATGGAAAACACCTAAGCGACTGAACATCAGAGCTTAGCCCCGCCAACCTTAAATGTGTTGAGAACACTTACAGTATTGCACAGTTGGGCAAAATCCTCTAACAAAAAGCCTATTTCACAATAAAGTGTCTGGTATCTCATGTAACTTACTGAACACTGCACTGAAAGCCAGAACAGGACGGTTCAAGTGTGTTGGTTGCTGACCCTCGTGATCACGTGGTTTGCCTGGGGGCTGTGCTCGCTGCCCCTGCCCAGCATTACAAAAGAGGACCCTACTGTAGATCGCCAGCCTGGGAAAAGATCCAAACTAAATGCATATCACTTCTGCACTATTATAAAAAGTCAAAAAACCATAAACTGAACCAAGGTGAAGTCAGGGATCTTCTGTACCAGGTGTGTTAGGGAAGGTCAAGCGCTCCTGTCTGGCCAGGAACCATAGTGGTATGGGGGAAAGTTCCACAGTAGAAAGTTCTACAGTGGAGAACCACTAGGACTCAAGCACCAAGGGTCACAGGTTGCGCCAGGAAGACTGTGGGCGATGAGAAACCACGAGCGACTCAGGAAGGCTGCAGAGCTCTGGGCAGGTGGGACAGCTGAGGGCTGCAATGAAGAGGGACAGGTGGAGCTGGGAGACCAGGTGGGGAGAGCCCGCTACCCTTGAACAAAAAAAGGTGACAAAGGTCTGGACTGGGATGACGGAGATGGTGGAAGGTAATGGGATATTCATGAAACAGAACTGGAAAGCCATGGAAATGAAATAAGAGAGGGAGGGAAAACCGAACATGACTTTAATTGCCATCAGTATAAAACATGTTGAATTAAAATGAATTGGTATTTCTAGACCGATGATGACATCACAATAATGGAAGGAAACCAATTTTGATTTTGAACCTGGTTAAGGAGAAAGTATAGACAAGAGAAAAGCAGAGGCTCTGGAGTCACACAAATGTCACCGTTGAGATTCGTCCCCACTCTTCATTCCCTTCCCTGTAAACCCAGGCAAGCGACACCTGCCTCACAGCACTGGTAACAAATAGGGAAGAGCACATGTTCCTGGGTCAGACAGGACAGCCAGGGATCAGCGGCACATGAGGAGGTGACAGGTGGTCACTAAACTGAGCTCAGGTGCATACACAGCAGTTTACGTCACCTTGAGATGGCTCCTCCTGTGACCTCTCGAAGAAGGCGGCAGTGGTGAGGAACGAACTCCAGGAGCTTATTAGCATACATGATCTTCAGGCCATCCGGATGAGACTCAACAATCTGCACTACAATCACCGAGCAGAAGGAAGAGCGTTTTATTTTTATTTATTTATTTATTTGTTTGTTTGTTTGTTTGTGTTTTGTTTGTTTTTAAAGCACCTAAAAGAGAAGTATGAACTATACACTACAGAGAAAAGAATCGAGTAAACCTTAAAAATGCACTTCGTCCTTCCTCCTCCCCACTCAGTATGCTTTCTAAACAGGAGGTAATTAACAACGGCACAAAAATCTAGGTCCCGGGATTTGGGAATACTGCTCCAACCCTGGGGGACACAGAGGCTGAGGGACAGAGACGGCCTGAAGCTAAAACATCACACACACTCATCTGCTTCCCTTCTGAGCTTAAAAGCGAAATACTGTATCTGCAGACAACAGCTCTGTACCATCTTCACCCTGGCCTTATCCTATACCATCTCCAGAACAGGGAAAGGGCTGAGATGGAAAGTGATGGAAGAAAACACATCGTATTTTGCTTTAGTATTTTTTTTTTTTTTTTTTGGAGAGGCTGAGTTGCAGGAGGTGAATGACAAGCATACAAACTTAAATTACAAACGTGGCCACAGTTCATTTAATGACACGGAAACGTAAAGTACTTCCCTAATTTAGCATATTAGATTCAGTTCAATGAAAAGGGCATAAATTAAATAACTAAAATATTTTCATTTAGTGACAAAGAATAATGTGATCTTTTTCACCCCCACAGAGAGAGCTATGAACTATATAATAGGATACATACAAAGAACTGACAGATCATTTACTTTTAGTAGTCCTAATGAAGCTGAGAAGATTACTGAAATTAATCCTTCAATTTCACTTCTATCACTGGGATACTGTCCCGTTTTAAAACTGGAAGCCTTTCATCCTGAAGTCATGGTGGGTAGCTTTATACTTACCGGACAGAAAGAACACTCGCACTGGCAGGTGACTGGAAGAAAGCCCTCAAACGCTGAGACTGGCTTCATGACTTCTGTCAGCCTGAACTAGATGAAACCAATGCTCTCTAAATGGGAAGCTGCTGATTGCTGGCAGCCTCACACGGTGCAGCCCATACTCCGGCTGCTCAGAGGCAGGATACACTGACTCCCTGTATTTAACTGTATCCTCATAGGTCAAGAACACTGGGTAACCAAGTTCCAGACTTAAGGTACTACCCCGCTAACTCGCCCTTAAAAGCCCTTTATCTTTGAATATTCCCTCCCTCCCACCTTCCTAGCCTGGCAAACTCCCCCATGGTCTTCAAGACTTAGGTCACATCAATTCTGCGAAGACGCCTCCCCTCACGGACTTTCCCTGCGCACAGAGCTGTCTTCCAGCTCCTCCAGTGGGCACAGGCGCCTTGGTGGGGTCACGCTTTTCGGCAACTTCATTAACATATAACTTAGGGAAATGGAAATTGACCTGAAAATGTTCTGATCCGTACCTTCTTCCTAGGCAAGTCCCTCACCCCTACTAAATTAAGATGATCCCTGAGCTATGGCATCACTGGAAGAGACCAGAGCGCATGCCTGATTCCTGCCATGCTGAGGGGCACCAAGCGGGAGCAACCTTTTCTTACAACCAGAAGAGCAGGAACTAGGAGCATCTTCAAGGAAGAGCCCTGAGCTCTCTCGCACCCAGTCAAGAAACGAAGCCAGATTAGATACTCTGTTTGCGGAATGAGGTGCATGGGGGCACAAACCTCATCCATGTACGGTTTCACCAGTACTTGACCGACTAACGCCTCTACATCCCGTGTCTTGTCAATTGTAGCGTAAGTCCGAAGGCAGTGCCATATGATGTCCACATTGGAAGTCTGAAGCCCTTCTAGCAGCAGGCCTCCCAGGGACTGCTGCAGCATGGCTGTAATGTGGGCTATACGCTGCAAGAACAGAGAGACCAGGAAAGAAGGTCCAGGCACAACAGTTTCTAAAAGCTCAAATATATGTGTATAATTTATATACATATGTGTTATATATATAAAGCGAGCCTCTAATTCTACCAGAATATATGTAAGATTAAAATCCCAACATTTCCTAGAGAATAACAATGAATCTCTTCTCCCCATGATTGCTTTCTTTCTTTCTTTCTTTCTTTCTTTTTAAAAGGTTTTTATTTATTTATTTGTCAAGAGAGAGCACAAGCACACAAGGAGGCACAGGCAGAAAGAGAAGCAGGCTTCCTGCCAAGCAAGGAACCCAAGGTGGGACTCGATCCCAGGACCCTGGGATCATGACCTAAGCCAGAGGCAGTGGCTTAACTGACTGAGCCACTGAGGCATGCCCTCCCTATGATTTCGCTGAAAGTAAGTCGGCTTCATCAAAGTGAAGTTTAGACAATTACTGAACGACAAAAAGTTATTTGCCTCTTAAGCTACGGAGTAAATCTGACGAATGTGCATTTAAACCCAGTCAAGGGCATTGGATAAATGAACTCTGACTACATCATATAATGTGTCAAGTTACATGAAATTCAGAATTAATTTTACTTGCATAGTTTGGAAACTACGCTTGTGTCTTTACACAAAATCTATCTAGTGTGACATAATGGAAGCAGGGTCCCAAGCAGGAGACACTGAAAAAAAAAATTCAAAGCTAGCTTCAAAATCCTGTAGAGTAGCAATTATCAGGGGGCAATGCTAGGTCAAACCAAAATCATCCAGGAAATTCGCAAACAGCAAATTGAAAATCGAAACCAACACTTACTGGTCTTACTTTGTCCAGGAGGCATGTCTTTGCTCTGAACAGTATGAAACTGTAACTGGTTAAATTCTGTGGCAATTCTCTCCAAAATCTCTCTAGTCCAGAGAGGGCTAGTAGAGACAATTAGAGAAGTGCAATTCCGAAAGTTAAAACCTACCACCCCCACCGCCCCCCATGCTTTACAGCTCTCAGGCACCTGCACCTGCACGCCATCAATTTTCAGGACAAACTGTCTGTGCAGCAGGCCCCAGGTGCAAGGGGTGAGGATCGGGAAGGTCGTAGAAGCCACCGACGCAGCCTGGCCCGGGCCACAGGGCCCAGGCAAGGGGATGGAGCTATTTTAGGTCAGTGTGGGTACAAATGCATGTTTCCACCACGTTCCTCGGGCTCTCCCATTCGTACCCTTCTTCTCCCTTCTTCTCCCATTCTCTAACCCCCTCCTCTCTCTTGCCCTGTCCTACTGTTCATACCCGAATCCCCCTCTTCTTCTCCGCCTGCCTCATTCTCCCTCCCAAGTACCTCCCCAGTACCAACTACTGCTGTCTCCTCGATCAGCTAAAACTGACCGCCTAGCAGTAACCTGGGAAATCGCTCAGAGCAGCGGAATCCAAGTTTACATTTACCCAACGGCAGAAAGAGCAAGCTCGGTGGGTCCGGGAGCTGGTGAGAAATCACTCACAGTGCATCTGCCATCAAGTGGACTGGATACACTTCCCTCTTGCCCCCCACATTAGAAATCGTCAACCCCATTCAAAAGGAAGCTGAACAGTGAAAGAAAAAAAAAACAAAACAAAACACAACAAAGGCCCCAAAGCCCCTGCTGGGCTCTATGAGGCATCCCACATCTGAGGATGGGCAGTCAGGTAGTGAGGAAACACACTGTAAGGAAACCCAAAATGTCTGGAGACCTGCCACGATGTGCCCCGTCCCAGAGCATCAGAACTGGTGTGGAGGGAAGGCAAGCGCTCCACATGACCAACACTGAAGCCTAATCCCAACCTCTACTGACTGATCCCATGCGCATGTCCTATTTATCCTTATCTCGGCATTTCTGGGCCTGGCAGAGCATGATGGATTTACCGTGCGCTGACGCTGCTCTGGCTTTCCTCACTCCAGAGCTCAGAGCTGCTCTTCTGGAGAAAAAAGTCCTCCAAGGTAATTCTGAGCAAGAAAGCGCACAATGTCTGTTTATCGAGGACAGTGTTGCAAAGGGACAGGATTGTAGACACAGAGCTCACTGAGGTGTTTCTATCCGAGGAGCACAGCAGCAACAGCAAAGATGGGAAGAACACTGGAGGGCCAGCTCCCCAGGGGCCGAACGTGGACATGGCTGGAGGGGCTGCAGGCACTGCCAAGTGCCGCAGTGAAGCAGAGCCGCTGGAGACACACGGGCTGCAGAAGGGCCGCGTACAGACTGTCTGCTAAGTGTGGACGAATGGGGGCAGAAGCACAAGTGCTACGGGCTAGAGACACAAGCAGAGTGGAGGCTGACCACTTAGTTGAATGCCTTGATGTGAAAGGGGGCAGAGACCTAGGACCAGAGAATCGCTTCCTTTGGGATGTGTCCGTTCTTAATCTCCATCATGAGACATGTGGAGCATATGGTCTCTCAAGTTCCTTCCAAATCTAAAACCTTAATTCCTAAAATTTAGAAACCTAACTCCGCCTGCAGGGGGAGGGACTGTTAGCCTCACACAACAGAGCATGCAGGGCACCAGGTGACCTTGACGCAGGCAGCCCAGCTGGTATGTGCAGGACCAGCCCGGGCTACTCCCACTGCACCACTGTGCGTCTCATGGTGCTGACAGGACCTAACTACTCATTTTCTGAGTCACTCATCTACCCTGGCTGATTGAAAATTCACACCAGGAAGGGAACAAGACAATCACAGTATAACAAAGAGAGCCATCATCTTTTTCCTATTTCATAAGCTTTTTCTTTCCTGTTTGTAAATTTCAACTGGATGTGTCCTATACTGTTTCATAATAATATAATGCTGGTGCAAAATACATCAATGGTAATACTCTGGGCATGTCTAGGAAAAAAAATGAGATGGAGAAAAACCAAGATGAATGGTAGGTATGCCTTAAAGATCAACAGGACTTTGCTACTCCTCAGGGAAGGTGATTCCAAATATCCTTTTCCACTGCAAGCATGATGACGTGTTGGAACTGTGGTCTATAACCAAAGGGTTTATAGGAACGTGTTATAGATTTCACCATTTCATGCTCTCCACTCTCCTGGAGCTACATTCTAGCCACAAACCTGGATTTTCTTCTTGTTCAGAAATGAATTCTAACTAAGCCGTCCCCGTCTAATTAGACTGGATGTGAAGTAATAATTTATGTGCTACTTAGTTAAAAAAAAAAAATGCTTACCTGCTTGCTTCTAGTGCAGAGGTTTCTTTAGAACTTTGTGAATTTAAGATTTTTTCAATCTTTTCAACTGATCAAATAACTTGTATAAGCCTCAACACACACATCTATAAAAATAAAAATTAAGCAAACAAAAAACGTCACCATCTTTACTCTTAATCATCGTTATTTCCCATGCTAAATGCAGGAAAATCTAAGACCAAAAGTTAACTTCAAATATATAGGGCATGCTATATTTTGAATATTTCTATGAAACACAGAATTCTCAAGAATTCAAATCTTAATTCTAGAATAAGCATACTTCCATATTCTATTGCAAGTTTATAAAGAAAAAAAAAAAAAACCTAGACTTTGCTTTCTCATATTCTATACTCCTATTTCTTCTTTTCCCCATCCTGAATCTTTCTATGGGTATTTCTTTCCTATTTTTTTAAAAAGATTTGTTTATTTGAGAGAGAGAGAGAGAGACTGCATGTGTGTGTGCAGGGGAGGGGCAGAGGGAGAGAATCTCGAGCAGACATCCTGCTGAGCACAGAGCTCAATGTGGGGCTCAATCTCATGACCTGAGCCAAAATCAAGAGTCGGACGTTTAACCAACTGAGCCACCAGGCGCCCCTCCATTTGTTTTCTTATGGCCCTTTATTCATGTTTTAACCTTGGCTTCCGATCGTACTGACCGTCTCAGTTTACATGTGCATATACCTATATGGCCAAGCACCAAATCATTAAAGACCTTTTACACTACAAATATTATCAAAGAGGTTGAGGAACATTATGAAAACTCTCATCCTTAAAGAACAAAAAAATACAAAGTCATCCATTCAATAAAATAGTTACTGAACACCCCTGGGAGCTCGACATTCATTCTGACGGGGGGTGGGGGAGGAGGGGAACACGAGAAAATAAAGCAAGAAATACACCCTGCTCTCATAAAGCTTACTGTTTTGTCTGGAAGCACATGACAAGCATTCTTTGGATAAAAGCTGTGAGGAGATCCAGAGGCGAATTAAATAGAAGATCCCTCAAACAGGCTCTCTCCCCACTGAGATTTTAACAAATATGCTAATAATACACATAGAAAACATTGTACAGAACAGCAGGCGAGAGTCAGAAGCCCAGACTCCCAATGCCCGCTGTGCCCCTACATCATTATGATCATGAATGACATCGGGGACACTTGAAACTGGAGATAGCACTAAGGGGCATACTCCCGGGGTGAGCCCTCAGATGTACAGAGCCGTTGCCTGTCTCACACACCTGAAACTAAGCCAACACCGCATGCTAACTACTGGGAATCGAAAAAATTAAAGTGAACACCAGAACATAAAGAACACAGGATCAGAAAATAACAACAAACCTACGGCAGAATCCTGAGTTTGCTTTGGAAAGCCCACTTCTCCCCTAGTCTCTAATATAGGCCTATTTTCTTTACAGGGCCGCTGACAATTTATACAGTCGTTAACTGTCAAGTGCTGCACCGACAACAGTTATCACTGTTTCTTGTTCCGGAAAAAGTGGGTGATCTTGAGATCGTGTGGGTACCTCTAAAATTCTGTCTTATTATTTCAGGTAGATAACGTGACATAATGCATAAAATGCACATGCGTGAGAGCTTTGAAAAAAACCTGAATAGTGCTGACAAGCTCGTAGAGACAAGAGGAGAGGGCTTCAAATGGCAGGCAGCATAAGAAATCTACTGGAGGGTACCTTTTTCTTCCTTATGTCCTCTTGTTTACACATTCGTTCATCTACTGCCCGAATTCCTTCACTGACAGATGACCTGAGACTCTTTAAAAGAATAATAAAAAAAACATATTACAGACATTGTTTTGTCACATTATCAAGTTCCTACATCTCATTCAATTCCACAGAACTTAATACCTGTGCACCAGTACTATGCAGATATTGTCCAAAAAAAAAAATGATATACCAGACACAGTTACTGTTGAGGGGACTCATGATCTGGGGGCATAATGACACGAAGGCAGGGTCGCATGGCCAGAAGAAGAATGACACATATACAGTGAAAGTTAGGGGGATGAGGGGGCTTAGAATGGAGAACAGATAATATGAAGCAAAGTACAGGAGAGTCTGGAAATGCGACGGGGCTCGAATCAGACTCTGAAAGCCATGTGTACACAGCTGCCGAGGTAGGTAGGGGATGGGGAGAAGATGTTAGTGCAGACACACTCAGGGGCAGGGTCAGACAGGCACACAGCCATGTGCACTTCAGGCTTCCTTCTGGAGAGAAGCAGAAATAGGAATGGAGGGCCAACTTCACTGAGATGAGGTCTTTAGATTCTGCCTATTTTGGAGAACGAGAGAATGTCAAAGCACTGATGCATGATGATGAAATGTGGGTATGGAAATACCAGGAATCAAGAATGAAGAACAGAAGACCAGAAAAAGGCAGAGCGCAGAGGTGGAGAAACATGCCCAGAAGCTAATGAATAAAGAGATAATTAGGAAGTAGGGCCAAAACAAAGGTTAACAGAAACAACTAGAATGAAGTAGGCATATCACAAAAATTCCACAGGAAGGTGAATTAATTCACTCCATCAACATTATGAAACCCCTCCTGGACGTCAGTATTGTGGCAGCCCACAGGGATACAATGAAGACAGATATAGTCGGATCCCTCAGTGGTCTGAGAATCTCACAGAACAGCTTCAGAGTTGGGACCAGAAAGGCAGGTCAGGCCTGTGGCTGAGCAGGACCAAAGTGGCCATAAAGACAGGCCATGGAAAAGGGAGGGGATACGGTGATGGCAGGGGGTGAGGCGGGACGGGAGCCTGTGTGAGTAGAGCAAATCTGCCTCTAGGGAGGGGGTTTGAGAGAAGAGTGGGAGGCCAAAGGAAGGCTAGGCTTGGGAAACAACACCACTATGAGGCCCCGGGAGGAAGAGGCACACCAAGGAGGCAGTGGGAGAGCCCCACAGCGGCTGGTGTGGAATCCAACAGTGGACCACGAAAATCCCTTCCATTCCAAGAAAAAGTACCTTTAACAAGATTTTGTAAAATTCAAATGAGACATAAACCATGGAAAGTATTGGCTACCTCAAGGCACAACTCAAGATTTTTACCTATTTCACGAACTCTTTCCTGCCTGCCCCTCCCCTAGGCTTCTCAGCACTGATATTTCCGTGACTCTGCATTTTTCTTGGTTCTAACCATGTACTGTGTCTTCCCTTAAATTATGTTCTCCTTATATTCTCTCTAGGATGCAGGCACTGTTTAAGGGGAGGGATGCACGAGGCCACTAAAGCTAGAGGAGACACACAAGGAAGGATGGTGTCGTTTATGACAAGTTTACGACAGGGCATCAGAACGGACAGAGGCCAGAAGTCAGGGCACCAGACACAGATGGGGGGGGCGGGGGGGGGAGACAGGGCAGCACAGTTTTCTGTTAGAAGTGATGCCACAATTCCCCCTCCACTGTTCACCCAGGTGGAGTTCCTATTCCCAATGGCTTAGAGGTGGGGAGTCCCATTCCCACAACAGAGATTTTTCTGAGAGAACATGCAAATGTAACACTTATTAAGTATTACATTTTATTTATATTATCCTTCAGTTCCATTAAGGATTACACAGTTTTTGTAGATCAGCCCAGGAACCTAATCACACGTAGATTACGTGTGTGTGTGTGGGGGGGGTATTTACAAGATTACAAAATGTTAAAATACAAGTCATTCGTAAGTTAGAAACCACTTACATATGACCAAAGTGGCATTAATAAGTTGAATTTGGAAATATGCTTCCTCTCCCCTGACATCTTAAGGTTGTCTACTCTGAGAATATGTCTTCTTCAAATCGAACATGTTTTTTGAGGTTTTTAGCATATGCAAAAACAAAATCATTTACAACTCTTCTGAAGGTGAATATTATAATCATGAACCGTTACAATAAATCCACCAGTACCACCCAACTAACAGATGAAAGAATTCTTAGAGAAAAGCCGACGAGGACAACAGGCATCACAGCAGACTGTTTTCATTAATTGGGGACTTACCAGAACTTCTCGTAACTGTCCCAAAGGCACAGAAAGTTGATTGAGGGCTTTGTCCATGCCAACCTAAAGGCAAAACCAGGTTGGCACAAACACATCACGATAAGGAGTAATAGTGATGTATCTATTTAACGATCAAAGCAGTACCAGAGTTAAGTTATTTTTTTGGCACAACCGTATTTTGCTACATAACTAGATAAACAACAGAAGTGTTATTTGGCCATTAATGTAGTTCATAGAATATGAAAAAAATCTGTTGAAATACATGAAACTATAAAAATAAGGGAAGTCATGAGAAACGAAAGTTTCCTTTAGAACAATTTGCCTTTAGATGACATTTTAAATGAATGTGAAAAATTTTCACAGAAGGTGAACAGTTCTCTGTCTGTAATTGATGATACTCAGCCAGCTGATGTGAAAGTCTGACGGGCTACGTCTCTCTTAAACATTATTATGAGCCTTGAGAAAAATAGAAATTAAACAGAAGTAAAATTTTCTAGGTTTTAAATCCTAATGGGATATTTATCTTAGTGGTATATTTCCCAAAAGCAAATGTGCATTATTAATTTTAATGCTTCTTGAAATTCCCATGGAGCTGCAACTTTCTGTGCTTCTCTGGACAAACAGATTTAAAACAAAATGAAGCATCAACAAGGAGACTTTTCTGCCAAGTAACAAAATTCAACATTTCTAAACGGCTTTTACAAACAATTGATAAGCTCACTGCAAATCATTCTTATATTTTTATAAAACCAAACTTTTTAAATATCAATATTGGCCAATGTTCCCTCAACCTAGCTCTGGCTAAAAGATATACCTGGGAGTAAATTAAACATTGTAAGAGTGGTGGACATTTGCTCCTACAAATTAGTCTAAATCAAGGAACACTTCAGGGTAATCACTTCGCAACTAATAAAACAACCCCTTGGGTATTATTATCCTTTACTTTTCACTGTTGACTAATGAATTTGAAACATAATCAAACTAGAGCACCCTTAAATGAATAAAAACTAAAACAAACAAAAGATGTATTCCAAAAAGTTTAGTTCTTTTATTAATGAAATTGGTAATTTCTTCAAGTTTCTGGTGGGGTTGGTGGGGTAATCAACTAAAAGGTTTCTAAAAACTCTGCCCTTTTAATAAATATGAAGGAGAGAGAAAGTGTGTGTGTGTGTGTGTAGGACTTGTGAATTTCAGGTTTACCAAGTTTGTGGAAAGGTGGACAAAATCTGCATAATCCTTGTTGATGAGCTCGACCATGGCTATTTTAAGAAGTTTATAGTAGAGTTCCAGATCTCCTCTTAGTTCCTCCAGCTGGACACGCTTCCTACAGTCAGACACAAAGTGATCGACGTCGAAATCTTCCTGAAAATCAAACCAGAAAGAAAAAATGATTGCACTGATACCACATTTTACATAGAAAAATAAGATCAGAGAAAGAATAAGAGGCCGTATTACTGCAAGGGAACACACACAGGGACATCAGGGGGTCTGCTCACTTCCTAAGATTATGGGAAAGAGGGCCCCTCACCAAGACCATTCTCTCCTGTTGCCTAACTCTACAGGCATTTTATTTCTTTTAATTATACATTTCAAAGAGGCTCTTCTCAAAATAGAAACAGCTTTTTCTTCTTAATTTTAAAAGTAACAAATGTTCACTGTCAAACTTTCAACCAAGCAAGAAATACTTATGTAAGAGAGAAAAAAAAAATCACCCACTCTCTAATGCTCTGCAGTTAAGCACTGTTAATGTTTATTTTTCTTCACTATTTAACACAGCGATTCACATCCTTCCAGACTTTGCTTTGGTCTTTCTCTTTACTTTTTTTTTTTTTTTTTAAGATTTTATTTATTTGAGAGAGAGAGACGGAGAGAACAAGTGGGAGGAGGGGCAGAGGGAGAAGCCAGCTCTCTGCTGAGCTGGGAGCCTGATCCCAGGGTTCATTCCAAGACCCTGAAATCAAGACCTCAACCGAAGGCAGACGCTTAACTGACTGAGACACCCAGGTGCCCTAGTCTGTCTCTTTAAAATATAAATTACTTTTGGGGTGCCTGGCTGGTTCAGTGGGTTAAGGCCTCTGTCTTTAGCTCAGGTCATGATCCCAGGGTTATGGGTTCAAGCCCCGCATTGGGCTTTCTGCTCAGCAGGGAGCCTGCTTCCCTGTCTCTCTCTCTGCCTGCCTCTCTGCCTACTTAAGATCTCTGTCTGTCAAATAAATAAATAATTTTTAAAAAAATAATATATCAATTACTTTTTAAAGAAACTGACATATAATGGACACATGTTAGTTTCAGGGGTACAACATAAAAATTCCATATTTTTATCTGTTGTGAAATGACCACCCTAAAACTAGTTAACATCCATCACCAAACATATACATTTTTTTCTTGTGCTAAGAACTCTTAAGCTTTACCAACTTTAAATATATAATGATATAGGGCACCTGGGTAGCTCAGTGAGTTAAGGCCTCTGCCTTCGGCTCAGGTCATGATTCCAGGGTCCTGGGATCGAGCCCCACATCAGGCTCTCTCCTCAGCAGGGAGCCTGTTTCCTCCTCTCTCTCTGCCTGCCTCTCTTCCTACTTGTGATCTCTGTCAAATAAATAAATAAAATCTTAATATATATATATATATATATATATATATATATATATAAAATATACTATGCAGCTATCAAAAGAAATGAAATCTTGCCATGTACAATGATGTGGATGGAACTAGAGAGTATGCTGAGTGAAATAATCAGAGAAAGACAATTATCATACAATCTCCCTGATATGAGGAATTTGAGAGGCAAAGTGGGGGGTGTGGGGGTAGGGAAGGAAAAAAAATGAAACAAGATAGGATTCGGAGGGGGGCACCTGGGTGGCTCAGTGGGTTAAAGCCTCTGCCTTTGGCTCAGGTCATGATCCCAGGGTCCTGGGATCGAGCCCCACATCGGCCTCTCTGCTCAGCGGGGAGCCTGCTTCCTCCTCTCTCTCTGCCTGCCTCTCTGCCTACTTGTGATCTCTGTCTGTCCAATAAATAAATAAAATCTTTAAAAAAAAAAAGATTAGATTGGGAAGGAGACAAACCATAAGAGACTCTTAATCTCACAAAACAAACTGAGGGTTGCTGGGGGGAGGGGTGTAGGGAGAGGGTGGTGGGGTTGTGGACATTGGGGAAGGTATGTACTATGCTGAGTGCTGGGAAGTATGTAAGCCTGACAATCCACAGACCTGTAACCCTGGGGCTAAAATACATATTTCTAATAAAAAATAATAAAATAAATATACAATAATACACAGTATTATTTACTACAGTCACTATGATGTACATTACATCCCCAGGGCTTATCTTATTAACTGGAAGTTTATACCACTGGACCCCTTCATCTATTTCCTCCACAACCTCGCCTCTGGCAACTACCAATCTGTTCTCTATGACTTCATTTTGTTTTGTTTTTTAGATTCCACACGTGAGGGAGATAATATAGTATTTCTCTTTCTCTGTCTGACTTATTTCACTCAGCACAATATCCTCAAGGTCCATCCATGTTGTTGCAAACGGCAAGACTTCCTTCTTTTTATGGTTGAGTAATATTCCATCATATACACACACATTTTCCTTATGCATTCACCCCGTTGGTGACACTTTAGTTATTTCCAAGTCTTGGTTGTTGTAAATGCTGCGATACTCACTACTGTGAGTTTGAGTCTTGCTGGCCGCTAGAGCCAGGTGATCTAGAGGTATACCCTGGGTAGCAACAGCAAACCTTGGGGCATCATACGTGCATTCAAGCTCCTTTCCAAGAGATACCAGAAAGCAGAAGCGAGGCAGAGTGACAGCGCAAAGATGGTACCCATCAGCTCCATCTTTGGAGAATACCTTACTAGGCTCCTAGATCCATGTTAAATTAGATGCCTGCCCCTCAGGGCTTTAAGATAAGCAAATGAGCCTCTTTCACAGAAATCTGAATGCATTTCAGTCTGCTAGTTCCGTGCTGAGTTCCAGGGTGGGTAAGTCTACTCGGCAACTGCATTAAGAACTGTTTCTCAGTTTGCTATAGCCTTGTGGGTCTCATGGGTGCAAGCTCTGATGGCTTTCAAAGCTGGATGTTTTGGGGTCTTGTCTCTTAGATGTACGTCTTGAAAGTTGGAGTGCCAGAAGTGGGGCTCAAACCCTTTGCTCCTCAGGGAGAAGCCTGGGGTTGTGAGTACCCTCCCAATCCCAGGTTGCTGTACCAGGGGTGGGGTTTATGGCAAGACTGATTCTTACTTCAACATAGGTTTTTTTCCTTACTCACCTAATGTGTAGGAGTCACTCAGCTAGTTGTAGGGTTTTTTCCACAGGAAATTTGTCCATATGGAGCTATAGATTCAGTGTGTTATTTCATAGAAGAGATGAGTTCAAGATCCTCCTATGCCACCATCTTGAATAGAAACCCCAGACCTTCTCTATGTATGTGTGTACACACACATATGTGTACACACACAAATATTCATGCTCTTCTAATCTATTTCCCATCTAGGGGCACCTGGGTGGCTCAGTGGGTTAAGCCTCTGCCTTCGGCTCAGGTCATATCTCAGGGTCCTGAGATTAAGCCTCACATCAGGCTCTCTGCTCAGCCAGGAGCCTACTTTCCCCCCTCTCTCTGCCTGTCTCTCTGCCTCCTTGTGACCTCTCTCTCTGTCAAATAAATAAATAAAATCTTAAAAAAATAATAAAAAAATAAAAAATAAAAACCCATTCTATTAAAAAAAATTCCCATCTAAAAATATAACTTGAATGTCTTTATGTAAAACACATACATTTCTATTAATATTTTATGTGCATGCTGAGTGTCCCATTGAACATATGTTCCAAATCTTTCATAACCTATTTCCAAGTATTGGTCTCACAGGATTAGCTATCCTGTGTTTCCCCTTTACAATACTGTGATACCCCGGTAGGCTTATATGCTTAGAGGCAATAAATTACCATCTACTTCCCCTGTGACTCTGCTACTCCATGACCTGTTTAGTCAGCAAGAATCAAATGTGATGATTCCCAAACTAGTTAAGGACACCTACACTTACTTCATAATTATATAGCTTCATTAAACACTATGTAAACCAACAAAATATGACTGCAAAAAAAAAATCACTGTGCTTTTGAAAACTAACACAGCTACTTTGGAAAGATTTGATACAAAGAAATCAATAAGAAAATTTTTGCTAAGTTAGGTATGGGTGAGATGACCACGTACCAGGCAGGGAGGGAGTGATCACAGGATTCTCACTCAATTCAGTTAAAGAAACTGAAACTGAATGCAAAAAAAGACAACATAGAAAGCTTTTTTAAAAAAGATTCTTTTTATTTATTTGAGACACAGACAGACAGTATGAGCAGGGAAAGGGGCAATGGGAGAAGGAGATTCCCTGCTGAACAGGGAGCCCAATGCAGGACTCCATCCCAGGACCCCGAGGTCATGACCTGAACCGAAGGTAGATGCCTAACCTATTGAGCGACCCAAGTGCTGTGATAACTCAGAAATCTAATCTGCAGGCCAGTTTCCAGAGAAAAGACCTGGCACTGTTTCAATGGAGAATAAATGTACATATATTTTTTCCAAATAAAATGCTAAAAACTGTATGTACCATTCCCTAAGAGTACTTGTTTAAACTGACTTTCTTAGTTAATCAACCAAAGACTGACCCTGCTAGTGTCGGACACAAGGACTTCATACCAAACCGTAATTTCACAGTCATCTACAGAAAGCCACCTGCTTCTTACACTGGTGACCAAATTAGCCTGGACCTTTCTCTCCTGAGACCATCTCAGACCTTACATCATAGTTATGTAGTACATCACGGGAGGGGGTCTCGGTTCATAATCCTGGCCATCCTACTCACCAACTGTATACCTTTAGGTCGATCACTTTCCCTGCCTCAGTTACACATTGTTGAAGTTCTTGAACTTCATGATGGCATTCTAAATTGTATAACTGGGGTGCCTATGTGGCTCAGTTGGTTAAGCATCTGCCTTTGGCTCAGGTCATGATCCCAGTCTCTTGGGTTTGAGATCCACATCAGGCGCTCTGCTGAGCAAGGAGCCTGCTTCTCCCTCTGTCCCTTCCTCTTGCTCCTGCACTCTCTCACTCTCAAATAAAATCTTAAATAAATAAATAAATTATATAACTTAGCCTCAGTGAACAAATGCTATTAGGTAATATTAGTACTCAACATTTATGAATTTGTTCTCAGATAAACAAAAGTTGCATAACACATGACTAAATAACTCGGAACATCTGTGAATACTGGGTTAGGCAGCGTTTGCTGTGAAAAGCAAACCCAAACTCACAGTGCCATAATAGAGACCCATTTCACTTAACCAAGAATGGTTTTACTACTTTAGGAATGGTTTTACTTTATAGTGTAGATTTCCCAAGTATTCAAAAAGAAAGTATTTACAACCCATACATTTACGGTCAACTGATTTTTCACAAGGATGCCAAGACCATTTAATGGAGGGAAAAACAGTCTTTTCGAGTGCCTACTACTGGGACAAGTGAATATCTACATGCAAAAGAATGAACTTGGAACAGCAACGTCACACATACACAAAAATATAACTCAAAATGGATCAAAGATTTAAATGTAAGAGTAAAAACTGTAACATTCAGAGAAAACAGGTGAAAATCTGTAGGACTTTGGATCGGGCAAAGCTTTCTTAGACATGATACACAAAGCAATAAGAAATATTAGATAAGCTGAACTTGATCAAAATAAAAACTTTCGTGTGTCAAAGGACACTATGGAGAAAGTGAAAAGACAACCCACAGAATGGGAGAGAGATCTGCAAATCATTTGTCTGACAAGGACCGAATAAACAGAATATGCAAATATACTTTTAGAACTCAACAACAAAAAGACAAATAACCTAATTTAAAAACAAGCCAAAGACTTTTGAATAGACATTTCTCCAAAGGTGATACACAGACGGTCAAGAGCACATGTCGGGATGTTCGACATCCTTAGTCATTGGGGAAATGCGAATCAAAAGCACATGCAGATGCCACGTCACACCCACTAGGACAACTATGGTAAAATAAGAAAAAGAAAAAGAAAAAAAAAAGAAGAAGAAAAGTGCTGGCAAGAAGGCGGAGAAGCTGGAACCCTCCTGTATTGTCGGTGAGAATGTAAAATAGTGTGGCTAAGGCAGCAAACAGTTACACACGTACAATTAACCAGCAGTTCTACGTCTAGGGGTATGACACTGACAGAACTGACAACAGATGTTCCTGCCACAACCTGTACATGAATGTGCACAGCAGCGCTGCTCGTAACAGCCAAAAGAGTATATACCCAACGTCCATCAACTGATGAATGGATACATAAAATGTGGAAGAGCCTCTTACACAACCATAAAAAGGATTAAACTGTTACATGCTAAACACGAGTGAAGTCTGAAAACATTCTACTCTCAGGTTAAAGGAAGCCAGACACAAAAGGTCACGTGTTATACAATTCCACTGATATGAGATGTTCCAGAAAAGGCAAATCCATAAAAACAGAAAGTAGATTCATGATTGCCAGGAAATAAGGGGAGCGGAGAATTGGAACTAAGAGGTTTATTTTTCGGGTGATGGAAGCATTCTGGAATTAGACAGAAGTGACGTATGTGTACCATATACATAGTAAATATACTAAAAACCAGAGAAGAGTACACTTTAAAATGGCAACTATTATGCTTTGTGAATTATATTTTGATGAAAAATGAAACGACTTAAATATCAACAAGTTAAATGCTAGGATACATTAAAAAAATCCAAAGTAACACTAATCACAGGAACAATGGAGTAGCTACATGAATTTCAGACAAAGCAGATTTCAGAGAAGGAAAATTATCAGGCATAAAGAGCAGCATTACATAATGATAAAGAAATCGACTGACCAAGAAGACACAATTATCCTTAACGTATGTGTGCCTGATCAACACAGGTGAGATACAACCTAACAGAACTTCAGGGAGAAATAAACAATTCCATTATCACAGCTGGTGACTTCAACACTTCTCCATCAGTAATGGGCCGATCCAGCAGCAGGGCAACAAGGATCTGAGAGATGTGGACATTCAGTCCAGACATGGCACACTCAACACCACCATCAATTACCGTACAACAGATGTACACAGACAATTTTGCCCAGTATTAGTGCAACACACATTCTTCTTAAGCTCATATGGAACACTCATCAAGACAGAATAATTCTGGGCCACAAAACACAACAAATTTTTAAAAATAAAAATTATACCAAGTATGTTCTCAGACCGCAATGGAATTAAAAATCAGTAACAGAAGATAGCTGAAGAAGTCCAAAATACATAGAGATTAAATGACACACTTTTAAATGACAGGAGACCAGTCTCAACAAAATACAATGTAGCAATGTGTGGAATGCTGCTTAAAGGGAAAATACAGTACTGAATGCAAATAATAGAAAAAAAAGATTCAAGTCAATAATCTAAACTTCCATTTTAGGCAACAACAACAAAATCAAATCTAAAGTAAGGAGGGGCTCCTGGGTGGTTCAGTTGGTTAATCATCTGCCTTTGGCTCAGGACATGGTCCTAGGGTCCTGGGACAGAGCCCTGCATCAGAGCTTCCTGCTCAGGGAGGCTGCTTCTCCCTCTCCCATTCCTCCTGCCTGTATTCCCTCTCTCACGGACTCTCTCTGTGTCAAATAAAATCATAAAAAAAAAACCCTAAAGGAAGTAGAAAAAAATAAAAATTTGAGCAGAAATCAATGTAATTAAAACCAGGAATTTTTTTTTAAATCAATAAACTCCAAGTCTGTTTCTTTGAAAACATCAATAAAAGAGATACACCCTTAGCCAGGCAAACAAAGAAAAAAAGGTAGAAGACATAAATTACTAATATCATATGAAAGAATGGAGGGCTACTGCTAACAATCCCAATCACTGTAAATTTAACCAAACATTTATGGAATACTACACAATTCTCTAAAATCTCTTCCATAAATTAGAACTAGAAGAAATACTTCCTAACTCATTCTAGGAGTACATTATTACCCTGACACCAAAACCAATACTACAAGAAAAGAAACTACAAACTAGTATCTCTCATGAACACAGACACAAAATCTTCAACAAAAATTAGCAAATAAAAGCAAACACTATATTAAAAAATTATACACCAGGATCATGTAGGATTTATTCCAGGTATGCAACATTAGAAAATGTTCAACATTAGAAAATCAATGTGATCCATCATATCAACAGAAAAAAAATCACATGATCATATCAATGAAGGGAGGAAAAAAACATTTAACAAAATCCACACCTCTTCATTATTAACCCTCAGGAAACTAGGAATAGGAGGACTTCCTCAACTTGATAAAGAATGTCTCCAAAAATCCACAGCTAACATGATATTAATACTGAGAAAATAGAAGACAGGGAATCAAGCCAAGGATGTCCCTCCTACTACTACTATTCAATACTATACTGGAAGGCCAAACTAATGAAATAAGGTAAGAAAAGGAAACAAAAGGTATACAACCTGGGAAAGAATAAAACTTTGTTCACAGATGACATGACTGTCTACAGAAAATACAAAGACTTCACACCCCACACCCACACCCACACCCTCCTGAAACTAGTCAAGTGATTACAGCAAGACTGCACGATACACAGCTAAAATACAGAAGTCAATTCCTTTCCAATGATGTATCAGACAAAGGGCCAGTATTCAAAATTTATAAAGAATTTATCAAACTCAACATCCAAAAAACAAAAAAATCCAGTCAAGAAATGGACAGAAGACATGAACAGACCAAAGAAGACATCCAAATGGGCTCCACATCACTCAGCATCAGGGAAATACAAATCAAAACCACAATGAGACACCACCTTACATCAGTCAAAATGGCTAAAATTAACAAGTCAGGAAACAACAGATGTTGGCGAGGATGTGGAGAAAGGGGAATCCTCCTACACTGTTGGTGGGAATGCAACTCTGGAAAACAGTATGGAGGCTCCTCAAAAAGTTAAAAATGTAACAACCCAACGACTTAGCAATTGCCCTATTAGATGTTTATACAAAGTACACAAAGTGATTTGAAGGGGCAAAAGCACCCCAATGTTTATAGTCAAACTATTGAAAGAGCCCAGATGTCCATCAACAAATGGATGGATAAAGATGTGGTATACACACACACACACACACACACACATTACTCAGCCATCAAAAAGAACAAAATCTTGCCATTTGCAAGGACATGGATGGAACCAGAGGAAGACAAATACCATATAGTTTCAGTCACATGTGGAACTTAAGAAACAACAGATGAATATAGGAGAAGGGAAGGAAAAATAGAAACAGACAGGGAGGCAAATCACAAGAGACAACTACAGGAAACAAACTGAGGGTTACTGGAGAGGGGAAAGTTGGGGTAACTGGGTGAGAGGTTTTAAGGAGGGCACTTGTTGGGATGAGCTCTGGGTGTTGTATGCAACCAATGAATCACGAAATTCTAACCATGAAACTAAAAGTACACTATATGTTAATGAGATTGAATTTTAATTAAAAAATTTAAAAAGTCAATTGCTTTCATATATACCAGCAATGTACAAGTGGAATTTGAAGTTAAAAACACAAGACCATTTACATTAGCATACCAAAAAAAATTAATACTTAGGTGCAAATCTAACGAAATATGCACAAGATCTATGTGAGAAAAAGTATAAAATTCTGATGAAAGATAACAAGCAAGGTAAGATGTGAAGTGGAAAGAAAGTCCATAATCTTGGGTAAGAACACTCAATACTGTTAAGAGGTCAGTCCTTCCCAAACTGATCGACAGACTCAATGCAATCCCAATCAAAATGCCAGGAAGTTATTCTGTGGATACCAACATGTTGACTCTAAAATTTGGATGGAAAACTGGAAAACCAAGAGTCCCAGAGTAGTCAACAAAATATTAAAGAGCGGGGGGAAAAAAGGAAATTAAGGATTGCCACCACCCAATCTCAAGACTTACTATTAAAGCTATAGTGATTAAGACAGAAGGTGCCTGGCAAAAGAGACAGGCGCTTGGAACAGAGTGGAGAGCCCAGAAAAACATCCACACACACAGGCAAAGGCAACTCAATGGCAAGGACAGTCTTCAACAAATGGAACCGAACAATGGGACATTGATAAGAAAAAACAAACAAATGAAAAGAATAAAAACAAACTTTTCACACCTTTCACAAAACCTAAACGTAAAATGCAAAACTTCTTAAAGATGACATAAGAAAAAATGTAGGGATCCTTGGATTTGGCAATGACTTTTCAGATATAAAACCAAAAGCATGATCTATGAAAGAAAAAAATTGATGAGAGGGACTTTGTTAAAATTAAAGTTTTCTGTAAAAGACACTGTTAAGAGAATGAAAAGACGGGATGCCTGGGTGGCTCAGTTGGTTAAGCAGCTGCCTTCGGCTCAGGTCATGATCCCAGCGTCCTGGTATTGAGTCCCACATCGGGATCCTTGCTCTGCAGGGAGCCTGCTTCTCCCTCTGACTCTGCCCTCCACTCTCTGCCTGTGCTTGCTCTCGCTCGCTCTCTGACAAATAAATAAATAAAATCTTAAAAAAAAAGAGAGAGAGAGAGAGAGAGAATGAAAAGACCAGTCACAGAGTAGAGAAAATATCTGCAAAACACATCCATGGTAAAGGACTTAAAATAAGAAATATAATATAAAGATGTCTTAGTAGCAACAAGAAATCAAACCTAATTTAAAAATGTGAAAAGAGCGGTGGTTGGGAAACCCAGTCCTGGGACTGAACCCCACACTGGGCCCCCGGCTCAGTGAGGAACCTGCTTTTTTCCCTCTCCCGCTGCCTGCTGCTACCTCTCCGTGTGCTTGTGCTGTTAATAAATAAATAGAATCTTTAAAAAAGAAAAAAAAAAGGATCTGAAAAGATGCTCAACTTTGTATGTCATTAAGAAATTGCAAATTTAAACAAGGTACTCTTACATATCACGTAGAATATAAAAAATCCAAAGCACTAGTAATACCAAATGCTAACAAGGATGTGGGACAACCGAACATCATTCACTGTTTGGTCAGAATGCAAAATGGGAAGCACTGTGTGAGACAGCTTGGTAGTTTCTTACAGAACTAAACACATTCCCGCTATAAGATCAGTAATTGTGCTCCTTTGTATTTACCCAAAAGAGCTTAAAACTAGTGTCCACACAAAAACTTGCACACGGATGTTTACAGCAGCTTTATTCTCTGAAGTGTCAAAACTTGGAAGCAATCCAAATCTCCTTCAGTAGGTGAACAGGTACACTGTGCCACACCCACACAATGGATTATTCGACAATTAAAAGATGAATTATTAAGCCACAAGACTTCGAAGAACCTTAAATGCATATTGCTAAGTGAAAGACCAGTCTCAAAGGCTAAATATTATATGATTCCAACTCTACGGCATTCTGGAAAAGGTAAAAATTAACCAACATTTTTATTTTTATTTATTTTTTAGGTCATCTCTATACCCAATGTGGTGGCTAGAACTCACAACCCCGAGATCAAGAGTCAGATGCCCTAGCAACTAAGCCAGCCAGGTGCCTCTGAAAAGCTAAAACTATAGACAGTCAAAAGATCCCGGGCTGAGGGGTGAGCGAGGAGGGTGCAGAGAGAGGAGAAGAAACAAATAGATGAGGTACAGGGGTTTTCAAGGCAATGAAACTAGGCTGTAAGATACCAACAGTAGGTAAATAACATTATACATTTGTCAAAAACCACAGAACTATAGAAAGAGGAGTGAACCCTAATGTAAACCATGCATTTTAATTAATACTGTATCAATGCTGGTTCATCAGTTGTAACACATGTACCACAATAATGTAATACATTAATAATAGGAGATAGTGAAGTTAGAAGAAAAATATCTTCTCTTTGTACCAGTTAAAGTACAAATCCCCCAAAAGGCCAGAAGTTGGGAGATCACAAGAGGTGTTGGAACACAGGAAAATAAATGAGCAAACCAGACAAGCTGCAGGTAATTAAGAACCATTAAGCATTAGAGAAGCAGTGACATCGCTCAAAATTAAACCCAAGTAGAATTTAACAGTTTAACTACTTTACTAACTAGCTGCAATCAGGGATGGCAAGCAAAGACTAATTCAAAGTAACCTGGGAATTAATCATTTAAAACTTACCAATAATCTGAAATTAGTAGCTTTAATGCTATGAAAATTACATGGAATTTGGAAAGATTGAAGTTCTCTAAGCTGCCAAGAAGTAAAACACTCCTTCCCGGATACATGGACTTATAAAATCCCTATATACTATCTCCACGAGAAGCAGAATCCCCCAGAACCATCACTCTGTAATGATGAGAAGTACTAAGAGGGCATATGAAATTTATGAGCTCTGCCCTGAAACATGTCCCATTTCATCGAGACCAAAAACCAAAATAGTTAAGCACTAATCTGCACACTACATAGGGGTTGAAAGACATAGAAAGTTTGTGTGAGCTCACGTATGTGTGTGTTTCCAACCATTCTTGAAAACAATGGACAACAGAGATGAATAAATGTCCCTGTATATCCCATAAATATTCCTCAAATATTTATCATGCAACTCCAGCTCTGCTCGAAGACCTGGGGACACAGTCATGAAAAGAAAAGACAAGGTCTCTGCTTTTAAGGAGCAGATATTCTAATGCAGAAATGAGAAAATAAATATGTAAACAAACATTATATTAATGAACAGTGATCAAATAGTGATTAATGAATAGTGATCACAGCTAAAAAGAAAACAGGACACAGTAAAGGTCTGAGTGACAAATGGGATGTATTTTAACTTGGATGAACCAGGAAATATAGAACAATGAGTTGAGATCCAAATGACACAAAGGAGCTAGCCACAGGAAGTGTGGGATACCAACAGTATCCCGCCCAAGGTATCAGCATGTATACAAAAATGTCCTTGGAGCTCTTCCCTCCAGCCCCTGCTCTCAAATCTCTGACCCAGCTAGGTGGGTCTCCCAAAACTCATTCTAAATCTTTGTTCGGTGACTAAATTATTCAAGCTTGAGAAATTAAAAACATAGGCTAACAAGATCTTCCTACCATCTACAGAGAGATCATCTTAAAAGCATCATGAAATAGTAACACTGAAATTCTAAAAAACTTCTGTTCTAACATTTTAATCAATTTTATATCAAACTCCTTTGTTGAATTTATGTACCCATTTGACATATTTATGAAGAGACAAAAAAAAAAAACCCGTACATTCCGTAAATGTATTTATCCATCTAACAAATATTTGAGTACCTAATTACACTCTGTTCCAGCTGACTTCTCTTTATCTCTTTTTTCCCCTCAATTTATCACCAATCATAATCTATGTAGGCTTTTAGTTTGCTTTTAAAAATTAATTTCTTGAGCTATTTAAAGGAATTATCCAGTCCTAGAGTTCTCAACACTGGTCACACATTAGAATCACTTAAGGAACTTTTTTTTTTAAAGATTTTATTTATTTATTTGACACAGAGAGAGAGATCACAAGTACCAGAGAGGGAGGGAATCATGCTCCATGCTGAGCAGAGTGTCCCATGCAGGGCTCGATCCCAGGACCCTGAGACCATGACCTGAGCTGAAGGCAGAAGCTTAACCCTCTGAGCCACTAAGGCACCCCCTCACCTGAGGAACTTAAAAACAAAAAGCGCAAAGGGCACCTGGCTCGTTCAGTCACTGGAGCGTGCAGGTCTTGATCTCAGGGTTGTGAGTTCAAGTCCCATGTTGGGTATAGAGATTACTTTAAAAAAAAGAGCCCAAGCCCCAGTTTGTGATTAATTTGTTTAAATGTTTCAAGAAATTTGATGCTAAATGTTGTAAGACTAGTTAAATAACAAAAAGATATATTTACATAATATTTCTTGCTCCCAAATTTTGAACAAAGAACTTAGTAGGCCAACATTTTATTTAAATAAGTTTTATAGTACTACAAAGAGTGAATTAGAAAATCAAAAGCAAGGAGAAATGGGCATGGTGTGAACATGGGGAAGCAAGAGAATGCAAGCAAGTATGTGACCGGGAAGCGAATGCTTAGCTCTGAGATCCTTCTCTGAGAGAAGGACAGATTAAAACCTAAAAAGAAAGAAAAGAAGGATCCCATGCACTCAAGGAAAGAGAAGTCCCCCAACATTCCTCCTGCTTTTTCCAATATAAACACACAGCTGGGCCGACTTACCACATCCTGGTTGGTACCGACTTTATCAACTTTTCTATTTAGGCCAAACTTGACCGGTCAATGATGGACGGGCTGTGTGCCAAGTGTACCAGTTGTACAACTGACTGTGTAATGGCTGAAACTGAGAAACCGGGGTGAAAGTATCAAGAGGCTCTAAGGATTGCGAAAGAGCCAAGATTCAAACGATTACCACGTACACACAAGACAAACTATGCAGATGACTGCTCAGTACGGAAGTCATTCAGAGTGTTACACTGTGGCATCAGCTGACCCAGACCCAGAAGATTGCTGGAGTTCCCATCATGGACATCTCTAACCATATAGACGACACTGAGCGAATGCCAGATGATGACAGAGCCCCTCACTCCTATGTCTTAATAGAGTTCCTCAGCTCTCCTTTACCAACTTTTCCTGTTGCCAGTCCATACAAGCAATTCTCCTTACCCAGTTCCTCTGTTCTGAGCTATGGCTAAAGATATTCACTTTTTTATGTTTTGAAACTGATTATCTTGTACCATTTTACTTTTTGTTGCATCTTTTTACAAATCAGATGACCGCTCAGAAGACAAAAAAAAAAAAAAAGAATGGAAAGGAAAGATCAAAAGGGAGGACAACAACAACAAAACAGTTCTTTTTTGCCGGGAACCCTTCTTACAAGTGCCAATCAGATAAACTTTATCTGATGTTACATCGTCACAACTCCTCTATCATCAGGGAAAGTAGTTCACATGAGAAAATTTTGCTATAAAATGAGTTCCAGGCTTACATTCCATATTTGGCTAATTAGAATTTCATTACGATGTCTGTCTCAAACTGATGCGGAAGAGAATGGAATCTTGTCACCAAGATGTGACATCGAACTAAGAACCCACAGGGTAAGCACTCAGCTCCTGTGATACGAAGACGGCTCCTGGGGATGGGCGACCCTGAGCAGCAGTGGCTGACCTGAGGGCCTGCGGCTATCTGCCATCTGTCACTCTTCCCTCTTCCTCCTCTGTCAGCTGCTATCTCCAGCCGCCATCAACAAAATCCACCTCAAACAGCCATCACTTCCCTCTCACCCCGTTTACACTAGCTAAGCTCCAGGACAGGCATCCAGATCACCAGCCCTGTGGGAACTTCTTCTAAGGTAAGAGGTGGCCCTATTGGTGAAATGCAGGTGCCAAGGCATGCGGACATTGTGCCATCTCCTGCGCTATTCTTAATGTTCTGATTGTCCCACTTCCCTCAGTTCCCACCTGTGGCCTCTGGAAAGGAACATATTACAGTAGGATTTCCAAGGACTGATGCGTGGGGGTCAGGAGATCTGGCCTGTGATTGGCCCCAACAAGCTGTGTGGCTTTAAAGAAAGTCATCACACATCAGGCCTCAGTTTCCTTATCTGCAAGCCAGGATGGACTGGAGTCTTTTCAGAGGAGCTGGCAAAGATGACATAGATAAGCACCACCTCATTATACTAACAAGCAAACAGAAGGCCAGAGGCCAGTGATTTGCCCCAAGTTAGACATAAGCAGGCAGAGAGCAGAGCCGAGGATGGGACCCACATCTGCAGGTCACAGCTAATCAGCCAGCACAGTACAAACAGATCTGAGTAGCTGCTCATTCTTCCCCTTTTCCGTTTTGTCCATCAGAATGCATGCTCCCTGCAAACAAGGACACACAGGACCTGCTTTCTGTCTCAAAATTCCCAGTTCACACAATTAGAACAGGAAGGAGCCTCAAGGACTTACCCCCCGACCCACACACACGGTTCTTTTACCTATGGAACATGAGAGTACATACATTCACCATCCAGAGGGCTCCTGCCTTCACTTCTCATGGAAAAGGTCATCATGTGCCTACCTGGGGTGCCAACGAAGCCACAGGTTACAGAGAGGAACTGACACAGAGAAGTTCGAAGGAGGCAGATGGCTCAGCGCAGAAACAAACGATCTACCAAGGAAAACTACCCCATGCGGGACTGATTCTCTTTGAAATACATTCGAGTGCGTGGGAAAATGGTTTTTCAAGAGCTGGTGGACTGACCAGTCACCTGGTACATACAAGATCACATCCGCATTCTGACAAGAGTGTCTTGCCTGCAGTGTAGACCAGGGGCCAGAAAGACAAGGAAGGCACATGGAGACTGGGTGAGAAGCTTCTACGGTGTGATGGCAAGGGCACACTGCAAAGGTACGAGAAGAGATGGAAGGAAGTAAATGGACTCAAGAGGTTTAGGAAGCGAAATCCACAGGACTTGGTGTGACAGACTAGATTTTGGAAAGGTGACAGAGTAGGAGTTGACTTCTGGTTTCCCGACTCCAGGCTAAACGGATGAAGTGTTTACTGAGAGAGGCAACAGAATAAGAAAGGTGGTTTTCAGTGGAGAAGGTGCTCATGAATTCCGTCTTGAACCTGATGAGTCTGAGGAGCCATAGACACATCCGAGAAGAAAGGTCAGCAAGCCCGATACACAGAACTGGTGCTCAGGAGGCGTGTGGGCCAGAGACAGGAATCTGCCTTACCGGCTGATAGGTGGTCATGAAGCTGCACAAAAGGTCATCTAGGGAAAGAAAGGAACACGGGGCTGAGCCCATAATCAGCATTCAGTGGCTAGCAGGAGCATGACTTTGCACAGGAGACACATCAGAGAGGTAGAAGAAAGACAGGAAGCAATGCAGAGCATTTGGTCTACTGCGATGTTGAGTAAGGAGAGAGAGAAAGGTCAGGTGCGTTGACTTAGAAACAGTTTGGTAAGAACTCTTTAGTGGAACGACAGGGCCTGAAGGGTGGAAGGTGGAAAAGTCAAGTCAACCCCTGAGCACTGGCTGTGATGCGCGACAGTGACAGGGCAATACCTAGAGGTGGGGCAGTCAAGTGGGAGAGGATCAAACAGGAGCGCGTGATGGGAAGGAGTGCAGGGGAGAGGATCCTCGCAGGCTCCTGGAAGGGCGGGAGGGCATGAACTCCGAGCCAGAGTGGAGACTGAACCCGAGGAGGAAGGAGAGCCCCTCCCCATACCAGGCAAGGAGGAGAAGGGGACAAATACAAAAATGGGATCATGATCAGCAGGATGGAGGAGGTCCCGTGGGATGGCTGCTAATTTTTCTGTACTACTGGAGATGAAGTCATATGTTGAGATGGAAGAGGAAGGCTACATGTGATGTCAATAGCACACCCATGTAAATGGTCTAATTTATCTGTTATGCCACTTTCTCCCCCTACTACCAATACCTTATGTCCTGCTCATCTATTAGTTGGCTGTCAACCCAAAGGATTTTCGTATTTCTAAGCTGACAAAGTATGATGTTGCCAGTGCCTGTGCCCCAGGTGACCCTTCCCCATCTGCCATTCCTGCACTTTGATCACCTACCTCTTTTGCATACCTTCCCCCTTCTATTTCTCATTAGATCTCATAAACATGACTTTTTAAGTAGTCTCCTGCCACCAGTCAGCTCGAACTCAACAGATATGACCATGCAACTTCCTGCTGTAAACCTGACTGCAGCTCTACCATGAAAACTGCATCAACGTGGACCCCTCAATGTATGCAGTGTCCAAGGTGCAACCCGCAGCCCCACCCCATCTCCCTTTCTACCATCCCAGTCTCATTCCAAAATGTGCCAAACAAGACACCTATGTAGAAATACAACCCCGACAGCAAGCTCTCCACTCATTTCTGCCTCGGAACTGTAACTTAACAAAACATCTCTCTGACGGAAACACAAATTGCAAATAACCTTTATCTCCAGCTCCCACATAGAAGATCAATACCACTTTACACAGAACAGCTGTTCCATGTATTTTCCTTCTATGTATGAAGGGGTCATGTTCATTAACACTACAAATTGTACATTATATTCAGAAATTTCAGAGTCTTGAAAGAATATGGAATTGCTGGCATTCTAGCCACTTTCCCAGTTTGCTCTCTTCCTACCTATAAGTCCTACTTTAAAACTGCTATTCTGAGATTTCTATTTTCTGAAGCTGCTTTGACCAAAGGCATTCTGTCAGCACAGAGTGAGAAAGATGGCGGGGCGAGGAAGTGTGAGAAAATGCTAGTGTTAGGCCCAAAGAAAGCCTGACGAAGTCCAAAGACAGTCAAGCTAAAGAGACTTCCGTGCTTTGAGATTCTTTAAGTCTGTGTGTGTGCCTTTTCTTCTTCCAATGACCTCTCTCCTTATCACGTGTCCTTCGTTAACAAAAGGTTTCTGGATCAGAGAATTCACTCTGTGCTCTCCTTCAGACACTCCATTCAATTTACACCTTTTATTACAGTGGCTTAACATCACCATACAAGAACAAGAGTACAATATACCTTCGTCTAGGCATCCCTACATATTAAAAATGATATGGCCACACCGCAGAGGATCCAGACATAAGCACTTTTAAAGCCAGAGTTTGGGAGATGTGATCTGAATGCAAGTATCAAAAAGGAACTAGCTGGTTAACCCAAAAAAGAAAAAAACATATTATGACTTGAAGCCATTAAAAAGCAAGAAATTCAAACTCTTTTCAGAATTTTAGGTACCTACAGAGCCAAAACTTTTTAACACTGAAACCAGCTACTAAATCCCAATCCTTAGAAATTAAACATATACGTTTTGATACTTTAAGTACAGACCCAGGGGGATACAGAAAACTGATAAAGCTCCTCCTGGCTCTGATTCAAACCTTGGGACATTTTCAAGGCTATGTCTGTCAGTAAAGTCTTTTCAGTTTAAATTTCTATTCTGTAAGTTTATGTCCTACAGTTATCTGCTGCCAGCTCCAGGCTGACCTCACCAAGAGAAGTAGGGCAACTTTAGAAAAGGAGCTTGGTATGCTTTGTAGTACTGGACCAGAACCAGTAAGGACAGTACAGTCTTTCAGATTTCTCATTCCGGGAGCTTAAGTCGAAAGTCAGGCATAACCGTTAGGTTAAGTGCCTTTTTGACCCGATTCCTGGTAAGTACGTGCGTTCAGAGATGTGTTCAACGCACAGTAGCTCAGCTTCTAGGCACAAGGCACTGGGAGGCTTCTGTCAGGCCGGGGGAGAGGCGGGTCCTACGGATCCGGGGCTTTTACATTTAGCTCAAAACCACTTGCCCTGAACTTTCAGGCCTTTTCATTCAATGTGCACGATTTCACAGGACTGCTTTCTCCAGGCTGCACCTAGCCCACCCGAGGCGAAGAGACTCACTGCAAAGTGCAGTGAGGTCCCCGCCGAGGAACCGTCCGGGGCGGGGACCCAGGAAGCCCGCAGGAGAAGCCCGAGGAGAGGCCCCGGGGGGCCGAGGAGGGCAGGCCACCCACGGCCTGGCTCCGGGGAGCAGAGCCCAGGCGCGCACCTTCATGAACTCGTCCTTGTCGAAGCAGAGCATGTCCGGCCCCTTGGGCAGGTTCATCCTACTTCTCTCCATCCCGCTGGCAGCCGCCTCTCAGCACCGACACTCGAGCGAGGAGGAAAGGTAGGAGGCTGCGCTCCCCGACGCTACGGGTGAAGCCACGGCGTTTCCACGCACAGAAAGCACCGCTTCCTCCAACATGGCAGCGCCTGAGCCGCGCCCAATGAAAGAGGACACCGCAGGCCCGCCTCCGCCTGCCTCGGCCAAGAGAGGCCCGAGGACCGCTGCCGCAGCCAGCAGGTGATGCTGCCTCCCTGCCGCGGAGGGCGACACTACAACCTCGCGTACATTTCTGCGGGGCAGCCCCTCCGCTGGTAATGCCGGGTGAGCGGGAAAGGGGAGGGCGGGGAGGGACAGGGGCGCTCCCTCCCCACCTCGCCCTTTCCCTCGGAAAATCGGCCTGCGAGCCTCTTCCAGGACCTTCTCCCGAGATTGTCCCGCGGGAAGCATAGCCGTGGCGGGATGCTGGCCCTTTACTTCTGTGGCCGGTTGTCCAGAGTGGGGGGCGCGTCCCGGTGTCAGGCCTCTGGTCCCCGTGCGCCGCCGCTGCAGCCGCTTGGGCGCGGAGGCCTCTGTGGGAACCCGGCTTCCGCCCTTAGCCCTGGCACCCACCCGCCAGCGTGGCTTCTCCCCCGCCGAGCTTGGCTCCAGCGATCTTTAGGGAGGAAGGTGGTCAGCTGGCAGCCTCGGGTCGTGTGGGCAGTTCCCAGCTCCACTTAGGCTCAGCTGCAGGGCGGCCACAAGTTTGGGTTCTCAGAGTTCTTAAAGAATCACCTCGCAACTGGCCGGCCGACAAAATCCAGCCGACAAGTAGATGCGCGAGCATGTTTATGTCCAGTCAGCTCTAGAATGGGCGGAATCGTGTGTTTGTGGCTAGCATTGGTTCGATCGCCACACCTGCCCCCAATTTCCGAGACCCCCTCCTCCTCCTGCCATCCACCCCACATTTATTTTGAGATTTTTCTTTCCTCTTCCCTTGCTCTTTCTCCCACTGTCCTCCCCTTTAGTGGGAATGTCATGGTCAAATGATGATTCATTTCTCTTTTTTTTGCTCGGTGAGACTCTGACAGCTCAAACCACAGACCTCAGGCGTGCCCTTCAGGCTGCAGCTTTGCTGTAATAGCCCAGGCCTGGGCTGCCCCTCCCAATGCTGTGATCTCCCAGAGATAGCAGGAGCAGTCCTTAGAAAGGGATGGGACACAGCAAGACAATGGCTTACAGTGAGTTGCATTCCAGTCACTCCAAACGGGAAACTGGTCACTTTTTTTTTTTTTTTAAACGTGAGTACAGGGACGCCTGGGTGGCTCACTTGGTTAAGCAGCTGCCTTTGGTTCAGGTCATGATACCAACGTCCTCAGATCCAGTCCCACATCTGACTCCTTGCTCAGCAGGGAGCCTGTTTCTCCCTCTGCCTCTGCCTGCCATTCTGTCTGCCTGTGCTCGCTCTCTCTCCCCCCCTCTCTCTCTGATAAATAAATTTAAAAAAATCTTTAAAACGTGAGTACAGAATCTGAAAGAAGTGGGCCTGGCAAGGCCTTCTTGAGGAAAACGTTCCCAGTCAATATCCAGAGACCATGACAGGAAGGATGAGAGCTGGAATCTTATTTGGAGAATCAGAATAAATTGCCAGGGGAGCAACTATGAAAGTGCATTCTATGCCCTGTTGTGGTCATTTGGATATAGGGAATGAAAGCCTCATTATTTGGTCTTTGTTGTTTACTCTTATTATGAAAATTCTCAAGCATACACCAAAGTGTGTAGAGCAGAAGGATCCCGGCCCTTCCGAGTACTTATCACTCTGCTTCCCCAACTGTTGTATAGGCCCTCCTCCTTCTACTGCCCCCAAAGTGCCTGTATTTTTGTTTTTTGGGGAGGGGGGAGGTCTGGAATATATCTTAAAGTAAATCCCAAACATCACATCATTCCCTGCTCCCCAAATACCTTGGTTTACACATCAAAGAAGGAGGAGGAAGAGGTGGAGGAGGGGAAGACTGAGAAGGAGGAGGGATAAAGAAGAGAGATTTCTGCACAGGCCAACTATGCCAGAAGCAATAGGTCTAATAAGCTATTCCGATTGGCTCTGAGAGGCATGACTTTTAGCCCAGGGCCACAGTGCTAATAAGCAACAAGGGCAAATTCAGGCAGCTGCAAACAGCAAGGCCCACACTCATCACCAAGGCACTGAGAGGGGGGGCAAGGGTGCCAGACCAACGGAACAAAGTTGTCTGGGAAACCCACCTGCCCTAGAAGTCCAGATGAGCGAGTAGTTGAACTGTTTTTTACCTTCATTGTCATTCCTTTCTGAAATTATTGCCAGCCTTTGGTAAAGACATGAACCTGAGCTTGTGCAGCCTGGGGTACTGATCTTGGGGTTGCTGAAGAGAGCAGGTGCCAATAAAGAATGAAAATCCCTACTGCCTGTTCTCCTTCCGAGAATCAGGAGGGAATAGTCAAGACCCCATACAGTGCACTGCCACTTGGAGCCCTGGCTGTGGCAGTGGCATGGCCCACCAAAGCCAGGAGCAACAGGCAAGACACCAGACCCCAAATGCTAATGGAACACCCTGGGGAGGACAAAGGAAAGGCAGAGAGTCAGCGGAAACCTTCCCAAAGGACATTTCCCTCAGTTTCATCTGGGAGCTGACATTCAGCTGGTACACACCCCTTCAGCCACACAAAGTTTGGTGACTAGCCTCTGGCCAGAACCTGCTGTGTGTCTCCCTACCCTGAACCCTTCCCAAGATCCCTACCATGGCCTCGCGATCCAGGCACTGGGCATGTAACACTTGACTCTGCAGGGGTCCCCGGGCCAGCTTTTGGTTAGTTAGTTGTCCGCGCTGTTAAAGATTTGACTACTGTTACATGTTTGACTCTCGTCTTTGGTGATGGTACCTATTTCATTAGGAAATAGAAGATGGAATCCAGGAAACAGGCTGGAAGATGAAATTAAAAAGTGGATACAAAGCTTCTAATCAGAGCCAGACACAATCGGTGATCAACTATATCCTAGTCTCTCCCCTCTTCTCTGATCTGTACTTTCCTTAATGAAGAATGAGACTTTAAGTTGACTTTTTTTTTTATCTTCAAGTCTCTCTCTCCATTCCCTAACTTGCCTCTCTTGCCTTCATTTCATCCTAGAGCTTGTGCCCACTACTTCTTTTCTAAGTAAATATTAACCCCCTTTGACTCTGAATCTCTGGAAAATTCTCAGTTCCCTATTTTTGCTGGCACTGTGACAGGTTCTCATTTATCCTTCCCACTCCTCTCTATTTATAGTTTTCAATTTTGGGGGGCAGGTTGGCTACAGAACACTCAAAAATTGCAAAGAGAAATATTGTGTTCTGGAAATTCGTCCGAGCATTTTTTTCCAATATCGTCCTTAAGCTCTTCTGATCCTCTCTTGAACTGTTGGACTAAAGCAGCTGACGCTTCCAGCAACCAAAGTCATTCTGTCTACTTCTGTGGGAACAGAGGGTTTCCATTTGGAACTGCAGAATGAGCCTAAAATTTGGTGGCCCTTTGGTGCCAGGATAGCAGGTATGGGACGGGTGGGACATGGAGGACAAGCATCATGGTAGATGTCTCTATTCAACCAGGAAAGCTCACAATGAGCCAACAGGTCCATTTCAACATCTTCTGTATTTTCCTTATAACCTGTTTCATTCCAGAGTGGATTTGAGATCATTTAATTTGATTCTTAAATGTTTCCCATTCCAACCAGAAACAGACTCATCCTAGGGGCTCCCAAATTCTGCCTCATCTTCCTAATCAGTTAGTACCCCAAATTGGGTACGATAGTGCCAGAACATTCTTCCATGTGTATTTTATAACAGATTAGTATTTTATTAGTTTTTTTTTTCAAACTAATAAGAATGATAAGGGTAACTTTTTTTTTTTAAAAGCATAGGCAAAATCATGAAAGACATTGAAATGAACCTAAAAGATTATAGTGTCTTCCAAGGGAAAACAAGTGTTGTCTCATGTACCCTTCTGGGCTGACCAATTCTATGGGATATTCTGTGCCTTTCTTGTCTTTGAGCTATTTTGCAACTCGATAGATTGTACATAATTGATGTGGATGCAGATGAACTTGTCTAGCTATATGTAAATGAATCTTGTCCACTGGAAGTACAGTTGGCCCCCCTTTCCTTTGGTAGAAGGCAGTTTTGCATCCATTTGCATTCTATTTGCATATCTATTTGCATCTATCAAATCAAATTCGTTTAAGTATTACTGATTGTATATGTGTCTGCCTTGAGATTCTTGCTTGAAGTGGTGGTAACATCTTAGTGGGTGCCGAGCTAATGAATGAATTAAACAAAATCCCTTCAGGCATTCATCTCATATTTGTAAAACGGTCCTTATTTAATCTTTTTGAGAAAATGATACACTAGCAAACCATGACAAGATTCTGGTAAATGAAAAGTGCAATGAAATCAAATAGTAATGAATTTTAGAATTACCTTCAATGTGGTCCACGCTATGCCAGAGGCAGAGAATGAATGAATCTCAAAGACATGGCTTCTGGCCCTCAGGAGTTACAGTAATCTGTGTCAACATTGGCATGCCTGAGAAATGCATGTGACTTTCCCATCAGGGTTTCCCCAGGGGTTCAGTTAACCTTTCTCTTCCAAGCTACCCTCTCTTGTAGTGATATCAACTGTGCCCTTGGTTTCAGCTCCCATACCCTAGCCAACATCTCTGCCACTGATACACGACCATCTGTTTCTTTCCTACCCACCAGGCCCGTGTAACTGACTACCTACTCATGCTATTTCACTGATGTCCCACCTGTGCCTCAAAACCCAGCATGTTCAAAACTTGATTCATCATCGTTTCTGAAAGAATGGCTTATCCTCTTTTGTTTTGTTTCTTTAGAAATGATTCTACCAATGCCAGCGGCATGCACCAGAAACCAGGAAGGAATCATACAGCTGAGCCAACCTGCTGTACTTTAAAACACTTGACCACAATTCTCCAGTGGATACTCAACCCTGGCTTCAAACTCCCTTGTCTCTCCGGTGAGTTTGCTTTCCCTCTAATGGATGACCGTTTCACACCTTCAAGACTTGCCTCAACAATACCTACCCCCACCTCTTCTGAACTATGTCACCTCACTCCCAGCTCCTGTCCTAGGGATGAGGGAGCAGAAGGCAAGCTGAGGACAAAGCAGAATCTGGCGCCCTACACCCTCTCCCCATGCCATATGTGTAACATTCCTCGTGCACTCCCGGCTGCCCTAAAGGAAAAACGATGCTTAACTGATAAGAGATCCCAGTCCTGCAGGACAGGAGTCTCCCTCCATCTACAAATGTCCTAGCGACTTACAAGGAAGGAAGAAGCTTTCTCATCAATAGCCTGACTTCCAGAGACCCATACCTCAGTTTCCGGAAGCCCTAACATCACCCTCCCCTCCATAAAATTGAGGGAGGCTAAGGGGGAGGGAAGTGTAATAAAACTGAATTTCTTCTAAGCCCAAAGCCCACTGACAAGGATGTGTGATAGGAGGAATGTAACATATCTCCAGGAAACTCCCGACTATCTTCATGCTTTTCCTCATTAGAGGCAAAAACAGCCTTGACTTGACAATAACCAGGTCTCCCTTATCCTGAAATTCTTCTTTAGCATATGACAGTCCTTCTGGACACCCCATTTGTCCTCACCTTCCTCAGCTCCCAGTCAACCATGCCTCTGTCTGAGCAGCTCTTTCTGCCCCTGGGTCCTGTCCCTGTGTTTTAATAAAACCACCATTTGCACCTAAGACGTCTCAAGAATCCTTTCTTGGTCATTGGCTCTGGACATCACCCCACCAAACCTCACCTGTGTTCCAAAACTTCATCACTAGTGTCACACTTCAAGAAAATAAAAGCCCCTTGTGCAGGAATTCCCTTATCTTACCACCACCCAATCAAATCTATACCTACATTTGTATCCATTTTTAATTTGTTTTTAGACATTTACTCAACAAATATTTAGTCAGTACCTACTGTGGGCTACACACTGCCCTGAGTGTTTGTAAATCTGTGGCGAACGACACAGAAAAGTCCCTGGCATCATGGAATTTACATGGTAATTGGAGAAATGTACAAGAAACACAGAAAGAGTTGAAGACAGAGCAGGTTTATTGAGAAGAGCAGACATCCCCAGCTGGGTTTTGTTCTTCCTTGTGCCTGGGATTTGCTCCCTCCAGCCCTCTCCAGGACTCCACTCCCAGGGTCAATATCAAGTTCTCGTTCCAATGGATCCTTCCAGTCAGAAGACAAATGACCTTTTTCTTAAAAACAAAAGGAAAAAACCCAAAACAAAGACTTCCTTTAACCTTCTATCTTCCTATAACAACCTCCATATTTCTCTCCCCACCTCATTCCCAGCATAGCTTGTAAAATATTTGTTTACATCTGTGGGTGTAGGGTACCATGTCCCCAAGGGTAGTTGAAAAAGCTCTATAAAGAATCCTTATGTGCAGATCATTTTAAGGGAGTCCATTTCCAGATCCAAACTCCATGTGTGCTCTGTAGGATAGGTGATATGCCCATTCTTGGGTCTGATATCAGGATACTCCTCTCCTTCCTGGAAGATCAAGACACTCCTCTCAGATCTTATTAGAGTGTAGGATTTGGGCTGATACCAAAGTTGAAATACCAGTTTTGTTTCAAATAATGCCCTTCTGTGGGCAGTCCAGGGGCTCCGCCTTTAGGGCTTCCTCTCCTTATTAGGGTAAAGGTTAACATTGGAAAGGGGATTTGGGCAGATGTTGGAAGTGCTCTGACATCAGAATAACAATCAGTTTTGGTTAGTGACACTCATTCCTTCATATTTAAATTAAACTACCCATATTTAGGGACATAATAGGAAAAAGCACAAGTAAGGGTTTTAATGGTTTCATTCCATTCCGGTGTGGTTTGGGAAATAAAATAACAGAAAATGAGACTGTTCTGCTTAAAAAAAAATCAACTTGTAGCAGGCAAATGTTATTCCAATGAAGTCAATCCTTTCCTTCCTCATTTTCTTCTTAAAGATTTATTTATTTGGTAGAGACACACACACAGAACACAAGTAGGGAGAGTGGGGGATGGAGAAGCAGGCTTCCTGCTGATCAGGAATGTGGGCCTTCACCCAGGCCCCTGGGATCATGACCTGAGCCAAAGGCAGCTGCTTAGTGACTGAGCCACCCAGGTTCCCTCTATCTCATTTTTTAAATGTTTAATATTTTCAACACCTAGTTAATAAAATATACATATATTGTGATGAAAAGTTTATGATTAAAAAGTTTCAGATGCCCACTTAAAAATGTGCAAGGTGTGTGAATTCTAATAGGTGGACCATGCACCATACACGCCTATCACTAGCAAACGTGGATGTACTCGGTGTCTCTAGGTTCCCGCTTCCTTAGTGCCCTCTTAATCACATTGTTTCTCTTCCTACCATCCTGGACCTGTATTCTCAATTTGCTTCTCTATTTCATCTCCGCCCCTTTGAAGAGCTTGATTCTGGGTCTTCTGTAGCTATGCGTTTGCTCTCTTACTCTCTCTCCCTCGATCAGGCTTTCGCAACCTAGCACTATTGATACCTGGTGGCTGATTCTCTGCTGTGGGGCTGTCCTGTACCCTGCAGGACAGTTAGCAGCATCTCTGGTCTCTAGCCACTAGATGCCAGCAGCACTCCCCCCCCCCCCGCCCCCGCCAAGTGGTGACCACCAAAAATGTCGCCAGATACTGTTCAATCGGCCCTGGGAGCAAAACTCCTTGCCTCCCAGCCCCAGTTTAAAAACCACTGCTTTAGCCGATTCCATTCAGCATCATTGATTTAAGCTCTTTGTAGAAGCTGAAGGCTCTGAAGTTAACGTCTTTAATCCTAACCCGCCCTTTGAGCTGAGAATTACATGGCCAGCTGCCTGCAGCATATTTCTCCATGAATATGTAACAGGAGTCTTATTTTCACCATGACTTCTATCCTGCTCCCTCCTCAACCTGCTCCTGTCCCAGTCTCCCCATCTTAGTAAACAGCATCCCCACCTCCTACTGGCTAAAGCCTCAGCCCCTGGGATAAATTCCCCCTTTCCCTTTTCTTGTATCTAATCCATCAGCAAAACCAACTGATTTGACCTCCAAAACAGAAGTCAGACTTGCTCACTGCTCTTTATATCCACTGCTCCCATTTGAATCCAAACCCTGAAATTTTTTTTGCACTTCGGACACTGTTAACAGTAATTGGTCCCACGACTACACCTACAGAGATATTTTACAAGATCGCTAATCACCGCCAAGTTGCCAAATCCAATGATTAACCCTCAGATCCAAATGGCTCAACCTGTCAGTCCTATAGACATAGAAGTCCCTCCACTTCTCTGGAAATATTCTATCTTTTTCATCGTGATATTGGCTCTCCCTTCCTCTTCCACACTGGTCAGTGATGATGGCTCCTTTCCTGGCTGGGTTTTTTTGAGTTTCCTGACCTTTAGACATCAGTCCTGTGCTCTGGGACTCGGACCTTCTGTTTGAGTTTTCTGTTGTGTTAAAAAAAAAAAAATTCAGCTGAGTACATTTTAAAGAACCTATTGGTTTTATTCAATGATTCACGAAATGGGCAGCATCCTGCTTGCAGACTGAAAGGAGCTCAGAGGAGCAATACAAAATGAAAGACTTTTATAGGCAGAAGAGAGGAGGAGCAAGGAAGTCACGTCAGGCAAACAAGGCAGGTTGGTTATGGCCAGGTGACTTGGCTTCTGGGGATGGCAGGGGTCCGAGGGAGTGGGGATCAGGTGGTGTCTGCTTGCCTGGGCTCAGATTCCATTTCTGGGACAGCTGAAATCATAATTAAGTCTGGTTTAGGGGACATGGGGCTTAGCATAAGCAACTCCATTTTGGGCCTCTTGTTTTCTTTTTAATAGTTACTTCATAACAAATAATAACAAGTTTAGTAACTTTAAACAGCTCAGTTTACTATCCTACCATCTCTAGCTGTCATGAGGCCAGACACAGCTTAACCAGGGTCCTCGGCTCAGGGTCTCACTCAAAGGAGGAGAGAAGGCGCCCACCAAGCTGTGTTCTCACCTGCAGGTTCCACTAGGGAAGGCTCTGCTTCCAAACTCACTCGGGTTGTTGGCAGAACTCATTTCCTTGTAGCTGTATGATTTTGGGGGCAGCCCATGCTGGGGTGGGCCAGGGAGATTCTCCAGGCTGTTAACTGGAAACCATCCTCAGCACCCAGAGGCTGCTTGCGGTTTCCTGCCATATAACCTCTCCACAGGTGATTCTGAACTTGGCTCTTTGCTTCTTCAAGTACAGGACAGCCTCTCACTCCAATCAGTAAAGCAGTCTGAATTAATATAATGAGATCATAATAGTGACATCTTCTTACCTTGCCAAATTCTACTGGTTAAAAGCAAGTCCTAAGTCCCATACACACTCCCATCCATACTCACAGGACAAATACCAGGGGACAGATACCATGAAGCTGCCTTATCATGTTGCCAAACACACCTCTGTCCATACTCACTGCGTAGGTAAGCCCACTTCTTCTCAGAGCTTGAACCCTATGTCCTAACGGTGCTCATATTTGTGCCTCCAGCCTGGACCTCACCCATGAATGCCAGACTCGTGTGTTTAGCTGCTGGTTGGGCATCCCCATGTGGATTCAGCCATCATCTCCAGAACCAAACACTTGTTGCCCATCAAACTTGCTTCTCCCGCCGTCTTTCCCATCTTAGCAAGTGGTAACGTCACTGTTCCAGGGCCTTGGGCCCTCAAAATTGTAAAATCATCCCAACTCTTGTCTTTTCCGCACACTCCACACTTAATATACTTACAAATCCTGCGTGTTCTGTCTTCAATATACACCCAGAATCTCCCCCCTTCTCCCTACCCCTGCATCTACTGCTCTGGTCTGGGCCAATACCCCCTCTCACCCAGATCAGTGGTCCTCAACCAGGAGAGTTTTGTGCACCTGCTCCCCCCCCGGGGATTTTGACAGGGTCTGGACACACTTTTCGTTGTCACAACTTGGGAGTGGGAAAGGGCGCTCCTGCGATCTAGTGGTCAGTGCACAGGACAGCTCCCCATAGCAAAAATTAATGTGGCCCCAAATGCCAGCAGTATAGAAATCTCAGTCTACATTAATGTAAGTAGCATCCCCACCCCACAACCCCACATGTCTGTTCTGCACACAGCAGCCTGAGGGATTCTTTTCTTTTCTCTTTAAGATTTTATTTATTTATTTGACAGAGCGAGAGAGAGATCCATGTAGGCAGAGAGGCAGGCAGTGGGAAAGGGAGAATCAGGCTCCCTGATGAGCAGAGATCCCAATGCAGGGCTCGATGCCAGGACCCGAGACCATGACCTGAGCTGAAGGCAGAGGCTTAACCCACTGAGCCACCCAGGCGCCCTGATCCTTTTCTAATCTAAATCAAGTCAAGCCTCTTCAAAACCATCCAAGCTCTTCTCATCTGGCACAAAGTTAAAGGCAAATCTTTACAATGGCCTTCAAGACTTTATGTGATCTGACCCCACTACCTTCCTTACCTACCTCCTACCACTTGCCGTCTTGCTCATTTTTTGCCCAGCATTATTGGTCGCCATGTCATTCTTTTAACACACCAGATGTGCTGCCACCTTGGGCTTACTGTTTGCTTTGTGTGGGATGCTCTTCTCCAAACAGCACAACTGCTCGTTCCTTAATTTCCTCCAGGTCTTTCCTCAAATGAGGGAGACTTCCCTGACACAGTCCCATAGAAAATACCAACCTGCTCCCCTAAACCCCCACACCCCATGCCCACTCACTCAGCTTAGTTTCCTTCCTACCCCACATCAACCCCTGATATGTATGTATATTTATTTGCTTCATTTCTCACTCAACAACTAAAATGAAAACTCCAGGAGGACATCAAATTCATTTTGTTTCTTGTTAACTATTCTGTCTTTAGGGTTTAGAACAGTACCTGACACATATTAGATGTTCCGTAAATATTGGAGAATGATTTGTTTCTATTTTTGACTTTTCTCTGTCCATTCTTTACACAGCAGCCAAAAATCACATTTTAAAAATGCAAAAGGAATCCCATGACCACCCTCCACCCACCAGTGTAAAACCCTTCAACGGCTTTTCGTTGTGTTCAAGCCGCAGCTGACATTCTACAGCCCAGGCCAGATTAAGATTTCAGAGTTCTTAATCACTGGAAAGACGATGGTGTTGTCACCACCAGAGATATTTAAATATTTTTGAAGATTAGATCCCAAAGTAAGTGTGCTAAAAGCCTAGCAATATCCTATTTCACAAACTCAGATTTCATAAAGTCTCATTAGTCTTCTCACCTTATGTAAGTTTAATCTTTCCTCGGCCTCCTTTTCTCTTCTGTTTCAGGCACTCACCATACTTTGCCAGAATGACCATAACGGCCTTCCAACCTGTCATCTCATCTTCAGGAATATGCCCCTTTCCCTCCCCTCCTCACACCAATTCATCCTCTTAACTTATTCTAAGATGATCACTCTAAAATTTGCATCTCATTGTGTTCTTCCCCTACAGGAACTTACTCAATAGCTCCTAAGGACATGTGAATTTCCTTGGTATGGTATTTTTACAAGACACTTTGCTTGCAAGTGGCCACAATCCAAAGAATACTGGAGGAACCAAAAGGGAAAAGCAAGCAAACAAACAAAAAACAAAGGAATGTCCAGGTTCCTGTAGGGGTGGATACCACAGAAGTTCATAAAAATCCAAAAGAAGACGGGGCACCTGGGTGGCTCAGTGGGTTAAGTCTCTGCCTTCGGCTCAGGTCATGATCCCAGGGTCCTGGGATCGAGCCCCACATTGGGCTTTCTGCTCTGTAGGGAGCCAGCTTCCTCCTCTCTCTCTGCCTGCCTCTCTGCCTACTTGTGATCTCTGTCAGATAAATAAAGAAAAAATCTTTTTAAAAAATCAAAAGAAGAGCTGCAGAACTAAAATTTCAGAATCAAGAACTAGGGCCTGGAAACCGGCAAAACACTTTTCTCTTTGTCCATGTCTCATGTTTACTCGTCTCCATATGGCTGTTTTCTTCTCTGGTCAGACTCTTCAACTGTCCAGGAAGATGGCCATTGCCAGCTCCTGCATCCCATCCAGCAAGGCCAGTCACTCGCCTAAAGAGAGAACCTTGTCTTCCTGTCATTTACATATCAATCCCAATCTCTGATTGGTCCTATTGGTGTCAGGTGGACCAATCACTATATGGGTTTATATGTGTGCCCATCCTCCCCGAGACTGCATAAAGCACAGGTGAAATTTTTTTAAATTAACATATAATGTATTATTTGCCCCAAGGGTGCAGGTCTGTGATTCATCTGTGTTACACATTTCACAGAACTCACCATATCACATACCCTCCCCAATGTTCATAACCCAGCCACCCTCTCCATACCCCCTCCATCCCCGCAAACCTCAGTTTGTTTTGTGAGATTAAGTCTGTTATGGTTTGTCTCTCTCCCCATCCCATCTTGTTTCATTTTTCCCTCCCTACCTCCCATGAGCCCTACCCTGCCTTTCAAATTCCTCATATCAGAGAGATCATATGATAATTGCCTTTCTCTGATTGACTTACTTCACGTAGCATAATACCCTCTAGTTCCATCCAAGTCATTGCAAATGGCAAGATTTCATTTTTGATCGCTGCATAGTATTCCTGTGTGTGTGTGTGTGTGTGTGTGTGTGTGTGTGTGTTTATTACATCTTCTTTATCCATTCCTCTGTTGATGAACATCTAGGTTCTTTCCATAGTTTGGCTATTGTGGACATTGCTGCTGTAAACATTCAGGTTCACATGCCCCTTTGGATCACTACATTTGTATCTTTAGGTAAATACCCAGTAGTGGGATTGCTGGGTCCTAGGGTAACTCTATTTTCCTCTTTGAGGAACCTTCATACTGTGAAGCACAGGGGAAATTATCCAGAGTGAACGGCGTTGTGTACCCAGAAAGAGGAAGATGAGAAAGTACAGCGGTCAGGCACAACACATAGCCCACAGTTTCCACCATTTACATGATCTCTTCGATTCCACTTTGCCCTGCTCCTTCCGCAGGTTCTGTGCTTGAACCACAGTGAACCCCTGTGAATTCGTGGATGGCTTTGGCTTTCTCTTACCTGCATCTGGCCACACCTGCTGCTCTCTGTGCCTAAAACCCTATTTTCAGGCTTGTTATACAAAGATAATACTTCCAGACATTCTTCACGCATTGTACACCTCATACATCACCTCCTCCAGGAAGTCTTTGTTTGGACTTAGGGGTTTTATTGTCATTTAGGGATAGTAAGGCCAACAGACCAGGAGATCACTGCCGTTGAAAAGACAATTGGTTACTCACAGATCCCAGAAGGATGGGGCTGGCGCAGCCACCAGGGAGGGGTGAGGGAGGACAAAGGGGAGCACCGGGTTCCGTCAGGATGGGACTGAGCATAAGAGCCTTTATTGTGGTTTCTGTAGGAAGGAATGGGGGAAGTAGGGATGATAGGTTGGGACTGGCTGATTTGGACACTTTCAGCAGGAGCTGGGGTATAACGGCTGTCCCTGGTTGTCTGGTACTTGGCCCTGGGGTGATTCGGACCCTGAGTAACAGTTTCACAGAGAAGGTGGTCAGGAATTCAGACTCTAGATTCATTGCTTTGCATTTAAAAACCTCACTCCCAGCTGAGGGGTAACTCTCTCTAGGAGCTGACCAATCCTGGAGGGGCAGTCCTTCCAGCTTCAGCAAGCACTCATGATGGTCAAAGTATCAAAATATGGAAAATAAAGGACGGTTACTCGTCTTCCCTGATTTTTTTTTCTTTTTAAACTTCTTTTATTTAAATTCAATTAGATAACGTAAAGTGTATCAATAGTTTCTAATGCAGAGTTCAATTATTCTTCCCTGATATTTTTTTCACCCTCTTCCCCTAAATCAGGTTTCTGGGACTCTTCCTTCTGATCCCATATAACCAGTGCATATTTCTGTCCTTGCAAGATGACAGCGCCAACAATGGCATCCCAAGTGACAGCATAGCAATGTTCAACCTTCAGATTCCTTTGAGGGAAGAGGGTGAGAACTTGAAGCCATTTTAATTTCGATGTAATGGATGTGTGACCCCATTTGATGTGGGTAGCCTGTAAGACTGCACTTCTAGTCTTTACTCACGTGTCTTAAAAATATTTTTATTCATATTTTTTATTAAAATGATGACAACAAAACTCGAGGTGTGCTATATATCCTGAATTTCCACCATCACATTCACTTATAGAGCCATTGTTCATTCATCCTCATACTGATTATTGAATATGTTTTTTTCTCTGCATTATTGTGCCTATCTTCGACCTTCCAAATACACAATTAACCAGGAAAATTTAAACTCTGACTGCTCTTTTAAGAAATTCAGGCTTGTAAATATCCGTGCATCGAAAATCAAAACAATATGCCTGATTACACAAGGACCCCTCCCACTGCTGAATGTATGGTGCCTTATTATCTTTGTATGGTGCCTGGGTGTGGATTAGGAAAAGAAGCACCTTCCTTTGCATGGTTGCAGCTGTGTGCTGTGGAGACTGCTTGGGGAGCAAAGCACAGGTTGGTTTTTAGCCCAAAGTGTCTCCTTCTGGTAACCCTTAAAACGTCAGGCGAAGATGCTGAATGTGCACTATTTTGCCCCAATGGGTGTAGCTCGATTCATGTTCCTCCCTGGGATTTCCTCCGGGACCTGATAGTGTTATATAATAGCAAGTGAGGGACTAACCCATCGCTGTGTAAATTTCTGCTGCCATAATAAAATGTGCATGTTTCTTTCTTTTTTTTTTTAAAGATTTTATTTATTTATTTTACAGAGAGAGATCACAAGTAGGCCGAGAGGCAGGCAGAGAGAGGAGGAAGCAGGCTCCCCGCTGAGCAGAGAGCCCGATGCGGGACTCGATCCCAGGACCCTGAGATCATGACCCGAGCCGAAGGCAGCAGCTTAACCCACTGAGCCACCCAGGCGCCCCTGTGCATGTTTCTGTTTAGGAATCTGAACACGTATTTGACCTTCTTAGTGATTCAACTTTGAAGCAAAGACTTTTTTCATCTTTTCTTCAAGACTTTGGGTTAAATTAAGGGGTGCTCTGAGATTTTAAGGCAAATTGTCACGAGTCAGCCTTTATCTACAGTTACTTATCTCTGTAAACAGATTTTTCTCAAGACACAACATATACGTACACACAAAATAAAACACAGATACAGTTTAGATGCCGACTCAAATTGTCAGCCAGGGCTGTTGAGTCCACATTTTTTAATCATCCCAGGTGATTGATTATATTAAGTGAATATTAGCAGTTACAAAATAAATCTACAGTAATACAATGTACTTTTATCATTTTTTTACATTAATGGTTTTTAGTTAATTTTTCCTGTTTCTTAAAAAATAATTTAAAAAAATATAGCTCTTCTATAGTCCGAATGTTTGTGTCCCCTCTCAAAAGTCATATGTTGGAGGGACGCCTGGGTGGCTCAGTGGGCTAAGCCTCTGCCTTTGGCTCAGGTCATGATCCCAGGGTCCTGGGATCGAGCTCTGCATTGGGCTTTTTGCTCAGTAGGGAGTCTGCTTCCCTCCCTCTCTCTGCCTGCCTCTCTGACTACTTGTGATCTCTGTCTGTCAAATAAATAAATAAAATCTTAAAAAAAAGTCATATGTTGGAACCCTAATCCAAGTGTAATGACATTTACAGATAAGGCCTTTAGGAGACTATTAGGTCATGGTGGTAGGGCCCTAACAATGAGATTAGTGCCCTTATGGGAAGAGACGGGAGAGAGCCAATGATATGATATACTACATATAATATATGAAATATTATCACAATGTTATATTATTATATCAAAATGAAATGCAATAAATAAATAAATAAATAAATAAAATTGCAATGCAATAAATGAATAAATTACAATAGAAGATTATTCATCTTAACAAAGGAAGGAGTGTGGGTGATGTCCCTGGTGGGCCATGCTGGCTCTTGGCTGGGGCCTAAGCCAGGCCCAGACTGAAAACCTGCATCGTCCCACCAACTTGGGGTTTCCTGCTATCTGCCCCCCAAAGGACAAGTGTCCAGTGTCAGAGCATGGGGACAGAAATAGCCTCAGTTAGTTCCTACACTAAGAGTAGCTTTGGAAACTTCTGAAAACCCAACTCATCATCCATCTGGCTATGAGGGGACATCTACAACATTAATCCCATGACCCATGTTTTACTTTGTAGAATTCTAAACATTCAACAAGCTTGTGAGTGGTCTATTTATTTGCAAGCTTAGGTTGCTGCTTCTTGCCTTTAAAAGCCAAGCACTGTAGTTGCTACCATAGATCGGTACAGTCTTACAGTTTTCAAAGGACTTATGAGTTCTTCCCCTATTCTTTACTTCTGAAAAGCAAAATGTGTATCAGTCAATGATGTAATTAGTTTGAACAGAAAAGAACTTTATTGAACATTATCAAGAACCTTGAAGTATGCCCGGAGGGTCAATGCCAGGTTCTGGGGCTGTACCACCGCAGGACTGCCCAGGGGAGATAGTGCAGTGATACCCCAACAGTTGACCCTGGATGGAACTGTGGGCATGGCTGCTCAGAGAACTCCAGTCTTTTGCATCCATCCTTAGAAACAGATCCTACCTACTTGGTGCTTGCTTCTTCTTCTCCCATCAGAGACTCATGTGGCTGCATCTGATGGGCAGACCTTGTATCATTTGCAAAGTAATTTCTGGCTTCTCTTGGGGTAAAAAGTCAACATGGGAAAATTCCTCAGACGTAGGAAGAGTGTCCAAAGGATGCTGGCTGTTGCAAATTACAACAAACATGACAAACAATACCACTGACCATCAGAAGTGGGGTTTTAATGTCTTGAAACAGTGATTATTGGGTTTTAATGTTACTGGGAATCATTTACTGTAGGTTCACAAGATATCTGATAAGAGAGCACCTTTTAGATTTCTCTAACCAATAATGTCTGCATTCTGATCCTGCAGAAAAAAGTTCTCTGAAAGTGCTGACCAGTTTTGATTGCAATATTATTTCTCAGCTGATTCTTTTCATATCCTATTTGAAGCACAGCTGAAGGCTCTGTACTCAGTGGGTGGTTGTATAATTGTTTTAATTCATTTCTTAAACATAATTATCTTTCCTCACTTCTGTTCTATTCCTTTGATATATGCTCAGCAACTAGGTCCCTAATGGATGTGATTAGAGCTTCCCATGGTGTGCAGCATGTGAGGGAAGGGGTGTTACATCGTTAAGGTGGGGACACATCTTCATTTCATGTTTCAGGGACTTAAGCTGTTTCTTTTGACACCTGGGGTCTAAGTTAATGAGAGAGTTCTTTGATAGCTTTATGTGAGCTAATTCTGCTTGTCACATGCTATAGGGGACCTGGTGAAGAGGGAGGAAGTCAGAGAGCAGAGGATAGGTGGGGTGCCTTTGTTCAGTGACCATCCCCTCATGTCAACCACCAACCCAATCATTAACTCTGTGTGTTTAAACACAGACATCCTGAGACAGATCAAAGACAGGTTCTTGGCAACAGGTCAGAACATATTCTTGGGAAAAAGAGTTATGCTAGTGGACCCTTGTGAATCTGAGGTATCTTCCTCCTAGAGACCTGGGTGTTTTGTAGACAACCTCTCATCCACCTTTTTGCAATGTCCCCTCAAGGCACTTTTTCCCAAGTCTGGGAAAACTGAAGAATATTAGACTCTGTGCTCTTAGAGATGAGGGAAGGTGTCAATGAATCATCCTTCTGGGTTCTAATCTAGACTGACAACAGATAAGAACCAAGTCCAATCAAATGTGATAGGTATTGAGGGATAGATGAGTCAGCATGGCTTAGATTCAAGACCAAAATAGTCTTGAATTTTCCTGTGCTCTGAATTGAAAAATGGTGCCCAGGGAATAGTGTACCTGGCCCGATCCAGCCATGCTTACCCCAAGAATATGAAGATTTCCCCCTGCATTTTCTTTTGAAATTTTTATGGTTTTAGCCTTTACATTTAAGTCTACAATCTATTTCCAGTTAATTTTTGGATATAGTGTGAGGCAAGAGTGATGATTTGTTTTCCCATACATACATGCAATGATAGAAATGCTTTCCAGCCTGTCCCCAAGAAGAATGAGCCTGGGTCTTTCCCACTGTTTCCTGGCAATGGTCCAACACAGCTTTCCTTCAGAGCAGGCAAATAATTGAAAGAAAATCCTCAAATTTAACAATCTTGTCTACTGGGTTTCAATGGAAGTTCATGCATGTTATCCACTCCCCCTTTTCAACCTGCTTTCTATAGAGAACATCAATTCACCTGTTGGAATTAAACCTGAAAAAAGAAGGGCAACAAATTAAGCCACTTACAAGAGTGTCATGAAGTACTGACCTTTTATTCTTAACACAGTGACTGGACAGAACCCCTATTTTTGCGAGTAAAAAGAGCAGGCACCCCTTCCCCATCCTATGCGATGGTGCACTTCAAAGCCTTGTCTAAGCAAATCTTAGAATGTAGAAGTTGTAGGGAACAAAATGTTCATCAGTTTGATGAACGTTGGAAACAGTGATCTTTTCAGCTTCAGTTTATAACAGTGAGATTGTGCATTCTTGGATAGCTGTCCATTACTGATGTGTGCCGGATTAGTTTTACAGTTTCACCTGAGGAGCAGAAGTCTGTTGTAGTTGTTTTATGAAGAGTCCAAAAATTCTGCTTTTAAAAAACAGGCTAAATGCATACAACAACATTTATTACACAGAAAGTGCAGCAAGTGTACAAGGCCAGAAGCATAAGTACTGATGAATGGATGGAAGCAGTAGCTAGGACTATAGACAATCCTATAGCAAGAGAAGACTGTGATGCTTCTGGCTGGTCCAGGAAATCTTCTGGAGGCTTCAGTACCTGGTGTGATCATTTAGTCGTGAAGAGGGCACATCGGAAGGGGTGGTGTGGTGAGCAAGGGCACAGGACAGGGGCCGAGCACATCTGGCAGGTGGCAAGTGGACTGTCAAGGTGGGGCCGTGAAGAGACTGTGGTCAAGGCAAGCTGCCAGGAGCCAGGAAGCCTCCTGAAAGCCCGAATATCCCAGGATAGCATATCCTCAAATCATGATGATAAGGCTTACGACGATTTAAATGCTGTTAAATGGGAATTTTGCCTTTCAAACCATGCTATACCTTTGATTGTAAGATGTATCCCAATCTCAAAGATGTTAGATTGTGTGGGGGGATAAGCACAAGTCAGTGTGCTAGCCAGCCTCGGGGAGGACCAAGAAGATTTCCACATCCTGGTATCTGCACATGTGTTGTACCCTCCCACATCTGGTGTGACTAACAGGATATAGCAGAATTGGGGGTAAATCAGTTACAGAATTAGATTATGAAAGACACTGAGGCTTCTGTTTTGTTCTCTTTTCCTCTCTTTCTCTTCTGTCTCTCTCTCTCCTTTCTTCCTCTATTCCCCCTCTCCTTCCCTCTCCCTCCCTCCCTTTCTCTCTCTTTCTCATTCATCATTAGCTCTTATGGACACGCAGGTCTCCCTGTAGATACCTGGGTGGCAAGGAACTGAAGCCCTCCACACCTGCCACCTGCACAGAATTGAGGTCTGTCCATCATCACATGTCCTTCAAACAGCTGCACCCGGCTGTTTAATGGCAATCTCATGAGATATCTCAAAGCAGAAACACACAGCTCAACTGCTTCCAGGTGCCTGACCTTCAGAAACTGTGTGAGATCATAAGTACTTAAATATATTGTTTGGGCTGCTAAGTTTGGGGGTAATTCATTGCACAGCCATTGAGGAACAATTCTATAATCAGACTCAAAAAATGCTTTATTCCGTTTGTGTACTCAGCGTCAGTCTGACGTTCAGAAAGAGATATGCCCGCCTGAGGCTGCTTAGAACCTGCAGTGCCTCAGAACGGGGGGAGACTTTAAAGAGAGGTAACAAAAAATGGGGAAAGGGAATGTAGACATACAAAGAAGAACCATTTTGCTTTTCTAGGTCCTTCTTTTTAAAGAGTAGAAAATATACTTTCCCAGAAAGAAACAAACTCAGAAGGAAAGAGTAGGATGAAAGTTACCTTTAGCAGCCTATAAACAGATACTCAAACCAAAAACACTGGAAACTACAAAAAGATGCCAACTGTTTTTAAAGAAATGGCACACGACGTTAGGTATGAATAACTCATGCAAATTGAAGAGGTAGACGTGGTCGAATTGTTCAGGAGGCACCAAAAGAATGTGAATAACATTTTATTGAAAAGAAGGAATACTGAGATTCTGAAAAAAATGTTTTATTAGGTAAAAGAATGAATATATATATATATATATATATATATGTATACATATATGTATATATATATATACATATATAGATATATATAAGTTTTCTAGGGTTGCTATTACAAGATACCAGAAGCCTGGAGGCTGAAACCAAAAAAGTGGACAGTGTCACATTTCTAGAGGCTACAATGTTGTTAGGACATGCTCGTTATGTAGGTATTGTGGATGGATCTGTTCCAGGCCCCTTTTCCAGCTTGAAGTGTTGCTCTGGCTTTGGACTTCTTCACCGGGCCTTCTCCCTCAGTGCATATCTGTGTATCCGCACTCTCCCTTTTAGAAGCACACAAGTCCTCCTGAATTAGGGGCCCAGTCTACTCAAATATGACCTCATCCTAGCTAGTGACATCTCCAGGGACCCTATTTCCAAATAAGGTCATGCACCCAGGTGCTGGGGTTTAGGACTGGGATAGTTTATATGCATAAACGCACACACACACACACACACACACACACGTGTGTGTGTATATGTATTCCTATATATATCTATGTGTATAGATAGAAAGGGAGGAAGGAATAGACGGGAAAAAGAAAATACGTCTAGCGAGATAGTAGACTTCACCTTTAACTTTTCAGCAATGACCTTCAGAATGAACGACTGAAATTCTATTGAAAGAAAAGACCTGGATAGGTCAGTGAAAAATAAACTCTACATAGGAGGATGCAGAGGCTAGTATAAATTTTGTGGAAAGAGAAAGGATGAAAAGGGCTAGACTGTACCCAAAGGAATCCTCTAAGGCTGCTTTTCCGAGGTCTTGAGAAGAGACAATGGAAAGACACCCAATCCGTGAACAGAGAAAGAAACCATTGCAGAACAACAAGGGATGCTTTTAGAAAGACATGGCTATCCTCAAGGTGTCTGCATGCGATGAGAAAACTCACTGAGATCCACCACATTCAAGCCTATCCACCAAGGCTCCAGACCCTTTTTGGAAAGCTTGTCTTTCTTTCATGGAGAGAGAATGAGTGAGAGAGAGCATGAGAGAGGAGAAGGTCAGTGGGAGAAGCTGACTCCGCCAGGAGCTGGGAGCCCGAGGCGGGCCAAGATCCTGCCAGTCCGGGGTAATGACCTGAGCCCAAGGCAGTCGCTGAACTAACGGAGCCAGGCAGGCGCCCATCTCCAGAAATGGGTCAACAACAGCTGAGGAGCACCTGGGCGGCACCCTCAGTGAAGTGCCCAATTCTGGGTTCTGGCTCAGGGGGTGATCTCAGGCTCTTGAGATTGAGCCCTGAGGCTAGCTCTGGGATCAGGGCAGAGCCCACTAGTTCTCTCTTCGGGTCCTGCCCTTCCCCCTTTCCCCATGAAGAGTGCTCTTGTCATGAAACCAACTAGGAAAAGCCTTCACAGAAATAAACAATGGTTGAGAGGGGGAGGGGTGGGGAGAGGAGTGACTGGCCTGGGGCGAGTGGGAGGTGCCCCAGATGCTGCCCACCCTGCCAGGGCCGGGCTCCCTCAGCCACCACCGCCACCGCCTCGCTACACAGTCGCAGCCACCGCTGCAGCAACTCCCGCCGCCCCCACTGCATCCGCCGCCGCAGGGAACAGCTGAGCCCAGGGAGCCTTGGCACAAGCCTCCAGGAGCGCCTCCAGGGCCCTCTGAGTGCGCTTGCTTGAGCCGGCGGGGCCAAAGAAAGGTCCAGGGAGAAGGCGAGGGCGGAGCCCAGGAGTCCCCGGCGGGGGAGGGGCAGGCAAGACCTGCAGGGAGATCTGCTTGGGATTGTTGGAGCTGCTGCAGAGCTTCAAGCTGCACTTGGCGACGCACCAGCCTGAGGACCCTGCCCTGCATCTGCCTCTTTCTTGAGCAGGGAGCCTGTTTGGCCCTCTCTCTCGGCCTGTCTCTGTCCCTCCTTCTCCACTCTGTCTGTCCAGGGAAGGAAGAAAAACTTCCAAGAAATCATCAAACAACACTCCTGATTCTTGTCGTTCATTAGGACCCTATGCGTCAAAATTTGATTTTTACTTCTTGAATGGAAGGAATTGCTTGTTTGATATACGCATTGGACAGAAAGACAGAGATAGTGAGATAGGGAGCCCAATTGGTGAGGGAGTACAAGCAGTGCAAGTGGGAGAGAGAGAAGCAGGCTTTCTGCTGAGCAGAGAGCCTCAGGCAGGGCTTGAGTCCCACATTGGGCTCTCAGCTCAGCAGGGAGCCTGCTTCCTCCTCTCTCTCTGCCTACTTCTGCCTACTTGTGATCTCTGTCAAATAAATAAATAAAATCTTTTATAAAAAAAATAAAAAAATAACTTGTCATGTCTGGAATCAGGAGCATATGGAAAAAGAAATATCTGAGGACAATACTTCTGCCATGTTTTGTGCCTTGTTAATATTTTAATCAGTCAGGCAACTTTTAGCTTTATTGAAATATCTGCTAAGATACCAGCAGTGCCTTTTGGAACCCTATGACTATAAAAATTAACTGCAAATATCCAAAATGTTTACTATGGTGTCACTATTTATGGCCACCACCAAGTATGTTTCAGAAGTCAGCATAACTGTTACTCTTCCGTAAGGCTTAAAAGGGCATGTTTTCAGGAGTTCCATCTGCTGTACCAGGAGGTGAATCAGGTAATGATTTTTGCCTATAAAATAATTCACCTTTCAATCTAACATTCCTCATTACACATTATAATAATAAAAACTAAGAGGAGATTAAAACAAACAAACAACTACAACACCCAGCTTTTCCTTCAGTGGAAAAGTAAATATAACCTTATGAGTAGCCTGAAATTTATTTTTAAATATTTTTAAGATAAACGTTTTTGTTAGAAAACCATATATTTTATATTACTAAGAAATAACAGGCAAAGTTTTATTAACTTCTAAAAAGTCTAGTTACTTTCATTTATCTATTAAGTCATCTCTTTATGAAATAGAACATGATCACACCTATTGTATCTACCCAAGTTTGTATGCTTTGGTTATTTGATGTTTGCTATTTCCTTGCTTAATTTTTACAATATTTGATACATAATAGTATCTTTAAGGCCATCTATGGTTTAACAGAATTTGTTTGAACTCCATAAAAATGTACCATACTTTTTGCACTGTCCTTGTTTACTTTTCTATTAACTTTCCAAGATTTATCCACTTTAGAGTGTGTAGCTATCATTTATTTTTATTACTCCATAATGCTATGTTTACAAATTTGTATTTATCTGTACTTTTAAGAAAATTTAATTATATACCATTTCTCATCTCACGTAACACTCATGTTACTTCTGCACTTATCCGATATTATGTAACTGAAAACCACAACTCAGCAACAATATAACACCATTTTTCAAAATTAAATGGCTTACCAGAATTCTTTAATTCTATCCTTTATTTGTACTAGATGACCCTTTATTCTGGTATTTGGCATTGTTCATATGAAGGAAAGCTTATATGTTGATATTCCATAAATAGAAGGATTTATTATGATTGATTAATTATTTTCATTTAGAATGCATAGAATATGGTTGATTTAATATTTCTATCTTACTCTCTGCCCGGAACATAGTGCTATCTATGTAATAGCCACTAAAATATTAAGTTAATTACCAAGACTTTAAACTGCATATTAATAGGAATAACATACAGAATTCTTCTCAGATTGGGACACCTGGGTGGCTCAGTCAGTTAAACGCCTGAGCCTTTAGCTCAGGTCATGATCTTAGGGTCGTGGGACTGAGTTCTGCAACAGATTCCCTGCTTAGCTGGGAGTTTGCTTCTCCCTCACCCTACTGCTCCCCCTGCTTGTGTTCTCTCTCACTCACTCTCTTACAAATAAATAAAATTTAAAACATAAATTCTTCTCAGATAGCTAATATAGAATATCGTCTTTGTATACATCAAAGGGAAAGTGCCATATGATAATGAAATTCAGACTACTTCATATTCATTTTTTAACCAGTAAGAAAGTACTGGAAACAAGCCAAAAATGTCTTCAATGAATTAAAGAAATAGATTTATTTTCAATATCTTAATGTTTCTAAAATAAATTGCAAGATTTTTATACTAGATCTCAGTGTAAATATTCATTATACAAGGATATTCTAAAAATAAACCTGAGAAAACTACTTGACATATATGATGACAAAAACGAGTTTGACAAAGTAGTTTGGGTAAAACTTACAACAGCTACCACCTGAAACTCTTGTTCTATAATTTAATTATTTTAATTTACAAAGATACAAAAATAATATATCCGAGTAAGTATATTGATAGCTTTGAAGGTATGTTCTGGTTGTGCACTGTTTACTATTTAAAGGGGAATGAAATATGTGATGCTTATGGTGTGACTATATTAAAATTCAACAAGTTCAGAAGCATACAAGGAATAGAATAAGGACAAAAGATGACCCTTACTTATCCTAAAGATAGACAATGGTATATATGTGCTAGTTGGGGAGAGAATCCAGTCAGTAGATGGAGGATGTGGTAGTAGGAAAAAAAAGACACAACGTTTTGGTTGAAACTTTAGCACTATATTTAACAAAGTGAAATTGTGTGTTAATAGCCTTGAATAAAATCCAAAAAATATTTTCAATTTATTGAAGATTATTTAGGAAAAACTTGAAAAATACAACTTGATAAGAAATCCAATAAAAGATTCATAAGCAATATGTTTCAGAATTTTCAATATATTTTCCCTAAAAAGCCATTTGATTTAAATTAAAAAGAATTCTATTTTCCTGCCACTTAAATAAGAGGAAATTATTGGGTTTTGTAATAAGTCAATAAAATAAAGTAACATATCTTTAGAAAACAGACATGCACACTGATTTAAAAATAATAGTGCTTAATCTGTTCAGCAAACATTTGTAAAATTCCTTGCTGACAGCTAGCTCTGGAGTTCTGCTAGGTGAGTAATGCCATGTATGTTACTGCTCAGAGTACTGATGCAAAGCAATTGTCCCCTTCACATCCATTTTTTGCTGTTGATATGTCATGCTATGTTGTTTAAAGATCCATAGATGGCCCTACATGAAGGCTTTTTTTTGTGTGTATATGGGTGACTGATTTAACTTTCAAATAAGATGGCTCCTGATTTACAATGATTCAACTTATGATATATTTTGCAATGATGTGAGAGTGAAAGTGATTCAGTAGAAACTGTATTTTGAATTTTGAATTTGGGTCTTTATATGGGCCAGTGACATGTGGTTATGGTGCCGTCTTGTGATGCTGGGCAGGGGCAGTGAGCCACAGCTCCCAGTCAGCTAGAAGATGACAGGAGTGAACACCTGATATACTTACAACCATTCTCTATATAACCATTCTTCTTTTTTTTAGTGTAATATTTAATAAATTGCATGTGATATTTGATACTTTGTTATAAAATAGGCTTTGCTTAAGATGATTTTGCCCAAATGCAGGCAAATGTAAGTGTTCTGAGTATGTTTAAATAAGCTCAAGGTAAGCTATGATATTTGATAGTTTAGGGGTATTAAATGCATTTTCAATTTTTTATGTGTTTCTCTGTACATAGCCCCCTTGTAAGCTAAGGAACATCTCTATATGAATATGTAGCCTTGGTATGGCTTACATATTATTGGCATGAAACATCTAGAACAGTACGTGTGCCATATAATTGTCTACAACATCAAACAAGTTTCTTGAAAACTTGTGCCAAAGGGGTTATATCTTTAAGGATTCTTATTTCAGAAGGGTTCTCTCTTTTCAGAAGTTAAGTAAAAATCTGACCAAACTAAACATTTTTCCATTTTCCTTAGTGAGCAAAGAGAGCTAAAATCTATCTTCCATTTTCAACACTGTACTCAACGATTGTAATTCTAATTTAAAAACAGATTATTTATATCAAAACCACATGTTGGCCTAATCTTATACAATATTCATAAATCTCACTCAGAGCCTTGGATACTTTTATTTGTTGAGTCTATATGGTACTACGGACATTCATCTTTTTTGACCTCATAGCTTCATGTATGTCTATACTTTTGAAAATATATGCATCATAGTTCCATTGTAAAATGTCTGGGTTATAAAATGTGCTATGCTATCAAAATGGTAATAAGAACATACAAATGACCTGATGCAATGAACTGGAACAGATTGCCGGATATCACATTTCATACCAGAAAGATTCAGTGGTAAGTTTTAAAATGGCCAGCTATACTTTGACTGAATTATAACTCATTTAACTTCTTTCTTTGTGTACAGTATTATACATTGTCAGTGTTATAGTAAATAAGTACTTTGGACAGATGTAAATATGCTGTAATAAAAAATGTTTTTCTTCTTTCTTTTAGTCCTTTTAACTTGTAAAACTAGCCACAAATACCATGCCTCCCCCAAATAATTTGCAATCCAAATTTATCTCTAAATGAATTTATTGCACAGAAAAAATTATATATATATACACATTTACAGTAGACATGTTCAAAAATAGTTACACAACAGCAGGGCCTTAAATGTAAGCAGTATAGTTGTTTTGTTTTGTTTTGTTTTTTTTCTTTAAATAAAAAGAGGTTATGTGAAATATTGGAATTCTATTTCCAGGCCTAGTATTTCAAGACAGTTAACTACACTTATGGTGTCAACAGCCTCTTGTTGGCAGTATGATTTTATTGGCTCCATAGAATAACAGCAAGAATTTACTATTGCTTCTTTCTTTTATGACACACACAGAAAAAAAAAATTGACACATTTACTCAAGACCAACCAGAATCATTTTAACCTATCAAAATTGATGGGAGGCCTTCACTGCCAAGTCACTGCTAGGTTTTCACAATTCATTGCAGACAATCGGCTACTCCCATTATGATAAAGGAGAGAAGAGTCATAATCAGGGAAGAAAGCTAGATTAATATTGTAATTATAATTATAATATTTATTATAATTATAATATATATATATTATAATATAATTATAAATAAATATAACAATGAATCTACTGCCATAGGATTATTATTATTAGTGTCATTTCATAATTTTCTCTCATTTTATTAAACACAACTGTGAGTAATTACCCTACCTAATATTTCTCTGTATTGGCTGACTAGCTAGCAAACATTCATGAAAATATCCATTAGCCACACATATAAAATGCTGCATTATGATGCTGTTGAATCAGAACATACCACTACCTGATCCTGTAGCACTTTGAGGATTTGCAAATCAACTAATTATAAGTTTCTTGGATTCTTCCCATACAATTACAAAATTTATAATAGAGTCCATGAACATTATTAGTTTTACCATTTTAAACCAGCAATCACACCTTGATTTTTACAACAAAAGCAGGAATATAAACACACACATTTGGATCAGTTTTCTGTTGGTCTGTCCAGACTTCAAAATCCTATTCCTCAAGATAAGGCACACCAAAGTTCTGGATTAAACAAGAAATTAGATGGCACCTGAACACTTGGTTTAATATTCTCAAAAGGACTATGCAACTTATTTCTTACATTATGACATTGTTTTACAAAGATCCACACATTTATAATGTTAATATTTTTAATAATCAAAAAAGTCAATTAATCATGATTAAAAATCAAACATAAAAATTTCTACTTTTTGCTTTTGCCCCCTCCACTTGGAACTTATTTATAGCCTGATAATTCAAAGGTCCCTATGTTTATGAAAATCTGGACAGAAATAGCTCTAAGATCCCATTCAGAACTTGATAATAATCTAAGTCTTTTGGCTCCACTTATCCTGAGAGCAAAGAGTAGGACAAAGGATTTGAGTACTGTTAGTTTATCTGGGAGATTATCCAAGGTAGTAAAGAATGGGAAAGTGAAACAGTGAAGAAGCAACTTTGTCAAAAAGGTATATTGTTGATATAATTGTTGTGGATAGAAAATGAAGGCTTGCTTTCACTGAAAGTTCCTGAGAAACTTCTTTAAGTCGTCCTCATAAAGACCTGAAAACTGGCAATGTTATCTATGGTTCTTATTTCCACTTCACTGAGAGCTGTCCTCAGAGGACATTAACTCTCCTACACTTTTGGGTTGTGTTGGAGACATTCTAAAATGAGAGATAGAACATGAGATGCAATCAGTGTTAAGTAACTGATTTCCCATGGAACTATCCACCACAGGTGTGGCTATAATCTGGTTTTGGGCCTTGATATCAGAGGTATTTGAGGCAGTATCATTTTAGGTTAATCACTATATCTGAAATTTCCAAAAACTTCAACTGATGAAACTTTGATTATAAATCTATAAATATAACAATGAATCTACTGTATTCAAATTATTTTCATAGAAATTCACAGACAAAGCATCAATTGATTAATATTTAAATGTTACAAAATACTGAACTGAAAGAATTTGGTCATATAACAACGTGTAAGAAGTAGAACTTAGGTTTAGGTTAGAACTCAGGATGCATTTGAGACTCAGTTAAGAAATTGAATGGAGGGACGCCTGGGTGGCTCAGTGGGTTAAGCCACTGTCTTTCCCTCAGGTCAGATCCCAGGGTCTTGGGATCCAGCCCCAAATTGGTCTCTCTTCTCAGCAGGGAGCCTGCTTCCTCCTCTCTCTCTGCTTGCCTCTCTGCCTGCTTGTCATCTCTCTCTGTCAAATAAATAAAAAAATCTTTAAAAAAAGATATTGAATGGATGTCTGACTATCTTATAGGTTTGCTAAAAATCAGTGACTTTGTGTTCACGTGTGGCTATGCAGGAATTTTTAACTTTCTCTAAGAAGTTATTAGATTTGATTATATAATGGCAGTAAAGGATGGGGAAAAGCAAAGTACAAACCCCATAAAGACAAAGACACAGAGTATGAGAAAAGAGTAATAGATGAGAAGAATCAATGCATTTGAGGAAAATGGGAATTGAAATACACAATGATTGTTGATTTTTTTAGATGGAGAAAACAAAACTAGCTTGCAAGAAGGAAATAACAGAAGACATGTTGTGATGTGATACAGAATCCTGGAAAAGGTAGTAACGTGGAATAAAGGAGTAGGGAGAGCATCTCGGGTAATTTGGATAGGAAGGAGTTAGGAGATAATTGCTTGATAAATTTTATATGGCCCACTTAAATGAACAGATTTCTCTTCTTTAATTTATATGGAGAACAGGGTGTCCTTTCTCTTCCCTTTCAGAGCACCAGAGGTGTACTCTTTCAGACTGAAAACCTGAAAAGCTCAGGACTCAGTTGCTTAAGCACAGCTGAGAGAACATATTTCAATTAAGATTTACATTTTGCTGTATGTAGTAGACTGTCGAAAGTGGTTTAACCATATTTTTTCATTTAAGAAGACTACAGAGAGTGTTTTCTGGTGTTGGTTCAGAGTCTTAAGAAAGTCAAGTGAACTATCTTTAGAGGTTTTCATGGCTTTTTATTCATGGTTGCAAAAATTGCTGTTGGAGTTCTCACCAATAAGCCCACATTTCTGGCAGAAAGATAGAGGTAAAAGAGAATGATATCTTGTAAGACTGATACTTTGTCATATGGTTACAATGTAACTAGAAAAGAGACAATAAAATATTTGATGTTGTTTTAAGTTTCCTTGTTGTCAATCCCTCAGTGCTTTCTGATATTAAAGGAAAAAGTAGATGGATATTGACCTGGCAACTATCAACACCTGTCAGTCTCTCTTGGATAACCAATATCTCTATAATCTCTTCTTCCCAGTAAAAAAACATATATTCATAACCCACACTGTGCCATCTCAAGTTACTGCACCAAGATAAAATTACAATGATTTTCAGTCATTCCAAATGGACAGAATACCCTTCCTTATGATATCATGTCTTATAAGATAGATAATTGGCTTGCTACCAATATACCCAGATGTGACTGTGGAAGAGACAGTAAAAAAAAATAATATTTATACATTCCTTGGGTTGACCCTGTTTACACAGATACATTACTATTAGAAAAGTTTGGTTTGGGACATTGGAATGAATTTACTTAATGGGTCTGTATGTAATTGTGTCGGAGGTAATTCTAATTCCTACAAAAATTATTAGATTTCTATCTTATTTTCTTTTGTTAATTTTCACATGTTAACAAAGCCAACGTTTTTGTCTAGCAGACAAGATCTTAAATCCTAACAAAACTCAATTTTTTCCTTTTTTTTTTTAAGTTTGAGAGCCTCATGTTCTCTCATGCTGCTTTAAATACAACTCAAAAAAAAAAAAAAGGAGCTATTTGGGGCAATAAGACCAGACTTCTTATTTTATTTTATTTATCTTATTTTTAATTAAAAAATTAAAAATTGTATTTATGTAATTGACAGAGAGAGAGCATGAGTGGGGCAGGGGGAGGTAGCTGCAGAGAGAGACTGAGAAGTATACTCCCTAATGAGCAGGAAGCCCGATATGGGGCTCCATCCCAGGATCCTGACTGAGATCATGACCAGAGACAAAGGCAGGTACATGTGCAAAATCCCTTTTTTCTGGGAAACAATACTTTACAAGAAATGTTTGAAAAAGTACTGGGGAATCAACTTTAATCAGAGATACAAAAATTTAATTGACTTTTGTAAAGCTACAGGAATCCTAATGATGGGAATCCCAGCCTGTTTAGGTTGTGGACCACAGAGTATTCTTCTCTGTAATATTTTATTTTCTTCCATGTCAACTAACTCCAGTCCAAGTTCACTGATCTCTTTTTAGATAGTGCAAAACATGGCAAAGAATACCAAACAAGTGCCCAATATTCTACATTTATTATATCATTTCTAACATATAGAAGTGTGTTATCAAGGTTGGTTCTGTGAATGAACATAGTTATGCTAAAGTGTGTTTTGTTCTCCAAGAAATTAAATGCATGATTAGCACACAATTATAAAATACTTGTGTCAAGAATTTTTATTCAAAAATTAATGAGAGAAGCAGATATTAAAACTAGTTCACATGGTAATTTGGGATATAAGCAGAGTTGAGCAGCAGAAGTGCTCTGGGCCCATAATTTGGGTTATATAATTTAAGTTTTCTAATGAAAAATCATTAACTTGTATTATTGTTAACAAGAATCTTGTGCATTACCAGCAGTTTTCTACATTATAACCTCTTGCTCTACAGTTTGTAAATAACTTTGTCAATAGCAAGCTAATAAATGGTGTAACTCCAAAGGATTTTGATAATCTCCAGAGTTTCTGCTACATAATGCCCAGGACTCCATTGAAAGAACACCTAAGAATTTATTTTGCCCAAAAATTTGATCATTTTTTTCACTATCCTTACCTATTTTCCAAATCTAGTCCTTTTGCTTCACCTTTCAGTCTGCGGACAACCCTGTATCTGATTGACCTGTTAATTCTGGGAGTGTTTTGCAGATTAACTTGCTTGCCAGAGGTGGTTCCTCTAATTGATGTCTAATAACCCTAATTAGTTAAGAATACTTTTTTTTAACATTTTCATTGCTATTTATTATTATTATTATTATTGCTAATAACTCTATTATAAATAATTCACAAGGGCATCTATCTGACAAAAGACAAAGAGCTGGCTACTAGTAGAAAAAGTACATTTGACTCTGTCAGTGAAAATGATAAAGGGATTTGAGAAAATAAGGCAAAGCACTGGAATTATGTGTTAAAACTTTAAATATTATAGACACATTTACTTAATTTCTAATACTATTGTTGCTTATAATTAAATAAGATGTTTTCCATGAACCACGCATTAGAGCAAATATATTGTTTATACAGATTAACTTTTCATCAAAACGGATGCCTGGTTGGCTCAGTTGGTTAAGCAGCAGCAGCTGTGCAGGAAAAGTGATGGAATAAATGACTCATTTCAGAGGAGTTCTATAACATATTAGTTCTATAATGTATCTTCAGCACCCAATTACCCGCTTTGATCTAAAGATAAGGATTTACAGTTAAGTTCCCATTTATGATTTGACTGGTAGGGTCTGAATCATTTTTATTATTGTTTTGACTATTACTTGAAACATATAGTAGTACTTGGGATATGTGTTGTGTATTCTGTGAACATGTGCTATTTTTAGATTAGATAATTCCTGTCTCGAACCCCTGTTAATTTGTTTGTTTTTGTTTATTTGTTAGTGGTTTCAGTAAATGGATATATCTGAAAAATTTCAAATCCACTATTAAAATAAGTTATTATTATATAGAGCATGGAATTGCACATTCCTCCTTTGAATCTGACAGTTTCACCATATCCTTAACAATTTGGGAAAAACATGCTATTATGTTTCTTTATAAAATTTCTCCTGTTAGGCTGTGATGGTTGTCATCAGCAGTAACTTCTCTGAAGGCTTTGTCAAAGGAGTTGAAAAAATTGGAAAGGTGTGAATGAAGCTGTTTGCTGAATATAAAGAAAAGAGCATTGAAGTACAATTCACACTCTTACTTCTCCTTCTATGCTTTCAGATGTTTGACATTTAAAAATTTTGCTTCTAGAAGAGATGCCCTATATAAACCTTTTTTTTAAATTTTTTATCTTTTATAAACATATATTTTTATCCCCAGGGATACAGGTCTATGAATCGCCAGGTTTTCACACTTCAAAGAAACCCCAAGCCCAGCAGGAGAAGAAAAATCATAAAGATCAGAGCAGAAAACAATGAAACAGAAACCAAAAAAACAATAGAGCAAATCAAAGAAACTAGGAGCTGGTTCTTTGAAAGAATTAATAAATTGATAAGCCCCTGGCAAGACTTATCAAAAAGAAAAGAGAAAGGACTCAACTAAATGAAATCATGAATGAAAGAGGAGAGATCACAACTAACTCCAAAGAAATACAAACTATTATAAGAACATACTATGAGCAACTCTATGCCAACAAATTTGACAATCTGGAAGAAATGGATGCATTCCTAGAAACATATAAACTACCACAAATGAACCAGGAAGAACTAAAAATCCTGAACAGACCGATAACCAGTAAGGAGATTGAAACCGTCATAAAAATCTCCAAACAGGGGCGCCTGGGTGGCTCAGTGGGTTAAAGCCTTTGCCTTCGGCTCAGGTCATGATCCCAGGGTCCTGGGATCGAGCCCCGCGTCGGGCTCTCTCTGCTCTGTGGGAAGCCTGCTTCCTCCCCTCTCTCTCTCTCTGCCTGCCTCTCTGCCTACTTGTGATTCCTCTCTCTCCGTCAAATAAATAAAATCTTAAAAAAAAAAAAATCTCCAAACGAACAAAAGCCCAGGTCCAGATGGCTTCCCGGGGGAATTCTACCAAACATTTGAAGAATAACTAATTCCTATTCTCCTGAAACTGTTCCCAAAAAATAGAAATGGAAGGAAAACTTCCAAACACATTTTATGAGGCAAGCATCACCTTGATCCCCCCAAAAGACAAGGATCCCATCACAAAAGAGAGCTATAGACCAATATCCTTGATGAACACAGATGCAAAAATTCTCACCAAAATACTAGCCAATAGGATTCAACAGTACATTAAAAGAATTATTCACCATGACCAAGTGGGATTTATTCCAGGGCTGCAAGGTTGGTTCAACATCCGCAAATCAGTCAATGTGATACAACACATCAATAAAAGAAAGAACAAGAACCATATGATACTCTCAATAGATGCTGAAAAAGCATTTGACAAAGTACAGCATCCCTTCCTGATCAAAACTCTTCAAACTGTAGGGATAGAGGGCACATACCTCAATATCATCAAAGCCATCTATGAAAAACCCACCGCAAATATCATTCTCAATGGAGCAAAACTGAAAGCTTTTCCGCTGAGGTCAGGAACACACCAGGGATGTCCATCATCACCACTGCTATTCAACATAGGACAAGAAGCCCTAGTCTCAGCCATCAGACAACAAAAGGAAATTAAAGGCATCTAAATCAGCGAAGAATAAGTCAAATTATCATTCTTCACAGATGATATGATACTCTATGTGGAAAACCCAAAAGACTCCACTCCAAAACTGCTAGAACTTGTACTGGAATTCAGTAAAGTGTCAGGATATAAAATCAATGCACAGAAATCAGTTGCATTTCTCTACACCAACAACAAGACAGAAGAAAGAGAAATTAAGGAGTCCATCCCATTTACAGTTGCACCCCAAATCATAAGATACCTAGGAATAAACCTAACCAAAGAGGCACAGAATCTATACTCAGAAAACTATAAAGTACTCATGAAATTGAGGAAGACACAAAGAAATGGAAAAATGTTCCATGCTCCTGGATCGGAAGAATAAATATTGTGAAAATGTCTATGCTACCTAAAGCAAGCCCTATATAATTCTTACTTTAAGGAGCAAGTTGCTTTTATAATTTTTTTGTTATTCTACCATTCAAGTATTTCCATTTAAATTAAATTCAATATCATTTAAAAATTAATCAAAAGTGCAGCCAGTATTCAATCCCTGGGCTAAATAATTTTAGAAAGCATTTTGTTATTGAACCTACAGGGATTTTCTGTAGTTTTAACTCTTTCTTTCTGTGATTTTCCCCATTAGTCACGTAAGTGACTGCAATATAACAGACATTGAGGATAATGAAAGACTGAATAGAACAATCCTTGGCCTCATGAAGTTGAGAATCTAGCAAGGGAGTCAAACAATTCAATCATTCAGAGACAATTTATTGAGTGCCTGGCCTAAGATGAGCACAACAAAACCCCAGCCCAGAGGAATCATTTTAATGGGAGAGATAGATAATAGGTAAGCCAACTTAAAAAAACAATTGTACTGGTTTTTCTTCAATAGTGATGCATATTTGAACTAAATAAGCACATTTTAAAAAGAGCAGTGATTGAGAAGAGGTTTTTGAACTGAGTGGTCCGAAAAGGACTCCCTTAAAAAGTCTGTTTTGAACAGATTTCTGAATAATATCAGCTATGAATTGTGTAAAGATCTCAGGGGTGGGTGATTTTTCCAGTCAAAAACTGTAAAGGCTCCAAAGTCACAATACAGCTGTAAGTTTCTCTAGTAAAGTAACTTCTGACAAAGGATGAGAAGAAATAACTAACCCAGGTTTGACAGAAAAGGGACAGACTTTCTATGGAATTAATATTTAATTAAAGCTTTAAAGGACAAAAATACACTAGAGCAAAATCCTGGTGACGCTGATATACCTAATGAAAGATCATAAACAAGGTGTGGTTAGCAAAGAGTGTGTGGGAATGTTGGTAAGAACAGTGGGGAAGAGTAATCCCTGAACATGTTCTTTTTTTTTTTTTTTTTTTTAAAGATTTTATTTATTTATTTGACAGAGAGAGGTCACAAGTAGGCAGAGAGAGAGAGAGGAGGAAGCAGGCTCCCTGCCGAGCAGAGAGCCCGATGCGGGACTCGATCCCAGGACCCCGAGATCATGACCTGAGCCGAAGGCAGCGGCTTAACCCACTGAGCCACCCAGGCGCCCCTGAACATGTTCTTAAATGAAGCAATTCTTGTGTTGTTTTAAAGGGTAAATTGGAGTTTGCCTAAGTGATTAGAGAAGGATGCCTCAGCTTATGGAAGTTCAAAGCCATAAAGATGTGATAAACTACTGCAGATATTTTCATGTATATTTGTTGTTGCTTCTAGTAATGGTAGTCTAAAAACTCCTACTTAAGACAACTAAAAATCCAGACAAAATAGCTTTTAAAGTTAAAAATATCAGAATGATTATAAAAATAAGTGAGGGATTACTGGGCCAAAATACGAAATACAATGAGAGCCTAGAGATATATGCCCTGAAGCCATTTTAGCTATGAGAGCATTTGAAACTGCTAAAACACACTGAGCTGTGTTTTTAATAGACTCTTGATACTAGAGAAACAAAATTCAAAATCCAGCAGCAATCAAGTTTGAGGACTTTGGTACAACCCAAATTTAAGTTGAGATCCCCAAAGCACAAGGAGAAGCAGAAATAAGACTAGAGCCTACTTTGCCTTCTGTGTAAATTGAGAAAGACAATCACTGAATTTGGAGTATGTTTGTCTTGTAGAGTCGCAGATATAAGAGAAAATCCTGCCAAGGAGGACCATACCATTATTATAGCTCTTAATTATCCCTACTCAATAAGAGTTTCAAATATAATGTCTTGAACATAGCAAAATGTAACAAAGCACACAAAGAAAAACCATTAACAAGATTTGATAGACAAAATGGGATTAAGTATGATATTAAAATTATCAATAAAGATTGTAAAATGGCTTGATTACTCTGCTCAAAGAAATGAGAGGGGAAGCAAATTGAACAAAAAACTGAAACTAAAAATGATATTAAGAAAGATTTTATAAATGAACTAAATGGATACTCTAGAACTTTAAAGATATGACAGCTAATTTAAGATACCACATTGGTGCCTGGGTGGCTCACTTAATTAAACCTCCAATTCTTTTTCCTTTCTTTTAACACCTTAATTTTATTTTATTTCTTTCATTTTGGCTCAGGTCATGATGTCAGGGTTGTGAAATAGAGCTCTGTGCTGAGCCTGGAGCCTGCTTAAGATTCTTTTCTCTTCTTTTTCTATCCCTCCCTGTGCTCTTGCTCACTCGCTCTCTCTTGCTTGCTAATAAATAAATAAATATATAAATATATAGATAATAGACAAAGCAAAATAAAAGCAGATTATGAAAATATATATAAAGATTTTGAAATGAAAACAGGTTCAAAATAAAATAGAGAAGACCTACACAGCTAAAAGTTCATTCAGAAAATCTACTATTAAAGAAGTCAGTTTGACACAATGTTAAGATATCAAAAGATTTGAGCATGTACTTTACAGAAAGGGTAATCCAAATGGCCACTCATACATAAAAACTGTTTATCTTTATTATGAATCTGGAATTAAATTAAATTAAAATTAAATTAAAACCTAGAATGCCATACTATTACACACATACCATATTGGGTAACAGTAAAAATGTCTTGCAAGAATGTGAAAAAATGACAGTGGCCATAATAAAAACATTTGAGGTAAGTTGGACAATATTTAGAAAACTTAAAAATAAAAAAAAATTTGGTCCATTCCTAGAAATACAACATGGAACTAAATGAATATTTTCACCAGGATATGCAAACAGATGATTATAGTTATTTCACTCATAACGGCAGATCAGTAATGGTATATTTGCCCAATGTTACATTAAATAAGAGAGAATATTAACAAACTGGGAGGAGGGGTTAGGTTGTTATCATAAAGAGTTCTTCTATGGTGCTGATTATGTTCTATTTCTCAAAATCTTTAAGTTAAAAAAGTTTTCCAATTTATATCTAGATAGATAGATAGATAGATAGATGATTGATAGATAGATAGATAGATAGATAGATATACCAGAAGCTGCAATGCTAGGCTAAGACCAGGCTTTAAAGGGCTTTTCTATACTCTACTAAATACTTTAAACCATTCATTATATCATAGCTCAGTGTTCAAATCTCCATTTGTTTCCTCAGTTTCCTAATATTTATCTTAAGGTGACCTGATCTAGACTTTTGATCACCTTTGTCTAAATATTTCTATTTTAACAAAGTCCTTTTTAACACTCAGAGACTAAAACTTAGAAAAATACTCTGTTATCTCACTAGAGTGGAAAATATATAGTTACCCATTAACTAATGATATCCATGTCTACATTAGATCCATGACATTTTTAATTCTTGGGAGCTTTTGGTAAAATGAATTTTTTAAGCTTCCTTTAAATGAAGCTTTAAGCCATCACCACATGAATAAAATTGAAGAACTAAATGAAAACAAGCCAAGTATTTACAGAGTAATAGAATGTGCAGTGGAAAGAGTACAATTCTGAAATCATAAAGCCTAAATTAGTGTGATGCATCTTTACTAGCCATGTAATCACAAACCAGTTATCTAAATGTGTTAGCCTCAGTTTTTTCACCCATGAAATGGTGATGATAATACTTATTATGCAGAGTTGTTGTGTGGATGTAATGAAGCATGGAGCATGAGAGTCTCATATTCCATGCTAAAATGATAGCTATTTCTATACTTATAATAATTCCAATAATAGTAATTAAATTGTTCAAAATGATAATATTCATTTATATTGAGGCATTGTATTGACTATTCATAGACACATTTACCAAAATAAATTTCATCTTACTTTACCCTGTCTGAGGATATATATTCCCTAATTCAATATGAATCTCATTATGAATAATAATTATCATGATAAATATGCTGATTTTTCTTCTATTTATTTTTAGGGAAGTATCCTTTACTGTTGAACGTAAAGAAACTTAAGCAAGTCTGTCTTATTCAAAATTTGCATGCTGCTTTCTTATGAAACTAGATGATAGAGTTGTAGGAAATAAATTCATGCAGTTAAGACATTTATGTTTGGAAAACTGGGTGGTCAGTTCAGTATTTCAAAAGAAGATTTTAAATTTAAACCTTAAAACTGAGCTCTTTCAGCCTTCTTTATAGACCATCCTTCATGCTTCATAAGTATTCCTTCATTGTAAACTAAGTAATAGTTTTTGTCACAGTGTATATAACTAAAATGGATTTTACATTCTATTATTTCAGAGTTAGTTGCAGTTTCTACTTCCTTACTTCCTTTTTTGAAAAATAGATTAATTCTACAAAAAGTTTTTTCCAGCTTTATTGAAAAATAATCGACATATTATAATTTGTAAATTTAAGAAATGATTTCTTATAACTCTGCAAACTTTTAACATTGTGTAAATTTTGCACAATTTGATAAATTGGTATACATCTGTATTGCAATATAATCTACATAAAAATGTTAATACATCTACTATCTCATATACTTGCCACCTTTTTTATGCATGTATCGTAAGGAATTTTAAGATCTACTCTCTTAGCAACTTTTATGTGTATGGTACAGTAGAGATAAACTTCAGAGGTCTTGTGGGTTTTGTTCCAGACCACCTCAATAAAGTGATTATCTCAATAAACTAAGTCAAATTGTTTTTTTTTTTTTTTGGTTTCCCAGTGCATATAAAAAATTATGTTTCCCAGTGCATATAAAAAATAAACACTATACTGTACTGTTCAAAAGCATTATGTCTTTAAAGAAAAACAATGTATATACCTTAAGTAAACTAGTTCTGAGTTTTCAGTGGGTCATAATTACTGATCACAGATCACCATAACAAATACAATAATAATGAAAAAATTTGAAATATTGAAAGAATTACCAACATGTGACAGAGAGACACAAAATGAACAAATGTTGTTAGAAAAATGGTGGCAGCAGGCCTATTTTATACAAGATTGCTATAAACTTTCAGCTTGTAAGAATGTGATATATGCAAAGTTTAATAAAGGGAAGCACAATAAAAAAAGTATGTATATATTATTAACTATGATCTTCATGCTGTACATTAGATCCCCAGAATTTTCATATTATAGTTGCAAGTTTGTACCCTTTGACCACCTTACTCCACCCCAGGTTCACCCCTTGTCAACTCAACTCTAAGTTTCCATTAGTTTGCCTTTTCTTCAGATTCTGTATGTAAGGGATATCATAATACATAAATAGAAAATATATATAAAATCTTTGAAATATTTCACTTAGTATAATACCTTCAAGATCCATCCATGCTGTTGTAAATGGCAGTATTTCTTAATTTTTCATGGTTAATTAGTATTCCATAGTATATATTTACCATACTTATTTTATTCATTCATCAATTAATGGATACTGAAGTTATTTCCATCTCTTTCTTAGAGTTAATAATTTTATAATGAACATAAGAGTGCAGATATGTCTTCGAATAGTGACTTTATTTCCTTTAGATATATACCTAGAAGTGGGATTACTGAATCATATGGTAAGTTCCCCATTTTCCCCAATATTTACCAAAATTTGTTAGTTTTAATTTTTTGGTAGTATATATTCTAATAGGTAGTAATAGCTTGCTGTGTTTTTCAGAGGTAAATAACAACAACAACATAATGACTTTGCCCTGAGTTTTTACGTTGAGCACTTTTTAATGCTCCTGTTGGTCATTTATATAACTTTTTTGAAAAAAAAAGTCTATTGAGATCCTTTTGCTATTTTTTAAATTATATATTTTTTCTATTTGTATCTGTGGGTTATTAACCTGTTTTCAGATATAAGATTTGTAAGTATTTTCTTCCATTCTGTGGATTGTGTTTTCATTCTCTCTCTCTCTCTCTCTCTCTCTCTTTTTTTTTTTTGGCAATGCAGAAACTTTAGTTTGATGTAATACCATTTATTTATTTTTGCTTTTTTTGCTTGTGTTTTTGGTCTGATATCCCAAAAACTATTGGCAAGAGCAATGTCAAGGAGAAATTTTCCTATATTTTCCTTTTGGAAATTTAGTTTCATGCATCACATTTAAGTCTTTAATCTATTTCAAGTTAAGATTTATGAGTGATATAAGGTTCCAGTTTCATACTGTTTTATGGGACTATTCAGTTTTAAATATCATTTATTGAACAGACTATCTTTACCCATTACATATGTTGGCCCCTGTCAAATATTAGGTGACTGAATGAAAGGATTTATTTCTGGATTCTCAATTCTGCTCTACTTGTTTATTGGTCTGTTTTTATGCCAGTATACTTTATTGTTTTGAGCATGAGGGCTTTGTAGTTTAATTTCAAATCAAGAAGTGTAATTTCTCTTCTTCATTATTTCTCAGAACTGCTTTGATTATCTGTTGTCTTTTATGGTCTCATATAAATTTTAGGATTCTTTACTTACTTCTGTAAAAAAATAATATTGGGTTTTTTTTAAGATTTTTTATTTATTTATTTGACAGAGAGAGATGACAAGCAGGCAGAGGGCAGGCAGAGAGAGAAGAGGAAGCAGGCTCCCTGCTGAGCAGAGAGCCTGATGCAGGGCTCGATCCCAGAACCCTGGGATCATGACCTGAGCCAAAGGAAGCGGCTTAACCCACTGAGCCACCCAGGCGCCCCTAACATTGGATTTTTGATGGGAATTGAATTTACAGATGGTTTTCGGTAGAATGGACATTTTAACAATGTTAGTTCTTACCTTTCATAAATATGGGCTATCTTTCCATTTGTATCTCCTTCAATTTCTTTATCAATGTCATAGTTTATGGGGTACAGATCTTTCAGCTTCTTAGTTAAATCTTTTCCTAAGTATTTTATTATTTTTGATGCTACCTTGAATTAGATTGTTTTCTTTATTTTTTCAGATAGTTCATCATTAGAGTATTAAAATGCTCCTGTCTTGTGCTTACTTTGGCAGCACATATACTAAAATTGGAATGATGCAGAGAAGATTAGCGTGATCACTGAACAAGGATGACATGAAAAACTGGGAAGCATTCCATATTAAAAACAAAACAAAACAAAACAAAACAAAATTCTTGTCTTTTATATATTGATCTTGTATTTGGAAGCTTTACTAAATTTGTTTATTCAAATTTTTTTTGTGAAGTTTTAGAATTTTTTTACAAAAAAAGAAAATTTCACTTCTTCCTTTTTTTTTTTGGAGTCTTTTATTTCTTTGTGCTCCTGGTTTTTCTGGCTAGAACATCCAATAGTATGTCAAATGAGAGTAGTGAAAGTGGACACACTTGTCTTGTTTCTGATCTTTAAGGGGAAAACTTTTAAACTTTTTTGATTGAATATGAGATTAGCTCTGGGCTTGTAATATGTGTTTTTTTAATGGATTTTTTAAATTTTTTAATAAACATATAATGTGTTTTTATCCCTAGGGGTACAGGTCTGTGAATCACCAGGTTTACACATTTCACAGCACTCACCATAGCACATGCCCTCCCCAATGTCCATACCCCACCATCCTCTCCCAGCACACCTCCCCCCAACAACCCTCAGTCTGTTTTGTGAGATTCAGTCTTTTATGGTTTCTGTCCCTCCCAATCCCATCTTCTTTTATTTTTCTTTTCGTACACCCCAAACCACCTATGTTGCATCTCCATTTCATCATATCAGGAAGATCATGTGATAGTTTTCTTTCTCAGATTGATTTATTTCGCCAAGCATAGTACCCTCTAGTTCCATCCACGTCATCACAAATAGCAGGATTTCATTTCTTTTGATGGCTGCATAGTATTCCATTGTACATATATACCACATCATATTTATTGATTCATCTGTTGAAGGACATTTAGGTTATTTCCATAGTTTAACTATTGTGGACATTGCTGCTATAAACATGTGGGTGCTTGTGCCCCTTCAGAATGCCACGTTTGTATCTTTAGGGTATATACCCAGTACTACAATCACTGGGTCATAGGGTAGTTCTATTTTCAGCTTTTTGAGGCACCTCCACACTGTTTTCCAGAGTGGTTGCACCAGCTTGCATTCCCACGTACAGTGTAGGAGGGTTCCCCTTTCTCCACATCTTCACCAGCATCTGTCATTGACTGACTCGTTCATTTTAGCCATTTTGAAAGGTGTGAGGTGGTATCTCATTCTGGTTTTGATTTGTATTTCCCTGATGCTGAGTGATGTGGAGCATTTTTTCATGTGTCTGTTGGCCATTTGGATGTATTCTTTGCAGAAATGTCTGTTCATGTCCTCTGCCCATTTCTTCATTGGATTATTTGTTCTTAGGGTGTTGAGTTTGATAAGCTCTTTATAGATTTTGGATACTGGCCCTTTATCTGGTATGTCATTTGCAAATATATTCTCCCATTCTGACAGTTATCTTTTGGGTTGTTAACTGTTTCCTTTGCTGTGCAAAAACTTTTTGATCTGATGAAATCCCAATAGTTCATTTTTGCCCTTGCTTCCCTTGCCTTTGGCGATGTTCCTAGGAAGAAGTTGCTGCTGCTGATGTCAAAGAGCTTGCTACCTGTTCTCTCCTCAAGGATTTTGATGGATTCCTTTCTCACATTATGCCTCTTCATCCATTTCCAGTCTATTTTCATGTATGGTGTAAGAAAATGGTCCAATTTCATTTTTCTGCATGTGGCTGTTCAATTTTCCCAGCACCTTTTGTTGAAGAGGCTGTCTTTTTTCCATTGGATATTCCTTCCTGTTTTGTTGAAGATTAGTTGACCATAGAGTTGAGGGTGTTTTGGGGGCTCTCTATTCTTTTCCATTGATCTATGTCTGTTTTTGTGACTGTTCCCTACTATCTTGATGATGACAACTTTGTAATAGAGCTTGAAGTCTGGAATTGTGATGCCAACATCTTTGGCTTTCTTTTTCAATATTCCTCTGGCTATTTGAGGTATTTTCTGGTTCCATATAAATGTTAGGATTATTTTCCCATTTCTTTGAAAAAAAACGGATGGGATTTTGATAGGGATTGCATTAAATGTGTAGATTGCTTTAGGTAGCATAGACATTTTCACAATATTTGTTCTTCCAGTACAGGAGCATGGGACATTTTTCCATTTCTTTGTGTCTTCCTCAATTTCTTTCATGAGTGCCTTAGAGTTTTCTGAGTATAGCTTCTTTGTCACTTTGGTTAGGTTTATACCTAGGTATCTGAGGGGTTTGGGAGCAATTGTAAATGGGATTCACACCTTAATTTCTATTTCTTCTGTCTTGTTGGTATAAAAGAATGCAATCAATTTCTGTGCATTGATTTTATATTCTGACACTTTACAGATTTCCTATACAAGTTAGAACAGATTTGGAGTGGAGTCCTTTAAGTTTTCCACATACAGTATTATATCATCTGCAAACAGTGATAGTTTGACTTCTCTTTTGCCAATTTGGCAATATTTCGATGCCTTTAATTTCTTTTTGTTGTCTGATTGCTGAGGCTAGAACTTCTAGTACGATGTTGAATAGCAGTGTCGTGATAACGGACACCCCTGCCGTGTTCCTGACCTCAGCGGAAAAGTATTCCATTTTTCTCCATTGAGAATGGTATTTGCAGTGAGTTTTTCATAGATGGTTTTGATAATATTGATAATATGTGCCCTCTATCCCTACACTTTGAAGAGTTTTAATCAGGAAGGGATACTGCACTTTGTCAGATGCTTTTTCAGCATCTATGGAGAGTATCATGTGGTTCATGTTCTTTCTTTTATTAATGTGTTGCATCACATTGATTGATTTGCAGATGTTGAACCAACCTTGTAGCCCTGGAATAAATCCCACTTGGTCGTGGTGAATAATCCTTTTAAAGTACTGTTAAATCCTATTGGCTAGTATTTTGGTGAGAATTTTCGCATCTGTATTCATCAAGGATATTGGTCTGAAGTTCTCTTTTTTGATGGGATCCTTGTCTGGTTTTGGGATGAAGGTGATGCTCGCCTCAGAAAAAAAGAGTTTGGAAGTTTTCCTTCCATTTCTATTTTTTGGGAACAATTTCAGGAGAATAGGAATTAATTCTTCTTTAAATGTTTGGTAGAATTCCCCTGGGAAGACATCTGGCCCGGGGCTTTTGTTTGTTTGGAGATTTTTGATGACTGTTTCTATCTCCATACTGGTTATGGGTCTGTTCAGATTTTTTATTTCTTCCTGGTTCAGTTGTGGTAGTTTATATGTCTCTAGGAATGTATCCATTTCTTCCAGATTGTTGAATTGGTTAGCGTAGAGTTGCTCATAGTATGTTCTTATAATTGTTTGTATTTCTTTGGTGTTGGTGGTAATCTCTCCTCTTTCATTCATGATTTTATTTATTTGGATCCTTTCTCTTTTCTTTTTGATAAGTCTGGAAAGCGGTTTACCAATCTTATTAATTCTTTTAAAGAACCACCTCCTAGTTTCGTGGATTTTTTCAATGTGTGTGTGTTTTTTTTTTTTTTTTGGTGTGGATTTTTTGTTTGTTTGTTTCTATGTCATTGATTTCTGCTCTGATCTTTATTATTCCTCTTCTCTTGCTGGGTTTAGGCTTTCTTTGCTGTTCTTTTTCCAACTCCTTAAGTGTAGGGTTATGTTGTGTATTTGAGATCTTTCTTGTTTCTTGAGAAAGGCCTGTACAGCTTTATATTTTCCTCTCAGGACTGCCTTTGCTGTATCCACAGATCTTGAACATTTTTGTTTTCATTATCATTTGTTTCCATGAATTTTTTCAATTCTTCTTTAATTTCCTGGTTGACCAATTCATTTTTTAGAAGGATGCTGTTCAGTCTCCATGTATTTGTGTTCTTTCCAAATTTCCTCTTGTGATTGAGGTCTAGTTTCAGAGCATTGTGGTCTGAGAATATGCAGGGGATGATCCAAATCTTTTGGTAATGGTTGAGATCTGATTTATGACCCAGGATGTGGTCTATTCTGGAGAATGTTCCATGTGCACTAGAGAAGAATGTGTATTCTGTTATTTTGGGTTGGAATGTGTTAAATATACCTTTGATGTCCATCTTGTCCAGTGTGTCATTTAAGGCCTTTTTCTTTGTTGATCTGTTGCTTGGATGATATGTCCATTTCAATGAGGGGAGTGTTAAATTCCCCTACTTTTATTTTATTATTGTCGATGTGTTTCTTTGATTTTGTTATTAATTGGTTTATGTAGTTGGCTGCTCCCATGTTAAGGACATAGATAAAATTGTTAGGTCTTCTTGTTGGATAGACCCTTTGAGTATGATATAGTGTCCTTCCTCATATCTTATTATAGTCTTTGGCTTAAAATCTAATTGATTTGATATAAAAATTGCCACCCCAGCTTTCTTCTGATGTCCATAAGCATGGTAAATTGTTTTCCACCCCCTCTCATTCAATCTGGGGGTGTCTTCGGGTCTATGATGAGTTTCATGGGCAGCATATTGACGGGCTTTGCTTTTTATCCATTCTGATACCCTGTGTCTTTTGATTGGTGCATTTAGGCCATTTACATTCAGGATAACTATTGAGAGATATGAATTTAGTGGCATTGTATTGCCTATAATGTGACTGTTACTGTATATTGTTTCTGTTCCTTTCTGATCTACTACTTTTAGGCTCTCTCTTTGCTTAGAGGACCCCTTTCAATATTTCCTGGAGAGTTGGTTTGGTATTTGCAAATTCTTTCAGCTTTTGTTTGTCCTGGTAGCTTTTCAATCTCTCCTTCTATTTTCAATAACCTAGCTGGATATAGTATTCTTGGCTGCATGTTTTTCTCACTTAACACTCTGAATATATCATGCCAGTTCTTTCTGGCCTGCCAGGTCTCTGTGGATAAGTCTGCTGCCAGTCAAATGTTTTTACTGTTGTACAATACAGACTTCTTCTCCCAGGCTGATTTCAGGATTTCCCCTTTGTCGTTAACAGTTGTAAATTTTACTATCAGGCTGCGGGGTGTGGACCTATTTTGATTGATTTTGAGGGTCATTCTTTGCATCTCCTGGATTTTGATGTATGTTCCCTTTGCCATATTAGGGAAATTCTCTACAAAAATTCTCTCCAATATACCTTCTGCTCCCCTCTCTCTTTCTTCTGCTTCTGGGATCCCAATTATTCTAATGTTGTGTCGTCTTATAGTTTCACTTATCTCTTAAATTCTCTCCTCGTTGTCCAGTATTTGTCTCTCTTTTGCTCAGCTTCTTTATTCTCCATCATTTGGTCTTCTATATCACTAATTCTTTTACCTCATTTATCCTAGCAGTAAGAACTTCCATTTTTTATTGCACCTCATTAATAGCTCTTTTGATTTTAACTTGGTTAGATTTTAGTTATTTTATTTCTCCAGAAAGGGCTTTTATCTCTCCGGAGAGGGTTTCTCTAATATCTTCCATGCCTTTTTCGAGCCCAGCTAGAACCCTGAGAGTTGTCATTCTGAACTCTAGTTCTGTCATATTACCAATGTCTGTTTTGATTAGGTCCCTAGATTTGGTACTGCCTCTTGTTCTTTTTCTTGTGGTGAGTTTTTCCACCTTGTCATTTTGAGCAGATAAGAATATACAAAGGAGCAATTAAATGCTAAAAGGGTGGTAACGACCCCAGGAAAATGTGCTTTAACCAAATCAGAAGAGACCCCAAGTTGTGGGAGAACGAAAGGGAATAAAAAATAAGTTCAAGGGGAAAAAATGGTTTAAAAAAAAGAAAACAAGGAAAAAATATTAAAAAAGATAAATATATATATATATATATATATATATATATATATATACTAGACTTGTGACTAGAACAGGGTCACTTACTTAATTTTGGGAGTATTTTGGTCTCTTAGAAGAAACTACCTCCCAAGATTTTAAAGGATGAAAAACATGTAAGGTTAGGCACAATGAAGGGATGGAATAAACCTATAAAAATGAGGAAAAAAATTTAATTTCTAAAACATAAGTTGATAGAGCATGTTGGTTGGGACAATAAAGAAAAATAAACTGGAGAGAATTTGCTCAGGCTGGACACTAGAATAATCTTGGAGCTAGATTTAGGGTATATTTTGATCTATTAGGAGAAGTTATACCCCAAATTTTTTAGAAGAAAAAACCCTATGTGTAAAAAAATATATAGTTAGATACAATGGAGAATAAAATATGATTATAATAATGACGGTTCAAAATAGTTTATTATTTTTAAGGTATTTTAAAAATAAACTAGTTAAAAAAATCATTCAAAGTGGAAAGGGTAAAAGTTAAAAAATATATTATCTGAAGAAAAAAGAAAAAATATAAGAATCATTTGGAGAAAGCCATGAATTCCTTGTTTTGCTTTCTCCTCCTCTGGAATTCCACTGTTCTCCTTAGTAAGTGAAGTTGATCTTGGCTGGGTTTCTTGTTGGTCTTCTGGGGAAGGGGCCTGTTGTATTGATTATCAAGTGTCTTTGCCCGAGATGGACTTGTCCTGCCCTTACCTGGGGTAGAGCTAAGTAATCCAGATGCTTTTGTTCCCTGAAGGCTTTCCGTAGAGTTCTGGATGATGGAATGATAATGGCGGTCTCACAATCCGGCCCAGAGAAGTGGAGAGCTCAGGGCCCCACTCCTCATTGCACCCTCAGAGAAAAGTGCTTAATCACTCCCATCTTCCCGGCCTCTGGCCATGCTTGGAGAAAAGCACTCTGTCATTTGCACTTAGAGAAAAGTACTTGGTCATTCTCATCTCCCTGGCCTCTGGCCGTGCTTGGAGAAAAGAGCTCAATTACTCCCATCTCCCTGGCCCTTGGCCATGCTCCAAGCTCACCCTGCCTATGCCTGGTTCAAAGTAACCCTGGGTTGAGAGCTCACTTCTCAGCTTTGTCTCTGTAGCCGGCTTCCCCACTCTAATACCTGTGAGTTCTGTGACACCTGGGGGTATGCTGACCCCATTTGGGCTTCACTCTGGTTTAGCCTCTGGGTGATATCCCTCATTGGATCAAACTTAAAAAGTCCTGATTTTCTGCTCCGTTGCTCCACCACTTGCCAGGAGCTGGCCCTCCCCCTACAGTCTACTTTCCCGTTCTTGGGGTTCACTTTTCTGCCGGTTCTACCTTTCAGAAAGTGATCAATTTTCTGTCTCTAGAATTGTTGCTCTCCTTCTCTTTGATCTCCCATTGGATTTGTAGGTGTTTGCAATGGTTAGATAAGCTATCTAGCTGATCTCCTGCTACCTGAAGTCGTCTCAGCCTGCTACTTCTCCGCCACCTTGAATCCTTCCACAGAATATGTGGTTTTTATTGTGTTGATGTGTATTCTTTCTGTACCCAGTTAGGTGAGTATTTTTATTATGAAAGGGTGTTGAATTTTGTCAAATGCCTTTTCTGCATATATTGAGGTGATCATATGAGTTTTTATTGATCATTCTATTAATATAATGCATCACATTTCTGATATGTGCTGGTGAATTCAGTTTTGTAGCATTTTGTAGAGAATTTTTACATTTTTATTTATCAGGGATATTATCCAGTAGTTCTTTTAGTTGCTGATTTTTTTTTTTTTGTAGTGCTCCTGTCTGGTTTTGATATCAAGATAATGCTGGCTTTGTAAAATGTGCCTCGGAGTATTTCAACCTCTTCAACTTTTTGGGAAGGGTTTTAAAAGTGTTTGTATTATTTCTTCTTAAAATGTTTGGTAGAATTCACTGTGGAAATAATCTGATTCTGGACTTTTATTTGTTAGAAGGCTTTTATTACGGATTCAATCTCCTTACCCCTTATTGGTCTGTTCACATTTTTTATGTCCTTATGATTCAGTCTTGATAGGTTGTATGTGCCTAGGAATTTGTCCATTTCATCTAGGCTTTTGATTCGCTGGCATTTAACTGTCTTTTATCCTTTATATTTCTGTGGTATCTGTGATAATGTCTCCTTTTTCATTTCTGAATTTATTGAGTCTTCTCTTTCTCTTTTTTTATTTACCATTACCAAGTCTAATCTTATTTACCGTTTAAAAAAACTTTCTAGTTTTTTAATTCTATATTTCATTTATTTCTGCCCTAATTTTTATTTTTTTCCTTCATTTTGCTACTTTTAAGTTTACTTTGTTCTCTTTGTAGTTTTTTTTGAGCTGTTATATTAAGCTCTTTATTTGAAATATTTTTATATACATTTTCCCTGATGGTCTAGTGGTTAGGATTCGGCGCTCTCTCTCACATTTATAGCTATAAAATTTCCTTTTATAAGTGCTTTGCTGCTTCTCATAATTTTTTGGTATATATTTTTTTATTTTCCTCAAGATGTATTTTTATTCCCACTTTGTCTTCCTTTTTTGATTTTTTTTTGTTTAAAAATGTGTTGTCTGTGTGTTTGTAAATTTTCCAAATTTCCTTCTGTATTGATTTCTAGTTTCATATTATTTTGGCTGGAAATATACTCGATATGCTTTCTATATTATTGATTTTTGGAGGACTCTTGTCTTATGGTTTAAATATTATCTATCCTAGAAAATTTTCCACGTGTGTTTGAGAAGAATATTTATTATGATAGTATTGGATGGAATATCCTGTAAATATGTTAGGTTCATTTGACATAGTTCTTGTTTGTTTGTTTTGTTTTGTTTGTTTATTTGTTTGAGAGAGAGCAGGGCAGAGAGAATGAGCAAGGGGCAAGGGCAGAGACAGAGTGAGAAGACCCCCTCCTGAGCAAGGAGCCCAATGTGGGACTCTATCTCAGGACCCTGGGATCATGACCTGAGCCAAAGGCAAAGGCTTAACTGACTGAGCCACCCATTTGTCCAGGCATAGTGTTTAAATTCACTATTTTCTTATTGATTTTCTGTCTGGATGATCTATCTATATGTAAGAGTGGGGTATTATTGTCCCCAGATACTATTGTATTGCTATTTATTTCTCCTTTTTGTTTTGTTAGTATTTGCTTTATATATTTATGTGGCTCAATATTAGGTACATGATACTTACAATTACTGTATTGATGAATTGATGACACTTTCTTATTGTATAATGACTGTGGTCATTATATTTTGTCTGTTATAGTTATTGCTACCCTTGTTTTCTTTTGTTATCTTTAGCTTGGAATATCTTTTTCCATCGCTTTACTCTCTGTCCATGTGTGTCCTTAAAGCTAAAGTGATTCTTTTATACGCAACATATTGTTGGATCTTGTGTTTTTTGTTTGGTCTTTTTAATCAATTCTAGCCTTTCTATGTGTTCCAACTGGATGATTCCATTCACTTACAGTTAAAGTAATTATTGATAGGTAAGGACTTAACTATTGCCTTTCATTCTTTTTATATTTCCTGATTTATTTAAATTTTAGTTAATATATAGTGTAATATTAGTTTCAGGAGTAGAATTTAGTAATTCGCCACTTACATATAACATTCAATGCTCATCACAAGTGACCTCCTAATAATTATTACTGACTTAGCCCATTCCCCCCTGCCCATCTCCCCTCCAGAAACAATCAGTTTCTTACTTATAGTTAAGTGCATTATGGCTTGCCTTCCTCTCCCTTTTTCTTTTAAATTTTTTTCTTTCCCCTGTGTTTATCTGTTTTGTTTCTCTGTTAATTGCTCTTCTGTAGATGCTCTGCTCTTTATTTCCTGTATTGTTCTCTTTGTTTGTAATCTAATGACTTTTTGTGGCAGTGCGTTTTAACTTCGTTATCAAAATCTTTTGTGTATTGACTACATATTTTTTTATATATAGCATTAAGCTTATATAAAATATGTTAGTTATAACATACCATTTTATGTTGAAAACAACTGAAATTCAATCGTGTACAGAAAATTTATACTTCTATAACAACAGGTTATTGATGTTTTTACATTTTAGATCATTTTTATATTGTACTTTCAGTAACAAATGATTGCAGTTATAGTTATTTTTAATAAACTTGTTTTTTTTTTAACTTTTAAACTAGACAATAAATGATTTATATATCACCATTACAATATTGGAGAATCTGGTTTTGACTATACATTTACCTTTAGCCATCCATGCATCCATATTGCCATCTTGATGACATCACTGTCCCCAAATCTTCAGTAAGTTTTACTTTATATTTATCCTTTTTTAAAAGATTTTATTTATTTGACAAAGGGAGAGAGAGAGCTCAATTTGGCAGAGTGGCAGGCAGAGGGCAGGCTTATTACCCAGCAGTGAGCCCGATGCAGGTATTAATCCCAGGACCCTTGGATCAAGACCTGAGCTAAAGGCAGCTGCTTAACCTACTGAGTCACCCAGGAACCCCTAAATTTTAATTTAGTTAATATATGACCATTTTTTATTTCTACTAAAAGACGTATCAATTTTATTGCTTTTAATATTAAGGTCTTCTCCTTAACATCATTATCATCTATTTCTTTTTCAATTTTATAAGTTTTGTTTACATTTGTGGTATGTAATTTGTTTACATTTGTGGTATTTGTGGTATGTAATTCATGTATGTGGTGGTATGTAAGTAATTCAAATATGAATTTTAAACTCTAGATCATGTGCTCCATTGTGGCAGGTATTTGTCTTATTCATCCCACCCACAAAAAATTAGTACTAAATAGGTCTTTGTTGATTGACTGAATGAATTAAGTGTTCTGACACTAGCATAGCTTACCAAACCAGAGATAAAGGAGAAAATATAATGATTGTCAAATGGGTGAACTTGGATAAAAAGACACTTTTAGCTTCGTTAGTTTGATATACACTCCGGATAACATTCCAATTTTGCATGGATTTTTAGAAAGCAAACAACTCCTCTCCTGAATCATAAATTTATTAATTGCCTTCCTTATGAGTCCTGACAGCAGTCAGCTTTGTGGGTTTCTGATTCCATTCCAAGAGGTTGAATGTCTGTTTGATTTATGTAATAGGCAACAGTGTCATGAGGAAAGACTTGTAGGATAAAATTTCTTAAAGATGGGAATACAGATGGCTGCCTATGGACTGTGAGGTGGGAGTTAATGAAAATGCATTGAGCAGTAAGGGAAGGGCAGCTCACAACCTGTGAGCTGTGTTTTTGTTTTGTTTTGTTTGGCTTTGTTTTACAAATAGATACCATTTCCCCTCCCCATGGAAATTTTCAAATTTACTTTGCTCTAACAAACACAAATACTTAGGACATTATGAACACAATATGGGCATTAAAGGATAAAAATAAACAAAAAGTTAAGGAAATGGTTAGTGTTTATCATTATTTAAGCCATGTTTTTCTATGCTTAACTGCTCAAAGAAATTACACAGTCTGGTTTCTAAATATTATACCAGGCTGTTAAACTAATGCAAAGGGTTTTATGGACTTTTCTATAACACCATCTAGATTATTGGCTATCACCCTTGAAAATTCTCAGTTTATAAATGTGCATGGATTGAAACAGCATATATTTACATTATAGTTAATATTCACTGGTTATTAAATTTAAAAAATCTTAAAAAAAAAAAAAAGGGACGCCTGGGTGGCTCAGTTGGTTGAGCAGCTGTCTTCGGCTCGGGTCATGATCCCAGCGTCCTGGGATCGAGTCCCACATCGGGCTCCTTGCTCGTCAGGGAGCCTGCTTCTCCCTCTGTTTCTGCCTGCCCTTCTGTCTACCTGTGCTCGCTCTCCCCCCACCTCTGATAAATAAATAAATTTAAAAAATCTTTTAAAAAAATATTCACTGGTTATTTACCTGGTTTATTACTGTATTTTGATCCTTTCTAATTGTTCACTTTCTTCCATGTTTCCCCCTTATTTCTACAAGTGTCAATCCATCACATGTTATATAAAGTGAAACAAAGAGGAACAGCTGTTAGTAGAAAGGATTAATAGGTGATTTGATGTTACTCTGTGAGATATTAAGTAATAGGCAAGGTATTTCCATATCATCATTTTAATATATTTCAGTAAAAAAACCTTCATTAAGTCTTTATATATATATATATTTTCCTAACTCACAAGTCCTCCCTTCATGTCCCATTCAAAACCCACTCATTTTATGGAATAATTGTTTTATCTTCCCGGTACAATCTTCATTTAACTTATTGCTCTGGTGTGCTCCTTTTGCAGCACATATATTAACTTCTTGTTCTTGGTATACAAAAGGATAGGAATGGAATATTTTGTAATATGATATTTTGTCCTTTCTACATTACAGAGTCTGTGTAAGAATTCTTTGATCAGAGACCTAAGGAGGAGGTCCAAATTGAAGAAAAAGAAACACAAAAAAGGAAAATGTTCTCAGCCCTTTCTTGTAGTTTCATTTGCAGGAACCACAAAAGCAAAGATATTAAAATGTTTTTTTTTCTTATTTTTTAAAAGTAATTTTAAACTTTTTATTGGATTATGCTCCCTTAAACTCATCTGATACCATGAATAGAAAACCAAAGCAATCCACCAAACATTCTTTAATGATGTTGCCTTTAAACATGTTGCCTTTAAAAATTTTACAGAGTAGTCTCATCTGTAGAGTAGATGAGCCTTGACTCAAAAGTGTCATCAAAGACTGTGGTGACACTTTTTTTGCCACCTGCCCGCTGTTCCTGGCATGGTAGGCTCTCCAGCTTCACGACCGTTTCCCGACAGCAAGGACAATGGCTCCTTCTCCCAGGGCGGTGTGCTGTGCCTTCATCAGACATGCTCCTGGAGTGTGCAGTGACAGACGTGTTCCTTTCCTTAAGGCTGTTTCCACAGGCGTAACCACGCTTCTCTCCCAGGCAGAGGGGATGCCCGGGCTAAGAGGATTTCGCTCCATACGGGTTTATCCCACCATGCTTTGGAGACTATGTTCAGGCAAGCGGCATCAGCATCCCACAGAACAGACATTGATTTCCCAGGGAATGTTGTGCTTTCCCAGAGGGGATGCACGAACAAAGAGGCTTCTGCTCGATACAGGTTTTTCCCACTGTGCTTTGAATACTAGGTTAAGGTAAGCAGCAACAGCAGCCCGCAGAACCGACTCTGATTTCGCAAAGCCTGCTATGCACGCGCAGAGGCTTTGGGCTTAGCGCGAACCGCACTTCTCCGCTGCTTCCTCAGGAAGGCTTTGGGCGTTTGCTCTGTCGCGTCAGGGAAGAAGAGCTGCGGGAGAGCGGTGACTATTGGGCCTCTCTTTCCCGGGCTCTATGTTTGCGCCCTGGGTTCAACCTGCCAGGACGAACTAAGCAGACACAGCCACAACCCGCAGCAGCGTGCGTGGCCTAGGATGCCACTCTATGCACACTACCATCTCCCAGTGTAGGCAACGATTGGCCTTTTGCTCTGGTGCTCAGACGGACTCGGAGACTACGCCAGTGCCTTCTCCACAGGAGAGGAGAGGCAACAGGATACTTGCACACCGCCCGTGCACTGGGATGGGGAGCTGTGGGGAACTTACCTCACTCCTTCCCCGGACACCCCGTGCCTCCGCGTACGCTTCCACATCCTGGAGCATCTAACTGCCCTTTCTTCCTGGAGCTGTTTCTGCGAGTTCAGGGCCGGGCGCCTGGTGGCAAGCCCACGTCTGCCCTATGGACATGTAGCCCATGAGCTGCTGTCCCCTTAGGCCCAGAGGCACAGGACAGGTGCCCAGACTACTTCAGAGTGGAGCACGCGCCCCTGCCCTAGTCCTCTCGTGTCCCCTTAGCAGCCAGGCTTCCATCTCTCCGCACAAGGAGCGGGTGACACTTGTCTTGCCGCCGGCCCGCTGTCCCCGACAGGTCCGGCTCTCCTGCTTCACTACCGTTTCACGACAGTAAGGCCAACAGCTCCTTCTCTTCTCCCGGGTCGGCATGTTGCACTTTCCCTAGACATGCTCCTGGGGAGTTCAGTGACAGACGTGTCCCTATTTAAGGCTCTTTCCATAGGCGCAACCAAGCATCTCTCTCAGGCAAAGCGGATGCCCGGGCAAAGAGGATTTCGCTCCATGCGGGTCTTTACACCGTGCTATGGAGACTAATTCAGGCAAGCAGTAACAGCATCCCACAGACCCGACTCTGATTTCCCAAAAATGCTGTGCTTTCCCAGAGGGGATGCCCGGGCAAAGAGGCTTTCGCTCTATGCGGGTTACTCAGAACGTGCTGCGAATACTAGGCTAAGGCAACCACCAAGAGTAGCCCAGTGAAACGACTCTGATTTCCCAGCGACTGCTATGCTATCGCAGAGGTTTTCAGCTTGCTGCGAACCGCAGGTCGCTGCTGTTTCTTCAACAAGGCTTTGGGCGTTCGCTCTGTCGCGTCAGGGATGAAGGGCTGTGGGAGAGTTGGTGCCTCTTGGGCCGTGCTTCCAGAGCTCCATGTTCACGTGCTGGGTTAACCATGCCAAGCCGAAATAAGCAGATACAGTCACAACCCTGCAGTAGGATGCGTGGCCTAGGATGGCACTCTATGCACACTACCATCTCCCGGTGTAGGCAACTTTAGGCCTTTTGCTCTGGCGCTCAGGCAGCCTCGGGTACTACGCCAGTGCATTCCCCACAGGAGAAAAGAGGTGACAGGATCTCGGCACACCGCCCGTGCACTGGGATGGAGAGCAGTGAGGGACTCTCCCCACTCCTTCCCCGGACACCCTGTGCATCCGCGAACAATTTCACATCTTGGAGGAAGACGACATCTGACTGCCCGTTTTTTCAGGGAGCTACTTCTGCGAGTTCAGGGTAGGCGCCTGGTGGCACGCACATGTCTGCACCTGGGACAGGTGGCCAAGGAGCTGCTGTACCCTTGGGCCCAGGGGCCCAGGACAGGCATACCTTCTTCCGAGAATCCTTCCTCACAGTGGTTCATGCGCCCCTGCCCTAGTCGTCCCCTCGTGTCTCCTTCTCAGCCAGGTTTCCGTCTCTCGCACCGAGTGGGGACACTTGTCTTGCCACCGGCCTGCTTTTCCTACCAGGGCAGACTCTCCAGCTTCGCGACTGTTTTCTGACAACAAGGTCAACGGGATCATCTCTTCTCCTGGGGTGGCGTGCTGCACCTTCCCCAGACATGCTCCTGGGGAGTACAGTGACAGACGTGTCCCTTTCCTTAAAGCTGCTTCCTCAGGCGCAACCAGGCTTCTCTTTCAGGCTGAAGGGATGCCCGAGCAAAGACGATTTCGCTCCATGAGAGTTTATTACAAAGTGCTGTGTAGAATGCTGTGCTTTTCGCAGCACGGTGGGAGAAACCCTCATAGAGCGAAAGCCTCTTTACCTGGGCATCCCCCCTGGGAAAGCACAGCATTCTTTGGGAAATAGTAGTCGGGTCTGTGGGATGCGGCTGCTGCTTGCCTGAGCTGGTCTCCACAGCACCGTGTAATAATCCCGCATGGAGCGAAATCCTCTTTGCCCCGGCATCCCCTCTGCCTGAGAGAGAAGCGTAGTTGCGCCTTTGGAAAGAGCCTGAAGGAAAGGGACATGTCTGTCACGGCACTCCCCCGGAGCATGTCTGGTGAAGTTGCAGAAGGCCGTCCCGGGACAAGAAAAGGAGGTGTTGGTGTTATTGTCTGGAAACGGTCGCGAAGCATGAAAGCCGGACCTGTGAAGAACAGCGTGTCGGTGGCAAGACAAGTTTCACCCGCTACCTGTGCGGAGATATGTGAGCCTGGCTGCTAAGGAGACACGAGAGGACGACTAGGGCAGGGACGCGTGCTCCACTATGTGGAAGGTGTCTGAGCAGAGGGCAGGCCTGTCCTGTGCCTCTGGGCCCAAGGGGACAGAGCTCATGGGCCACCTGTCCTTAGGGCAGATGTGGGCTTGCCCCCAGGGGCCCAGCACTGAACTCACAGAAACAGCTCCAGGAGGAATGGGTAGTTAGATGCCGTCCTTCTCCAGATGTGGAAGCGTTCGCGGAGGCACGGGGAGTCCGGGGTAGGAATGGGGACAATCCCCCACAGCTCCCCATCCCAGTGCACGGGAGGTGTGCAGGGATCCTGTCACCTCTCCTCATCTGTGGAAAAGGCACTGGCCTAGTCCCCAAGTCCGCCTGAGCGCCAGAGCAAAATTCCAAGCCTCGCCTACGCCAGGCCATTGTAGTGGGCATAGAGTGCCATCCTAGGCCACGGACGCTGCTGCAGGCTGTGACTGTGTCTGCTTTAGTTCGGTTTGGCAGTTGAACCCAGGATGCGAACATGGAGCCCGGGCTAGCAAAGCCAAAGAGGAATTAGCTCTCCCGCAACACTTCTTCCCTGACGCTACAGAGCGAATGCCCAAAGACTTGCTGAGGAAGCAGTGACGAAGTGCTATTGGCTACAAGCCCAAAGCCTCTGCAAAGGAATAGCATTTGCTGAGAAATCAGAGTTGGTTCTGCTGGCTGCGCTCCTTGCCTGATCCTAGTCTCACGGTGGGAGAAACCCGCATACAGCGAAAGCCTCTTTGCCCGGGCTTCGCCTCTGGGAAAGCACAGCATTTGTTGGGATATCAGAATCGTGTTTGTGGGATGCTGCTGCTTGCCTGAGCTAGTCTCCGCAGCACGGTGGATGAAACCCGCATGGAGCGAAATTCTCCTTGCCTTAGCATCCTCCATCTGCCTGAGAGAAGCGTTGTTGCACATCCGGAAAGGGCCTTAAAGGGATACGTCTGTCACTGCGCTCCCGAAGAGCATGTCTGGGGAAGGTACAGCTCGGTTCCCGAGAGAAGAGAAGGAGCTGTTGGCTTTTTTGTCAAGATACAGTCGCGAAGCAGGAGAGCCGGCCCTGGCAGGAACAGCGGGCCGGTGGCAAGACAAGTGTTACCCGCTCCCTGTGTGGAGAGACGAAGCCTGGCTGCTAAGGAGACACGAGGGCACGACTAGGGCAGGGGCACATACTCCACTCTGAGGAAGGAATCTGGGCAGAAGGCAGGCCTGTCCTGTGCCTCTGGTCCCAAGGGGACAGCATCTCCTTGTCCACCTGCCCCTAAGGCGGACTTGGGCTTGCCACTAGGCGCATACCCCGAACACGCTGAAACAACTCCCTAAAGAAACGGACAGTCAGATGTCATCTTCCTCCAAGATGTGGCAGCGTTGTTGGTGGCAAGGGGTGTGCCGAGGAAGGAGTGGGGACAGTCCCCCGAACTCCCCATACATGTGAACGTGCCATGTGCAGGGATCCTGTCACCTCTCCTCTCCTGTGGGGAAGACACTGGCCAAGTCTCCGAAACCGACTGTGCGACAGAGCAAAAGGCCAAGCCTTGCCTACGCCAGAAGATTGTAGTGTGTATAGAGTCCCATCCTAGGCCAAGCACGCTGCTGCAAGGTGTCTACTTAGTTCGGCCTGGCAGTGTGAAACCAGGGCGCGAACATGGAGCCCGGGAAAGCAAGGCCCAAGAGTCACCAGCTCTTCCGCAGCTCTTCTTCCCTGACGCGACAGAGCGAACGCCCAAAGGCTTGCTGAGGAAGCAGCAGCGAAGTGCGGTTCGCGCCAAGCTGAAAACTACTGTGAAAGCATAGCAGTCGCTGGGAAATCAGAGTCGGTTCTGTGGGCTGCTAATGCTGCCTGCCTTAGCCTAGTATTCGCAGCACGGTTGTAGAAACCCTCATAGAGCGAAATCCTCGTTGCCCGGGCATCCCCTCTGCCTGAGAGAGATGCTTGGTTGCGCCTATTGGATGAGCCTTAAGGAAAGGGACACGTCTTTCACTGCGTTACCCAGGAGCATGAGTGGGGAAGGTGCACCATGCTTCCCGGGTGAAGAGGAGCCGTTGGCCTTATTGTCGGGGGAAAAGGTCGCAAAGCAGGAGAGCCGGTCCTGGTAGGAACAGCGGTCCTGTCATGCCACAAGTGTCACCTGCTCCCTGTGGGGAGAGACGGAAACCTGGATGCTAAGGAGCCAAGAGGGAACGAGTAGGGCAGGGGCGCGTGCTCCACCCTGAGGAAGGAGTCTGGGCAGAAGACATCCCTGTCCTGGACCCAAGGGGACAGCAGCTCTTTGGCCACCTGACCATAGGGCAGACGTGGGCTTGCCACCAGGTGCCCGGCCCTGAACTCACAGAAACAACTCCTGGAGGAACGGGCAATCAGATGCTGCCTTCCTCCAGGATGTGGCAGCATTGGCGGAGGGAGCGGCTGTCCCGGGGTAGGAGGGACTGTTACCCATTACTCCCCATACCAGGGCGCGGGCGGTGTGCAGTGATCCTGTCGCGTCTCCTCTCGGCTGGAGAAGGCACTGGCCTAGTCCCTGTCCACCTGAACGCCACAGAAAAGGGCAGGCCTTTCCAGGGCTGCTGCCGAGTCGACGCTGTGTCTGCTTATTTCGGCGTGGCAGGGTGAACCCAGGACGCGAACATGGAACACGGTAAAGCAAGGTCCAAGAGGAACCACCTCTTCCGCAGCTCTTCTTCCCTTACGCGACAGAGCGAATGCCCAAAGCCATGCTGAGGAAACCGCAGAGAAGTACCGTTCTCACTAAGCTAAAAACCTCACCGATACCATAGCAGTCGCTGGGGAAATCAGAGTCGGTTCTGTGGGCTCCTCTTGCTGGGTGCCTTAGCCTAGTATTCGCAGCAATGTGGTAGAAACGCGCATAGAGCGAAAGCCTCTTTGCCCGGCCATTCCCTTTGGGAAAGAACAGCATTCTTTGGGAAATCAGAATCGGGTCTGTGGGATGCAGCTGCTGCTTGCCTGAGCTGGTCTCCACAGCACGGTGTAATAAACCCGCACGGAGGGAAATCGTCTTTACCCGGCATCCACTCTGCCTGAGAAAGAAGCGTGGTTGCGCCTGTTGGAAGAGCCTTAAGGAAAGGGACACGTCTGTCACTGCACTCCCCAGGATCATGTCTGGGGAAGGTGCAGCACGCTGCCCCGCGGAAGAGAAGAAGTCGGCCTTGTTGTAGGAAACGGTCGCAAGCAAGAGAGCCAGCCCTGTCAGCTATAGCGGGTCGGTGGTAAGACAAGTGTCACCGCTCTCTGTGGGAGAGATGGAAATCTGGCTGAGAAGGTGGCACAAGGGGAAGACTAGAGCATGGGCTTTGCTACACTCTGAGGAAGGATTCTGAGCACAAGGCATGCTTGTCCTGGGCCCCTGGGCCCAAGGGGACAGCAGCTCCTTGGCCACCTGTCCCAGGTGCAGACATGTGCTTGCCACCAGGCGCCTACCCTGAACTCGCAGAAGTAGCTCCCTGAAAGAACGGGCAGTCAGATGCCGCCTTACTCCAAGATGTGAAAGCGTTCGTGGATGCACGGGGTGTCCGGGGAAGTAGTGGGGAAAGTACCTCACTGCTCCCCATCCCAGTGTACGGGCGGTGTGAAAGATCCTGTTGCCTCTCCTCTCCTGTGGGGAAGGCACTGACCTAGAACTTGAGTCCACCTGAGCGCCATAGCAAAAGGCCTAGCGTTGCCTACACCGGGAGATGGTAGTGTGCATAGAGTGCCATCCTGGGCCACGCAAGCTACTGCAGGGTTGTGATTGTATCTGGTTATTTCAGCTTGGCTCATTAAACCCAGAATGCTAACATGGAGCCCGGGAAGCAAGGCCCCAGAGGCACTAGCTCTAAGAATCTCTTCATCCCTGACGGGACAGAGCGAATGCCCAAAGCCTTGCTAAGGATGCAGCAGCGAAGTGCGGTTCACAGCAAGCTGAAAACTGCGAAAGCATAGCAGTCCCTGGGAAATCAGAGTCGTTTCTGTGAGCTCCTCTTGCTGCTTGCCTTAGCCTAGTGTTCGCAGTACATTGGAGATTCCCGCATAAAGCAAAAGCCTCTTTGCCCAGTTTCACCTCTGGGAAAGCACAGCATTCTTTGGGAAATCAGAGTCGGGTCTGTGGGATGCAGTTGCTGCTTGCCTGAGGTAGTCTCCACAGCACGGTCTAATAAACCCGCATGGAGCAAATCGTGTTTGCCCGGCATCCACTCTGACTGAGAGAGAATAGTGGTTGCGCCTGTGGGAGGAGCCTCAAGGAAAGGGACACGTCTGTCACTGCACTACCCTGGAGCATGTCTGAGGAAAGTGCAGCACGATGCCCCAGGGAAGAGAAGGAGCCGTTGGCCTTGTTGAGAAAGAGTCGCGAAGCAGGAGAGCCTGCCCTGGCCAGACAATTGTCACCCACTCCCTGTGCGGAGAGAATGAAGCCTGGCTGCTAAGGAGACTCCAGGGGACGACTAGGGCAGGCGCGCGTGCTCCACTCTGAGGAAGAAGTCTTGGCAGAATGCAGGCCTGTCCTGTGCCTCTGGGCCCAAGGGAACAGCAGCTACTTGGCCACCTGTCCATAGGGCAGACGTGGGCTTCCCACCAGGCGCCGTGCCCTGAACTCCCAGAAACAACTCCTGGAAGCACGGGCTGTCAAATACCGTCTTCCTTCAGAAGGTGGCAGTGTTGGCGGAGGCATGCAGTGTCGCAGGGAAGGAGGGACGGTTACCCATTATCCCCACCCCAGGGCGCGGGCGGTGTGCAGTGGTACCGTCGCATCTCCTCTCTGCTGGGGAAGGCAATGACCTAGTCCCTTGTCCACCTGAGTGCCAGAGCAAAAGGGCAGGCCTTGCCTATGCCCGAGGATGGCATTGTGAACAGAGTGCCATCCTAGGCCATGCACGCTGCTGCAGGGTCAGAGCTGTTTCTGCTTATTTCAGCTTGGCAGGGTGAACCCAGGGCGCGAACATGGAGCCGGGAAAGCAAGGCCCAAGAGGCACCAGCTCTCCCGCAGTTCTTCTTCCCTGACGCGACTGAAGCCTTGTTAAGGAAGGAGCGGCGAAGTGCGGTTCGCTCCAAGCCCAAAGCGTCTGCGAAAAGAGAGCATTTGCTTAGAAATCAGAGTCGGATCTGCTGGCTGCTTGCCTGAGCCCAGTCTCACTGTGGGAGAAACCCGCATAGAGCGAACGCCTCTTTGCCCTGGCATCTCCTCAGGGAAAGCACAGCATTCGTTGGGAAATCAGAATCGTGTTTGTGAGATGCTGCTGCTTGCCTGAGCTAGTCTCCGCAGCACGGTGGATGAAACCCGCATGGAGCGAAATTCTCCTTGCCCTAGCATCCCATCTGCCTGAGAGAGAAGCGAAAATGCACATCTGGAAAGGGTCTTAAGGAAAGGGACACTTTTGTCACTATGCTGCCCCGGAGCAATTCTGGGGAAGGCGCAGCACGCCGCCCTGGTAGAAGAGACGGTGCCGTTGGCCTTGTTGTCGGGAGACAGTCTCGAAGCAGGAGAATCTACCCTTATAGGAACAGCGGGGTGATGGCGATAAAAGTGTCACCCACTCTCTGTGCATAGAGACAAGCCTGGCTGCTAAGGAGACACAAGGGGACGACTAGGGCAGGCACGCGTGCTCCCCACAGAGGAAGGTGTCTGGGCAGAAGGCAGGCCTGTATTGTGCATCTGGTCCCAAGCGGACAGCATCTCCTTGGCCTCCTGTTCCTAGGGCAGACTTGTGCTTGCCACCAGTGGCCATAACCGAAACTCGCAGAAACAGCTCCCTGTAGAAATGGGCAGTCAGATGCCATCTTCCTCCAAGATGTGGCAGCGTTGTCGGTGGCAGGCGGTGTGCTGGGGAAGGAGTGGTGACAGTCCCCCACAGCTCCCCATCCCAGTGCCCGGGCGGTGTGCAGGGATCCTGTTGCCTCTCCTCTCCTGTGGGGAAGGCACTGGCCTAGATCCCAAGGCCGCCTGAGCGCCAGAGCCAAGCCTTGCCTACGCCAGGAGATGGAAGTTGGCAGAGTGCCACCTTAGGACACGCACGCTGCTGCAGAGATGTGACTGTGTCTGCTTAATTTGGGTTGGCAGGGGGAACCCAGGGCGTGAACATGGAGCCCGGGAAAGCATCGCCAAAGAGGCACCAGCTCTCCAGGGCTCTTCTTCCATGATGGAACAGAGTGAACGCCCAAAGCCATGCTGAGGAAGCAGCAGAGAAGTGCAGTTCGCGCCAAGCTTAAAACCTCTGCGAAAGCATAGCATTGGCTGAGAAATCAGAGTCGGTTCTGTGGGCTGCTCTTGCTTCTTGCCTCAGCCTAGTATTCCCAACACGGTGGGAGGAATCCGCATAGAGCAAAAGCCTCTTTGCCCAGGCATCCCCTTTGGGATATCAGTCAGGTCTGTGGGATGTTACTGCTGCTTGCCTGAGCTAGTCTCCACAGCACGGTGTAATAAACCGGCATGGAGCGAAATCCTCTTTGCCCGGGCATCCCCTCTGCCTGAGAGAGATGCTTGGTTGCTCCTGTGGGAAGAGCCTTAAGGAAAGGGACACGTCTGTCACTGCACTCCCCAGGAGCATGTCTGGGGAAGCTGCAGCATGCTTCCCGGGAGAAAGAAGGAGCCGTTGGCCTAATTGTCGGGAAAAGGTCGCGAAGCAGGAGAGTCGGCACTGTGAGGAAGAGCGAGCCGGTGGCAAGACAAGTGTCACCCGCTCTCTGTGTGGAGAATTGTAAACCTGGCTGAGAAGGAGACACGAAGGGACGAATAGGGTAGGGGTGCATGCTCCACTCTTAGGAAGGAACCTGGGCAGAAGGCATGCCTGTCTTGTGCACCCGCGCCCAAGGGGAAAGCAGCTCCTTGGCCACCTGTCCCTGGTGCTTGCCACCAGGCGCCTACCCTGAACTCCCAGAAGTAGCTCCCTGAAAAACGGGCGGTCATATGCCGACTTACTCCAAATGTGAAAGCATTCGGCGAGGCACAGGGTGTCCGGGGAAGGATTGGGGACAGTCCGTCCCTGCTCCCCATCCCAGTACACGGGCAGTGTGCTGAGATCCTGTCGTCTCTCCTCTCCTGTGGGGAAAGCACTGGCCTAGTCCCTGAGTCCGCCTGAGTGCCAGAGCAAAAGGCCTAGCGTTGCCTGGGAGATGGTAGAGTGAATAGAGTGCCATCCTAGGCCAGGCATTCTACTGCAGGTTTGTGACTGTATCTGCTTATTTCGGCTTGGCACGGTGAACCCAGGACGCATAAAAAGAGCCCGGGAAAGCAAGGCCCAAGACACACCAACTCTCCCACCGCTCTTCATTTTTGAAAGGACAGAGAAAACGCCCAAAGACTTGCTAAGGAAGCAGCAGCGAAGTGTGGTTCGCAGCAAGCTGAACACCTCTACGAAAGCATAGCCATCGCTGGGAAATCAGAGTCGTTTCTCTGGGCTGCTCTTGCTGGTTGTCTTACCTTAGTATTCTTAGCATATTGGGAGAAACCCGCATAGAGCGAAAGCCTCTTTGCCCGGGCATCCCCTCTGGGAAAGCACAGCATTCTTGAGGAAATCAGAGTCGAGTCTGTGGGATGCAGCTGCTGCTTGCCTGAGTTTGTCTCCAAAACACGGTGTAATGCACCCGCATGGAGCGAAATCCTCTTTGCGCCGGCATCTCCTCGGCCTGGGAGAGAAGCGTGGTTAAGCCTGTGGAAACAGCCTTAAGGAAAGGGACACATCTGTCACTGCACTCCCCAGGAGCATGTCTGGGGAAGGCACAGCACACCGCCCCGGGAGAAGAGAAGGAGCCGTTTGCCTTGCTGTTGGGAAACGGTCATGAAGCAGGAGAGCCTGCCATGGCAGGAGCAGCGGGTGTGTGGCAAGAAAAGTGTGACCACAGTCTTTGATGACACTTTTGAGTCAAGGCTCATCTACTCTACAGATGAGACTACTCTGTAAAATTTTTAAAGGCAACATGTTTAAAGGCAACATCATGAAAGAATGTTTGGTGGATTGCTTTGGTTTTCTATTCATGGTATCAGATGAGTTTAAGGGAGCATAATCCAATAAAAAGTTTAAATTACTTTTAAAAAATTAGAAAAAAACATTTTAATATCTTTGCTTTTGTGGTTCCTGCAAATGAAACTACAAGAAAGGGCTGAGAACATTTTCCTTTTTTCTGTTTCTTTTTCTTCAATTTGGACCTCCTCCTTAGGTCTCTGATCAAAGAATTCTTACACAGACTCTGTAATGTAGAAAGGACAAAATATCATATTACAAAATATTCCATTCCTATCCTTTTGTATACCAAGAACAAGAAGTTAATATATGTGCTGCAAAAGGAGCACACCAGAGCAATAAGTTAAATGAAGATTGTACCGGGAAGATAAAACAATTATTCCATAAAATGAGTGGGTTTTGAATGGGACATGAAGGGAGGACTTGTGAGTTAGGAAAATGTATATATACAAAGACTTAATGAAGGTTTAATTAAAGCATAACAACTATGCTGTATTACTGAAATATATTAAAATGATGATATGGAAATACCTTGCTTATTACTTAATATCTCACAGAGTAACATCAAATCACCTATTAATCCTTTCTACTAACAGCTGTTCCTCTTTGTTTCACTTTACATAACATGTGATTGACATTTGTAGAAATAAGGGGGAAACATGGAAGAAAGTGAACAATCAGAAAGGATAAAAATACAGTAATAAACCAGGTAAATAACCAGTGAATATTAACTATAATGTAAATATAAGCTGTTTCAATGCATGCACATATATAAACTGAGAATTTTCAGGAGTGATAGTCAATGTATCAAATCTAGATGGTGTTATAGAAAATTCCATAAAAACCCTTTGCATTAGTTTAACAGCCTGGTATAATATTTAGAAACCAGACTGTGTAATTTCTTTGAGCAGTTAAGCATAGAAAAACATGGCTTAAATAATGATAAACACTAACCATTTCCTTAACTTTTTGTTTATTTTTATCCTTTAATGCCCATATTGTGTTCATAATGTCCTAAGTATTTGTGGTTGTTAGAGCAAAGTAAATTTGAAAATTTCCATGGGAAGGGGAAATGGTATCTGTTTGTAAAACAAAGCAAAACAAAACAAAACAAAAACACAGCTCACAGGTTGTGAGCTGCCCTTCCCTTACTGCTCAATGCATTTTCATTAACACCCACCTCACAGTCCATAGGCAGCCATCTGTATTCCCATCTTTAAGAAATTTTATCCTACAAGTCTTTCCTCATGATACTGTTGCCTATTACATAAATCAAACAGACATTCAACCTCTTGGAGTGGAATCAGAAACCCACAAACTGACAGCTGTCAGGACTCATAAGGAAGGCAATTAATAAATTCATTATTTAGGAGAGGAGTTGTTTGTTTTCCAAAAATCCATGCAAAATTGGAATGTTATCCAGAGTGTATATCCAACTAACGAAGGTAAAAGTGTCATTTTATCTCAGGTTCACCCATTTGACAATAATTATATTTTCTTCTTTATCTCTGCTTTGGTCAGCCATGCTAGTGTCAGAACACTTAATTCATTCAGTCAATCAACAAAGACCTATTTAGTACTAATTTTTTGTGGGTGGGATGAATAAGACAAATATCTGCCACAATGGAGCACATGATCTAGAGTTTAAAATTCATATTTGAATTACTTACATACCACCACATACATGAATTACATACTTACCACCACAAATGTAAACAAACATATAATTGAAAAAGAAATAGATGATAATGATGTTAAGGAGAAGACCTTAATATTAAAAGCAATAAAACGGATATGTCTATTAGTAGAAATAAAAAATGGTCATATATTGTGCTCGCTTCGGCAGCACATATACTAAAAAATGGTCATATATTAACTAAAGTAAAATTTAGGGGTCCCTGGGTGACTCAATCAGTTAAGCAGCTGCCTTTGTCTCAGTCATGATCCCAGGGTCCTGGGATTAAGACCTGCATCGGGCTCACTGCTGGGTAATAAGCCTGCCTCTCAATCTTCCTCTGCCGGCCTCTCTGCCCACTTGAGCTCTCTCTCTCTCTGTCAAATAAATAAAATCTTTAAAAAAAGATAAATATAAAGTAACACTTACTGAAGATTTGGGGGTGGTGATGTCATCAAGATGGCAACATGGATGCATGGATGGCTCCTTATTCATTGCTAAAGGTAAATGTATAGTCAAAACCAGATTCTCTAATATTGTAATGGTGATATATAAATCATTTACTAGTCTAGTTTAAAAGTTAAAAAAAACAAGCCTATTAAAAATAACTATAACTGCAATCATTTGTTGTTGAAAGTACAATATAAAACTGATCTAAAATGTAAAAACATCAATAACCTGTTGTAATAGGAGAAGTAAAATTTTCTGTACATTATTGAAATTCAGTTGTTTTCAAAATAAAATGGAATGTTATAACTGACGTATTTTATATAAGCTTAATGGTAAATATAAAAAAATATGTAGTAGATACACAAAAGATTTTGATAAAGAAGTTAAAACATACTGCCAAAAAAAGTCATCAGATAACAAACAAAGAGAACAAGACAGGAAATAAAGAGCAGAGCATCTACAAAAGAGCAATCAATTAACAGAGAAACAAAACAGATAAACACTGGAGAAAGAAAAAAATTTTTTAAAAAAGTGAGGGGAAGGCAAGCCATAATACACTTAACTATAAGTAACAAACTGTTTCTGGAGGGGAGATGGGCAGGGGAATGGGCTAAGTCAGTAATAATTATTAGGAGGTCACTTGTGATGAGCATTGAATGTTATATGTAAATGGTGAATTACTAAATTCTACTCCTGAAACTAATATTACACTATATATTAACTAAAATTTAAATAAATCATGAAATATAAAAAGAATGAAAGGCAATAGTTAAGTCCTTACCTATCAATAATTACTTTAACTGTAAGTGAATGGAATCATCCAGTTGGAACACATAGAAAGGCTAGAATAGATTAAAAAAAAAAACAGAAAACACAAGATCCAATAATATGTTGCGTATAAAAGATTCACTTTAGCTTTAAGGACACACATGGACAGAGAGTAAAGGGATGGGAAAAGATATTCCAAGCTAATGATAACAAAAGAAAACAAGGGTAGCAATAACTATAACAGACAAAATAGGGTTTATATAAGCTAAAAATCACCACAGGAGTCAGAGAAGGTCATTATACTATAAGCAACGTGTCATCATTTTATCAATACAGTAATTGTAAATATCATGTACCTAATATTGATCCACCAATATATAAAACAAATACTAACCAAAAAAAGGAGAAATAAATAGCAATACAATAGTATCTGGGGACAATAACACCCCACTTTACATATGGATAGATCATCCAGACAGAAAATCAATAAGAAAATAGTGAATTTAAACACTATGCATGGACAACTGGGTGGCTCAGTCAGTTGAGCTTTTGCTTTGGCTCAGGTCGTGATCCCAAGGGCCTGAGATAGAATCCCACATGGGCTCCCTGCTCAGGAGGGGGTCTTCTCACTCTGTCTCTGCCCTTACCTCTTGCTCATTCTCTCTGCTCTGCTCTCTCTCAAACAAACAAACAAACAAAACAAAACAAACAAACAAGAACTATGTCAAATGAACCTAACATATTTACAGGATATTTCATCAAATACTATCATAATAAATATTCTTCTCAAACACACGTGGAAAATTTTCTAGGATAGATCTCGTTTTAAACCACAAAACAAGAGTCCCCCCAAAATCAATAACATAGAAAGCATATCGAGTATATTTCCAGCCAAAATAATATGAAACTAGAAATAAATACAGATGGAAATTTGGAAAATTTACAAATACACAGACATACACATTTTTAAACAAACAAAAAATCAAAAAAAGAAGGCAAAGTGGGAATAAAAATACATCTTGAGGAAAATAAAAAAATATATATCAAAAAATTATGAGAAGCAGGAAAGCACTTATAAAAGGAAATTTTATAGCTATAAATGTATATTAAAAAAAGATTTCAAATAAAGAACTTAATATAACAGCTCAAAAAAACAACAAAAAGAACAAAATAAACTTAAAAGTAGCAAAAGGAAGGAAAAAATAAAAATTAGGGCAGAAATAAATGAAATATAGAATTAAAGAACTAGAAAGTTTTTTTTAAACGGTAAATAAAATTAGACTTGTTAATGATAAATAAAAAAAGACAGCTAGACTAACTCCAAAAAAAGAGAGAAGACTCTATAAAATCAGAAATGAAAAAGGAGACATTATAACAGATACCACAGAAATATAAAGGATAAAAAACAGTTAAATGCCAGCAAATCAAAAGCCTAGAGGAAATGGACAAATTCCTAGGCACATACAACCTATCAAGACTGAATCATGAGGACATAAAAATGTGAACAGACCAATAAGGGGTAAGGAGATTGAATCCGTAATAAAAACCTTCTAACAAATAAAAGTCCAGAATCAGATGATCTCCACAGTGAATTCTACCAAACATTTTAAGAAGAACTAATACAAACACTTTTAAAACCCTTCCCAAAGAGTTGAAGAGGTTTAAATACTCCGAGGCACATTTTAAAAATGTGTCTCAAAACCAGAGAGGAGCACTACAAAAAAAAAAAAAAAATGACAGCAGCAACAAAAAGAACTACTGGATAATATCCCTGATAAATAAAATGTAAAAATTCTCTACAAAATGCTACAAAACTGAATTCACCAGCACATATCAGTAAATGTGATGCATTATATTAATAGAATGATAAAAAAACTCATATGATCAACTCAATATATGCAGAGAAGGCATTTGATAAAATTCAACACCCTTTCATAATAAAAATACTCACCAAACTGGGTACAGAAAGAATACACATCAACATAATCAAAACCACATATTGCATGGAAGGATTCAAGATGGCGGAGAAGTAGCAGGCTGAGACGACATCAGGTAGCAGAAGATCAGCTAGATAGCTTATTTAACCATTGCAAACACCTACAAATCCAATGGGAGATCATAGAGAAGGAGAGCAACAATTCTAGAAACAGAAAATTGATCACTTTCTGAAAGGTAGAACCAGTGGAAAAGTGAACCCAAAGAACGGGAAGGTAGACTGTGGGGGGAGGGGCCAACTCCCGGCAAGTGGTGGAGCCACGGAACAGAAAATCAGGACTTTTAAAAAGTTTGATCCACTGAGGGATATCACCCCAGAGGCTAAACCAGAGTGAAGCCCAATTGGGGTCAGCATAGCCCCAGGTCCCTCAGGGTCACAGAAGGACTAGGGGTATCAGAGTATCACAGAACTCACAGCTATTAGAGTGGGGAAGCTGGCTACAGAGACAAAGCTGAGGAATGAGCTCTCAACCCAGGGTTACTTTGAACCAGGCATAGGCAGGGTGAGCTTGGAGCATGGTACATGGGAGTAATTGAGATCTTTTATCCAAGCATGGCCAGAGGCCAGGGAGATGAGAATGACCAAGGACATTTCTCCAAGTGCGAATGAGAGAGAGCTTTTCTCCAAGCATGGCCAGAGGCAGAGAAGATGGGAGTGATTAAGTATTTTTCTCTGAGGGTGCACTGAGGAGCGGGGCCCTGAGCTCTCCACTACTCTTGGCCGGATTGTGAGACAATTATCATTCCATAATCCAGAACTCTACGGAACTCTACAGAAAGCCTTCAGGGAACAAAAGCTCCCGGATTACTTAGCCTCACCCCAGGTAAGGACAGGACAAATCCATCTCAGGCAAAGGCACTTGAGAATCAATAGAACAGGCCCCTTTCCCAGAAGACGAACAAGAAACCCAGCCAAGATCAACTTCACTTACTAAAGAGAACAGTGGAATTCCAGAGGAGGAGAAAGCAAAACAAGGAATTCATGGCTTTCTCCCAATGATTCTTTAGTCTTGTAGTTATATTTTTTTCTTTTTTCTTCTGCTAATTTTTTAAAACTTTTACCCATTCCTCTATTAATGATTTTTTTTAGCGAGTTTATTTTTAAAATACCTTACAAAAATAATAATCTATTTGGAACCTTCATTATTATAGTCATATTTTATCCTCCATTGTATCTAACTATATATTTTTTTACACATAGGGTTTTTTCTTCTAAAAAATTTGGGGTATAACTTCTCATAATAGATCAAAATATACCCTAGATCTAGCTCCAAGATTGTTCTAGTGTCCAGCCTAAGCAAATTCTCTCCAGTTTATCATTCTTTATTGTCCCAACCACTTGCTCTACCAAATTATTTTTTAGAAATTAAAATTTTTTCCCTCATTTTTATAGGTTTATTCCATCCCTTCATTATGCCTAACCTTACATGTTTTTCATTTTTTAAAATCTTGGGAGGTAGTTTCTTCTAAAAGACCAAAATACTCCCAAAATTAAGTGAGCGACCCTGTTCTAGTCACAAGTCTAGTATATATATATATATATATATTTTTTTTTTCTTTTTTAATATTTTTTCCTTGTTTTTTTTTAACCTTTTTTTCCCCTTGAACTTATTTTTAATCCCCTTTCGTTCTCCCACAACATGGGATCTCTTCTGATTTGGTTAAAGCACATTTTCCTTGGGTCTTTACTACCCTTTTAGCATTTTATTTTCTCCTTTATATATTCTTATCTGCTCAAAATGACAAGTGGAAAAACTCACTGCAAGAAAAAGAACAAGAAGCAGTACCAAAGGCTAGGGACCTAATCAAAACAGACATTAGTAATATGACAGAACTAGAGTTCAGAAAGACAGCTCTCAAGGTTCTAGCTCGCCTTGAAAAAGGCATGGATGATATTAGAGAAACCCTCTACAGAGAGATAAAATCCCTTTCTGGAGAAATAAAGGAACTAAAATCTAACCACGTTGAAATCAAAAGAGCTATTAATGAGGTGCAATAAAAATGGAAGTTCTTACTCCTAGAATAAATGAGGCAAAAGAATTAGTGATACAGAAGACCAAATAATGGAGAATAATGAAGCTCAGCAAAAGAGAGACAAATACTGGACCACGAAGAGAGAATTTGAGAGATAAGTGAAACCATAAGACGACACAACATTAGAATAATTGGGATCCCAGAAGCAGAAGAAAGAGAGAGGGGAGCAGAAGGTATATTAGAGAGAATTTTTGTAGAGAATTTACCTAATATGGCAAAGGGAACAAACATCAAAATCCAGGAGATGCAAAGAATGACCCTCAAAATCAATTTTACCTGATAGTAAAATTTACAACTGTTAACGACAAAAGGAAAATCCTGAAAGCAGCCTGGGAGAAGAAGTCTGTATTGTACAACAGTAAAAACATTTGACTGGCAGCAGACTTATCCACAGAGACCTGGCAGGCCAGAAAGAACTGGCATGATATATTCAGAGTGTTAAGTGAGAAAAACATGCAGCCAAGAATACTATATCCAGCTAGGCTATCATTGAAAATAGAAGGAGAGATTAAAAAGCTACCAGGACAAACAAAAGCTGAAAGAATTTGCAAACACCAAACCAATGCTCCAGGAAATATTGAAAGGGGTCCTCTAAGCAAAGAGGGAGCCCAAAAGTAGTAGATCAGAAAGGAACAGAAACAATATACAGTAACAGTCACATTATAGGCAATACAATGCCACTAAATTCATATCTCTCAATAGTTATCCTGAATGTAAATGGCCTAAATGCACCAATCAAAAGACACAGGGTGTCAGAATGGATAAACAGCAAAACCCGTCAATATGCTGCCCATGAAACTCATCATAGACCCGAAGATACCCCCCAGATTGAAAGAGAGGGGGTGGAAAACAATTTACCATGCTAATGGACATCAGAAGAAAGCTGGGGTGGCAATCCTTATATCAGATCAATTAGATTTTAAGCCAAAGACTATAATAAGAGATGAGGAAGGACACTATATCATACTCAAAGGGTCTATACAACAAGAAGACCTGACAATTTTAAATATCTATGTCCTTAACATGGGAGCAGCCAACTATATAAACCAATTAATAACAAAATCAAAGAAACACATCGACAATAATAAAATAATAGCAGGGGAATTAACACTCCCCTCATTGAAATAGACAGATCATCCAAGCAACAGATCAACAAGGAAAAAGGCCTTAAATGACACACTGGACAAGATGGACAACACAGGTATATTCAACATCCCAAAATAACAGGTACACATTCTTCCCTAGTGCACATAGAACATTCTCCAGAATAGACCACATCCTGGGTCATAAATCAGATCTCAATCATTATCAAAAGATTGGGATCATCCCCTGCATATTCTCAGACCACAATGCTCTGAAACTAGACCTCAATCACAAGAGGAAATTTGGAAAGAACACAAATACATGGAGACTAAACAGCATCCTTCTAAAAAAAAATTGGTCAACCAGGAAATTAAAGAAGTATTGAAAAATTCATGGAAACAAATGATAATGGAAACAAAAATGTTCAAAATCTGTGGGGTACAGCAAAGGCAGTCCTGAGAGGAAAATATTAAGCTGTACAAGCCTTTCTCAAGAAACAAGAAGATCTCAAATACACAACATAACCCTACACCTAAAGGAGTTGGAGAAAGAACAACAAAGAAAGCCTAAACCCAGCAAAAGAAGTGGAATAATAAAGATCAGAGCAGAAATCAATGAAATACAAACAAAAAACCCAAACCAAAACAAAACACAACCACCACCACCAACAACAAAAAAAAACAATAGAACAAATCCACGAAAATAGGAGGTGGTTCTTTGAAAGAATTAATAAGATTGATAAACCCCTTTCCAGACTTATCAAAAAGAAAAGAGAAAGGACCCAAATAAATAAAATCATGATTGAAAGAGGAGAGATCACAACAAACACCAAAGAAATACAATCAATTATAAGAACATACTATGAGCAACTCTACGCCAACAAATTCAACAATCTGGAAGAAATGGATACCTTTCTAGAGACATATAAACTACCTCAACTGAACCAGGAAGAAATAGAATACCTGAACAGACCCATAACCAGTATGGAGATAGAAACAGTCATCAAAAATCTACAAACAAACAAAAGCCCCGGGCCAGATGTCTTCCCAGGGGAATTCTACCAAAAATTTAAAGAAGAATTAATTCCTATTCTCCTGAAACTGTTCCCAAAAAATAGAAATGGAAGGAAAATTTCCGAACTGTTTTTTTTCTGAGGCCAGCATCACCTTGATCCCAAAACCAGACAAGGATCCCATCAAAAAAGAGAACTTCAGACCAATATCCTTGATGAATACAGATGCGAAAATTCTCACCAAAATACTAGCCAATAGGATTCAACAGTACATTAAAAGGATTATTCACCACGACCAAGTGGGATTTATTCCAGGGCTACAAGGTTGGTTCAACATCTGCAAATCAATCAATGTGATGCAACACATTAATAAAAGAAAGAACAAGAACCACATGATACTCTCCATAGATGCTGAAAAAGCATTTGACAAAGTGCACTATTCCTTCCTGATTAAAACTCTTCAAAGTGTAGGGATACAGGGCACATATTATCAATATTATCAAAGCCATCTATGAAAAACCCACTGCAAATACCATTCTCAATGGAGAAAAACGGAATACTTTTCCGCTGAGGTCAGGAACACGGCAGGGATGTCCGTTATCACGACACTGCTATTCAACATCGTACTAGAAGTTCTAGCCTCAGCAATCAGACAACAAAATGAAATTAAAGGCATCGAAATATTGCCAAATTGGCAAAAGAGAAGTCAAACTATCACTGTTTGCTGATGATATGATACTGTATGTGGAAAACTTAAAGGACTCCACTCCAAATCTGTTCTAACTTGTATAGGAATTCTGTAAAGTGTCAGGATATAAAATCAATGCACAGACATTGGTTGCATTTTTTATACCAACAAGACAGAAGAAATAGAAATTAAGGAGTGAATCCCATTTAAAATTGCACCCCAAACCCTAAGATACCTAGGTATAAACCTAGCCAAAGAGACAAAGAATTTATACTCAGAAAACTCTAAAGTGCTCATGAAAGAAATTGAAGAAGACACAAAGAAATGGAAAAATATCCCATGCTCCTGTACTGGAAGACCAAATATTGTGAAAATGTCTATGCTACACACTGTATGACTGCTATGAAATAAATGTTTCCTTTTTAAAAATAAACTAAATATGAATAGTTCTAAGTAAATTGTTATGACACCTTATTTTTTTTCTTCATGGTCCTTAACACTATTCTATAATTCAATAAACATGGTTGGCTTACATAAACATTAGTCACCATCACTACAGTATAGAATTCATGAGCAGAAAATATATCAATTTTAATCATCATATTATACTTTGTCCAAGCTCTGTGCCTGCCTCATAATAGGTACCCAATAATCACTTGTTAAATAAATGAATAAATCAGACTATGTTAATCCTTCAACGTATGATAACAAGTAAATTCATGTGTGTATATGTATATGGGACTTTATTCAGACTCATTTGTAGAGAGGTATGATCAACTAAAATTATTCATTGTCTTTTCAAATGCAAAAAAAAGACCATTCCCAGAATTAAATCAAATGCAATTTTACTCAGGAAATCAATTGACGGGGGCACCTGGCTGGCTCTCAGTTGTTAAGCTCAGGTCATGATCCCAGGGTCCTGGGATAGAGCCCTACTTCAGGCTCTGCTCAGTGGCATGCTTGCTTCTCCCTCTCCACTTCCAGTGCTTGTGTTCCCTCTTTCTCTGTGTCTCACTCTGTCAAATAAATAAATAAATAACTTTTTCAGAAAAAAAAGAAGAAGAAAAAAAAGAAGAAGAAGAAATTAACTGACTATCTTCATTGCATACTGTATTGATGGCCACTCAACAATCTGGGAGACAAAAAGATAGACATGATTTCAAAGAGTTTTTCTTCAGGTACAGAGATCATGGAAAACAACAAGAGCTAGTAAAAAAAATATCTCAGAAACTATAATTATGTTTCTTAGGATGATACAGGGGGGTCCATATATATATTTTTTTAATGGCCTCAAGTTCTTTGACCCTCCTTTTATCTAGAACTAGGAGTTATTGCTTACCCCGTGAGTCTCCACTGCCTTTGGATAACACTGTTAGCATAGCTGCAATGCGTTAACTTCTGAAACTAGGCAGAACACACTGTTCAGCTTCCACTCTGCTGCCACAATAACTCTTGAAACCCTGAGTTGCAATGTAAGTTCTGATTATCCAGAGGAGAGCATCTTTGAGAAAGCTACCACCACATGAAGTACTCTCATGTAGGTCCTTAGGTCAACAGTCTCTGCTGAGCCTGATCTTTGAGCCTTTTAAGCTCAGGCTATAGATAAGTAAATAAAATCATGTCAAAATGGTTCTAGCCCCGCCTTTTGAATCATTTTAAGCCATTCAAGTTTCCATCCTGAAGCCCCAGACATGGAGAAAAAGAGATAAACCATATACATTTTGCCTTGTCATAATTCCTCACCCACAAAATCCACATTTTTTATGCCAAAAGTATGTGGATGTTTGTTATGCCTTAGCAGAAATCTGGAAAAGGGGTTCAGATAAATGAGAGATATCAGCTAATTTGAGGAATTCATGAAAGGCTTCATGAACACTGTTACTCAAATTTGTCATCTGCAGTTTCTGTTGAAGAATTCTTAGTAGTGAAAGTAAAAAGTGATAAATGCATGAGGACAGAACATATTTACCAAAACCATAGCAATCCAATCTGGCTACAAGGTAGGACACATGTAGATAACAACTGAAAAGTTAAGTCAGAACACTAGATTAGGACAAAGTTATGAAGGTCTTTGATAAGTGAAGAGTCTGGATATAATGTAGTATGCAGTGGACTGTCACAAGACATATATGGTGGTGAGTAAGGATATGAAACACACCCATATATTGACATATATGTATATAAATATATGTTTTTAACAAAATGTATATTATTTGTGGCATAGTTAGGTGATAAATATATATGTAAAAACAAATATGCCTCACATTAAACTAAAATAGAAAATTGATAACATAATTCATGTTTAAAAATTATAATTAATATGTGTTAATATATAAATTAAACTGTACTGGGTTTTAAACAATGGAATTTTGTTTTCCAAACAATGCATTTTGTCATTTTGCCATTTTCATTTAACTTTACTAGTATGCAAACCTTTAAGCTCATCTTAATATTTGAAAAGTCAATATATAAAATATCTGATAGATAAAATTATTTATGTAAGAATGATTTTATACTTTACTACATTATTATGAGTATTTTCTATACTGATATGAATATATAAATTTAAGTATGTCTTAAAAGATATGGCACATGGATTCAGGCACCTAAATCAATACATGGCTATCAGTATTCATTTGCTTCTTTTCTCTTCCTATGCATAAGTAATTGCAGAGCATTATTAAAATGACACAAAAGAATGGAAATTTTGAGAAAAGCTAATAGATCATTCAGTCATTTCATCACATCAACAAAGGTTAAACTGGACAGGAGAGATTATTATATTCTCTAAATCAAAGAAATTTTTTTCACTGTTTATGGGACGTAAATATGTGTTCCTTCTTTAGTTTTTTTTCATAGATATAGTCTACCATTTTTGAAGCACTAAATATAACAGAAATGCAGTCTTGTTTGTAGTTATACTAAAAAAGTATATGACAACAACAGTATAGGAAGTTAGTTGAAATAAAATATCTTTAAAAATATAACTTTAAAAAAGATGTATCTTTCATTTCAGTAGAATTGACTAAATAATCCTTATTTTTATTTTCTTTACGTCCACAAATGGGGCAAAAATTTATAAGTAACAGCATTCATCAACTAGATTTCAAATTTTTGTTTGCTTAATTTCTTTCTTCATTCTATGATGATGAATTCTTTATGGACAGCAGTTTTGTAATTTCCGTGTTATATCCTTGGAACCATATTACATTGTTGTTAAAGTTATAAAAAACTATCTGCTATTCTATTTTTAGTGTAATGAAATTATTTTTTAAAGATTTTATTTATTTACTTGAGAGAGAGACAGTGAGAGAGAGCATGAACGAGGATAAGGTCAGAGAGAGAAGCAGACTCCCCACGGAGCTGGGAGCCCGATGCGGGACTCGATCCCGGGATTCCAGGATCATGACCTGAGCCGAAGGCAGTTGTCCAACCAAATGAGCCACCCAGGCGTCCCAAGTGTAAAGAAATTTTAAAGGCTTTGAGAAAACCTTCCATTCTGTAGTTCTCTTCCATTTTATTTATTTATTCTATGCCTGAAATTTCTGGCATCTATGAACTTATCTTAAACCTTTAACACAGGGTAAAATCAAAATACTTTATAACTTTCATGAGAACAGACATGATTCAACTTCTTTGTTTTAATTGCCAAATTATAAGGTGATGATTGACAAATGTTAATTAATACTTGTACAAATGGATGGCAGAATGAGCACATGAATAAGTGAATGAAAGACTTTACACTTTTTCTCTTGTCATTCTGCCACATTTAATATGGAATATTTGTAATTACCATGGATTTCACACTGAAATATGAGAAAACCATGCATTTATTGATAATGGCATGTATGGATAAGGAAACACAGTATGGAGACATTGAGTGTGCATTAGTTTTAAGTATGTTGATACTATTATAAGGAATGTAGGGATGCCTAAGTACCTAGTATGGTGTTTTATATCTTTTTTTAAAAATTGCTACAACATTATATGGTAAATGATAATATTTCTATTTTACAGGTAAGATAACTTTTTAAAAATTAACATATAAAGTATTATTTGCCATAGGGGTACAGGTCTGTGAATTGTCAGACTTACACACTTCACAGCACTCACCATAGCACATGCCCTCCCTAATGTCCATAACCCAACCACCCTCTCCTTAGCCCACCTCCCCCCAGTAACCCTCAGTCTGTTTTGTAAAATTAAGAGTCTCTTATGTTTTGTCTCCCTCCTGATCTCATCTTGTTTCATTTATTCCTTCCTCACTCCCCAAACCCCACACTCTGCCTCTCAAATTCCTCATATCAAGGAGATCATAAGATAATTATCTTTCTTTGACTTATTTCGTTCAGCATAATACTCTCTAGTTCCATCCATGTCTTTGCCAATGGCAAGATTTCATTTCTTTTGAGGACTGCATAGTATTCCATTGTGTACATATACCACTTCTTTTTATCCATTCATCTGTTGATGGACATCTAGATTCTTTCCACAGTTTGGCTATTGTGGACATTGCCCCTATAAACATTCGGGTGCACGTACTGCTTCGGATCACTACATTTGTATCTTTAAGGTAAATACCCAGTAATGCGATTGCTGGGTCATAGGGTAGCTCTATTTTCAAATTTTTGAGGAACCTCCATGCTGTTTTCCAGAGTGGCTGGACTAGCTTGCATTCACAGCAACAATGTAGGGAGATTCCCCTTTCTCCACATCTTCTCCAGTATCTGTCGTTTCCTGATTCGTTAATTTTAGCCATTCTAACTGGTGTGAGGTGGTACCACATTGTGATTTTAATTAGTATTTCCCTGATACTGAGGTGGTACCACATTGTGGTTTTAATTTGTATTTCCCTGTTGAGCACTTTTTCATGTGTCTATTGGCCATCTGGATGTCTTCTTTGCAGAAATGTCTGTTCATGTCCTCTTCCTATTTCTTGATTGGATTATTTGTTCTTTGGGTGTTGAGTTTGCTAATCTCCTTATAGATTTTGGGTACTAACCCTTTATCTGATAAGTTATTTGTGAATATCTTCTTCCATTCTGACAGTTGTTGTGGTTTTGTTAACTGTTTCCTTTGCCGTGCAAAAGCTTTTGATTTTGATGAAGTCACAATAGTTTATTTTTAACCCCTAATCTTTCTGTGACCCCACAGGATCTCAGACCACACTGTCCCTGAGTGGGTTCCACCCCTTCATAGCCTCTGGATCAATGTACCTCAGTGGAACAGACATTTAAAATTTCTGATTTTGTGCTCTGCTGCTCTGCTGCTTCCCAGGAGACGGCTCCTCCCCCAATGGTCTATCTTTCTGTTGCTTTGGATTCACTTCTCTACACGTCCAACCTTTCAGAAAGTGGTCAATTTTCTGTTCCTGAAATTGCTGCTCTTCTTTTCTATCTTCTGTTGAGTTTGTAGGTGTCTGGAATGGTTTGATTCCTATCTAGCTGATCTTCTGGGATCTGATGTCACTTTAGTCAGCTAATCCTCTGCCATCTTGCCTCTCTCCCAGGTAAGATAACTTTAATAAAACCAGGATTCCAAACACATTTCTATAACATGGGTTTTTGTTAAAACACATTATCAATCATACATAATTTAAATTTTATAAATTACTATCCCTTCAGAAACAATTTCTATTACCCTTCTCAGAGTCATGCTGGAATGCCCAAAGAAACTCTTCTATAGATATTTTTTTTGACCTACCAGATGGAAACATTACTAAGCCAAGTCCATCTTTATTATCTGAAAGATTTTATGCTTTATACTTCTACTTCTTAGCTCTCTGATTTTATATTCTATTTCAATTATACTATGGCTCAAAACTGATCTTGTAGATTTACTTAATTAATTAGGACTGCCAACTATTCAATCTGTAGAAAAAATGAAAGCAAGTAAGACATTAATGCAGAAAAGAATAGCTACTATTTTGGGAATAAAATATAATTCTTAAGTAAGCTAGTGGGAAAATGGTTTAGTATTTTTAAAAGTATCTACTGTACACAATAATAATTTGCATTTATTTTACTCTTTCTAATTAGATAAGAGGAATTTTAAACTTGAGAATTAATAAATATTTTCAAACTATCCACTAATTGCAGTACAAAGCTTATTTTAAATTGGTCCAAAGTAATATGAAAGTAGGAATAGTTTTATTATCAAATAAAACAAATGGAAAAAAAATTACAGCATGTGGTTATTTTGAAAGTATTCAGTTTAAAAACATGATGGTGTGCCTGGGTGGCTCCGTATGTTAAGCATCTCACTTTGGCTCAGGCCATAATCTCAGGGTCCTGGGGTCTAGCCCTGCTTTATGATTCCTGATCTGTGGGGAGTCTGCTTCTAAAACAAACAAACAAAAGAAATCATGGTAGTATACAGACATACAAAAAGTGAGTTAATAAATTGGTTAGAAATTTTTATGATTATTGTGACAATATGACCACCAAATTAGATCTTATTAAAATATCAGAAAGGCTGTTATGTTGAGCTATTAATTAATATGACCCAGAAATGGTAGGATAATCTTTTTTCTCTAGTTATTTCCAGTGTTATATGAATGTAACTGGTCACATGAAGCTCTAAAATTTGTTATAATATTCATTTTTTTGCTTACATAGATATGTTTATTAGTAACAAGGTAACTTGCTATTTAGATTAAAAACAATCTGTTTTCTGAAAAGAAGAAATAAAGGAAAGCCATACTGAAAACAAATAAAATTTTCATGAAATAAATAATTGAACATTTCAGTAAGATTTACACAAATAGTGCTTGTTTAACTTTACCTTTAAACATTATTTTACGTCTCTCATTGCATAAGTTGACCTAAAAATCTGAAATAAATACTGATCATGTAACATTATAAAATATAGCTGTCTCTATATTAATTCTAAGTATACATTTTTAGATCTTAGCACAAACTTCACTTTATGCCTATTGTAGAATAGGATGAACGAATTTAGAGAAATAGATCTAAGCCCTTCTTTTAAACTCAACAGATATTATTTCAGAAGACTAGATCTGAAGATTATAAGAAAAAAACTAAAATACAATACCAACAAATTTTGGAAGAGATCTTTGCTAACAAAAAAGTGTCTAGGCAGGGATGCCTGGGTGGCTCAGTCAGATAAGCATTCGAATCTTGGCTTCAGTTCAGGTCATGATCTCAGGATCTTGAGATTGTGCCCTCTGTCAACCTCTGCACTCAACATGTCTCCACTTGAGATTCTCTGCCTCTTCCTTTGCCCCTCCCCCTGCTCACATGTACTCTCTCTCTCTCTCAAATAAATAAACAAATAAAATATTTTAAAAAATGAGCACAGAAACCACCTAAAAGAAGTAAAAAAATTGCTTAAAATCAGTTTATCTGGAAATATGTGAAAAATAAGTGGTATGTGTATTCAATACTAAACTAACCCTTCAAAGAAGTTACAGAAGAAGAAATCACAAGTGGAAAAAGTTCTGAAAAAGTTTCCACAAGTGGAAAACATTCTGAAAATGTGTAAATAGGAACAGTTAAGCCCTGGTAACTCAAAGTCCTAATAAAGTAAGTTTTAAATATAACATCTTAATTTTATAAAATTCTTAGAAATGATTACTAATATTTATAATGATATCTAAAGAAATATTATTTTTGTGACTTTAGCTTAAACTCGATTCAATAACTCTGGTGATATATGAAGAATCACTTGTTAGTATGCAAGTTTTTTTGGTACTTATATGAAACCTTCTTCATGAAAAGTCTTTTTTTTTTTAATTGAGAAAGTTTTAGAAATTTCTTAGGGAAAGTTATACTATTAAAGTCATACATTGTGCTGTTTAGAAGTCAACAGTGTTAAATTTGGAACCATATATTTTATTTTGGACCAAACATTCATCAACTGATGGATGGACAAAGAAGATATATATACATTGAGTTTTTATCAACTGTGTTGTATAGCAATCAACTTATTTATGATCATTTTTATATGTATTTTTTACAATTTTTGGGGAAGGGGTGATTTTTAAAATTCTACCAACTATGCTCTTCAGTTTGTTTAATGTAATTGTGCATTCTATTGCATTGCTCAAATAATAAATTTTATGTTTCAGTTCCAATTATATCTTAAATTCTATTTTATATGTTGGAAATATGAAACTGATGCCAAGGAAGTAAGGGTTTATTTTAAAGCTAACCATCATTAGGAAATAATTAGCATGTACCTCATTAGCCAAAAGGTCATACTAAAAAAAGCATGAAAATATGCATCCATTTATTCACTTAAAAATTTGTTGAGCTGGTCAAACACAAAGATTAAAAGTGATAGCTACAGGCGCCTGGGTGGCTCAGTGGGTTAAGCCGCTGCCTTCGGCTCAGGTCATGATCTCAGGGTCGTGGGATCGAGTCCCGCATCGGGCTCTCTGCTCAGCAGGGAGCCTGCTTCTTTCTCTCTCTCTCTCTGCCTGCCTCTCAGTGTACTTGTGATTTCTCTCTGTCAAATAAACAAATAAAATCTTAAAAAAAAATAAATTTAAAAAAAAAAGTGATAGCTACTAAAACTTATCATGGGCATATAATAATGTATAAATATAAGGACTTGTTTTTTAAAAAGGTATAGATTGGTAATAAAATAAAAACTTTCAATCATTATAGCCCTTGGAGATTTAAACATGTAGTTAACACCTAAAATCTAGAAACATGTAGTTAACACCTAAAATATAGAAAATGATTAGAAAACTTTTGATATTTCCAATAGTAAAATTTTAAGGTATGTTTTTACATTTCCATTCCAGTTATGAAATATATATTTATAAGATAAATACCAATAATTAATTTAGACATGCATTAGCTTCCCTGATCTAATAAATAGTTAGAAATGCAACTTAGGACAAAGTAGCTACCCTTCTAAATCTTCAGTTTCTTTTTTTGCAAACAATAATGGTCAACTTTTCTGCAGTGCTTAATATGTGACTAGAATCTTGTTAAGCATTGGACTATTTAATTATTTTAACTGCAAGAGGTGTGCATGTGTGTATGCGTGTGTGAACTGAAACACAGAATAGGTCTGATATTAAGATATTACAATTAAAAAATGATGGAGTTGAAAGTTGAATCTATTCTTGTCTAGATTCATTGCTTATGATCATAATAAGTCCACATGGTTCCCACTGAAAATTATGTATGACAATTCAAAGAAAGAACAAAAATGAAGTGTTTAACATAGTGTCTTGCTTGTATAAAATGCTCAGTTGACATTAGCCACAGTTACAATTATATTAATAGATCTATTATTAATATATGTTATTTATCATATACAATTATATATTAAATGCATAAATATAAAACAAAGCAAAATTTAGTATGATATTTTTAGTGTTCTTTAGATCACCATAAATTTTTAATAATATAATATCATGGAAACTAATATAATCCAGATATAATGCCTGTACCAGAGTTCTAGGAAGTTGAATAAACAAACAAAGAAGCATTCAAAGCAACTCATTAAAATACAAAGAATTAGAATATGCTGGGTCCCAGAGTCCAAAGATATAGAGTGATTGGGTATGTATGGTAGATAGTGGATATGTTTTCATTGAGCAAATATTTACATTAATTAAACAAAAGAAATCAATGTGTTGAAGATCAGTGAAACCATTTACCATTGCCAGAGAAGGTATTTTAAGACATTTCCAAGAGAAAGTTACAATGAAACCTGAGGTGTTGAATTACAATTACAGATATCATTACATTATGGACAGATAAATAGGGTATAGGCAGAGTATATAAGTGTATATAAATATATTCCAAGATATATTTTCAGGTTTTGTCTATATAGTTTGGAATGTGAAGGCAATTAACACTCTAGTAATGAGCATATTGAGAACATTGGTACTGATTTTTAAAGGACATCTGCCATTAAATGTGACCAAGTTTACATGGAAAAAAGTGCAAGATGAGCCTAGAACATTGTTTTGTTCTAGAAAGTAGGAAAATGCACAATGCATTGTGTGAAGATATCAAAAGGCACATTTGTTCCAACCTGCAATTAGAGTTCTTGGGCCCCATTCTCTGCTGCACTAAAGAAAAGGACAAATATTTTAGTTTTTCCCTATGCCATGCACCATTCCATTAATAAATTTTATTAGTGGTATGATAGTCTCCATACAGATCATAAAACATACCCATAGTTTAAACCATAAATTTATCTGTCTCCCATTTAAGTACCTAAAAGTAGATAGTTCAAAGCTATAGTGTTGGGACCCTGGATCTATCAATCACATCACTCTATTGTAGAAGGTTATATTTGAAAAATCATTTCATGTTCCAAGATATCCAGTCATCATACGTTATGATATCTCTAATTCAGTGAAGGAGAAAGAGAAGGAGAATGAGAAGAAGACGAAGACAAAGATGAAGACGAAGACGAAGAAGAAGAAGAAGAAGAAGAAGAAGAAGAAGAAGAAGAAGAAGAAGAAGAAGAAGAAACAGCAGTAGAAGCACCAGAGGAGGAGGAGGAGGAGGAGGAATAAGAGGAAGAAGAAGGGTGAAGAGGAGGAAGAAGAAGGGTTTATGTTTCTTTAATGACATTTTCTACCAGTGACACTTCACACCTACAGGAATTTTCTTGCAAGAGCCTGGTCATATGACCATACACATCTGCCAGGGTGAGTAGGAAACACATATATTTCATGGAATTGTATGCTGAATTAAAAGATACATATTTTATTACTATAAAACAATGATAGAAATTGATATTGGAAGAGTACAAATAACAATATTTACTCCAATAATTATTCTTAATTCATTCACACACTCCTTTGCCCCCAATTAATCTAAATTACTTTCAATACATTCAAATCTATAAGACAGCACTAAATTTCTTTTTCTTGTAAATCTGCTGTCTAGTCTACTCTTACTGGGTTTCTAATTTCTCTATTTATTTGCTGCTCAGATGCCCTTCTGGGATCATCAGTCCTGATTATCCTATTTATTTTATTCAATCAGGTTGGTGGTTTCATTAGGAAATGTTTGTTTTCTATATCATTACAACTTTTCTCATGGGATGATCAAATTCCAAAGAAAAATAATACGTTTTTTAACTGTTTCTAAATGCTATTCTATTCTTATCAAGACATCTATCTTTATTTTTTTATGCTTTTCAGGGGATAGATCTTTGTTTTCTGTCATCGTGCAGGAGGGACAGAATAACCACATATGATAGGGATTACTGTCCCAGTGAAAGGTTTCCTCAGATCTGTCATGTGAAATTAGAGGGAGATGATTGTGAATAAACCAGGAAGCGGTTTTTCACCAGAACCACATGTGCCAATGCCTGGATTTTGAACTTTCTAACCTCCAGACCTTTGAGAAATAAAATTCTATTGTTTAGAAACAGGTCTGTGGTATTCTTTTATAGCCCAAATGGACTAAGAAATTATGGAAATTATGGAAAATAACTAACCAAATATATAAAAATGAACATACCCATATAATTGGAATTTCATGCCAACTGGATTTGAAAAGAACTGTGGTTTAGTAAGTATACTGAATACTGAACTTTTATTCACATCTATGTATCTTTATAAATTAGGATTTTCACCTGTGACAGCCATTAAATGAAATATTGACATAAATTGATCTCGATTTAGATTTTGAGTTATTGTACTGAAAGTTTTAAATACTACTTACATAATAATGGACCTATTCAGTCAAAGTGATTCTCTAAAGTGTATTAAAATAAATAATTGTAAACTATCAACATAGTGATATGAGTGTAAGGAAGACTTTGTTTCATTAAAAATATTATAAATAATCAAATTCTTTACTGCAAAATGGTATATTACATGGCACATGTTAATTTCAGCTTTGGTTAAAAGAAAAAAAAAGTATGTGAAGCCAAAAGTATCCTGAAGCCTTAAGTGTAATGAATAATCTCGAAAGAAGAAGAAACAATTGACGCAAGTTCCATATGTATACAATAACCATATGTATTATACTATTAACTAAATAAGTAAAATTCCTCTCTTTACATTATAGGAATGATTTTTCTAAATTGAAAAAAAAGAAAAGAAAAAAAAGAAAAAAACTTTTTTTAAGAAAAATAAGTCAGAAGTGTGATTTTACTAATAGCTGATTATTCTTGATTTGTTATCCTGAATCTAAAATGAATCTTAAAAGAAATTAAATTTATTATAAGGATTATTTTAGGGGGCATTTCACTTAAATTATTACCTATGATTTCTTTAAGAATTGTTTTTATGAATAAACTATGAGCTCATTTAATTATTATTAAGAATTCTATTAATATTAAAATAATTATTCAGAATCTAATGAATTTTAAAATACAATGTACAATCTCAGTTTGAGGCATAACATGCAAGCCATTCATTTTTCATTAAAATATTTTAATAATATATTGACACATTAATACATGCAAATGTTTCTATTTGAAATACACTTTCATTTTGGACAATTCATCATTTTTTCCTGATGGAATGTTCAACCAAGGTTTTTTGTTTGTTTTTTAAAAATTTATTTTTAGAGAGAGACAGAAGGACAGAAAGAGAGCACGAGGTAGGAAGGGCAGAAGGAGAAGTAGAGAGTGTACAAGCAGGCACCCCACTGAGTGGGGATTCTGAAGCAGGACTCCACGCAGGGCTCTACCCCAGAACCCTGGCCTCATGACCTGAGGCCAAAGCAAGGGTAAGAGGCTGAACTGACTGAGCCATGTAGGTGCCTCTGTACAACCAAGATAAACCATTAAACTCAAAAAGTATCATCCTTCATTAATAAAATAAAAGAAAGCAGAAAATATATATTTTTTAAAAAAATTGCATAATAATACACACACTAAACACTGAATTCGGTGTCTTTTTGATGTTTGTCTAATTATTAACCCTGGAGGGGAAAGAGGTAAGGAACTGTGACATAGTTATTCAAGAAAAGAGAGAATGCAAGTCATCTCAATCTTTCTCTCTAAAAAAGCTGATAATTGAATTTCTAGAAATAAGCTACTAATGATTTGCTAGAACAAGGAATCTCAGAGTTGTTCTATATACCTCTATGACTTTATCCACCAACTGAAAAGCTCCATGAGGTCAAAACGATTTTCATGAAAATACTAAGGCATTATTTGTCTTTTATTTAAATTTTTTATTATGCTGATGCATGCATTTCTCATACAAAAATAATTTTGGTTAAATTTTTAACACTTCAGCATGAATCAAGTCAGGGGCATCAAACTGTATTAGTAGTCATTGCATTTTACACTTCTTGAACTAAGAGGAAAAATACAGCCAGTGCATTTAAGAATGTCCTTGCTAACTGTAATGGTTAAATTTTGTGTCAGCTTATCTAGCTTATAGTGCCAAAGGCATAGACCTTCATCAAACACTAGTCTCAATGTTAACGTCAAGGTATTTTGTAGATGTGATTAACATCTGCAATCATTTGACATTGAAAAAAGTAGATTACCCTCAACAATGCCTTCAGTCAATTGAAAGAAACAGGTTTCCAATAGAAGAAAGAATATTGCATCAAGGCATGAACAGAAATCCTCACTGAGTTTCTAGATCCCTGGCTTGTGTAACGGAATTTGAATTCAAGAATGCAAACATCAACTCTTATCTGAGTTTCCAGCCTAATAGCCTCCTATACAGATTTTGCACTTGCCAGTCTCATAAATATATGAGCCAATTCCTTAAAGTAAATACATATAAGTATATAAATATAAATTTAATATAAATATAAATATATATAAATGTGTGTGTGCATGTGTGTTTGTGGGGTTTTTGTTGGTTGGTTTGTTTGTTTTTGTCTAGGGAACACTGACTGCTACAAATTTTGCTACAGAGATGGGTTTCAGAGGGACAGAATCTTAAGGATGAGTTCTCTGAATTAGTTCTGGGGTTTGTGAAATTGACTCACTCATCTGGTTCTAATTAAAGATACTAATTATTCTATATCCAGTGGCAAAGAAGGCACTCATCATCCATGACAAGAGGTAGCAGTAGAGATATGCAAATTATCACTGTTAGATACTCCTAACCAAATAGTTACAAGAGGAAAGGTTCTGAGTGACCATGTATTTGCTATCATAAAACATTTTATCAAATTAATGAGTGTAATGAGATTTGCTCGTTGCTCCTAATGCTGTACAAAGTACAGAAACAGAATGAGCTCAGGGCTTTAAATTCCCTGCATGAATGGCCTGGAAGTATCTATGTCTTCCCTGAACGAAACCCTTATCTCCCGTATTCACAAAGATGAGATTTCTAAAATCAAACCCAGAGCTTCATCCTGTGAGTGGTTGAATTACAGCCACAAATCGAATTCTCAACCTCACAGCGTATATGTTATTATGTAAAAGCATTGATTGGAAGGGGATCAGAATGGGACATATGAGGAGGTCTTGGCATAGCTGGAGACAATAACCTGTACATACATTCTGCCAACTTCACGCCTGAGGAGGCTGACTAAGAAAGCTGTAATGTCTTCCTTTTAGGTAGTTATCTGGGAAGATACTGGCTATATTCTTGTCAGGATCCACCCTTGCTACTCCTCTTTGCTTCAAAACTTTTAACGAGCTACATTAAAGTATCAGTGGGGCTTAAAGATGAGGTACAAAATGTGACCTATGAGGAGATCTACTATACTCCAAAAGAATTACATGAATACTCCAATTTATACAGGCATAAATTCTGAAGATAGGGTGATAAATATATATCAAGAGTCTAGGATAATGACAGAAGGAACATTATTTTGAATCTAACTAAATTGTTGACATGGACCCACTCTACAGAGATTTTGGATCCAGTGTTAGAGTTTGAAGGGTTGGAAAAGTCTCTGTTTATCTCACTGACTTGCTGAAATATGGACCAAAAAAAAGTGGCCTACAATAAATTATGTTGAAAAGCCCTAACTACCTTGTATTTTGTAGAAGAAAGTATGAAAAATTTAGGGAGATTTGAATGTTAGAGTGGATTTATCACTAAGACCTGTTCGCCCACTCAAGGGTAAATACCTTTTACCATATCTGTGAAAGATATACCTGTGAGGGGAGACTGAGCATATTTGAAGAGTTCTGTAGGTCTTCTTTTCTATCAATCAGAGACTGCCACCACTGAACTGAGACTCTTAAATTCAATGGGAATAATTAGATGCCAAGAGGTCAAGTGACAACATTTAATTGCAAAAGACAAGGTGGATATGGTTACTGTAATTAACAGAAAGGCCAAGTGGTAAACAGGTAAGTCTGACTTGCAAAAACCATGGTGTCCCTAGAATAGAAGCAGAGGGGCAGTCCTTTAAACCCTTATTTGATCTGTATAAGTAGAAGAGTTCCAGGTCAGGTAAATCAAAATTTAATCTTATTTACCAAGACAAAGAATCATAGCTTCTCAAACAATTCCCACACTGGAGCCTGTTTATGAGCCTAGAACCACTTGAAAGAAGGAGAGCTAGGTCTCTTAAAGTAAGGACCCCAGTACACTGCTAAAAATATATGCTGTTAATCTCTCTCTCAAATTCCCCAAAGGGACCAATTGCCAAAGTGATTGAGTTTTGTGGAAGAAGGAATAATTAGTCTTTCAGGGGATTGCTGGACACTTGCTTTGAATGGACGCTTTTTCAAGGAGACTCAAAATATTCCTGTGGCCCACAAGAGTCAGAGAAAATGCTTATGGCACTCAACAGAGTTTTATCTCAGTTTCATTTCAAAGTAGAACCAGTGGCTCCTTAAACACACCTTTTGGTTATTTCTCCAGGTCCAAAATGTGTAATTAAAATAAACATTGGCAGAATCACAGGACTGATTCCTTCACCTGTCAAATGAAGGCAATTGTGCAAAGTCTAAAAGGAAGCCACTAGAACCACCTTTACTTAGGAAAACAGTAACCCCAAAGCAACACCATATTACTATAAAGGATTGCAGATTAGTGCCACGAGCAAGGTTTTGAAGGATACAGGGGTAGTATTCCTATGGCTTCTTTCCATTCAATGTACCTATTTGCCTGCACAATGGATAGTTGTGTAAAGGGAGAGAATGAAATGAAGTAAGAGAAGTATGTTGAGCAAATACTATGAGTGTGTAATTTTTCTATTGCTACATATTAAATCATGGCCAGTTTAGCAACTTAAAACAACATATATTTTTCATCTCACAGTTTGTATGCATGAGCAGTCAGTATATTTTTATTACTCTCTGTTCAAGGTCACATCATACTGAAATCAAGATGTAAGCTAGGGATGTGATCTCATCTGAGACTCAGAGTCCTTTATGATCCTTACTGGTTATTGGAAGAATTTAATTCCTTTTGGTTGTGGGAATGAGGGTAGTGCTTCCTTCTAACCATCAGCTGGAGGATGTTCTGGGCTCCTAGAAACCTTCAAAAATTCCTGCCACATGTCCCTCCCCACATATCTTGGCAGATTGTTCTTTCAAGGCCAGTAGAAGGATCTCTATCTCCCTTCAATTCTCTCTGACATTTTTTTAAAGTCTCATCCAGGAAAATGTCCATTTTGAGTAACTGAAAGTCAAAAAATTAGGGACCTAAATCACTTCTTCAAAATCTCCTTGTCATATAAATTGGTGTGATTATGCTAGGGATGGCCCATCATATTCACAAACCAATTTACAACAAATAGGAGGGGATATGTGCATCAGGAAATAGGAATCTCAAGGCTTCCTAGGAGCTGCCTATCACAAAGACTTTGGGTGCTGGGCTGAGTTTTTAAAATAAAATGCGTAAGTAATAGCAATTTATCATTTAGAAGTAGATAGGAATAGAATAAAAATAAAGAGAGTGTGCTCTAGCAGTGTTCTGAAGACAAATTTGGAAATGTAAAATACCTGAGACATTTAGTTTAGATTGGTTTATTAAATTAATAAATTATTAATTAGAAAATCCTTGAAATGAATAAAGTAATGTTAACCAAAATTAAGATTATTTGCCTTGGGTCACCTGAGTGTCTCAGTCAATTCAACATTTGACTCTTGGTTTTGGCTCAGGTCATGATCTCAGGGTTGTGAGTTCAAGCCCCCTGTCAGGCTCTACACACAGTGGAGAGTCTCTCTCTCTCTTTCCCTCTACTGCTTCCTAGCCCTCTGCTCACACACTTTCTCTCTCTCCCTCTCTCTTTCAAATAAGTAAATAAATCTTTAGTAAAGATTATTTATTTCATGTAATGAACAATCATGTAAATTAATTAAAGAATTTCAAAGCATTAATAATAAAATGTGTGAATAAAGGAAAAGAATGAAAGCTAAAGTTACCCAAGCCTGAGTAAGAAGAACATCTAGAAAGGAATTCTAATTTCAGGGGATAGAGTTCCAGGTAAGAGACTTGGTGTACTAATTTTCTATGGATGATATAAAAATTACCATAAATTATGAATTACAACAAAATACATTTATTTCATGGTTTCAAATACAAAATGTCAAAAATCCAAAATGGGTCACGCTAGGCTAAAATCAAAGTGTCCATCCAATTGTGTTCATTCTGGAGGCTCTCTGGGAGGATATATTCTGTTTTCCAGCTTTTTTAGGTACCCACATTCCATGGCTTGTGGTTCTCTTCATCCATCTTCAGAGTCAACAATGATATTTTGATGTTTTTGATATAGTAATATCAATTTATTCTGACCTCTTCTTCTAATTCTCTCTTTAAATTTAAATGATCCCTATAATTATATTGAGTTCCCTTGAAAAAATGCAAATAATCTCATCACAAAGTCAGCTGATTAACAATCTGGATTTCATCTATAACCTTAATTCCCCTCTTACCTATAAAATAGCAGTCATAGCTTCAGGGAATTAAGATGTGACATCTTTGCAAGTCCATTCTTCTTCTTTATTTTTTTTTTGATTTAAAATACTTTATTGCTAAAAAATATGCTAACAATCATCTGAGCTTTCAGTGGGTTATGATCACTGATCACAGATCACCATAACAAATACAATAATAATGTAAAAGTCTTAAATATTATAAGAATTAACAAAATGTGATAGAGACATAAAATGAGCAAAAGCTGTTGGAAAATGATACCAACAGACCTGTTTGATTCAGGGGTGTCCTAAACCTTCAATTAATAATAATGAAAAAAAGTTATGTCTGCAAAGCACAATCAAGGAAAGCACAATAAAATGAAGTATGCCTGTACTTCCAAATTCCAATAGCATTAATAAAATTCTAATCCAGAGTAGGGGGAGAATATTGTCATATGTCCAATCAGCATTTTCCAATTAAAATATATGTATAATAGGCTTATTTCTTGTACCCAAGGTTGTAAAACTTTTATTCATTACCAAGCACAACAAATGTACTGAGTCTGACTTATACCTACATGATTCGTTACAGAAACAAACAAACAAAAAATCTTATAATAAACTTCTCAGATTTAAGATTTTCCAATATTCATGCTAAATAATTGGGAAGAATTTCAAGAATTTCCTGTTCATCTAGGTCTTTTTGTGTTTGTATGTGTCTCTTGGCCTTCTTCTTCTTCTTCTTCTTCTTCTTCTTCTTCTTCTTCTTCTTCTTCTTCTTCTTCTTCTTCTTCTTCTTCTCCTCCTCCTCCTCCTTCTTCTTTTTAATTAGGTGTGTCCATTATTCTGCCTGTCACACATAGATAGAGGAAAAGGCATTCAAATTATGAATGTTTTAGGTTATTACACTTATTTTAGTTTCTTTAATAAAGTACACATTTTCCATTTTATCCCCCCAAAACAACGAACTACAGTGGCACTGAGGTAGTCTGGTTGACTTGTTTTGTTTCTATTTTAGTAGATCCAATATTTACCCTAGATAAACCATTATAATATCCATTCCTTAATATTAAAATCCAATGAAAAAGAAAACACTACAAGGCTTAATTATTGAGTCCTGAATGGGAGAATAAACTCCAACCCCAGTATTCAGTGGCCTTCAACAAATTATCTGATCTTTTTCATTGTTCTCACAGAATCCTTATTTAAGCAGTCAAGTTTGTTTCATATCTAACTTAGATTTTTTTTTTGTTAGTACAACTAGTATTTATTTTTTTTATTTATTTTTTATTTTTTTATTTTTTATAAACATATATTTTTATCCCCAGGGGTACAGGTCTGTGAATCACCAGGTTTACACACTTCACAGCACTCACCATAGCACATGCCCTCCCCAGTGTCCATAATCCCAACCCCTTCTCCCAAACCCCCTCCCCCCGGCAACCCTCAGTTTGTTTTGTGAGCTTAAGAGTCACTTATGGTTTGTCTCCCTCCCAATCCCATCTTGTTTCATTTATTCTTCTTCTACCCACTTAAGCCTCCATGTTGCATCACCACTTCCTCATATCAGGGAGATCATATGATAGTTGTCTTTCTCTGCTTGACTTATTTCGCTAAGCATGATACGCTCTAGTTCCATCCATGTTGTTGCAAATGGCAAGATTTCATTTCTTTTGATGGCTGCATAGTATTCCATTGTGTATATATACCACATCTTCTTGATCCATTCATCTGTTGATGGACATCTAGGTTCTTTCCATAGTTTGGCTATTGTGGACATTGCTGCTATAAACATTCGGGTGCATGTGCCCCTTTGGATCACTACATTTGTATCTTTAGGGTAAATACCCAATAGTGCAATTGCTGGGTCATAGGGCAGTTCTATTTTCAACATTTTGAGGAACCTCCATGCTGTTTTCCAGAGTGGCTGCAACAGCTTGCATTCCCACCAACAGTGTAGGAGGGTTCCCCTTTCTCCGCATCCTCGCCAGCATCTGTCATTTCCTGACTTGTTGATTTTAGCCATTCTGACTGGTGTGAGGTGATATCTCATTGTGGTTTTGATTTGTATTTCCCTGATGCCGAGTGATATGGAGCACTTTTTCATGTGTCTGTTCGCGATCTGGATGTCTTCTTTGCAGAAATGTCTGTTCATGTCCTCTGCCCATTTCTTGATTGGATTATTTGTTCTTTGGGTGTTGAGTTTGCTAAGTTCTTTATAGATTCTGGACACTAGTCCTTTATCTGATATGTCGTTTGCAAATATCTTCTCCCATTCTGTCAGTTGTCTTTTGATTTTGTTAACTGTTTCCTTTGCTGTGCAAAAGCTTTTGATCTTGATGAAATCCCAGTAGTTCATTTTTTCCCTTGCTTCCCTTGCCTTTTGCATTGTTCCTAGGAAGATGTTGCTGCGGCAGAGGTCGAAGAGGTTGCTGCCCGTGTTCTCCTCAAGGATTTTGATGGATTCCTTTCGTACATTGAGGTCCTTCATCCATTTTGAGTCTATTTTTGTGTGTGGTGTAAGGAAATGGTCCAATTTCATTTTTCTGCATGTGGCTGTCCAATTTTCCCAGCACCATTTATTGAAAAGGCTGTCTTTTTTCCATTGGACATTCTTTCCTGCTTTGTCGAAGATTAGTTGACCATAGATTTGAGGGTCTATTTCTGGGCTCTCTATTCTGTTCCATTGATCTATGTGTCTGTTTTTGTGCCAGTACCATGCTGTCTTGATGATGACAGCTTTGTAATAGAGCTTGAAGTCCGGAATTGTGATGCCACCAACGTTGGCTTTCTTTTTCAATATCCCTTTGGCTATTCGAGGTCTTTTCTGGTTCCATATAAATTTTAGCATTATTTGTTCCATTTCTTTGAAAAAGATGGATGGTACTTTGATAGGAATTGCATTAAATGTGTAGATTGCTTTAGGTAGCATAGACATTTTCACAATATTTATTCTTCCAATCCAGGAGCATGGAACATTTTTCCATTTCTTTGTGTCTTCCTCAATTTCTTTCATGAGTACTTTATAGTTTTCTGAGTATAGATTCTGTGTCTCTTTGGTTAGGTTTATTCCTAGGTATCTTATGGTTTTGGATGCAATTGTAAATGGGATTGACTCCTTAATATCTCTTTCTTCTGTCTTGCTGTTGGTGTAGAGAAATGCAACTGATTTCTGTGCATTGATTTTATATCCTGACACTTTACTGAATTCCTGTATAAGTTCTAGCAGTTTTGGAGTGGAGTCTTTTGGGTTTTCCACATATAGTATCATATCATCTGCGAAGAGTGATAATTTGACTTCTTCTTTGCCGATTTGGATGCCTTTAATTTCCTTTTGTTGTCTGATTGCTGAGGCTAGAACCTCTAGTACGATGTTGAATAGCAGTGGTGATAATGGACATCCCTGCCGTGTTCCTGACCTTAGCGGAAAAGCTTTCAGTTTTTCTCCATTGAGAATGATATTTGCGGTGGGTTTTTCATAGATGGCTTTGATGATATTGAGGTATGTGCCCTCTATCCCTACACTTTGAAGAGTTTTGATCAGGAAGGGATGTTGTACTTTGTCAAATGCTTTTTCAGCATCTATTGAGAGTATCATATGGTTCTTGTTCTTTCTTTTATTGATGTGTTGTATCACATTGACTGATTTGCGGATGTTGAACCAACCTTGCAGCCCTGGAATAAATCCCACTTGGTCGTGGTGAATAATCTTTTTAATGTACTGTTGAATCCTATTGGCTAGTATTTTGTTGAGTATTTTCGCATCTGTGTTCATCAAGGATATCGGTCTATAGCTCTCTTTTTTGGTGGGATCCTTGTCTGGTTTTGGGATCAAGGTGATGCTGGCTTCATAAAATGAGTTTGGAAGTTTTCCTTCCATTTCTATTTTTTGGAACAGTTTCAGGAGAATAGGAATTAGTTCTTCTTTAAATGTTTGGTAGAATTCCCCCGGGAAGCCGTCTGGCCCTGGGCTTTTGTTTGTTTGGAGATTTTTAATGACTGTTTCAATCTCCTTACTGGTTATGGGTCTGTTCAGGTTTTCTATTTCTTCCTGGTTCAGTTGTGGTAGTTTATATGTTTCTAGGAATGCATCCATTTCTTCTAGATTGTCAAATTTATTGCCATAGAGTTGCTCATAGTATGTTCTTATAATAGTTTGTATTTCTTTGGTGTTAGTTGTGATCTCTCCTCTTTCATTCATGATTTTATTTATTTGGGTCCTTTCTCTTTTCTTTTTGATAAGTCGGGCCAGGGGTCTATCAATTTTATTAATTCTTTCAAAGAACCAGCTCCTAGTTTCGTTGATTTGTTCTATTGTTTTTTGGGTTTCTATTTCATTGATTTCTGCTCTGATCTTTATGATTTCTCTTCTCCTGCTGGGCTTAGGGTTTCTTTCTTGTTCTTTCTCCAGCTCCTTTAGGTGTAGGGTTAGGTTGTGTACCTGAGACCTTTCCTGTTTCTTGAGAAAGGCTTGTACCGCTATATATTTTCCTCTCAGGACTGCCTTTGTTGTGTCCCACAGATTTTGAACCGTTGTATTTTCATTATCACTTGTTTCCATGATTTTTTTCAATTCTTCTTTAATTTCCCGGTTGACCCATTCATTCTTTAGAAGGATACTGTTTAGTCTCCATGTATTTGGGTTCTTTCCAAACTTCCTTTTGTGGTTGAGTTCTAGCTTTAGAGCATTGTGGTCTGAAAATATGCAGGGAATGATCCCAATCTTTTGATACCGGTTGAGTCCTGATTTAGGACCGAGGATGTGATCTATTCTGGAGAATGTTCCATGTGCACTAGAGAAGAATGTGTATTCTGTTGCTTTGGGATGAAATGCTCTGAATATATCTGTGATGTCCATCTGGTCCAGTGTGTCGTTTAAGGCCTTTATTTCCTTGCTGATGTTTTGCTTGGATGACCTGTCTATTTCAGTGAGGGGAGTGTTAAAGTCCCCTACTATTATTGTATTATTGTTGATGTGTTTCTTTGATTTTGTTATTAATTGGTTTATATAGTTGGCTGCTCCCACATTGGGGGCATAGATATTTAAAATTGTTAAATCTTCTTGTTGGACAAACCCTTTGAGTATGATATAGTGTCCTTCCTCATCTCTTATTATAGTCTTTGGCTTAAAATCTAATTGATCTGATATAAGGATTGCCACTCCTGCTTTCTTCTGATGTCCATTAGCATGGTAAATTCTTTTCCACCCCCTCACTTTAAATCTGGAGGTGTCTTCGGGCTTAAAATGTGTTTCTTGGAGGCAACATATAGATGGGTTTTGTTTTTTAATCCATTCTGATACCCTGTGTCTTTTGACAGGGGCATTTAGCCCATTCACATTCCGGGTAAGTATTGAGAGATATGAATTTAGTGCCATTGTATTGCCTATAAGGTGACTGTTACTGTATATGGTCTCTGTTCCTTTCTGATCTACCACTTGTAGGCTCTCTCTTTGCTTAGAGGACCCCTTTCAATATTTCCTGTAGAGCTGGTTTGGTATTTGCAAATTCTTTCAGTTGTTGTTTGTCCTGGAAGCTTTTAATCTCTCCTTCTATTTTCAATGATAGCCTAGCTGGATATAGTATTCTTGGCTGCATGTTTTTCTCGTTTAGTGCTCTGAAAATATCATGCCAGCTCTTTCTGGCCTGCCAGGTCTCTGTGGATAAGTCAGCTGCCAATCTAATATTTTTACCATTGTATGTTACAGACTTCTTTTCCCGGGCTGCTTTCAGGATTTTCTCTTTGTCACTGAGACTTGTAAATTTTACTATTAGGTGACGGGGTGTGGGCCTATTCTTATTGATTTTGAGGGGCGTTCTCTGAACCTCCTGAATTTGGATGCTCGTTCCCTTTGCCATATTGGGGAAATTCTCCCCAATAATTCTCTCCAGTATACCTTCTGCTCCCCTCTCTCTTTCTTCTTCTTCTGGAATCCCAATTATTCTAATGTTGTTTCGTCTTATGGTGTCACTTATCTCTCGAATTCTCCCCTCGTGGTCCAGTAGCTGTTTGTCCCTCTTTTGCTCTGATTCTTTATTCTCTGTCATTTGATCTTCTATATCACTAATTCTTTCTTCTGCCTCATTTATCCTAGCAGTTAGAGCCTCCATTTTTGATTGCACCTCATTAATAGCTTTTTTGATTTCACCTTGGTTAGATTTTAGTTCTTTTATTTCTCCAGAAAGGGCTTTTATATCTCTCGAGAGGGTTTCTCTAATATCTTCCATGCCTTTTTCGAGCCCGGCTAGAACCTTGAGAATTGTCATTCTGAACTCTAGATCTGACATATTACCGATGTCTGTATTGATTAGGTCCCTAGCCTTCGGTACTGCCTCTTGTTCTTTTTTTTGTGTTGAATTTTTATGTCTTGTCATTTTGTCCAGATAAGAGTAAATGAAGGGGCAAGTAAAATGCTAAAAGGGTGGCAACAACCCCAGGAAAATATGCTTTAACCAAATTAGAAGAGATCCAAAATCGTGAGTGGGGAGAAAGGGGATAAAAAGAGGTTCAAAAAGGAAGAAAGAAAAGAAAAAAAACAAAAAACAAAAAGAAAAGAAAAAAAAAAGAAAAGAAAAGAAAAGAATTTTTAAAAAAAGAAAACACCTAAGAAAAATGTAAAAAAGAAAAAATATATATATTAGATAAACTAGTAAAAAATCGTTAAAAAAGAAAAAGGTAACAGTTAAAAAAAAAATTTTACCCGAAGGCGAGAAAAAAAAAAATGAAAAAGAAAAAATTAAATTAACTGCAAGACTAAAAAAAATCACAGGAAAAAAGCCATGAGTTCCGTGTTTGGCTTTCTCCTCCTCTGGAATTCTGCTGCTCTCCTTGGTATTGAAACCGCACTCCTTGGTAGGTGAACTTGGTCTCGGCTGGATTTCTTGTTGATCTTCTGGGGGAGGGGCCTGGTGTAGTGATTCTCAAGTGTATTTGCCCCAGGCGGAATTACACCGCCCTTACCCGGGGCCGGGGTGAGTAATCTGCTCGGGTTTGCTTTCAGGAGCTTTTGTTCCCTGAGCGCTTTCCGTAGAGTTCCGGAGGACGGGAATACAAATGGCGGCCTCCTGGTCTCCGGCCCGGAGGAGCCGAGAGCCCAGGGCCCCACTCCTCAGTGCGCCCTCAGAGAACAGCGCCCAGTTACTCCCGTCTGCCTGACCTCCGGCCGCGCTCCGAGCTCACCGAGCCTGCGACCGGTTCAAGGTAACACGGAGCTGCGAGCTTACTGTCGGCTCTGCCTCTGTAGCCGGCTTTCCTGTTCCAATACCCGCAAGCTCTGCGACACTCAGACACCCCCGATCCTTCTGTGACCCTGCGGGACCTGAGGCCACGCTGACCCCGCGTGGGCTTCGCCCCGGTTTAGCCTCTGGAGCGATGTCCCTCAGCGGAACAGACTTTTAAAAGTCCTGATTTTGTGCACGGTTGCTCCGCTGCTTGCCGGGAGCCGGCCCCTCCCCCCGGGGTCTATCTTCCCGTCGCTTTGGATTCACTTCTCCGCCGGTCCTACCTTTCAGAAAGTGGTTGTTTTTCTGTTTCCAGAATTGCTGTTCTTCTTCTCTTCGATCTGCCGATGGATTTTCAGGTGTTTGCAATCTTTAGATAAGCTATCTAGCTGATCTCCGGCTAGCTGAAGCAGTCTCAGCTTGCTACTTCTCCGCCATCTTGACTCAGTACCCTAACTTAGATTTTTTCATTTATTTTTAATAATTGAAGTGTTGTAGCTGCAGCCTTATATTTTGTCAACACAGGGATATTTTTGTGTAACTTTGAGAGTAAAGTGTTCAACTCTGAGCAATGTCTGTGGGCACCACAGACCATAGCAGGTGAATTTTTAATTTTTGTTTTTATTTTTGCATATGAACAATTCCACACTAGTTCCTCATTAACATTAATTGTTTCTGCAAGGTCAAAAGGAAGACAGTCAACTCTAATTATAGCTATTGTAGACTAGAAGTGATGTGTTACTAAATAACTCCTAACATCCTCAATTTTGTTTTTATAGGTTTTATTGGAAATGAGAAAAATGCATGTATCTCCAAAAGCACCAAATTAAAGAATTTGAAATGTACATGGATTGCATTCATTTTAAGTAAAAAGTGAGAACACCTTTCCTTACTATCAAAATGATTTTACTACTATTATTTCTCATATTATTAAGGAACTAGAGAAAAAAACATTGTGTAGTAAATTTCAGGGGACTTACTCTTTTTGTATCAAGAACTGGAAATCCATTTTTGTATCAGGCCTTTTTGTATCAAGAACTGGAAATCCATTTTTTAAATATTTGAGAGATATATTATTTATTATATTTACATATGGGAACCTCTTAGAGCATTCCTTAGGAATTCAGAAAGATAAACAATGAAGGATCATAGGGACAAAAACTAGAAGAGCTCCAAAGATCAGTTAATTCTCTACTCCACATTTTTTTCCCTCTTTCTACTTTTCTCACCCTCATTCCCATTATTTCCTCTTTCCTTTCTTCCCCTGTTCCCTTATCTCTTTTCTTTTCTTCCTCCTCCTTTTTCTCTGATTCTTTACTTCTATAATTCATATAAATGCAAACTCTTAAACCCATCCAGAATCTGCTTACTTTTATTTCATGCATGGTCCATAGTAGCTCCAGACTGCAACATACAGCTGCTTTGAATACATTCATTTATTCAGTATTGTTGTGTATCTATTACATACTTTTCATTACTAAATGGATTTAGTATCAATCAATAAAGCAAGAATAGGGTCCAATTCTTGTGCATCTTATATTATAATGAAGAAAGACAGCCAGTAAATAATAAACCATGAAAATTTAATCATGTACTATATTAGGATGTAGTAAGAATTATGAAAAATAAAAAGACTAAGGTACCCAAAAATGAATTCAGAAATAAGTGACAATTTTAAATCAAGTGATTAGGAAAATTACATTTCATTGTCAGTTTATTTGTGTGTTTCTTGACTTTAAATCCCCAAGGGGGAAAATGTGATTGACCTAACTCATGTTACAATATATTTCCATTTTATGTTCAGATAGTTGGATAGTGTATGTGGTATTTTCCAAGCAGTCATGCTTCTCCATTAAATCTGTAGAGTATGATTTGTTTACCACAATAAAATACTAAACCGATATGTCCTAATAAATTTATTCTTTAGGTGAAGATTATATCAAATATCATTGGTCTATTTTCCAAGAGGTCAAATTTCAGCATATTTACAAGATTACACCAGGCCACCTGTTTTCTAGACCCACACCCACCATTCTGCCCAAGCTTCACCTCTAAATGAATCACTGGATAGCTGCATAATTAGTTACTGTTCAGGGATTAAAAGCTCCACTCTTCAGCACCCTCCATACTATCTGGTTCATTGGTAAATACTGTCCTCAGCTCAATAGAAAACTTACCAGAATGGTAAACACACCCTAAAAACAAGGAACAGGGCATTGTAGTCAGTTTCCCATACATGCAGTCATGAGCTGACACAGGTTCAGGTTATATACATGGTAGATTTAGAGAATGTTTATAAGCCAACAAGAATTCAATTTTCTTTCTACAAGGAAATCAATATGGAACATTCTAATAGTCATTACTAAATGACAAATACAAGAGAAATATCTAAGAGTACTATTTTCTTGCACTGATATGGTCACATAAGGCTATCATGATGACATCATTCTCTGGGGATTGAAATTTATTAGTGATAATTTTTTTATAAAGTGACCATCTGTCAATCTTCCTGTTTCCTTATTTATCCATTTGACCATCACCATTACCTGCTATGGTTAGACTTTCTGCTTTATCAGGTGTACTGTTTACCCACAGAGCAGGTAATAATGGCACACTTGTTAGTTTACTCAGTCATATACTCAAGCAGATGTCATAGAGTCTGACTGTCCCTGATGCTTGATAATGGAGCTACATTCATAGCTTTCCCTAAGTTAGCTAGATGGGGTAAATAATTATCCATCCCCAAGTGCCTATGGAATTATACACTGTAAGATCCAATGATATTGCATCTTTTGCATTAATATAAGCCTCTTTGGGTTCATATAAATTTAAATGTTGTCTAAGACTACTGAATGAGGAAAAAGAAAGTTGTTATGTGGGAAAGAGATTTAGTTTTATATTTGCATACTCTCCTATTCCTTTATTCACACTTCCTGATTCTAGAAAGTTTTTAGAGTAGTACTCTCTCTATATATATTTCCTCCTTTTTCAATTTAAGTTATGCACTTTAACCATGCCTTTTTATCACCTATTTTGAACAACAAACATTTTATTATCTCTGGATAATAAAGGATAAAGAAAATAATTCAATAATGTCTCTTTGTCCATTTCTTCACATTGGTAACATTGAATGTATTCTTCGATCAGAAGAAATATCTTCGGTTAGAGGGCAAATATATATATATATGTATATATATATAGGAATACATGAATGTATATATATATATATATATATATATATATTCATGTATTCCTATATATTCATATATCTAATGAAATGATATGTCTTATTTAATCCTGCAAACCTAGGACCTAACACAGTATCTTGCATTTACTCAGTACTTAAAGAATGACTTTTTTCTACTTGAATCAAAATAACCATTTTAACAGATTAATTTTGGAATCACCATTTTGCTGGGGTGGTGGAGATGAGAGGATATCACAAAACTGTATGCCTTTTCGATAATCTACACTTTATAGAAACTTTCTCCTTAACTACTCCACCTCCCATGAATGCCTAAGCATGGCTCTTTCTGTTCTGAGCCAAAACAGTGCTTGATGTACTAATAAAGATGTGCTGAGCTGTATAAAACCTAAGTTGAGTTGTCAAACTGAAGAGCACATGCCACCTGCTGTCTCCTGTGTACTCAGGATTTAAACTATGTTCTGTCCACAGCAAAACAGTCTTCAAAAGGAATATATTACCATATTGGAGGCAACATTGCATTTCTGGCATGTTGTTGCCTTTCTTTATTGAAACAAAAAGCCTCTGTATTTTCTTTATTAAAAAAAATAATAGTTTAAAGAAAACTGAAGTGAATACTGAAATTTTGGAAATTATCATCTCTAAAACTTGTAAAAACCCTTTATTTATAATTGTCATAATACTAATATTAAACCATGTGAATTTATTAACGATGTCTATAAATAATAAAAATTATACTGTTAAATTAATTATGAATTAAAATGTGATATTAATATATGAGCATTATATATATATTGTATATATTATATGTACTTATTTATATACACAGGCATACATTACATTTTGCATATATTTAATCTCATGTTAAGATGTATGTAGTATATATAAATATGTAAGTATGGACATATATTTAAATAGATATATTTAACTCTTGTCCTAGTTAGATAACATTGTTAATGATTCTGTTTGAATTTCATTCAGGCTAAAAATAATAGAGTACCTCAAAGATTTCTCTTTGCAAAAGGCCATGAAAAAATGGTAGTTTGAGGAGGGAAGGTGACTTCATCATAAAAATTGGATTGACGTTGAATGAAGCCACACATACAAGAAGAAAGGAGAGGTAGGTACAAAGTTTGGAGCATTTTTTCTTCTTTCTCTTAGGTATATTCTCTAGAAGTATTGTACTAAAATAGAGATTCTTACTCAAGTTATTACCAAGAGAATGTGCTCATATGAAACTGTTCAGAACAGAGTAGAGATAGTATTTGGGATGTGAATGAGCAAACCAAGGCATCAGCTAAGTCCAGCTTTATCCTGATTCCCGGAAGAGTTTAAGAACATAAAGGGCATCAACTAAATCAACTAAATGTTTTGACTCAGGGCACAGACATTTTTACATGCTTCCATTATTCACTGACAAGAGCTATCCCCTTTCAGGAGTGGCATAGCTCCAAGAAACTTTGGTAAAGCAGCTCCAGGTAACTCAGCATACCTTCTGTGGACCAGTCCAGCTGTAAGCAGTTTGCAGACAATGACACCCACATAGGCCTGTAGTTGGGGGCATAAGTCCCAAAAAGGAAATCTCAGTAGGCATCAAACTAATTGACTACCTTATTCTAGGCTAATGTTGAATAATACCCATCACTTATGACAACATATGCCATGCCAAAATTTTCCTCTAAAAATAATCTTTCTTGACTCCAGTCCCAGGTTCATCCCTCTTTTGTGGTTTCTAGATGTCAGAATTTTATCATTATTATCTCTTTATCATTTCTCTTCCATTCCTACTTCAGATATGCAAAGGCAGCAAAATGAATAGCTGTGAACAACTGAAATGTAAGAAGGCTCAAAGTAGAGAAGTCAACCTTTCCTCTAATAGGACAGGCTGCAGATATCCTATACTGGGGATGGGAAGCAACTTTGGCTTGGGAAATTCAGTTTGGATATCATAATTGTCTGTGAGTTTTGTTTTGTTTTCCATTTTATATTATAATGGACTTTATTCTTTAGATGAGTGTTAAATTTATTTTTAAAAAACTGAGTAGTCCCAATAGTTTATTTTTGTTTATGTTTCCCTTGCCTCAGGAGACACATTTAGAAGTAAGCTGCTACGGCCAGAGTCAAAGAGGTTACTGGCTACGTTCTCCACTAGGATTTTTAGAATTTCAGGTCTCACATTTAGGTCTTTCATCCATTTCTGTGTGTGTGTGTGTGTGTGTGTGTGTGTGTGTATTGTATAAGAGAAGTGTCCACCTTCATTCTTTTGCACGCTTCTATCCAGTTTTTCCAATACATTTGTTGAAGAGACTTTTTCGCATTGTATATTCTTGCCTCATTTGTCAGGGATTAATTGACCATATAGTTGTGGATCCATTTCTTAGTTTTCTATTCTCCTCCATTAATCTTGTGTCTATTTTTATGCCAAAAGCATACTCTTTTGGGTACTACAGTTTTGTAATATATAATTTGAAGTCAAGAATTATGATGTCCCCAGCTTTGATGGTATAGAGACCTCCCCTTATCTATCACCCCCGAGTTTCTCCTATTGTTAACATCTTATATTAGCATGATGCATTTGCTATGGTCAATGAAAAAATGAACCAATATTGTTAGATTATTTATTAACTAAGGTCCATAACTTATTGAAAGTTCCTTGATTCTACATTTTTTTTTCTATCCCATGATATCACTATGTCTTCTTGAAGACATTTGTCATTTCTTCTTAGGCTCCATTTGTCTATAACAGTTTCTTAAAATTTTTTTTCCTTTTTGATGACTTTGAAATTTTTGAGGAGTACTGGACAGTTTTGTTTTTTGTGGTTTTTTTTTTGTGTGTGTGTGTGTTTTTATTTGTAAGATGCTCCTACAGAATCAGAACTTTTCCACTGTTTTTGTCATAATTAGGCTAGGGTTATGGCTTATGAAGAGAAAGACTACAAAGGTGAATTGACATTTTAATCTTATCATATAAAGGGTAAATACTATCAATATGATTCAGCTTAGTTGATGTTGACCTTGATCTCTTGACTGATGTAGTGTTTGTCAGCTTTCTCTACTATTAAAGTATTATTTTTTCATTATTTTGATCTTGTACTCTTTTGAAGGAAGTCATTATGCACGATTCACCCTAAAGGAGAAGGAGCTATGACACCCCTCACTGAAGCCAGAATATTCGCATAAATTATGTAGAATGCTGCATGAATTTTTTTATTCTTATCCATTTATTTTTTCAGTCATTTATTTATATTAGTATGGACTTATAGGTATTCATTTTATATTTTGGCTTGCAATCCAATACTAATTTATATATTTTTTGCATGAATTTTTCCAGTTTTAACTATTGGGGAATTCTAATGTGTCTCCTTGATCTACCTTCATCTATATGGTATTTGTCACTTTTTCTTCCTTTCTCCCTCTACACTCTTCTCTTCTCCTTATATTTCCTAAATTTATGACTCTACAATATGCTCCAGACTCATCATATATGTCGGACAATCCAACACTGGACTCATCCATTTGTTCAAGGAACTCTGACTCATTTTATTAGGAACCAAGATCTGAGTGCTTTGTGTCCTTTCCTGAGTGTCATTGTTTTTATGGATTTTTGGTTGGCAGACAAAGGCAATGTATATGTGTTAACCAACCTGTGGAGATATACATATATACATATGTATAAATATTTCTAATGAAACTACCTGTACTTATATGAAGCCAAATATGAGTTCATACTAACATCTTCATCTCTAATCCTTTGTCACATGAATCCAGTGGTAACCTCCTCCCCTTGAAGATCTATAAATTGCCACTTCAATAGTAATAAACTTAGATACTACCAAATATTTTCACTTACTTAATTTTTCAATTTCAGTATACATTTATTGTATATTAGGAAAAATTAAGCTCTACTCCCACTGGGGTGAAAAATCTTTATTAATTAAAATACAGTGTTTACATGCACATTCTTTTTTTAAAGATTTTATTTATTTATTTGACAGAGAGAAATCACAAGTAGATGGAGAGGCAGGCAGAGAGAAAGAGAGGGAAGTAGGCTCCCTGCTGAGCAGAGAGCCTGATGCGGGACTCTATCCCAGGACCCTGAGATCATGACCTGAGCCGAAGGCAGCGGCTTAACCCACTGAGCCACCCAGTCGCCCCTACATGCACATTCTTTTGCCATTAGTATTACAGGCTATAGACATTTTTAAAATTATATATATATTAGCACCAGTTCCTCCATCTTCTTCAGCAAAGTTGTTGCATGTATTTGTAATACAATTAGATTCTCTTGTCTAAATCTGCATTCCTTCCTATAGTCCTCGAAATCCTAAGAAATTAACATAAAGTTTACTTCTTGCCATTAAATTTTTGGAATTTTAACAACTGCATAATGTAATATATCCATCATTAAGCATCATATAGAATAATTCAAATGGGCACCTCGGTGGCTCAATCAGTTAAACAACAGACTCTTGATTTGTCTCAGGTCATAATCTTGGTGTCTTCATGAGATCAGGTCCCATGTTAGCTTCATGAGAAGTGCTGAGTCTTCTTGGGTTTCTCTACTTCTCCCGCTCCCTCAGCCCCTCCCTTCATTTGCACACACTCTTTCTCATAAATAAATAAATAAATATCTTTAAAAAAAAAGAAAGAAAAGAAAAGAAAAAAAGAACAGTTCCACCAACCTAATAAAATTCCCCTGCACTTCGCTTACTTCATCTTGCATACATCCCATCTTGACCACTGATCTGCTTACTGTATTTATAGTTTTGGTTTTTCCAAAATGTCATATATTGGAATCACATTGGCTTCTTTCACTTAGCAAAATTTGTTTAAATTTCTTCTATATCTGTCCATATCTTAATAGTTGTTTTCATTGTTTAAAATATTCTATTGTATAAATGTACCATAGTTATTTTTTTTCTATTCACCGATTATATGACATCTTAGTTGCTTCCATTCATGTGCACGTTTTCATGTGGACATAGATATTCAAATCAGTTGGATAAATACCTAGAAGCACTATAACTAAATCACATGGTAAGAGTCTGTCTAAAAAGCTACTAAATTTTCTTGCCAAATGAATTGTATCATTTGTCATATCCACCAACAATGTCTGAGAATTCATATTGCTCTATATCCTTGCTAGCAGTTGGTATTGTCAGATTTAAAAATATATGTATATCCACTCTAATGGGTTTGTAGTAGGTATTTAATATTTTCATGATTGTTTTTCTGGGAGTCTTTAACTCTCACGTCCACACAGGGCCTCCATGCAATTCATAAATTACAGTTCAGGTTTCCCTAGTTCCTACAACAGTTTCCACTTGCGACTCTACTTTATGTTCCTCTGTTTCTCCAGGTTTGCATACAGTAGCCTGCCCTGGGTCCTCACCTCTCTAAAGGATCCAAGAAATGTTGTTGATATTTCAGCCTGTTCAGCTTCCTGTTTATTGTTAGGATGGACTGATGACTTCCAAGCTCCTTTCATTTAGAACATGGGCTATTCTTTTTTTTTTTTTAATTTTTTCAGTGTTCCAATTCATTGTTTACACACCACAGCCAGTGCTCCATGCAATACAGGCCCTCCATAATACCCACCATCAGGCTCACCCAGCTCCCCACCTTCTTTCCCTCCAAAACTCTGTTGCTGAGTTTAACTTAATTTAATTTATTTAGTTTTTTAGATTTTTTTAAAAAAGATTTTATTTACCTATTTTTGAGAGAGAGGGCACACAAGCAGGAATGGGAGGAGGAGCAGAGGGAGGGTCAGGCAAAGGGAGAGGGAGAAGCAGGCTCCACACTGAGCAGGGAGCCCAACATGGAACTCAATGCCAGGACCCTGGGATCATGACCTCAAACAAAGGCAAATGCTTAATTGACTGAGCCACACAGGCTCCACCAGTACTTATTTTCACTTAAGTACTTACCTAATAGTCTTAATAAATTGTCATCAAATATTTTTCAATTATTTAACTGCAAATATATTCTATCTCTTGCATTTGTGTTTTGTCCTTGTTTTCTCTCTGATTATTTAAATTTATATATTTTCCTCTCAGACCCTAGAAGGCTCTCTTTAGACTTTCTTCATGTACTAACTTGAATACATTTACACGATTACCATCTCTTACAGGTGCATTTATATAATGTTAATATATTCCAGAAGTTTCCATTTGATATCTACATTTTCAGTTTATTTTTAATAATTCAAGTATATTTTTTCCTTCATGTGGTAGTTTCACTTTAATCTAATAGATTTTGTTTTCAAGAATGCCTATTCTTGTTTCATACTTTCTATGACCTTTTGCTGAGGCAATTTGTGTAATAAGATTTTTATTCTTATTCTTAAGTGTGGCTCCTTAAACACATGGATTGAACATATGTCAAATAAAATTCTGATATAAGCAGGCAATGTATTGTTTATTAAAGATTTTTGAAAAGAAACCCATCATTTTATGATCATTTAAAATATATAATGAAATAGTTAATGTAAAATTAAGAGCATAAAACAGCTAGAATCAAATACTAATTATAACATATCAGTTTGGGAAAATGTGATAAGTAAAAAAGACATAGGAAATATTCAGAAAAATATATACATAATTATTAACATTTGTAGATGGGTATATAAATCAAAGAAATAAAGATAGCATTATATTTTGAAGAAACAAGTCAAAGTGTTAATTATCTTTTTAAAAATTTCAAAGAATGTTAACACTGATTTTAAAACTGGGAAAATGAAATAAGAGGCACTTCATACACACACACACACACACACATACACACACCTGCAATTAGAACAATAATAATAGCTATATGTACTACTAATAATACTATTAAAGATGAATAATTAAATAATAAGCACATTTTCACAGTAAATTTACTGATTTTTATTGTTTTTAAAATTTAATATGTATATAGCTAATATTCAGTGTTATATTAGTTTCATTAATAGTAGATTATAAATATTAGTTGAAACTAATATATATAATCATTGTAAAATACAATGATTCAAAAATTTTATACATTATTCAGTGTTCATCATAATAAGTGTGTGTTAATTTGATGAAATAATTAATAAATTGTAATGCTGAGAGGTAGCAATTAGATGAAACACCTTATTAACAATAAATTAACAGGGATGCCTAGGTGGCTACTTCATTAAGCATCTGCCTTCAGCTCAGCTCATGATCCAGGGGTCTTGGGATAGAGCCCCTCCCCAAGCAGGGAGCCTGCTTTTCCCTCTCTCTCTCCCACTGGTTGTGTTCCCTCTTGCTGTGTCTCTTATTGTCAAATAAATTAAAATCTTAAAAAAATAATAAATAAACAGTATATAAGGAGGTTTTTAAAATTTTCTCAGGAAAATTAGAAATGTTTATTTTTGTCTAAATATAAAACTAAATGACTGGGAATCATATAACATACAAACACATTGTAGTAGAATGGAAACAGTGCAGATTTTAAAGATCTGATTTTCAAAAGTGAATGTACTAGCATAAGATAAAGACTCGTCATTGAAAATAACAAGATACAGCACTACATAAATTATTATCAAATTTGGGATAGGAGAAAACTTTAAATCCATATACATATATATTTTTATGCACACATTAATAAATAAGCCACGGTGGTCATAATGAATAGATGGGAAAGTAACAGGAAATGAGAACAGAAAATTAATGGAATGAACACAGGTCATGTAGTACTTATAATTTTAAAAAAAATTTTTGAGGATATGGAAAAAGATAATTGATAATTAATCATTTCATATTTTACAATGTTACTAATCAATGAAATGCAGAAAAAAATAATTACAAAGTTGATCAACTTAGCAAGATTTTCAAAAATAGCAAGCATCAACATAGATAAGAATAATGAATGGGATGTCTCTTCAAATTCTGTTTAAATTATAATTAAAAATGAATTTTGTGCTATTTATCAGAAAACTTACAAGTCCTCATGCATCTTGACATAATAAACCCTTTCTGGATTGCTGATCTAAAATCATTTCTCACATACACAATAATTTATCTGTAAAATTTTGTCATATTTATTAACAGTAATCAAACATTAGAAAAGATAAACTTTAAAAAATATAAATTTATAAGGACATTGAGATTGTTAGATTTTTTTAAGAAGCTTAATAAATAATGTATTCTCTTCTTTTTTTAAAAAGACGTTTTTTATTATTTATTTATTTGACAGACAGAGATCACAAGTAGGCAGAGAGGCAGGCAGAGAGAGAGGGAGGGGGAAGAAGGCTCCTCACTGAGAGAGAGCCCGATGTGGGGAGCTCGATCCCAGGATCCTGAGATCATGACCTGAACCAAAGGCAGAGGCTTTAACCCACTGAGCCACCCAGGAGCCCGAATGTATTCTCTTCAGTACCAGAATTTGTAACCAATTGACAGATGAAAAAGGAGACAGTCAAGTGAAAAACAATAGATCCTAGATCTGCAAGAAATTCGAATTAGATGAATTCAGCTACTCAGGCACTGTTTCACATTTTCAGATCTCTGCAGAAAAGGGGTTAACCTTTTTACTGCATGTAAAAGAGAAGACTATAACACATAATATGTGTAAATATCAAAATATATACCATTAGTTGCTAAGACACACAGGGCCTATTTTTTCTCTCAAATTCATGAATATGTAGGAGCAGTAAGTGAGAAGTATCATAGTAGAATTTCCCCCTGCAAAGAACATGAAGCCAGGGAGAAACAGCACACTCCCAGTTAATAGTATATCATAGACTGAAACCAGCCATAAGTTATAATTAAATTTATGGACCATTGTTAACCCCATGATAATATAGTGCTTGGTGAATATAATGCACAGTGAAAATTCTGGGTACTAAATTGAACCTGCAATTTGAATTTGTTTGTAAACATATATTTACAAAGAAATTACTTGTAAACATTCAAAAACCAAGAGTTATTTTCTCTATGTAGTGATTTGCCTTGAATTTTGTTTATTTCTTTAAATTGTAATTTTTTTTTAAAGATTTACTTATTTGAGAGAGAGAGAAAGCAAGCAGTGGGATGGGCAGAGGGAGAAAGTCTCAAGTGGACTCCCTGCTGAGTGGAGCGCCTGGTGCAGGACTTGATCCCAGCACCCCATGATTATGATCTGAGCCAAAACCAAGAGTCAGCCTCTTAACTAACTGAGCCACCCAGGTTCCCCTTTAAATCTTAATTATTTAAAAAATAAAAACATACACATTTGGAAACACAACAACATTCTTAATAGCCTAACAAAATATAGTAAATAAGATTCATTTGTTCTTCTTTACTATTTTTCTCTGGGAGATTCTGTATGCCTATATAACTATATTTTAGAAAATGATTTGTTTAATTCATTTAATAGTGCACTGTATTTTTCATTGACTATTTATTCTTTCATAAAGAAGTTTCCAGAGGAGGAGTCAAGATGGCGGAGAAGTAGCAGGCTGAGACTACTTCAGCTAGCAGGAGATCAGCTAGATGGCTTATCTAAAGATTGCAAACACCTGCAAATCCATTGGCAGATCGAAAAGAAGAACAGCAATTCTGGAAACAGAAAAACAACCACTTTCTGAAAGGTAGGACCGGTGGAGAAGTGAATCCAAAGCAATGGGAATATAGACCCTGGGGGGAGGGGCCGGCTCCCGGCAAGCGGTGGAGCAATGGAGCACAAAATCAGGACTTTTAAAAGTCTGTTCTGCTGAGGGACATCGCTCCTGAGGCTAAACCGGGGCAAAGCCCACACGGGGTCAGCGTGGCCTCAGGTCCCGCAGGGTCACAGAAGGATCAGGGTGTCTGAGTGTCACAGAGCTTGTGGGTATTGGAATGGGAAAGCCGGCTACAGAGACAGAGCCGACAGTAAGCTCACAGCTCAGTGTTACCTTGAACCAGCCGCAGGCTCAGTGAGCTCGGAGCGCGGCCAGAGGTCAGGTGGATGGGAGTAACTGGGTGCTGTTCTCTGAGGGCACACTGAGGAGTGGCGCCCCGGGCTCTCCGCTCCTCTGGGCTGGAGACCAGGAGGCCGCCATTTGTATTCCCTTCCCCCAGAACTCTATGGAAAGTGCTCAGGGAACAAAAGCTCCTGAAAGCAAACCCAAGCGGATTACTCAGCCGAGCCCCTGGTAAGGGCAGTGCAATTCCGCCTGGGGCAAAGACACTTGAGAATCACTACACCAGGCCCCTCCTCCAGAACATCAATAAGAAATCCAGCCAAGACCAAGTTCACCTACCAAGGAGTGCTGTTTCAATACCAAGGAGAGCAGCAGAATACCAGAGGAGGAGAAAGCAAAGCATGGAACTCATGGCTTTCTCCCTGTGATTTTTTTAGTCTTGAGGTTAATTTAATTTTTTTCTTTTTCATCTTTTTTTTCTCTTCTTCTGCTAATTTTTTTTAACTTTTACCCTTTTCTTTTTTAACGTTTTTTAACTAGTTTATCTAATATATATATTTTTTCTTTTTTATATTATTCTTTATTCGTTTTCTTTTTCTTTAACTCTTTTTTTTCCTTTTTATTTTCTTCCCTTTCTTTCATTTTGAACCTCTTTTAATCCCCTTTCTCCCCCCTCACGATTTGGGATCTCTTCTGAGTTGGTTAAAGCATATATTCCTGGGGTTGTTGCCACCCTTTTAGTATTTTACTTGCTCCTTCATATAGTCTTATCTCGACAAAATGACAAGGCGGAAAAATTCACCACAAAAATAAGAACAAGAGGCAGTACCGAAGACTAGGGACCTAATCAATACAGACATTGTTAATATGTCAGATCTAGAGTTCAGAATGACAATTCTCAAGGTTCTAGCTGGGCTCGAAACATATTAGAGAAACCCTCTCGGGAAATATAAAAGCCCTTTCTGGAGAAATAGAAGAACTAAAATCTAACCAAGTTGAAATCAAAAAAACTATTAATGAGGTGCAATAAAAAATGGAGGCTCTCACTGCTAGGATAAATGAGGCAGAAGAAAGAATTAGTGATATAGAAGAACAAATAAAGAAGCAGAGCAAAAGAGGGACAAACAGCTACTGGACCATGAGGGGAGAATTCAAGAGATAAGTGACACCATAAGACGAAACAACATTAGAATAATTGGGATTCCAGAAGAAGAAGAAAGAGAGAGGGGAGCAGAAGGTATACTGGAGAGAATTATTGGGGAGAATTTCCCCAATATGCAAAAGGAACGAGCATCAAAATTCAGGAGGTTCAGAGAACGCCCCTCAAAATCAATAAGAATAGGCCCACACCCCATCACCTAATAGTAAAATTTACAAGTCTTAGTGACAAAGAGAAAATCCTGAAAGCTGCCCGGGAAAAGAAGTCTGTAACATACAATGGTAAAAATATTAGATTGGCAGCTGACTTATCCACAGAGACCTGGCAGGCCACAAAGAGCTGGCATGATATTTTCAGAGCACTAAATGAGAAAAACATGCAGCCAAGAATTACTATATCCAGCTAGGCTATCATTGAAAATAGAAGGAGAGATTAAAATCTTCCAGGACAAACAAAACTGAACGAATTTGCAAACAACAAACCAGCTCTACAGGAAATATTGAAAGGGGTCCTCTAAGCAAAGAGAGAGCCTACAAGTGGTACATCAGTAAGGAACGGAGACCATATACAGTAACAGTCACCTTACAGGCAATACAATGGCACTAAATTCATATCTCTCAATAGTTACCTTGAATGTTAATGGGCTAAATGCCCCTGTCAAAAGACACAGGGTATCAGAATGGATAAAAAACCAAAACCCATCTATATGTTGCCTCCAAGAAACTCATTTTAAGCTGGAAGACATCACGAGATTTAAAGTGGGGGGTGGAAAAGAATTTACAATGCTAATGGACATCAGAAGAAAGCAGGAGTGGCAATCCTTATATCAGATCAATTAAATTTTAAGCCAAAGACTATAATAAGAGATGAGGAAGGACACTATATCATACTCAAAGGGTCTGTCCAACAGGAAGATCTGTCAATTTTAAATATCTATGCCTCCAATGTGGGAGCAGCCAACTATATAAACCAATTAATAACAAAATCAAAGAAACACATCAACAATAATAAAATAATAGTAGGGGACTTTAACACTCCCCTCACTGAAATGGACAGATATTTCAAGCAAAATATTAACAAGGAAATAGAAGCCTTAAACGACACACTGGAACAGATGGACATCAGAGATATATTCCAAACATTTCATCCCAAAGCAACAAAATACACATTCATCTCTAGTGCACATGGAAGATTCTCCAGAATAGATCACATCCTCAGTCCTAAATCAAGAGTCGACTGGTATCAAAAGATTGGGTTCATTACCTGCATATTTTCAGATCACAATGCTCTGAAACTAGAACTCAACCACAAGAGGAAGTTTGGAAAGAACCCAAATACATGGAGACTAAACAGCATCCATCTAAAGAATGAATGGGTCAACTGGGAAATTAAAGAAGAATTGAAAAAAATTATGGAAACAAATGATAATGAAAACACAACGGTTCAAAATCTGTGGGACACAACAATGGAAGTCCTGAGGGAAAATATATAGCGGTACAAGCCTTTCTCAAGAAACAAGAAAGGTCTCAGGTACACAACCAAACCCTACAACTAAAGGAGCGGGAGAAAGAATAAGAAAGAAAACCTAAGCCCAGCAGGAGAAGAGAAACTGTAAATATCAGAAGAGAAATCAATGAAATAGAAACCAAAAAAACAATAGAGCAAATCAACGAAACTAGGAGCTGGTTCTTTGAAAGAATTAATAAAATTGATAAACCCTTGGCCAGACATAACAAAAAGAAAAGAGAAAGGACACAAATCAATAAAATAATGAATGAAAGAGGAGAGATCACAACTAACACCAAAGAAATACAAACTATTATACAAACATACTATGAGCAACTCTACGACAACAAATTTGACAATCTGGAAGAAATAGATGCATTCCTAGAAACATATAAACTACCACAACTGAACCAGGAAGAAATAGAAAGCCTGAACAGACTCATAACCAGTAAGGAGATTGAAACCGTCATTAAAAATCTCCAAACAAACAAAAGCCCAAGGCCAGACGGCTTCCTGGGGCATTTTGACCAAACATTTAAAGAAGAACTAATTCCTATTCTCCTGAAACTGTTCCAAAAAATAGAAATGGAAGGAAAACTTCCAAACTCATTTTATGAGGCAAGCATCACCTTGATCCCAAAACCAGACAAGGATCCCATCACAAAAAGAGCTATAGACCAATATCCTTGATGAACACAGATGCGAAAATTCTCACCAAAATACTAGCCAATAGGATTCAACAGTACATTAAAAGGATTATTCACCACGACCAAGTGGGATTTATTCCAGGGCTGCAAGGTTGGTTCAACATCCGCAAATCAGTCAGTGTGATACAACACATCAATAAAAGAAAGAACAAGAACCAACCATATGATACTCTCAATAGATGCTGAAAAAGCATTTGACAAAGTACAGCATCCCTTCCTGATCAAAACTCTTCAAAGTGTAGGGATAGAGGGCACATACCTCAATATCATCAAAGCCATCTATGAAAAACCCACCACAAATATCATTCTCAATGGAGAAAAACTGAAAGCTTTTCCGCTAAGGCCAGGAACATGCCAGGGATGTCCATTATCACCACTGCTATTCAACATAGCACTAGAAGTCCTAGCCTCAGCAATCAGACAATGAAAGGAAATTAAAGGCATCTAAATCGGCAAAGAAGAAGTCAAATTATCACTCTTCGCAGATGATATGATACTATATGTGAAAAGCCCAAAAGCCTCCCCTCCAAAACTGCTAGAACTTGTACAGGAATTCAGTAAAGTGTCAGGATATAAAATCAATGCCCAGAAATCAGTTGCGTTTCTCTACACCAACAACAAGGCAGAAGAAAGAGAAATTAAGGAGTCAATCCCATTTACAATTGCACCCCAAACCATAAGATACCTAGGAATAAACAAAACCAATGAGGCTAAGAATCTATACTCAGAAAACTATAAAGTACTCATGAAAGAAATCGAGGAAGACACAAAGAAATGGAAAAATGTTCCATGCTCCTGGATTGGAAGAATAAATATTGTGAAAATGTCTATGCTACATAAAGCAATTTACACATTTAATGCAATTCCTATCAATGTACCATCCATCTTTTTCAAAGAAATAGAGCAAATAATTCTAAAATTTATATGGAACCAGAAAAGACACCGAATAGCCAAAGGGATATTAAAAAAGAAAGCCAAAGTTGGTGGCATCACAATTCCGACTTCAAGCTTTATTACAAAGCTGTCATCATCAAGACAGCATGGTACTGGCACAAAAACAGACACATAGATCAATGGAACAAAATAGAGAGCCCTGAAATAGACCCTCAACTCTATGGTCAACTAATCTTCGACAAAGCAGGAAAGAATGTCCAGTGGAAAAAAGACAGCCTCTTCAATAAATGGTGTTGGGAAAATTGGACAGCCACATGCAGAAAAATGAAATTGGATCGTTTCCTTACACCACAAAGGAAAATAGACTCAAAATGGATGAAGGACCTCAATGTGCGAAAGGAATCTATCAAAATCCTTGAGGAGAACACAGGCAGCAACCTCTTCGACCTCAGCCGCAGCAACATCTTCCTAGGAACATCGCCAAAGGCAAGGGAAGCAAGGGCAAAGATGAACTATTGGGATTTCATCAAGATCAAAAGCTTTTGCACAGCAAAGGAAACAGTTAACAAAATCAAAAGACAACTGACAGAATGGGAGAAGATATTTGCAAACGACATATCAGATAAAGGACTAGTGTCCAAAATCTATAAAGAACTTAGCAAACTCAACACCCAAAGAACAAATAATCCAATCAAGAAATGGGCAGAGGACATGAACAGACATTTCTGCAAAGAAGACATCCAGATGGCCAACAGACACATGAAAAAGTGCTCCATATCACTCGGCATCAGGGAAATACAAATCAAAACCACAATGAGATATCACCTCACACCAGTCAGAATGGCTAAAATTAAGTCATGAAATGACAGATGCTGGCGAAGATGCGGAGAAAGGGGAACCCTCCTACACTGTTGGTGGGAATGCAAGCTGGTGCAACCACTCTGGAAAACAGCATGGAGGTTCCTCAAAATGTTGAAAATAGAACTGCCCTACGACCCAGCAATTGCACTACTGGGTATTTACCCTAAAGATCCTAACATAGTGACCCAAAGGGGCACCTGCAGCCGAATGTTTATAGCAGCAATGTCCACAATAGCCACACTATGGAAAGAACCTAGATGTCCATCAACAGATGAATGGATCAAGAAGATGTGGTATATATACACAATGGAATACTATGCAGCTATCAAAAGAAATGAAATCTTGCCATTTGCGACAACATGGATGGAACTAGAGCATATCATGCTTAGCGAAATAAGTCAATTAGAGAAAGACAACTATCATATGATCTCCCTGATAGGAGGAAGTGGGGATGCAACATGGGGGCTTAAGTGGGTAGGACAAGAATCAATGAAACAAGATGGGATTGGGAGGGAGATAAACCATAAGTGACTCTAAATCTCACAAAAGAAACTGAGGGTTGCTGGGTCGGGGATGGGAGAAGGGGGGTGGGGTTATGGACATTGGGGAGGGTATGTGCTTTGGTGAGTGCTGTGAAGTGTGTAAACCTGGCGATTCACAGACCTGTACCCCTGGGAATAAAAATATGGTTATAAAAAATAAAAAAAAAAAGTTTCCATTTACATTGTGCCAACTATCGACCATGATGCAAAGTGAAACTTTAAAAGGCTACTCTTGTTAGAAAAGTATAAAAGAAAATCCTAAAGATCTAAATCTCAATCATCATCAAAGAGGACAGTTAAATAAATGGCTCTTTTAAAACACATTCAAATCAGGAATAATCTCTCACATTCTCATAACTTAAAATATATATATATATATATAGCAAGAATGATCTATAAATGGGGTGCCTGGGTGGCTCTTTGTTAAGTGTTTGCCTTGACCTCAGGTCATGATCCCAGGGTCCTGGGATAGAGCCCCACGTTGGGCTCCCTGCTCAGCAGGAAGTCTCCTTCTCCCTCTCCCTCTGCTCTTCTACCTGCTTGTGCTCACTCTCATTCTCTCTCTCCTCCTCTCAAATGAATAAATATTTTAAAAAATCTCTTTAAAAAAGTATGGTCTAGAAAAAATAATTTTAATTTTCTAGATTACTGAAGATAAGAAGAAACTATTGTAGCAGAACAAGAAAAACTATAAGGATGCTTCATTTGGAAACAATAAAGTGGAAATAAATTAATTGAATGTGAGTAGACACTATCTGGGCAAGGTGATCTGGATTAAATCAATGCTGAGGCCAGACCTGGCTCAGAAAAGCTGAATTAGTTACCTCCTCAGATCTCAGTATTCTGTGTTATAGAACAATGCTTTAACTTATAACATTTCAACTCTCATCTACATTTAAAATTCCATTTCTGGCATTTCAGCATATCCAAAGAAGGGATTCTCATTCTTTTGTTTTGTTTTGTTTTCCTCTCTCTTCCTTTGCCTGTACAGCTTGTGATAGTTAGAAACCTTCAACAAATCTAGGATGGTGTAACATGAAAATTCTATAATAGTTTAACACATTCCAGACAATTAGAACTAGCTACTAAAGCTGGAGAAAGCAACATTCATGAGTGTGAAGGATAGTGATTTTTCCTAACAAGAAAATTTGTTTAAACAAAATACCATTGCCTTTTAGTATAATAAATATGTATGAAATTATTTTTAATAAAAACCAGAAATTTTAGTAATTTATTGATAAAAATTAAGGAATAATATCAAGAAGGTCAACCCTGATATTTAACAATTTATTAATGTATGCCACCATTCCACTGTATACTTGGCATCCATTATTTGATAGGCTATACACTAAATATTGAAGATATATCCCCTGTTGTTAGAGAGTTTGTTGTTTCGGTAACATTAATATGAGGGGAGATGGGATTACTAACTTCAAATGATTTTGAAATATTTGTATATCTTAAGTTACCAAGCAAACTTCTGAGCAAATATGTAACCTCAAAATTTCAGTAGTTGGACAGAACCCAGGTAAAACATTCCTTTCACAAGTTATGCTAAAAAATGCCTTCAGTTAGGTTCACAAACATTAGGAGGACAAAATAATATAAATAAATAAATAACAAATAAAAATAAATAACAGGGACTTTATCATTATTATAAGTGCTAAGAAATTATGTAGACAATGGAGATGGGTATTCTTTTGATAGTCCAATAAAGGAGTACATGCTCTGTTAAATGATTCCATTCAACTATTAAATATTCAATAAATTATTATATTCATTATGAAATATTGAGGATTATAGCTAAGTATAAAAATAAAGGAAGAATATAGAAAAAAAGGTAATATTTTTTCTTATTATCCTTAACAAGTTTTTATTTATCTCTCCTTTCCCACTTAGCCTTTTTGTCCTGTCTTTTTTTAATATTTAAATAACATGAGGGCTGTAAATATGAAATATTTCTTTATCTTTGACATAAAGATGGAAGCTAGATGAATAGGAAGTACTCAAAAATATTTTGTTGACTGTGATGGACATAGTAACTATAAATTTAGGTTACTTTTGTGTACCAGCTTTAGTTTACATGTTCTATTCACTATTTTAGTATTAAATAATCTATACTCTTTGGTAAGTAGGATACTCAAACCAAAGTTATTATGAACTTATTTGTTAAAATGTGAAGAAACTTAAAGAAGTATATACTACAGGACCAAAAACAGTATTTGTGAAGTTGTTGAGAAATATTGTTCTTAATGAAAAGAGAGTAATACTTCACTTAAAACTAATGAACTTATATTTTAAGTTTTTGAGTCACAAATAAGATTATAAGCAGATAAAAAGGCAGGAAAAGAAAGAATAAACCACACATCCTTTCACTTTTAAATTGCTTTCATAGTCAAATTACTGTCAAAATACAACAACTCACTCAAAATTACCTTACCATTAGCAAAGTTTTAAACCTTCAAAATCAGTAGAATTTGTAGATGGATTTGTTGGGATTGCAATAATTTCTGCCATAGTAAATAAATAAATAAATAAATAAGAAAAATATGCTAAGAATAAAATTTAACTGTGGGAAAACAATGGAAACATAATAGAACAAAATACTGAAATTTTAAGTTTTTTTAAATTTTATTTTCATGCAAAATACTTTTTATTTTATATTTTAATTTGTATTTATTATTATTACTATTACTATTGTTATTTAAATATTCTATTAATTTATTTGAGAGAGAGAGAGAGAGAGAGCACACAGGCAAAAGTAGTAGCAGAGGGAGAGGGAGAAGTAAGGTCCCTGCAGAGTAGGGAGCCCAATGTGGGGCTTGATTCCAGGACCCTGAGATCATGACCTGAGTCAAAGGCAAATGCTTAACTAACTGAGCTACCCAGGCCATCCTACTTATTATTTTTGTTTTATTTTTTCAATTTTTATTTAAATTCCAGTTAGTTAACATATAGTGTAATATTGTTTTGAGGACTAGAATTTAGTGATTCATCACTTACATATAGCATCCACTACTCATCACAGCAAGTGCCCTCCTTAATACCCATCAACTATTTAGCACATCCCCTGCCCACCTCCCCTCCAGAAGCCTCAGTTTGTTCTGTATACTTGAGAGTCTGTTATGGTATGCCTTCCTCTCCATCATTTTTTGTTTTTTGTTTTTTGTTTTTTCTTTCCCCTCTGTTCATCTGTTTTATTTCTTAAATTCCACATACATATGAAATCACATTGTATTTGTCTTTCTCTGACTTATTTTGCTTAGCATAATAGTCTCCATTCACATTGTTGCACATGGCAAAATTTCATTAGTTTTGATGGCTGAGTAATTTATCTCTATCTATCTATCTATATCTATCTATATCGATATCTATATCGATATCTATATCTATATATATCTTCTTTACTCAATGGGTATGTGGATTCTTTCTATGATTTTATTATTGTTGATTATATTGCTATAAACATTGGGGTGTATATGCCCCTTCAAATCAGTGATTTCATATCCTTTGGGTAAGTACCTAAGTGTGATTGCTAGGTTTTAGAGTAGTTCTATTTTTAACTTTTTGAAGAACCTCCATGCTGTTTTCCAGAGCGACTGTACCAGTTTGCATTCCCACCAAGAGTGCAAGAGGATTTCTCTTTATCAACAGCTTCATGAGAATCTGTTGTTTCCTGTGTTGTTAATTTTAGTCAACTGACATTTGTGAGATTGTACCTCATTATTCACAGATGACATGATATTCTACATAAAAAACTCAAGAGACTGTATAAAAAATATTAAAACTGATATATAAATTCAGCAGTCACAGAATATAAAATAAACATACAGAAATCTATTGCACTTCTATACACTAACAATGAAGCAGCAGAAAGAGAAATCAAGGAATAAATCTCATTTATAATTGCACCAAATCCGATAAGATACCTAGGAATAAACCTGTATCTGAGGTAAAAGACCTGTACTCTGAAAATATTGAACACTTAAGAAAAAAATTGAAGGTGACACAGAGAAATGAAAAAACATTTAAATACTGTTAAAATGTTTGACTAGACAAAACAATCTACACATTTAATGAAATCCCCATGAAGATATCACCAATGTTTTTGTAGACCTAGAACAAACAATCCTGAAATTTGTATGGAACCATAAAAGATCCCCAATATCCAAAGCAATCCTGAAAAAGAAAAGCCAAGAGTCAGCACAGTTCCAGACTTTAAGCTGTTGTCATCCAGATAGGATGGTACTGGCTCAAAAACAGACACAGATAAATGAAACAGAACAGAAACTCCAGAAATGGACACACATCTGTATGATCAACTAGTCTTCAACAAAACAGGAAAAAATATCCAATGGAAAAAAGACAGTGTCTTAACACATGGTGTTGGGACAACAGCATCCAAAAGAGTGAAACTGTATGTTTGTTTACACCACCCATGAACATAAATTCAAAATGGATTAAAGACCTAAATGAGAGAGAGGAAACCATTAAAGTCCTGAAGCAATGCTGTTAGCAACCTTTTTGACCTAGGTCATATAAACTTCTTACTAGACATGTCTTCTGAGGTAAGCAAAAATGAGCTATTGGGATTTTAAGATAAAAAGCTTCAGCACAACAAAGGTAATAATCAACAAATGTAAACGGCAACCTTTCACTGGGAGGAGATATTCGCAAATGACATATCTGAAAAAGCTTAATATCCAAAAGCTATAAAGAATTTTTCAAACTCAACACCCGAAAAATAAATAATCCAGTAAAGAAATGGGATGAAAACGTAAATAGACATTTTTCCAAAGAAGACGTCCAGATGGTCATGTGTCTGTTGACACATGAAAAGGTGCTCAACATCACTCATCATCAGGTAAGTGAAAATAGAAGGCAATGTTAGCTCTTGAGGAAAAGTTTGCTCAGAAATTATTTGGTCTTTTTCTCTTTTGAAATTTGCTGAAGAGTAGCAGTGAAATTGTGTATATTTACACAAAATTTAGAGTTGAAAAAAAACCTAAAATATTTTTTAAAAAACCCTTTTAAGGAAATGTATTGAAGTATGCTGTCTGACAAGACCAAAGGTGTTATGATATGAAAGATGAGATGATATCATTTCCTATGACACTGATAATACCAGCAAAGACAATATTTTTATGATTTAAATGACTTGATAAAGTGGTATCTATGAGAAATATATTCTTTTCCTAAAATCACATGGATCTGTTTCTTTAGAATCAAGTTATCATGAATTTTAATGTTCATAATTTCTTACAAAGATGGGAGCTCTTAAAAAGGAACTTCTTATTACAAATAGTTTGATTACTGGAGTCTGACTCTTTTCCAATATGTTATTTCCTTTAATATTTTGACTAAGAAAACAAAGACATGTTATGAGGCACATTGAAAGTGGTGTTCAAATACTTCACCAGGACATGAAAAAATACTTTCACAAGTCAAATGCACCCAAAATGCATTAAGGTGCATCTATTTATGGAGACTCCCAAGGTGAGTCACTTTTGATTATGCTGTGCTTATTGCTTTAGCAGTAGCCAGAATATATAAAGAAAACATCAGTGTGAGTCTCACCAAAACTTCTGCATCCATGTTTAATCTGAAAAAGGAAATTGTTCAATGCTACCAAACAATTACTGCCAACATTTAATTGAGTATTACTTTTTTAATGTAGAAGAAGACAGAAAATTGATTGCATGTGGAGTTTGACCTCTGAGTCAAATTATCCATAATTAATTAGATATTAATATTCTGGCAGTTTGGATATTATGAAAAGGAATTAGAAGCACAAAGGATTTTGAGGAGGAAACACTTGTGATTGGTAAAGGGTAGTGAGTATTGCAATGGGCATGGAAAACCTAGAAGAAAAGAGGATTCAGTACAAGGCCTTCAGACTGCAGTTCATTTATGAGAATTCCTCATCCAGGTTGGTGGAGGTCTTCAAGGCAAAAATTTCCCATTAAAGAGGGAGAAAGCAGATAAGTAGCAGGCTTAGACGACATCAGGTAGCAGATCAGCTCAATAGCTTATCAAGCCATTCTGAACACCTACAAATCCAACAGGAGATCGAAAAGAAGAAGAACAGCAATACTAGGAACAGAAAATCTACCACTTTCTGAAAGGTAGGACTGGCAGAGAACTGAATCTAAAGCGATGGGAAGATAGATTGCGGGGGGAAGGTCTGGCTCCCAGCAAGTGGTGAAGCAATAGAGCACAAAATCAGAGTTTTTAAAAGTCTGCTCCACTGAGGAGCATCGCTCCAGAGGCTAAGCTGGGGTGAAGCCCATGCGGGGACAGCGTGGTCTCAGGTCCCACGGGGTCACAGAAGGATTGGGAGTGTCTGAGTGTCACAGAGCTCACAGGTATTAGAGCAGGGAAGCCGACTACAGAGACAGAGCTGAGGAGTGAGCTCTCAACTCAGGGTTTCCTTGAATTGTGATCCATGGCACAGGCCACCGGTCTGTGAGTGGAGACCCACACAAGTTGTGGGGAGACCCCCCACAAAAGAGCACAGGGATCTGCAGGATGTGCAGGCAGGGCTATGTGCCAGAGACAGAGACGCTTGGTCAGAGGCTGGGTGAGCTCAGAGCACAGCCGGAGGCCAGGGAGACAGGAATGATTAAGCGCTTTTCTCTGAGGGCAAACTGCGGAGTGGGGCCCCGAGCTCTCGGTTCCTCCGGTCCAGATATTGGGAGGCCACCATTTTCATTCTTGTCCTCAGAACTCTACAGAAAGCGTTCAGGGAACAGAAGCTCCCAGAAGTGAATCCGAGTAGATTACTTAGCATGGCCCCTGGTAAGGGACAGTGCAATTCCACCTCAGGCAAAGACACTTCAGAATCACCAACAGGACCCTCCCCCAGAAGATCAACAAGAAATCCAGCCAAGACTAAATTCACTTACCAAGGAGAACAGTAGAATTTCAGAGGAGGAGAAAACAAATCATGGAACTCATGGTTTGCTCCCCATGATTTGTTATTCTTTCAAAGTTAATTTATTTTATTTTATTTTATTTTTCTTCTGTTAAATTCTTTTTTAACTTTTACCCTTTCCACTTTAAACGTTTTTTAACTAGTTTAACAATACCTTTCATAAAAAAGAAAAAATAAATCTCTTTTGAACCTTCATTATTACAGTCATATGTTATCCTTCATAGTATCAAACTTTATTTTTGGTATACACATTGGGTTTTTTTTTTTCCTAAAAAAAAATTGGGATACAACTTCTTCTAATAGATCAAAATATACCCTAAATCTAGCACAGGGCTTTGTTCTATTCTCCACCCTGAGCAAATTTTCTCCACTTACTTTTCTTTATTCTCCCAACCAACTTATCTTATCAATACCTTCTTTAAAAATTAATTGTTTTTTCATTTGTAGTCATATTCCATCCTTTCATTGTGTTTACCCTTATATATGTTTTCATTCTTTAACATTTTAGGAGGTAGTTTCTTCTAAGAGATCAAAATACTCCGCAAATTAGGTGGGTGACCCTGTTCTATTCACCAGTCTAATATATATGCATTTTCTTTTTTATATTTTTTTTCTTTTTTTTTCTAATTCTTTTTCCCTGTACTTCTTTTTACTCTCTTTCTTAGCCCCATGATCTGGGGTCTCTTCTCATTTTGTTAAAGCACATTTTCCTGGGGTCTTTGCCACCCATTTAGTATTGTATTCACTCCTTCATATATTGTTATCTGGATAAAATGACAAGGTGGAAAAACTCACCACAAAAAAAAAAAAAAAAAGAACAAGAGGTAGTGCTAAAGCCTAGGGACATAATAAAGACATTGGTAATATGTTAGATCTAGTGTTCAGAATGAAGATTCTCAAGGTGCGAGCCGAACTCAAAAAAGACATGGAAGATATTAGAGAAGCCCTGTCTGGAGAAACAAAAGCCTTTCTGGAGAAATTAAAGAACTAAAATCTAACCAAGTTGAAATAAAAAATCTATCAATGAGGTGCAATAAAAAAAATGGAGCCTCTTACTGTAGGATAAATGAGGCAGAAGAGAGAATTAGTGATATAGAAGACCAAATGACAGAGAATAAAGTTGTTGAACAAAAGAGATACAAGCAACTACTGGACCACGAGGGGAGAATTTGAGAGATAAGTGATACCATAAGATGAAAGAACATTAGAATAATTGGGATTCCAGAAGAAGAAGAGAGAGGAGAGCAGAAGGTATATTGGAGAGAATTATTGTAGAGAATTTCCCTAATATGGCAAAGGGAACAAGAACCAAAATCCAGGAGGCACAGAGAACCCCACTCAAAATCAGTAAGAATGGGTCAACACCCCATCATCTAATAGTAAAATTTACAAGTCTTAGTGATAAAGAGAAAATCCTGAAAACAGCCCGGGACAAGAAGCCTGTAACATACAATGGTAAAAATAGTAGATAGGCAGCAGACTTATCCACAGAGACATGGCAGGCCAGAAAGAACTGGCATGATATATTCAGAGCACTAAATGAGAAGAACATGCAGCCAAGAATACTATATCCAGCTAGGCTATCATTAAAAATAGGAGAGATTAAAAGATTCCAGGACAAGCAAAAACTAAAAGAATTTGTAAACACCAAATCAGCTCTATAGGAAATATTGAAAGGGGTCCTCTAAGCAATAGCAGGCCAGAAAGGAACAGAGACAATATAAAGTAATAGTCACCTTACAGGCAATAAAATGGGGCTAAATTAATATCTCTCAATAGTTACTCTTAATGTAAATGGGCTAAATGCCCCAGTCAAAAGATGCAGGGTATCAGAAGGGATAAAAGAACAAAACCCATCAATATGCTCTCTACAAGAAACTCATTTTAGACCCAAATACACCTCCATATTTAAAGTGAGGGCATGGAAAACAATTTTCCATACTAATGGACATAAAAAAGAAAGCTGGGGTGGCAATCCTTAGACCAATTAGATTTTAAGCCAAAGACTATAATAAGAGATGTGGAAGGACACTATATCATACTCAAAGGATCTGTCTAACAAGAAGATCTAACAATTTTAAATATCTATGCCCCTAACATGGGAGCAGCCAGCTATATCAATCAATTAATTAAAAAAATCAAAGAAACACATCGAAAATAATACAATAATCGTAGGAGACTTTAACACTCCTCTCACTAAATGGACAGATCATCCAAGCAAAAGATCAACAAGGAAATAAAGGTTTTAATTGAGACACTGGACCAGATGGACATCACAGGTATATGCAGAACATTCCACCCCAAAACAACAGAATACACATTCTTCTCTGGTGCACATGGAAGATTCTCCAGAATAGAGCACATCCTGGGTAATAAATAAGGTCTCAAGTGGCATCAAAAGATTGGGATCATTCCCTGCATATTTTCAGACCACAATTCTCTGAAGCTAGAACTCAATCACAAGAGGAAATTTGGAAAGAACACAAATACATGGAGAGTAAAGAGCATCCTACTAAGGAATGAATATGTCAACCAAGAAATTAAAGAAGAATTGAAAAAAATCATGAAAACAAATGATAATAAAAGCACAATGGTTCAAAATCTGTGTGACACAACAAAGGCAGTCCTGGGAGGAAAATATATAGCTGTAAAAGCCTTTTCCAAGAACCAAAAAGGTTTCAAATGCACAGCCTATCCCTACACCTAAAGGAGCTGGAGAAAGAACAGAAAAAAGAAAAAAAAAAGCCTAAATCTAGCAGGGGAAGAGAAATCATAAAGATCAGAACAGAAATCAATGAAATAGAAAAAAAAAAAGCAATAGAAGAAATCAACAAAACTAGCAGCTGGTTTTTTGAAAGAATTAATAAGATTGATACCCCCCTGGCCAGATTTATCAAAAAGAAAAGAGAAATGACCCAAATAAATAAAATCATGAATGAAAGAGGAGAGATCACCACCTACAACAAAGAAATATAAACAATTATAAGTACATATTATGAGCAACTATATGCCAGCAAATTTGAAAATCTGGAAAAAATGGGTCCATTCCTAGAGACATATAAATAAACTACCACAACTGAAACAAGAAGAAATAGAAAACCTGAACAGACCCATAACCAGTAAGGAGATTGAAGCAGTCATCAAAAATCTCCCAACAAACAAGAGCCCAGGGTCAGATGGCTTCTACCAAACATTTAAAGAAGAATTAATTCTTATTCTCCTAAAAATGTTCTGAAAAATAGAAATGGAAGGAAAACTTCCAAACTCATTTTATGAGGCCAGCATTACCTTGATCTCCAAACCGGACAAGGATCCCATCAAAAAAGAGAATTACAGACCAATATCCTTGATGAACACAGATGCGAAAACTCTCACCAAAATACTTCCCAATAGCACCCAAACAGTACATTGAAAGGATGATTCACTACGATCAAGTGATATTTATTCCAGGCTGCAAGGTTGGTTCAACATCTGCTAATCAATCAATGTGATATAATACATTAATAAAAGAAAATACAAGAACCATATGATACTCTCAATAGCTGTTGAAAAAGCATTTGACAAAGTACAACATCCCTTCCTGATTAAAACTCTTCAAAGTGTAGGGATACCCCAATATTATCCAACCCATCTATGAAAAACTCACTGCAAATATCATTCCCAATGGAGAAAAACCAAGAGCTTTTCTGCTAAGGTCAGGAAAATGGCAGGGATGTCCATTATCACAACTGCTATTCAACATAGTACTAGGAGTCCTAGCCTTGGCAATCAGACAACAAAAAGAAATTAAAGGCATCCAAATCAGCAAAGAAGAAGTCAAACTATCACTGTTAGCAGATGATATGATACTATATGTGGAAAACTTAAAGGATTCCGCTTCAAATCTGCTATAACTTGTATAAGAATTCTGTAAAGTGTCAGGATATAAAATCAATGCACAGAAATCAGTTGCATTTCTTTAAACCAATAACAAGACAGAAGAAAGAGAAATTAAGGTGCCTATCCCATTTATAATTGTACCCAATACAACAAGATACCTAGGAATAAACCTAACCGAAGAGGCAAACAATCTATACTCAGAAAACTATACTCATGAAAGAAATTGAGGAAGACACAAAGACATGGAAAAATGTTCCATGCTCCTGGATTAGAAGAACAAATATTGTGAAAATGTCTATGCTTATTAAAGCAATCTACATATTTAATGCAATCCCTATCTAAATCCTATCCATTTTTTTCAAATAAATTGAACAAATAATCCTAAAATTAATATGCAACCAGAAAAGACCTTGAATAGCCAGAGGAATGTTGAAAAAGAAAGCCAAAGTTGGTGGCATCAACTCGAGACTTCAAAGTCTATTACAAAGCTATCATCATCAAGACAGTGTGATACTGGCACAAAAACACATACATAGGTCAGTGGAACAGAATAGAGAGCCCCAGAAATAGACCCTCAACTCTATGGTCAACTAATCTTCGACAAAGCAGGAAAGAATGTTCAATGGAAAAAGACAGTCTCTTCAACAAATGGTGTTGGGAAAATTGTACAGCCACATGCAGAAAAATGCAACTGGACCATTTCCTTATACCACAAACAAAAATAGACTCAAAATGAATGAAGGACCTCAATGTGAGACAGGAATCCATCAAAATACTTGAGGAGAACTCAGGCAGCAACCCCTTCAACGTCAGCTGCAGCAATTTCTTCCTAGGAACATCATCAAATGCAAGGGAAACAAGGGCAAAAATGAACTATTGGGACTTCATCAAGATAAAAAATTTTGGCACAGCCAATGAAACAGTTAACAAAACCAAAAGACAACTGACAGAATGAGAGAAGATATTTACAAACGACATATCAGATAAAGGGCTAGTATCCAAGATCTATAAAGAGCTTAGGAAACTCAACACCAAAGAAGAAATAATCCAATCAAGAAATGGGCAGAGTACATGAACAGACATTTCTGCAAAGAAGACATCCAGATGGCCCACAGACACATGAAAAAGTGCTCCACATCACTCAGCATCAGGGAAATACAAATCAAAACCACAATGAGATACCACCTCACACCAGTCAGAATGGCTAAAATTAACAAGTCAGGAAATGACCATTGCTGGTGAGGATGAGCAGAAAGTAAAGCCCTCCTACATGTTTGTGGGAATACAAGCTGGTTCAACCACTCTGGAGAAGAGCATGGAGGTTCCTCAAAAAGTTGAAAATAGAGCTATTTTAGGACCCAGCAATTGCACTACTGGGTATTTACCTTAAAGATACAAATGCAGTGATCTGAAGGGGCACATGCACCTGAATGTTTATAGCAGCAATATCCACAATAGCTAAACTATGGAAAGAACTTAGATGTCCATCAACAGATGAATGGATAAAGAAGATGTAGTATATATACATAATGGAATACTATGCAGCCTTCACAAATTAAATCTTGCCTTTTGTGACAACATGGATGGAACTAGAGGTTATTATGCTTAGCAAAATAAGTCAATTGGAGAAAGACAACTATCATATTATCTCCCTGATATGAGGAAGTAGAGATGCAACGTGGGGGGTTTGTGGATAGGAAAAGAATAAGTGAAACAAGATGGGATCAGGAGGGAGACAAAGCATAAAAGACCCTTTATCTCGTGAAACAAACTGAGGGTTGCCAGGGGAAGGAGGGGAGGGAGAGGGTGGTAGGGTTATGGAGATTGGGGAGGGTATGTGTTATGGTGAGTGCTGTGAAGTGTGTAAACCTGGCAATTCACAGACCTGTACCCCTGGGGCTAATAAAACATTACATGTTAATTAAAAATTAATTAAGTAATTAATTAATAAGATTGCCCATTATAAAAGTCCACTCCCAACTTGGGTAGAAAAAGCCTGGAGTCTGTTTCACGTGGCCATGATTTGTCAGTGAAAATCTCAAACATGCATAGCCTTGGCATGAGTACTGTGGTTTGAGGCTGTCAGATAACTACATTGCTCTCAGCGAGTTCTTTCTTGAAGAAATATGTAGATGGCACACCTCCATAACTATCACAGATACCTTGGTTGAAATACAAAAATTAACATTAGTTTTGATATTAAGAAATTATTAGCATTATATGATGATTTATGCTTATTATTTAAAACTGTGATTTATGACTTTAATATTATTACTATACTTATGAGCAATCCTTAGATATCAAATTTTTTTAACTTTAACCTCACACATCTTAGCAGTTCTTAAGGACTTCCCATCCACACTGAGTCCCCCAGTGATATGATTAATGCTTTTTATATTAAAAACTGTTCAGCAGTCTTGCAATCACAATTTGAGTGGCTAGTACCTTCTCTGTGATTGTTTTCACAGTATTTGAGTTGAAAGAGCCAAAGGAAACCCAGCCAGCTATTATACAAAGAAGAATATAATTTTGTTCCTTCTGGTGAGATCAGATAAAAAAGGCAATAACAAACATACTATTGGACATTGGAGAAAAGGAGATTTTTGAAAGTGAACTCAGGTGAATGATGTACTAATTTTAGTGAGAAGTAGGACTTACAAGTGATGAATTTGGATATTTGGCTGAGGAAAATTTCAAACAAAATTTGGAAAATTGCTTATAATAAAATGTGAGATGAAAGATATAAATTGAAGAATAAAGTATTAAGCAAATAAGAACCACCACTCGATGATTTGGAAAACTATTAGTTTATCCATATTACAAAAAAGAAGAAAGTGTGCTCTGGAGAGAACACTAAGATTGAGGCTGGGAAATTTTCAAGAGATGAGCTGTGCAATTCATGGATCTAATCAACCATCTTACTGGAAGCCAGGAATAGAAATGCAATTACACAGGAAAGATCTGTATACTACTTTCTTGCATGATTGCTTTGGACTTTCATGAATTGCACAAGAGAAAGAAAAAATTTGAAAATTTTATACCAAAAGAAATGTCACCATTCTGGGAGGAAAGGAACAGAGTCAAAGTGAAGGAAGGAAGAAAGACTCTGAGACCAGAGCCATGAATGCACAGGCATGGTCAGTGGTGGACTGCAGAGGGTGAGACCAGCCACCCCACATCCTAGTGGACCTAAAGATCAGGGCTGCCATCCCAGTAATCCCAGAGGACAGAGTACCCAGACAAATATGTTTATTATATGGCCCTGAAACCCAATAGAATTTGCCCAACTGAGGTGCCATCTTGCTTGGGACCCATTATCCCTTTACTCATTGCAATTTCTTCCTTTTGGAATGGGAATATCTATCTTATGAATTCACTAGCATTGATTTTGTTTTATTTTATTTTATTTTATTTTTTTACAGATTTTATTTATTTATTTGACAGAGAGAGATCACAAGTAGGCAGAGAGGCAGGCAGAGAGAGAGAGAGGAGGAAACAGGCTCCCTGCTGAGCAGAGAGCCCGATGCAGGACTCAATCCCAGGACCCTGAGATCATGACCTGATCCGAAGGCAGCAGCTTAACCCACTGAGCCACCCAGGCACCCACTAGCATTGATTTTAAAAGTAAATAGCTTGTTTTCCACAAAGAGGAACACATACATTGACTCTCATCCATACCTGATTCAAATCACTGAGGTGATAATATGTGGAACTTTTTGAGTTGATGATATTTAGATAAAATTTTAGACTTTAAGTTGATGGTAGAATGGATTATTACTTTGGGGTTTATTGTGATTAGGGAGTATATTTAGCACAAAGGAAAGATGTAAATTTGGAGGGCTGTAGGATAAGATATTTGGGATTGAACTGTGCTCCTCAATAAGGTATGCTGAAATCCTAATTCCCAGTACTCATTTTTTAAAAAGATTTTATTTACTTATTGACACAGACAGAGAAAGATCACAAGTAGACAGAGAGTCAGGCAGAGAGAGAGGGAGAAGCAGGCTCCCTGATAATCAGAGAGCCCAATGTGGGCCTCCATCCCAAGATCCTGAGATCACAACCTAAGCCAAAGGCAGAGGCTTTAACCCATTGAGCCACCCAGGTGCCCCAAATTTCCAGTATTCATGAATGTTACTTTACAGGGAAATAGGGTCTTTGTGATGTTATCAAATTAAGATGAGGCAGTACTGAAACAAAGCAGAATTTTTCCAAATATGATTGGTGTCCTCTAAGAGAAGAGACAGAGATCCAAGAGAGGAGACACCATGTGATGATGGAAGCAGAGGTGAAAGTGTAGTAGCTGTAAATCAAGGACCACAAAAGCTTGCAGGTGAATAAACACAAACCAAGAAGAAGCAAGGAAGGATTCACCCTTTCAGATTTCAGAGGGAGCATGGAACATCCGTCATATTTATCCTGGGCTTTTAGCTTCCAGAACGATGATAGAATAAATTTGGTTGTTTTAAGCCACCCAGTTTGTGATATTTTGATACAGTAGCTAAGAAACAAATGAATATTTAGTACAAATTGGATGAAAAATAAAAATTTGCTGAGGAAATGACAAAAATTGTGAAAAAAGGGAGAGAGTAGCTCCAGTTTTCTTATAACAGCTGTAATATACACCTGAAAACTAAACACTTTAACAAAATAAATATTTGTTTATTGAAAGAAGAATGAGGGCATCTGGCCAGCTCAATCAGAAAAGCATGTGACTCTTGATCTTGGGATTACAAATTTCAACCCTATGTTGGGTGTAGGGATAACTAAACAAAATAAATAAACATAAAAAAAGAATAGATTTAATGAATAATATGATATTCCAAATATCTCTCTTATCTGTAAATGTTTTGCCCACATGTTATTTTGATAAACTAATGAATCAATATGTCCACCAAAAGTTGTTTCCATACTAAAGTGATATTCTTTCTAACAAATATACTATAAAACTTAATGTTATATGAAATCTGTTTTGGTTGACAAAATGCATATCAAATGTTAAGGCATTAATAGTAGCTCTTTTCATGTCTGCATTTATTTTATAAGTCCTGGAAACAATTTTTTCTTATCTGCTGAAGTCTGAATTTATTATTCTTGCTTTTACTTCTAGAATAAGTGCCTGAACATGATAATAATTGGGAGCTGTTAGTACTAGAGACCACAGGATGGCATGTGAAGTGCAAAAATGGCATATAAAGATGATTTGACTCCCTTAACCATATGAGAATCCTTTGGGGGCCCACACTTGAGAATGCCTTGCTTTAAAGTAGCATCTCTTTATTCCTGAGATGTTAATTGTAAAGATGCACCCACAAGTAGTTGTTAATACCAATCTTTTTGGGATGAGATTATTTAGACTACTACATTTAAGCACCGATGCACCTCTGCCCAAAACAGTAATAATTTTGGTTGTCTCTTATACATACCCTGGTTCATAATGATAAAAGCATACTATTAGCAATGAAGAAATTAATATGCTTTGCTGTTTGCCATGCAAAGTTAATAAATACATCTAAATCATTTTATAATTTTAATAAAATTTGGAAATATCATCAGTCATAAATTAATTTGAATGGAAGATTAAGAGACAATATTATTTATTTTAATTGGAAGAGATCAGTTCTTCCTATATACAGCCTTTGAAGATAAGTAATAACTTGAGATTCACAAATTTATATTGGATTAATGATGTAAGATTAGATGTTACAAAATTCCCTGCAATGCCTTAAGTGAATCTCACCATTTTTTAAAAGATATTATTTGTTTATTTGAGAGAGAGATAAAGAGAGATAGCACAAGCAGGGACAACTTCAGAGGAAGAGAAAGAAGGAGTCTCCCACTGAGCAGGAAGCCCGGCACGGGCCTTGATCCTAAGACCCCAGGATCATGACCTGAGCTGAAGGCAGACACTGCCATGTGACTGAGCCACACGGGTACTCTATGTCTCACCAAACTTTAATGAGAGTAAATATAAAAGAATAATCCAGGGCAAAAGGTTTGAGTTTTGTTTTGAAGTAAAAGGTTTTTAAATGGAATTGGGGATACAATTAGCAACCTGTAGACTAAGTAATGGGCCTAAAAATAGTAGATCTGTACGCTTTCCACATTTTTTCCACCTTCTGGTGATATAACAGCCCCAGTTTGCTAAAGGCTCCATCACCTTTATTGTATGAATTTCTTAGTCTCTGAAAATACTTGAGTTTACAACTGGTACAGAGATTTCCATGTACCACATTTAGCAAGAAATAAGACTGAGATGTCCTCATCTGCTTTCACTCATGGGACTATATCTTTCTTCAAAGTTTGGAAGGATGGTCATTACAGTAAAAGTATTGTGAATTGGGAAAATAAAGGTGTTATATCTATCTATCTATAGATAGATAGATAGATAGATATAATATTTTATTTATTTATTGGACAGAGAGAGAGAGAGAGAGTGCACAAGTAGGGAGAGAGGCAGGCAGAGAGAGGGAAGAAGGGAAGCAGGCCCCCTGCCGAGCAGAGAGTCCTATGTGGGGCTTGATCCCAGGTCTGTGAGACCATGACCTGAGCCGAAGGCAGAGGCTTAACCCACTGAGCCCCCCAGGTGCCCCTAAAGGTTATATATTTTTAAAGTAACTATATATTGAAGCTGAAGAAATCACACTCAAATACACACTAAGAGAATATATCTGATGAGCTAGTGCCTATAAATAAGCAGAAATTGGAGGTTATCTCCTTATAAAATTTATAATAGATTTGAATCTTTTCTTGTTTTTTTGCTAGTCAGGTAACTCAGAATGGATCAGGATACTGGAATGCAGCTGGAGAGATGGCTAAAATTTACTAAATGCAGAGATGTAATATATAAGGGATAAATTTGTTAATCAATCTAAGTGTATGATTCAAAAGTTTCCTCTTGCAAATATTTTATTCTTGGGATCAATACACTAGAAATTGCCTTTGCTATTTTCTCAAACATGAAATTAAAGTCCAAAGAAATCCATTTTAATGTAATGCTGTTTAAAATATGTTGTTTACAAAGGGGTACCTGGGTGGCTCAGTGGGTTAAGCCTCTGCCTTCAGCTCAGGTCATGATCTCAGGGTCCTGGGATCAATCCCTACATTGGGATCTCTGCTAGGCAGGGAGCCTGCTTCTGCCTGCCTCTCTGCCTACTTGTGATCACTCTCTCTCTCTGTCAAATAAATAAATAAAACTTTTTAAAAAAATGTTGTTTACAAAAGCTTTTGATCTGAAAGTATTGAATACCTTTCTTTTGAATCAATCAAAATGTTATCTCTGAACTTTGCCCAATTAGTTTATTAGTAATGGTTTATAACTTCCTGGCAATCTTTTTTCTTCTTATTTTTTTCAAGTTTTTATTTAAATTCCATTTAGTTAACATACAGGATAATATTAGCTTCTGGTGTAAAATCTAGTGATTCATCACTTACCTACAACACCTGGTGCTCATCACAAGTGTGTTCCTTAATCCCCATTATCTTTTTAAACCATCCTCCACCCGTTTTCCTTCTGGTAACCCTCAGTTTGTTCTCTATAGTTAGGAGACTGTGGTCTTTTTCAAACCAAGATAAAGAATGGCAAGTTCCCAAGTATAGGACCATTTTTGAATTTTCTGATCTAAAGAATATATATAAGGCACTATAGTCTTATGTTATTTATTGCAATACTTTGCTTGAACCAGGATCATAGGAGATAATATCCTGAACACAAATGGTGATGATGATGACAGCAGGAGCAACAGGAAATAAAAGAAACATGATGCAGAGTCTCTGGCTGTTGTCGTGGCCCTACTGACAGATTGAGATGCCTCACTGGTCAGAGGTATTTGACATCATGTGTCCAACATTTCATAACCAAAGATAGACCAGTGAATTTTCTTGGTAGATGCACTCTTGATGCGTAGATATATTTTTTATTAGTTCCTCTTTTACTTCTATAGCATATTCTTAATTATCTTTGGGAAATTAGACTTCTGCCAATACCCACAAATTTTTGCTGTTGTGGTTCTCTCTTGAGCACAAAGCAATAGTCCCAGGTAATGCTTCAGCCCTGTTTGTCTTCCTGAGGCCTGAATATCTCTACATTTCTATTGTCAGCTTGGCTCCTAACTCATTTCCTGCAGCTTGCTTCTGAACAAAACCATTGACTTAGGGATAAAATGTCCATCCAGTGGTTTTTCCATAGAAAGTCATGACTCAAGTCTGAAATTTCATAGCTAAGTGATTTCCAGCTAAGATGTTCTTAAATGTTCTTTCATTGATATACTTTTTGTTTTAAATATGTAACACTGATAGATAAAGTATAAAACAAAACTAACTAGACAAAACAATACAAAGAACAAAGGTAAACCTATTTATGAGCTGAAGGTGAAGCAACACTATAAAGAAGGAAGAAGGACTGAAGCTGATGTATTGCCAGGTTCAGGTCAAGGAACAGGCAGTGGTAGCTCAAAAGTTGGCAACTCCAAAGGAAAGGAATTAAAACTTCTTCAAAGGTGAAAATAAGACAGAAAAAGTATTTGTAGGGTCTGGGTATGTGTTTCCATTGTGAGAGTCTAATGGGGAAAAAAAAAAAAGCACAAAACATGTTTCTATTACCAGATACTGTAGGTACTGCAGGTTTTAGCAAACTATTAGTCTTGTGAGATTAAGGACCCACATATAGTCCTGATCAAAATGTGAATCAAACTGCACCCCCAGCTTTTGGATGGGGTCTGTATTATTCCCACTCCCCCTTTAAGCAGGAGCTATAAAATGTCATATGACATGACAGGCAGTAGCACAGGAGTGATGGGGCAATTATAAAGCTATTGGCCATGGAAGGATAAAAAGAAATAAAGAGGGAAAAAAAACCACAAGGAATAAATAATTGTTCAAAAAAAAAAGCATTTGAAAGTATTACTGAGGATATAGTGAATCTGCTATCTTTGAAGTAGTGTGAATGGGTATGGAACTACTCTGTGGGCTGGGCTATCTACTGTGGGTCTCAGACATCAAAGGAAAGGCCAGATGAACTGATGTTGGCCCTTAAACTATAGCAACAGAAATGATCCCAGAAAATAATTTAAAAACATGAAAAATTGGGTTGTTTAGGTGAATAGACAACAATTGTAACAATGAAATGAAAATTAAGAGACATTTCAAAGTCTTCAAATAAATATATTTAAGTACTCAACAAAACAAATGAAGGGATAGTTCCACCACCCAAAGAACAATGAATTATAAAACAGAATGAGCAGGTATTTTGAAAAGGCTATATAAAAATTAATTAGATTGACTGGAATAGTCATTGGAATAAAAGTTCACTTAGAAGGAATCTAGTGTAGACCAAACATAGACCAGGAGAGAATCTGAGACAGAGAATATTGGTAATCAATTTACCAAGTAGTCAATATGTAGCAAAGGGATATAAAAATGTAAATGAATACTTTAAATAATACAAATGAAAATGACATGCATAAATAGCCAATAACTTTTTAAAAGTTTATCTGCATGATACATAAACATGGTTCACGTTTTGGACCACTAATTCTGTATTTACCACACTAGTGCAACACTATTCTTAAGGAAGTGATTAGTTCCAGAAAGAACAAGACAAGAATTTCTTTCCCTTAATTCTGACCTATCTCTAGAAAAGTTTTGTGAGAATAAGAAGGAAGAAGTGTGATTTTCTTTTTTCTTTTTTAAACCTGGTGGGTTTCCCTTTCAACAAAGAGTGTCCAAGTGGCAAGCCTTGATTCCCTGGGAAACACTGGCTATGCAAGGAGGCAAAGGGCCACTGATATTTGCTAGGGTTGGTTGCTATGATTTAAAAAAAAACAAAAACAAAACAAAACAAAAAACCTTGCTGCATATAGATCCCAACAGTACATGTTTTGTCCAGTCAGTAGTTCTTGGACTCCCTCTAAGTAAGTTCCCCCAATAAGTCTATGCATCCACTGTTTTCTTTGAGTCTTTTCTTTGGCCTTACTGGACCATCACCCACTCTAGGCTTACTTAAACTCTGCTGGAGCCCACCTGCAGAATTTTTACAATTCCTATTTACTACTTTGACATAAGGAAGCATTTATGTGATTTGTATCAGTCAAATTTAATATTGGTAGCATCATTGTTATTTATTAAAGTTGCAAGCAAACAAAACTTAGAGAAGACTATATTTCTAATCCATTGTTTCCATTGAAGCAGCATGGGCCGCAACACATGAGTTCTTAATTTTGTATGATTACTGAAAGGCTTGAAAATTTGTGTTCACCCAAGTTCCCAGGTGATGCTAATACTGCTAGTTCAGGGACCAAACTTTTAAAGCCACTGTTTCTGTACAGTCACGCAAACATAGAACCGTAAGAAAATAATCATTTCCAGTGTAAATTCATTGACTAGTCCTTTGGGTATAATGTATGTGCCCACTTTCTCCCATAATCAAGTCATTAGGTTGTGCTTACTTTCCCTCTATTGTAAATATAGGAATAACTTGGGCATTTTGTTTAGTTGCTCGGTTCATTGAATTTTAAAAAGACCACTTCACGTTTGTGTGTGTGTGTGTGTGTGTGTGTGTGTGTGTTTCTCCAAACTTTATACATTTCACACAGAGCCTGAATGAGAGTATACATTCCTGAAAAATCTTTGTAAGGTGTTTAATATTTGTTTGGTAGGCATGGTATAAAATACCTTAAAAAGGTTTGAAAATTCTTAAGGTTTTTTTTTGTTTGTTTTTTTTTCGGTCTCATATATATCTTCCTTTTTTGCTGGTTAACTTGACTTTCTTTAAATATTTGCAAAGCTATAAAAACAAAAAAAAAGAATTTATTTTGATCAAAGGAATGGAAGTCACAAGGAGATAAATAATAGCTCAGGAAAAACATAGTAGAATGTATTACTTAGGATTTACTAAGTTCCTCATCATAGAAATGGCGTGAGCATGAAAATAGAAATACTCTGTGCCTAGGAAGTTTAGAACGGATCTCAAACATCAAAGAAGAGGTCAGATTAAATGATTTTTCCCTGAAAGGATTTTCTAAGGAAGAAAATTTAAATGTTAGCCACAGAAGCATTCCAGAAAACTACACCATTATTGTAAATGACCTATGTTTCTCTGAAACCAAGTGTCTGTCACCATAATAAACACAGCAAAGACAAACAAACAAAAAACTATTCTCTGGACTATAGGTTGAAGATACTTTGGACAAACAAAATTAATGCTTCTTTGTACTTTCAACTGTATAAATGATGTCTCTGGAGACTTTACTACATCTCACCCCGCTTTAACTTTTCTTTGATGTTTGCTCAGTACTACATATTCGGGATTTTCCTCAGATGATTTACACAGGTATTCTCCAATCTAATCCTGCACTTCTGCAACTATTTTTCTTCTGACCTAAAGAAGAATGATTTCTTGGCTATTTATAGAATGCCTGGGTCATGTAGGTTCCTCCAGCACTCAAAATGGACACGAGTCTTGAAATGTAGCAAGTAGTTTGAGAAAACATCTGCTCAGGTTGCTGCCTTCTTGATTGTTGAAGTATAAATGTTGAGCACAAGGACAAAGAATGAGCTAGACACACTCTTACATGTAGAACTTTAACAAGGATATGGGGTTAGAAAAGAGAAATATGGATGGAAAGACAAAGAAGCACAGTAAGAAAAGCCAGCAATCTTGTAGTGAAGGTAGCCAGTGAGAACTACTTGGTGAGAGAGTAGCTGAAAAACAGGATGTCCGCAATGAAATTTATATTTGGGGAGGGGCTTTCTCAATCTTTTATTTTTTATATCCTCTATATTTGTATATCATCTATAATTTTATATTCTTGTTTCACTGGTTTTAGAGAGAGTAAAGAGATAAGGGAGATGTCTAATGTGAATATTGCAGGAAAAGAGGACAGCCACATAAAAAGTGAAAATATTCCATAAATTGAACAAATTCAATAGAAGTAACTTAGAGTCAGAAAGAACTTGAAAAAATTTAAGCAAACCTCTATCTCACATGTGTACCTCAGTACCAATGACAACTTCTGGATATTACAAAGCACATGTGTCTCTTTGTTCAGAATTAGGTTTGCTCAAATTTCATTTACTTCTTAAAAGAGGAATCTCTGTTACTATTTATTTATATCTTTATTTGCAACTATCTGAATTGATATCCATTCCTTTATAAGAGAAGCACATATCCTGCTTTTTTGGTATTTATTGACACAAGTATTTAGAATATTTTCTAAATATTTGAAACTTCATCACCTGTTACTAAATTAGTTTAAATCAACCAATTATTATATAATTGATAATGAGGATCTCAGATATATTCAGAATTAAAGTAATCTCAGATAAATTGTCAAAAATACTTTTGGTGGTTCTAATAAGCTGAGGAAGAAGAACATAACTGGCCAATCTATATGGGTTCCCCTTATAAAAAATTAGTATTACTTTACAGTTTTAGTTCTGTTTATGAATTTTATTTTGCATGATGCATTAAGCCATTGTCTCAGCTCAGTAGATATGACAGTATTAATTCAGTAAAGAGATTAAAAAAAAGATGAACTTTACAAAACGTAATGAGATAGATTAGAAATTGTATATTTATATATTTGTCTACTCCATACTTATTTTTAAGTGTCGTAATACAGAGAACAGAAACTTTAGAAACTATCAAAATAGAGTCCATTAAAAAAAATCTAGAATGTTATAACCCCAGGAATGTTTATTTTTAATAAGCTATGTAACATCTTCTCATCCATTAGCACCCTCAGAAAGTAAATGTAAACCTTTTCAGACACAGTCATCTGTCTTAGAATATTTTAATATTATTCATGTATTACCCTCTGAAAAACATCAAAGGATCACATTATCTGGAAGTAAGTAGAAATACAAAAGAGTCTAATAGCTTCCGTTGGTTTAAGAAAAAAAAAAAAACTATGTGGGGAATATGTAAAAGATGAATACATAAAAGATTAACTGAACATCTTATAAACAATTAGTGAAATACTATTGAGTCACCATATTCAAATGCAAAATAGATATATGAGAAACAGAATACATAAGCCTATTATGGGGATTAATTTCAGACTCAAAGTTGTTGGTGAGGATATGATGAATCTAAGCTGAAAAACTTCTTTAAAGTCTAGAAAAACCATCTGGTTGCCTTGGAGATGGTAGGACATTTGAGAAGAGGACTCAGTGGGAGATGGTTTGCTACACATTCTTCAGGTTTGTATAAATGCAGAACTAATCATTCTCTTGCTTCTCATGCACAAATACAGAGGAGAATTTCACATATATGTGTCCCTATTCTAAATAATTCTGGCCGTAATATTATCGGTGATTCTTTTGAGACTATTTTAGAGTGAACCATATTCACTAGGGTGTCCCCAGTGACTATTAGAGTTGGTGGCACATAGTAGACTGTCAGTTAATATTGGCTGGATGAATGCCAACAGAAAGGAATTACTTCAGAATAAAGTAAATAAAGTGAGAGTTGTTTTGTAGTTGAACAAATTAAACTGAGAAGAAAGCAATAAGAGTACATTAAGATGTTGAAGCAATTCTTTTTTTTTTTTTTTAAGATTTTACTTATTTGACAGACGGAGATCCAAGTAGGCAGAGAGGCAGGCAGAGAGAGAGGAGGAAGCAGGCTCACCACTGAGCAGAGAACCCGATGCGAGACTCAATCCCGGGACCCTGAGATCATGACCTGAGCTGAAGGCAGAGGCATTAACCCACTGAGCCACCCAGGTGCCCCAAGATGTTGAAGCAATTCTTGAGAAGAAAACAAACAAGGTGAATTGAGTACTTTGTTTTAATCATAGCCTGATAGCATCATAATCTATATACCCATTGACTGGTTATATGTTGTTCATTCAGTAACTACTTAAAGTGCATTTTTTTTATGTGCTGTACATTCAGTAAATATTTCCCGAATTTGAATTTTAAACAAAATGGCAAAGGGTCAGGCTTTTGAAGATCTGGATTCTGATCTTGACAGTGCGAAATGATTTTGGTAAATCATGGAATTCCCTCAATCTGTTTCACCTGCTATAACAAAATTATCCTAAAAATAGAAAATATTAAAATACGACATTTTCTCTTGTACACAATATTGGGATAATTCAGAAAAACCTATGAGGAAATACTCATATAAACACATGCATGCACATTTATATTTCAAAAGTGAATTGATAATTATTCATAATAATATTAACAAATCATATAATTTGAAATGATTATTTGCATAAGATACCTATCATTTCAAAATTAATTGAAACATAGAACTACACAAGCAAACATTTTTTGGAAGAAGATTATCTTAGAACATCTTCCCCAGAAACAAATCTCAGTCTGGCCCCAAGGGAAGCGCTAAAGCACAGATTGTACTGCAGAGTTGGTCTCACCTTGAGGCAAGAGGGCCAGCTTCTCTGCCCCTTCATCTCCCTGGCCTTGTATTTGGGAGGAAAGGTAGTGTAATATTTATGACAGAAGTGAAGGTGTGTGGGGACGAAGGTGAAATCTTTCCATTTGAGGCATCTCCTATTGTCTAGAGGCACCCAGAGTTTCAACCAAAAATACATAGTGAAATTTAACCTCTTTGCTCTCAAAAAAGCAAAGCAGATCTCAGCATTTCCTTTCAATTCCGAACTATCCTGAGGGCAAGTCTCCTGTCAACAATCCTCAGTGTGGTTGCTGTGTTTTTACGCAAATGAGTGAAATGCACAGAAGGTAGTTCTCTTGTCATAAACAGGATTTACTTTTCAAGAAAAATGCCCATTTAAAGCAAAGAATCTGAGAAGAGTTCAGAGAACATGCTGTTGAATCTTGTGAAATTCAAAGAAATAATCAGAATGTTTTAGATTCTTTTAAAGATTAATAAAGTCTATGTAAATGTAATATGTTATTAACCACAATTGATAGAAAAATTATTATTACATAAAGCTAACATGTTAGAAAGTGTTTTAGTCTAGAAATTTCATTACTTTAGAAGTGGAATCAGGTTAATTTCTTGAAACCTGCAAGTCTTGTCCATTCCTATGTGATAAAATTATTGGACTTAATTTTGCAAAAAAAATATACTTCCAAATTGAAAATCATTTATAAATTATCTGAGAAGTATCCTCAAATTTTATATTATATGATATGTAATGTTGACCTATAAGGTCTAATTTCTGCATATAAAATACACAGTGTGAAAAAAAATAATTTCAAAATAATTTCAAAATAATTTAACTTTTTATGTGTATTTTATTTTCCATCAGGAGGCTCTGCAGACATCTTACTCTGCCTTTGCTTTCCTTTTTACTTAGAAAGCAGATACATCTGAGCCTCTCTCATTTCAATATCGCCCAATCCCCTATCCTATCTTAACCTTCATGACTCATACTTTCTCTTGTTACTTGTTCTTCTCTTATTCTCTCCTTACCCCTTGTTTTATGCTTCAAACATTAAAGTAACTACTTTGACAATATTAGAAAACCCACAGAAAAAGGAGTATTAGTAGGAAGTAAGTGGTGAGCATTTCAAAACGGAATCTCCATTTGAGGATGAAGGAGAGACTCAGAGCACTTATACCTTAATAAATATATGTGCCAGACAAACTTAATACTTTAAAATGAAGAATAAGTAAAACAGAACATTTGGTCAAATCATAAAATTAATTTAAACAATAGTCAGAAGATGTTACTTAACTAATAATTTCTGACCATAAAAAAATTAAGGCACATTCCATTTTTTAAATTATCTTTTCTTTTATTCTGAGGGAAAAACTATAGGGAGATGCCATATACATACCTTGAGAAAAGCATAAATAGCCTGGTATATATCTGAGGAGCTGAAATTCCAGTTTTGCATTGTGAAATATGATATATGGCTGTATATAAATATGTGTCTGATATTTTTAAACCATTTTTTGAGAAGAGGGAAATGGGCATAGAGAAATAAATATTTCTTTACACTACATAAACACATATTTTAATTAGACTAAAATCATTGACATTTTCTATTTTATTGTTTGTGTTCTTAATTGATCAAGATAAAGGATATGAGCTGAAGAGAATTGCAGGAAGAAGATGGAGTGAAAAATTTCCTTCATGCAGAAGACAGTGCAATATTAAGAAACTTGACTAGACTGCTAAAGTCTAAATTCATTATTTTATTTATGATTGAATATGCCAAAAGTTTCTGATGTTGATTTCTTGTACTATGATATATTTTTTCTCTTTTATTCAGAGCAGATATGATCTCTCTGAGGGTGGACTTTTCTGAGAAGGAGTTTGAGGATGTCTAAGAATACAGGAAGTAGGAAATAACTTTTCTGCCCAGGACTTATAATGTGGTAATGTGGTCTAAATAGAACTAAAAAGAACTCTAGATATTTTTTACGTGCTCCTTGTGGTGGACATGAGCTTGGTCCTGCTATGAAGAGATTCATCAGAATCTGGATTCAACACACTGGGCCTGCATGATATGAAAAAGAGAAAATTCTAGTAATTCTGTTATAATATTCACTTGGTTATCTATAAGTATTCTGTGAAGTCTTGTTAAAAGCTGAAACCCACTCTTCACTCTGCTATACTGACGTGGCAAAGCCTCCCCCACACTATCAATGGAATAAAAAAGAAATGGAGAGAAATAGTGCCAACAAAGAAGCATCAACATCAACCTGAGGAACACCATCAATCATATATAAGATATAATCACCAGACGAGGATCTAGATATCATGGGAACTGTGTGACATGTATCCAGAGATAGAGCAGAAGTGACTCAACTCTGTGGAACTGTTACTAATATATACAGAGGGAAATCATGGTGTTAGGAAAGATCTGAATCTGTAGACTAAGCTAAAAGATATCTTGGATAATGTCTGTTTTGTCCACAACTGTAGCTCAGTTACTTGAGTGATACCTTATGTATAACAGATAAAATTCATATTTTGAATTAATTCTCAAGGAAATAAAAAAATAACCGGGCTGTGAATTGAAATTTTAGGCACATACTGGTGAGGGAGAATAGCCATAACTGCTATAAAGGAAACTATAGTTTTCATGATTCTTTGTTTCCTCTGCAGATGAACACAACTCTGAATGAATAATATTGGATTCTGCCAAAGATTGCTTCAGCTAAATAAATAGATAATGTAGTCTGTTGGTGATATTTACATACAAATAGAGACATTTCTATTTTTTTATATTCAGTGATTGTTTTTTTTTAATTTTTTATTTTTATAAACATATATTTTTATCCCCAGGGGTACAGGTCTGTGAATCACCAGGTTTACACACTTCACAGCACTCATCAAAGCACATACCCTCCCCAATGCCCATAATCCCACCCCCTTCTCCCAAATCCCCTCCCCCCAGCAACCCTCAGTTTGTTTTGTGAGATTAAGAGTCACTTATGGTTTGTCTCCCTCCCAATCCCATCTTGTTTCATTGATTCTTGTCCTACCCACTTAAGCCCCCATGTTGCATCCCCACTTCCTCCTATCAGGGAGATCATATGATAGTTGCCTTTCTCTGCTTGACTTATTTCACTAAGCATGATACGCTCTAGTTCCATCCATGTTGTCGCAAATGGCAAGATTTCATTTCTTTTGATGGCTGCATAGTATTCCATTGTGTATATATACCACATCTTCTTGATCCATTCATCTGTTGATGGACATCTAGGTTCTTTCCATAGTTTGGCTATTGTGGACATTGCTGCTTTCTATTTTATTGGAAATATAATCTCTTGTGGTAGTAAAGTCTATCATTCCACCTTCTGCGAAGTTATGATTATTATTCTAGATTTAAATATTGTGATCTGTCTCAGAAGATTTACAACAATACTTCAGTCTAAACTATAGTCTGATGCCCTATCAAAAGGATGCCCCATTACAGATTAAATGTTTGTATTTCTCTTTTGCAATGACAAAAGTCCACTTCTAATCACAGGATGCAACATGGATAAGGAAATGTAGATTTTCCAAAAGTCAGCTTAACAATTATTCAAGGGACATAATTGACCTTGGAAATGGAATATAGCAAAAGCTTTTGTGTTTGTAGGTTCACAATGTAAGCGAACCTTGTATTCAAGATTTGATCCCAGGAAATATTGTGTTATTAGTGACTCCGGGATGCTACATTTGATGAAACTAGAACCAATTCTTCTTCAGTGCTCTTCAGTTTAATTGGCACTTCCAGGAGATTTCACTGCATGTAATTTGAAAACCAACATCTTAAAGTCTAAGCTTGAGAACCCATAGGAGGGAAAAACCTTGTTCAAATTTATTATTGAAGAAGGGGGATATTTTTACTTGAAGAAAATATGGTAGTTTAGACGAAGGCTTGGCAGTCTAAATGAGCATTATTTGTAGAACTGTTTGGGTCTTGTCTTTAGGACTAGACTATGCGTCTATGGTCAATGACATACAGAGTATGTATGCATGTATGTATGTATATAAAGTATGTTATATTATGCTCTGAATCAAATTCTCTCCATTCGGTGGGGCAACAAAACGGATTTATAAATATTTGAAATTCGTAGTATTTCCTAATAAAATGGAATATGGGTTTCTAAGTAACTAATTAGAATAGATTCTCTTTGTTCAAGAATTTCCTTAGATTTGTTGCTGAATTTGGGCTTTAGTTTTATTTGAAAAATAAAATTCTTTTCAATTTAAATATGATAAGTGTTCATTAAATATATGATGAATTTCTGTTTGCAAAATTAATCTTATATAAATGTACAATAAATTTTAAAATAATGTGCACCACATAATACACTGAAGTTTATTTTTAGAGTAAAATGCTTATCTGATCATTATATAAGTAGATGAACTATACAGTAAATTATAATATTCTACCTTTTATGAAGGCAAAAAGAAAAATTAGAAAAATCAAAGTTATGCATTTACATCGCAAGTGATATTTAGTTGTCATGTAATATGTCAGTGCAAATAATTAAAGTGATATTACCGATGAAAAATATATTTTAGTATTGCTTCTGTAATTATTCCATATAAAAGAACAATAGAGTTAATAAAATAACAAGTTTCTTAAAGGAATGAATTTAAAGGGCTGCTATGGTTTGTAGCACTCACTATAACCTGTTGATGCAGCCTATCCTAATGATTCTGGTAAAGATTTGAAATTCAGTTCTCAAACTATCACTCTCATAGATTAGCAACCTCATACATATCATCATGTCGGCACTTGAAGCTGTCTGCTAATTAAAAGATCAATTATTTTTGTGGTTCATCCTCTACCTCTCCCTACCATCGCCATGACTGACTAGTGGATGTCTGTTTTGTGTTACCCGTGTTTGCTTTTAAAAGTCAGAAGCATTCTTCTTCAGTCCATTATTCAATCAGTTGGACTCTGATAAGAACCTTTTACTTCCTCTGGGTTTTTCTCTGTGTGAAAAGTTCTGAGCTCATGGAATGTTAGAACACATTTGAGCTCCCATTGTCATCCCATACTAGGAATAAAACTAACTTAGAAGAATATAATAATTACGGATATGATCAGCATAGGAGAAAATGTGTATATTTTTAATAGAGTTTTCAAAGGAGAATCTATGTTAGCTTCATTTCCTAACAGGGCCTCTCTTTAGCCTTCTTTGTCCTCCAAAGTCTCTCATGTGTATACATAATAGCTGGTGATATAGTCTGAGCAAGGAAAGATTTTGCCATATCTGGGAAACCTATTTTCTTTCCCTGTCATAATCATGCTGTATTTGATCATTTCTTCAAAATTCAGAAAAATATAAATAGACTTTGCTCTTAATGTCTGTCTTGGTTTCTTAAGGCTGCTGTAACAAATTGCTGCAAGCTGGAAAGTTTGAAATACCAGGAATTTATTCTTTCACAGTTTGGGAGAAATTTAAAAATCAAGGTGTCAACAGGGTCATATTCGGTCTAAAACGTTGCCTCTTAGTTGCCTTCGTTGCCTCTTAGCTTCTGGCAGGTGATAATGATCCTACCTTCCTTTGGTTTGTAGATGTATTCTTCCAATCTCTGTCTCTGTTCTCCTGTGTCTTCTGTGTCTGTGTGGAGATTCCTCTCTCCATCTAAGAATACCAACGTTGCATTTAGATTTACCCTAATGCAGTCTAATCGCTTCTTAAATTCGTTATGTTTGCAAAGACCTTATTTTCAAACAATGCCTGATTTGCAGGTCCTGGAAGTTAGGACTTCAACAAAACTATTTAGAGACACAATTCTAACCACTTACACAGTCTTTTAATTAAAAAAAGCATAAACATCACACAGAGCTGATCAATTAGTACAGTAACATTGTATAAAAGTAAAATAAAATTGTAATTTTAACAAATTTTAACAATTATAACATTGCATAAGAGTAAAATAAAATAAAAAAAAGTTTGCAATTTTTTTTCTTTTGAAGTTGAAAACAATTCCTGATTTTTGTATGCCTTTGCTTAGCTTTCTTTGTATCCTTCACTAATTCATCCCTAAATTTATCAGTAAACGTGAAAAAGTCTTGATGCACTCAAACACAAAGTGAAATCAAGAAGGTTTCCAGAGTGGTGAAGGATATGAAATTTTACTCTACCTGCAAGCTTATAAGTTAGCCAGTCTGTTGCATGGCTGTTGGGATAAACCACAGACCTCTGGCATCAGACACGAAGAACTGTTTTATTACTCACCACAACAGAAATAGCTAAGGGGTAAGTAAGTATTTTTTACCTTATTACTGAGCTCCTATTTCCACAAGGTGTTACAAGATGACACTTCCACACACAATGGAGTATGTTACGCCTTTGGATAGCTAAGGTTTAGTGAGCCTGTATTTTATATAATAGACAGTAAGCATGTCTGCCCTTTGTTCTGGAAGGAGTTATTGTCTTTCAAGGCTATGTGTAAAGAAAACATTTCCAAGGAGATAGTCCGGGATAAAACATCAGTGCTTTATTAACAAAACCCACGAAAGACCCATAGAAAATTATATCCCAACATTTTTTATTATTGGTTTGTTTTGTTCACTTACTTGTGTTTTGTTCTTGTTTTCCCTTGAAGATATTTCTTCCAGAAATTCTTCTTTAGGACAACAGGATAATTTTGCTTTTGTGAATTTATCATCGTATTCTTCCTGGGTAGTATTACCTTTACCCTTCTTTCATGTTCAGCCTCCAATTTCTGACTTCCCATTGTTGTCAACCCTTACATTTCTGGCAATATTTAAATGACTAAATCCTATCAATAAATAAGGCACTGGAAAACTAGTCAAGTCACCATGGTAGAGGCAGGGGATGTGAATTGGGTTACTACTCTATTGTGCTAGTATCTTATATTACAGAACTAATTCAGTGGGTGATCTTTCAATTAGTTTCCATATGTCTCCCCCCCCCCCAGTTTGTGTCTTAAATCCAGTTCTAGTATTCTTAAAACAAATTAGGAAAGTAGCTCATGAGTGGTATCTCTTTTAATTTTTGTTTTCAGTGTAGACTTGTATTAACTTTTCATTTTGTTGGTGTGCTATTCCTACTCTTCCCCTGGAGTTTAGAGCTATCCATTTCTACTTCTCCAGAGAAAGAGTTATATAGTAATCACTTTATTACCTAAAAGTCAGCTTGTGTATTATCAATATTCCTAAAATTCCTGAAGGGGTTCAGATGTTTTTATAGAAGCTTTTGAAAAAGTTTTTAAGTGAAAACAAAGAATAAAGCAATGAAGCCCTTTTTGTTGTTGTTATTGTTACAGGCTTTGCAGAATTACAAATTACCTTGTATAATATTATACTGGGAGTGCTCAGTCATTAACGCCTATAGAACAGCCATCAACTAATGATAGGACTATGTGAATAAGTACCTCAGTTCTCTTGGAACAAACCTCAGATGAATGTTCTATACAAGATCTCAAATTAATATTCTCTGTTGGAGTAAGCTCTAGATATATTCAATGGTAGCTACCTTGAAAATAAATAATTAACTTGCTGTCCACCCCCTATTTTTCAGTCTCTATTCATGTTTTATTCATCTCCAAAATAAGTCACTTTATTTAGTATTTTTGTGTCAGGTACTGTCTCTGGAAAACTCCAGTGGTACATATTAGTCTATCTTGTTCCCTTATCACCTCAAATCCACTATTTCCTATTTCTACAGCAAGTAGAACTATCTTTTGAGTTTTTCATCTTAAATTTATACTTACAGCTGAAACCAAGTTGTTAAGGGATTGCATATTTCAACCAACTCATACACATATACATATATATGTTCTCAAAAACTCCTATGTATATTATATATGGACAACTCTATTCTCTCCTTCTGTTGTCTTCCCCCTCACCCAGTTTTCATTTAAATTCCAGCTAAAACAATGAATACTGGGACACTGGAAAATAAATTTAAATTTTAAAAATTCCAGCTACGTAAAATACAGTGCAATATTAGTTTCAGGTGTAAAATTTAGTGATTGATCAGTTACATACAATACCTGGTATTCATCACAATTGCCCTCCTAATACCATCACCTGTTTAACCCATCCCCTCATCCACCTCCCCTACAGTAACCTCACTTTGTTCTCTATAGTTAAGAATATGTTTTATGGTTTGCATCTCTCTTTTCTGCCCTATGTTCATTTGTTTTGTTTCTTAAATTCCACATATGAGTAAAATCATATAGTATATGTCTTTCTCTCACTGACTTATTTGCTTAAAATAATACTCTCTTTCTCTACCCACATCATTGCAAATGGCAAGACTTCATTCTTTTTGACGGCAGAGGAATATTCCAGTCTGTGGGCATGTGTGTGCGTGCATGTGTGCGCACCACATCTTTATCTACTAATCAGCTGATGGGCATTCAGGTTCTTCTATAATTTGTCTATTGTTGATAATGCTACTATACACACTGGAATTCATGTATCCCTCAAATCAGTATCTTTGAATCCTTTGGGTAAATACCTAGTAGTGCAATGGCTGAGTCATAGGATAGCTCTTTTTTTAACTTTTTGAGGAAACTCCATGCTGTTTTCCAGAGTGGTTTGCATTGTAAGAGGGTTCTCCTTTCTTCGCATCCTTGCCAGCATCTATTGTTTCCTGTGTTGTTAATTTCCGCCATTCTCACAGCTGTGAGTTGGTATCTAATTGTAGTTTTGATCTGTATTTTCCTAACATGAGGGAGTTTGAACATCTTCTCATGTATCCATCAATCATCTGTATGTCTTCTTTGGAAAAATGTCTATTCATGTCTTCTGCCCATTTCTTAACTTGATTGGTTTTTTGCGGGGGGTGTTGAGTTTTCTAAGTTCTTTATAGATTTGGGGTATTAACCCTTTATCAGATATGTCATTTGCACATATCTTCTTTCATTCTGTAGGTTGCCTTTTAGTTTTGGTGACTTTTTTTCCATTGCTCTGCAGAAGCTTTTTACTTTGATAAAGTCCCAATAGTTCACTTTGCTTTTGTTTCCCTTGCCTCAGAAGGCATATCTAGTAAGACGTTGCTATGGCTGATGTCAAAGAGGTTATTCCCTATGTTCTCCTCCAGCATTTTAATGGTCTCCTATGTCAAATTTAGGTCTTTAATCCATTTTGAATTTGTTTTTGTGTCTGGTGCAAGAGAGTGGTCCAGTTTCATTCTTTTGCATGTTGCTGTCCAGTTTTTCGAACATCATTTATTGAAGAGACTGTCTTTTTTTCCGTTGGATACTTTTTCCACTTTGTTGGAGATTAGTTGACCATATAGTTGAAGGTCCATTTCTGGCTTTTCTATTCTGTTCTATTGATCCATGTGTCTGTTTTGGTGCCAAGTATCATACCATCTTGATCATTATAGCTTTGTAATACAACTTGAAGTACAGAACTTTGTCTCCAACTTTGTTTTTCTTTTTCAGGATTGCTTTGACTAGTTGGGTTCTTTTATAGTTCATACATATTTTGAGATTGTTTGTTCTAGGTCTGTGAAAAATGCTGCTGATATTTTCATAAGAATTGCTTTAAATGTGTAGATTGCCTTGGGTAGTATAGCATTTTTTCAAAATCTTTTTAAAAGATTTTATTTTTTATAAACATATAATATATTTTTATCCCGAGGTGTACAGGTTTGTGAATCACCAGGTTTACACACTTCACAACACTCATCATAGCACATACCCTCCCCAATGTCCATAACTCCACCTCTCTTCTTTCAACTCCCCTCCCCCCAGCAAGACTCAGTTTCTTTTGTTAGATTAAGAGTCACTTATGGTTTGTCTCCCTCTCAATCCCATCTTGTTTCATTTATTCTTCTCCTACCTCCTTAACCACCCATGTTGCATCTCCACTTCCTCGTATCAGGGAGATCATATGATAGTTGTCTTTCTCCGCTTGACTTATTTCGCTAAGCATGATACCCTCTAGTTCCATCCACGTAGTCGTAAATGGCAAGATTTCATTTCTTTTGATGGCTGCATAGTACTCCATTGTGTATATATACCACATCTGCTTTATCCATTTTAACAATACTTGTTCTTCCAATCTGAGAGCATGGAATGTTTTTCATCTCTTTGTGTCATCCTCAATTACTTTCATCTTTATTTTATAGTTTTCAGAATACAAATATTTAACCTGTTTAGTTAGATTTATTCCTAGGTATCTTATGGTTTTGGGTGCAATTGTAAAGGGGATGGATTCCTTGTTTTCTCTTTCTGTGGCTTCATTATTGATATGTAGAAATGCAAGAGATTTCTGTATGTTGATTTTATATGCTGCAACTTTTTCAGAATTTTTGTATCAGTTCTAAAATTTTTGGTGGAGCCTTTTGGGTTTTCTATATAGAGTATTATGTCATCTGCATATAGTGAAAGTTGAACTTTTTCCTTGCTGATTTGGATGATTTTATTTATTATTGTTATCTGATTGTTGTGGCTAGGACCTCTAGTACTATGTTAAGTAACAGAGGTGAGAGTAGACATCATGTCTTAGGTCTTAACCATAAAGGACAAGCTCTCAATTTTTCCAAATTGAGGATGTTAGCTCTGGATTTCTCATATATGGCCTTTATGATATTGAGGTATGTTCCCTCTAACCCTACTCTGTTGAGATTTTTTATTATCATGAATTGGATGTTATACTTTGTCAAATGCTTTTTCTGATTTTATGGAAAGCATCATATGGTTCTTACCTTTTCTTACTATGGTATATCATGTTGATTGATATATGAATATTGAACAACTCTTATAGCCCAGGAATAAATCCCACTCGATTGTGGTGAATGATTCTTTTACTATGCTGTTGGATTTCATTTGCTAGCATTTTATTGAGGTGTTTTTTTCCCTTTTTTGAGTGGTTTGGGGAGCAGGAGAGGGAAAAAGAATCCTAAGTAGGCAACCAGTCCAGTTCATAGTCCAATGCAGGGCTTGATCTCAGGACCATGTGATTATGACCTGAGCCTAAATTAAGAGTTGGAGACTTAACTGACTCTGCACCAGGTGCCCCTTATTGAGAATTTTTGCATCCATTTTCATCAGGGATATTGGTCCGCAGTTCTTTTTTTTTTTAGTAGTCTGTCTGGTTTTAGTATCAGGGTAATTCTTGCCTCATGGAATTAATTTGGAAGGTTTCTCTTTTTGCCTTGTCCTTTGCCATATGCTCTGTGAAGAAAACCTCTGAGCAATTTAAAAATCATAAGTAATAAAACTTACTGCAGGGAATATATGAACAGCCTTTACGTAATATACTCAAAAAGTTTTCTGTATATGTTATGAAATAGATAGGATTGAGTCTATATTGAAATATTTTATTTATATTCTAGCATATTAATAAGTCAAACCTTCTTCTTATATGACTTATATGACTTTAGGGTTTCCTTCTTTGGTAGTTATAGCAATAAAATATATTAAGTAAAGAAAACTGTTGTATGTTTTGTTAGTATTGAGTTATTCTGCAAATAAAACTCAAAGGATTTCAGAATATAAACAAAGACTTTCTTAAAAACTTAAAAGAGTCTCTGGGAAGCCATTATATTTTGTAGAAGTGAAAGTAGAAACAACATTTTTAAGTATGCTTTGTTCCTAAATATCAATGAATATTCTTGAAATTCTATTACATCAATTATAAAGATAGAAATCAAAATGAAATATCAAATAATATAACATATTGATAAATGTTCTTATAAAAATAACCAACATATCACAAAATGAAAGATTCTTTAAATTATTTCATAAACATTTATTTGATATTGATAATAGTATATTTGAAATCCAATAAGATTAATGTCAGTAGAGTTTAGTTATATTAATCTGTTCAGCAAATCATTTTCAAAATATTAAAAATTATTAGAAGTTGTAAAAACTTATGTTTTATGTCTTTGAAGCTGTGGAATTCACTCAACATATATTTGTTGAATGATTATTATGAATCAAACACTTTTCAGAGTCTGTGTTATTCAGTTTTTGATAACTGCTGTAATAAACTATGTAAAGTGCACCTTTGAGTTTCATTATGTTAAATTGAAAAGGCCTTTGTCTATCAAATGTTCAGGAATAATTTTCAGTGTTCACATGAGTGCAGGGAAAAAAGTCTTTATAGCATGTTTGAGGTATAAATTGATTCAAAATTTGAAAATGAAATATGACAACTTATATTCAAATCTTTATAAATTAGTTATTTCCTTTGGGACAGTACTTCCTTTATTATAAATTTATCCTAAGCAAATAGTCTTTGGTATGTGCATATTTATATGTAGAATATACTCTGAATCATTATTTATAATATTGACAAAACAAGTAATCTTAAAGTTTAATAATTGACCACCAGGCAAATAAAGATTGGTGATAACAGAATACTCTATAGCTATTAAAAATCTATTTTGGTGTATTTTTGATGAGAACACTGAAGATATATGGGGAAGAAAATATTCCATATTCTTAAAAAAAAAGTCTTTGCATAAAAATACTTTGTAAAAAGTAGAAGATAAACACCAAAATATAACAGTATTCATTTCTGAATACTATTTAAATGTTTCTTAAAATATATTTGGAGTATTTTTGGAGAACTCATATGCTCTTTGATGAGTTGAAATTACTTTTGATATCAGATTTAATATCAAGGGAAATAACATATAGAATTTAAATTATGTTGTTCAAGATTAAAGAAAATTTGGTTGCTACAGTTTATGATACAGTAGTAGCTATCATTTATTGTAAATTCATTGTGGGCAAAAAACTTCATTAATAAATTTTACAGGTTCATAATCTTTAAAAATATGTCATGTTCTTATTCATTTTTAAAAGTGAAAAATATAAGGCTTAAAGTTATTAAATAAAATATAATAATATTTTAACTTTGTTTTAAATAAAGTCACTTTTAGAATAAACTATGCCATATGTAAAAATTCCAACATTGGATTCCAATGGAGAGTTGTATTTGTTTTTTTTCTGTTGTTATTATTTGACTTCTCAAATTGACCCTAGGTCAACTTTATCAACTGGTCAATAGCTACTTCTTATCTCCAAATTTCATGTTTCCAACTTTTATTTTCATAAATGTTCTACACCCAGTGTGGAGCTCAATGAAAGTCTAGAACTCATGACCTTGAGATCAAGACCTGTGCTGAAAACAAGAGTTAGATGTTCAACTCACTGAGCCACCTGGGCACCCCTCATTTTTCCAACTAACTTAAAATACGGATAAAAAAGCTAAAATAATTGTTTCACATAGTCAAATTTGCATAAATTCCAATTTTATATTTCGGCATTAAATGCCATCCTGTAATTTTTAACTAGATATCAACAAACCACATCTAGTGATAATACTCAACTAAAATTCATCACTTTTCTTGTGTTATATTTATCTTGTTTATTTGAGTGATATTTTTTCCCCAACAGACATTACTTAAAAACCCTAAATCTCTGGATATTATTTTTAACCCAATATACTACAATATATTTTAAATACTTGATTTTTTTTAACATCAGGCTTTTCTGCAACAAACTCCAAAGAGAGTGTACCTTTATAAGTTAAAATAGAGCATTTTATCATTACTTATACATAAACTTATTTATTTATTTTTACCCATGAATTATTTTTTTACCCTCTTTCTCTCTTTCTTGTTTTCTGTGAATATAGTTGGCATACAGTGTTATATTCGGTGTAGAACTTGGTGATTTGACAAGTTCGAACATTATGCTCTGTTCGCCACAAGTATAGCTACCTTCTATCCCATTACATCATTATTACAATATCATTGACTATATTCCTTATGCTGTGCCTTTATGTCCTTGATACATTTATTCTGTAACTAGAGGCCTATCTCTTCCTCTCCCCCTCATCCATTTTGCCCATCCCCTCATTTCCCCCTCTCCACTCCTCTCTAGCAACCATCAGTTTCTGTATCTATGAGTTCTCTGTATTTATGGGTTTGATGCTATTTATTTTTCTTTTATTTTTTTACTTATTCACCCTTTTTTTAGATCTAACTTATAAAATAGGATTATTTGATATTTCTCTTTCTCAGTCTAACTTATTTAACTTAGTGTAATGTCCTCTAGGTCCATCCATATATTTAAATTTAACATCTCTTTAATGCCTCTTGCAAGACATTAATTAATTAATTAATTAATTAATATTTCCCCAAATGGTACTTCTTCATCTAAATTAATCTGAGGGAAAGGAGTTACTCTAATTTGTGTTCAGTACAGTAGATAGCCAATAAGGGTTAATAGCAGTAAATGGACTTTCCCTGTGAAGGACTATTTTCCTACTTCATAAACATAGCTAACAACAAATGACCATTATTTCTGCAATATTTTTTAAAAGTCCATGAGGAAATCAGAGATAGTTCTGAGCATGTAATTTCACATTAAGGCAATCGTATATATAATTTCCTTGCATTTTACAAGAAAGGAACTTAAAGTCTTACCAAGCATTGGTACAACGTTCCTTTTGTAAATGGAAGATAATCTCAAGTTTACTGTGTTATGTTGGTGGTGTCAATGTTCTGGTGGACAGTTTTTCTCTCCTTCGTTTGTTTCTCAATGTTTTAATTACCCTATGTGATCTAGTGGAAGGATCAGGGTCTGCAACTTAGGGTTTGATTTTTAACATTCTGGGGTCTCTTCCAAGGCATCTGAGAAGTATTTCCCCAGATGTTCATTTTCCTCTCTCAAGAAACTGCCATTTTCATCCTTATTTGAGTTTATTTAAGTGAGACAATTAAGGATTTTGTCTCCTTTTAACCCTCATCTTTCACAGAGTTGAAGAGGGTTTTGCTGTTTTGTTGTTGTTGTTGTTTTTCCTTTCAAGTTTTCTCTTAGATGGTTCACAGGACATAATGATTTGGGAGCCATGAACAAACACTTACTTCAGAACCATCTCTAGAATACCAAATAAAATATAGTATAACATCATATTTTTACCATTTAGAGACCTTAAAACTAAGTATAGACTGGTTTCTGACCTCTTAATCCTTACATGGAGAAGCTCCAATTAAAAAAATCAGTCTAATACAAATGACTAACAGACACATGAAAAAATCATTAGGCATCAGGGAGATTCAAATCAATACCACATTGAGATACCACCTTGCACCAGTTAGAATGGCCAATATTAACAAGAGAGTAAACAACAAGTGCTGGAGAGGATGTGGAGAAAGGGGAACCCTGTTACACTGTTGGAGGATGCAAGGTGATGCAGCCAATTTGGAAAATAATGTGGAGATCCCTTAAGAAATTAAAAATAGAGCTACTCTATGACCCTGCTGGACAATTGTACTGCTGGGTATTTACCCCAAAGAAATAGACGTAGTGAACAGAAAGACCAACTGTACCCCAATGTTCATAGCAGTGATGGCCACAGTTGCCAAACTATGGAAAGAGCCAAGATGCCCTTCCACAGACAAATGGATAAAGAAGATATGGTCCATATATACAGTGGAGTATTATGCCTCCATCAGAAAGGATTATTATCCAAGTTTTGTATCAACATGGAAAGGACTGGAAGAGATTATGCTGAGTGAAATAAGTCAAGCAGAGAGAGTCAATATGAGCATATGGTTTCACTAACTTGTGAAGCATACTTGTGGCATATAAGGAATAATATGGAAGACATTGGGAGAAGAAGAGGAGAAGTGAGTTGGGGTAAAACAGAGGGGGAGACAAATCACGAGAGACTGTGGACTCTGAGGAACGAACTGAGGGATTTGGAGGTGGGGGGGTGGGAGGGTGGGTGAGCCTGGTGGTGGATATTATGGAGGGCATGCATTGCATGGAGTAGTGGGTGTGGTGCATTAATAGTGAATTCTGGAACACTGAAGAGAAATAAAATAAAATAAAATAAAATAAAATAAAATAAAATAAAATGGAAAAAAATCAGTCTAGTCCAAAAATGTAAATAAAATATGAAGAAAAAAGGAAAAATGCATTTTTTTGAAAAAGTGGGAAAGCTAAGAATATCTCAGTAACAAGCTCTCAGGTATAGGCTGTGATCACTCTTGAGATGTTGAGAACAGAAGGAATGGAAACAGTTCAGTCTCCAAGCAGAGCATACCTGAAGCCTCACCATTTGCTTACCATGAGGTTTTCCATTCCTCTGACAGTCTTTGAGTCTTTACCAAATGCAAGTGATGGTGACCGACTCCCTTGCTATAGCTATCTCTGAATGTCTGAAGAAATAGCCTGCTTGTTCTCACTGGGAGTGTTCTTCACATATTCCCACAGAAGGAGATGAAGGTATGACACCAAGGACTTTGATAATTTGGAAACTCCATACTTGTGCTGTAACCCTCTCCACTTATTTTTGATACGTGTATTGCTTCAAATATTGCTAAGATTGCACCAAATTTTGTAGGAAATTGTATCATACACTTAGATTTTTTTTAAGAAATATGATCTTTTCCACTGAATAAAAGTTCTTCATATAGAAAAAAATGAGGGGGACATCCACCAGATAGAAGTCAGGTGTCTTACTCAGTACCTAAAAAGATCAGATTTGGAGGATATATGAACATAATCCATGATCTGCCCCATACCCTGCAGCACCTTCCCAGAAATTGTTTTGGAATCCACAAGGAAAAAAAGTCTTGTAGTCTGACATAAATGAAACAATAATGCACCTTTGCAAAGAGATTCAGTAGGGCATTTTTATTCTAATGGGACAAGTATGATTCATATAATACAGATGTTGACAAATTTTCTTCTGTAAAAGGAATGCTAGTACATATTTTAGACTTTGAGGACTATATGGTCCTTAATGCCAAGTCCATATAGGTATCATATGGATGGCATCTAGTAAATTGTTGAAACTGTCTCCCTATATATAACCAATACATTGTTTTGACAAGGCAAAGCTGAGTTTACTACTTATCACTAGGAGAGGGGACACTTCTGTGAAGCTTTAGCAACATCTCAGTTGGAGGGAGGTAAATTTGTTGAGAATTGGAAATTCTGTTTGTGGTAAATTTTTCAATGTGAGACCTTGATTGGATTAAGATTGGTAATGATGATATAACAATCCAGGATTGGGAAAGACAGGAAGGTAGAGTTCTGAAGTGAATAACTCAAAGAATCTTAGGGTCCCACCTGTTGTTTGACGCTTTTCATTGAAGAGTTGATGGGACTTTCAGATCATGTAATGAATAATAGAACTCTGTGCCTGGGTGTAAGGGCCCTAGAAAACTAAAAGTATGCTAATAAATATTGTGGAATATCAACACATATTAATTACTGTAGACAATAAGGTGTCTTTTGCATTCTTAGTGTCCAGGCTAGGTGAAGGGTAGACAGATTGGTTCTCAGAACTCTTGAGGTGGAGCACAGAGCAGCCACAGATAATGAATTATCAAATGAGAGGAATTCTGTGATAATAAAACTATATAGAAACTAAAATTTGAATATTTTATAATCCTCAAGTTACAAAATTTTATTCTTCCTTTGATTATCTGAAAACATTTAAAAACATTAAAAAAAATTCTTAACTTGCAGGCCATACAACAAGCAACTGGATGGAGGTCCCTAATTCACTCTTATTTAGAGGGTCACAGTGAGTATGGTATATATGGAATAGAACATTAAAACAATATTTTTTTAAGTTTAATTTCATTTTTAGAAACTGACAAAATTTTTCTGATTTGGGAGAAGAAAGAGATGCTCATCTTTTGAATGGAGGTGGTTGAATTTTTTCAGGAGTAACTTTTGTTTTCTACAGTCATTTCCAATCCACTTAAAGGTTATCATTCAATTTGGCCATTTTCAGACCACTCACATAGTACAAATTTGTAACAGTGTATATAGGTTTCGGATTATAAATTACTCAAGGAGATACTTATTTTGGGAAGTGAAATAAATCTTGAGATCAGGTTATCTCTTCCATTTGTGTGGCTGGTATAAGAGCTCAAGTGTAAGTCTCTGCTTTGGAGTCCACTTTTCTTTTCCAACTTTACAGTTATGTTCCATGCAAACAAGGACTCTGACACCACCATTGATTGGTACAACAAAACAGTGCAGCACGTATGTATTAAGATCAGTAAGCTCCGGCCCTACCTGCCATCCTGCTGCCTTTGGCCATGTCTCAAGCCTAGGAGCACATATACCAATGGCTACTCTGCCTTATGAGAGTAGGATCAGGAAGGAGACTTACAAAAGGCACTGAAGACAGCCTATTGGCTATTGTGCAGAGAATTCTAGGAGCTGATATCCAGCGTATGATCTGTAAGTGACATGGATTCTGGATTGCAAGTCCATCATGCAGCTGAAAGTGGAAGTCCCAATTTCCTGTTCAAATCACTTTTGATATTCACATTATAAAAGTGATGGATCCATTCTTTTGTCAGAGTCTTAGTTTGTCTTTTCTATTTCCCATCTGATTTTCAGCTTCAAAGATATTTTATTGGAAGTAAAATAATAACAGCTCTAACTTAACATTTGCATCTTTGGCAGCAGATTATCTTTAATATTGATTATATTTCTAAATAATTAAATACAATAACTTTTTTTCCAAAACTTCCATGTCTGGTTTCAGTTTAATAATATTCATCTTCAGTGTCTTCACACTAGTCATATCTTCCTACAAGAGAAAATTAGATTGTAGTATATTTTTATAAGGGTAAAATTGGCTTTATTATCATTTCCAGTTTACACAGATTAATGTTTTATTTTATTTTTCTCATAAAGATCGAAATTCCAAGTTTGTCTGGTTGATGTAGCAAAGGTAATTATACCAAGAATATATTGCTTAGAAAAAAATAGCTTTACAATAACTCCCAGTTAACATATTTTTATGTCTCTACTCTACAGCAAGAAACTCTTTTCATTTTAGAGTTTGTAGTGGCTCTGTGAAAGCATGTGAATTTCACTGGAATAAAGAATTCATTCGTGTGCATATTGAAAAATAAAGATAAGCTTTATAAAACAGCTGGAAATATACAGCTATATGTAGATATAGTAACTGCTTGCTGGCACCCTATATTCTGAAAGCATACGTATATTTAAAAAACTCAACAAAAGGCAAACAAACTTGAAGCCCAAGTGCAAACATACACAATTCTTATTTTAGGAATCGGTTTTAAATTATGGATATAAAATTGAAAACAAAATGAACCATAGGGGTTTAGGAGAAGATACCTTAAATATAGAAAATTATTGAAGCATTTTTTACCTTGTTATCTTAAGTGTATTTTTTAATTTTTTTAAAGATCTTAGTTATTTATTTGACAGATCACAAGGAGGCAGAGAGGCAGGCAGAGAGAGAGGAGGAAGCGGGCTCTCTGCTCGCAGGACCTGAGCCGACAGCAGACGCTTTAACCCACCGAGCCACACAGGTACCCATTTACCTTGTTATCTTAATAACAGTCCTAACAAGAGCAGAAAAATGTCAAGCCCCAAATAAAAACGCTATAATTGAGATGTAAAACTGACTGGGAAAAAAAAAAGGAAGACTTTTAGGTTTTACAAATATTCGTACTCTCTCATTATTCTGTTCTTACATTACCTGAAATATCAATAAGTACTTTAAAAATTAAGAGACTATGAGAATATTCTAAGCAGTATGTTTTCTTTATCTACTATGGAATTTACTTTGTATGGCCTGCCATTGGAGAATTTTTCATAAACAATAGTGGTTCATCATTAAAGGATATTTGAATCTCTTTCTGAAATCTATTTGATGTGGATCTAATAACACAGTAATATATGAGACATGTTTGTTCCATCAATAACTACTAGCTATAAACTCTTCCTGTTTTTATAACCATTAAAATTGCCATTTTGGTCTGCTCTTGCTTCCCAGCTTCTGGCTCTCTGCCTTGCTCTTTAGGTTCCAATAATATAAAAATATGTGCATTGTCCTTCATTTCTTGTCAGTGTAGCATTTCTCTCACCATCTCCTTTGCCTGTGTTACTTACCTCCCCATCCTCCTGATTTCCTTTTTATATATTGCTTTTTTCTGTTACCAAGTTACGTTGGTGCATATTTCAATTCTGTCACTAGTTGATCTGTAGATTTGTACCATTGCAGCTAGAAAATATACTTGGTATGATTTCAATCTTCTTACATTTGTAGTATGTGTTATGTTCCTCTTTTTATTTAAGATTTTATTTAATTTGTCAGAGAGAGAGAGAGAGAGAGAGAGAGAGAGAGAAACAGCAGAAAGAGGGAGCTAGTCCCCTACTGAGCAAGGATCCCAAAGTGGGATTCAATTCCAGGATCCTGGGATCATGACCTGAGCCTAAGGCCGATGCTTAACCAACTGAGCCACCCAGGTGTCCCAGTTATGTCTCTTTTTATGTAATTTAGCTAGGGGATTCTTCTGTGCAAGCTTGAAGAAAATGTGTATCCTATTTTTCTTAGATGGAACGTTTTACATATCTTTTTTAGAACCATGCTTCAGAAAGCATGCTTCAAGTAAAAAATGTTCCTGTGAGGGAAAAACAAAACAAAACAGAAAACCTTTAACTGAAGTTACTCATTTAAAATAAAGCATATAGGAGGGAAGGTCGGTGGGAGGATGGGTGTAACAGGTGAAAGAGATTGAGTACATTTATCATGATGAGATTGACTAATGAGATATAGAATTGTTGAACCACTATATTGTACACCTGAAACTAATAGAACACTGTCTATTAGCTATACTAAAAGTAAAAGAAAAAACTTCATAAAAATAATAAAATAAAATGATAAATTAATGAAACCACACTAAATTAAGCTGCTACTTGATGGAGAGCTGTCATTTATTGCAATGAATTTTGGGTGGGGAGGAAGGGATAATGTTCAAATCAATTTTGTTGTCACCCAGAGTTGTGATTGTGATAACAGAAATGTCTGTTTCTCTTCCAATCTCCCTAGTTTCTGAGTGCAGCAGCTAAATTACCAGCTCCCAGACAAGAAGAACAGAGGAATAGAAAAAAATAGAATAGCAAGAACTAAAAGATAAGTTTTTTGGATAGCTTTAAAGTGTTATGTTTTATTTGGCTTATTTTATTTATTCAGGAAATCAGGTGGCAGCTTTATTTTTTTACCATAATTTGCTAGTATAATGCAAATTGAATAATAAAAATGCAACACAATATGTACTAGAATAAATTACATGTAATAGATACTTATACAATAAAATGAAATGCATATCTAATATAAATATTTAAAGTAAAATATAGTATATTTTATTTATAATATAAACAAATGTTCTCAGTTATAAATATAATTTCATGAAGTCCAAGTATCATACATTTTCTGTTACTCCTGGAGAAAATATAAGAATTGTTTTGGCAAACTACTTCCTTGTCAATTAAAATACTTTCCTTCATGTAAGTACAACTTGTAAGATACTGTCTTCATGAAGTCTTCCCCAAGTTCTTCAGCTTTTAGAAATTCTCTGTGACTCTATAGCCCTGATACATTTTATAGCTCTCTAACCATAACTGGTTTTCTTTATCTTTTCAATCTATGTCCTCCCCACCATTCTGAAGATTTATTTTTTCGTGACAGCAATACTAGAATATTAAAAATACAAATATATCCTATATATAAAAAATAAAACATGGCCTTAGGGACCATCCACTTCACAGGCAGTCCACTGTTGGTTGTCTTTTTATAGTAATAGATGTGGTGATATCTCTGGCAAGGCTGAAGTCTGAGCTCTTCACCATGTTGTCCTTTGTCACCAGCACTTCCCTGGTGGCCAGGTCTTGGTGTATGCACTTCTTGGAGGCAAGGTGCTCCATGCCTCAGGCTACCTGATAGGCACAGGATACCAGGTCCTTGGAGGAGAGTTGCTCTGCTGCACTGTGGCTGATATTGTAACAGTACTCCAGGTCAGGAGGCCTCTGGGCCTGCAGGTACTCCTGTATGTTGTCTTTGGAGGCATACTCCATGATAGTGTACAAAGGACCATCCTGTATGCAGGACCCCGCAGGTTGATGGTGTCCTTGTGCTTTCCAATCATCTTCATCATCTCCATTTCTGAGAATAGGTTTGACAGGTCTTTCTCTGTTGCATCTGACTTCAACATCTTCACAGACACTTTAGTCAAATGGTTGGATTTGTCTTTATCCAGCCCAATGTCCTCCTCCAACACCACCTGCCCAAAGTAGGCCTTTCTTCGGGGTCTGCCTAAACTGCCTACAACCAGCCTGTCTCAAGGCAGTTATGAACTCTAGATTATTCTCAAAAACATTAAACCACAAGCTAAAAATTCTCTTCACTAGGTCTCTGTCACAGGTCTAATTTTCTTATCTTTTATCATTTATCCTTTCCTAATTCTTATTTTCAGTATAGTTTATTTGGCTTCCAGGTGTTTCCCCTGTGTTCTGTGTGCTGTTTCATAGGGAAGAATTCTCCTGTCATAAAATTATTTCTTGAGAATTCATTACATCTCTCAGTTAAAATGGGTTCTTTTATGGTATTGATTCATTTGAGTTTTCTCAAAATGGGAAGAATTTTCAAAATGGTGTTTTCCTCAAGGTTCAGAGTATGTCTTAGCCTCATCTTTACTCTTTTTGAAATTCACTTTTCAAATTCTTGTCCCTCTTTTTATCTTTTTAAATTAAAATGTTCTATTTTTACTATTTTTTAATTTGAGTATAGTTGATATTCAGTGTTCCATTGGTTTCAGGTTTTCAATATCTCCATACATTATTCTATGATCACTACAAATATAGCCACCATCTGTCACCATATAACACTATTATAATATCATTGACTATATTCTCTACACTGTCCCATATCTCTTTTTAAAATCTCTGATTTTTATGTTTTCTGTTATTCCAATTTTCGACCATCATTTTACTTGGTTACTTTAATAAAATATGCCTGATTACACACTCTTTGCTGAAAACCATAGCATTGGATTTATAGTAGTCTTCTTCTTCTTCTTCTTTTTTTAATTAACATATGATGTATTATTAGCCCCAGGGGTACAGGTCTGTGCATCGCCAGGTTTACACACTTCACAGCACTCACCACAGCATATACCCTCCCCAATGTTCTTAACCCCACCACCCTCTCCCTACCCTCCCCACCCCCCTGGCAACTCTCAGTTTGTTTTGTGAGATTAAGAGTCTCTTATGGTTTGTCTCCCTCCTGATCCCATCTTGTTTCATATACTCTTTTCCTGTCCCCCAAACCCCCCACATTGCACCTCCATTTCCTCATATCAGGGAGATCATATGATAGTGTCTTTCTCTGATTGACTTGTTTTGCTAAGCATAGTACCCTCTAGTTCCATCCATGTCATCGCAAATGGCAAGATTTCATTTCTTTTGATGGCTGCATAGTATTCGATTGTATATATATATATATATATATATATATATATATATATATATATATAATTCATTCATTTGTTGATGGACATCTAGGTTCTTTCCATGGTTTGGCTATTGTGGACATTGCTGCTATAAACATTTGGTGCATGTGCCCCTTTGGATCATATAGTAGTCTTCTTTACCTCTATCAGAACCTCAGGAAGCTTTATTTATTTATTAACTCACAAAAACAGATGATCCAACACAATGTTTTTTGATGTTCAAATGTACCGCTTTACACTATGTTAAGTGTTACTGCTTAACACTATGCTTACTGTTCTCTTTCACTGTCTAACTAAATCCTCATCATCATTATACCAATTAATCAGAAAGAACATTTGAACTTAGAGTTCTCTCCATATCAGGGAATGAAGACTCCACCCTTCTGTTTGTGCAGGTAATATAAATGTTGATATTGTCTGTCCTGCACATACCCCATCCTGTTCCACAGAATATTCACCATCAAAATGTACTCAAAATAAAAACCATACATCACCACATCTATAACCACCCAACATGCTAAAATCACCTTGATATGTTCCTGAATTATTGACTTGATTGATAACCCCACTTTCACACATACTGCACTCCTTTCTCCCTGCAAATTTATTTTGGCACAGCAACTTATCCTAAAAATCAAGTCAGATGATTTTATTCTGCTGTTGAAAATCTTTTGGTATCTTCCTCTCTCATATTAAGTAAAAACTGAAGGCATTTCAGTGTACTAGAAGGTCATACATCAATACTTTCTTCCTCTCTCCACCACTATGAACTCCTCATTGGCCTCCTTGCTTTTCCTCAAAAGTAACAGACAAGCTGTTCACACAAAGTCTATATACTTTCTTGCTGTGCCTAGAGCAATCTTTTTCTTTAATATTTGTATATCACCCTCCTTCACTTCCTGGGTCTTTGTGCAAAGAACATCTCATAAATGAGATATAACCACCCAACACAAAATAAAATTAACTTTCATCCCAGCATTCTCAATGGCTTTTACCTTTCCTGTATTTCTTTGTAACACTTAATCCGTCAACCATCAATCATTATTCTATTACTGGTTTATTTTCTTATTTGAGACAGAGAGAGAGAGAATTGGGAGGTGGCGCAGAGGAAGATGAAAACACCCCACTGCCTAGAAAGCCTGCTGGGGAGTTACATCCCAGGACCCTGAGATCATGACTCAAGCCAAAGGCTTGAGGACTGAGCCACAGAGGTGCCCCTCTATTATTAGTTTATTTCACTATTCTATTTCAAAAGAATGTAAGCCCTTTTTGGTCAGGTATTTTATATGTTTTATTAATTGAAGTATTCTCAGAAAGGTAGCTTGCAGTTTGTACGGGCTCACTAAACTGTATTTTGTTATTATTGGGCTCCTTTATGGGCTTTACCTCTTACACTAGAAGTCTATCCTTCAGATGTAAGCAATAAGAGTAGAGCCCTGCTGCCTATTCAAATGAGTAAAAAGCCTGTATTAAGTGGATATTTTAAAAGCTAAATGAATGGCTTTATAGTTGTATATAGGGGGAAAGGGAACATATTTTCCACAGTTTAGAAGTGGAGTTCTTTTATAGAGTTCTTGTACAAGCCTACACTATTGTACGATAATGGGCAGTTGTACATTACAATTATACAAACACTTTGGTAATTTATATCCTTTTTTTGTAATTCATGACTGGATCATTTAATTCCTTAGGAGCATTATAGCATTTCAACTTTTCATGTTCAATAAACTTATTGGGGTTGCTACCTTTTTTATTCAAATGGAGAAATAGTCATGATTTAATCTAAATAAAATGTTATTGATTGTGTTGTTTTCTAGGAATGAGTCACACAACCTAGTTTAAAAGTTTTGTTAAATTCCCAAGTCTGTCATCGATAAAAGCCTTTTGTAGATTAGTAACTTGATACAAAACAGGAAAGTTATGTAACACTCAATTGTTATACTATCTATGTTTCCATCTTGCATCATAATAACACCCATCTTAACTCTATTTAAGACAAATCATTGCCAGATGGCTTTCTGGCATTGATTGCATGATATGAAATCTAGTATAACTAAAAGTTTTTGGTTTTAGTAGCATATAAATCAATTTAGAAAAATATACGTATTTGAATATAAGATAAAGTTTTAAATTATTTGGCAATTGTAAACTAAACTTTTTTTGTAAATTTTTATTTTCTAAAATCTCATTGAGCTCTTTTGCAATAAGAAACAAGTTACAGAAAATTAAGATTTATTTACCCCAATTCAAAATTATTAGGAATATAATCATAGAGGTTGAAGTATTTAAAATATTGAACCCAAAATATTTTATTAGGTAAATTCTTGAATGCTGAGCATTCACTGTTAAAATATACTACTACTATTGATAGACTGGTAGAAGCCTAAAATCAAATATTTATTAAATATTTATATCCATATCTTTAATGGCTTGGTAATTCATTTCTCTAGCATTAAATAATATTCCATTGCTTGCATGTACTACACTTTATTTGACCTCTCACCTATGGAAGGATATCTTGGTTGCTTCCAAGCTTTTGTCAGTTATGAATAAAACTATATAGACATCTTTGTGGGTATAGTTTTCATCTTCTTTGGATAAATACCAAGAACTGCTACTGCTGACTCATCTGGCAAGAATATGTTTAGTTTTGTAAGAAACTGCCAAGTTGTTTTCCATTCTTTATTCTCAATAGACATGGAAGAACATTTCTGTTGCTCCACATCCTCACCAACATCTAGTGTTCTGTTGTCAGTGTTCTGGATTCTGGGTATGTACTGGTGTCTCTTTTTTGTTTTAATTTGCATTTTCCTGATGACATGTGATGTGAAGCATCTTTTTATATGCTTATTAGCCATCTGTAATATTTTCTTTTGTGAGGTATCTGCTAAGGTCTTTGGCTCATATTTAATCAGGTTTTTCCCCCATTGTTGAGTTTTAAGGGGTCTTTGTGTATTTTTGATTAACAGTCCTTTGCCAGATGTGTATTTTGCAAATTTTTTCTCATAGTCTGTGCTTGCCTTTTCATTCTCTTTGCGTTGTGTTTCACAAAGTAGACATTTTTAAATTCAGTGATTGTGCTTTTGTAGCTAAAGTTATTGCCAAAACCAAGGTCATTTAAATTTTCTTCTATATTACCTTCTACATGTTTCATGTTTAGGTTTATAATCCAATCTGAGTTAATTTTTGTGAAGAGTGTATGATATCTGCCTGGATTTATTTTATTTTATTATTTTATTTTATTTTATATTTTTACCTTTAACTTCACCATTACTCCAGAACCATTTGTTTAAAAGATTGTATTTTGCTCTCTTGTATTGCTTTTGCTTTTATATTTAATATAAAATATAATTGGTAATATATATTCTGTTCCTTTAATCTAGTCTTTCTGTGGTATTACAATATCTTGCTTACAATTATCGTTATGGTAAACTTTTTTTTTTAAATATTTTATTTATTTATTTGACAGAGAGAGAGATCACAAATAGGCAGAGAGACAGACAGAGAGAGAGATGAGGAGAAGCAGGAACCCTGCTGAGCAGAGAGCCCTTATTCGAGACTTCATCCCAGGCCCCTGGGATCATGACCTGAGCCAAAGGCAGAGGCTTAACCCACTGATCCATCCAGGCACCCCATCATTATGGTAAACTTTGAAGTCTGTCCTCAGACTTTGTTCTCCTTCAACACTATGTTGACTATTGTGAGTCTTTGCCTCTCCATATAAACTTTAAAATAAGTTTGTTAATATTAAAAAAAAGAACTTGCTGGAATGCATTAATTGTATAGATAAACTTGGAAAGCAGTGACCTCTTGAGCTTAGCAGGAGATAGACCATGGACATCAGTTGTCACAGTGGTGCCTCTGGCAGAACCTATTGCAAATCCCTAGGCAAAATGAGACCTCAAGGATCTGAGAGAATGTCTAAGAAGTACTTGATACATCCCTTGGGTATGGTTTATTGAAGTGTCCACCTGTATGAAAGCTGGGGAATATAGCTAAGAGAGGGACAATTAGTTATGATAAAACGTATCAACAAACATCAATAAATTTTGTAAAACTAATTGTCATGGCTCATATACAATATGAGGGACCATCACAACAGAGGGACCATCAGAAGGAAAGCATCAGTTATGTTTATTGTGAATTTTTTATTCAAAATAAAGCAATGTGAGGGGAAGATACAATGAGAAAATTACCATTTTTAAGTGGTAAACTTCTTACAACATGGAATAGGTTTTATATTCTACGAAGTATATTGAAAAGTAAAACATTACGGGCGCCTGGGTGGCTCAGTGGGTTAAGCCGCTGCCTTCGGCTCAGGTCATGATCTCAGGGTCCTGGGATCGAGTCCCGCATCGGGCTCTCTGCTCAGCAGGGAGCCTGCTTCCGTCTCTCTCTCTCTGCCTGCCTCTCCGACTACTTGTGATTTCTCTCTGTCAAATAAATAAATAAAATCTTGGAAAAAAAAAAAAGAAAAGTAAAACATTAAAAAATAAAATTTTAATTTAAAAAAATTATGTAATTTTAAAAAAAGTTTAAAAATAGCAGAACCATTTTTCTTAAAATTGGAAAATACATTGTATATATATCTCTCAAAAATAACGTGTTATGGGGGCACGTGGGTGGCTCAGTGGGTTAAAGCCTCTGCCTTCGGCTCAGGTCATGAACCCAGGATCCTGGGATCGAGTCCCACATCGGTTCTCAGCTCCGCAGGGAGCCTGCTTCCTCCTCTCTCTCTGCCTGACTCTGCCTACTTGTGATTCTGTCAAATAAATAAATAAAATCTTTTATTTAAAAAAATTTAAAAAATAACTTGTCATGTCTGGAATCAGGAGCATATGGAAAAAAAATATCTGAGGACAATACTTCTGCCATGTTTTGTGCCTTGTTAATATTTTAATCAGTCAGGCAACTTTTAGCTTTATTGAAATACCTGCTAAGATACCAGCAGTGCCTTTTGGAGCCCTATGACTATAAAAATTAACTGCAAATATTCAAAATGTTTACTATGGTGTCACTATTTAGGGCCACCACCAAGTATGTTTCAGAAGTCAGCATAACTGTTACTCTTCAGTAAGGCAAAAGGGCATGTTTTCAGGAGTTCCATCTGCTGTACCAGGAGGTGAATCAGGTAATGATTTTTGTCCATAAATAATTCACTTCTCAATCTAATATTCCTCATTCCACATTATAATAATAAAAACTAGGAGGAGACTAAAACAAACAAACAACTACAACACCCAGCTTTTCCTTCAGTGGAAAAGTAAATATAACCTTATGAGTAGCCTGAAATTTATTTTTTTAAAAGATTTTATTTATTTATTTGACAGAGAGAAATCACAAGTAGATGGAGAGGCAGGCAGAGAGAGAGAGAGAGGGAAGCAGGCTCTCAGCAGAGAGCCCGATGTGGGACTCGATCCAAGGACTCTGAGATCATGACCTGAGCCGAAGGCAGCGGCTTAACCCACTGAGCCACCCAGGCGCCCCTGAAATTTATTTTTAAATATTTTTAAAATAAACGTTTTTGTTAGAAAACCATATATTTTATATTACTAAGAAATAACAGGCGAAGTTTTATTAACTTCTAAAAAGTCTAGTTACTTTCATTTATCTATTATGTCATCTCTTTATGAAGTAGAACATGATCACACCTATTGTATCTACCCAAGTTTGTATGCTTTGGTTATTTTATGTTTGCTATTTCCTTGCTTAATTTTTACAACATTTGGTACATAATAGTATCTTTAAGTCCATCTATGGTTTAACAGAATTCGTTTGAACTTCATAAAAATGTACGATACTTTTTGCACTGTCCTTGTTTTACTTCTCTATTTACTTTCCAAGATTTATTCACTTTAGAGTGTGTAGCTATCGCTTATTTTTATTCCTCCATAATGCTATGTTTACAAATTTGTATTTATCTGTACTTTTAAGAATATCTTAATTATATACCATTTCTCATCTCACGTAGCACTCATGTTACTTCTGCACTTATCCGATATTATGTAACTGAAAACCACAACTCAGCAACAATATAACACCATTTTTCAAATTTAAATGGCTTACCAGAATTCTTTAATTCTATCCTTTATTTGTATTAGATGACCCTTTATTCTGGTATTTGGCATTGTTCATATGGAGGAAAGCTTATAAGTTGATATTCCATAAATAGAAGGATTTATTATGATTGATTAATTATTTTAATTTTGAATGCATAGAATATGGTTGATTTAATATTTCTATCTTACTCTCTGCCTGGAACACAGTGCTATCTATGTGTAATAATATTTTATTTTATTTATTTTAGTGTAATAGCCACTAAAATATTAAGTTAATTACCTAGACTTTAAACTGCATATTAATAGGAATAACATACAGAACTCTTCTCAGATTGGGACACCTGGGTGGCTCAGTCAGTTAAACGCCTGAGCCTTTAGCTCAGGTCATGATCTTAGGGTCGTGGGACTGAGTTCTGCAACAGATTCCCTGCTTAGCCAGGAGTTTGCTTCTCCCTCACCCTGCTGCTCCCCCTGCTTGTGCTCTCTCTCACTCTCTCTCTTACAAATAAATAAAATTAAAAAAATAAATTCTTCTCAGATAGCTAATATAGAATATCTTCTTTGTATTCATCAAAGTGAAAGTGCCATATGATAATGAAATTCAGACGACTTCAAATTCATTTTTTAACCAGTAAGAAAGTACTGGAAACAAGCCAAAAATGTCTTCAATAGATTAAAGAAATAGATTGATTTTCAATATCTTAATGTTTCTAAAATAAATTGCAAGATTTTTATACTAGATCTCAGTGTAAATATTCATTATACAAGGATATTCTAAAAATAAACCTGAGAAAACTACTTGACATATATGATGACAAAAACGAGTTTGACAAAGTCAGTTTGGGTAAAACTTACAACAGCTACCACCTGAAACTCTTGTTCTATAATTTAATTATTTTAATTTACAAAAATACAAAAATAATATATCAGAGTAAGTATATTGATAGCTTTGAAGGTATGTTCTGGTTGTGCACTGTTTACTATTTAAAGGGGAATGAAATATGTGATGCTTATGGTGTGACTATATTAAAATTCAACAAGTTCAGAAGCATACAAGGAATAGAATAAAGACAAAATATGACCCTTACTAATCCTAAAGATAGACAATGGCATATATGTGCTAGTTGGGGAGAGAATCCAGTCAGTAGATGGAGGATGTGGTAATGGAAAAAAAAAAAGACACAACGTTTTGGTTGAAACTTTAGCACTATATTTAACAAATGAAATTGTGTGTTAATAGCCTTGAATAAAATCCAAAAAATATTTTCAATTCATTGAAGATTATTTAGTAAAAACTTGAAAAATACAACTTGATAAGAATTCCAATAAAAGATTCATAAGCAATAGAAGTTTCAGAATTTTCAGTATATTTTCCCTAAAAAGCCATTTCATTTAAATTAAAAAGAATTCTATTTACCTGCCACTTAAATAAGAGGAAATTATTGGGTTTTGTAATAAGTCAATAGAATAAATTAACATATCTTTAGAAAACAGACATGCACAACAATTTAAAAATAATAGTGCTTAATCTGTTCAGCAAACATTTGTAAAATTCCTTGCCGACAGCTAGCTCTGGAGTTCTGCTAGGTGAGTAAGGCCATGTATGTTACTGCTCAGAGTACTGACGTGAAGCAATTGTCCCCTTCACATCCATTTTTTGCTGTTGATATGTCATGCTATGTTGTTTAGAGACCCATAGATGGCCCTACATGAAGGCCTTTTTTTGTGTGTATATGGGTGACTGTGATTTAACTTTCAAATAAGATGGCTCCTGATTTACAATGATTCAACTTATGATATATTTGGCAATGATGTGAAAGTGAAAGTGATTCAGTAGAAAGTGTACTTTGAATTTTGAATTTGGGTCTTTATATGGGCCAGTGACATGTGGTATGGTGCCGTCTTGTGATGCTGGGCAGGGGCAGTGAGCCACAGCTCTCAGTCAGCTAGAAGATGACAGGGGTGAACACCTGATATACTTAGAACCATTCTATATATAACCATTCTTCTTTTTTTTAGTGTAATATTTAATAAATTGCATGTGATAATTGATACTTTGTTATAAAATAGGCTTTGCTTAAGATGATTTTGCCCAAATGCAGGCAAATGTAAGTGTTCTGAGTATGTTTAAATAAGCTTAAGGTAAGCTATGATATTTGATAGTTTAGGGGTATTAAATGCATTTTCAATTTTTTATGTGTTTCTCTGTACATAGACCCCTTGTAAGCTGAGGAACATCTCTATATGAATATGTAGCCTTGGTATGGCTTACATATTATTGGCATGAAACATCTAGAACAGTACATGTGCCATATAATTGTCTACAACCTCAAACAAGTTTCTTGAAAACTTGTGCCAAAGGGGTTATATCTTTAAGGATTCTTATTTCAGAAGGGTTCTCTCTTTTCAGAAGTTAAGTGAAAATCTGACCAAACTAAACATTTTTCCATTTTCCTTAGTGAGCAAAGAGAGCTAAAATCTATCTGCCATTATCAACACTGTACTCAACGATTGTAATTCTAATTTAAGAACAGATTATTTATATCAAAACCACATGTTGGCCTAATCTTATACAATAATCATAAATCTCACTCAGAGTCTTGGATACTTTTATTTGTTGAGTCTATATGGTACTACGGACATTCACCTTTTTTGACCTCATAACTTCATGTATGTCTATACTTTTGAAAATATATGCATCATAGTTCCATTGTAAAATGTCTGGGTTAAAAAATGTGCTATGCTATCAAAATGGTAATAAGAACATACAAATGACCTGATGTAATGAACTGGACCAGATTGCCAGATATCACATTTCATACCAGAAAGATTCAGTGGTAAGTTTTAAAATGGCCAGCTATACTTTGAATTATAACTCATTTAACTTCTTTCTTTGTGTACAGTATTATACATTAGTCAGTGTTATAGTAAATAAGTACTTTGGACAGATGTAAATATGCTGTAATAAAAATGTTTTTCTTCTATCTTTTAGTCCTTTTAACTTGTAAAACTAGCCACAAATACCATGCCTCCCCCAAAATAATCTGCAATCCAAATTTATCTCTAAATGAATTTATTGCACAGAAAAATATATATATATATATATATATATATACATTTACAGTAGACATGTTCGAAAGAAGTTACACAACAGCAGGGCCTTAAATGTAAGCAGTATAGTTGTTTTGTTTTGTTTTTTTTCTTTAAATAAAAAGAGGTTATGTGAAATATTGGAATTTTATTTCCAGGCCTAGTATTTCAAGACAGTTAACTACACTTACGGTGTCAACAGCCTTTTGTTGCCAGTATGATTTTATTGGCTCCATGGAATAACAGCAAGAATTTACTATTGCTTTTTTCTTTTATGACACAAACAGAAAAAAAAATTGACACATTTACTCAAGACCAACCAGAATCATTTTAACCTATCAAAATTGATGGGAGGCCTTCACTGCCAAAGTCACTGCTGGGTTTTCACAATTCATTGCAGACAATCTGCTACTCCCATTATGATAAAGGAGAGAAGAGTCATAATCAGGGAAGAAAGCTAGATTAATACTTGGAATTATCATTGAATTATTTAGCCTGCTATAGGATTATTATTAGTGTCATTTGATAATTTTCTCTCATTTTATTAAACACAACTGTGAGTAATTACCCTACCTAATATTTCTCTGTATTGGCTGACTAGCTAGCAAACATTTATGAAAATATCCATTAGCCACACATATAAAATGCTGCATTATGATGCTGTTGAATCAGAACATACCACTACCTGATCCTGTAGCTCTTTGAGGATTTGCAAATCAACTAATTATATGTTTCTTGGATTCTTCCCATACAATTAGAAAATTTATAATAGAATCCATGAACATTATTAGTTTTACCATTTTAAACCAGCAATCACACTTTGATTTTTACAACAAAAACAGAAATATAAACACACACATTTGGATCAGTTTTCTGTTAAGACTGTCCGGACTTCAAAATCCTATTCCTCAAGGTAATGCACATCAAAGTTCTGATTAAACAAGAAATTAGATGGCACCTGAACACTTGGTTTAATATTCTTAAAAGGACTATGCAACTTATTTCTTACATTATGACATTGTTTTACAAAGATCCACACATTTATAATGTTAATATTTTTAATAATCAATAAAGTCAATTAATCATGATTAAAAATCAAACATAAAAATTTCTACTTTTTGTTTTTGCCCCCTCCATTTGAAAGTTATTTATAGCCTGATAATTCAAAGGTCCCTATGTTTATGAAAATCTGGACAGAAATAGCTCTAAGATCCCATTCAGAACTTGATATTAATCTAAGTCTTTTGGCTCCATTTATCCTGAGAGCAAAGAGTAGGACAAAGGATTTGAGTACTATTAGTTTATCTGGGAGATTATCCAAAGTAGAAAAGAATGGGAAAGTGAGACAGTGAAGAAGCAACTTTGTCAAAGAGGTACATTGTTGATATAATTGTTGTGCATAGAAAATGAAGGCTTGCTTTTACTGAAAGGTCCTGAGAAACTTCACTAAGTTGTCCTCAAGAAGACCTGAATACTGGCAATTTTATCTATGGTTCTTATTTCCACTTCACTGAGAGCTGTCCTCAGAGGACATTAACTCTCCTACACTTTTGGGTTGTGTTGGAGACATTCTAAAATGCGATGCTATCAGTGTTAAGTAACTGTGATTTCCCATGGAATTACCCACCACAGGTGTGGCTATAATCAGATGTTCGGCCTTGATATCAGAGGTATTTGAGGCAGTATCATTTTAGGTTAATCATTATATCTGAAATTTTCAAAAACTTCAACTGGTGAAACTTTGATTATAAATCTATAAATATAATAATAAATCTACTGTATTCAAATTATTTTCATAGAAATTCACAGACTAAGCATCACTTGATTAATATTTAAATGTTACAAAATACAGAACTGAAAGAATTTGGTCATATAACAACATGTAAGAAGTAGAACTTAGGTTTAGGTTAGAACTCAGGATGCATTTGAGACTCAGTTAAGAAATTGAATGGAGGGACGCCTGGGTGGCTCAGTGGGTAAAGCCACTGTCTTCCACTCTGGTCATGATCCCAGGATCCTGGGACCGAGCCCCAAATAGGGCTCTCTGCTCAGTAGGGAGCCTGCTTCCTCCTCTCTCTCTGCCTGCCTCTCTGCCTGCTTGTCATCTCTCTCTGTCAAATAAATAAAAAAAATCTTAAAAAAAAGATATTGAATGGATGTCTGACTATCTTATAGGTTTGCTAAAAATCAGTGACTTTGTGTTCACGTGTGGCTATGCAGGAATTTTTAACTTTCTCTAAGAAGTTATTAGATTTGATTATATAATGGCAGTAAAGGATGGGGAAAAGCAAAGTACAAACCCCATAAAGACAAAGACACAGAGTATGAGAAAAGAGTAATAGATAAGAAGAATCAATGCATTTGAGGAAAATGGGAATTGAAATACACAATGATTGTTGATTTTTTTAGATGGAGAAAACAAAACTAGCTTGCAAGAAGGAAATAACAGAAGACATGTGATGTGATACAGAATCCTTGAAAATGCAGTAATGTGGAATAAAGGAGTAGGGAGAGCATCTCAGGTAATTTGGATAGGAAGGAGTTAGGAGATAATTGCTTGATAAATTTTATATGGCCCACTTAAATGCACAGATTTCTCTTCTTTAATTTATATGGAGAACAGGGTGTCCTTTCTCTTCCCTTTCAGAGCACCAGAGGTGTACTCTTTCAGACTGAAAACCTGTAACGCTCAGGACTCAGTTGCTTAAGCACAGCTGAGAGGACATATTTCAATTGAGATTTACATAATGCTGTAGGTAGTAGACTGTCAAAAGTGATTTAACCATATTTTTTCATTTAACAAGAAGACTACAGAGAGTGTTTTCTGGTGTTCGCTCAGAGTCTTAATAAATTCCAGTGAACTATCTTAGAGGTTTTCATGGCTTTTTATTCTCGGTTGCAAAAATTGCTGTTGGAGTTCTCACCATTAATCCCACATTTCTGGCAGAAAGGTAGAGGTAAAAGAGAATGATATCTTGTAAGACTGATACTTTGTCATATGGTTACAATGTAACTAGAAAAGAGACAATAAAATATTTGATGTTTTTTTAAGTTTCCTTGTTGTCAATCCCTCAGTGCTTTCTGATATTAAAGGAAAAAGTAGATGGATATTGACCTGGCAACTATCAACACCTGTCAGTCTCTCTTGGATAACCAATATCTCTATAATCTCTTCTTCCCAGTAAAAAAAATATATATATTCATAACCCACACTGTGCCATCTCAAGTTACTGCACCAAGATAAAATTACGATGATTTTCAGTCATTCCAAATGGACAGAATACCCTTCCTTATGATATCATGTCTTATAAGATAGATAATTGGCTTGCTACCAATATACCCAGATATGACTGTGGAAGAGACAGGAAAAAAATAATAATATTTATAGATTCCTTGGGTTGACCCTGTTTACACAGATGCATTACTATTAGAAAAGGTTGGTTTGGGACATTGGATTGAATTCACTTAATGGGTCTGTATGTAATTGGGTTGGAGGAAATTTTTAATTTCTACAAAAATTATTAGAATTCTATCTTATTCTCTTTTGTTAATTTTCACATGTTAACAAAGCCAACGTTTTTGTGTAGCAGACAAGATCTTAAATCCTAACAAAACTCAATTTTTTCCTTTTTTTTTAAGTTTGAGAGCCTCATGTTCTCTCATGCTGCTTTAAATACAACTCAAGAAAAAGGACCTAAATGGGGCAGTAAGACCAGATTTTTATTTTATTTTATTTATCTTATTTTTAATTAAAAAAATAAAGATTGTATTTATGTATTTGAGAGAGAGAGAGCATGAGTGGGGCAGGGGTAGGGAGCTGCAGAGAGAGACTGCGAAGTATACTCCCTAATGAGCAGGATGCCCAATATGGGGCTCGATCCCAGGATCCTAACTGAGTTCATGATCAGAGACAAAGGCAGGTACATGGGCAAAATCCCTTTTTTCTGGGAAACAATACTTTACAAGAGATGTTTGAAAAAGTACTGGGGAATCAACTTTAATTGGAGATACAAAAATTTAATTGACATTTGTAAAGCTACAGGGATCCAAATGATGGGAATCCCAGCCCGTTTAGGTTGTGGACCACAGAGTATTCTTCTCTGTAATATTTTATTTTATTCCATGTCTACTAACTCCAGTCCAAGTTCACTGATCTCTTTTTACATAGTGCAAAACATGGCAAAGAATACCAAACAAGTGCCCAATATTCTACATTTATTATATCATTTCTAACATATAGAAGTGTGTTATCAAGGTTGGTTCTGTGAACGAACATAGTTATGCTAAAGTGTGTTTTGTTCTCCAAGAAATTAAATGCATGATTAGCACACAATTATAAAATACTTGTGTCAAGAATTTTTATTCAAAAATTAATGAGAGAAGCAGATATTAAAACTAGTTCACATGGTAATTTGGGATATAAGCAGAGTTATGCAGCAGAAGTGCTCTGGGCCCATAATATGGGTTATAGATTTTATGTTTTCTAATGAAAAATCATTAACTTGCATTATTGTTAATAAGAATCTTGTGCATTACCATCAGTTTTCTACATTATAACCTTTTGCTCTACAGTTTGTAAATAACTTTGTCAATAGCAAGCTAATAAACGGTGTGACTCCAATGGATTGAGATAATCTCCAGAGTTTCTGCTACATAATGCCCAGGACTCCATTGAAAGGACACCTAAGAATTTATTTTGCCCAAAAATTTGGTCATTTTTTTCACTGTCCCTACCTATTTTCCAAGCCTAGTCCTTTTGCTTCACCTTTCAGTCTACAGACAACCCTGTATCTGATTGACTTGTTAATTCTGGGAATGTTTTGCAGATTAATTTGCTTGCCAGAGGTGGTTCCTCTAATTGATGTCTAAGAACCCTAATTAGTTAAGAAAACTTTTTTTAACATTTTCATCGCTATTTATTATTATTATTATTATATTGCTAATATCTCTATTATAAATAATTCACAAGGGCATTTTTCTGACAAAAGTCAAAGAGCTGGCTACTAGTAGAAAAAGTACATTTGACTCTGTCAGTGAAAATGGTAAAGGATTTGAGAAAATAAGGCAAAGCACTGGAATTATGTGTTAAAACTTTAAATATTATAGACACATTTACTTAATTTCTAATACTGCTGTTGCTTAAAATTAAATAAGATGTTTTCCATGAACCACACATTACAGAAATATATTGTTTATACAGATTAAATTTTCATCAAAAGGGATGCCTGGGTGGCTCAGTTGGTTAAGCAGCTGCCTTTGGCTGAGGTAATGATTCCAGCGTCCTGGGATCAAGTCCCGTATCGGGCTGCTTCCTCGGCTGGGAGCCTGCTTCTCCCACTGCCTCTGCCTGCCATTCTGTCTGCCTGTGCTTGCTCTCTCGCCCACTCTCTCTGATAAATAAAATGTTAAATTAAATAAATAAATAAATAGTGTAGGGATAGAGGGCACATACCTCAATATCATCAAAGCCATCTATGAAAAACCACTGTAAATATCATTCTCAATGGAGAAAAACTGAAAGCTTTTCCGCTAAGGGCAGGAACATGCTAGGGATGTCCATTATCACCACTGCTATTCAACATAGTACTAGAAGTCCTAGCCTCAGCAATCAGACAACAAAAGGAAATTAAAGGCATCCAAATCGGCAAAGAAGAAGTCAAATTATCACTCTTCGCAGATGATATGATACTATATGTGGAAAACCCAAAAGACTCCACTCCAAAACTGCTAGAACTTGTACAGGAATTCAGTAAAGTGTTAGGATATAAAATCAATGCCCAGAAATCAGTTGCATTTCTCTACACCAACAACAAGGCAGAAGAAAGAGAAATTAAGGAGTCAATCCCATTTACAATTGCACCCCAAACCATAAGATACCTAGGAATAAACAAAACCAATGAGGCTAAGAATCTATACTCAGAAAACTATAAAGTACTCATGAAAGAAATTGAGGAAGACACAAAGAAATGGAAAAATGTTCCATGCTCCTGGATTGGAAGAATAAATATTGTGAAAATGTCTATGCTACCTAAAGCAAGCCCTATATAATTCTTACTTTAAGGAACAAGTTGCTTTTATAATTTTTTAAATTATTCTACCATTCAAGTATTTCCATTTAAATTAAATTCAATATCATTTAAAAAATAATCAAAAGTGCAGCCAGTATTCAATTCCTGGGCTAAATAATTTTAGAAAGCTTTGTGTTATTGAACCTACAGAGTTTTTCTCTTTCCTTCTCTTTCTCTTTCTCTCTCTTTCTCTTTCTCTTTCTTTTTTTTCTCTTTCTCTTTCAGTTTTAACTCTTTCTTTCTGTGATTTTTCCCATTAGTCACATAAGTGACTGCACTTTAACAGACATTGAGGATAAAGAAGGACTGAATAGAACAATCCTTGGCCTCATGAAGTTGAGAATCTAGCAAGGGAGTCAAACAATTCAATCATTCAGAGAGAATTTATTGAGTGTCTCGCCTAAGATGAGCACAACAAAACCCCTGCCCAGAGGAATCATTTTAATGGGAGAGATAGATAATAGGTAAGCCAACTTAAAAAAAAAAAACTTGTACTGGTTTTTCTTTAATAGTGATGCATATTTGAACTAAATAAGCACATTTTAAAAAGAGCAGTGATTGAGAAGAGGTTTTTGAACTGAGTGCTCCGAAAAGGACTCCCTTAAAAAGTCTATTTTGAACAGATTTCTAAATAATATCAGCTATGAAGCTGCGTAAAGATCTCAGGAGTGGGTGATTTTTCAAGTCAAAAAACTGTAAAGGCTCCAAAGTCACAATACAGCTGTAAGTTTCTCTAATAAAGTAACTCTGACAAAGGATGAGAAGAAATAACTAACCCAGGTTTGAAAGAAGAGGGACAGACTTTCTATGGAATTAATATTTAATTAAAGCTTTAAAGGACAAAACTACACTACAGCAAAATTCTGGTGACATTGATATACCTAATGAAAGATTATAAACAAGGTGTGGTTAGCAAAGAGTGTGTGGGAATGTTGGTAAGAACAGTGGGGAAGAGTCATCCCTGAACATGTTCTTAAATGAAGCAATTCTACACTGTTGGTGGGAATGCAATTTAAAGGGTAATTTGGAGTTTGCAAATATCTTCTCCCATTCTGTCAGTAGTGTTGTTTTAAAGGGTAAATTGGAGTTTGCCTAAGTGATTAGAGAAGGAAGCCTCAGCTTATAGAAGTTCAAAGCCATAAAGATGTGATAAACTACTGCAGATATTTTCATGTATATTTGTTGTTGCTTCTACTAATGGTGATCTAAAAACTCCTACTTAAGACAACTAAAAATCCAGACAAAATAGCTTTTAAAGTTAAAAATATCAGAATGATTATAAAAATAAGTGAGGGATTCTTCTCCTACCCACTTAAGCCCCCATGTTGCATCATCACTTCCTCATATCAGGGAGATCATATGATAGCTGTCTTTCTCTAATTGACTTATTTCACTAAGCATGATACGCTCTATTTCCATCCATGTTGTCGCAAATGGCAAGATTTCATTTCTTTTGATGGCTGCATAGTATTCCATTGTGTATATATACCACATCTTCTTGATCCATTCATCTGTTGATGGACATCTAGGTTCTTTCCATAGTGTGGCTATTGTGGACATTGCTGCTATAAACATTCGGGTGCATGTGCCCCTTTGGATCACTACGTTTGTATCTTTAGGGTAAATACCCAATAGTGCAATTGCTGGGTCATAGGGCAGTTCGATTTTCAACATATTGAGGAACCTCCATGCTGTTTTCCAGAGTGGTTGCACCAGCTTGCATTCCCACCAACAGTGTAGGAGGGTTCCCCTTTCTCCGCATCCTCGCCAGCATCTGTCATTTCCTGACTTGTTTATTTTAGCCATTCTAACTGATGTGAGGTGATATCTCATTGTGGTTTTGATTTGTATTTCCCTGATGCCAAGTGATATGGAGCACTTTTTCATGTGTCTGTTGGCCATCTGGATGTCTTCTTTGCAAAAATGTCTGTTCATGTCCTCTGCCCATTTCTTGATTGGATGATTTGTTCTTTGGGTGTTGAGTTGCTAAGTTCTTTATAGATTCTGGACACTAGTCCTTTATCTGATATGTAGTTTGCAAATATCTTCTCCCATTCTGTCAGTTGTCTTTTGGGAGACAAACCATAAGTGACTCTTAATCTCACAAAACAAACTGAGGGTAGCTGGGGGGAGGGGGTTTGGGAGAAGGCGTGGGATTATGGACATTGGGGAGGATATGTGCTTTGGTGAGTGCTGTGAAGTGTGTAAACCTGGTGATTCACACACCTTTACCCCTGGGGATAAAAATATATGTTTATAAAAAAAATTCAAAGGCAAAAAAAAAATAAATAAATAAGTGAGGGATTCCTGGACCAAAATATGAAATACAATGAGAGCCTAGAGATATATGCCCTGAAGCCATTTTAGCTATGAGAGCATTTGAATCTGCTAAACCACACTGAGCTGTGTTTTTAATAGACTCGATATTAGAGAAACAAAATTCAAAATCCAGCAGCAATCAAATTTGAGGACTTTGGTTCAACCCAAATTTAAGTTGAGATCCCAAAAGCACAAGGAGAAGCAGAAATAAGACTATAGCCTACCTTGCCTTCTGTGTAAACTGAGAAAGTCAATCACTGAATTTGGAGTATAATTGTCTTGTAGAGACTCAGATGTTAGCCTCAGTTTTTCACCCATGAAATGGTGATGATAATACTTATTATGCAGAGTTGTTGTGTGGATGTAATGAAGCATGGAGCATGAGAGTCTCATATTCCATGCTAAAATGATAGCTATTTTTATACTTATAATAATTCTAATAATAGTAATTAAATTGTTCAAAATGATAATATTCATTTATATTGAGGCATTGTATTGACTATTCATAGACACATTTACCAAAATAAATTTCATTTTACTTTACCCCCTCTGAGTATATATATTCCCTAATTCAATATGAATCTCATTATAAATAATAATTATCATGATAAATATGCTGATTTTTCTTCTATTTATTTTTAGGGAAGTATCCTTTACTGTTGAACATAAAGAAACTTAAGCAAGTCGGTCTTATTCAAAATTTGCATGCTGCTTTCTCATGAAACTAGATGATAGAGTTGTATGAAACAAATTCATGCAGTTAAGACATTTATGTTTGGAAAACTGGGTGGTCAGTTCAGTATTTCAAAAGAAGATTTTAAATTTAAACCTTAAAACTGAGCTCTTTCAGCCTTATTTATAGACCATCCTTCAGGCTTCATAAGTATTCCTTCATTATAAACTAAGTAATAGTTTTTGTCACAGTGTATAACTAAATGGATTTTATATTCTATTATTTCAGAGTTAGTTGCAGTTTCTACTTCCTTCCTTTTTTGAAAAATAAATTAATTCTACAAAACGTTTTTTCCAGCTTTATTGAAAAATAATCAACATATTATAATTTGTAAATTTAAGAAATGATTTCTTATAACACTGCAAACTTTTAACATTTTGTAAATTTTGTACAATTTGATAAATTGGTATACATCTGTATTGCAATATAATCCACATAAAAATGTTAATACATCTACTATCTCATATACTTGCCACTGTTTTTATGCATGTATCGTAAGGAATTTTAAGATCTACTCTCTTAGCAACTTTTATGTGTATAGTACAGTAGAGATAAACTTCAGAGGTCTAGTGGGTTTTGTTCCAGACCACATCAATAAAGTGATTATCTCAATAAACTAAGTCAAATTATTTTTTTTGTTTCCCAGTGCATATAAAAAATTATGTTTCCCAGTGCATATAAAAAATAAACACTATACTGTACTGTTCAAAAGCATTATGTCTTTAAAGAAAAACAATGTATATACCTTAAGTAAACTAGTTCTGAGTTTTCAGTGGGTCATAATTACTGATCACAGATCACCATAACAAATACAATAATAATGAAAAAACTTGAAATATTGCAAGAATTACCAACATGTGACAGAAAGACACAAAATGAACAAATGTTGTTAGAAAAATGGTGGCAGCAGACCTATTTTATACAAGATTGCTATAAACTTTCAACTTGTAAGAATGTGATATATGCAAAGTTTAATAAAGGGAAGCATAATAAAAAAGTATGTATATATTATTAACTATGATTATCATGCTGTACATTAGATCCCCAGAACTTTTTCATGTTATAGTTGCAAGTTTGTATCCTTTGACCATCTTACTCCACTCCAGGTTCACCCCTTGTCAACTCAAGTCTAAGTTTCCATTAGTTTGCCTTTTCTTCAGATTCTGTATGTAAGGGATATCATAATACATAAATAAAAATATATATAAAATCTTTGAATAAATTTGAATAAATTTATAAATATAAATATAAATATTTGAATATTTGAAATATTATATAAATATTATATAAATATTTGAAATATTTCACTTAGTATAATACCTTCAAGATCCATCCATGCTGTTGTAAATGGCAGTGTTTCTTAATTTATCATGGTTAAGTAGTATTCCATAGTATATATTTACCATACTTATTTTATTCATTCATCCATTAATGGATACTGAAGTTATTTCCATCTCTTGCTTAGAGTTAATAATTTTATAATGAACATAAGAGTGCAGATATGTCTTCGAATAGTGACTTTGTTTCCTTTAGATATTTATCTAGAAGTGGGATTACTGAATCATATGGTAATTTTACTTTTAATAATATGAATAATCTCCACACTGTTTTCCATACAAATTTATATCCCGGTCACAGTGCATAAGTTCCCCATTTTCCCCAATATTTACCAAAATTTGTTAGTTTTAATTTTTTGGTAGTATATATTCTAATAGGTAGTAATACCTTGCTGTGTTTTTCAGAGGTAAACAATAACAACAACAACAGCATAATGACTTTGCCCTGAGTTTTTATGTTGAGCACTTTTTAATGCTCCTGTTGGTCATTTATATAACTTTTTTAAAAAAAAGTCTAATGAGATCCTTTGGCTATTTTTTAAATTATATATTTTTTTCTATTTCTATTTGTTGGTTATTAACCTCTTTTCAGAAATAAGTTTTGTAAGTATTTTCTTCCATTCTGTGGATTGTGTTTTCATTCTCTCTCTCTCTCTTTTTTTTTTTTTTTTGACAATGCTGAAACTTTAGTTTGATGTAATACCATTTATTTATTTTTGATTTTTTTGCTTGTGTTTTTGGTCTGGTATCTCAAAAACTATTGGCAAGACCAATGTAAAGGAGAAATTTTCCTATGTTTTCCTTTTGGAAATTTAGTTTCATGCATCACATTTAAGTCTTTAATCTACTTCAAGTTAAGATTTATGAGTGATATAAGGTTCCAGTTTCATACTGTTTTATGGGACTATTCAGTTTTAAATATCATTTATTGAACAGACTATCTTTACCCATTACATATGTTGGCCTCTGACAAATATTAGGTGACTGTATGAAAGGATTTATTTCTGGACACTCAATTCTGTTCTACTTGTTTATTGGTCTGTTTTTATGCCAGTATACTTTATTGTTTTGAGCATGAGGGCTTTGTAGGTTAATTTCAAATCAAGAAGGGTAATTTCTCTTCTTCATTCTTTCTCAGAACTGCTTTGATTATCTGTTGTCTTTTATAGTCTCATATAAATTTTAGGATTCTTTACTTACTTCTGTAAAAAAATAATATTGAATTTTTTAAAAGATTATTTATTTATTTATTTGACAGAGAGAGATGACAAGCAGGCAGAGAGGCAGGCAGAGATTGAAGAGGAAGCAGGCTCCCTGCTGAGCAGAGAGCCTGATGCAGGGCTCGATCCCAGGACCCTGGGATCATGAACTGAGCCGAAGGTAGCGGCTTAACCCACTGAGCCACCCAGGCGCCCCTAACATTGGATTTTTGATAGGAATTGAATTTACAGATGGTTTTCAGCAGTATGGACATTTTAACAATGTTAATTCTTACCTTTCATAAATATGGGCTATCTTTCCATTTGTATCTCCTTCAATTTTTTTATCAATGTCATAGTTTATGGAGTACAGATCTTTCATCTTCTAAGCTAAATCTTTTCCTAAGTATTTTATTATTTTTGGTGCTATTGTGAATTAGATTGTTTTCTTTATTTTTTCAGATACTTCATCATTAGATTGTTAAAATGCTCCTGCCTGTGCTTTTTTTGGCAACACATATACTAAAATTGGAATGAAGCAGAGAGGATTAGCATGATCACTGAACGAGGATGACATGAAAAACTGGGAAGCATTCCATATTAAAGAAACAAAACAAAACAAAATTCTTGTCTTTTATATATTGATCTTGTATTTGGCAGCTTTACTAAATTTGTTTATTCAAATTTTTTGTGAAGTTTTTAGGATTTTTTTACATGTAAGTTCATGTTATCCAAAAAAAAAAAAAATTTACTTCTTCCTTTTTTTTGGAGTCTTTTATTTCTTTGTGCTCCTTGTTTCTCTGGCTAGGACATCCAGTACTATGTCAAATGAGAGTACTGAAAGTGGACCCACTTGTCTTGTTTCTGATCTTTAAGGTGAAAAGTTTCAAACGTTTTTGATTGAATATGAGATTAGCTCTGCGCTTGCAATATGTGTTTTTTTAATGGATTTTTAAAATTTTTTAATAAACATATAATGTGTTTTTATCCCTAGGGGTACAGGTCTGTGAATCACCAGGTTTACACATTTAACAGCATTCAACATAGCACATACACTCCCCAATGTCCATATCCCCACCATCCTCTCCCAACACATCTCCCCCCAACAACACTCAGTCTCTTCTGTGAGATTCATTCTTTTATGGTTTGTGTCCCACCCAATCCCATCTTCTTTTATTTTTCTTTTCGTACCCCCCAAATCGCCTATGTTGCATCTCCACTTCATCATATCAGGGAGATCATAGGATAGTGGTCTTTCTCAGATTGATTTATTTCACCAAGCATAATACCCTCTATTTCCATCCATGTCATCACAAATAGCAGGATTTCAACTCTTTTGATGGCTGCATAGTATTCCATTGTACATATATGCCACATCTTATTTATTGATTCATCTGTTGAAGGACATTTAGGTTATTTCCATATTTTAACTATTGCGGACATTGCTGCTATAAACATTTGGGTGCTTGTGCCCTTTCAGAATGCCACGTTTGTATCTTTAGGGTATATACCCAGTACTACAATCACTGGGTCATAGGGTAGTTCTATTTTCAGCTTTTTGAGGCACCTACACGCTGTTTTCCAGAGTGGTTGCACCAGCTTGCATTCCCACGTACAGTGTAGGAGGGTTCCCCTTTCTCCACATCCTCGCCAGCATCTGTCATTGACTGACTTGTTCATTTTAGCCATTCTGAAAAGTGTGAGGTGGTATCTCATTCTGGTTTTGATTTGTATTTCCCTGATGCCGAGTGATGTGGAGCATTTTTTCATGTGTCTGTTGGCCATTTGGATGTATTCTTTGCAGAAATGTCTGTTCATGTCCTCTGCCCATTTCTTCATTGGATTATTTGTTCTTAGGGTGTTGAGTTTGATAAGCTCTTTATAGATTTTGGATACTGGCCCTTTATCTGGTATGTCATTTGCAAATATATTCTCCCATTCTGACAATTATCTTTCGCTTTGTTAACCGTTTCCTTTGCTGTGCAAAAGCTTTTTGATCTGATGAAATCCCAATAGTTCATTTTTGCCCTTGCTTCCCTTACCTTTGGCGATGTTCCTAGGAAGAAGTTGCTGCTGCTGAGGTCAAAGAGCTTGCTACCTGTTCTCTCCTCAAGGATTTTGATGGATTCCTTTCTCACATTATGCTTCTTCATCCATTTCCAGTCTATTTTCATGTATGGTGTAAGGAAATGGCCCAATTTCATTTTTCTGCATGTGGCTGTTCAATTTTCCCACACCTTTTGTTGAATAAGCTGTCTTTTTTCCATTGGACATACCTTCCTGTTTTGTTGAAGATTAGTTGACCATAGTGTTGAGGGTGTATTTCTGGGCTCTCTATTCTGTTCCATTGATCTATGTCTGTTTTTGTGACTGTTCCCTACTATCTTGATGATGACAACTTTGTAATAGAGCTTGAAGTCTGGAATTGTGATGCCAACAACTTTGGCTTTCTTTTTCAATATTCCTCTGGCTATTTGAGGTATTTTCTGGTTCCATATAAATGTTAGGAATATTTGTCCCATTTCTTTAAAAAAAAAATGGATGGGATTTTGATAGAAATTGCATTAAATGTGTAGATTGCTTTAGGTAGCATAGACATTTTCACAATATTTGTTCTTCCAGTACAGGAGCATGGGACATTTTTCCATTTCTTTGTGTCTTCTTCAATTTCTTTCATGAGCACTTTAGAGTTTTCTGAGTATAAATTCTTTGTCTCTTGGGCTAGGTTTATACCTAGGTATCTTAGGGTTTGGGGTGCAATTTTAAATGGGATTCACACCTTAATTTCCATTTCTTCTGTCTTGTTGGTATAAAAAAATGCAACCAATGTCTGTGCATTGATTTTATATCCTGACGCTTTACAGAATTCCTATACAAGTTAGAACAGATTTGGAGTGGAGTCCTTTAAGGTTTCCACATACAGTATCATATCATATGCAAACAGTGATAGTTTGACTTCTCTTTTCCCAATTTGGCAAAATTTGGATGCCTTTAATTTCTTTTTGTTGTCTGATTGCTGAGGCTAGGACTTCTAGTACGATGTTGAATAGCAGTGTCATGATAACGGACATCCCTGCTGTGTTCCTGACCTCAGCGGAAAAGTATTCCGTTTTTCTCCATTGAGAATGGTATTTGCAGTGCTTTTTCATAGATGGCTTTGATAATATTGATAATATGTGCCCTCTATCCCTACACTTTGAGGAGTTTTAATCAGGAAGGGATACTGCACTTTGTCAAATGCTTTTTCAGCATCTATGGAGAGTATCATTTGGTTCTTGTTCTTTCTTTTATTAATGTGTTGTATCACATTGATTGATTTGCAGATGTTGAATCAACCTTGTAGCCCTGGAATAAATCCCACTTGGTCGTGGTGAATAATCCTTTTAATGTACTGTTGAATCCTATTGGCTAGTGTTTTGGTGAGAATTTTCGGATCTGTGTTCATCAAGGATATTGGTCTGTAGTTCTCTTTTTTGATGGGATCCTTGTCTGGTTTGGGGATCAAGGTGATGCTGGCCTCAGAAAAAACGAGTTTGGAAGTTTTCTTTCCATTTCTACTTTTGGGAACAGTTTCAGGAGAATAGGAATTAATTCTTCTTTAAATGTTTGGTAGAATTCCCCTGGGAAGCCATCTGGCCTGGGGCTTTTGTTTGTTTGGAGATTATCAATCTCTGAACTGGTTATGGATCTGTTCAGGTTTTCTATTTCTTCCTGGTTCAGTTGAGGTGTTTTATATGTCTCTAGGAATGTATCCATTTCTTCCAGATTGTTGAATTGGTTGGCGTAGAGTTGGTCATAGTATGTTCTTATAATTGTTTGTATTTCTTTGGTGTTTGTTGTGATCTCTCCTCTTTCAATCATGATTTTATTTATTTGGGTCCTTTCTCTTTTCTTTTTGATAAGTCTGGAAAGGGGTTTATCAATCTTATTAATTCTTTCAAAGAACCACCTCCTATTTTCGTGGATTTGTTCTATTGGTTTTTTTTTTTGTTGTTGTTGTTGGTGGTGGTTTTGTTTTGGTTTGGTTTTTTTGTTGTTGTTGTTGTTTCTATTTCAGTGATTTCTGCTCTGATCTTTATTATTCCACTTCTCCTGCTGGGTTTAGGCTTTCTTTGTTGTTCTTTCTCCAACTCCTTTAGGTGTAGGGTTATGTTATGTATTTGAGATCTTTCTTGTTTCTTGAGAAAGGGTTGTACAGCTTAATATTTTCCTCTCAGGACTGCCTTTGCTGTATCCCACAGATTTTGAACACTTTTTTTTCATTATCATTTGTTTCCATGAATTTTTTCAATACTTTTTTAATTTCCTGATTGTCCAATTCATTTTAGAAGGATGCTGTTCAGTCTCCATGTATTTGTGTTCTTTCCAAATTTCCTCTTGTGATTGAGTTCTAGTTTCAGAACATTGTGGTCTGAGAATATGCAGGAGATGATCCCAATCTTTTGATAATGATTGAGATCTGATTTATGACCCAGGATGTGGTCTATTCTGGAGAATGTTCCATGTGCACTAGAGAAGAATGTGTACCTGTCATTTTGGGATGGAATCTGTTGAATATACCTGTGTTGTCCATCTTGTCCAGTGTGTCATTTAGGCCTTTTTCCTTGTTGATCTGTTGCTTGGATGATCTGTCCATTTCAATGAGGGGAGTGTTAAATTCCCCTACTATTATTTTATTATTGTTGATTTTGTTATTAATTGGTTTATATAGTTGTTTGCTCCCATGTTAAGGACATAGATATTTAAAATTTTCAGGTCTTCTTGTTGGACAGACCCTTTGAGTATGATATAGTGTCCTTCCTCATCTCTTATTATAGTCTTTGGCTTAAAATCTAATTGATCTGATATACGGATTGCCACCCCAGCTTTCTTCTGATGTCCATTAGCATGGTAAATTGTTTTCCACCCCCTCTCTTTCAATCTGGGGGGTATCTTCGGGTCTATGATGAGTTTCATGGGCAGCATATTGACGTGTTTGGCTGTTTATCCATTCTGATACACTGTGTCTTTTGATTGGTGCATTTAGGCCATTTACATTCAGGATAACTATTGAGAGATATGAATTTAGTGGCATTGTATTGCCTATAATGTGACTGTTACTGTATATTGTTTCTGTTCCTTTCTGATCTACTACTTTTAGGCTCTCTCTTTGCTTAGAGGAACCCTTTCAATATTTCCTGGAGCGTTGGTTTGGTGTTTGCAAATTCTTTCAGCTTTTGTTTGTCCTGGTAGCTTTTTAATCTCTCCTTCTATTTTCAATGATAACCTAGCTGGATATAATATTCTTGGCTGCATGTTTTTCTCACTTAACACTCTGAATATATCATGCCAGTTCTTTCTGGCCTGCCAGGTCTCTGTGGATAAGTCTGCTGCCAGTCAAATGTTTTTACTGTTGTACAATACAGACTTCTTCTCCCAGGCTGCTTTCAGGATTTTCCCTTTGTCGTTAACAGTTGTAAATTTTACTATCAGGTTGCAGGGTGTGGACCTATTTTGATTGATTTTGAGGGTCATTCTTTGCATCTCCTGGATTTTGATGTTTGTTCCCTTTGCCATATTAGGAAAATTCTCAACAAAAATTCTCTCCAATATACCTTCTGCTCCCCTCTCTCTTTCTTCTGCTTCTGGGATCACAATTATTCTAATGTTGTGTTGTCTTATTGTTTCACTTACCCTTCTTTTCTGTGGTATCTGTTAAAATATGTCCTTTTTCATTTCTGTTTTTATTGAGTCTTCTCTCTTTTTTCTGAGTTAGTCTAGCTGTCTTTTTTTATTTATTTTTTATTTATCATTACCAAGTCTAATTTTATTTACTGTTTAAAAAAAAACTTTCTAGTTATTTCTGCCCTAGTTTTAATTTTTTTCCTTCCTTTTGCTACTTTTAAGTTTACTTTGTTCTTTTTGTTGTTTTTTTGAGCTGTTAAATTAAGTTATTTCAAATCTTTTTAAAATATACATTTATAGCTATAAAATTTCCTTTTATAAGTGCTTTGCTGCTTCTCATAATTTTTTGGTATATATTTTTTTATTTTCCTCAAGGTGTATTTTTATTCCCACTTTGTCTTCTTTTTTTTATTTTTTGTGTGTTTAAAAATGTGTATGTGTATTTGTAAATTTTCCAAATTTCCCTCTGTATTTATTTCTAGTTTCATATTATTTTGGCTGGAAATATACTTGATATGCTATCTATATTACTGATTTTGGGGAGACTCTGGTTTGTTGTTTAAAACGTGATCTATCCTAGAAAATTTTCCACGTGTGTTTGAAAATATTTATTTGCATAGTATTGGATGAAATATCCTGTAAATATGTTAGGTTCATTTGACATAGTTCTTGTTTGTTTGTTTTGTTTTGTGTGTTTGTTTGTTTGTTTGTTTGAGTGAGAGCAGGGCAGAGAGAATGAGCAAGGGATAAGGGCAGAGACAGAGTGAGAAGACCCCCTCCTGAGCAGGGAGCCCAATGTGGGACTCTATCTCAGGACCCTGGGAACACGACCTGAGCCAAAGCAAAGGCTTAACTGACTGAGCCACCCAGTTGTCCAGGCATAGTGTTTAAATTCACTATTTTCTTATTGATTTTCTGTCTGGATGATCTATCCATATGTAAGACTGGGGTATTATTGTCCCCAGATACTATTGTATTGCTATTTATTTCTCCTTTTTTTTGTTAGTATTTGTTTTATATATTGGTGGATCAATATTAGGTACATGATATTTACAATTACTGTATTGATGAATTGATGACACTTTGCTTATAGTATAATGACCTTCTTTGACTCCTGTGGTGATTTTTAGCTTATATAAACCCTATTTTGTCTGTTATACTTATTGCTACCCTTGTTTTCTTTTGTTATATAGCTTGGAATATCTTTTTCCATCCCTTTACTCTCTGCCCATGTGTGTCCTTAAAGCTAATGTGATTCTTTTATATGCAACATATTGTTGGATCTTATGTTTTCTGTTTGTTTTTTTAATCTATTCTAGTCTTTCTATGTGTTCCAACTGGATGATTCCATTCATTTACAGTTAAAGTAATTATTGATAGGTAAGGGCTTAACTATTGCCTTTCATTCTTTTTATATTTCATGATTTATTTAAATTTTAGTTAATATATAGTGTAATATTAGTTTCAGGAGTAGAATTTAGTAATTCACCATTTACATATAACATTCAATGCTCATCACACGTGACCTCCTAATAATTATTACTGACTTAGCCCATACCCCTGCCCATCTCCCCTCCAGAAACAGTTTGTTACTTAATGTTAAGTGTATTATGGCTTGCCTTCCCCTCCCTTTTTTTAAAAAATTTTTTCTTTCCCCAGTGTTTATCTGTTTTGTTTCTCTGTTGATTAGTTGCTCTTTTGTAGATGCTCTGCTCTTTATTTCCTGTCTTGTTCTCTTTGTTTGTAATCTGATGACTTTTTTTGGCAGTATGTTTTAACTTCTTTATCAAAATCTTTTGTGTATCTACTACTTTTTTTTATATTTACCATTAAGCTTATATAAAATACGTCAGTTATAACATTCCATTTTATGTTGAAAACAACTGAATTTCAATAATGTACAGAAAATTTATACTTCTCCTATTACAACAGGTTATTGATGTTTTTACATTTTAGATCATTTTTATATTGTACTTTCAACAACAAATAATTGCAGTTATAGTTATTTTTAATAGGCTTGTTTTTTTAACTTTTAAACTAGACTAGTAAATGATTTATATATCACCATTACAATATTAGAGAATCTGGTTTTGACTATACATTTACCTTTAGCAATAAATAAGGAGCCATCCGTGCATCCATGTTGCCATCTTGATGACATCACCGTCCCCAAATCTTCAATGTTACTTTATATTTATCTTTTTTTAAAGATTTTATTTGTTTATTTGACAGAGAGAGAGAGAGAGCTCAAGTGGGCAGAGAGGCCGGCAGAGGAAGATTGAGAGGCAGGCTTATTACCCAGCAGTGAGCCCGATGCAGGTCTTAATCCCAGGACTCTGGGATCATGACTGAGCCAAAGGCAGCTGCTTAACTGATTGAGTCACCCAGGGACCCCTAAATTTTACTTTAGTTAATATATGACCATTTTTTATTTCTACTAATAGACATATCAATTTTATTGCTTTTATTATTAAGGTCTTCTCCTTAACATCATTATCATCTATTTCTTTTTCAATTTTATAAGTGTTGTTTACATTTGTGGTGGTAAGTATGTAATTCATGTATGTGGTGGTATGTAAGTAATTCAAATATGAATTTTAAACTCTAGATCATGTGCTCCATTGTGGCAGATATTTGTCTTATTCATCCCACCCACAAAAAAATTAGTACTAAATAGGTCTTTGTTGATTGACTGAATGAATTAAGTGTTCTGACACTAGCATGGCTGACCAAAGCAGAGATAAAGGAGAAAATACAATGATTGTCAAATGGGTGAACCTGAGATAAAAAGACACTTTTAGCTTCGTTAGTTTGATATACACTCCGGATAACATTCCAATTTTGCATGGATTTTTGGAAAGCAAACAACTCCTCTCCTAAATAATAAATTTATTAATTGCCTTCCTTATGAGTCCTGACAGCTGTCAGTTTGTGGGTTTCTGATTCCACTCCAAGAGGTTGAATGTCTGTTTGATTTATGTAATAGGCAACAGTATCATGAGGAAAGACTTGTAGGATAAAATTTCTTAAAGATGGGAATACAGATGGCTGCCTATGGACTGTGAGGTGGGTGTTAATGAAAATGCATTGAGCAGTAAGGTAAGGGCAGCTCACAACCATAGGAAAGGTGCCCTGTGTTTTTGTTTTGTTTTGTTTTGTTTTACAAACAGATACCATTTCCCCGCCCCATGTAAATTTTCAAATTTACTTTGCTCTAACAACCACAAATACTTAGGACATAATGAACACAATATGGGCATTAAAAGATAAAAATTAACAAAAAGTTAAGTAAATGTTAAGTGTTTATCATTATTTCAGCCATGTTTTTCTATGCTTAACTGCTCAAAGAAATTACACAGTCTGGTTTCTAAATATTATACCAGGCTGTTAAACTAATGCAAAGGGTTTTATGAAATTTTCTATAACACCATCTAGATTTCTACATTGGCTGTCACTACTGAAAATTCTCAGTTTATATATGTGCATGCATTGAAACAGCATATATTTACATTAGAGTTAATATTCAGTGGTTATTTACCTGGTTTATTACTGTATTTTGATCCTTTCTAATTGTTCACTTTCTTCCATGTTTCAAAGACTGTGGTGACACTTTTCTTGCCACCCGCCCGCTGTTCCTGACATGGCAGGCTCTCCCGCTTCATGACTGTTGCCCGACAGCAATGCCAACGGCTCCTTCTCTTCTCTCGGGGCGGCGTGCCCAGACATGCTCCTGCAGAGTGCAGTGACAGACGTGTCCCTTTCCTTAAGGCTGTTTCCGCAGGCGTAACCACGCTTCTCTCCCAGGCCGAGGGGATGCCGGGGCAAAGAGGATTTCGCTCCATGCGGGTGTATTACACCGTGCTTTTGAGACAAGCTCAGGCAAGCAGCAGCTGCATCCCACAGACCCGTCTCTGATTTCCCCGCTCTATGCGGGTTTCGCCCAATGTGCTGAGAATACTAAGGTAAGGCAACCAGCAAGAGCAGCCCAGAGAAACGACTCTGATTTGCCAGCGATGGCTATGCTTTCGCAGAGGTGTTCAGCTTGCTGCGAACCGCACGTCGCTGCTGCTTCCTCAGCAAGGCTTTGGGCGTTTGCTCTGTCGCGTCAGAAATGAAGAGTGGTGGGAGAGCTGGTGCCTCTTGGGCCTTGCCTTCCCGGGCTCCATTTATGCATCCTGGGTTCACCGTGCCAAGCCGAAATAAGCAGATACAGTCACAACCCTGCAGTAGAATGCCTGGCCTAGGATGGCACTCTATGCACTCTAGCATCTCCCGGTGTAGGCAAGCTAGGCCTGTTGCTCTGGCGCTCAGGCGGCCTCGGGGACTAGGCCAGTGCTTTCCCCACAGGAAAGGAGAGATGACAGGATCTAAGTACACTGCCCGTTCACTGGGATGCGGAACAGTGATGGACTGTCCCCACTCCTTCCCCGGACACCCTGTGCCTCGCCGAATGCTTTCACATCTTGGAGTAAGGCGGCATATGACTGCCCGTTCTTTCAGGGAGCTACTTCTGGGAGGAGTTCAGGGTAGGCCCCTGGTGGCAAGCACATGTCTGTACCAGGGATAGGTGGCAAAGGAGCTGCTTTCCCCTTGGGCGCAGGGGCACAAGACAGGCAAGCCTTCTGCCCAGACTCCTTCCTCAGAGTGGAGCATGCACCCCTGCCCTATTCGTCCCCTCGTGTCTCCTTCTCAGCCAGGTTTACAATTCTCCACATAAAACGGGTGACACTTCTATTGCCACCGGCCCACTTTTCCTCCCCGGGACGACTCTCCTGCTTCGCGACTGTTTCCAGACAACAAGGCCAACGGCACCTTCTCTTCTCCCAGGGCCACATGCTGCACCTTCTCCAGACTTGTTCCTGGGGAGCTCAGTGACAGATGTGTCCCTTTCCTTAAGGCCCATTGCAGATGTGCAACCACTCTTCTCGCTCAGGCAGAGCGGGGATGCTAGGGAAAGGAGAATTTCGCTCCATGCGGGATTCATCTAACGTGCTGGGGAGACTAGCTCAGGCAAGCAGCAGCAGCATCCCACAAACACGATTCTGATTTCCCAACAAATGCTGAGCTTTCCCAGAGGAGATGCCCGGGGAAAAGAGGATTAGGCTGTATGCGGGTTTCTCCCACCGTGAGACTGGGCTCTGGCAAGAAGCAGCAGCAGCCAGCAGATCCAACTCTGATTTCTCAGCAAAAGCTGCGCTTTCGCAGAGGCTTTATGCTTGGAGCGGACAGCACTTCGCCACTGGTTCCTCAGCAAGGCTTCAGTCACGTCAGGAAAGAAGAGCTGCGGGAGAGCTTGTGCCTCTTGGGCCTTGCTTTCCCGGCTCCATGTTCACGTCCTGGATTCAAACTGCCAAGGTGAAATAAGCATTCACAGCCTCGACCCTGCAGCAGTGTGCATGGCCTAGGATGGCACTGTGCTCACAATATCATCTCCCAGTGTAGGCAAGGTTTGCCCATTTGCTCTGGCGTTCAGGTGGACAGGGGACTAGGCCAGTGTTTTTCCCAGCCAAGAAGTGAGGCGACAAGATCAATGTACACCGCCCACGCCCTGGGATGGGAAGTAATGGATAACTGTTCCTCCTTCCCCGGGACATCCGCTGCCTCCGCCAACTCTACCACATCCTGAAGGAAGACGGCATCTGACTGCCCGTTCCTCCTGGAGCTGTTACTGTGAGTTCAGGACAAGGCGCCTGGTAGCAAGCCCACTTCTGTCCTATGGACAGGTGGCCAAGTAGCTGCTGTCCCCTTGGGCCCAGAGGCTCAGGACAGGCCAGCCTTCTGCCCCGACTCCTACCTCAGAGTGGAGCACGCGCCCCTGCCCTCGTCATACCCTCATGGCTCCTTAGCAGCCAGGCATCCGTCTCCCTGCACAGGAAGGGAGTTACACTTGTCTTGCCACCGGGCCATTCTTCCTGACAGTGCCTGCTCTCCTGCTTCGCGACCTTTTCCTGACAATAAGGCCAATGGCTCCTTCTCTTATCCTGGGAAGCATGCTGCACCTTCCGCAAACATGCTCCTGGGGAGCGAAGTGACAGAAGTGTCCCTTTCCTTAAGGCTCTTCCCACAGGAGCAACCAAGCATCTCTCTCAGGCAGAGGGGATGCCCGGGCAAAGAGGATTTCGCTCCATGCCGGTTTATTACACCGTGCTGTGGAGACTAGCTTAGACAAGCAGCAGCAACATGCCACAAATCTGACTCTGATATCCCAAAGAAAGCTGTGCTTTCCCAGAGGGAATGCCTGGGCGAAGAAGCTTTTACTCTATGCGGATTCCTCCTACCGTGCTGCGAATACTAGGATAAGGTAAGAAGGAAGAGCAGCCAACAGAACCGACTCTGATTTTCCCGTAACTGCTATGCTTTCGCAGAGGTTTTCAGCTTGGCGCGAACTGCACTTCTCTGATGTTCCTCAGCATTGCTTTGGGCGTTCGCTCTGTTCCGTCATGGAAGAAGAGCCCTGGAGAGCTGGTGCCTCTTTGGCATGTGGAGCACGCGTGCCTGCCCTAGTCATCCCCTTGTGTCTCCTTAGCAGCCAGGCTTCTATCTCTCCGCTCAGGGAGCGGGTGACACTTGTCTTCTTAGCAGCCAGGCTTCCTACTCTCCATATAAAGAGCGTGCTGTGGAGAATGCTGTGCTTTTCGCAGCACGGTGGGAAAAACCCGCATAGAGCGAAAGCCTCTTTGCCTGGGCATCCCCGCTGGGAAAGCACCGCATTCTTTGGGAAATCAGAGTCGGGTCTGTGGGATGTTGCTGCTTGCCTGAGAAGGTCTCCACAGCACGGTGTAATAAACCCGCATGGAGCGAAATCCTCTTCGCCCCGGCATCCCCACTGCCCGAAAGAGATGCGTGGTTGCGACTTTGGAAAAGCCTTAAGGAAAGGGATACGTCTGTCTCTGCGCTCCACAGGAGCATGTCTGGGCAAGGTGTAGAAGGCGGCCCCGTGACAAGAGAAGGAGCCTTTTGTGCTATTGTCCGGAAACGGTTGCGAAGCAGGACAGCCGGGCCTGTGAGGAACAGCGTGTCAGTGGCAAGACAAGATTCACCCGCTACCTATGCAGAGAAATGTGAGCCTGTCTGCTAAGTAGACACGAAAGGACAACTAGGGCAGGGACGCGTGCTCCACTCTGAGGAAGGAGTCTGAGCAGAAGGCAGGCCTGTCCTGTGCCACTGGGCCTAAGGGGACATTAGCTCAGGGCCACCTGTCAATAGGGCAGAAGTGGGCTTGCCACCAGGCACCCGGCCCTGAACTCACAGAAAGAGCTCCAGGAGGAACAGGCAATTAGATGCCGTCCTCCTACAGGATGTTGAAGCGTTCGCGGAGGCACGGGGAGTCCGGGGAAGGAGTAGGTACAGTCCCCCACAGCTCCCCATCCCAGTGCACGGGCGGTGTGCAGGGATCCTGTCACCTTTCTTCTCCTGTGGAAAAGGCACTGGCCTAGTCCCAGAGTCCGCCTGAGCGCCAGAGCAAAATGTCAAGCCTCACTTACACCAGGAGATTGTAGTGGGCAGAGATTTCCATCCTAGGCCACGCACGCTGTTGCAGGGTCGCGGATGTGTCTGCTTATTTCGCCATGACAGTTAGACCCCAGGACGCGAAAATGGAGCCCGGGAAAGCAAAGCCAAAGAGAAACCAGTTCTCCCGCAGCTCTTCTTCCCTGACGTGACAGAGTGACGCCCAAAGTCATGCTGAGGTAGCAGCGGCAAAGTGCTGTTGGCTCCAAGCTCAAAGCCTTTGCAAAAGTACAGCATTTGCTGAGATATCAGAGTCGGTTCTGTTGGAAGCTGCTGCTTGCCTGAGCCCAGTCTCACGGTGAGAGAAACCAGCATTAGAGCGAAAGCCTCTTTGCGTGGGAATCTCCTCTGGGAGAGCACATATTCGTGAGAAATCAAAATCGTGTTTGTGGGACGTGGCTGTGCTTGCCTAAGCTAGTCTCCACAGCATGGTGGATGAAACCCGCACGGAGCGAAATTCTCCTTGCCCTAGAATCCCATCTGCCTGAGAGAGAAGCATGGTTGCATATCTGCAAAGGGCCTTAAGGAAAGGGACACGTCTGTCACTGTGCTCCCCAACAGCATGTCTGGGGAAGGTGCAGCACGCTTCCCAGGAGAAGGAGCCGTTGGCAATTTTTGTGGGAAAGCAGTCACGAAGCAGGAGATCCTGCCATGGCAGGAAGAGCAGGTGTGTGGCAAGACAAGTTTCACCGGCACCCTGTGCAGAGAGAATGAAGCCTGGATCATAAGGAGATACGAGGGGACAACTAGGGCAGGCGCGCGTGCTCTACTCTGAGGAAGGAGTCTGTGCGGAAGACAGGCCTGTCTTGTGCTCTGGTCCCACGGGGATGGCATCTCCTTAGCCACCTGTCCCTAGGGCAGGCTTGAGCTTGCCACCAGACGCCTCACCCCGAACTCGCCGAAACAACTCTGGAGAAATGGACAGTCAGATGCCCTCTTCCTCCATGATGTGGCAGCGTTTTTTCGTGGCAATGGGTATGCCGGGGAAGGAGTGGGAACAGTCCCCCACAGCTCCCCATCCCTGTGCACGTGCGGTGTGCAGGAATCCTGTCCTCTGTCCTCTCCTGTAAGGAAGGCACTGGCCTAGTTTCCAAAACAGCTTGTGCAACAGAGCAAAAGGCCAAACCTTCCCTACACCAGAGGATGGTAGTGTGCATAGAGTGCCATCCTAGGCCACGCTCGCTGCTGCGGGTTTTGTCTGTGTCTGCTTAGTTCGTCCTGGAAGCGTGAACCCAGGGCGCGAACATGGAGCCCTGGAAAGCAAGGCCCAAGAGGCACCAGCTCTTCCGTAGCTCTTCTTCCCTGACGCGACAGAGCGAACATCCAAAGCCTTCCTGAGGAAGCAGCAGTGAAGCGGTTCGCGCCAAGATCAAAACTATTGTGAAAGCATAGCAGTCGCTGGGAAATCAGAGTCGGTTCTGTGGGATGCTCTTGCTGCCTGCCTTAGTCTAGTATTCACAGCACGGTGGTGGAAACGCTCATAGAACGAAAGCCTCTTTGCCCGGGTATGCCCTCTAGCAAAGCCCAGCATTCTTTGGGAAATCAGAGTTGGGTCTGTGGGATGCTGCTTCTGTTTGCCTGAGCTAGTCTCCACGGCAAGGTGTAATAAACCAGCATGGAGCGAAATCCTCGTTGCCGGACATCCCCTCTGCCTGAGAGAGATGTTTGGTTGCGCTTGTGGGAAGAGCTTAAAGAAAAGGGACACGTCTGTCACTGCGCTCCCCAGGAGCATGTCTGGGGAAGGTGCAGCATGCTTCCCGGGAGAAGAGAAGGAGCCGTTGGCTTTGTTTTCAGAAACGGTTTCGAAGCAGGAGAGCCGGTCCTGTCAGGATTGCGGGCCGGTGGCAAGACAAATGTCACAAGCTCCCTGTACAGAGAGATGGAAACTGGCTGCTAAGGAGACACGTGGGGATAACTAGCGCAAGGGCGCTTGCTCCACTGTGAGGAAGGAGTCTGGGCAGATGGCATGCCTGTCCTGGGCCCCTGGGCCCAAGGGGCAGGAGCTCCTTGGCCACCTGTCACTTGTGAAGACATGTGCTTGCCACCAGACGCCTACGCTTAATTCGCAGATGTAGCTCCCTGAAAGAACGGACCATCAGTAGCCGTCGTCCCTGATGTCGAAGCGTTCGCGGAAGGCACGGGTTGTCCCGGGAAGGAGTGAGGACAGTCCTCCACAACTCCCCATCCTAGTGCACGGGGGGTGTACAGGGATTTTGTCCCCTCTCCTCTTTTGTAAGGAAGGAACTGGCTTAGTCTCCTATTCCACCTGAGCTCCAGATCAAAATGCCACGACTCGCTTACGCCAGGAGATGGTAGTGGGCATAGAGATCCATCCGAGGCCACGCACGCTGCTGCAGGGTTGTGACTGTGTCTGATTTGTTTGGCTTGGCAGTTTGAATCCAGGACGCGAAAATGGAGCCCGGGAAAGCAAAGCCAAGGAGGAAACCCGCATGGAGCGAAATTCTCCTTGCCCTAGCATCCCATCTGCCTGAGAAAGAAGCGTGGTTTACAAAGGTGAACCAAACATGTATCTCAGGCAAAGCGGATGCCGGGGCAAAGAGGATTTCGCTCCGTGTGGGTCTATTACACAGTGCTGTGGAGACTAGTTCAGGCAAGCCGCAGCAGCATCCCGCAGATCCGACTCTGACTTCCCAAAGAATGCTGTGCTCACGCAGAATCGGGGACTAGGCCAGTGCTTTCTCCACAGGAGAGGAGAGCCGACAGCATCTCGGCACACCGCCCTTGCACTAGGTTGAGGAGCAGTGACGGACTGTCCCCACTCCTTCCCCGGACACCCCCGTGCATCCTTGAACGCTTTCACACCTTGGAGGAAGACAGATCCTGACTTCCCGATCTGTCAGGGAGCTACTTCTGGGAGTTCAGAAGTGGCAAGCACATGTCTGCACCTGGGACAGGTGGCCAAGGAGCTGCTTTCTCCTTGGGTCCAGAGGCCCAGGACAGGCATGCCTTCTGCCCAGACTCCTTATTAGAGTGGAGGAAGCGCCAATACCCTAGTCCTACCGTCGTGTCTACTCCTTAGCCAGGTTTCCGTCTCTCTGCACAGAGAGCGTATGCCACTTGTCTTACCAGCGACCCGCTGTTGCTGACAGGGCCGGCTCTTTTGCTTGCGTCCGTTTCCGACAACAAGGCCAACGACTCCTTCTCTTCCCCGGGGCAGTGTGCTGCACCTTCCTCAGACATGCTCCAGGGTAGTGCAGTGACAGTCGTGTCCCTTTCCTTGAGGCTCTTCCCACAGGGGCAGCCACTCTTCTCTCTCAGGCAGAGTGGATGCCGGGCATACACGATTTCGCTCCATGCAGGTTTATTACACCGTGCAGTGGAGACCAGCTCAGGCAAGCAGCAGCCGCATTCCACAGACCCGACTCTGATTTTCCAAGAATGCTGTGCTTTCCCAGAGGTGAAGCCCGGGCAAAGAGGTTTTGGCTCTACAGGAACGACTCTGATTTCCCAGAGACTGCTATGCTTTCGCAGAAGTTTTCAGCTTGCTGCGAACCGCACTTCGCTGCTGCTTCCTCAGCAAGGCATTGGGCGTTCGCTCTGTCCCGTCAGATGCGGAGAGCTGGTGCCTCTTGGGCCTTGCTTCCCGGGCTCCATGTTCGCGTCCTGGCTTCAATGAGCCAAGCCGAAATACGCAGATACAGTCAGAATCCTGCAGTAGCTTGCGTGGCCCAGGATGGCACTCTATACACACTACCATCTCCCGGTGTAGGCAACGCTAGGGCTTTTGCTATGGCGCTCAGGTGGACTCAAGTTCTAGGTCAGTGCCTTCCCCACAGGAGAGGAGAGGCAACAGGATCTTTCACACCGCCCGTACACTGGGATGGGGAGCAGTGAGGTACTTTCCCCACTACTTCCCCGGACACCCCGTGCATCCACGAACGCTTTCACATCTTGGAGTAAGGCGGCATATGACTGCCCGTTCTTTCAGGGACTTACTTCTGCGAGTTCAGGGTAGGCGCCTGGTGGCAAGCACATGTCTGCACCAGGGAAAGGTGGCCAAGGAGCTGCTTTCCCCTTAGGCGCAGGGGCACCGGAGAGGCATTCCTTCTGCCCAAACTCCTTCCTCAGAGTGGAGTATGCAACCCTGCCCTATTCGTCCCTTCCTTTCTCCTTCTCAGCCAAGTATCCTATTCTCCACACAGAGAGCGGGTGACACTTGTCTTGCCACCGGCCCACTTTCCCTCCCAGGGCAGACTCTCCTTGCTTTGTGACAACGAAGGCCAACGGCATCTTCTCTTCTCCCAGGGCGGCAATGCTGCACCTTCCCCAGACTTGTTCTGGGGGAGCTCAGTGACAGATGTGTCCCTTTCCTTAAGGCCCTTTGCAGATGTGCAACCACTCTTCTCGCTCAGGCAGAGCGGGGATGCTAGGGAAAGGAGAATTTCGCTCCATGCGGGATTCACCTATCGTGCTGTTGAGACTAGCTCAGGCAAGCAGCAGCAGCATTCCACAAACACGATCTGATTTCCCACCAATGCTGTGCTTTCCCAGAGGAGATGCCCGGGGAAAAGAGGATTAGGCTGTATGCGGTTTTCTACCACCGTAAGACAGGGCTCCAGCAAGAAGCAGCAGCAGCCAGCAGATCCAAATCTGATTTCTCAGTGAATGCTGTGCTTTCGCAGAGGCTTTGGGCTTGGAGCGAACAGCACTACGCCTCTGTTTCTTCAGCCAGGCTTCAGTCGCGTCAGGGAAGAAGAGCTGCGGGAGAGCTGGTGCCTCTAGGGCCTTGCTTTCCCGGCTCCATGTTCGCGTCCTGGATTCAAACTGCCAAGGTGAAATAAGCGTACACAGCCTCCACCCTGCAGCAGCGTGCATGGCCTACGATGGCACTGTGCTCATAATGCCATCTCCCAGTGTAGGCAATGTCTGCCCTTTTGCTCTGGCGTTCAGGTGGGCAGGGGACTAGGCCAGTGCTTTCTCCAGCCGAGAAGAGACGCGACAGGATCAATGTACACCGCCCGCGCCCTGGGAATGGGAGTAATGGGTAACTGTTCCTCCTTCCCCGGGACACCCGCTGCCTCCGCCAATGCTACCACATCCTGAAGGAAGACGGCTTCTGACTGCCCGTTCCTCCTGGAGCTGTTACTGTGAGTTCAGGACAGGGCGCCTGGTAGCAAGCCCACTTCTGTCCTATGGACAGGTGGCCAAGTAGCTGCTGTCCCCTTGGGCCCAGAGGCTCAGGACAGTACAGCCTTCTGCCCAGACTCCTTCCTCAGAGTGGAGCACGCGCCCCTGCCATCATCGTACCCTCTTATCTCTTTAGCAGCCAGGCGTCGGTCTCCCTGCCCAGGACGCGGGTGACACTTGTCTTGCCACCGGCCCGCTCTTCCTGACACTGCCGGCTCTCCTGCTTCGCGACCTTTTCCCGACAATAAGGCCAACGGCTCCTTCTCTTCTCCCGGGAAGCATGCTGCACCTTCCCCAGACATGCTCCTGGGGGAGCGGTGTGACGGATGTGTCCCTTTCCTTAGGACTCTTCCCACAGGAGCAACCAAGCATCTCTCTCAGGCAGAGGGGATGCCCGGGCAAAGAAGATTTTGCTCCATGCCGGTTTATTGCACCGTGCTGTGGAGACTAGCTCAGACGAGCAGCAGCAACATCCCACAGATCTGACTCTGATATCCCAAAGAAAGCTGTGCTTTCCCAGAGGGGATGCCTGGGAAAAGAGGCTTTTGCTCTTTGCGGATTTTTCCCACCGTGCTGCGAATACTAGGCTAAGGCAAGAAGCAAGAGCAGCCCACAGAACCGACTCTGATTTTCCAGTGACTGCTATGCTTTCGCAGAGGTTTTCAGCTTGGCGCGAACTGCACTTCTCTGATGTTCCTCAGCATGGCTTTGGGCGTTCGCTCTGTTCCATCATGGAAGAAGAGCCCTGGAGAGCTGGTGCCTCTTTGGCGTGTGGAGCACGCGTGCCTGCCCTAGTCATCCCCTTGTGTCTCCTTAGCAGCCAGGCTTCTATCTCTCCGCTCAGGGAGCGGGTGACACTTGTCTTCTTAGCAGCCAGGCTTCCTACTCTCCATACAAAGAGCGTGCTGTGGAGAACGTTGTGCTTTTCGCAGCACGGTGGGAAAAACCCGCATAGAGCGAAAGCCTCTTTGCCTGGGCATCCCCTCTGGGAAAGCACTGCATTCTTTGGGAAATAGAGTCAGGTCTGTGGGATGTTGCTGCTTGCCTGAGAAGGTCTCCACAGCACGGTGTAATAAACCCGCATGGAGCGAAATCCTCTTTGCCCCGGCATCCCCACTGCCCGAGAGAGATGCGTGGTTGCGACTTTGGAAAGAGACTTAAGGTAAGGGATACGTCTGTCACTGCGCTCCACAGGAGCATGTCTGGGAAGGTGCAGAAGGTGGCCCAGGGACAAGAGAAGGCGCCTTTGGTGTTATTGTCCGGAAACGGTTGCGAAGCAGGACAGCCGGGCCTGTGAGGAACAGCGTGTCAGTGGCAAGACAAGTTTCACCAGCTACCTGTGCAGAGAAATGTGAGCCTGTCTGCTAAGGAGACACGAGAGGACAACTAGGACAGGGGCGCGTGCTCCACTCTGAGGAAGGAGTCTGAGCAGAAGGCAGGCCTGTCCTGTGCCTCTGGGCCCAAGGGGACATTAGCTCAGGGCCACCTGTCAAGAGGGCAGAAGTGGGATTGCCACCAGGCGCCCGGCCCTGAACTCACAGAAAGAGCTCCAGGAGGAACGGGCAGTTAGATGCCGTCCTCCAGGATGTGGAAGGGTTCGCGGAGGCACGGGGAGTCCGGGGAAGGAGTGGGGACAGCCCCCGACAGCTCCCCATCCCAGTGCACGGGCGGTGTGCAGGGATCCTGTTGCCGCTCCTCTCCTGTGTAAAAGGCACTGGCCTAGTCTCCGAAACAGCCTGAGCAACAGAGCAAAAGGCCAAGCCTTGCCTACGCCAGAAGATGGTAGTGTGCATAGAGTGCCATCCTAGGCCACGCACGCTGTTGCGGGTTGTGGCTGTGTCTGCTTAGTTCGTCCTGGAAGGGTGAACCCAGGGCGCGAACATGGAGCCCTGGAAAGCAAGGCCCAAGAGGCACCAGCTCTTCCATAGCTCTTCTTCCCTGACGCGACTGAGCGAACGCCCAAAGCCTTCCTGATGAAGCAGCAGCGAAGCGGTTCGCGCCAAGATCAAAACTATTGTGAAAGCATAGCAGGCGCTGGGAAATCAGAGTCGGTTCTGTGGGCTGCTCTTGCTGCCTGCCTTAGTCTAGTATTCACAGCATGGTGGGAGAATCCCTCACAGAGCGACAGCCTCTTTGCCCGGGCATGCCCTCTGGCAAAGCCCAGCATTCTTTGGGAAATCAGAGTCGGGTCTGTGAGATGCTGCTGCTGTTTGCCTGAGGTAGTCTCCACAGCACGGTGTAATAAACCCGTGTGGAGCGAAATCCTCGTTGCCGGGCATCCCCTCTGCCTGAGAGAGATGCTTGGTTGCGCTTGTGGGAAGAGCTTTAAGGAAAGGGACACGTCTGTCACTGCGCTCCCCAGGAGCATGTCTGGGGAAGGTGCAGCACGCTTCCCCGCAAGACGAGAAGGAGCCGTTGGCCTTGTTTTCCGAAACGGTCTTGAGCAGAAGAGTCGGTCCTGTCAGGAACAGCGGGCCGGTGGCAAGTCAAGTGTCACCCGCTCCCTTTGCGGAGAGACGGAAACCTGGCTGCTAAGGAGACACGTGGGGACGTCTAGAGCAAGGGCGCTTGCTCCACTGTGAGAAAGGAGTCTGGGCAGAAGGCATGCCTGTCCTGGGCCCCTGGGCCCAAGGAGCAGCAGCTCCTTGGCCACCTGTCACTTGTATAGGCATGTGCTTGCCACCAGGCACCTACGCTGAACTCGCGGATGTACCTCCCTGAAAGAACGGACCATCAGTAGCCGTCCTCCATGATGTGGAAGCGTTCGCGGAGCCACGGGTTGTCCCGGGAAGGAGTGAGGACAGTCCACCACTGCTCCCCATCCCAGTGCACAGCGGTGTGTAGGGATCCTGTCGCATCTCCTCTCCTGTGAGGAAGGCACTGGCCTAGTCCCCTATTCCGCGTGAGCGCAAGAGCAATTTGTCAAGCCTCGCCTACGCCAGGAGATGGTAGTGGGCATAGAGTGCCATCCTAGGCCACGCACGCTGCTGCATGGTTGTGACTGTGTCTGATTTGTTTGGCTTGGCAGTTTGAGTCCAGGACGCGAAAATGGAGCCCGGGAAAGCAAAGCCAAGGAGGAATTAGCTCTCCCGCAGCACTTCTTCCCTGACGCGAAAGATCGAACGCCTAAAGCCTTGCTGAGGAAGCAGCGCCAAAGTGCTGTTGACTCCAAGCCCAAAGCCTCTGCGAAAGCACAGCATTTGCTGAGAAATCAGAGTGGGTTCTGCTGACTTCTGCTGCTGCTTGCCTGAGCCCAGTCTCACGGTGGGAGATACCCGTATAGAGCGAAAGCCTCTTTGCCCGGGCATCTCCTCTGGGAAAGCACAGCCTTCATTGGGAAATTAGAATCGTATTGGTGGGATCCTGCTGCTTGCCTGAGCTAGTCTCCGCAGCACGGTAGATGAAACACGCATGGAGCGAAATTCTCCTTGCCTTAGCATCCCATCTGCCTGAGAAAGAAGCTTGGTTGCACATCTGGAAAGGGCCTTAAGGAAAGGGACACGTCTGTCACGGCGCTCCCCAAGAGCATGTCTGAAGAAGGTGCAACACGCTTCCCGGGAGAAGGAGCCTTTGGCATTGTTGTCGGGAAACAGTGGCAAAGCAGGAGATCCTGCCATGGCAGGAACAGCAGGCGGGTGGCAAGACAATTGTCACCAGCTCCCTGTGCAGAGAGAATGTAGCCTCGATCATAAGGAGATATGAGGGGACGACTAGGGCAGGCGCGCGTGCTCTACTCTGAGGAAGGAGTCTGGGCAGAAGGCAGGCCTGTCCTGTGCCTCTGGTCCCAAGGGGACAGCATCTCCTTAGCCACCTGTCCCTAGGGCAGACTTGAGCTTGCCACCAGACGCCTCACCCCGAACTCGCCGAAACAACTCTGGAGAAATGGACAGTCAGATGCCCTCTTCCTCCATGATGTGGCAGCGTTTTTTCGTGGCAATGGGTATGCCGGGGAAGGAGTGGGAACAGTCCCCCACAGCTCCCCATCCCTGTGCACGTGCGGTGTGCAGGAATCCTGTCCTCTGTCCTCTCCTGTAAGGAAGGCACTGGCCTAGTTTCCAAAACAGCTTGTGCAACAGAGCAAAAGGCCAAACCTTCCGTACACCAGAGGATGGTAGTGTGCATAGAGTGACATCCTAGGCCACGCTCGCTGCTGCGGGTTTTGTCTGTGTCTGCTTAGTTCGTCCTGGAAGCGTGAACCCAGGGCGCGAACATGGAGCCCTGGAAAGCAAGGCCCAAGAGGCACCAGCTCTTCCGTAGCTCTTCTTCCCTGACGCGACAGAGCGAACATCCAAAGCCTTCCTGAGGAAGCAGCAGTGAAGCGGTTCGCGCCAAGATCAAAACTATTGTGAAAGCATAGCAGTCGCTGGGAAATCAGAGTCGGTTCTGTGGGATGCTCTTGCTGCCTGCCTTAGTCTAGTATTCACAGCACGGTGGTGGAAACGCTCATAGAACGAAAGCCTCTTTGCCCGGGTATGCCCTCTAGCAAAGCCCAGCATTCTTTGGGAAATCAGAGTTGGGTCTGTGGGATGCTGCTTCTGTTTGCCTGAGCTAGTCTCCACGGCAAGGTGTAATAAACCAGCATGGAGCGAAATCCTCGTTGCCGGACATCCCCTCTGCCTGAGAGAGATGTTTGGTTGCGCTTGTGGGAAGAGCTTAAAGAAAAGGGACACGTCTGTCACTGCGCTCCCCAGGAGCATGTCTGGGGAAGGTGCAGCATGCTTCCCGGGAGAAGAGAAGGAGCCGTTGGCTTTGTTTTCAGAAACGGTTTCGAAGCAGGAGAGCCGGTCCTGTCAGGATTGCGGGCCGGTGGCAAGACAAATGTCACAAGCTCCCTGTACAGAGAGATGGAAACTGGCTGCTAAGGAGACACGTGGGGATAACTAGCGCAAGGGCGCTTGCTCCACTGTGAGGAAGGAGTCTGGGCAGATGGCATGCCTGTCCTGGGCCCCTGGGCCCAAGGGGCAGGAGCTCCTTGGCCACCTGTCACTTGTGAAGACATGTGCTTGCCACCAGACGCCTACGCTTAATTCGCAGATGTAGCTCCCTGAAAGAACGGACCATCAGTAGCCGTCGTCCCTGATGTCGAAGCGTTCGCGGAAGGCACGGGTTGTCCCGGGAAGGAGTGAGGACAGTCCTCCACAACTCCCCATCCTAGTGCACGGGGGGTGTACAGGGATTTTGTCCCCTCTCCTCTTTTGTAAGGAAGGAACTGGCTTAGTCTCCTATTCCACCTGAGCTCCAGATCAAAATGCCACGACTCGCTTACGCCAGGAGATGGTAGTGGGCATAGAGATCCATCCGAGGCCACGCACGCTGCTGCAGGGTTGTGACTGTGTCTGATTTGTTTGGCTTGGCAGTTTGAATCCAGGACGCGAAAATGGAGCCCGGGAAAGCAAAGCCAAGGAGGAAACCCGCATGGAGCGAAATTCTCCTTGCCCTAGCATCCCATCTGCCTGAGAAAGAAGCGTGGTTTACAAAGGTGAACCAAACATGTATCTCAGGCAAAGCGGATGCCGGGGCAAAGAGGATTTCGCTCCGTGTGGGTCTATTACACAGTGCTGTGGAGACTAGTTCAGGCAAGCCGCAGCAGCATCCCGCAGATCCGACTCTGACTTCCCAAAGAATGCTGTGCTCACGCAGAATCGGGGACTAGGCCAGTGCTTTCTCCACAGGAGAGGAGAGCCGACAGCATCTCGGCACACCGCCCTTGCACTAGGTTGAGGAGCAGTGACGGACTGTCCCCACTCCTTCCCCGGACACCCCCGTGCATCCTTGAACGCTTTCACACCTTGGAGGAAGACAGATCCTGACTTCCCGATCTGTCAGGGAGCTACTTCTGGGAGTTCAGAAGTGGCAAGCACATGTCTGCACCTGGGACAGGTGGCCAAGGAGCTGCTTTCTCCTTGGGTCCAGAGGCCCAGGACAGGCATGCCTTCTGCCCAGACTCCTTATTAGAGTGGAGGAAGCGCCAATACCCTAGTCCTACCGTCGTGTCTACTCCGTAGCCAGGTTTCCGTCTCTCTGCACAGAGAGCGTATGCCACTTGTCTTACCAGCGACCCGCTGTTGCTGACAGGGCCGGCTCTTTTGCTTGCGTCCGTTTCCGACAACAAGGCCAACGACTCCTTCTCTTCCCCGGGGCAGTGTGCTGCACCTTCCTCAGACATGCTCCAGGGTAGTGCAGTGACAGTCGTGTCCCTTTCCTTGAGGCTCTTCCCACAGGGGCAGCCACTCTTCTCTCTCAGGCAGAGTGGATGCCGGGCATACACGATTTCGCTCCATGCAGGTTTATTACACCGTGCAGTGGAGACCAGCTCAGGCAAGCAGCAGCCGCATTCCACAGACCCGACTCTGATTTTCCAAGAATGCTGTGCTTTCCCAGAGGTGAAGCCCGGGCAAAGAGGTTTTGGCTCTACAGGAACGACTCTGATTTCCCAGAGACTGCTATGCTTTCGCAGAAGTTTTCAGCTTGCTGCGAACCGCACTTCGCTGCTGCTTCCTCAGCAAGGCATTGGGCGTTCGCTCTGTCCCGTCAGATGCGGAGAGCTGGTGCCTCTTGGGCCTTGCTTCCCGGGCTCCATGTTCGCGTCCTGGCTTCAATGAGCCAAGCCGAAATACGCAGATACAGTCAGAACCCTGCAGTAGCTTGCGTGGCCCAGGATGGCACTCTATACACACTACCATCTCCCGGTGTAGGCAACGCTAGGGCTTTTGCTATGGCGCTCAGGTGGACTCAAGTTCTAGGTCAGTGCCTTCCCCACAGGAGAGGAGAGGCAACAGGATCTTTCACACCGCCCGTACACTGGGATGGGGAGCAGTGAGGTACTTTCCCCACTACTTCCCCGGACACCCCGTGCATCCACGAACGCTTTCACATCTTGGAGTAAGGCAGCATATGACTGCCCGTTCTTTCAGGGACTTACTTCTGCGAGTTCAGGGTAGGCGCCTGGTGGCAAGCACATGTCTGCACCAGGGAAAGGTGGCCAAGGAGCTGCTTTCCCCTTAGGCGCAGGGGCACCGGAGAGGCATTCCTTCTGCCCAGACTCCTTCCTCAGAGTGGAGTATGCAACCCTGCCCTATTCGTCCCTTCCTTTCTCCTTCTCAGCCAAGTATCCTATTCTCCACACAGAGAGCGGGTGACACTTGTCTTGCCACCGGCCCACTTTCCCTCCCAGGGCAGACTCTCCTTGCTTCGTGACAACGAAGGCCAACGGCATCTTCTCTTCTCCCAGGGCGGCAATGCTGCACCTTCCCCAGACTTGTTCTTGGGGAGCTCAGTGACAGATGTGTCCCTTTCCTTAAGGCCCTTTGCAGATGTGCAACCACTCTTCTCGCTCAGGCAGAGCGGGGATGCTAGGGAAAGGAGAATTTCGCTCCATGCGGGATTCACCTATCGTGCTGTTGAGACTAGCTCAGGCAAGCAGCAGCAGCATTCCACAAACACGATTTGTGGAATCATTTGATTTCCCACCAAATGCTGTGCTTTCCCAGAGGAGATGCCCGGGGAAAAGAGGATTAGGTTGTATGCGGTTTTCTACCACCGTAAGACAGGGCTCCAGCAAGAAGCAGCAGCAGCCAGCAGATCCAAATCTGATTTCTCAGTGAATGCTGTGCTTTCGCAGAGGCTTTGGGCTTGGAGCGAACAGCACTACGCCTCTGTTTCTTCAGCCAGGCTTCAGTCGCGTCAGGGAAGAAGAGCTGCGGGAGAGCTGGTGCCTCTAGGGCCTTGCTTTCCCGGCTCCATGTTCGCGTCCTGGATTCAAACTGCCAAGGTGAAATAAGCGTACACAGCCTCCACCCTGCAGCAGCGTGCATGGCCTACGATGGCACTGTGCTCATAATGCCATCTCCCAGTGTAGGCAATGTCTGCCCTTTTGCTCTGGCGTTCAGGTGGGCAGGGGACTAGGCCAGTGCTTTCTCCAGCCGAGAAGAGACGCGACAGGATCAATGTACACCGCCCGCGCCCTGGGAATGGGAGTAATGGGTAACTGTTCCTCCTTCCCCGGGACACCCGCTGCCTCCGCCAATGCTACAACATCCTGAAGGAAGACGGCTTCTGACTGCCCGTTCCTCCTGGAGCTGTTACTGTGAGTTCAGGACAGGGCGCCTGGTAGCAAGCCCACTTCTGTCCTATGGACAGGTGGCCAAGTAGCTGCTGTCCCCTTGGGCCCAGAGGCTCAGGACAGTACAGCCTTCTGCCCAGACTCCTTCCTCAGAGTGGAGCACGCGCCCCTGCCATCATCGTACCCTCTTATCTCTTTAGCAGCCAGGCGTCGGTCTCCCTGCACAGGACGCGGGTGACACTTGTCTTGCCACCGGCCCGCTCTTCCTGACACTGCCGGCTCTCCTGCTTCGCGACCTTTTCCCGACAATAAGGCCAACGGCTCCTTCTCTTCTCCCGGGAAGCATGCTGCACCTTCCCCAGACATGCTCCTGGGGGAGCGGTGTGACGGATGTGTCCCTTTCCTTAGGACTCTTCCCACAGGAGCAACCAAGCATCTCTCTCAGGCATAGGGGATGCCCGGGCAAAGAAGATTTTGCTCCATGCCGGTTTATTGCACCGTGCTGTGGAGACTAGCTCAGACGAGCAGCAGCAACATCCCACAGATCTGACTCTGATATCCCAAAGAAAGCTGTGCTTTCCCAGAGGGGATGCCTGGGAAAAGAGGCTTTTGCTCTTTGCGGATTTTTCCCACCGTGCTGCGAATACTAGGCTAAGGCAAGAAGCAAGAGCAGCCCACAGAACCGACTCTGATTTTCCAGTGACTGCTATGCTTTCGCAGAGGTTTTCAGCTTGGCGCGAACTGCACTTCTCTGATGTTCCTCAGCATGGCTTTGGGCGTTCGCTCTGTTCCATCATGGAAGAAGAGCCCTGGAGAGCTGGTGCCTCTTTGGCGTGTGGAGCACGCGTGCCTGCCCTAGTCATCCCCTTGTGTCTCCTTAGCAGCCAGGCTTCTATCTCTCCGCTCAGGGAGCGGGTGACACTTGTCTTCTTAGCAGCCAGGCTTCCTACTCTCCATACAAAGAGCGTGCTGTGGAGAACGTTGTGCTTTTCGCAGCACGGTGGGAAAAACCCGCATAGAGCGAAAGCCTCTTTGCCTGGGCATCCCCTCTGGGAAAGCACTGCATTCTTTGGGAAATAGAGTCAGGTCTGTGGGATGTTGCTGCTTGCCTGAGAAGGTCTCCACAGCACGGTGTAATAAACCCGCATGGAGCGAAATCCTCTTTGCCCCGGCATCCCCACTGCCCGAGAGAGATGCGTGGTTGCGACTTTGGAAAGAGACTTAAGGAAAGGGATACGTCTGTCACTGCGCTCCACAGGAGCATGTCTGGGAAGGTGCAGAAGGTGGCCCAGGGACAAGAGAAGGCGCCTTTGGTGTTATTGTCCGGAAACGGTTGCGAAGCAGGACAGCCGGGCCTGTGAGGAACAGCGTGTCAGTGGCAAGACAAGTTTCACCAGCTACCTGTGCAGAGAAATGTGAGCCTGTCTGCTAAGGAGACACGAGAGGACAACTAGGACAGGGGCGCGTGCTCCACTCTGAGGAAGGAGTCTGAGCAGAAGGCAGGCCTGTCCTGTGCCTCTGGGCCCAAGGGGACATTAGCTCAGGGCCACCTGTCAAGAGGGCAGAAGTGGGATTGCCACCAGGCGCCCGGCCCTGAACTCACAGAAAGAGCTCCAGGAGGAACGGGCAGTTAGATGCCGTCCTCCAGGATGTGGAAGGGTTCGCGGAGGCACGGGGAGTCCGGGGAAGGAGTGGGGACAGCCCCCGACAGCTCCCCATCCCAGTGCACGGGCGGTGTGCAGGGATCCTGTTGCCGCTCCTCTCCTGTGTAAAAGGCACTGGCCTAGTCTCCGAAACAGCCTGAGCAACAGAGCAAAAGGCCAAGCCTTGCCTACGCCAGAAGATGGTAGTGTGCATAGAGTGCCATCCTAGGCCACGCACGCTGTTGCGGGTTGTGGCTGTGTCTGCTTAGTTCGTCCTGGAAGGGTGAACCCAGGGCGCGAACATGGAGCCCTGGAAAGCAAGGCCCAAGAGGCACCAGCTCTTCCATAGCTCTTCTTCCCTGACGCGACTGAGCGAACGCCCAAAGCCTTCCTGATGAAGCAGCAGCGAAGCGGTTCGCGCCAAGATCAAAACTATTGTGAAAGCATAGCAGGCGCTGGGAAATCAGAGTCGGATCTGTGGGCTGCTCTTGCTGCCTGCCTTAGTCTAGTATTCACAGCATGGTGGGAGAATCCCTCACAGAGCGACAGCCTCTTTGCCCGGGCATGCCCTCTGGCAAAGCCCAGCATTCTTTGGGAAATCAGAGTCGGGTCTGTGAGATGCTGCTGCTGTTTGCCTGAGGTAGTCTCCACAGCACGGTGTAATAAACCCGTGTGGAGCGAAATCCTCGTTGCCGGGCATCCCCTCTGCCTGAGAGAGATGCTTGGTTGCGCTTGTGGGAAGAGCTTTAAGGAAAGGGACACGTCTGTCACTGCGCTCCCCAGGAGCATGTCTGGGGAAGGTGCAGCACGCTTCCCCGCAAGACGAGAAGGAGCCGTTGGCCTTGTTTTCCGAAACGGTCTTGAGCAGAAGAGTCGGTCCTGTCAGGAACAGCGGGCCGGTGGCAAGTCAAGTGTCACCCGCTCCCTTTGCGGAGAGACGGAAACCTGGCTGCTAAGGAGACACGTGGGGACGTCTAGAGCAAGGGCGCTTGCTCCACTGTGAGAAAGGAGTCTGGGCAGAAGGCATGCCTGTCCTGGGCCCCTGGGCCCAAGGAGCAGCAGCTCCTTGGCCACCTGTCACTTGTATAGGCATGTGCTTGCCACCAGGCACCTACGCTGAACTCGCGGATGTACCTCCCTGAAAGAACGGACCATCAGTAGCCGTCCTCCATGATGTGGAAGCGTTCGCGGAGCCACGGGTTGTCCCGGGAAGGAGTGAGGACAGTCCACCACTGCTCCCCATCCCAGTGCACAGCGGTGTGTAGGGATCCTGTCGCATCTCCTCTCCTGTGAGGAAGGCACTGGCCTAGTCCCCTATTCCACGTGAGCGCAAGAGCAATTTGCCAAGCCTCGCCTACGCCAGGAGATGGTAGTGGGCATAGAGTGCCATCCTAGGCCACGCACGCTGCTGCATGGTTGTGACTGTGTCTGATTTGTTTGGCTTGGCAGTTTGAGTCCAGGACGCGAAAATGGAGCCCGGGAAAGCAAAGCCAAGGAGGAATTAGCTCTCCCGCAGCACTTCTTCCCTGACGCGAAAGATCGAACGCCTAAAGCCTTGCTGAGGAAGCAGCGCCAAAGTGCTGTTGACTCCAAGCCCAAAGCCTCTGCGAAAGCACAGCATTTGCTGAGAAATCAGAGTGGGTTCTGCTGACTTCTGCTGCTGCTTGCCTGAGCCCAGTCTCACGGTGGGAGATACGCGTATAGAGCGAAAGCCTCTTTGCCCGGGGTTCTCCTCTGGGAAAGCACAGCCTTCATTGGGAAATTAGAATCGTATTGGTGGGATCCTGCTGCTTGCCTGAGCTAGTCTCCGCAGCACGGTAGATGAAACCCGCATGGAGCGAAATTCTCCTTGCCTTAGCATCCCATCTGCCTGAGAAAGAAGCTTGGTTGCACATCTGGAAAGGGCCTTAAGGAAAGGGACACGTCTGTCACGGCGCTCCCCAAGAGCATGTCTGAAGAAGGTGCAACACGCTTCCCGGGAGAAGGAGCCTTTGGCATTGTTGTCGGGAAACAGTGGCAAAGCAGGAGATCCTGCCATGGCAGGAACAGCAGGCGGGTGGCAAGACAATTGTCACCAGCTCCCTGTGCAGAGAGAATGTAGCCTCGATCATAAGGAGATATGAGGAGACGACTAGGGCGGGCGCGCGTGCTCTACTCTGAGGAAGGAGTCTGGGCAGAAGGCAGGCCTGTCCTGTGCCTCTGGTCCCAAGGGGACAGCATCTCCTTAGCCACCTGTCCCTAGGGCAGACTTGAGCTTGCCACCAGACGCCTCACCCCGAACTCGCCGAAACAACTCTGGAGAAATGGACAGTCAGATGCCCTCTTCCTCCATGATGTGGCAGCGTTTTTTCATGGCAATGGGTATGCCGGGGAAGGAGTGGGAACAGTCCCCCACAGCTCCCATCCCTGTGCACGTGCGGTTTGCAGGAATCCTGTCCTCTGTCCTCTCCTGTAAGGAAGGCACTGGCCTAGTTTCCAAAACAGCTTGTGCAACAGAGCAAAAGGCCAAACCTTCCCTACACCAGAGGATGGTAGTGTGCATAGAGTGCCATCCTAGGCCACGCTCGCTGCTGCGGGTTTTGTCTGTGTCTGCTTAGTTCGTCCTGGAAGCGTGAACCCAGGGCGCGAACATGGAGCCCTGGAAAGCAAGGCCCAAGAGGCACCAGCTCTTCCGTAGCTCTTCTTCCCTGACGCGACAGAGCGAACATCCAAAGCCTTCCTGAGGAAGCAGCAGTGAAGCGGTTCGCGCCAAGATCAAAACTATTGTGAAAGCATAGCAGTCGCTGGGAAATCAGAGTCGGTTCTGTGGGATGCTCTTGCTGCCTGCCTTAGTCTAGTATTCACAGCACGGTGGTGGAAACGCTCATAGAACGAAAGCCTCTTTGCCCGGGTATGCCCTCTAGCAAAGCCCAGCATTCTTTGGGAAATCAGAGTTGGGTCTGTGGGATGCTGCTTCTGTTTGCCTGAGCTAGTCTCCACGGCAAGGTGTAATAAACCAGCATGGAGCGAAATCCTCGTTGCCGGACATCCCCTCTGCCTGAGAGAGATGTTTGGTTGCGCTTGTGGGAAGAGCTTAAAGAAAAGGGACACGTCTGTCACTGCGCTCCCCAGGAGCATGTCTGGGGAAGGTGCAGCATGCTTCCCGGGAGAAGAGAAGGAGCCGTTGGCTTTGTTTTCAGAAACGGTTTCGAAGCAGGAGAGCCGGTCCTGTCAGGATTGCGGGCCGGTGGCAAGACAAATGTCACAAGCTCCCTGTACAGAGAGATGGAAACTGGCTGCTAAGGAGACACGTGGGGATAACTAGCGCAAGGGCGCTTGCTCCACTGTGAGGAAGGAGTCTGGGCAGATGGCATGCCTGTCCTGGGCCCCTGGGCCCAAGGGGCAGGAGCTCCTTGGCCACCTGTCACTTGTGAAGACATGTGCTTGCCACCAGACGCCTACGCTTAATTCGCAGATGTAGCTCCCTGAAAGAACGGACCATCAGTAGCCGTCGTCCCTGATGTCGAAGCGTTCGCGGAAGGCACGGGTTGTCCCGGGAAGGAGTGAGGACAGTCCTCCACAACTCCCCATCCTAGTGCACGGGGGGTGTACAGGGATTTTGTCCCCTCTCCTCTTTTGTAAGGAAGGAACTGGCTTAGTCTCCTATTCCACCTGAGCTCCAGATCAAAATGCCACGACTCGCTTACGCCAGGAGATGGTAGTGGGCATAGAGATCCATCCGAGGCCACGCACGCTGCTGCAGGGTTGTGACTGTGTCTGATTTGTTTGGCTTGGCAGTTTGAATCCAGGACGCGAAAATGGAGCCCGGGAAAGCAAAGCCAAGGAGGAAACCCGCATGGAGCGAAATTCTCCTTGCCCTAGCATCCCATCTGCCTGAGAAAGAAGCGTGGTTTACAAAGGTGAACCAAACATGTATCTCAGGCAAAGCGGATGCCGGGGCAAAGAGGATTTCGCTCCGTGTGGGTCTATTACACAGTGCTGTGGAGACTAGTTCAGGCAAGCCGCAGCAGCATCCCGCAGACCCGACTCTGACTTCCCAAAGAATGCTGTGCTCACGCAGAATCGGGGACTAGGCCAGTGCTTTCTCCACAGGAGAGGAGAGCCGACAGCATCTCGGCACACCGCCCTTGCACTAGGTTGAGGAGCAGTGACGGACTGTCCCCACTCCTTCCCCGGACACCCCCGTGCATCCTTGAACGCTTTCACACCTTGGAGGAAGACAGATCCTGACTTCCCGATCTGTCAGGGAGCTACTTCTGGGAGTTCAGAAGTGGCAAGCACATGTCTGCACCTGGGACAGGTGGCCAAGGAGCTGCTTTCTCCTTGGGTCCAGAGGCCCAGGACAGGCATGCCTTCTGCCCAGACTCCTTATTAGAGTGGAGGAAGCGCCAATACCCTAGTCCTACCGTCGTGTCTACTCCTTAGCCAGGTTTCCGTCTCTCTGCACAGAGAGCGTATGCCACTTGTCTTACCAGCGACCCGCTGTTGCTGACAGGGCCGGCTCTTTTGCTTGCGTCCGTTTCCGACAACAAGGCCAACGACTCCTTCTCTTCCCCGGGGCAGTGTGCTGCACCTTCCTCAGACATGCTCCAGGGTAGTGCAGTGACAGTCGTGTCCCTTTCCTTGAGGCTCTTCCCACAGGGGCAGCCACTCTTCTCTCTCAGGCAGAGTGGATGCCGGGCATACACGATTTCGCTCCATGCAGGTTTATTACACCGTGCAGTGGAGACCAGCTCAGGCAAGCAGCAGCCGCATTCCACAGACCCGACTCTGATTTTCCAAGAATGCTGTGCTTTCCCAGAGGTGAAGCCCGGGCAAAGAGGTTTTGGCTCTACAGGAACGACTCTGATTTCCCAGAGACTGCTATGCTTTCGCAGAAGTTTTCAGCTTGCTGCGAACCGCACTTCGCTGCTGCTTCCTCAGCAAGGCATTGGGCGTTCGCTCTGTCCCGTCAGATGCGGAGAGCTGGTGCCTCTTGGGCCTTGCTTCCCGGGCTCCATGTTCGCGTCCTGGCTTCAATGAGCCAAGCCGAAATACGCAGATACAGTCAGAACCCTGCAGTAGCTTGCGTGGCCCAGGATGGCACTCTATACACACTACCATCTCCCGGTGTAGGCAACGCTAGGGCTTTTGCTATGGCGCTCAGGTGGACTCAAGTTCTAGGTCAGTGCCTTCCCCACAGGAGAGGAGAGGCAACAGAATCTTTCACACCGCCCGTACACTGGGATGGGGAGCAGTGAGGTACTTTCCCCACTACTTCCCCGGACACCCCGTGCATCCACGAACGCTTTCACATCTTGGAGTAAGGCGGCATATGACTGCCCGTTCTTTCAGGGACTTACTTCTGCGAGTTCAGGGTAGGCGCCTGGTGGCAAGCACATGTCTGCACCAGGGAAAGGTGGCCAAGGAGCTGCTTTCCCCTTAGGCGCAGGGGCACCGGAGAGGCATTCCTTCTGCCCAGACTCCTTCCTCAGAGTGGAGTATGCAACCCTGCCCTATTCGTCCCTTCCTTTCTCCTTCTCAGCCAAGTATCCTATTCTCCACACAGAGAGCGGGTGACACTTGTCTTGCCACCGGCCCACTTTCCCTCCCAGGGCAGACTCTCCTTGCTTCGTGACAACGAAGGCCAACGGCATCTTCTCTTCTCCCAGGGCGGCAATGCTGCACCTTCCCCAGACTTGTTCTTGGGGAGCTCAGTGACAGATGTGTCCCTTTCCTTAAGGCCCTTTGCAGATGTGCAACCACTCTTCTCGCTCAGGCAGAGCGGGGATGCTAGGGAAAGGAGAATTTCGCTCCATGCGGGATTCACCTATCGTGCTTTTGAGACTAGCTCAGGCAAGCAGCAGCAGCATTCCACAAACACGATCTGATTTCCCACCAAATGCTGTGCTTTCCCAGAGGAGATGCCCGGGGAAAAGAGGATTAGGCTGTATGCGGTTTTCTACCACCGTAAGACAGGGCTCCAGCAAGAAGCAGCAGCAGCCAGCAGATCCAAATCTGATTTCTCAGTGAATGCTGTGCTTTCGCAGAGGCTTTGGGCTTGGAGCGAACAGCACTACGCCTCTGTTTCTTCAGCCAGGCTTCAGCCGCGTCAGGGAAGAAGAGCTGCGGGAGAGCTGGTGCCTCTAGGGCCTTGCTTTCCCGGCTCCATGTTCGCGTCCTGGATTCAAACTGCCAAGGTGAAATAAGCGTACACAGCCTCCACCCTGCAGCAGCGTGCATGGCCTACGATGGCACTGTGCTCATAATGCCATCTCCCAGTGTAGGCAATGTCTGCCCTTTTGCTCTGGCGTTCAGGTGGGCAGGGGACTAGGCCAGTGCTTTCTCCAGCCGAGAAGAGACGCGACAGGATCAATGTACACCGCCCGCGCCCTGGGAATGGGAGTAATGGGTAACTGTTCCTCCTTCCCCGGGACACCCGCTGCCTCCGCCAATGCTACCACATCTTGAAGGAAGACGGCTTCTGACTGCCCGTTCCTCCTGGAGCTGTTACTGTGAGTTCAGGACAGGGCGCCTGGTAGCAAGCCCACTTCTGTCCTATGGACAGGTGGCCAAGTAGCTGCTGTCCCCTTGGGCCCAGAGGCTCAGGACAGTACAGCCTTCTGCCCAGACTCCTTCCTCAGAGTGGAGCACACGCCCCTGCCATCATCGTACCCTCTTATCTCTTTAGCAGCCAGGCGTCGGTCTCCCTGCACAGGACGCGGGTGACACTTGTCTTGCCACCGGCCCGCTCTTCCTGACACTGCCGGCTCTCCTGCTTCGCGACCTTTTCCCGACAATAAGGCCAACGGCTCCTTCTCTTCTCCCGGGAAGCATGCTGCACCTTCCCCAGACATGCTCCTGGGGGAGCGGTGTGACGGATGTGTCCCTTTCCTTAGGACTCTTCCCACAGGAGCAACCAAGCATCTCTCTCAGGCAGAGGGGATGCCCGGGCAAAGAAGATTTTGCTCCATGCCGGTTTATTGCACCGTGCTGTGGAGACTAGCTCAGACGAGCAGCAGCAACATCCCACAGATCTGACTCTGATATCCCAAAGAAAGCTGTGCTTTCCCAGAGGGGATGCCTGGGAAAAGAGGCTTTTGCTCTTTGCGGATTTTTCCCACCGTGCTGCGAATACTAGGCTAAGGCAAGAAGCAAGAGCAGCCCACAGAACCGACTCTGATTTTCCAGTGACTGCTATGCTTTCGCAGAGGTTTTCAGCTTGGCGCGAACTGCACTTCTCTGATGTTCCTCAGCATGGCTTTGGGCGTTCGCTCTGTTCCATCATGGAAGAAGAGCCCTGGAGAGCTGGTGCCTCTTTGGCGTGTGGAGCACGCGTGCCTGCCCTAGTCATCCCCTTGTGTCTCCTTAGCAGCCAGGCTTCTATCTCTCCGCTCAGGGAGCGGGTGACACTTGTCTTCTTAGCAGCCAGGCTTCCTACTCTCCATACAAAGAGCGTGCTGTGGAGAACGTTGTGCTTTTCGCAGCACGGTGGGAAAAACCCGCATAGAGCGAAAGCCTCTTTGCCTGGGCATCCCCTCTGGGAAAGCACTGCATTCTTTGGGAAATAGAGTCAGGTCTGTGGGATGTTGCTGCTTGCCTGAGAAGGTCTCCACAGCACGGTGTAATAAACCCGCATGGAGCGAAATCCTCTTTGCCCCGGCATCCCCACTGCCCGAGAGAGATGCGTGGTTGCGACTTTGGAAAGAGACTTAAGGAAAGGGATACGTCTGTCACTGCGCTCCACAGGAGCATGTCTGGGAAGGTGCAGAAGGCGGCCCAGGGACAAGAGAAGGCGCCTTTGGTGTTATTGTCCGGAAACGGTTGCGAAGCAGGACAGCCGGGCCTGTGAGGAACAGCGTGTCAGTGGCAAGACAAGTTTCACCAGCTACCTGTGCAGAGAAATGTGAGCCTGTCTGCTAAGGAGACACGAGAGGACAACTAGGACAGGGGCGCGTGCTCCACTCTGAGGAAGGAGTCTGAGCAGAAGGCAGGCCTGTCCTGTGCCTCTGGGCCCAAGGGGACATTAGCTCAGGGCCACCTGTCAAGAGGGCAGAAGTGGGATTGCCACCAGGCGCCCGGCCCTGAACTCACAGAAAGAGCTCCAGGAGGAACGGGCAGTTAGATGCCGTCCTCCAGGATGTGGAAGGGTTCGCGGAGGCACGGGGAGTCCGGGGAAGGAGTGGGGACAGCCCCCGACAGCTCCCCATCCCAGTGCACGGGCGGTGTGCAGGGATCCTGTTGCCGCTCCTCTCCTGTGTAAAAGGCACTGGCCTAGTCTCCGAAACAGCCTGAGCAACAGAGCAAAAGGCCAAGCCTTGCCTACGCCAGAAGATGGTAGTGTGCATAGAGTGCCATCCTAGGCCACGCACGCTGTTGCGGGTTGTGGCTGTGTCTGCTTAGTTCGTCCTGGAAGGGTGAACCCAGGGCGCGAACATGGAGCCCTGGAAAGCAAGGCCCAAGAGGCACCAGCTCTTCCATAGCTCTTCTTCCCTGACGCGACTGAGCGAACGCCCAAAGCCTTCCTGATGAAGCAGCAGCGAAGCGGTTCGCGCCAAGATCAAAACTATTGTGAAAGCATAGCAGGCGCTGGGAAATCAGAGTCGGTTCTGTGGGCTGCTCTTGCTGCCTGCCTTAGTCTAGTATTCACAGCATGGTGGGAGAATCCCTCACAGAGCGACAGCCTCTTTGCCCGGGCATGCCCTCTGGCAAAGCCCAGCATTCTTTGGGAAATCAGAGTCGGGTCTGTGAGATGCTGCTGCTGTTTGCCTGAGGTAGTCTCCACAGCACGGTGTAATAAACCCGTGTGGAGCGAAATCCTCGTTGCCGGGCATCCCCTCTGCCTGAGAGAGATGCTTGGTTGCGCTTGTGGGAAGAGCTTTAAGGAAAGGGACACGTCTGTCACTGCGCTCCCCAGGAGCATGTCTGGGGAAGGTGCAGCACGCTTCCCCGCAAGACGAGAAGGAGCCGTTGGCCTTGTTTTCCGAAACGGTCTTGAGCAGAAGAGTCGGTCCTGTCAGGAACAGCGGGCCGGTGGCAAGTCAAGTGTCACCCGCTCCCTTTGCGGAGAGACGGAAACCTGGCTGCTAAGGAGACACGTGGGGACGTCTAGAGCAAGGGCGCTTGCTCCACTGTGAGAAAGGAGTCTGGGCAGAAGGCATGCCTGTCCTGGGCCCCTGGGCCCAAGGAGCAGCAGCTCCTTGGCCACCTGTCACTTGTATAGGCATGTGCTTGCCACCAGGCACCTACGCTGAACTCGCGGATGTACCTCCCTGAAAGAACGGACCATCAGTAGCCGTCCTCCATGATGTGGAAGCGTTCGCGGAGCCACGGGTTGTCCCGGGAAGGAGTGAGGACAGTCCACCACTGCTCCCCATCCCAGTGCACAGCGGTGTGTAGGGATCCTGTCGCATCTCCTCTCCTGTGAGGAAGGCACTGGCCTAGTCCCCTATTCCGCGTGAGCGCAAGAGCAATTTGCCAAGCCTCGCCTACGCCAGGAGATGGTAGTGGGCATAGAGTGCCATCCTAGGCCACGCACGCTGCTGCATGGTTGTGACTGTGTCTGATTTGTTTGGCTTGGCAGTTTGAGTCCAGGACGCGAAAATGGAGCCCGGGAAAGCAAAGCCAAGGAGGAATTAGCTCTCCCGCAGCACTTCTTCCCTGACGCGAAAGATCGAACGCCTAAAGCCTTGCTGAGGAAGCAGCGCCAAAGTGCTGTTGACTCCAAGCCCAAAGCCTCTGCGAAAGCACAGCATTTGCTGAGAAATCAGAGTGGGTTCTGCTGACTTCTGCTGCTGCTTGCCTGAGCCCAGTCTCACGGTGGGAGATACCCGTATAGAGCGAAAGCCTCTTTGCCCGGGCATCTCCTCTGGGAAAGCACAGCCTTCATTGGGAAATTAGAATCGTATTGGTGGGATCCTGCTGCTTGCCTGAGCTAGTCTCCGCAGCACGGTAGATGAAACCCGCATGGAGCGAAATTCTCCTTGCCTTAGCATCCCGTCTGCCTGAGAAAGAAGCTTGGTTGCACATCTGGAAAGGGCCTTAAGGAAAGGGACACGTCTGTCACGGCGCTCCCCAAGAGCATGTCTGAAGAAGGTGCAACACGCTTCCCGGGAGAAGGAGCCTTTGGCATTGTTGTCGGGAAACAGTGGCAAAGCAGGAGATCCTGCCATGGCAGGAACAGCAGGCGGGTGGCAAGACAATTGTCACCAGCTCCCTGTGCAGAGAGAATGTAGCCTCGATCATAAGGAGATATGAGGGGACGACTAGGGCAGGCGCGCGTGCTCTACTCTGAGGAAGGAGTCTGGGCAGAAGGCAGGCCTGTCCTGTGCCTCTGGTCCCAAGGGGACAGCATCTCCTTAGCCACCTGTCCCTAGGGCAGACTTGAGCTTGCCACCAGACGCCTCACCCCGAACTCGCCGAAACAACTCTGGAGAAATGGACAGTCAGATGCCCTCTTCCTCCATGATGTGGCAGCGTTTTTTCGTGGCAATGGGTATGCCGGGGAAGGAGTGGGAACAGTCCCCCACAGCTCCCCATCCCTGTGCACGTGCGGTGTGCAGGAATCCTGTCCTCTGTCCTCTCCTGTAAGGAAGGCACTGGCCTAGTTTCCAAAACAGCTTGTGCAACAGAGCAAAAGGCCAAACCTTCCGTACACCAGAGGATGGTAGTGTGCATAGAGTGACATCCTAGGCCACGCTCGCTGCTGCGGGTTTTGTCTGTGTCTGCTTAGTTCGTCCTGGAAGCGTGAACCCAGGGCGCGAACATGGAGCCCTGGAAAGCAAGGCCCAAGAGGCACCAGCTCTTCCGTAGCTCTTCTTCCCTGACGCGACAGAGCGAACATCCAAAGCCTTCCTGAGGAAGCAGCAGTGAAGCGGTTCGCGCCAAGATCAAAACTATTGTGAAAGCATAGCAGTCGCTGGGAAATCAGAGTCGGTTCTGTGGGATGCTCTTGCTGCCTGCCTTTGTCTAGTATTCACAGCACGGTGGTGGAAACGCTCATAGAACGAAAGCCTCTTTGCCCGGGTATGCCCTCTAGCAAAGCCCAGCATTCTTTGGGAAATCAGAGTTGGGTCTGTGGGATGCTGCTTCTGTTTGCCTGAGCTAGTCTCCACGGCAAGGTGTAATAAACCAGCATGGAGCGAAATCCTCGTTGCCGGACATCCCCTCTGCCTGAGAGAGATGTTTGGTTGCGCTTGTGGGAAGAGCTTAAAGAAAAGGGACACGTCTGTCACTGCGCTCCCCAGGAGCATGTCTGGGGAAGGTGCAGCATGCTTCCCGGGAGAAGAGAAGGAGCCGTTGGCTTTGTTTTCAGAAACGGTTTCGAAGCAGGAGAGCCGGTCCTGTCAGGATTGCGGGCCGGTGGCAAGACAAATGTCACAAGCTCCCTGTACAGAGAGATGGAAACGGGCTGCTAAGGAGACACGTGGGGATAACTAGCGCAAGGGCGCTTGCTCCACTGTGAGGAAGGAGTCTGGGCAGATGGCATGCCTGTCCTGGGCCCCTGGGCCCAAGGGGCAGGAGCTCCTTGGCCACCTGTCACTTGTGAAGACATGTGCTTGCCACCAGACGCCTACGCTTAATTCGCAGATGTAGCTCCCTGAAAGAACGGACCATCAGTAGCCGTCGTCCCTGATGTCGAAGCGTTCGCGGAAGGCACGGGTTGTCCCGGGAAGGAGTGAGGACAGTCCTCCACAACTCCCCATCCTAGTGCACGGGGGGTGTACAGGGATTTTGTCCCCTCTCCTCTTTTGTAAGGAAGGAACTGGCTTAGTCTCCTATTCCACCTGAGCTCCAGATCAAAATGCCACGACTCGCTTACGCCAGGAGATGGTAGTGGGCATAGAGATCCATCCGAGGCCACGCACGCTGCTGCAGGGTTGTGACTGTGTCTGATTTGTTTGGCTTGGCAGTTTGAATCCAGGACGCGAAAATGGAGCCCGGGAAAGCAAAGCCAAGGAGGAAACCCGCATGGAGCGAAATTCTCCTTGCCCTAGCATCCCATCTGCCTGAGAAAGAAGCGTGGTTTACAAAGGTGAACCAAACATGTATCTCAGGCAAAGCGGATGCCGGGGCAAAGAGGATTTCGCTCCGTGTGGGTCTATTACACAGTGCTGTGGAGACTAGTTCAGGCAAGCCGCAGCAGCATCCCGCAGATCCGACTCTGACTTCCCAAAGAATGCTGTGCTCACGCAGAATCGGGGACTAGGCCAGTGCTTTCTCCACAGGAGAGGAGAGCCGACAGCATCTCGGCACACCGCCCTTGCACTAGGTTGAGGAGCAGTGACGGACTGTCCCCACTCCTTCCCCGGACACCCCCGTGCATCCTTGAACGCTTTCACACCTTGGAGGAAGACAGATCCTGACTTCCCGATCTGTCAGGGAGCTACTTCTGGGAGTTCAGAAGTGGCAAGCACATGTCTGCACCTGGGACAGGTGGCCAAGGAGCTGCTTTCTCCTTGGGTCCAGAGGCCCAGGACAGGAATGCCTTCTGCCCAGACTCCTTATTAGAGTGGAGGAAGCGCCAATACCCTAGTCCTACCGTCGTGTCTACTCCGTAGCCAGGTTTCCGTCTCTCTGCACAGAGAGCGTATGCCACTTGTCTTACCAGCGACCCGCTGTTGCTGACAGGGCCGGCTCTTTTGCTTGCGTCCGTTTCCGACAACAAGGCCAACGACTCCTTCTCTTCCCCGGGGCAGTGTGCTGCACCTTCCTCAGACATGCTCCAGGGTAGTGCAGTGACAGTCGTGTCCCTTTCCTTGAGGCTCTTCCCACAGGGGCAGCCACTCTTCTCTCTCAGGCAGAGTGGATGCCGGGCATACACGATTTCGCTCCATGCAGGTTTATTACACCGTGCAGTGGAGACCAGCTCAGGCAAGCAGCAGCCGCATTCCACAGACCCGACTCTGATTTTCCAAGAATGCTGTGCTTTCCCAGAGGTGAAGCCCGGGCAAAGAGGTTTTTGCTCTACAGGAACGACTCTGATTTCCCAGAGACTGCTATGCTTTCGCAGAAGTTTTCAGCTTGCTGCGAACCGCACTTCGCTGCTGCTTCCTCAGCAAGGCATTGGGCGTTCGCTCTGTCCCGTCAGATGCGGAGAGCTGGTGCCTCTTGGGCCTTGCTTCCCGGGCTCCATGTTCGCGTCCTGGCTTCAATGAGCCAAGCCGAAATACGCAGATACAGTCAGAACCCTGCAGTAGCTTGCGTGGCCCAGGATGGCACTCTATACACACTACCATCTCCCGGTGTAGGCAACGCTAGGGCTTTTGCTATGGCGCTCAGGTGGACTCAAGTTCTAGGTCAGTGCCTTCCCCACAGGAGAGGAGAGGCAACAGGATCTTTCACACCGCCCGTACACTGGGATGGGGAGCAGTGAGGTACTTTCCCCACTACTTCCCCGGACACCCCGTGCATCCACGAACGCTTTCACATCTTGGAGTAAGGCGGCATATGACTGCCCGTTCTTTCAGGGACTTACTTCTGCGAGTTCAGGGTAGGCGCCTGGTGGCAAGCACATGTCTGCACCAGGGAAAGGTGGCCAAGGAGCTGCTTTCCCCTTAGGCGCAGGGGCACCGGAGAGGCATTCCTTCTGCCCAGACTCCTTCCTCAGAGTGGAGTATGCAACCCTGCCCTATTCGTCCCTTCCTTTCTCCTTCTCAGCCAAGTATCCTATTCTCCACACAGAGAGCGGGTGACACTTGTCTTGCCACCGGCCCACTTTCCCTCCCAGGGCAGACTCTCCTTGCTTCGTGACAACGAAGGCCAACGGCATCTTCTCTTCTCCCAGGGCGGCAATGCTGCACCTTCCCCAGACTTGTTCTTGGGGAGCTCAGTGACAGATGTGTCCCTTTCCTTAAGGCCCTTTGCAGATGTGCAACCACTCTTCTCGCTCAGGCAGAGCGGGGATGCTAGGGAAAGGAGAATTTCGCTCCATGCGGGATTCACCTATCGTGCTTTTGAGACTAGCTCAGGCAAGCAGCAGCAGCATTCCACAAACACGATCTGATTTCCCACCAAATGCTGTGCTTTCCCAGAGGAGATGCCCGGGGAAAAGAGGATTAGGCTGTATGCGGTTTTCTACCACCGTAAGACAGGGCTCCAGCAAGAAGCAGCAGCAGCCAGCAGATCCAAATCTGATTTCTCAGTGAATGCTGTGCTTTCGCAGAGGCTTTGGGCTTGGAGCGAACAGCACTACGCCTCTGTTTCTTCAGCCAGGCTTCAGCCGCGTCAGGGAAGAAGAGCTGCGGGAGAGCTGGTGCCTCTAGGGCCTTGCTTTCCCGGCTCCATGTTCGCGTCCTGGATTCAAACTGCCAAGGTGAAATAAGCGTACACAGTTTCCACCCTGCAGCAGCGTGCATGGCCTACGATGGCACTGTGCTCATAATGCCATCTCCCAGTGTAGGCAAGGTCTGCCCTTTTGCTCTGGCGTTCAGGTGGGCAGGGGACTAGGCCAGTGCTTTCTCCAGCCGAGAAGAGACGCGACAGGATCAATGTACACCGCCCGCGCCCTGGGAATGGGAGTAATGGGTAACTGTTCCTCCTTCCCCGGGACACCCGCTGCCTCCGCCAATGCTACCACATCCTGAAGGAAGACGGCTTCTGACTGCCCGTTCCTCCTGGAGCTGTTACTGTGAGTTCAGGACAGGGCGCCTGGTAGCAAGCCCACTTCTGTCCTATGGACAGGTGGCCAAGTAGCTGCTGTCCCCTTGGGCCCAGAGGCTCAGGACAGTACAGCCTTCTGCCCAGACTCCTTCCTCAGAGTGGAGCACACGCCCCTGCCATCATCGTACCCTCTTATCTCTTTAGCAGCCAGGCGTCGGTCTCCCTGCACAGGACGCGGGTGACACTTGTCTTGCCACCGGCCCGCTCTTCCTGACACTGCCGGCTCTCCTGCTTCGCGACCTTTTCCCGACAATAAGGCCAACGGCTCCTTCTCTTCTCCCGGGAAGCATGCTGCACCTTCCCCAGACATGCTCCTGGGGGAGCGGTGTGACGGATGTGTCCCTTTCCTTAGGACTCTTCCCACAGGAGCAACCAAGCATCTCTCTCAGGCAGAGGGGATGCCCGGGCAAAGAAGATTTTGCTCCATGCCGGTTTATTGCACCGTGCTGTGGAGACTAGCTCAGACGAGCAGCAGCAACATCCCACAGATCTGACTCTGATATCCCAAAGAAAGCTGTGCTTTCCCAGAGGGGATGCCTGGGAAAAGAGGCTTTTGCTCTTTGCGGATTTTTCCCACCGTGCTGCGAATACTAGGCTAAGGCAAGAAGCAAGAGCAGCCCACAGAACCGACTCTGATTTTCCAGTGACTGCTATGCTTTCGCAGAGGTTTTCAGCTTGGCGCGAACTGCACTTCTCTGATGTTCCTCAGCATGGCTTTGGGCGTTCGCTCTGTTCCATCATGGAAGAAGAGCCCTGGAGAGCTGGTGCCTCTTTGGCGTGTGGAGCACGCGTGCCTGCCCTAGTCATCCCCTTGTGTCTCCTTAGCAGCCAGGCTTCTATCTCTCCGCTCAGGGAGCGGGTGACACTTGTCTTCTTAGCAGCCAGGCTTCCTACTCTCCATACAAAGAGCGTGCTGTGGAGAACGTTGTGCTTTTCGCAGCACGGTGGGAAAAACCCGCATAGAGCGAAAGCCTCTTTGCCTGGGCATCCCCTCTGGGAAAGCACTGCATTCTTTGGGAAATAGAGTCAGGTCTGTGGGATGTTGCTGCTTGCCTGAGAAGGTCTCCACAGCACGGTGTAATAAACCCGCATGGAGCGAAATCCTCTTTGCCCCGGCATCCCCACTGCCCGAGAGAGATGCGTGGTTGCGACTTTGGAAAGAGACTTAAGGAAAGGGATACGTCTGTCACTGCGCTCCACAGGAGCATGTCTGGGAAGGTGCAGAAGGCGGCCCAGGGACAAGAGAAGGCGCCTTTGGTGTTATTGTCCGGAAACGGTTGCGAAGCAGGACAGCCGGGCCTGTGAGGAACAGCGTGTCAGTGGCAAGACAAGTTTCACCAGCTACCTGTGCAGAGAAATGTGAGCCTGTCTGCTAAGGAGACACGAGAGGACAACTAGGACAGGGGCGCGTGCTCCACTCTGAGGAAGGAGTCTGAGCAGAAGGCAGGCCTGTCCTGTGCCTCTGGGCCCAAGGGGACATTAGCTCAGGGCCACCTGTCAAGAGGGCAGAAGTGGGATTGCCACCAGGCGCCCGGCCCTGAACTCACAGAAAGAGCTCCAGGAGGAACGGGCAGTTAGATGCCGTCCTCCAGGATGTGGAAGGGTTCGCGGAGGCACGGGGAGTCCGGGGAAGGAGTGGGGACAGCCCCCGACAGCTCCCCATCCCAGTGCACGGGCGGTGTGCAGGGATCCTGTTGCCGCTCCTCTCCTGTGTAAAAGGCACTGGCCTAGTCTCCGAAACAGCCTGAGCAACAGAGCAAAAGGCCAAGCCTTGCCTACGCCAGAAGATGGTAGTGTGCATAGAGTGCCATCCTAGGCCACGCACGCTGTTGCGGGTTGTGGCTGTGTCTGCTTAGTTCGTCCTGGAAGGGTGAACCCAGGGCGCGAACATGGAGCCCTGGAAAGCAAGGCCCAAGAGGCACCAGCTCTTCCATAGCTCTTCTTCCCTGACGCGACTGAGCGAACGCCCAAAGCCTTCCTGATGAAGCAGCAGCGAAGCGGTTCGCGCCAAGATCAAAACTATTGTGAAAGCATAGCAGGCGCTGGGAAATCAGAGTCGGTTCTGTGGGCTGCTCTTGCTGCCTGCCTTAGTCTAGTATTCACAGCATGGTGGGAGAATCCCTCACAGAGCGACAGCCTCTTTGCCCGGGCATGCCCTCTGGCAAAGCCCAGCATTCTTTGGGAAATCAGAGTCGGGTCTGTGAGATGCTGCTGCTGTTTGCCTGAGGTAGTCTCCACAGCACGGTGTAATAAACCCGTGTGGAGCGAAATCCTCGTTGCCGGGCATCCCCTCTGCCTGAGAGAGATGCTTGGTTGCGCTTGTGGGAAGAGCTTTAAGGAAAGGGACACGTCTGTCACTGCGCTCCCCAGGAGCATGTCTGGGGAAGGTGCAGCACGCTTCCCCGCAAGACGAGAAGGAGCCGTTGGCCTTGTTTTCCGAAACGGTCTTGAGCAGAAGAGTCGGTCCTGTCAGGAACAGCGGGCCGGTGGCAAGTCAAGTGTCACCCGCTCCCTTTGCGGAGAGACGGAAACCTGGCTGCTAAGGAGACACGTGGGGACGTCTAGAGCAAGGGCGCTTGCTCCACTGTGAGAAAGGAGTCTGGGCAGAAGGCATGCCTGTCCTGGGCCCCTGGGCCCAAGGAGCAGCAGCTCCTTGGCCACCTGTCACTTGTATAGGCATGTGCTTGCCACCAGGCACCTACGCTGAACTCGCGGATGTACCTCCCTGAAAGAACGGACCATCAGTAGCCGTCCTCCATGATGTGGAAGCGTTCGCGGAGCCACGGGTTGTCCCGGGAAGGAGTGAGGACAGTCCACCACTGCTCCCCATCCCAGTGCACAGCGGTGTGTAGGGATCCTGTCGCATCTCCTCTCCTGTGAGGAAGGCACTGGCCTAGTCCCCTATTCCGCGTGAGCGCAAGAGCAATTTGCCAAGCCTCGCCTACGCCAGGAGATGGTAGTGGGCATAGAGTGCCATCCTAGGCCACGCACGCTGCTGCATGGTTGTGACTGTGTCTGATTTGTTTGGCTTGGCAGTTTGAGTCCAGGACGCGAAAATGGAGCCCGGGAAAGCAAAGCCAAGGAGGAATTAGCTCTCCCGCAGCACTTCTTCCCTGACGCGAAAGATCGAACGCCTAAAGCCTTGCTGAGGAAGCAGCGCCAAAGTGCTGTTGACTCCAAGCCCAAAGCCTCTGCGAAAGCACAGCATTTGCTGAGAAATCAGAGTGGGTTCTGCTGACTTCTGCTGCTGCTTGCCTGAGCCCAGTCTCACGGTGGGAGATACCCGTATAGAGCGAAAGCCTCTTTGCCCGGGCATCTCCTCTGGGAAAGCACAGCCTTCATTGGGAAATTAGAATCGTATTGGTGGGATCCTGCTGCTTGCCTGAGCTAGTCTCCGCAGCACGGTAGATGAAACCCGCATGGAGCGAAATTCTCCTTGCCTTAGCATCCCGTCTGCCTGAGAAAGAAGCTTGGTTGCACATCTGGAAAGGGCCTTAAGGAAAGGGACACGTCTGTCACGGCGCTCCCCAAGAGCATGTCTGAAGAAGGTGCAACACGCTTCCCGGGAGAAGGAGCCTTTGGCATTGTTGTCGGGAAACAGTGGCAAAGCAGGAGATCCTGCCATGGCAGGAACAGCAGGCGGGTGGCAAGACAATTGTCACCAGCTCCCTGTGCAGAGAGAATGTAGCCTCGATCATAAGGAGATATGAGGGGACGACTAGGGCAGGCGCGCGTGCTCTACTCTGAGGAAGGAGTCTGGGCAGAAGGCAGGCCTGTCCTGTGCCTCTGGTCCCAAGGGGACAGCATCTCCTTAGCCACCTGTCCCTAGGGCAGACTTGAGCTTGCCACCAGACGCCTCACCCCGAACTCGCCGAAACAACTCTGGAGAAATGGACAGTCAGATGCCCTCTTCCTCCATGATGTGGCAGCGTTTTTTCGTGGCAATGGGTATGCCGGGGAAGGAGTGGGAACAGTCCCCCACAGCTCCCCATCCCTGTGCACGTGCGGTGTGCAGGAATCCTGTCCTCTGTCCTCTCCTGTAAGGAAGGCACTGGCCTAGTTTCCAAAACAGCTTGTGCAACAGAGCAAAAGGCCAAACCTTCCGTACACCAGAGGATGGTAGTGTGCATAGAGTGACATCCTAGGCCACGCTCGCTGCTGCGGGTTTTGTCTGTGTCTGCTTAGTTCGTCCTGGAAGCGTGAACCCAGGGCGCGAACATGGAGCCCTGGAAAGCAAGGCCCAAGAGGCACCAGCTCTTCCGTAGCTCTTCTTCCCTGACGCGACAGAGCGAACATCCAAAGCCTTCCTGAGGAAGCAGCAGTGAAGCGGTTCGCGCCAAGATCAAAACTATTGTGAAAGCATAGCAGTCGCTGGGAAATCAGAGTCGGTTCTGTGGGATGCTCTTGCTGCCTGCCTTTGTCTAGTATTCACAGCACGGTGGTGGAAACGCTCATAGAACGAAAGCCTCTTTGCCCGGGTATGCCCTCTAGCAAAGCCCAGCATTCTTTGGGAAATCAGAGTTGGGTCTGTGGGATGCTGCTTCTGTTTGCCTGAGCTAGTCTCCACGGCAAGGTGTAATAAACCAGCATGGAGCGAAATCCTCGTTGCCGGACATCCCCTCTGCCTGAGAGAGATGTTTGGTTGCGCTTGTGGGAAGAGCTTAAAGAAAAGGGACACGTCTGTCACTGCGCTCCCCAGGAGCATGTCTGGGGAAGGTGCAGCATGCTTCCCGGGAGAAGAGAAGGAGCCGTTGGCTTTGTTTTCAGAAACGGTTTCGAAGCAGGAGAGCCGGTCCTGTCAGGATTGCGGGCCGGTGGCAAGACAAATGTCACAAGCTCCCTGTACAGAGAGATGGAAACGGGCTGCTAAGGAGACACGTGGGGATAACTAGCGCAAGGGCGCTTGCTCCACTGTGAGGAAGGAGTCTGGGCAGATGGCATGCCTGTCCTGGGCCCCTGGGCCCAAGGGGCAGGAGCTCCTTGGCCACCTGTCACTTGTGAAGACATGTGCTTGCCACCAGACGCCTACGCTTAATTCGCAGATGTAGCTCCCTGAAAGAACGGACCATCAGTAGCCGTCGTCCCTGATGTCGAAGCGTTCGCGGAAGGCACGGGTTGTCCCGGGAAGGAGTGAGGACAGTCCTCCACAACTCCCCATCCTAGTGCACGGGGGGTGTACAGGGATTTTGTCCCCTCTCCTCTTTTGTAAGGAAGGAACTGGCTTAGTCTCCTATTCCACCTGAGCTCCAGATCAAAATGCCACGACTCGCTTACGCCAGGAGATGGTAGTGGGCATAGAGATCCATCCGAGGCCACGCACGCTGCTGCAGGGTTGTGACTGTGTCTGATTTGTTTGGCTTGGCAGTTTGAATCCAGGACGCGAAAATGGAGCCCGGGAAAGCAAAGCCAAGGAGGAAACCCGCATGGAGCGAAATTCTCCTTGCCCTAGCATCCCATCTGCCTGAGAAAGAAGCGTGGTTTACAAAGGTGAACCAAACATGTATCTCAGGCAAAGCGGATGCCGGGGCAAAGAGGATTTCGCTCCGTGTGGGTCTATTACACAGTGCTGTGGAGACTAGTTCAGGCAAGCCGCAGCAGCATCCCGCAGATCCGACTCTGACTTCCCAAAGAATGCTGTGCTCACGCAGAATCGGGGACTAGGCCAGTGCTTTCTCCACAGGAGAGGAGAGCCGACAGCATCTCGGCACACCGCCCTTGCACTAGGTTGAGGAGCAGTGACGGACTGTCCCCACTCCTTCCCCGGACACCCCCGTGCATCCTTGAACGCTTTCACACCTTGGAGGAAGACAGATCCTGACTTCCCGATCTGTCAGGGAGCTACTTCTGGGAGTTCAGAAGTGGCAAGCACATGTCTGCACCTGGGACAGGTGGCCAAGGAGCTGCTTTCTCCTTGGGTCCAGAGGCCCAGGACAGGAATGCCTTCTGCCCAGACTCCTTATTAGAGTGGAGGAAGCGCCAATACCCTAGTCCTACCGTCGTGTCTACTCCGTAGCCAGGTTTCCGTCTCTCTGCACAGAGAGCGTATGCCACTTGTCTTACCAGCGACCCGCTGTTGCTGACAGGGCCGGCTCTTTTGCTTGCGTCCGTTTCCGACAACAAGGCCAACGACTCCTTCTCTTCCCCGGGGCAGTGTGCTGCACCTTCCTCAGACATGCTCCAGGGTAGTGCAGTGACAGTCGTGTCCCTTTCCTTGAGGCTCTTCCCACAGGGGCAGCCACTCTTCTCTCTCAGGCAGAGTGGATGCCGGGCATACACGATTTCGCTCCATGCAGGTTTATTACACCGTGCAGTGGAGACCAGCTCAGGCAAGCAGCAGCCGCATTCCACAGACCCGACTCTGATTTTCCAAGAATGCTGTGCTTTCCCAGAGGTGAAGCCCGGGCAAAGAGGTTTTTGCTCTACAGGAACGACTCTGATTTCCCAGAGACTGCTATGCTTTCGCAGAAGTTTTCAGCTTGCTGCGAACCGCACTTCGCTGCTGCTTCCTCAGCAAGGCATTGGGCGTTCGCTCTGTCCCGTCAGATGCGGAGAGCTGGTGCCTCTTGGGCCTTGCTTCCCGGGCTCCATGTTCGCGTCCTGGCTTCAATGAGCCAAGCCGAAATACGCAGATACAGTCAGAACCCTGCAGTAGCTTGCGTGGCCCAGGATGGCACTCTATACACACTACCATCTCCCGGTGTAGGCAACGCTAGGGCTTTTGCTATGGCGCTCAGGTGGACTCAAGTTCTAGGTCAGTGCCTTCCCCACAGGAGAGGAGAGGCAACAGGATCTTTCACACCGCCCGTACACTGGGATGGGGAGCAGTGAGGTACTTTCCCCACTACTTCCCCGGACACCCCGTGCATCCACGAACGCTTTCACATCTTGGAGTAAGGCGGCATATGACTGCCCGTTCTTTCAGGGACTTACTTCTGCGAGTTCAGGGTAGGCGCCTGGTGGCAAGCACATGTCTGCACCAGGGAAAGGTGGCCAAGGAGCTGCTTTCCCCTTAGGCGCAGGGGCACCGGAGAGGCATTCCTTCTGCCCAGACTCCTTCCTCAGAGTGGAGTATGCAACCCTGCCCTATTCGTCCCTTCCTTTCTCCTTCTCAGCCAAGTATCCTATTCTCCACACAGAGAGCGGGTGACACTTGTCTTGCCACCGGCCCACTTTCCCTCCCAGGGCAGACTCTCCTTGCTTCGTGACAACGAAGGCCAACGGCATCTTCTCTTCTCCCAGGGCGGCAATGCTGCACCTTCCCCAGACTTGTTCTTGGGGAGCTCAGTGACAGATGTGTCCCTTTCCTTAAGGCCCTTTGCAGATGTGCAACCACTCTTCTCGCTCAGGCAGAGCGGGGATGCTAGGGAAAGGAGAATTTCGCTCCATGCGGGATTCACCTATCGTGCTTTTGAGACTAGCTCAGGCAAGCAGCAGCAGCATTCCACAAACACGATCTGATTTCCCACCAAATGCTGTGCTTTCCCAGAGGAGATGCCCGGGGAAAAGAGGATTAGGCTGTATGCGGTTTTCTACCACCGTAAGACAGGGCTCCAGCAAGAAGCAGCAGCAGCCAGCAGATCCAAATCTGATTTCTCAGTGAATGCTGTGCTTTCGCAGAGGCTTTGGGCTTGGAGCGAACAGCACTACGCCTCTGTTTCTTCAGCCAGGCTTCAGCCGCGTCAGGGAAGAAGAGCTGCGGGAGAGCTGGTGCCTCTAGGGCCTTGCTTTCCCGGCTCCATGTTCGCGTCCTGGATTCAAACTGCCAAGGTGAAATAAGCGTACACAGTTTCCACCCTGCAGCAGCGTGCATGGCCTACGATGGCACTGTGCTCATAATGCCATCTCCCAGTGTAGGCAATGTCTGCCCTTTTGCTCTGGCGTTCAGGTGGGCAGGGGACTAGGCCAGTGCTTTCTCCAGCCGAGAAGAGACGCGACAGGATCAATGTACACCGCCCGCGCCCTGGGAATGGGAGTAATGGGTAACTGTTCCTCCTTCCCCGGGACACCCGCTGCCTCCGCCAATGCTACCACATCCTGAAGGAAGACGGCTTCTGACTGCCCGTTCCTCCTGGAGCTGTTACTGTGAGTTCAGGACAGGGCGCCTGGTAGCAAGCCCACTTCTGTCCTATGGACAGGTGGCCAAGTAGCTGCTGTCCCCTTGGGCCCAGAGGCTCAGGACAGTACAGCCTTCTGCCCAGACTCCTTCCTCAGAGTGGAGCACACGCCCCTGCCATCATCGTACCCTCTTATCTCTTTAGCAGCCAGGCGTCGGTCTCCCTGCACAGGACGCGTGTGACACTTGTCTTGCCACCGGCCCGCTCTTCCTGACACTGCCGGCTCTCCTGCTTCGCGACCTTTTCCCGACAATAAGGCCAACGGCTCCTTCTCTTCTCCCGGGAAGCATGCTGCACCTTCCCCAGACATGCTCCTGGGGGAGCGGTGTGACGGATGTGTCCCTTTCCTTAGGACTCTTCCCACAGGAGCAACCAAGCATCTCTCTCAGGCAGAGGGGATGCCCGGGCAAAGAAGATTTTGCTCCATGCCGGTTTATTGCACCGTGCTGTGGAGACTAGCTCAGACGAGCAGCAGCAACATCCCACAGATCTGACTCTGATATCCCAAAGAAAGCTGTGCTTTCCCAGAGGGGATGCCTGGGAAAAGAGGCTTTTGCTCTTTGCGGATTTTTCCCACCGTGCTGCGAATACTAGGCTAAGGCAAGAAGCAAGAGCAGCCCACAGAACCGACTCTGATTTTCCAGTGACTGCTATGCTTTCGCAGAGGTTTTCAGCTTGGCGCGAACTGCACTTCTCTGATGTTCCTCAGCATGGCTTTGGGCGTTCGCTCTGTTCCATCATGGAAGAAGAGCCCTGGAGAGCTGGTGCCTCTTTGGCGTGTGGAGCACGCGTGCCTGCCCTAGTCATCCCCTTGTGTCTCCTTAGCAGCCAGGCTTCTATCTCTCCGCTCAGGGAGCGGGTGACACTTGTCTTCTTAGCAGCCAGGCTTCCTACTCTCCATACAAAGAGCGTGCTGTGGAGAATGTTGTGCTTTTCGCAGCACGGTGGGAAAAACCCGCATAGAGCGAAAGCCTCTTTGCCTGGGCATCCCCTCTGGGAAAGCACTGCATTCTTTGGGAAATAGAGTCAGGTCTGTGGGATGTTGCTGCTTGCCTGAGAAGGTCTCCACAGCACGGTGTAATAAACCCGCATGGAGCGAAATCCTCTTTGCCCCGGCATCCCCACTGCCCGAGAGAGATGCGTGGTTGCGACTTTGGAAAGAGACTTAAGGAAAGGGATACGTCTGTCACTGCGCTCCACAGGAGCATGTCTGGGAAGGTGCAGAAGGCGGCCCAGGGACAAGAGAAGGCGCCTTTGGTGTTATTGTCCGGAAACGGTTGCGAAGCAGGACAGCCGGGCCTGTGAGGAACAGCGTGTCAGTGGCAAGACAAGTTTCACCAGCTACCTGTGCAGAGAAATGTGAGCCTGTCTGCTAAGGAGACACGAGAGGACAACTAGGACAGGGGCGCGTGCTCCACTCTGAGGAAGGAGTCTGAGCAGAAGGCAGGCCTGTCCTGTGCCTCTGGGCCCAAGGGGACATTAGCTCAGGGCCACCTGTCAAGAGGGCAGAAGTGGGATTGCCACCAGGCGCCCGGCCCTGAACTCACAGAAAGAGCTCCAGGAGGAACGGGCAGTTAGATGCCGTCCTCCAGGATGTGGAAGGGTTCGCGGAGGCACGGGGAGTCCGGGGAAGGAGTGGGGACAGCCCCCGACAGCTCCCCATCCCAGTGCACGGGCGGTGTGCAGGGATCCTGTTGCCGCTCCTCTCCTGTGTAAAAGGCACTGGCCTAGTCTCCGAAACAGCCTGAGCAACAGAGCAAAAGGCCAAGCCTTGCCTACGCCAGAAGATGGTAGTGTGCATAGAGTGCCATCCTAGGCCACGCACGCTGTTGCGGGTTGTGGCTGTGTCTGCTTAGTTCGTCCTGGAAGGGTGAACCCAGGGCGCGAACATGGAGCCCTGGAAAGCAAGGCCCAAGAGGCACCAGCTCTTCCATAGCTCTTCTTCCCTGACGCGACAGAGCGAACGCCCAAAGCCTTCCTGATGAAGCAGCAGCGAAGCGGTTCGCGCCAAGATCAAAACTATTGTGAAAGCATAGCAGGCGCTGGGAAATCAGAGTCGGTTCTGTGGGCTGCTCTTGCTGCCTGCCTTAGTCTAGTATTCACAGCATGGTGGGAGAAACCCTCACAGAACGACAGCCTCTTTGCCCGGGCATGCCCTCTGGCAAAGCCCAGCATTCTTTGGGAAATCAGAGTCGGGTCTGTGAGATGCTGCTGCTGTTTGCCTGAGGTAGTCTCCACAGCACGGTGTAATAAACCCGTGTGGAGCGAAATCCTCGTTGCCGGGCATCCCCTCTGCCTGAGAGAGATGCTTGGTTGCGCTTGTGGGAAGAGCTTTAAGGAAAGGGACACGTCTGTCACTGCGCTCCCCAGGAGCATGTCTGGGGAAGGTGCAGCACGCTTCCCCGCAAGACGAGAAGGAGCCGTTGGCCTTGTTTTCCGAAACGGTGTTGAGCAGAAGAGTCGGTCCTGTCAGGAACAGCGGGCCGGTGGCAAGTCAAGTGTCACCCGCTCCCTTTGCGGAGAGACGGAAACCTGGCTGCTAAGGAGACACGTGGGGACGTCTAGAGCAAGGGCGCTTGCTCCACTGTGAGAAAGGAGTCTGGGCAGAAGGCATGCCTGTCCTGGGCCCCTGGGCCCAAGGAGCAGCAGCTCCTTGGCCACCTGTCACTTGTATAGGCATGTGCTTGCCACCAGGCACCTACGCTGAACTCGCGGATGTACCTCCCTGAAAGAACGGACCATCAGTAGCCGTCCTCCATGATGTGGAAGCGTTCGCGGAGCCACGGGTTGTCCCGGGAAGGAGTGAGGACAGTCCACCACTGCTCCCCATCCCAGTGCACAGCGGTGTGTAGGGATCCTGTCGCATCTCCTCTCCTGTGAGGAAGGCACTGGCCTAGTCCCCTATTCCGCGTGAGCGCAAGAGCAATTTGCCAAGCCTCGCCTACGCCAGGAGATGGTAGTGGGCATAGAGTGCCATCCTAGGCCACGCACGCTGCTGCATGGTTGTGACTGTGTCTGATTTGTTTGGCTTGGCAGTTTGAGTCCAGGACGCGAAAATGGAGCCCGGGAAAGCAAAGCCAAGGAGGAATTAGCTCTCCCGCAGCACTTCTTCCCTGACGCGAAAGATCGAACGCCTAAAGCCTTGCTGAGGAAGCAGCGCCAAAGTGCTGTTGACTCCAAGCCCAAAGCCTCTGCGAAAGCACAGCATTTGCTGAGAAATCAGAGTGGGTTCTGCTGACTTCTGCTGCTGCTTGCCTGAGCCCAGTCTCACGGTGGGAGATACCCGTATAGAGCGAAAGCCTCTTTGCCCGGGCATCTCCTCTGGGAAAGCACAGCCTTCATTGGGAAATTAGAATCGTATTGGTGGGATCCTGCTGCTTGCCTGAGCTAGTCTTCGCAGCAGGGTAGATGAAACCCGCATGGAGCGAAATTCTCCTTGCCTTAGCATCCCATCTGCCTGAGAAAGAAGCTTGGTTGCACATCTGGAAAGGGCCTTAAGGAAAGGGACACGTCTGTCACGGCGCTCCCCAAGAGCATGTCTGAAGAAGGTGCAACACGCTTCCCGGGAGAAGGAGCCTTTGGCATTGTTGTCGGGAAACAGTGGCAAAGCAGGAGATCCTGCCATGGCAGGAACAGCAGGCGGGTGGCAAGACAATTGTCACCAGCTCCCTGTGCAGAGAGAATGTAGCCTCGATCATAAGGAGATATGAGGGGACGACTAGGGCAGGCGCGCGTGCTCTACTCTGAGGAAGGAGTCTGGGCAGAAGGCAGGCCTGTCCTGTGCCTCTGGTCCCAAGGGGACAGCATCTCCTTAGCCACCTGTCCCTAGGGCAGACTTGAGCTTGCCACCAGACGCCTCACCCCGAACTCGCCGAAACAACTCTGGAGAAATGGACAGTCAGATGCCCTCTTCCTCCATGATGTGGCAGCGTTTTTTCGTGGCAATGGGTATGCCGGGGAAGGAGTGGGAACAGTCCCCCACAGCTCCCCATCCCTGTGCACGTGCGGTGTGCAGGAATCCTGTCCTCTGTCCTCTCCTGTAAGGAAGGCACTGGCCTAGTTTCCAAAACAGCTTGTGCAACAGAGCAAAAGGCCAAACCTTCCCTACACCAGAGGATGGTAGTGTGCATAGAGTGCCATCCTAGGCCACGCTCGCTGCTGCGGGTTTTGTCTGTGTCTGCTTGGTTCGTCCTGGAAGCGTGAACCCAGGGCGCGAACATGGAGCCCTGGAAAGCAAGGCCCAAGAGGCACCAGCTCTTCCGTAGCTCTTCTTCCCTGACGCGACAGAGCGAACATCCAAAGCCTTCCTGAGGAAGCAGCAGTGAAGCGGTTCGCGCCAAGATCAAAACTATTGTGAAAGCATAGCAGTCGCTGGGAAATCAGAGTCGGTTCTGTGGGATGCTCTTGCTGCCTGCCTTAGTCTAGTATTCACAGCACGGTGGTGGAAACCCTCATAGAACGAAAGCCTCTTTGCCCGGGTATGCCCTCTAGCAAAGCCCAGCATTCTTTGGGAAATCAGAGTTGGGTCTGTGGGATGCTGCTTCTGTTTGCCTGAGCTAGTCTCCACGGCAAGGTGTAATAAACCAGCATGGAGCGAAATCCTCATTGCCGGACATCCCCTCTGCCTGAGAGAGATGTTTGGTTGCGCTTGTGGGAAGAGCTTAAAGAAAAGGGACACGTCTGTCACTGCGCTCCCCAGGAGCATGTCTGGGGAAGGTGCAGCATGCTTCCCGGGAGAAGAGAAGGAGCCGTTGGCTTTGTTTTCAGAAACGGTTTCGAAGCAGGAGAGCCGGTCCTGTCAGGATTGCGGGCCGGTGGCAAGACAAATGTCACAAGCTCCCTGTACAGAGAGATGGAAACTGGCTGCTAAGGAGACACGTGGGGATAACTAGCGCAAGGGCGCTTGCTCCACTGTGAGGAAGGAGTCTGGGCAGATGGCATGCCTGTCCTGGGCCCCTGGGCCCAAGGGGCAGGAGCTCCTTGGCCACCTGTCACTTGTGAAGACATGTGCTTGCCACCAGACGACTACGCTTAATTCGCAGATGTAGCTCCCTGAAAGAACGGACCATCAGTAGCCGTCGTCCCTGATGTCGAAGCGTTCGCGGAAGGCACGGGTTGTCCCGGGAAGGAGTGAGGACAGTCCTCCACAACTCCCCATCCTAGTGCACGGGGGGTGTACAGGGATTTTGTCCCCTCTCCTCTTTTGTAAGGAAGGAACTGGCTTAGTCTCCTATTCCACCTGAGCTCCAGATCAAAATGCCACGACTCGCTTACGCCAGGAGATGGTAGTGGGCATAGAGATCCATCCGAGGCCACGCACGCTGCTGCAGGGTTGTGACTGTGTCTGATTTGTTTGGCTTGGCAGTTTGAATCCAGGACGCGAAAATGGAGCCCGGGAAAGCAAAGCCAAGGAGGAAACCCGCATGGAGCGAAATTCTCCTTGCCCTAGCATCCCATCTGCCTGAGAAAGAAGCGTGGTTTACAAAGGTGAACCAAACATGTATCTCAGGCAAAGCGGATGCCGGGGCAAAGAGGATTTCGCTCCGTGTGGGTCTATTACACAGTGCTGTGGAGACTAGTTCAGGCAAGCCGCAGCAGCATCCCGCAGATCCGACTCTGACTTCCCAAAGAATGCTGTGCTCACGCAGAATCGGGGACTAGGCCAGTGCTTTCTCCACAGGAGAGGAGAGCCGACAGCATCTCGGCACACCGCCCTTGCACTAGGTTGAGGAGCAGTGACGGACTGTCCCCACTCCTTCCCCGGACACCCCCGTGCATCCTTGAACGCTTTCACACCTTGGAGGAAGACAGATCCTGACTTCCCGATCTCTCAGGGAGCTACTTCTGGGAGTTCAGAAGTGGCAAGCACATGTCTGCACCTGGGACAGGTGGCCAAGGAGCTGCTTTCTCCTTGGGTCCAGAGGCCCAGGACAGGCATGCCTTCTGCCCAGACTCCTTATTAGAGTGGAGGAAGCGCCAATACCCTAGTCCTACCGTCGTGTCTACTCCTTAGCCAGGTTTCCGTCTCTCTGCACAGAGAGCGTATGCCACTTGTCTTACCAGCGACCCGCTGTTGCTGACAGGGCCGGCTCTTTTGCTTGCGTCCGTTTCCGACAACAAGGCCAACGACTCCTTCTCTTCCCCGGGGCAGTGTGCTGCACCTTCCTCAGACATGCTCCAGGGTAGTGCAGTGACAGTCGTGTCCCTTTCCTTGAGGCTCTTCCCACAGGGGCAGCCACTCTTCTCTCTCAGGCAGAGTGGATGCCGGGCATACACGATTTCGCTCCATGCAGGTTTATTACACCGTGCAGTGGAGACCAGCTCAGGCAAGCAGCAGCCGCATTCCACAGACCCGACTCTGATTTTCCAAGAATGCTGTGCTTTCCCAGAGGTGAAGCCCGGGCAAAGAGGTTTTGGCTCTACAGGAACGACTCTGATTTCCCAGAGACTGCTATGCTTTCGCAGAAGTTTTCAGCTTGCTGCGAACCGCACTTCGCTGCTGCTTCCTCAGCAAGGCATTGGGCGTTCGCTCTGTCCCGTCAGATGCGGAGAGCTGGTGCCTCTTGGGCCTTGCTTCCCGGGCTCCATGTTCGCGTCCTGGCTTCAATGAGCCAAGCCGAAATACGCAGATACAGTCAGAACCCTGCAGTAGCTTGCGTGGCCCAGGATGGCACTCTATACACACTACCATCTCCCGGTGTAGGCAACGCTAGGGCTTTTGCTATGGCGCTCAGGTGGACTCAAGTTCTAGGTCAGTGCCTTCCCCACAGGAGAGGAGAGGCAACAGGATCTTTCACACCGCCCGTACACTGGGATGGGGAGCAGTGAGGTACTTTCCCCACTACTTCCCCGGACACCCCGTGCATCCACGAACGCTTTCACATCTTGGAGTAAGGCGGCATATGACTGCCCGTTCTTTCAGGGACTTACTTCTGCGAGTTCAGGGTAGGCGCCTGGTGGCAAGCACATGTCTGCACCAGGGAAAGGTGGCCAAGGAGCTGCTTTCCCCTTAGGCGCAGGGGCACCGGAGAGGCATTCCTTCTGCCCAGACTCCTTCCTCAGAGTGGAGTATGCAACCCTGCCCTATTCGTCCCTTCCTTTCTCCTTCTCAGCCAAGTATCCTATTCTCCACACAGAGAGCGGGTGACACTTGTCTTGCCACCGGCCCACTTTCCCTCCCAGGGCAGACCCTCCTTGCTTCGTGAAAACGAAGGCCAACGGCATCTTCTCTTCTCCCAGGGCGGCAATGCTGCACCTTCCCCAGACTTGTTCTTGGGGAGCTCAGTGACAGATGTGTCCCTTGACTTAAGGCCCTTTGCAGATGTGCAACCACTCTTCTCGCTCAGGCAGAGCGGGGATGCTAGGGAAAGGAGAATTTCGCTCCATGCGGGATTCACCTATCGTGCTGTTGAGACTAGCTCAGGCAAGCAGCAGCAGCATTCCACAAACACGATCTGATTTCCCACCAAATGCTGTGCTTTCCCAGAGGAGATGCCCGGGGAAAAGAGGATTAGGCTGTATGCGGTTTTCTACCACCGTAAGACAGGGCTCCAGCAAGAAGCAGCAGCAGCCAGCAGATCCAAATCTGATTTCTCAGTGAATGCTGTGCTTTCGCAGAGGCTTTGGGCTTGGAGCGAACAGCACTACGCCTCTGTTTCTTCAGCCAGGCTTCAGTCGCGTCAGGGAAGAAGAGCTGCGGGAGAGCTGGTGCCTCTAGGGCCTTGCTTTCCCGGCTCCATGTTCGCGTCCTGGATTCAAACTGCCAAGGTGAAATAAGCGTACACAGCCTCCACCCTGCAGCAGCGTGCATGGCCTACGATGGCACTGTGCTCATAATGCCATCTCCCAGTGTAGGCAATGTCTGCCCTTTTGCTCTGGCGTTCAGGTGGGCAGGGGACTAGGCCAGTGCTTTCTGCAGCCGAGAAGAGACGCGACAGGATCAATGTACACCGCCCGCGCCCTGGGAATGGGAGTAATGGGTAACTGTTCCTCCTTCCCCGGGACACCCGCTGCCTCCGCCAATGCTACCACATCCTGAAGGAAGACGGCTTCTGACTGCCCGTTCCTCCTGGAGCTGTTACTGTGAGTTCAGGACAGGGCGCCTGGTAGCAAGCCCACTTCTGTCCTATGGACAGGTGGCCAAGTAGCTGCTGTCCCCTTGGGCCCAGTGGCTCAGGACAGTACAGCCTTCTGCCCAGACTCCTTCCTCAGAGTGGAGCACGCGCCCCTGCCATCATCGTACCCTCTTATCTCTTTAGCAGCCAGGCGTCGGTCTCCCTGCACAGGACGCGGGTGACACTTGTCTTGCCACCGGCCCGCTCTTCCTGACACTGCCGGCTCTCCTGCTTCGCGACCTTTTCCCGACAATAAGGCCAACGGCTCCTTCTCTTCTCCCGGGAAGCATGCTGCACCTTCCCCAGACATGCTCCTGGGGGAGCGGTGTGACAGATGTGTCCCTTTCCTTAGGACTCTTCCCACAGGAGCAACCAAGCATCTCTCTCAGGCAGAGGGGATGCCCGGGCAAAGAAGATTTTGCTCCATGCTGGTTTAATTGCACCGTGCTGTGGAGACTAGCTCAGACAAGCAGCAGCAACATCCCACAGATCTGACTCTGATATCCCAAAGAAAGCTGTGCTTTCCCAGAGGGGATGCCTGGGCAAAGAGGCTTTTGCTCTTTGCGGATTTTTCCCACCGTGCTGCGAATACTAGGCTAATTCAAGAAGCAAGAGCAGCCCACAGAACCGACTCTGATTTTCCAGTGACTGCTATGCTTTCGCAGAGGTTTTCAGCTTGGCGCGAACTGCACTTCTCTGATGTTCCTCAGCATGGCTTTGGGCGTTCGCTCTGTTCCATCATGGAAGAAGAGCCCTGGAGAGCTGGTGCCTCTTTGGCGTGTGGAGCACGCGTGCCTGCCCTAGTCATCCCCTTGTGTCTCCTTAGCAGCCAGGCTTCTATCTCTCCGCTCAGGGAGCGGGTGACACTTGTCTTCTTAGCAGCCAGGCTTCCTACTCTCCATACAAAGAGCGTGCTGTGGAGAATGTTGTGCTTTTCGCAGCACGGTGGGAAAAACCCGCATAGAGCGAAAGCCTCTTTGCCTGGGCATCCCCTCTGGGAAAGCACTGCATTCTTTGGGAAATAGAGTCAGGTCTGCGGGATGTTGCTGCTTGCCTGAGAAGGTCTCCACAGCACGGTGTAATAAACCCGCATGGAGCGAAATCCTCTTTGCCCCGGCATCCCCACTGCCCGAGAGAGATGCGTGGTTGCGACTTTGGAAAGAGACTTAAGGAAAGGGATACGTCTGTCACTGCGCTCCACAGGAGCATGTCTGGGAAGGTGCAGAAGGCGGCCCAGGGACAAGAGAAGGCGCCTTTGGTGTTATTGTCCGGAAACGGTTGCGAAGCAGGACAGCCGGGCCTGTGAGGAACAGCGTGTCAGTGGCAAGACAAGTTTCACCAGCTACCTGTGCAGAGAAATGTGAGCCTGTCTGCTAAGGAGACACGAGAGGACAACTAGGACAGGGGCGCGTGCTCCACTCTGAGGAAGGAGTCTGAGCAGAAGGCAGGCCTGTCCTGTGCCTCTGGGCCCAAGGGGACATTAGCTCAGGGCCACCTGTCAAGAGGGCAGAAGTGGGATTGCCACCATGCGCCCGGCCCTGAACTCACAGAAAGAGCTCCAGGAGGAACGGGCAGTTAGATGCCGTCCTCCAGGATGTGGAAGGGTTCGCGGAGGCACGGGGAGTCCGGGGAAGGAGTGGGGACAGCCCCCGACAGCTCCCCATCCCAGTGCACGGGCGGTGTGCAGGGATCCTGTTGCCGCTCCTCTCCTGTGTAAAAGGCACTGGCCTAGTCTCCGAAACAGCCTGAGCAACAGAGCAAAAGGCCAAGCCTTGCCTACGCCAGAAGATGGTAGTGTGCATAGAGTGCCATCCTAGGCCACGCACGCTGTTGCGGGTTGTGGCTGTGTCTGCTTAGTTCGTCCTGGAAGGGTGAACCCAGGGCGCGAACATGGAGCCCTGGAAAGCAAGGCCCAAGAGGCACCAGCTCTTCCATAGCTCTTCTTCCCTGACGCGACAGAGCGAACGCCCAAAGCCTTCCTGATGAAGCAGCAGCGAAGCGGTTCGCGCCAAGATGAAAACTATTGTGAAAGCATAGCAGTCGCTGGGAAATCAGAGTCGGTTCTGTGGGCTGCTCTTGCTGCCTGCCTTAGTCTAGTATTCACAGCATGGTGGGAGAAACCCTCACAGAACGACAGCCTCTTTGCCCGGGCATGCCCTCTGGCAAAGCCCAGCATTCTTTGGGAAATCAGAGTCGGGTCTGTGAGATGCTGCTGCTGTTTGCCTGAGGTAGTCTCCACAGCACGGTGTAATAAACCCGTGTGGAGCGAAATCCTCGTTGCCGGGCATCCCCTCTGCCTGAGAGAGATGCTTGGTTGCGCTTGTGGGAAGAGCTTTAAGGAAAGGGACACGTCTGTCACTGCGCTCCCCAGGAGCATGTCTGGGGAAGGTGCAGCACGCTTCCCCGCAAGACGAGAAGGAGCCGTTGGCCTTGTTTTCCGAAACGGTCTTGAGCAGAAGAGTCGGTCCTGTCAGGAACAGCGGGCCGGTGGCAAGTCAAGTGTCACCCGCTCCCTTTGCGGAGAGACGGAAACCTGGCTGCTAAGGAGACACGTGGGGACGTCTAGAGCAAGGGCGCTTGCTCCACTGTGAGAAAGGAGTCTGGGCAGAAGGCATGCCTGTCCTGGGCCCCTGGGCCCAAGGAGCAGCAGCTCCTTGGCCACCTGTCACTTGTATAGGCATGTGCTTGCCACCAGGCACCTACGCTGAACTCGCGGATGTACCTCCCTGAAAGAACGGACCATCAGTAGCCATCCTCCATGATGTGGAAGCGTTCGCGGAGCCACGGGTTGTCCCGGGAAGGAGTGAGGACAGTCCACCACTGCTCCCCATCCCAGTGCACAGCGGTGTGTAGGGATCCTGTCGCATCTCCTCTCCTGTGAGGAAGGCACTGGCCTAGTCCCCTATTCCGCGTGAGCGCAAGAGCAATTTGCCAAGCCTCGCCTACGCCAGGAGATGGTAGTGGGCATAGAGTGCCATCCTAGGCCACGCACGCTGCTGCATGGTTGTGACTGTGTCTGATTTGTTTGGCTTGGCAGTTTGAGTCCAGGACGCGAAAATGGAGCCCGGGAAAGCAAAGCCAAGGAGGAATTAGCTCTCCCGCAGCACTTCTTCCCTGACGCGAAAGATCGAACGCCTAAAGCCTTGCTGAGGAAGCAGCGCCAAAGTGCTGTTGACTCCAAGCCCAAAGCCTCTGCGAAAGCACAGCATTTGCTGAGAAATCAGAGTGGGTTCTGCTGACTTCTGCTGCTGCTTGCCTGAGCCCAGTCTCACGGTGGGAGATACCCGTATAGAGCGAAAGCCTCTTTGCCCGGGCATCTCCTCTGGGAAAGCACAGCCTTCATTGGGAAATTAGAATCGTATTGGTGGGATCCTGCTGCTTGCCTGAGCTAGTCTCCGCAGCACGGTAGATGAAACCCGCATGGAGCGAAATTCTCCTTGCCTTAGCATCCCATCTGCCTGAGAAAGAAGCTTGGTTGCACATCTGGAAAGGGCCTTAAGGAAAGGGACACGTCTGTCACGGCGCTCCCCAAGAGCATGTCTGAAGAAGGTGCAACACGCTTCCCGGGAGAAGGAGCCTTTGGCATTGTTGTCGGGAAACAGTGGCAAAGCAGGAGATCCTGCCATGGCAGGAACAGCAGGCGGGTGGCAAGACAATTGTCACCAGCTCCCTGTGCAGAGAGAATGTAGCCTCGATCATAAGGAGATATGAGGGGACGACTAGGGCAGGCGCGCGTGCTCTACTCTGAGGAAGGAGTCTGGGCAGAAGGCAGGCCTGTCCTGTGCCTCTGGTCCCAAGGGGACAGCATCTCCTTAGCCACCTGTCCCTAGGGCAGACTTGAGCTTGCCACCAGACGCCTCACCCCGAACTCGCCGAAACAACTCTGGAGAAATGGACAGTCAGATGCCCTCTTCCTCCATGATGTGGCAGCGTTTTTTCGTGGCAATGGGTATGCCGGGGAAGGAGTGGGAACAGTCCCCCACAGCTCCCCATCCCTGTGCACGTGCGGTGTGCAGGAATCCTGTCCTCTGTCCTCTCCTGTAAGGAAGGCACTGGCCTAGTTTCCAAAACAGCTTGTGCAACAGAGCAAAAGGCCAAACCTTCCCTACACCAGAGGATGGTAGTGTGCATAGAGTGCCATCCTAGGCCACGCTCGCTGCTGCGGGTTTTGTCTGTGTCTGCTTGGTTCGTCCTGGAAGCGTGAACCCAGGGCGCGAACATGGAGCCCTGGAAAGCAAGGCCCAAGAGGCACCAGCTCTTCCGTAGCTCTTCTTCCCTGACGCGACAGAGCGAACATCCAAAGCCTTCCTGAGGAAGCAGCAGTGAAGCTGTTCGCGCCAAGATCAAAACTATTGTGAAAGCATAGCAGTCGCTGGGAAATCAGAGTCGGTTCTGTGGGATGCTCTTGCTGCCTGCCTTAGTCTAGTATTCACAGCACGGTGGTGGAAACGCTCATAGAACGAAAGCCTCTTTGCCCGGGTATGCCCTCTAGCAAAGCCCAGCATTCTTTGGGAAATCAGAGTTGGGTCTGTGGGATGCTGCTTCTGTTTGCCTGAGCTAGTCTCCACGGCAAGGTGTAATAAACCAGCATGGAGCGAAATCCTCGTTGCCGGACATCCCCTCTGCCTGAGAGAGATGTTTGGTTGCGCTTGTGGGAAGAGCTTAAAGAAAAGGGACACGTCTGTCACTGCGCTCCCCAGGAGCATGTCTGGGGAAGGTGCAGCATGCTTCCCGGGAGAAGAGAAGGAGCCGTTGGCTTTGTTTTCAGAAACGGTTTCGAAGCAGGAGAGCCGGTCCTGTCAGGATTGCGGGCCGGTGGCAAGACAAATGTCACAAGCTCCCTGTACAGAGAGATGGAAACTGGCTGCTAAGGAGACACGTGGGGATAACTAGCGCAAGGGCGCTTGCTCCACTGTGAGGAAGGAGTCTGGGCAGATGGCATGCCTGTCCTGGGCCCCTGGGCCCAAGGGGCAGGAGCTCCTTGGCCACCTGTCACTTGTGAAGACATGTGCTTGCCACCAGACGCCTACGCTTAATTCGCAGATGTAGCTCCCTGAAAGAACGGACCATCAGTAGCCGTCGTCCCTGATGTCGAAGCGTTCGCGGAAGGCACGGGTTGTCCCGGGAAGGAGTGAGGACAGTCCTCCACAACTCCCCATCCTAGTGCACGGGGGGTGTACAGGGATTTTGTCCCCTCTCCTCTTTTGTAAGGAAGGAACTGGCTTAGTCTCCTATTCCACCTGAGCTCCAGATCAAAATGCCACGACTCGCTTACGCCAGGAGATGGTAGTGGGCATAGAGATCCATCCGAGGCCACGCACGCTGCTGCAGGGTTGTGACTGTGTCTGATTTGTTTGGCTTGGCAGTTTGAATCCAGGACGCGAAAATGGAGCCCGGGAAAGCAAAGCCAAGGAGGAAACCCGCATGGAGCGAAATTCTCCTTGCCCTAGCATCCCATCTGCCTGAGAAAGAAGCGTGGTTTACAAAGGTGAACCAAACATGTATCTCAGGCAAAGCGGATGCCGGGGCAAAGAGGATTTCGCTCCGTGTGGGTCTATTACACAGTGCTGTGGAGACTAGTTCAGGCAAGCCGCAGCAGCATCCCGCAGATCCGACTCTGACTTCCCAAAGAATGCTGTGCTCACGCAGAATCGGGGACTAGGCCAGTGCTTTCTCCACAGGAGAGGAGAGCCGACAGCATCTCGGCACACCGCCCTTGCACTAGGTTGAGGAGCAGTGACAGACTGTCCCCACTCCTTCCCCGGACACCCCCGTGCATCCTTGAATGCTTTCACACCTTGGAGGAAGACAGATCCTGACTTCCCGATCTGTCAGGGAGCTACTTCTGGGAGTTCAGAAGTGGCAAGCACATGTCTGCACCTGGGACAGGTGGCCAAGGAGCTGCTTTCTCCTTGGGTCCAGAGGCCCAGGACAGGAATGCCTTCTGCCCAGACTCCTTATTAGAGTGGAGGAAGCGCCAATACCCTAGTCCTACCGTCGTGTCTACTCCGTAGCCAGGTTTCCGTCTCTCTGCACAGAGAGCGTATGCCACTTGTCTTACCAGCGACCCGCTGTTGCTGACAGGGCCGGCTCTTTTGCTTGCGTCCGTTTCCGACAACAAGGCCAACGACTCCTTCTCTTCCCCGGGGCAGTGTGCTGCACCTTCCTCAGACATGCTCCAGGGTAGTGCAGTGACAGTCGTGTCCCTTTCCTTGAGGCTCTTCCCACAGGGGCAGCCACTCTTCTCTCTCAGGCAGAGTGGATGCCGGGCATACACGATTTCGCTCCATGCAGGTTTATTACACCGTGCAGTGGAGACCAGCTCAGGCAAGCAGCAGCCGCATTCCACAGACCCGACTCTGATTTTCCAAGAATGCTGTGCTTTCCCAGAGGTGAAGCCCGGGCAAAGAGGTTTTTGCTCTACAGGAACGACTCTGATTTCCCAGAGACTGCTATGCTTTCGCAGAAGTTTTCAGCTTGCTGCGAACCGCACTTCGCTGCTGCTTCCTCAGCAAGGCATTGGGCGTTCGCTCTGTCCCGTCAGATGCGGAGAGCTGGTGCCTCTTGGGCCTTGCTTCCCGGGCTCCATGTTCGCGTCCTGGCTTCAATGAGCCAAGCCGAAATACGCAGATACAGTCAGAACCCTGCAGTAGCTTGCGTGGCCCAGGATGGCACTCTATACACACTACCATCTCCCGGTGTAGGCAACGCTAGGGCTTTTGCTATGGCGCTCAGGTGGACTCAAGTTCTAGGTCAGTGCCTTCCCCACAGGAGAGGAGAGGCAACAGGATCTTTCACACCGCCCGTACACTGGGATGGGGAGCAGTGAGGTACTTTCCCCACTACTTCCCCGGACACCCCGTGCATCCACGAACGCTTTCACATCTTGGAGTAAGGCGGCATATGACTGCCCGTTCTTTCAGGGACTTACTTCTGCGAGTTCAGGGTAGGCGCCTGGTGGCAAGCACATGTCTGCACCAGGGAAAGGTGGCCAAGGAGCTGCTTTCCCCTTAGGCGCAGGGGCACCGGAGAGGCATTCCTTCTGCCCAGACTCCTTCCTCAGAGTGGAGTATGCAACCCTGCCCTATTCGTCCCTTCCTTTCTCCTTCTCAGCCAAGTATCCTATTCTCCACACAGAGAGCGGGTGACACTTGTCTTGCCACCGGCCCACTTTCCCTCCCAGGGCAGACTCTCCTTGCTTCGTGACAACGAAGGCCAACGGCATCTTCTCTTCTCCCAGGGCGGCAATGCTGCACCTTCCCCAGACCTGTTCTTGGGGAGCTCAGTGACAGATGTGTCCCTTTCCTTAAGGCCCTTTGCAGATGTGCAACCACTCTTCTCGCTCAGGCAGAGCGGGGATGCTAGGGATAGGAGAATTTCGCTCCATGCGGGATTCACCTATCGTGCTTTTGAGACTAGCTCAGGCAAGCAGCAGCAGCATTCCACAAACACGATCTGATTTCCCACCAAATGCTGTGCTTTCCCAGAGGAGATGCCCGGGGAAAAGAGGATTAGGCTGTATGCGGTTTTCTACCACCGTAAGACAGGGCTCCAGCAAGAAGCAGCAGCAGCCAGCAGATCCAAATCTGATTTCTCAGTGAATGCTGTGCTTTCGCAGAGGCTTTGGGCTTGGAGCGAACAGCACTACGCCTCTGTTTCTTCAGCCAGGCTTCAGCCGCGTCAGGGAAGAAGAGCTGCGGGAGAGCTGGTGCCTCTAGGGCCTTGCTTTCCCGGCTCCATGTTCGCGTCCTGGATTCAAACTGCCAAGGTGAAATAAGCGTACACAGTTTCCACCCTGCAGCAGCGTGCATGGCCTACGATGGCACTGTGCTCATAATGCCATCTCCCAGTGTAGGCAATGTCTGCCCTTTTGCTCTGGCGTTCAGGTGGGCAGGGGACTAGGCCAGTGCTTTCTCCAGCCGAGAAGAGACGCGACAGGATCAATGTACACCGCCCGCGCCCTGGGAATGGGAGTAATGGGTAACTGTTCCTCCTTCCCCGGGACACCCGCTGCCTCCGCCAATGCTACCACATCCTGAAGGAAGACGGCTTCTGACTGCCCGTTCCTCCTGGAGCTGTTACTGTGAGTTCAGGACAGGGCGCCTGGTAGCAAGCCCACTTCTGTCCTATGGACAGGTGGCCAAGTAGCTGCTGTCCCCTTGGGCCCAGAGGCTCAGGACAGTACAGCCTTCTGCCCAGACTCCTTCCTCAGAGTGGAGCACGCGCCCCTGCCATCATCGTACCCTCTTATCTCTTTAGCAGCCAGGCGTCGGTCTCCCTGCACAGGACGCGTGTGACACTTGTCTTGCCACCGGCCCGCTCTTCCTGACACTGCCGGCTCTCCTGCTTCGCGACCTTTTCCCGACAATAAGGCCAACGGCTCCTTCTCTTCTCCCGGGAAGCATGCTGCACCTTCCCCAGACATGCTCCTGGGGGAGCGGTGTGACGGATGTGTCCCTTTCCTTAGGACTCTTCCCACAGGAGCAACCAAGCATCTCTCTCAGGCAGAGGGGATGCCCGGGCAAAGAAGATTTTGCTCCATGCCGGTTTATTGCACCGTGCTGTGGAGACTAGCTCAGACGAGCAGCAGCAACATCCCACAGATCTGACTCTGATATCCCAAAGAAAGCTGTGCTTTCCCAGAGGGGATGCCTGGGAAAAGAGGCTTTTGCTCTTTGCGGATTTTTCCCACCGTGCTGCGAATACTAGGCTAAGGCAAGAAGCAAGAGCAGCCCACAGAACCGACTCTGATTTTCCAGTGACTGCTATGCTTTCGCAGAGGTTTTCAGCTTGGCGCGAACTGCACTTCTCTGATGTTCCTCAGCATGGCTTTGGGCGTTCGCTCTGTTCCATCATGGAAGAAGAGCCCTGGAGAGCTGGTGCCTCTTTGGCGTGTGGAGCACGCGTGCCTGCCCTAGTCATCCCCTTGTGTCTCCTTAGCAGCCAGGCTTCTATCTCTCCGCTCAGGGAGCGGGTGACACTTGTCTTCTTAGCAGCCAGGCTTCCTACTCTCCATACAAAGAGCGTGCTGTGGAGAATGTTGTGCTTTTCGCAGCACGGTGGGAAAAACCCGCATAGAGCGAAAGCCTCTTTGCCTGGGCATCCCCTCTGGGAAAGCACTGCATTCTTTGGGAAATAGAGTCAGGTCTGTGGGATGTTGCTGCTTGCCTGAGAAGGTCTCCACAGCACGGTGTAATAAACCCGCATGGAGCGAAATCCTCTTTGCCCCGGCATCCCCACTGCCCGAGAGAGATGCGTGGTTGCGACTTTGGAAAGAGACTTAAGGAAAGGGATACGTCTGTCACTGCGCTCCACAGGAGCATGTCTGGGAAGGTGCAGAAGGCGGCCCAGGGACAAGAGAAGGCGCCTTTGGTGTTATTGTCCGGAAACGGTTGCGAAGCAGGACAGCCGGGCCTGTGAGGAACAGCGTGTCAGTGGCAAGACAAGTTTCACCAGCTACCTGTGCAGAGAAATGTGAGCCTGTCTGCTAAGGAGACACGAGAGGACAACTAGGACAGGGGCGCGTGCTCCACTCTGAGGAAGGAGTCTGAGCAGAAGGCAGGCCTGTCCTGTGCCTCTGGGCCCAAGGGGACATTAGCTCAGGGCCACCTGTCAAGAGGGCAGAAGTGGGATTGCCACCAGGCGCCCGGCCCTGAACTCACAGAAAGAGCTCCAGGAGGAACGGGCAGTTAGATGCCGTCCTCCAGGATGTGGAAGGGTTCGCGGAGGCACGGGGAGTCCGGGGAAGGAGTGGGGACAGCCCCCGACAGCTCCCCATCCCAGTGCACGGGCGGTGTGCAGGGATCCTGTTGCCGCTCCTCTCCTGTGTAAAAGGCACTGGCCTAGTCTCCGAAACAGCCTGAGCAACAGAGCAAAAGGCCAAGCCTTGCCTACGCCAGAAGATGGTAGTGTGCATAGAGTGCCATCCTAGGCCACGCACGCTGTTGCGGGTTGTGGCTGTGTCTGCTTAGTTCGTCCTGGAAGGGTGAACCCAGGGCGCGAACATGGAGCCCTGGAAAGCAAGGCCCAAGAGGCACCAGCTCTTCCATAGCTCTTCTTCCCTGACGCGACAGAGCGAACGCCCAAAGCCTTCCTGATGAAGCAGCAGCGAAGCGGTTCGCGCCAAGATGAAAACTATTGTGAAAGCATAGCAGTCGCTGGGAAATCAGAGTCGGTTCTGTGGGCTGCTCTTGCTGCCTGCCTTAGTCTAGTATTCACAGCATGGTGGGAGAAACCCTCACAGAACGACAGCCTCTTTGCCCGGGCATGCCCTCTGGCAAAGCCCAGCATTCTTTGGGAAATCAGAGTCGGGTCTGTGAGATGCTGCTGCTGTTTGCCTGAGGTAGTCTCCACAGCACGGTGTAATAAACCCGTGTGGAGCGAAATCCTCGTTGCCGGGCATCCCCTCTGCCTGAGAGAGATGCTTGGTTGCGCTTGTGGGAAGAGCTTTAAGGAAAGGGACACGTCTGTCACTGCGCTCCCCAGGAGCATGTCTGGGGAAGGTGCAGCACGCTTCCCCGCAAGACGAGAAGGAGCCGTTGGCCTTGTTTTCCGAAACGGTGTTGAGCAGAAGAGTCGGTCCTGTCAGGAACAGCGGGCCGGTGGCAAGTCAAGTGTCACCCGCTCCCTTTGCGGAGAGACGGAAACCTGGCTGCTAAGGAGACACGTGGGGACGTCTAGAGCAAGGGCGCTTGCTCCACTGTGAGAAAGGAGTCTGGGCAGAAGGCATGCCTGTCCTGGGCCCCTGGGCCCAAGGAGCAGCAGCTCCTTGGCCACCTGTCACTTGTATAGGCATGTGCTTGCCACCAGGCACCTACGCTGAACTCGCGGATGTACCTCCCTGAAAGAACGGACCATCAGTAGCCGTCCTCCATGATGTGGAAGCGTTCGCGGAGCCACGGGTTGTCCCGGGAAGGAGTGAGGACAGTCCACCACTGCTCCCCATCCCAGTGCACAGCGGTGTGTAGGGATCCTGTCGCATCTCCTCTCCTGTGAGGAAGGCACTGGCCTAGTCCCCTATTCCGCGTGAGCGCAAGAGCAATTTGCCAAGCCTCGCCTACGCCAGGAGATGGTAGTGGGCATAGAGTGCCATCCTAGGCCACGCACGCTGCTGCATGGTTGTGACTGTGTCTGATTTGTTTGGCTTGGCAGTTTGAGTCCAGGACGCGAAAATGGAGCCCGGGAAAGCAAAGCCAAGGAGGAATTAGCTCTCCCGCAGCACTTCTTCCCTGACGCGAAAGATCGAACGCCTAAAGCCTTGCTGAGGAAGCAGCGCCAAAGTGCTGTTGACTCCAAGCCCAAAGCCTCTGCGAAAGCACAGCATTTGCTGAGAAATCAGAGTGGGTTCTGCTGACTTCTGCTGCTGCTTGCCTGAGCCCAGTCTCACGGTGGGAGATACCCGTATAGAGCGAAAGCCTCTTTGCCCGGGCATCTCCTCTGGGAAAGCACAGCCTTCATTGGGAAATTAGAATCGTATTGGTGGGATCCTGCTGCTTGCCTGAGCTAGTCTTCGCAGCAGGGTAGATGAAACCCGCATGGAGCGAAATTCTCCTTGCCTTAGCATCCCATCTGCCTGAGAAAGAAGCTTGGTTGCACATCTGGAAAGGGCCTTAAGGAAAGGGACACGTCTGTCACGGCGCTCCCCAAGAGCATGTCTGAAGAAGGTGCAACACGCTTCCCGGGAGAAGGAGCCTTTGGCATTGTTGTCGGGAAACAGTGGCAAAGCAGGAGATCCTGCCATGGCAGGAACAGCAGGCGGGTGGCAAGACAATTGTCACCAGCTCCCTGTGCAGAGAGAATGTAGCCTCGATCATAAGGAGATATGAGGGGACGACTAGGGCAGGCGCGCGTGCTCTACTCTGAGGAAGGAGTCTGGGCAGAAGGCAGGCCTGTCCTGTGCCTCTGGTCCCAAGGGGACAGCATCTCCTTAGCCACCTGTCCCTAGGGCAGACTTGAGCTTGCCACCAGACGCCTCACCCCGAACTCGCCGAAACAACTCTGGAGAAATGGACAGTCAGATGCCCTCTTCCTCCATGATGTGGCAGCGTTTTTTCGTGGCAATGGGTATGCCGGGGAAGGAGTGGGAACAGTCCCCCACAGCTCCCCATCCCTGTGCACGTGCGGTGTGCAGGAATCCTGTCCTCTGTCCTCTCCTGTAAGGAAGGCACTGGCCTAGTTTCCAAAACAGCTTGTGCAACAGAGCAAAAGGCCAAACCTTCCCTACACCAGAGGATGGTAGTGTGCATAGAGTGCCATCCTAGGCCACGCTCGCTGCTGCGGGTTTTGTCTGTGTCTGCTTGGTTCGTCCTGGAAGCGTGAACCCAGGGCGCGAACATGGAGCCCTGGAAAGCAAGGCCCAAGAGGCACCAGCTCTTCCGTAGCTCTTCTTCCCTGACGCGACAGAGCGAACATCCAAAGCCTTCCTGAGGAAGCAGCAGTGAAGCGGTTCGCGCCAAGATCAAAACTATTGTGAAAGCATAGCAGTCGCTGGGAAATCAGAGTCGGTTCTGTGGGATGCTCTTGCTGCCTGCCTTAGTCTAGTATTCACAGCACGGTGGTGGAAACCCTCATAGAACGAAAGCCTCTTTGCCCGGGTATGCCCTCTAGCAAAGCCCAGCATTCTTTGGGAAATCAGAGTTGGGTCTGTGGGATGCTGCTTCTGTTTGCCTGAGCTAGTCTCCACGGCAAGGTGTAATAAACCAGCATGGAGCGAAATCCTCATTGCCGGACATCCCCTCTGCCTGAGAGAGATGTTTGGTTGCGCTTGTGGGAAGAGCTTAAAGAAAAGGGACACGTCTGTCACTGCGCTCCCCAGGAGCATGTCTGGGGAAGGTGCAGCATGCTTCCCGGGAGAAGAGAAGGAGCCGTTGGCTTTGTTTTCAGAAACGGTTTCGAAGCAGGAGAGCCGGTCCTGTCAGGATTGCGGGCCGGTGGCAAGACAAATGTCACAAGCTCCCTGTACAGAGAGATGGAAACTGGCTGCTAAGGAGACACGTGGGGATAACTAGCGCAAGGGCGCTTGCTCCACTGTGAGGAAGGAGTCTGGGCAGATGGCATGCCTGTCCTGGGCCCCTGGGCCCAAGGGGCAGGAGCTCCTTGGCCACCTGTCACTTGTGAAGACATGTGCTTGCCACCAGACGACTACGCTTAATTCGCAGATGTAGCTCCCTGAAAGAACGGACCATCAGTAGCCGTCGTCCCTGATGTCGAAGCGTTCGCGGAAGGCACGGGTTGTCCCGGGAAGGAGTGAGGACAGTCCTCCACAACTCCCCATCCTAGTGCACGGGGGGTGTACAGGGATTTTGTCCCCTCTCCTCTTTTGTAAGGAAGGAACTGGCTTAGTCTCCTATTCCACCTGAGCTCCAGATCAAAATGCCACGACTCGCTTACGCCAGGAGATGGTAGTGGGCATAGAGATCCATCCGAGGCCACGCACGCTGCTGCAGGGTTGTGACTGTGTCTGATTTGTTTGGCTTGGCAGTTTGAATCCAGGACGCGAAAATGGAGCCCGGGAAAGCAAAGCCAAGGAGGAAACCCGCATGGAGCGAAATTCTCCTTGCCCTAGCATCCCATCTGCCTGAGAAAGAAGCGTGGTTTACAAAGGTGAACCAAACATGTATCTCAGGCAAAGCGGATGCCGGGGCAAAGAGGATTTCGCTCCGTGTGGGTCTATTACACAGTGCTGTGGAGACTAGTTCAGGCAAGCCGCAGCAGCATCCCGCAGATCCGACTCTGACTTCCCAAAGAATGCTGTGCTCACGCAGAATCGGGGACTAGGCCAGTGCTTTCTCCACAGGAGAGGAGAGCCGACAGCATCTCGGCACACCGCCCTTGCACTAGGTTGAGGAGCAGTGACGGACTGTCCCCACTCCTTCCCCGGACACCCCCGTGCATCCTTGAACGCTTTCACACCTTGGAGGAAGACAGATCCTGACTTCCCGATCTCTCAGGGAGCTACTTCTGGGAGTTCAGAAGTGGCAAGCACATGTCTGCACCTGGGACAGGTGGCCAAGGAGCTGCTTTCTCCTTGGGTCCAGAGGCCCAGGACAGGCATGCCTTCTGCCCAGACTCCTTATTAGAGTGGAGGAAGCGCCAATACCCTAGTCCTACCGTCGTGTCTACTCCGTAGCCAGGTTTCCGTCTCTCTGCACAGAGAGCGTATGCCACTTGTCTTACCAGCGACCCGCTGTTGCTGACAGGGCCGGCTCTTTTGCTTGCGTCCGTTTCCGACAACAAGGCCAACGACTCCTTCTCTTCCCCGGGGCAGTGTGCTGCACCTTCCTCAGACATGCTCCAGGGTAGTGCAGTGACAGTCGTGTCCCTTTCCTTGAGGCTCTTCCCACAGGGGCAGCCACTCTTCTCTCTCAGGCAGAGTGGATGCCGGGCATACACGATTTCGCTCCATGCAGGTTTATTACACCGTGCAGTGGAGACCAGCTCAGGCAAGCAGCAGCCGCATTCCACAGACCCGACTCTGATTTTCCAAGAATGCTGTGCTTTCCCAGAGGTGAAGCCCGGGCAAAGAGGTTTTGGCTCTACAGGAACGACTCTGATTTCCCAGAGACTGCTATGCTTTCGCAGAAGTTTTCAGCTTGCTGCGAACCGCACTTCGCTGCTGCTTCCTCAGCAAGGCATTGGGCGTTCGCTCTGTCCCGTCAGATGCGGAGAGCTGGTGCCTCTTGGGCCTTGCTTCCCGGGCTCCATGTTCGCGTCCTGGCTTCAATGAGCCAAGCCGAAATACGCAGATACAGTCAGAACCCTGCAGTAGCTTGCGTGGCCCAGGATGGCACTCTATACACACTACCATCTCCCGGTGTAGGCAACGCTAGGGCTTTTGCTATGGCGCTCAGGTGGACTCAAGTTCTAGGTCAGTGCCTTCCCCACAGGAGAGGAGAGGCAACAGGATCTTTCACACCGCCCGTACACTGGGATGGGGAGCAGTGAGGTACTTTCCCCACTACTTCCCCGGACACCCCGTGCATCCACGAACGCTTTCACATCTTGGAGTAAGGCGGCATATGACTGCCCGTTCTTTCAGGGACTTACTTCTGCGAGTTCAGGGTAGGCGCCTGGTGGCAAGCACATGTCTGCACCAGGGAAAGGTGGCCAAGGAGCTGCTTTCCCCTTAGGCGCAGGGGCACCGGAGAGGCATTCCTTCTGCCCAGACTCCTTCCTCAGAGTGGAGTATGCAACCCTGCCCTATTCGTCCCTTCCTTTCTCCTTCTCAGCCAAGTATCCTATTCTCCACACAGAGAGCGGGTGACACTTGTCTTGCCACCGGCCCACTTTCCCTCCCAGGGCAGACTCTCCTTGCTTCGTGACAACGAAGGCCAACGGCATCTTCTCTTCTCCCAGGGCGGCAATGCTGCACCTTCCCCAGACTTGTTCTTGGGGAGCTCAGTGACAGATGTGTCCCTTTCCTTAAGGCCCTTTGCAGATGTGCAACCACTCTTCTCGCTCAGGCAGAGCGGGGATGCTAGGGAAAGGAGAATTTCGCTCCATGCGGGATTCACCTATCGTGCTGTTGAGACTAGCTCAGGCAAGCAGCAGCAGCATTCCACAAACACGATCTGATTTCCCACCAAATGCTGTGCTTTCCCAGAGGAGATGCCCGGGGAAAAGAGGATTAGGCTGTATGCGGTTTTCTACCACCGTAAGACAGGGCTCCAGCAAGAAGCAGCAGCAGCCAGCAGATCCAAATCTGATTTCTCAGTGAATGCTGTGCTTTCGCAGAGGCTTTGGGCTTGGAGCGAACAGCACTACGCCTCTGTTTCTTCAGCCAGGCTTCAGTCGCGTCAGGGAAGAAGAGCTGCGGGAGAGCTGGTGCCTCTAGGGCCTTGCTTTCCCGGCTCCATGTTCGCGTCCTGGATTCAAACTGCCAAGGTGAAATAAGCGTACACAGCCTCCACCCTGCAGCAGCGTGCATGGCCTACGATGGCACTGTGCTCATAATGCCATCTCCCAGTGTAGGCAATGTCTGCCCTTTTGCTCTGGCGTTCAGGTGGGCAGGGGACTAGGCCAGTGCTTTCTCCAGCCGATAAGAGACGCGACAGGATCAATGTACACCGCCCGCGCCCTGGGAATGGGAGTAATGGGTAACTGTTCCTCCTTCCCCGGGACACCCGCTGCCTCCGCCAATGCTACCACATCCTGAAGGAAGACGGCTTCTGACTGCCCGTTCCTCCTGGAGCTGTTACTGTGAGTTCAGGACAGGGCGCCTGGTAGCAAGCCCACTTCTGTCCTATGGACAGGTGGCCAAGTAGCTGCTGTCCCCTTGGGCCCAGAGGCTCAGGACAGTACAGCCTTCTGCCCAGACTCCTTCCTCAGAGTGGAGCACGCGCCCCTGCCATCATCGTACCCTCTTATCTCTTTAGCAGCCAGGCGTCGGTCTCCCTGCACAGGACGCGTGTGACACTTGTCTTGCCACCGGCCCGCTCTTCCTGACACTGCCGGCTCTCCTGCTTCGCGACCTTTTCCCGACAATAAGGCCAACGGCTCCTTCTCTTCTCCCGGGAAGCATGCTGCACCTTCCCCAGACATGCTCCTGGGGGAGCGGTGTGACAGATGTGTCCCTTTCCTTAGGACTCTTCCCACAGGAGCAACCAAGCATCTCTCTCAGGCAGAGGGGATGCCCGGGCAAAGAAGATTTTGCTCCATGCTGGTTTAATTGCACCGTGCTGTGGAGACTAGCTCAGACAAGCAGCAGCAACATCCCACAGATCTGACTCTGATATCCCAAAGAAAGCTGTGCTTTCCCAGAGGGGATGCCTGGGCAAAGAGGCTTTTGCTCTTTGCGGATTTTTCCCACCGTGCTGCGAATACTAGGCTAATTCAAGAAGCAAGAGCAGCCCACAGAACCGACTCTGATTTTCCAGTGACTGCTATGCTTTCGCAGAGGTTTTCAGCTTGGCGCGAACTGCACTTCTCTGATGTTCCTCAGCATGGCTTTGGGCGTTCGCTCTGTTCCATCATGGAAGAAGAGCCCTGGAGAGCTGGTGCCTCTTTGGCGTGTGGAGCACGCGTGCCTGCCCTAGTCATCCCCTTGTGTCTCCTTAGCAGCCAGGCTTCTATCTCTCCGCTCAGGGAGCGGGTGACACTTGTCTTCTTAGCAGCCAGGCTTCCTACTCTCCATACAAAGAGCGTGCTGTGGAGAATGTTGTGCTTTTCGCAGCACGGTGGGAAAAACCCGCATAGAGCGAAAGCCTCTTTGCCTGGGCATCCCCTCTGGGAAAGCACTGCATTCTTTGGGAAATAGAGTCAGGTCTGCGGGATGTTGCTGCTTGCCTGAGAAGGTCTCCACAGCACGGTGTAATAAACCCGCATGGAGCGAAATCCTCTTTGCCCCGGCATCCCCACTGCCCGAGAGAGATGCGTGGTTGCGACTTTGGAAAGAGACTTAAGGAAAGGGATACGTCTGTCACTGCGCTCCACAGGAGCATGTCTGGGAAGGTGCAGAAGGCGGCCCAGGGACAAGAGAAGGCGCCTTTGGTGTTATTGTCCGGAAACGGTTGCGAAGCAGGACAGCCGGGCCTGTGAGGAACAGCGTGTCAGTGGCAAGACAAGTTTCACCAGCTACCTGTGCAGAGAAATGTGAGCCTGTCTGCTAAGGAGACACGAGAGGACAACTAGGACAGGGGCGCGTGCTCCACTCTGAGGAAGGAGTCTGAGCAGAAGGCAGGCCTGTCCTGTGCCTCTGGGCCCAAGGGGACATTAGCTCAGGGCCACCTGTCAAGAGGGCAGAAGTGGGATTGCCACCATGCGCCCGGCCCTGAACTCACAGAAAGAGCTCCAGGAGGAACGGGCAGTTAGATGCCGTCCTCCAGGATGTGGAAGGGTTCGCGGAGGCACGGGGAGTCCGGGGAAGGAGTGGGGACAGCCCCCGACAGCTCCCCATCCCAGTGCACGGGCGGTGTGCAGGGATCCTGTTGCCGCTCCTCTCCTGTGTAAAAGGCACTGGCCTAGTCTCCGAAACAGCCTGAGCAACAGAGCAAAAGGCCAAGCCTTGCCTACGCCAGAAGATGGTAGTGTGCATAGAGTGCCATCCTAGGCCACGCACGCTGTTGCGGGTTGTGGCTGTGTCTGCTTAGTTCGTCCTGGAAGGGTGAACCCAGGGCGCGAACATGGAGCCCTGGAAAGCAAGGCCCAAGAGGCACCAGCTCTTCCATAGCTCTTCTTCCCTGACGCGACAGAGCGAACGCCCAAAGCCTTCCTGATGAAGCAGCAGCGAAGCGGTTCGCGCCAAGATGAAAACTATTGTGAAAGCATAGCAGTCGCTGGGAAATCAGAGTCGGTTCTGTGGGCTGCTCTTGCTGCCTGCCTTAGTCTAGTATTCACAGCATGGTGGGAGAAACCCTCACAGAACGACAGCCTCTTTGCCCGGGCATGCCCTCTGGCAAAGCCCAGCATTCTTTGGGAAATCAGAGTCGGGTCTGTGAGATGCTGCTGCTGTTTGCCTGAGGTAGTCTCCACAGCACGGTGTAATAAACCCGTGTGGAGCGAAATCCTCGTTGCCGGGCATCCCCTCTGCCTGAGAGAGATGCTTGGTTGCGCTTGTGGGAAGAGCTTTAAGGAAAGGGACACGTCTGTCACTGCGCTCCCCAGGAGCATGTCTGGGGAAGGTGCAGCACGCTTCCCCGCAAGACGAGAAGGAGCCGTTGGCCTTGTTTTCCGAAACGGTCTTGAGCAGAAGAGTCGGTCCTGTCAGGAACAGCGGGCCGGTGGCAAGTCAAGTGTCACCCGCTCCCTTTGCGGAGAGACGGAAACCTGGCTGCTAAGGAGACACGTGGGGACGTCTAGAGCAAGGGCGCTTGCTCCACTGTGAGAAAGGAGTCTGGGCAGAAGGCATGCCTGTCCTGGGCCCCTGGGCCCAAGGAGCAGCAGCTCCTTGGCCACCTGTCACTTGTATAGGCATGTGCTTGCCACCAGGCACCTACGCTGAACTCGCGGATGTACCTCCCTGAAAGAACGGACCATCAGTAGCCATCCTCCATGATGTGGAAGCGTTCGCGGAGCCACGGGTTGTCCCGGGAAGGAGTGAGGACAGTCCACCACTGCTCCCCATCCCAGTGCACAGCGGTGTGTAGGGATCCTGTCGCATCTCCTCTCCTGTGAGGAAGGCACTGGCCTAGTCCCCTATTCCGCGTGAGCGCAAGAGCAATTTGCCAAGCCTCGCCTACGCCAGGAGATGGTAGTGGGCATAGAGTGCCATCCTAGGCCACGCACGCTGCTGCATGGTTGTGACTGTGTCTGATTTGTTTGGCTTGGCAGTTTGAGTCCAGGACGCGAAAATGGAGCCCGGGAAAGCAAAGCCAAGGAGGAATTAGCTCTCCCGCAGCACTTCTTCCCTGACGCGAAAGATCGAACGCCTAAAGCCTTGCTGAGGAAGCAGCGCCAAAGTGCTGTTGACTCCAAGCCCAAAGCCTCTGCGAAAGCACAGCATTTGCTGAGAAATCAGAGTGGGTTCTGCTGACTTCTGCTGCTGCTTGCCTGAGCCCAGTCTCACGGTGGGAGATACCCGTATAGAGCGAAAGCCTCTTTGCCCGGGCATCTCCTCTGGGAAAGCACAGCCTTCATTGGGAAATTAGAATCGTATTGGTGGGATCCTGCTGCTTGCCTGAGCTAGTCTCCGCAGCACGGTAGATGAAACCCGCATGGAGCGAAATTCTCCTTGCCTTAGCATCCCATCTGCCTGAGAAAGAAGCTTGGTTGCACATCTGGAAAGGGCCTTAAGGAAAGGGACACGTCTGTCACGGCGCTCCCCAAGAGCATGTCTGAAGAAGGTGCAACACGCTTCCCGGGAGAAGGAGCCTTTGGCATTGTTGTCGGGAAACAGTGGCAAAGCAGGAGATCCTGCCATGGCAGGAACAGCAGGCGGGTGGCAAGACAATTGTCACCAGCTCCCTGTGCAGAGAGAATGTAGCCTCGATCATAAGGAGATATGAGGGGACGACTAGGGCAGGCGCGCGTGCTCTACTCTGAGGAAGGAGTCTGGGCAGAAGGCAGGCCTGTCCTGTGCCTCTGGTCCCAAGGGGACAGCATCTCCTTAGCCACCTGTCCCTAGGGCAGACTTGAGCTTGCCACCAGACGCCTCACCCCGAACTCGCCGAAACAACTCTGGAGAAATGGACAGTCAGATGCCCTCTTCCTCCATGATGTGGCAGCGTTTTTTCGTGGCAATGGGTATGCCGGGGAAGGAGTGGGAACAGTCCCCCACAGCTCCCCATCCCTGTGCACGTGCGGTGTGCAGGAATCCTGTCCTCTGTCCTCTCCTGTAAGGAAGGCACTGGCCTAGTTTCCAAAACAGCTTGTGCAACAGAGCAAAAGGCCAAACCTTCCCTACACCAGAGGATGGTAGTGTGCATAGAGTGCCATCCTAGGCCACGCTCGCTGCTGCGGGTTTTGTCTGTGTCTGCTTGGTTCGTCCTGGAAGCGTGAACCCAGGGCGCGAACATGGAGCCCTGGAAAGCAAGGCCCAAGAGGCACCAGCTCTTCCGTAGCTCTTCTTCCCTGACGCGACAGAGCGAACATCCAAAGCCTTCCTGAGGAAGCAGCAGTGAAGCTGTTCGCGCCAAGATCAAAACTATTGTGAAAGCATAGCAGTCGCTGGGAAATCAGAGTCGGTTCTGTGGGATGCTCTTGCTGCCTGCCTTAGTCTAGTATTCACAGCACGGTGGTGGAAACGCTCATAGAACGAAAGCCTCTTTGCCCGGGTATGCCCTCTAGCAAAGCCCAGCATTCTTTGGGAAATCAGAGTTGGGTCTGTGGGATGCTGCTTCTGTTTGCCTGAGCTAGTCTCCACGGCAAGGTGTAATAAACCAGCATGGAGCGAAATCCTCGTTGCCGGACATCCCCTCTGCCTGAGAGAGATGTTTGGTTGCGCTTGTGGGAAGAGCTTAAAGAAAAGGGACACGTCTGTCACTGCGCTCCCCAGGAGCATGTCTGGGGAAGGTGCAGCATGCTTCCCGGGAGAAGAGAAGGAGCCGTTGGCTTTGTTTTCAGAAACGGTTTCGAAGCAGGAGAGCCGGTCCTGTCAGGATTGCGGGCCGGTGGCAAGACAAATGTCACAAGCTCCCTGTACAGAGAGATGGAAACTGGCTGCTAAGGAGACACGTGGGGATAACTAGCGCAAGGGCGCTTGCTCCACTGTGAGGAAGGAGTCTGGGCAGATGGCATGCCTGTCCTGGGCCCCTGGGCCCAAGGGGCAGGAGCTCCTTGGCCACCTGTCACTTGTGAAGACATGTGCTTGCCACCAGACGCCTACGCTTAATTCGCAGATGTAGCTCCCTGAAAGAACGGACCATCAGTAGCCGTCGTCCCTGATGTCGAAGCGTTCGCGGAAGGCACGGGTTGTCCCGGGAAGGAGTGAGGACAGTCCTCCACAACTCCCCATCCTAGTGCACGGGGGGTGTACAGGGATTTTGTCCCCTCTCCTCTTTTGTAAGGAAGGAACTGGCTTAGTCTCCTATTCCACCTGAGCTCCAGATCAAAATGCCACGACTCGCTTACGCCAGGAGATGGTAGTGGGCATAGAGATCCATCCGAGGCCACGCACGCTGCTGCAGGGTTGTGACTGTGTCTGATTTGTTTGGCTTGGCAGTTTGAATCCAGGACGCGAAAATGGAGCCCGGGAAAGCAAAGCCAAGGAGGAAACCCGCATGGAGCGAAATTCTCCTTGCCCTAGCATCCCATCTGCCTGAGAAAGAAGCGTGGTTTACAAAGGTGAACCAAACATGTATCTCAGGCAAAGCGGATGCCGGGGCAAAGAGGATTTCGCTCCGTGTGGGTCTATTACACAGTGCTGTGGAGACTAGTTCAGGCAAGCCGCAGCAGCATCCCGCAGATCCGACTCTGACTTCCCAAAGAATGCTGTGCTCACGCAGAATCGGGGACTAGGCCAGTGCTTTCTCCACAGGAGAGGAGAGCCGACAGCATCTCGGCACACCGCCCTTGCACTAGGTTGAGGAGCAGTGACAGACTGTCCCCACTCCTTCCCCGGACACCCCCGTGCATCCTTGAACGCTTTCACACCTTGGAGGAAGACAGATCCTGACTTCCCGATCTCTCAGGGAGCTACTTCTGGGAGTTCAGAAGTGGCAAGCACATGTCTGCACCTGGGACAGGTGGCCAAGGAGCTGCTTTCTCCTTGGGTCCAGAGGCCCAGGACAGGCATGCCTTCTGCCCAGACTCCTTATTAGAGTGGAGGAAGCGCCAATACCCTAGTCCTACCGTCGTGTCTACTCCTTAGCCAGGTTTCCGTCTCTCTGCACAGAGAGCGTATGCCACTTGTCTTACCAGCGACCCGCTGTTGCTGACAGGGCCGGCTCTTTTGCTTGCGTCCGTTTCCGACAACAAGGCCAACGACTCCTTCTCTTCCCCGGGGCAGTGTGCTGCACCTTCCTCAGACATGCTCCAGGGTAGTGCAGTGACAGTCGTGTCCCTTTCCTTGAGGCTCTTCCCACAGGGGCAGCCACTCTTCTCTCTCAGGCAGAGTGGATGCCGGGCATACACGATTTCGCTCCATGCAGGTTTATTACACCGTGCAGTGGAGACCAGCTCAGGCAAGCAGCAGCCGCATTCCACAGACCCGACTCTGATTTTCCAAGAATGCTGTGCTTTCCCAGAGGTGAAGCCCGGGCAAAGAGGTTTTGGCTCTACAGGAACGACTCTGATTTCCCAGAGACTGCTATGCTTTCGCAGAAGTTTTCAGCTTGCTGCGAACCGCACTTCGCTGCTGCTTCCTCAGCAAGGCATTGGGCGTTCGCTCTGTCCCGTCAGATGCGGAGAGCTGGTGCCTCTTGGGCCTTGCTTCCCGGGCTCCATGTTCGCGTCCTGGCTTCAATGAGCCAAGCCGAAATACGCAGATACAGTCAGAACCCTGCAGTAGCTTGCGTGGCCCAGGATGGCACTCTATACACACTACCATCTCCCGGTGTAGGCAACGCTAGGGCTTTTGCTATGGCGCTCAGGTGGACTCAAGTTCTAGGTCAGTGCCTTCCCCACAGGAGAGGAGAGGCAACAGGATCTTTCACACCGCCCGTACACTGGGATGGGGAGCAGTGAGGTACTTTCCCCACTACTTCCCCGGACACCCCGTGCATCCACGAACGCTTTCACATCTTGGAGTAAGGCGGCATATGACTGCCCGTTCTTTCAGGGACTTACTTCTGCGAGTTCAGGGTAGGCGCCTGGTGGCAAGCACATGTCTGCACCAGGGAAAGGTGGCCAAGGAGCTGCTTTCCCCTTAGGCGCAGGGGCACCGGAGAGGCATTCCTTCTGCCCAGACTCCTTCCTCAGAGTGGAGTATGCAACCCTGCCCTATTCGTCCCTTCCTTTCTCCTTCTCAGCCAAGTATCCTATTCTCCACACAGAGAGCGGGTGACACTTGTCTTGCCACCGGCCCACTTTCCCTCCCAGGGCAGACTCTCCTTGCTTCGTGACAACGAAGGCCAACGGCATCTTCTCTTCTCCCAGGGCGGCAATGCTGCACCTTCCCCAGACTTGTTCTTGGGGAGCTCAGTGACAGATGTGTCCCTTTCCTTAAGGCCCTTTGCAGATGTGCAACCACTCTTCTCGCTCAGGCAGAGCGGGGATGCTAGGGAAAGGAGAATTTCGCTCCATGCGGGATTCACCTATCGTGCTGTTGAGACTAGCTCAGGCAAGCAGCAGCAGCATTCCACAAACACGATCTGATTTCCCACCAAATGCTGTGCTTTCCCAGAGGAGATGCCTGGGGAAAAGAGGATTAGGCTGTATGCGGTTTTCTACCACCATAAGACAGGGCTCCAGCAAGAAGCAGCAGCAGCCAGCAGATCCAAATCTGATTTCTCAGTGAATGCTGTGCTTTCGCAGAGGCTTTGGGCTTGGAGCGAACAGCACTACGCCTCTGTTTCTTCAGCCAGGCTTCAGTCGCGTCAGGGAAGAAGAGCTGCGGGAGAGCTGGTGCCTCTAGGGCCTTGCTTTCCCGGCTCCATGTTCGCGTCCTGGATTCAAACTGCCAAGGTGAAATAAGCGTACACAGCCTCCACCCTGCAGCAGCGTGCATGGCCTACGATGGCACTGTGCTCATAATGCCATCTCCCAGTGTAGGCAATGTCTGCCCTTTTGCTCTGGCGTTCAGGTGGGCAGGGGACTAGGCCAGTGCTTTCTCCAGCCGAGAAGAGACGCGACAGGATCAATGTACACCGCCCGCGCCCTGGGAATGGGAGTAATGGGTAACTGTTCCTCCTTCCCCGGGACCCCCGCTGCCTCCGCCAATGCTACCACATCCTGAAGGAAGACGGCTTCTGACTGCCCGTTCCTCCTGGAGCTGTTACTGTGAGTTCAGGACAGGGCGCCTGGTAGCAAGCCCACTTCTGTCCTATGGACAGGTGGCCAAGTAGCTGCTGTCCCCTTGGGCCCAGAGGCTCAGGACAGTACAGCCTTCTGCCCAGACTCCTTCCTCAGAGTGGAGCACGCGCCCCTGCCATCATCGTACCCTCTTATCTCTTTAGCAGCCAGGCGTCGGTCTCCCTGCACAGGACGCGGGTGACACTTGTCTTGCCACCGGCCCGCTCTTCCTGACACTGCCGGCTCTCCTGCTTCGCGACCTTTTCCCGACAATAAGGCCAACGGCTCCTTCTCTTCTCCCGGGAAGCATGCTGCACCTTCCCCAGACATGCTCCTGGGGGAGCGGTGTGACGGATGTGTCCCTTTCCTTAGGACTCTTCCCACAGGAGCAACCAAGCATCTCTCTCAGGCAGAGGGGATGCCCGGGCAAAGAAGATTTTGCTCCATGCCTGTTTATTGCACCGTGCTGTGGAGACTAGCTCAGACGAGCAGCAGCAACATCCCACAGATCTGACTCTGATATCCCAAAGAAAGCTGTGCTTTCCCAGAGGGGATGCCTGGGAAAAGAGGCTTTTGCTCTTTGCGGATTTTTCCCACCGTGCTGCGAATACTAGGCTAAGGCAAGAAGCAAGAGCAGCCCACAGAACCGACTCTGATTTTCCAGTGACTGCTATGCTTTCGCAGAGGTTTATAGCTTGGCGCGAACTGCACTTCTCTGATGTTCCTCAGCATGGCTTTGGGCGTTCGCTCTGTTCCATCATGGAAGAAGAGCCCTGGAGAGCTGGTGCCTCTTTGGCGTGTGGAGCACGCGTGCCTGCCCTAGTCATCCCCTTGTGTCTCCTTAGCAGCCAGGCTTCTATCTCTCCGCTCAGGGAGCGGGTGACACTTGTCTTCTTAGCAGCCAGGCTTCCTACTCTCCATACAAAGAGCGTGCTGTGGAGAATGTTGTGCTTTTCGCAGCACGGTGGGAAAAACCCGCATAGAGCGAAAGCCTCTTTGCCTGGGCATCCCCTCTGGGAAGCACTGCATTCTTTGGGAAATAGAGTCAGGTCTGTGGGATGTTGCTGCTTGCCTGAGAAGGTCTCCACAGCACGGTGTAATAAACCCGCATGGAGCGAAATCCTCTTTGCCCCGGCATCCCCACTGCCCGAGAGAGATGCGTGGTTGCGACTTTGGAAAGAGACTTAAGGAAAGGGATACGTCTGTCACTGCGCTCCACAGGAGCATGTCTGGGAAGGTGCAGAAGGCGGCCCAGGGACAAGAGAAGGCGCCTTTGGTGTTATTGTCCGGAAACGGTTGCGAAGCAGGACAGCCGGGCCTGTGAGGAACAGCGTGTCAGTGGCAAGACAAGTTTCACCAGCTACCTGTGCAGAGAAATGTGAGCCTGTCTGCTAAGGAGACACGAGAGGACAACTAGGACAGGGGCGCGTGCTCCACTCTGAGGAAGGAGTCTGAGCAGAAGGCAGGCCTGTCCTGTGCCTCTGGGCCCAAGGGGACATTAGCTCAGGGCCACCTGTCAAGAGGGCAGAAGTGGGATTGCCACCAGGCGCCCGGCCCTGAACTCACAGAAAGAGCTCCAGGAGGAACGGGCAGTTAGATGCCGTCCTCCAGGATGTGGAAGGGTTCGCGGAGGCACGGGGAGTCCGGGGAAGGAGTGGGGACAGCCCCCGACAGCTCCCCATCCCAGTGCACGGGCGGTGTGCAGGGATCCTGTTGCCGCTCCTCTCCTGTGTAAAAGGCACTGGCCTAGTCTCCGAAACAGCCTGAGCAACAGAGCAAAAGGCCAAGCCTTGCCTACGCCAGAAGATGGTAGTGTGCATAGAGTGCCATCCTAGGCCACGCACGCTGTTGCGGGTTGTGGCTGTGTCTGCTTAGTTCGTCCTGGAAGGGTGAACCCAGGGCGCGAACATGGAGCCCTGGAAAGCAAGGCCCAAGAGGCACCAGCTCTTCCATAGCTCTTCTTCCCTGAGGCGACAGAGCGAACGCCCAAAGCCTTCCTGATGAAGCAGCAGCGAAGCGGTTCGCGCCAAGATGAAAACTATTGTGAAAGCATAGCAGTCGCTGGGAAATCAGAGTCGGTTCTGTGGGCTGCTCTTGCTGCCTGCCTTAGTCTAGTATTCACAGCATGGTGGGAGAAACCCTCACAGAACGACAGCCTCTTTGCCCGGGCATGCCCTCTGGCAAAGCCCAGCATTCTTTGGGAAATCAGAGTCGGGTCTGTGAGATGCTGCTGCTGTTTGCCTGAGGTAGTCTCCACAGCACGGTGTAATAAACCCGTGTGGAGCGAAATCCTCGTTGCCGGGCATCCCCTCTGCCTGAGAGAGATGCTTGGTTGCGCTTGTGGGAAGAGCTTTAAGGAAAGGGACACGTCTGTCACTGCGCTCCCCAGGAGCATGTCTGGGGAAGGTGCAGCACGCTTCCCCGCAAGACGAGAAGGAGCCGTTGGCCTTGTTTTCCGAAACGGTCTTGAGCAGAAGAGTCGGTCCTGTCAGGAACAGCGGGCCGGTGGCAAGTCAAGTGTCACCCGCTCCCTTTGCGGAGAGACGGAAACCTGGCTGCTAAGGAGACACGTGGGGACGTCTAGAGCAAGGGCGCTTGCTCCACTGTGAGAAAGGAGTCTGGGCAGAAGGCATGCCTGTCCTGGGCCCCTGGGCCCAAGGAGCAGCAGCTCCTTGGCCACCTGTCACTTGTATAGGCATGTGCTTGCCACCAGGCACCTACGCTGAACTCGCGGATGTACCTCCCTGAAAGAACGGACCATCAGTAGCCGTCCTCCATGATGTGGAAGCGTTCGCGGAGCCACGGGTTGTCCCGGGAAGGAGTGAGGACAGTCCACCACTGCTCCCCATCCCAGTGCACAGCGGTGTGTAGGGATCCTGTCGCATCTCCTCTCCTGTGAGGAAGGCACTGGCCTAGTCCCCTATTCCGCATGAGCGCAAGAGCAATTTGCCAAGCCTCGCCTACGCCAGGAGATGGTAGTGGGCATAGAGTGCCATCCTAGGCCACGCACGCTGCTGCATGGTTGTGACTGTGTCTGATTTGTTTGGCTTGGCAGTTTGAGTCCAGGACGCGAAAATGGAGCCCGGGAAAGCAAAGCCAAGGAGGAATTAGCTCTCCCGCAGCACTTCTTCCCTGACGCGAAAGATCGAACGCCTAAAGCCTTGCTGAGGAAGCAGCGCCAAAGTGCTGTTGACTCCAAGCCCAAAGCCTCTGCGAATGCACAGCATTTGCTGAGAAATCAGAGTGGGTTCTGCTGACTTCTGCTGCTGCTTGCCTGAGCCCAGTCTCACGGTGGGAGATACCCGTATAGAGCGAAAGCCTCTTTGCCCGGGCATCTCCTCTGGGAAAGCACAGCCTTCATTGGGAAATTAGAATCGTATTGGTGGGATCCTGCTGCTTGCCTGAGCTAGTCTCCGCAGCACGGTAGATGAAACCCGCATGGAGCGAAATTCTCCTTGCCTTAGCATCCCATCTGCCTGAGAAAGAAGCTTGGTTGCACATCTGGAAAGGGCCTTAAGGAAAGGGACACGTCTGTCACGGCGCTCCCCAAGAGCATGTCTGAAGAAGGTGCAACACGCTTCCCGGGAGAAGGAGCCTTTGGCATTGTTGTCGGGAAACAGTGGCAAAGCAGGAGATCCTGCCATGGCAGGAACAGCAGGCGGGTGGCAAGACAATTGTCACCAGCTCCCTGTGCAGAGAGAATGTAGCCTCGATCATAAGGAGATATGAGGGGACGACTAGGGCAGGCGCGCGTGCTCTACTCTGAGGAAGGAGTCTGGGCAGAAGGCAGGCCTGTCCTGTGCCTCTGGTCCCAAGGGGACAGCATCTCCTTAGCCACCTGTCCCTAGGGCAGACTTGAGCTTGCCACCAGACGCCTCACCCCGAACTCGCCGAAACAACTCTGGAGAAATGGACAGTCAGATGCCCTCTTCCTCCATGATGTGGCAGCGTTTTTTCGTGGCAATGGGTATGCCGGGGAAGGAGTGGGAACAGTCCCCCACAGCTCCCCATCCCTGTGCACGTGCGGTGTGCAGGAATCCTGTCCTCTGTCCTCTCCTGTAAGGAAGGCACTGGCCTAGTTTCCAAAACAGCTTGTGCAACAGAGCAAAAGGCCAAACCTTCCGTACACCAGAGGATGGTAGTGTGCATAGAGTGACATCCTAGGCCACGCTCGCTGCTGCGGGTTTTGTCTGTGTCTGCTTAGTTCGTCCTGGAAGCGTGAACCCAGGGCGCGAACATGGAGCCCTGGAAAGCAAGGCCCAAGAGGCACCAGCTCTTCCGTAGCTCTTCTTCCCTGACGCGACAGAGCGAACATCCAAAGCCTTCCTGAGGAAGCAGCAGTGAAGCGGTTCGCGCCAAGATCAAAACTATTGTGAAAGCATAGCAGTCGCTGGGAAATCAGAGTCGGTTCTGTGGGATGCTCTTGCTGCCTGCCTTAGTCTAGTATTCACAGCACGGTGGTGGAAACGCTCATAGAACGAAAGCCTCTTTGCCCGGGTATGCCCTCTAGCAAAGCCCAGCATTCTTTGGGAAATCAGAGTTGGGTCTGTGGGATGCTGCTTCTGTTTGCCTGAGCTAGTCTCCACGGCAAGGTGTAATAAACCAGCATGGAGCGAAATCCTCGTTGCCGGACATCCCCTCTGCCTGAGAGAGATGTTTGGTTGCGCTTGTGGGAAGAGCTTAAAGAAAAGGGACACGTCTGTCACTGCGCTCCCCAGGAGCATGTCTGGGGAAGGTGCAGCATGCTTCCCGGGAGAAGAGAAGGAGCCGTTGGCTTTGTTTTCAGAAACGGTTTCGAAGCAGGAGAGCCGGTCCTGTCAGGATTGCGGGCCGGTGGCAAGACAAATGTCACAAGCTCCCTGTACAGAGAGATGGAAACGGGCTGCTAAGGAGACACGAGGGGATAACTAGCGCAAGGGCGCTTGCTCCACTGTGAGGAAGGAGTCTGGGCAGATGGCATGCCTGTCCTGGGCCCCTGGGCCCAAGGGGCAGGAGCTCCTTGGCCACCTGTCACTTGTGAAGACATGTGCTTGCCACCAGACGCCTACGCTTAATTCGCAGATGTAGCTCCCTGAAAGAACGGACCATCAGTAGCCGTCGTCCCTGATGTCGAAGCGTTCGCGGAAGGCACGGGTTGTCCCGGGAAGGAGTGAGGACAGTCCTCCACAACTCCCCATCCTAGTGCACGGGGGGTGTACAGGGATTTTGTCCCCTCTCCTCTTTTGTAAGGAAGGAACTGGCTTAGTCTCCTATTCCACCTGAGCTCCAGATCAAAATGCCACGACTCGCTTACGCCAGGAGATGGTAGTGGGCATAGAGATCCATCCGAGGCCACGCACGCTGCTGCAGGGTTGTGACTGTGTCTGATTTGTTTGGCTTGGCAGTTTGAATCCAGGACGCGAAAATGGAGCCCGGGAAAGCAAAGCCAAGGAGGAAACCCGCATGGAGCGAAATTCTCCTTGCCCTAGCATCCCATCTGCCTGAGAAAGAAGCGTGGTTTACAAAGGTGAACCAAACATGTATCTCAGGCAAAGCGGATGACGGGGCAAAGAGGATTTCGCTCCGTGTGGGTCTATTACACAGTGCTGTGGAGACTAGTTCAGGCAAGCCGCAGCAGCATCCCGCAGATCCGACTCTGACTTCCCAAAGAATGCTGTGCTCACGCAGAATCGGGGACTAGGCCAGTGCTTTCTCCACAGGAGAGGAGAGCCGACAGCATCTCGGCACACCGCCCTTGCACTAGGTTGAGGAGCAGTGACGGACTGTCCCCACTCCTTCCCCGGACACCCCCGTGCATCCTTGAACGCTTTCACACCTTGGAGGAAGACAGATCCTGACTTCCCGATCTCTCAGGGAGCTACTTCTGGGAGTTCAGAAGTGGCAAGCACATGTCTGCACCTGGGACAGGTGGCCAAGGAGCTGCTTTCTCCTTGGGTCCAGAGGCCCAGGACAGGCATGCCTTCTGCCCAGACTCCTTATTAGAGTGGAGGAAGCGCCAATACCCTAGTCCTACCGTCGTGTCTACTCCGTAGCCAGGTTTCCGTCTCTCTGCACAGAGAGCGTATGCCACTTGTCTTACCAGCGACCCGCTGTTGCTGACAGGGCCGGCTCTTTTGCTTGCGTCCGTTTCCGACAACAAGGCCAACGACTCCTTCTCTTCCCCGGGGCAGTGTGCTGCACCTTCCTCAGACATGCTCCAGGGTAGTGCAGTGACAGTCGTGTCCCTTTCCTTGAGGCTCTTCCCACAGGGGCAGCCACTCTTCTCTCTCAGGCAGAGTGGATGCCGGGCATACACGATTTCGCTCCATGCAGGTTTATTACACCGTGCAGTGGAGACCAGCTCAGGCAAGCAGCAGCCGCATTCCACAGACCCGACTCTGATTTTCCAAGAATGCTGTGCTTTCCCAGAGGTGAAGCCCGGGCAAAGAGGTTTTGGCTCTACAGGAACGACTCTGATTTCCCAGAGACTGCTATGCTTTCGCAGAAGTTTTCAGCTTGCTGCGAACCGCACTTCGCTGCTGCTTCCTCAGCAAGGCATTGGGCGTTCGCTCTGTCCCGTCAGATGCGGAGAGCTGGTGCCTCTTGGGCCTTGCTTCCCGGGCTCCATGTTCGCGTCCTGGCTTCAATGAGCCAAGCCGAAATACGCAGATACAGTCAGAACCCTGCAGTAGCTTGCGTGGCCCAGGATGGCACTCTATACACACTACCATCTCCCGGTGTAGGCAACGCTAGGGCTTTTGCTATGGCGCTCAGGTGGACTCAAGTTCTAGGTCAGTGCCTTCCCCACAGGAGAGGAGAGGCAACAGGATCTTTCACACCGCCCGTACACTGGGATGGGGAGCAGTGAGGTACTTTCCCCACTACTTCCCCGGACACCCCGTGCATCCACGAACGCTTTCACATCTTGGAGTAAGGCGGCATATGACTGCCCGTTCTTTCAGGGACTTACTTCTGCGAGTTCAGGGTAGGCGCCTGGTGGCAAGCACATGTCTGCACCAGGGAAAGGTGGCCAAGGAGCTGCTTTCCCCTTAGGCGCAGGGGCACCGGAGAGGCATTCCTTCTGCCCAGACTCCTTCCTCAGAGTGGAGTATGCAACCCTGCCCTATTCGTCCCTTCCTTTCTCCTTCTCAGCCAAGTATCCTATTCTCCACACAGAGAGCGGGTGACACTTGTCTTGCCACCGGCCCACTTTCCCTCCCAGGGCAGACTCTCCTTGCTTCGTGACAACGAAGGCCAACGGCATCTTCTCTTCTCCCAGGGCGGCAATGCTGCACCTTCCCCAGACTTGTTCTTGGGGAGCTCAGTGACAGATGTGTCCCTTTCCTTAAGGCCCTTTGCAGATGTGCAACCACTCTTCTCGCTCAGGCAGAGCGGGGATGCTAGGGATAGGAGAATTTCGCTCCATGCGGGATTCACCTATCGTGCTGTTGAGACTAGCTCAGGCAAGCAGCAGCAGCATTCCACAAACACGATCTGATTTCCCACCAAATGCTGTGCTTTCCCAGAGGAGATGCCCGGGGAAAAGAGGATTAGGCTGTATGCGGTTTTCTACCACCGTAAGACAGGGCTCCAGCAAGAAGCAGCAGCAGCCAGCAGATCCAAATCTGATTTCTCAGTGAATGCTGTGCTTTCGCAGAGGCTTTGGGCTTGGAGCGAACAGCACTACGCCTCTGTTTCTTCAGCCAGGCTTCAGTCGCGTCAGGGAAGAAGAGCTGCGGGAGAGCTGGTGCCTCTAGGGCCTTGCTTTCCCGGCTCCATGTTCGCGTCCTGGATTCAAACTGCCAAGGTGAAATAAGCGTACACAGCCTCCACCCTGCAGCAGCGTGCATGGCCTACGATGGCACTGTGCTCATAATGCCATCTCCCAGTGTAGGCAATGTCTGCCCTTTTGCTCTGGCGTTCAGGTGGGCAGGGGACTAGGCCAGTGCTTTCTCCAGCCGAGAAGAGACGCGACAGGATCAATGTACACCGCCCGCGCCCTGGGAATGGGAGTAATGGGTAACTGTTCCTCCTTCCCCGGGACACCCGCTGCCTCCGCCAATGCTACCACATCCTGAAGGAAGACGGCTTCTGACTGCCCGTTCCTCCTGGAGCTGTTACTGTGAGTTCAGGACAGGGCGCCTGGTAGCAAGCCCACTTCTGTCCTATGGACAGGTGGCCAAGTAGCTGCTGTCCCCTTGGGCCCAGAGGCTCAGGACAGTACAGCCTTCTGCCCAGACTCCTTCCTCAGAGTGGAGCACGCGCCCCTGCCATCATCGTACCCTCTTATCTCTTTAGCAGCCAGGCGTCGGTCTCCCTGCACAGGACGCGGGTGACACTTGTCTTGCCACCGGCCCGCTCTTCCTGACACTGCCGGCTCTCCTGCTTCGCGACCTTTTCCCGACAATAAGGCCAACGGCTCCTTCTCTTCTCCCGGGAAGCATGCTGCACCTTCCCCAGACATGCTCCTGGGGGAGCGGTGTGACGGATGTGTCCCTTTCCTTAGGACTCTTCCCACAGGAGCAACCAAGCATCTCTCTCAGGCAGAGGGGATGCCCGGGCAAAGAAGATTTTGCTCCATGCCGGTTTATTGCACCGTGCTGTGGAGACTAGCTCAGACAAGCAGCAGCAACATCCCACAGATCTGACTCTGATATCCCAAAGAAAGCTGTGCTTTCCCAGAGGGGATGCCTGGGCAAAGAGGCTTTTGCTCTTTGCGGATTTTTCCCACCGTGCTGCGAATACTAGGCTAAGGCAAGAAGCAAGAGCAGCCCACAGAACCGACTCTGATTTTCCAGTGACTGCTATGCTTTCGCAGAGGTTTTCAGCTTGGCGCGAACTGCACTTCTCTGATGTTCCTCAGCATGGCTTTGGGCGTTCGCTCTGTTCCATCATGGAAGAAGAGCCCTGGAGAGCTGGTGCCTCTTTGGCGTGTGGAGCACGCGTGCCTGCCCTAGTCATCCCCTTGTGTCTCCTTAGCAGCCAGGCTTCTATCTCTCCGCTCAGGGAGCGGGTGACACTTGTCTTCTTAGCAGCCAGGCTTCCTACTCTCCATACAAAGAGCGTGCTGTGGAGAACGTTGTGCTTTTCGCAGCACGGTGGGAAAAACCCGCATAGAGCGAAAGCCTCTTTGCCTGGGCATCCCCTCTGGGAAAGCACTGCATTCTTTGGGAAATAGAGTCAGGTCTGTGGGATGTTGCTGCTTGCCTGAGAAGGTCTCCACAGCACGGTGTAATAAACCCGCATGGAGCGAAATCCTCTTTGCCCCGGCATCCCCACTGCCCGAGAGAGATGCGTGGTTGCGACTTTGGAAAGAGACTTAAGGAAAGGGATACGTCTGTCACTGCGCTCCACAGGAGCATGTCTGGGAAGGTGCAGAAGGCGGCCCAGGGACAAGAGAAGGCGCCTTTGGTGTTATTGTCCGGAAACGGTTGCGAAGCAGGACAGCCGGGCCTGTGAGGAACAGCGTGTCAGTGGCAAGACAAGTTTCACCAGCTACCTGTGCAGAGAAATGTGAGCCTGTCTGCTAAGGAGACACGAGAGGACAACTAGGACAGGGGCGCGTGCTCCACTCTGAGGAAGGAGTCTGAGCAGAAGGCAGGCCTGTCCTGTGCCTCTGGGCCCAAGGGGACATTAGCTCAGGGCCACCTGTCAAGAGGGCAGAAGTGGGATTGCCACCAGGCGCCCGGCCCTGAACTCACAGAAAGAGCTCCAGGAGGAACGGGCAGTTAGATGCCGTCCTCCAGGATGTGGAAGGGTTCGCGGAGGCACGGGGAGTCCGGGGAAGGAGTGGGGACAGCCCCCGACAGCTCCCCATCCCAGTGCACGGGCGGTGTGCAGGGATCCTGTTGCCGCTCCTCTCCTGTGTAAAAGGCACTGGCCTAGTCTCCGAAACAGCCTGAGCAACAGAGCAAAAGGCCAAGCCTTGCCTACGCCAGAAGATGGTAGTGTGCATAGAGTGCCATCCTAGGCCACGCACGCTGTTGCGGGTTGTGGCTGTGTCTGCTTAGTTCGTCCTGGAAGGGTGAACCCAGGGCGCGAACATGGAGCCTTGGAAAGCAAGGCCCAAGAGGCACCAGCTCTTCCATAGCTCTTCTTCCCTGACGCGACTGAGCGAACGCCCAAAGCCTTCCTGATGAAGCAGCAGCGAAGCGGTTCGCGCCGAGATCAAAACTATTGTGAAAGCATAGCAGGCGCTGGGAAATCAGAGTCGGTTCTGTGGGCTGCTCTTGCTGCCTGCCTTAGTCTAGTATTCACAGCATGGTGGGAGAAACCCTCACAGAGCGACAGCCTCTTTGCCCGGGCATGCCCTCTGGCAAAGCCCAGCATTCTTTGGGAAATCAGAGTCGGGTCTGTGAGATGCTGCTGCTGTTTGCCTGAGGTAGTCTCCACAGCACGGTGTAATAAACCCGTGTGGAGCGAAATCCTCGTTGCCGGGCATCCCCTCTGCCTGAGAGAGAGGCTTGGTTGCGCTTGTGGGAAGAGCTTTAAGGAAAGGGACACGTCTGTCACTGCGCTCCCCAGGAGCATGTCTGGGGAAGGTGCAGCACGCTTCCCCGCAAGACGAGAAGGAGCCGTTGGCCTTGTTTTCCGAAACGGTCTTGAGCAGAAGAGTCGGTCCTGTCAGGAACAGCGGGCCGGTGGCAAGTCAAGTGTCACCCGCTCCCTTTGCGGAGAGACGGAAACCTGGCTGCTAAGGAGACACGTGGGGACGTCTAGAGCAAGGGCGCTTGCTCCACTGTGAGAAAGGAGTCTGGGCAGAAGGCATGCCTGTCCTGGGCCCCTGGGCCCAAGGAGCAGCAGCTCCTTGGCCACCTGTCACTTGTATAGGCATGTGCTTGCCACCAGGCACCTACGCTGAACTCGCGGATGTACCTCCCTGAAAGAACGGACCATCAGTAGCCGTCCTCCATGATGTGGAAGCGTTCGCGGAGCCACGGGTTGTCCCGGGAAGGAGTGAGGACAGTCCACCACTGCTCCCCATCCCAGTGCACAGCGGTGTGTAGGGATCCTGTCGCATCTCCTCTCCTGTGAGGAAGGCACTGGCCTAGTCCCCTATTCCGCGTGAGCGCAAGAGCAATTTGCCAAGCCTCGCCTACGCCAGGAGATGGTAGTGGGCATAGAGTGCCATCCTAGGCCACGCACGCTGCTGCATGGTTGTGACTGTGTCTGATTTGTTTGGCTTGGCAGTTTGAGTCCAGGACGCGAAAATGGAGCCCGGGAAAGCAAAGCCAAGGAGGAATTAGCTCTCCCGCAGCACTTCTTCCCTGACGCGAAAGATCGAACGCCTAAAGCCTTGCTGAGGAAGCAGCGCCAAAGTGCTGTTGACTCCAAGCCCAAAGCCTCTGCGAAAGCACAGCATTTGCTGAGAAATCAGAGTGGGTTCTGCTGACTTCTGCTGCTGCTTGCCTGAGCCCAGTCTCACGGTGGGAGATACCCGTATAGAGCGAAAGCCTCTTTGCCCGGGCATCTCCTCTGGGAAAGCACAGCCTTCATTGGGAAATTAGAATCGTATTGGTGGGATCCTGCTGCTTGCCTGAGCTAGTCTCCGCAGCACGGTAGATGAAACCCGCATGGAGCGAAATTCTCCTTGCCTTAGCATCCCATCTGCCTGAGAAAGAAGCTTGGTTGCACATCTGGAAAGGGCCTTAAGGAAAGGGACACGTCTGTCACGGCGCTCCCCAAGAGCATGTCTGAAGAAGGTGCAACACGCTTCCCGGGAGAAGGAGCCTTTGGCATTGTTGTCGGGAAACAGTGGCAAAGCAGGAGATCCTGCCATGGCAGGAACAGCAGGCGGGTGGCAAGACAATTGTCACCAGCTCCCTGTGCAGAGAGAATGTAGCCTCGATCATAAGGAGATATGAGGGGACGACTAGGGCAGGCGCGCGTGCTCTACTCTGAGGAAGGAGTCTGGGCAGAAGGCAGGCCTGTCCTGTGCCTCTGGTCCCAAGGGGACAGCATCTCCTTAGCCACCTGTCCCTAGGGCAGACTTGAGCTTGCCACCAGACGCCTCACCCCGAACTCGCCGAAACAACTCTGGAGAAATGGACAGTCAGATGCCCTCTTCCTCCATGATGTGGCAGCGTTTTTTCGTGGCAATGGGTATGCCGGGGAAGGAGTGGGAACAGTCCCCCACAGCTCCCCATCCCTGTGCACGTGCGGTGTGCAGGAATCCTGTCCTCTGTCCTCTCCTGTAAGGAAGGCACTGGCCTAGTTTACAAAACAACTTGTGCAACAGAGCAAAAGGCCAAACCTTCCCTACACCAGAGGATGGTAGTGTGCATAGAGTGCCATCCTAGGCCACGCTCGCTGCTGCGGGTTTTGTCTGTGTCTGCTTAGTTCGTCCTGGAAGCGTGAACCCAGGGCGCGAACATGGAGCCCTGGAAAGCAAGGCCCAAGAGGCACCAGCTCTTCCGTAGCTCTTCTTCCCTGACGCGACAGAGCGAACATCCAAAGCCTTCCTGAGGAAGCAGCAGTGAAGCGGTTCGCGCCAAGATCAAAACTATTGTGAAAGCATAGCAGTCGCTGGGAAATCAGAGTCGGTTCTGTGGGATGCTCTTGCTGCCTGCCTTAGTCTAGTATTCACAGCACGGTGGTGGAAACGCTCATAGAACGAAAGCCTCTTTGCCCGGGTATGCCCTCTAGCAAAGCCCAGCATTCTTTGGGAAATCAGAGTTGGGTCTGTGGGATGCTGCTTCTGTTTGCCTGAGCTAGTCTCCACGGCAAGGTGTAATAAACCAGCATGGAGCGAAATCCTCGATGCCGGACATCCCCTCTGCCTGAGAGAGATGTTTGGTTGCGCTTGTGGGAAGAGCTTAAAGAAAAGGGACACGTCTGTCACTGCGCTCCCCAGGAGCATGTCTGGGGAAGGTGCAGCATGCTTCCCGGGAGAAGAGAAGGAGCCGTTGGCTTTGTTTTCAGAAACGGTTTCGAAGCAGGAGAGCCGGTCCTGTCAGGATTGCGGGCCGGTGGCAAAACAAATGTCACAAGCTCCCTGTACAGAGAGATGGAAACTGGCTGCTAAGGAGACACGTGGGGATAACTAGCGCAAGGGCGCTTGCTCCACTGTGAGGAAGGAGTCTGGGCAGATGGCATGCCTGTCCTGGGCCCCTGGGCCCAAGGGGCAGGAGCTCCTTGGCCACCTGTCACTTGTGAAGACATGTGCTTGCCACCAGACGCCTACGCTTAATTCGCAGATGTAGCTCCCTGAAAGAACGGACCATCAGTAGCCGTCGTCCCTGATGTCGAAGCGTTCGCGGAAGGCACGGGTTGTCCCGGGAAGGAGTGAGGACAGTCCTCCACAACTCCCCATCCTAGTGCACGGGGGGTGTACAGGGATTTTGTCCCCTCTCCTCTTTTGTAAGGAAGGAACTGGCTTAGTCTCCTATTCCACCTGAGCTCCAGATCAAAATGCCACGACTCGCTTACGCCAGGAGATGGTAGTGGGCATAGAGATCCATCCGAGGCCACGCACGCTGCTGCAGGGTTGTGACTGTGTCTGATTTGTTTGGCTTGGCATTTTGAATCCAGGACGCGAAAATGGAGCCCGGGAAAGCAAAGCCAAGGAGGAAACCCGCATGGAGCGAAATTCTCCTTGCCCTAGCATCCCATCTGCCTGAGAAAGAAGCGTGGTTTACAAAGGTGAACCAAACATGTATCTCAGGCAAAGCGGATGCCGGGGCAAAGAGGATTTCGCTCCGTGTGGGTCTATTACACAGTGCTGTGGAGACTAGTTCAGGCAAGCCGCAGCAGCATCCCGCAGATCCGACTCTGACTTCCCAAAGAATGCTGTGCTCACGCAGAATCGGGGACTAGGCCAGTGCTTTCTCCACAGGAGAGGAGAGCCGACAGCATCTCGGCACACCGCCCTTGCACTAGGTTGAGGAGCAGTGACGGACTGTCCCCACTCCTTCCCCGGACACCCCCGTGCATCCTTGAACGCTTTCACACCTTGGAGGAAGACAGATCCTGACTTCCCGATCTGTCAGGGAGCTACTTCTGGGAGTTCAGAAGTGGCAAGCACATGTCTGCACCTGGGACAGGTGGCCAAGGAGCTGCTTTCTCCTTGGGTCCAGAGGCCCAGGACAGGCATGCCTTCTGCCCAGACTCCTTATTAGAGTGGAGGAAGCGCCAATACCCTAGTCCTACCGTCGTGTCTACTCCGTAGCCAGGTTTCCGTCTCTCTGCACAGAGAGCGTATGCCACTTGTCTTACCAGCGACCCGCTGTTGCTGACAGGGCCGGCTCTTTTGCTTGCGTCCGTTTCCGACAACAAGGCCAACGACTCCTTCTCTTCCCCGGGGCAGTGTGCTGCACCTTCCTCAGACATGCTCCAGGGTAGTGCAGTGACAGTCGTGTCCCTTTCCTTGAGGCTCTTCCCACAGGGGCAGCCACTCTTCTCTCTCAGGCAGAGTGGATGCCGGGCATACACGATTTCGCTCCATGCAGGTTTATTACACCGTGCAGTGGAGACCAGCTCAGGCAAGCAGCAGCCGCATTCCACAGACCCGACTCTGATTTTCCAAGAATGCTGTGCTTTCCCAGAGGTGAAGCCCGGGCAAAGAGGTTTTGGCTCTACAGGAACGACTCTGATTTCCCAGAGACTGCTATGCTTTCGCAGAAGTTTTCAGCTTGCTGCGAACCGCACTTCGCTGCTGCTTCCTCAGCAAGGCATTGGGCGTTCGCTCTGTCCCGTCAGATGCGGAGAGCTGGTGCCTCTTGGGCCTTGCTTCCCGGGCTCCATGTTCGCGTCCTGGCTTCAATGAGCCAAGCCGAAATACGCAGATACAGTCAGAACCCTGCAGTAGCTTGCGTGGCCCAGGATGGCACTCTATACACACTACCATCTCCCGGTGTAGGCAACGCTAGGGCTTTTGCTATGGCGCTCAGGTGGACTCAAGTTCTAGGTCAGTGCCTTCCCCACAGGAGAGGAGAGGCAACAGGATCTTTCACACCGCCCGTACACTGGGATGGGGAGCAGTGAGGTACTTTCCCCACTACTTCCCCGGACACCCCGTGCATCCACGAACGCTTTCACATCTTGGAGTAAGGCGGCATATGACTGCCCGTTCTTTCAGGGACTTACTTCTGCGAGTTCAGGGTAGGCGCCTGGTGGCAAGCACATGTCTGCACCAGGGAAAGGTGGCCAAGGAGCTGCTTTCCCCTTAGGCGCAGGGGCACCGGAGAGGCATTCCTTCTGCCCAGACTCCTTCCTCAGAGTGGAGTATGCAACCCTGCCCTATTCGTCCCTTCCTTTCTCCTTCTCAGCCAAGTATCCTATTCTCCACACAGAGAGCGGGTGACACTTGTCTTGCCACCGGCCCACTTTCCCTCCCAGGGCAGACTCTCCTTGCTTCGTGACAACGAAGGCCAACGGCATCTTCTCTTCTCCCAGGGCGGCAATGCTGCACCTTCCCCAGACTTGTTCTTGGCGAGCTCAGTGACAGATGTGTCCCTTTCCTTAAGGCCCTTTGCAGATGTGCAACCACTCTTCTCGCTCAGGCAGAGCGGGGATGCTAGGGAAAGGAGAATTTCGCTCCATGCGGGATTCACCTATCGTGCTGTTGAGACTAGCTCAGGCAAGCAGCAGCAGCATTCCACAAACACGATCTGATTTCCCACCAAATGCTGTGCTTTCCCAGAGGAGATGCCCGGGGAAAAGAGGATTAGGCTGTATGCGGTTTTCTACCACCGTAAGACAGGGCTCCAGCAAGAAGCAGCAGCAGCCAGCAGATCCAAATCTGATTTCTCAGTGAATGCTGTGCTTTCGCAGAGGCTTTGGGCTTGGAGCGAACAGCACTACGCCTCTGTTTCTTCAGCCAGGCTTCAGTCGCGTCAGGGAAGAAGAGCTGCGGGAGAGCTGGTGCCTCTAGGGCCTTGCTTTCCCGGCTCCATGTTCGCGTCCTGGATTCAAACTGCCAAGGTGAAATAAGCGTACACAGCCTCCACCCTGCAGCAGCGTGCATGGCCTACGATGGCACTGTGCTCATAATGCCATCTCCCAGTGTAGGCAATGTCTGCCCTTTTACTCTGGCGTTCAGGTGGGCAGGGGACTAGGCCAGTGCTTTCTCCAGCCGAGAAGAGACGCGACAGGATCAATGTACACCGCCCGCGCCCTGGGAATGGGAGTAATGGGTAACTGTTCCTCCTTCCCCGGGACACCCGCTGCCTCCGCCAATGCTACCACATCCTGAAGGAAGACGGCTTCTGACTGCCCGTTCCTCCTGGAGCTGTTACTGTGAGTTCAGGACAGGGCGCCTGGTAGCAAGCCCACTTCTGTCCTATGGGCAGGTGGCCAAGTAGCTGCTGTCCCCTTGGGCCCAGAGGCTCAGGACAGTACAGCCTTCTGCCCAGACTCCTTCCTCAGAGTGGAGCACGCGCCCCTGCCATCATCGTACCCTCTTATCTCTTTAGCAGCCAGGCGTCGGTCTCCCTGCACAGGACGCGGGTGACACTTGTCTTGCCACCGGCCCGCTCTTCCTGACACTGCCGGCTCTCCTGCTTCGCGACCTTTTCCCAACAATAAGGCCAACGGCTCCTTCTCTTCTCCCGGGAAGCATGCTGCACCTTCCCCAGACATGCTCCTGGGAGAGCGGTGTGACGGATGTGTCCCTTTCCTTAGGACTCTTACCACAGGAGCAACCAAGCATCTCTCTCAGGCAGAGGGGATGCCCGGGCAAAGAAGATTTTGCTCCATGCCGGTTTATTACACCGTGCTGTGGAGACTAGCTCAGACGAGCAGCAGCAACATCCCACAGATCTGACTCTGATATCCCAAAGAAAGCTGTGCTTTCCCAGAGGGGATGCCTGGGCAAAGAGGCTTTTGCTCTATGCGGATTTTTCCCACCGTGCTGCGAATACTAGGCTAAGGCAAGAAGCAAGAGCAGCCCACAGAACCGACTCTGATTTTCCAGTGACTGCTATGATTTCGCAGAGGTTTTCAGCTTGGCGCGAACTGCACTTCTCTGATGTTCCTCAGCATGGCTTTGGGCGTTCGCTCTGTTCCATCATGGAAGAAGAGCTCTGGAGAGCTGGGGCCTCTTTGGCGTGTGGAGCACGCGTGCCTGCCCTAGTCATCCCCTTGTGTCTCCTTAGCAGCCAGGCTTCTATCTCTCCGCTCAGGGAGCGGGTGACACTTGTCTTCTTAGCAGCCAGGCTTCCTACTCTCCATACAAAGAGCGTGCTGTGGAGAATGTTGTGCTTTTCGCAGCACGGTGGGAAAAACCCGCATAGAGCGAAAGCCTCTTTGCCTGGGCATCCCCTCTGGGAAAGCACTGCATTCTTTGGGAAATAGAGTCAGGTCTGTGGGATGTTGCTGCTTGCCTGAGAAGGTCTCCACAGCACGGTGTAATAAACCCGCATGGAGCGAAATCCTCTTTGCCCCGGCATCCCCACTGCCCGAGAGAGATGCGTGGTTGCGACTTTGGAAAGAGACTTAAGGAAAGGGATACGTCTGTCACTGCGCTCCACAGGAGCATGTCTGGGAAGGTGCAGAAGGCGGCCCAGGGACAAGAGAAGGCGCCTTTGGTGTTACTGTCCGGAAACGGTTGCGAAGCAGGACAGCCGGGCCTGTGAGGAACAGCGTGTCAGTGGCAAGACAAGTTTCACCAGCTACCTGTGCAGAGAAATGTGAGCCTGTCTGCTAAGGAGACACGAGAGGACAACTAGGACAGGGGCGCGTGCTCCACTCTGAGGAAGGAGTCTGAGCAGAAGGCAGGCCTGTCCTGTGCCTCTGGGCCCAAGGGGACATTAGCTCAGGGCCACCTGTCAAGAGGGCAGAAGTGGGATTGCCACCAGGCGCCCGGCCCTGAACTCACAGAAAGAGCTCCAGGAGGAACGGGCAGTTAGATGCCGTCCTCCAGGATGTGGAAGGGTTCGCGGAGGCACGGGGAGTCCGGGGAAGGAGTGGGGACAGCCCCCGACAGCTCCCCATCCCAGTGCACGGGCGGTGTGCAGGGATCCTGTTGCCGCTCCTCTCCTGTGTAAAAGGCACTGGCCTAGTCTCCGAAACAGCCTGAGCAACAGAGCAAAAGGCCAAGCCTTGCCTACGCCAGAAGATGGTAGTGTGCATAGAGTGCCATCCTAGGCCACGCACGCTGTTGCGGGTTGTGGCTGTGTCTGCTTAGTTCGTCCTGGAAGGGTGAACCCAGGGCGCGAACATGGAGCCCTGGAAAGCAAGGCCCAAGAGGCACCAGCTCTTCCATAGCTCTTCTTCCCTGAGGCGACAGAGCGAACGCCCAAAGCCTTCCTGATGAAGCAGCAGCGAAGCGGTTCGCGCCAAGATGAAAACTATTGTGAAAGCATAGCAGTCGCTGGGAAATCAGAGTCGGTTCTGTGGGCTGCTCTTGATGCCTGCCTTAGTCTAGTATTCACAGCATGGTGGGAGAAACCCTCACAGAACGACAGCCTCTTTGCCCGGGCATGCCCTCTGGCAAAGCCCAGCATTCTTTGGGAAATCAGAGTCGGGTCTGTGAGATGCTGCTGCTGTTTGCCTGAGGTAGTCTCCACAGCACGGTGTAATAAACCCGTGTGGAGCGAAATCCTCGTTGCCGGGCATCCCCTCTGCCTGAGAGAGATGCTTGGTTGCGCTTGTGGGAAGAGCTTTAAGGAAAGGGACACGTCTGTCACTGCGCTCCCCAGGAGCATGTCTGGGGAAGGTGCAGCACGCTTCCCCGCAAGACGAGAAGGAGCCGTTGGCCTTGTTTTCCGAAACGGTCTTGAGCAGAAGAGTCGGTCCTGTCAGGAACAGCGGGCCGGTGGCAAGTCAAGTGTCACCCGCTCCCTTTGCGGAGAGACGGAAACCTGGCTGCTAAGGAGACACGTGGGGACGTCTAGAGCAAGGGCGCTTGCTCCACTGTGAGAAAGGAGTCTGGGCAGAAGGCATGCCTGTCCTGGGCCCCTGGGCCCAAGGAGCAGCAGCTCCTTGGCCACCTGTCACTTGTATAGGCATGTGCTTGCCACCAGGCACCTACGCTGAACTCGCGGATGTACCTCCCTGAAAGAACGGACCATCAGTAGCCGTCCTCCATGATGTGGAAGCGTTCGCGGAGCCACGGGTTGTCCCGGGAAGGAGTGAGGACAGTCCACCACTGCTCCCCATCCCAGTGCACAGCGGTGTGTAGGGATCCTGTCGCATCTCCTCTCCTGTGAGGAAGGCACTGGCCTAGTCCCCTATTCCGCGTGAGCGCAAGAGCAATTTGCCAAGCATCGCCTACGCCAGGAGATGGTAGTGGGCATAGAGTGCCATCCTAGGCCACGCACGCTGCTGCATGGTTGTGACTGTGTCTGATTTGTTTGGCTTGGCAGTTTGAGTCCAGGACGCGAAAATGGAGCCCGGGAAAGCAAAGCCAAGGAGGAATTAGCTCTCCCGCAGCACTTCTTCCCTGACGCGAAAGATCGAACGCCTAAAGCCTTGCTGAGGAAGCAGCGCCAAAGTGCTGTTGACTCCAAGCCCAAAGCCTCTGCGAAAGCACAGCATTTGCTGAGAAATCAGAGTGGGTTCTGCTGACTTCTGCTGCTGCTTGCCTGAGCCCAGTCTCACGGTGGGAGATACCCGTATAGAGCGAAAGCCTCTTTGCCCGGGCATCTCCTCTGGGAAAGCACAGCCTTCATTGGGAAATTAGAATCGTATTGGTGGGATCCTGCTGCTTGCCTGAGCTAGTCTCCGCAGCACGGTAGATGAAACCCGCATGGAGCGAAATTCTCCTTGCCTTAGCATCCCATCTGCCTGAGAAAGAAGCTTGGTTGCACATCTGGAAAGGGCCTTAAGGAAAGGGACACGTCTGTCACGGCGCTCCCCAAGAGCATGTCTGAAGAAGGTGCAACACGCTTCCCGGGAGAAGGAGCCTTTGGCACTGTTGTCGGGAAACAGTGGCAAAGCAGGAGATCCTGCCATGGCAGGAACAGCAGGCGGGTGGCAAGACAATTGTCACCAGCTCCCTGTGCAGAGAGAATGTAGCCTCGATCATAAGGAGATATGAGGGGACGACTAGGGCAGGCGCGCGTGCTCTACTCTGAGGAAGGAGTCTGGGCAGAAGGCAGGCCTGTCCTGTGCCTCTGGTCCCAAGGGGACAGCATCTCCTTAGCCACCTGTCCCTAGGGCAGACTTGAGCTTGCCACCAGACGCCTCACCCCGAACTCGCCGAAACAACTCTGGAGAAATGGACAGTCAGATGCCCTCTTCCTCCATGATGTGGCAGCGTTTTTTCGTGGCAATGGGTATGCCGGGGAAGGAGTGGGAACAGTCCCCCACAGCTCCCCATCCCTGTGCACGTGCGGTGTGCAGGAATCCTGTCCTCTGTCCTCTCCTGTAAGGAAGGCACTGGCCTAGTTTACAAAACAACTTGTGCAACAGAGCAAAAGGCCAAACCTTCCCTACACCAGAGGATGGTAGTGTGCATAGAGTGCCATCCTAGGCCACGCTCGCTGCTGCGGGTTTTGTCTGTGTCTGCTTAGTTCGTCCTGGAAGCGTGAACCCAGGGCGCGAACATGGAGCCCTGGAAAGCAAGGCCCAAGAGGCACCAGCTCTTCCGTAGCTCTTCTTCCCTGACGCGACAGAGCGAACATCCAAAGCCTTCCTGAGGAAGCAGCAGTGAAGCGGTTCGCGCCAAGATCAAAACTATTGTGAAAGCATAGCAGTCGCTGGGAAATCAGAGTCGGTTCTGTGGGATGCTCTTGCTGCCTGCCTTAGTCTAGTATTCACAGCACGGTGGTGGAAACCCTCATAGAACGAAAGCCTCTTTGCCCGGGTATGCCCTCTAGCAAAGCCCAGCATTCTTTGGGAAATCAGAGTTGGGTCTGTGGGATGCTGCTTCTGTTTGCCTGAGCTAGTCTCCACGGCAAGGTGTAATAAACCAGCATGGAGCGAAATCCTCGTTGCCGGACATCCCCTCTGCCTGAGAGAGATGTTTGGTTGCGCTTGTGGGAAGAGCTTAAAGAAAAGGGACACGTCTGTCACTGCGCTCCCCAGGAGCATGTCTGGGGAAGGTGCAGCATGCTTCCCGGGAGAAGAGAAGGAGCCGTTGGCTTTGTTTTCAGAAACGGTTTCGAAGCAGGAGAGCCGGTCCTGTCAGGATTGCGGGCCGGTGGCAAGACAAATGTCACAAGCTCCCTGTACAGAGAGATGGAAACTGGCTGCTAAGGAGACACGTGGGGATAACTAGCGCAAGGGCGCTTGCTCCACTGTGAGGAAGGAGTCTGGGCAGATGGCATGCCTGTCCTGGGCCCCTGGGCCCAAGGGGCAGGAGCTCCTTGGCCACCTGTCACTTGTGAAGACATGTGCTTGCCACCAGACGCCTACGCTTAATTCGCAGATGTAGCTCTCTGAAAGAACGGACCATCAGTAGCCGTCGTCCCTGATGTCGAAGCGTTCGCGGAAGGCACGGGTTGTCCCGGGAAGGAGTGAGGACAGTCCTCCACAACTCCCCATCCTAGTGCACGGGGGGTGTACAGGGATTTTGTCCCCTCTCCTCTTTTGTAAGGAAGGAACTGGCTTAGTCTCCTATTCCACCTGAGCTCCAGATCAAAATGCCACGACTCGCTTACGCCAGGAGATGGTAGTGGGCATAGAGATCCATCCGAGGCCACGCACGCTGCTGCAGGGTTGTGACTGTGTCTGACTTGTTTGGCTTGGCAGTTTGAATCCAGGACGCGAAAATGGAGCCCGGGAAAGCAAAGCCAAGGAGGAAACCCGCATGGAGCGAAATTCTCCTTGCCCTAGCATCCCATCTGCCTGAGAAAGAAGCGTGGTTTACAAAGGTGAACCAAACATGTATCTCAGGCAAAGCGGATGCCGGGGCAAAGAGGATTTCGCTCCGTGTGGGTCTATTACACAGTGATGTGGAGACTAGTTCAGGCAAGCCGCAGCAGCATCCCGCAGATCCGACTCTGACTTCCCAAAGAATGCTGTGCTCACGCAGAATCGGGGACTAGGCCAGTGCTTTCTCCACAGGAGAGGAGAGCCGACAGCATCTCGGCACACCGCCCTTGCACTAGGTTGAGGAGCAGTGACGGACTGTCCCCACTCCTTCCCCAGACACCCCCGTGCATCCTTGAACGCTTTCACACCTTGGAGGAAGACAGATCCTGACTTCCCGATCTCTCAGGGAGCTACTTCTGGGAGTTCAGAAGTGGCAAGCACATGTCTGCACCTGGGACAGGTGGCCAAGGAGCTGCTTTCTCCTTGGGTCCAGAGGCCCAGGACAGGCATGCCTTCTGCCCAGACTCCTTATTAGAGTGGAGGAAGTGCCAATACCCTAGTCCTACCGTCGTGTCTACTCCGTAGCCAGGTTTCCGTCTCTCTGCACAGAGAGCGTATGCCACTTGTCTTACCAGCGACCCGCTGTTGCTGACAGGGCCGGCTCTTTTGCTTGCGTCCGTTTCCGACAACAAGGCCAACGACTCCTTCTCTTCCCCGGGGCAGTGTGCTGCACCTTCCTCAGACATGCTCCAGGGTAGTGCAGTGACAGTCGTGTCCCTTTCCTTGAGGCTCTTCCCACAGGGGCAGCCACTCTTCTCTCTCAGGCAGAGTGGATGCCGGGCATACACGATTTCGCTCCATGCAGGTTTATTACACCGTGCAGTGGAGACCAGCTCAGGCAAGCAGCAGCCGCATTCCACAGACCCGACTCTGATTTTCCAAGAATGCTGTGCTTTCCCAGAGGTGAAGCCCGGGCAAAGAGGTTTTGGCTCTACAGGAACGACTCTGATTTCCCAGAGACTGCTATGCTTTCGCAGAAGTTTTCAGCTTGCTGCGAACCGCACTTCGCTGCTGCTTCCTCAGCAAGGCATTGGGCGTTCGCTCTGTCCCGTCAGATGCGGAGAGCTGGTGCCTCTTGGGCCTTGCTTCCCGGGCTCCATGTTCGCGTCCTGGCTTCAATGAGCCAAGCCGAAATACGCAGATACAGTCAGAACCCTGCAGTAGCTTGCGTGGCCCAGGATGGCACTCTATACACACTACCATCTCCCGGTGTAGGCAACGCTAGGGCTTTTGCTATGGCGCTCAGGTGGACTCAAGTTCTAGGTCAGTGCCTTCCCCACAGGAGAGGAGAGGCAACAGGATCTTTCACACCGCCCGTACACTGGGATGGGGAGCAGTGAGGTACTTTCCCCACTACTTCCCCGGACACCCCGTGCATCCACGAACGCTTTCACATCTTGGAGTAAGGCGGCATATGACTGCCCGTTCTTTCAGGGACTTACTTCTGCGAGTTCAGGGTAGGCGCCTGGTGGCAAGCACATGTCTGCACCAGGGAAAGGTGGCCAAGGAGCTGCTTTCCCCTTAGGCGCAGGGGCACCGGAGAGGCATTCCTTCTGCCCAGACTCCTTCCTCAGAGTGGAGTATGCAACCCTGCCCTATTCGTCCCTTCCTTTCTCCTTCTCAGCCAAGTATCCTATTCTCCACACAGAGAGCGGGTGACACTTGTCTTGCCACCGGCCCACTTTCCCTCCCAGGGCAGACTCTCCTTGCTTCGTGACAACGAAGGCCAACGGCATCTTCTCTTCTCCCAGGGCGGCAATGCTGCACCTTCCCCAGACTTGTTCTTGGCGAGCTCAGTGACAGATGTGTCCCTTTCCTTAAGGCCCTTTGCAGATGTGCAACCACTCTTCTTGCTCAGGCAGAGCGGGGATGCTAGGGAAAGGAGAATTTCGCTCCATGCGGGATTCACCTATCGTGCTGTTGAGACTAGCTCAGGTAAGCAGCAGCAGCATTCCACAAACACGATCTGATTTCCCACCAAATGCTGTGCTTTCCCAGAGGAGATGCCCGGGGAAAAGAGGATTAGGCTGTATGCGGTTTTCTACCACCGTAAGACAGGGCTCCAGCAAGAAGCAGCAGCAGCCAGCAGATCCAAATCTGATTTCTCAGTGAATGCTGTGCTTTCGCAGAGGCTTTGGGCTTGGAGCGAACAGCACTACGCCTCTGTTTCTTCAGCCAGGCTTCAGTCGCGTCAGGGAAGAAGAGCTGCGGGAGAGCTGGTGCCTCTAGGGCCTTGCTTTCCCGGCTCCATGTTCGCGTCCTGGATTCAAACTGCCAAGGTGAAATAAGCGTACACAGCCTCCACCCTGCAGCAGCGTGCATGGCCTACGATGGCACTGTGCTCATAATGCCATCTCCCAGTGTAGGCAATGTCTGCCCTTTTGCTCTGGCGTTCAGGTGGGCAGGGGACTAGGCCAGTGCTTTCTCCAGCCGAGAAGAGACGCGACAGGATCAATGTACACCGCCCGCGCCCTGGGAATGGGAGTAATGGGTAACTGTTCCTCCTTCCCCGGGACACCCGCTGCCTCCGCCAATGCTACCACATCCTGAAGGAAGACGGCTTCTGACTGCCCGTTCCTCCTGGAGCTGTTACTGTGAGTTCAGGACAGGGCGCCTGGTAGCAAGCCCACTTCTGTCCTATGGACAGGTGGCCAAGTAGCTGCTGTCCCCTTGGGCCCAGAGGCTCAGGACAGTACAGCCTTCTGCCCAGACTCCTTCCTCAGAGTGGAGCACCCGCCCCTGCCATCATCGTACCCTCTTATCTCTTTAGCAGCCAGGCGTCGGTCTCCCTGCACAGGACGCGGGTGACACTTGTCTTGCCACCGGCCCGCTCTTCCTGACACTGCCGGCTCTCCTGCTTCGCGACCTTTTCCCGACAATAAGGCCAACGGCTCCTTCTCTTCTCCCGGGAAGCATGCTGCACCTTCCCCAGACATGCTCCTGGGGGAGCGGTGTGACGGATGTGTCCCTTTCCTTAGGACTCTTCCCACAGGAGCAACCAAGCATCTCTCTCAGGCAGAGGGGATGCCCGGGCAAAGAAGATTTTGCTCCATGCCGGTTTATTGCACCGTGCTGTGGAGACTAGCTCAGACAAGCAGCAGCAACATCCCACAGATCTGACTCTGATATCCCAAAGAAAGCTGTGCTTTCCCAGAGGGGATGCCTGGGCAAAGAGGCTTTTGCTCTTTGCGGATTTTTCCCACCGTGCTGCGAATACTAGGCTAAGGCAAGAAGCAAGAGCAGCCCACAGAACCGACTCTGATTTTCCAGTGACTGCTATGCTTTCGCAGAGGTTTTCAGCTTGGCGCGAACTGCACTTCTCTCATGTTCCTCAGCATGGCTTTGGGCGTTCGCTCTGTTCCATCATGGAAGAAGAGCCCTGGAGAGCTGGGGCCTCTTTGGCGTGTGGAGCACGCGTGCCTGCCCTAGTCATCCCCTTGTGTCTCCTTAGCAGCCAGGCTTCTATCTCTCCGCTCAGGGAGCGGGTGACACTTGTCTTCTTAGCAGCCAGGCTTCCTACTCTCCATACAAAGAGCGTGCTGTGGAGAATGTTGTGCTTTTCGCAGCACGGTGGGAAAAACCCGCATAGAGCGAAAGCCTCTTTGCCTGGGCATCCCCTCTGGGAAAGCACTGCATTCTTTGGGAAATAGAGTCAGGTCTGTGGGATGTTGCTGCTTGCCTGAGAAGGTCTCCACAGCACGGTGTAATAAACCCGCATGGAGCGAAATCCTCTTTGCCCCGGCATCCCCACTGCCCGAGAGAGATGCGTGGTTGCGACTTTGGAAAGAGACTTAAGGAAAGGGATACGTCTGTCACTGCGCTCCACAGGAGCATGTCTGGGAAGGTGCAGAAGGCGGCCCAGGGACAAGAGAAGGCGCCTTTGGTGTTATTGTCCGGAAACGGTTGCGAAGCAGGACAGCCGGGCCTGTGAGGAACAGCGTGTCAGTGGCAAGACAAGTTTCACCAGCTACCTGTGCAGAGAAATGTGAGCCTGTCTGCTAAGGAGACACGAGAGGACAACTAGGACAGGGGCGCGTGCTCCACTCTGAGGAAGGAGTCTGAGCAGAAGGCAGGCCTGTCCTGTGCCTCTGGGCCCAAGGGGACATTAGCTCAGGGCCACCTGTCAAGAGGGCAGAAGTGGGATTGCCACCAGGCGCCCGGCCCTGAACTCACAGAAAGAGCTCCAGGAGGAACGGGCAGTTAGATGCCGTCCTCCAGGATGTGGAAGGGTTCGCGGAGGCACGGGGAGTCCGGGGGAGGAGTGGGGACAGCCCCCGACAGCTCCCCATCCCAGTGCACGGGCGGTGTGCAGGGATCCTGTTGCCGCTCCTCTCCTGTGTAAAAGGCACTGGCCTAGTCTCCGAAACAGCCTGAGCAACAGAGCAAAAGGCCAAGCCTTGCCTACGCCAGAAGATGGTAGTGTGCATAGAGTGCCATCCTAGGCCACGCACGCTGTTGCGGGTTGTGGCTGTGTCTGCTTAGTTCGTCCTGGAAGGGTGAACCCAGGGCGCGAACATGGAGCCCTGGAAACCAAGGCCCAAGAGGCACCAGCTCTTCCATAGCTCTTCATCCCTGACGCGACAGAGCGAACGCCCAAAGCCTTCCTGATGAAGCAGCAGCGAAGCGGTTCGCGCCAAGATGAAAACTATTGTGAAAGCATAGCAGTCGCTGGGAAATCAGAGTCGGTTCTGTGGGCTGCTCTTGCTGCCTGCCTTAGTCTAGTATTCACAGCATGGTGGGAGAAACCCTCACAGAACGACAGCCTCTTTGCCCGGGCATGCCCTCTGGCAAAGCCCAGCATTCTTTGGGAAATCAGAGTCGGGTCTGTGAGATGCTGCTGCTGTTTGCCTGAGGTAGTCTCCACAGCACGGTGTAATAAACCCGTGTGGAGCGAAATCCTCGTTGCCGGGCATCCCCTCTGCCTGAGAGAGATGCTTGGTTGCGCTTGTGGGAAGAGCTTTAAGGAAAGGGACACGTCTGTCACTGCGCTCCCCAGGAGCATGTCTGGGGAAGGTGCAGCACGCTTCCCCGCAAGACGAGAAGGAGCCGTTGGCCTTGTTTTCCGAAACGGTCTTGAGCAGAAGAGTCGGTCCTGTCAGGAACAGCGGGCCGGTGGCAAGTCAAGTGTCACCCGCTCCCTTTGCGGAGAGACGGAAACCTGGCTGCTAAGGAGACACGTGGGGACGTCTAGAGCAAGGGCGCTTGCTCCACTGTGAGAAAGGAGTCTGGGCAGAAGGCATGCCTGTCCTGGGCCCCTGGGCCCAAGGAGCAGCAGCTCCTTGGCCACCTGTCACTTGTATAGGCATGTGCTTGCCACCAGGCACCTACGCTGAACTCGCGGATGTACCTCCCTGAAAGAACGGACCATCAGTAGCCGTCCTCCATGATGTGGAAGCGTTCGCGGAGCCACGGGTTGTCCCGGGAAGGAGTGAGGACAGTCCACCACTGCTCCCCATCCCAGTGCACAGCGGTGTGTAGGGATCCTGTCGCATCTCCTCTCCTGTGAGGAAGGCACTGGCCTAGTCCCCTATTCCACGTGAGCGCAAGAGCAATTTGCCAAGCCTCGCCTACGCCAGGAGATGGTAGTGGGCATAGAGTGCCATCCTAGGCCACGCACGCTGCTGCATGGTTGTGACTGTGTCTGATTTGTTTGGCTTGGCAGTTTGAGTCCAGGACGCGAAAATGGAGCCCGGGAAAGCAAAGCCAAGGAGGAATTAGCTCTCCCGCAGCACTTCTTCCCTGACGCGAAAGATCGAACGCCTAAAGCCTTGCTGAGGAAGCAGCGCCAAAGTGCTGTTGACTCCAAGCCCAAAGCCTCTGCGAAAGCACAGCATTTGCTGAGAAATCAGAGTGGGTTCTGCTGACTTCTGCTGCTGCTTGCCTGAGCCCAGTCTCACGGTGGGAGATACGCGTATAGAGCGAAAGCCTCTTTGCCCGGGGTTCTCCTCTGGGAAAGCACAGCCTTCATTGGGAAATTAGAATCGTATTGGTGGGATCCTGCTGCTTGCCTGAGCTAGTCTCCGCAGCACGGTAGATGAAACCCGCATGGAGCGAAATTCTCCTTGCCTTAGCATCCCATCTGCCTGAGAAAGAAGCTTGGTTGCACATCTGGAAAGGGCCTTAAGGAAAGGGACACGTCTGTCATGGCGCTCCCCAAGAGCATGTCTGAAGAAGGTGCAACACGCTTCCCGGGAGAAGGAGCCTTTGGCATTGTTGTCGGGAAACAGTGGCAAAGCAGGAGATCCTGCCATGGCAGGAACAGCAGGCGGGTGGCAAGACAATTGTCACCAGCTCCCTGTGCAGAGAGAATGTAGCCTCGATCATAAGGAGATATGAGGAGACGACTAGGGCGGGCGCGCGTGCTCTACTCTGAGGAAGGAGTCTGGGCAGAAGGCAGGCCTGTCCTGTGCCTCTGGTCCCAAGGGGACAGCATCTCCTTAGCCACCTGTCCCTAGGGCAGACTTGAGCTTGCCACCAGACGCCTCACCCCGAACTCGCCGAAACAACTCTGGAGAAATGGACAGTCAGATGCCCTCTTCCTCCATGATGTGGCAGCGTTTTTTCATGGCAATGGGTATGCCGGGGAAGGAGTGGGAACAGTCCCCCACAGCTCCCATCCCTGTGCACGTGCGGTTTGCAGGAATCCTGTCCTCTGTCCTCTCCTGTAAGGAAGGCACTGGCCTAGTTTCCAAAACAGCTTGTGCAACAGAGCAAAAGGCCAAACCTTCCGTACACCAGAGGATGGTAGTGTGCATAGAGTGCCATCCTAGGCCACGCTCGCTGCTGCGGGTTTTGTCTGTGTCTGCTTAGTTCGTCCTGGAAGCGTGAACCCAGGGCGCGAACATGGAGCCCTGGAAAGCAAGGCCCAAGAGGCACCAGCTCTTCCGTAGCTCTTCTTCCCTGACGCGACAGAGCGAACATCCAAAGCCTTCCTGAGGAAGCAGCAGTGAAGCGGTTCGCGCCAAGATCAAAACTATTGTGAAAGCATAGCAGTCGCTGGGAAATCAGAGTCGGTTCTGTGGGATGCTCTTGCTGCCTGCCTTAGTCTAGTATTCACAGCACGGTGGTGGAAACGCTCATAGAACGAAAGCCTCTTTGCCCGGGTATGCCCTCTAGCAAAGCCCAGCATTCTTTGGGAAATCAGAGTTGGGTCTGTGGGATGCTGCTTCTGTTTGCCTGAGCTAGTCTCCACGGCAAGGTGTAATAAACCAGCATGGAGTGAAATCCTCGTTGCCGGACATCCCCTCTGCCTGAGAGAGATGTTTGGTTGCGCTTGTGGGAAGAGCTTAAAGAAAAGGGACACGTCTGTCACTGCGCTCCCCAGGAGCATGTCTGGGGAAGGTGCAGCATGCTTCCCGGGAGAAGAGAAGGAGCCGTTGGCTTTGTTTTCAGAAACGGTTTCGAAGCAGGAGAGCCGGTCCTGTCAGGATTGCGGGCCGGTGGCAAGACAAATGTCACAAGCTCCCTGTACAGAGAGATGGAAACTGGCTGCTAAGGAGACACGAGGGGATAACTAGCGCAAGGGCGCTTGCTCCACTGTGAGGAAGGAGTCTGGGCAGATGGCATGCCTCTCCTGGGCCCCTGGGCCCAAGGGGCAGGAGCTCCTTGGCCACCTGTCACTTGTGAAGACATGTGCTTGCCACCAGACGCCTACGCTTAATTCGCAGATGTAGCTCCCTGAAAGAACGGACCATCAGTAGCCGTCGTCCCTGATGTCGAAGCGTTCGCGGAAGGCACGGGTTGTCCCGGGAAGGAGTGAGGACAGTCCTCCACAACTCCCCATCCTAGTGCACGGGGGGTGTACAGGGATTTTGTCCCCTCTCCTCTTTTGTAAGGAAGGAACTGGCTTAGTCTCCTATTCCACCTGAGCTCCAGATCAAAATGCCACGACTCGCTTACGCCAGGAGATGGTAGTGGGCATAGAGATCCATCCGAGGCCACGCACGCTGCTGCAGGGTTGTGACTGTGTCTGACTTGTTTGGCTTGGCAGTTTGAATCCAGGACGCGAAAATGGAGCCCGGGAAAGCAAAGCCAAGGAGGAAACCCGCATGGAGCGAAATTCTCCTTGCCCTAGCATCCCATCTGCCTGAGAAAGAAGCGTGGTTTACAAAGGTGAACCAAACATGTATCTCAGGCAAAGCGGATGCCGGGGCAAAGAGGATTTCGCTCCGTGTGGGTCTATTACACAGTGCTGTGGAGACTAGTTCAGGCAAGCCGCAGCAGCATCCCGCAGATCCGACTCTGACTTCCCAAAGAATGCTGTGCTCACGCAGAATCGGGGACTAGGCCAGTGCTTTCTCCACAGGAGAGGAGAGCCGACAGCATCTCGGCACACCGCCCTTGCACTAGGTTGAGGAGCAGTGACGGACTGTCCCCACTCCTTCCCCGGACACCCCCGTGCATCCTTGAACGCTTTCACACCTTGGAGGAAGACAGATCCTGACTTCCCGATCTGTCAGGGAGCTACTTCTGGGAGTTCAGAAGTGGCAAGCACATGTCTGCACCTGGGACAGGTGGCCAAGGAGCTGCTTTCTCCTTGGGTCCAGAAGCCCAGGACAGGCATGCCTTCTGCCCAGACTCCTTATTAGAGTGGAGGAAGCGCCAATACCCTAGTCCTACCGTCGTGTCTACTCCGTAGCCAGGTTTCCGTCTCTCTGCACAGAGAGCGTATGCCACTTGTCTTACCAGCGACCCGCTGTTGCTGACAGGGCCGGCTCTTTTGCTTGCGTCCGTTTCCGACAACAAGGCCAACGACTCCTTCTCTTCCCCGGGGCAGTGTGCTGCACCTTCCTCAGACATGCTCCAGGGTAGTGCAGTGACAGTCGTGTCCCTTTCCTTGAGGCTCTTCCCACAGGGGCAGCCACTCTTCTCTCTCAGGCAGAGTGGATGCCGGGCATACACGATTTCGCTCCATGCAGGTTTATTACACCGTGCAGTGGAGACCAGCTCAGGCAAGCAGCAGCCGCATTCCACAGACCCGACTCTGATTTTCCAAGAATGCTGTGCTTTCCCAGAGGTGAAGCCCGGGCAAAGAGGTTTTGGCTCTACAGGAACGACTCTGATTTCCCAGAGACTGCTATGCTTTCGCAGAAGTTTTCAGCTTGCTGCGAACCGCACTTCGCTGCTGCTTCCTCAGCAAGGCATTGGGCGTTCGCTCTGTCCCGTCAGATGCGGAGAGCTGGTGCCTCTTGGGCCTTGCTTCCCGGGCTCCATGTTCGCGTCCTGGCTTCAATGAGCCAAGCCGAAATACGCAGATACAGTCAGAACCCTGCAGTAGCTTGCGTGGCCCAGGATGGCACTCTATACACACTACCATCTCCCGGTGTAGGCAACGCTAGGGCTTTTGCTATGGCGCTCAGGTGGACTCAAGTTCTAGGTCAGTGCCTTCCCCACAGGAGAGGAGAGGCAACAGGATCTTTCACACCGCCCGTACACTGGGATGGGGAGCAGTGAGGTACTTTCCCCACTACTTCCCCGGACACCCCGTGCATCCACGAACGCTTTCACATCTTGGAGTAAGGCGGCATATGACTGCCCGTTCTTTCAGGGACTTACTTCTGCGAGTTCAGGGTAGGCGCCTGGTGGCAAGCACATGTCTGCACCAGGGAAAGGTGGCCAAGGAGCTGCTTTCCCCTTAGGCGCAGGGGCACCGGAGAGGCATTCCTTCTGCCCAGACTCCTTCCTCAGAGTGGAGTATGCAACCCTGCCCTATTCGTCCCTTCCTTTCTCCTTCTCAGCCAAGTATCCTATTCTCCACACAGAGAGCGGGTGACACTTGTCTTGCCACCGGCCCACTTTCCCTCCCAGGGCAGACTCTCCTTGCTTCGTGACAACGAAGGCCAACGGCATCTTCTCTTCTCCCAGGGCGGCAATGCTGCACCTTCCCCAGACTTGTTCTTGGGGAGCTCAGTGACAGATGTGTCCCTTTCCTTAAGGCCCTTTGCAGATGTGCAACCACTCTTCTCGCTCAGGCAGAGCGGGGATGCTAGGGAAAGGAGAATTTCGCTCCATGCGGGATTCACCTATCGTGCTGTTGAGACTAGCTCAGGCAAGCAGCAGCAGCATTCCACAAACACGATCTGATTTCCCACCAAATGCTGTGCTTTCCCAGAGGAGATGCCCCGGGAAAAGAGGATTAGGCTGTATGCGGTTTTCTACCACCATAAGACAGGGCTCCAGCAAGAAGCAGCAGCAGCCAGCAGATCCAAATCTGATTTCTCAGTGAATGCTGTGCTTTCGCAGAGGCTTTGGGCTTGGAGCGAACAGCACTACGCCTCTGTTTCTTCAGCCAGGCTTCAGTCGCGTCAGGGAAGAAGAGCTGCGGGAGAGCTGGTGCCTCTAGGGCCTTGCTTTCCCGGCTCCATGTTCGCGTCCTGGATTCAAACTGCCAAGGTGAAATAAGCGTACACAGCCTCCACCCTGCAGCAGCGTGCATGGCCTACGATGGCACTGTGCTCATAATGCCATCTCCCAGTGTAGGCAATGTCTGCCCTTTTGCTCTGGCATTCAGGTGGGCAGGGGACTAGGCCAGTGCTTTCTCCAGCCGAGAAGAGACGCGACAGGATCAATGTACACCGCCCGCGCCCTGGGAATGGGAGTAATGGGTAACTGTTCCTCCTTCCCCGGGACACCCGCTGCCTCCGCCAATGCTACCACATCCTGAAGGAAGACGGCTTCTGACTGCCCGTTCCTCCTGGAGCTGTTACTGTGAGATCAGGACAGGGCGCCTGGTAGCAAGCCCACTTCTGTCCTATGGACAGGTGGCCAAGTAGCTGCTGTCCCCTTGGGCCCAGAGGCTCAGGACAGTACAGCCTTCTGCCCAGACTCCTTCCTCAGAGTGGAGCACGCGCCCCTGCCATCATCGTACCCTCTTATCTCTTTAGCAGCCAGGCGTCGGTCTCCCTGCACAGGACGCGGGTGACACTTGTCTTGCCACCGGCCCGCTCTTCCTGACACTGCCGGCTCTCCTGCTTCGCGACCTTTTCCCGACAATAAGGCCAACGGCTCCTTCTCTTCTCCCGGGAAGCATGCTGCACCTTCCCCAGACATGCTCCTGGGGGAGCGGTGTGACGGATGTGTCCCTTTCCTTAGGACTCTTCCCACAGGAGCAACCAAGCATCTCTCTCAGGCAGAGGGGATGCCCGGGCAAAGAAGATTTTGCTCCATGCCGGTTTATTGCACCGTGCTGTGGAGACTAGCTCAGACGAGCAGCAGCAACATCCCACAGATCTGACTCTGATATCCCAAAGAAAGCTGTGCTTTCCCAGAGGGGATGCCTGGGCAAAGAGGCTTTTGCTCTATGCGGATTTTTCCCACCGTGCTGCGAATACTAGGCTAAGGCAAGAAGCAAGAGCAGCCCACAGAACCGACTCTGATTTTCCAGTGACTGCTATGCTTTCGCAGAGGTTTTCAGCTTGGCGCGAACTGCACTTCTCTGATGTTCCTCAGCATGGCTTTGGGCGTTCGCTCTGTTCCATCATGGAAGAAGAGCCCTGGAGAGCTGGGGCCTCTTTGGCGTGTGGAGCACGCGTGCCTGCCCTAGTCATCCCCTTGTGTCTCCTTAGCAGCCAGGCTTCTATCTCTCCGCTCAGGGAGCGGGTGACACTTGTCTTCTTAGCAGCCAGGCTTCCTACTCTCCATACAAAGAGCGTGCTGTGGAGAATGTTGTGCTTTTCGCAGCACGGTGGGAAAAACCCGCATAGAGCGAAAGCCTCTTTGCCTGGGCATCCCCTCTGGGAAAGCACTGCATTCTTTGGGAAATAGAGTCAGGTCTGTGGGATGTTGCTGCTTGCCTGAGAAGGTCTCCACAGCACGGTGTAATAAACCCGCATGGAGCGAAATCCTCTTTGCCCCGGCATCCCCACTGCCCGAGAGAGATGCGTGGTTGCGACTTTGGAAAGAGACTTAAGGAAAGGGATACGTCTGTCACTGCGCTCCACAGGAGCATGTCTGGGAAGGTGCAGAAGGCGGCCCAGGGACAAGAGAAGGCGCCTTTGGTGTTATTGTCCGGAAACGGTTGCGAAGCAGGACAGCCGGGCCTGTGAGGAACAGCGTGTCAGTGGCAAGACAAGTTTCACCAGCTACCTGTGCAGAGAAATGTGAGCCTGTCTGCTAAGGAGACACGAGAGGACAACTAGGACAGGGGCGCGTGCTCCACTCTGAGGAAGGAGTCTGAGCAGAAGGCAGGCCTGTCCTGTGCCTCTGGGCCCAAGGGGACATTAGCTCAGGGCCACCTGTCAAGAGGGCAGAAGTGGGATTGCCACCAGGCGCCCGGCCCTGAACTCACAGAAAGAGCTCCAGGAGGAACGGGCAGTTAGATGCCGTCCTCCAGGATGTGGAAGGGTTCGCGGAGGCACGGGGAGTCCGGGGGAGGAGTGGGGACAGCCCCCGACAGCTCCCCATCCCAGTGCACGGGCGGTGTGCAGGGATCCTGTTGCCGCTCCTCTCCTGTGTAAAAGGCACTGGCCTAGTCTCCGAAACAGCCTGAGCAACAGAGCAAAAGGCCAAGCCTTGCCTACGCCAGAAGATGGTAGTGTGCATAGAGTGCCATCCTAGGCCACGCACGCTGTTGCGGGTTGTGGCTGTGTCTGCTTAGTTCGTCCTGGAAGGGTGAACCCAGGGCGCGAACATGGAGCCCTGGAAACCAAGGCCCAAGAGGCACCAGCTCTTCCATAGCTCTTCATCCCTGACGCGACAGAGCGAACGCCCAAAGCCTTCCTGATGAAGCAGCAGCGAAGCGGTTCGCGCCAAGATCAAAACTATTGTGAAAGCATAGCAGTCGCTGGGAAATCAGAGTCGGTTCTGTGGGCTGCTCTTGCTGCCTGCCTTAGTCTAGTATTCACAGCATGGTGGGAGAAACCCTCACAGAACGACAGCCTCTTTGCCCGGGCATGCCCTCTGGCAAAGCCCAGCATTCTTTGGGAAATCAGAGTCGGGTCTGTGAGATGCTGCTGCTGTTTGCCTGAGGTAGTCTCCACAGCACGGTGTAATAAACCCGTGTGGAGCGAAATCCTCGTTGCCGGGCATCCCCTCTGCCTGAGAGAGATGCTTGGTTGCGCTTGTGGGAAGAGCTTTAAGGAAAGGGACACGTCTGTCACTGCGCTCCCCAGGAGCATGTCTGGGGAAGGTGCAGCACGCTTCCCCGCAAGACGAGAAGGAGCCGTTGGCCTTGTTTTCCGAAACGGTCTTGAGCAGAAGAGTCGGTCCTGTCAGGAACAGCGGGCCGGTGGCAAGTCAAGTGTCACCCGCTCCCTTTGCGGAGAGACGGAAACCTGGCTGCTAAGGAGACACGTGGGGACGTCTAGAGCAAGGGCGCTTGCTCCACTGTGAGAAAGGAGTCTGGGCAGAAGGCATGCCTGTCCTGGGCCCCTGGGCCCAAGGAGCAGCAGCTCCTTGGCCACCTGTCACTTGTATAGGCATGTGCTTGCCACCAGGCACCTACGCTGAACTCTCGGATGTACCTCCCTGAAAGAACGGACCATCAGTAGCCGTCCTCCATGATGTGGAAGCGTTCGCGGAGCCACGGGTTGTCCCGGGAAGGAGTGAGGACAGTCCACCACTGCTCCCCATCCCAGTGCACAGCGGTGTGTAGGGATCCTGTCGCATCTCCTCTCCTGTGAGGAAGGCACTGGCCTAGTCCCCTATTCCGCGTGAGCGCAAGAGCAATTTGCCAAGCCTCGCCTACGCCAGGAGATGGTAGTGGGCATAGAGTGCCATCCTAGGCCACGCACGCTGCTGCATGGTTGTGACTGTGTCTGATTTGTTTGGCTTGGCAGTTTGAGTCCAGGACGCGAAAATGGAGCCCGGGAAAGCAAAGCCAAGGAGGAATTAGCTCTCCCGTAGCACTTCTTCCCTGACGCGAAAGATCGAACGCCTAAAGCCTTGCTGAGGAAGCAGCGCCAAAGTGCTGTTGACTCCAAGCCCAAAGCCTCTGCGAAAGCACAGCATTTGCTGAGAAATCAGAGTGGGTTCTGCTGACTTCTGCTGCTGCTTGCCTGAGCCCAGTCTCACGGTGGGAGATACCCGTATAGAGCGAAAGCCTCTTTGCCCGGGCATCTCCTCTGGGAAAGCACAGCCTTCATTGGGAAATTAGAATCGTATTGGTGGGATCCTGCTGCTTGCCTGAGCTAGTCTCCGCAGCACGGTAGATGAAACACGCATGGAGCGAAATTCTCCTTGCCTTAGCATCCCATCTGCCTGAGAAAGAAGCTTGGTTGCACATCTGGAAAGGGCCTTAAGGAAAGGGACACGTCTGTCACGGCGCTCCCCAAGAGCATGTCTGAAGAAGGTGCAACACGCTTCCCGGGAGAAGGAGCCTTTGGCATTGTTGTCGGGAAACAGTGGCAAAGCAGGAGATCCTGCCATGGCAGGAACAGCAGGCGGGTGGCAAGACAATTTTCACCAGCTCCCTGTGCAGAGAGAATGTAGCCTCGATCATAAGGAGATATGAGGGGACGACTAGGGCAGGCGCGCGTGCTCTACTCTGAGGAAGGAGTCTGGGCAGAAGGCAGGCATGTCCTGTGCCTCTGGTCCCAAGGGGACAGCATCTCATTAGCCACCTGTCCCTAGGGCAGACTTGAGCTTGCCACCAGACGCCTCACCCCGAACTCGCCGAAACAACTCTGGAGAAATGAACAGTCAGATGCCCTCTTCCTCCATGATGTGGCAGCGTTTTTTCGTGGCAATGGGTATGCCGGGGAAGGAGTGGGAACAGTCCCCCACAGCTCCCCATACCTGTGCACGTGCGGTGTGCAGGAATCCTGTCCTCTGTCCTCTCCTGTAAGGAAGGCACTGGCCTAGTTTCCAAAACAGCTTGTGCAACAGAGCAAAAGGCCAAACCTTCCCTACACCAGAGGATGGTAGTGTGCATAGAGTGCCATCCTAGGCCACGCTCGCTGCTGCGGGTTTTGTCTGTGTCTGCTTAGTTCGTCCTGGAAGCGTGAACCCAGGGCGCGAACATGGAGCCCTGGAAAGCAAGGCCCAAGAGGCACCAGCTCTTCCGTAGCTCTTCTTCCCTGACGCGACAGAGCGAACATCCAAAGCCTTCCTGAGGAAGCAGCAGTGAAGCGGTTCGCGCCAAGATCAAAACTATTGTGAAAGCATAGCAGTCGCTGGGAAATCAGAGTCGGTTCTGTGGGATGCTCTTGCTGCCTGCCTTAGTCTAGTATTCACAGCACGGTGGTGGAAACGCTCATAGAACGAAAGCCTCTTTGCCCGGGTATGCCCTCTAGCAAAGCCCAGCATTCTTTGGGAAATCAGAGTTGGGTCTGTGGGATGCTGCTTCTGTTTGCCTGAGCTAGTCTCCACGGCAAGGTGTAATAAACCAGCATGGAGCGAAATCCTCGTTGCCGGACATCCCCTCTGCCTGAGAGAGATGTTTGGTTGCGCTTGTGGGAAGAGCTTAAAGAAAAGGGACACGTCTGTCACTGCGCTCCCCAGGAGCATGTCTGGGGAAGGTGCAGCATGCTTCCCGGGAGAAGAGAAGGAGCCGTTGGCTTTGTTTTCAGAAACGGTTTCGAAGCAGGAGAGCCGGTCCTGTCAGGATTGCGGGCCGGTGGCAAGACAAATGTCACAAGCTCCCTGTACAGAGAGATGGAAACTGGCTGCTAAGGAGACACGAGGGGATAACTAGCGCAAGGGCGCTTGCTCCACTGTGAGGAAGGAGTCTGGGCAGATGGCATGCCTGTCCTGGGCCCCTGGGCCCAAGGGGCAGGAGCTCCTTGGCCACCTGTCACTTGTGAAGACATGTGCTTGCCACCAGACGCCTACGCTTAATTCGCAGATGTAGCTCCCTGAAAGAACGGACCATCAGTAGCCGTCGTCCCTGATGTCGAAGCGTTCGCGGAAGGCACGGGTTGTCCCGGGAAGGAGTGAGGACAGTCCTCCACAACTCCCCATCCTAGTGCACGGGGGGTGTACAGGGATTTTGTCCCCTCTCCTCTTTTGTAAGGAAGGAACTGGCTTAGTCTCCTATTCCACCTGAGCTCCAGATCAAAATGCCACGACTCGCTTACGCCAGGAGATGGTAGTGGGCATAGAGATCCATCCGAGGCCACGCACGCTGCTGCAGGGTTGTGACTGTGTCTGACTTGTTTGGCTTGGCAGTTTGAATCCAGGACGCGAAAATGGAGCCCGGGAAAGCAAAGCCAAGGAGGAAACCCGCATGGAGCGAAATTCTCCTTGCCCTAGCATCCCATCTGCCTGAGAAAGAAGCGTGGTTTACAAAGGTGAACCAAACATGTATCTCAGGCAAAGCGGATGCCGGGGCAAAGAGGATTTCGCTCCGTGTGGGTCTATTACACAGTGCTGTGGAGACTAGTTCAGGCAAGCCGCAGCAGCATCCCGCAGATCCGACTCTGACTTCCCAAAGAATGCTGTGCTCACGCAGAATCGGGGACTAGGCCAGTGCTTTCTCCACAGGAGAGGAGAGCCGACAGCATCTCGGCACACCGCCCTTGCACTAGGTTGAGGAGCAGTGACGGACTGTCCCCACTCCTTCCCCGGACACCCCCGTGCATCCTTGAACGCTTTCACACCTTGGAGGAAGACAGATCCTGACTTCCCGATCTGTCAGGGAGCTACTTCTGGGAGTTCAGAAGTGGCAAGCACATGTCTGCACCTGGGACAGGTGGCCAAGGAGCTGCTTTCTCCTTGGGTCCAGAAGCCCAGGACAGGCATGCCTTCTGCCCAGACTCCTTATTAGAGTGGAGGAAGCGCCAATACCCTAGTCCTACCGTCGTGTCTACTCCGTAGCCAGGTTTCCGTCTCTCTGCACAGAGAGCGTATGCCACTTGTCTTACCAGCGACCCGCTGTTGCTGACAGGGCCGGCTCTTTTGCTTGCGTCCGTTTCCGACAACAAGGCCAACGACTCCTTCTCTTCCCCGGGGCAGTGTGCTGCACCTTCCTCAGACATGCTCCAGGGTAGTGCAGTGACAGTCGTATCCCTTTCCTTGAGGCTCTTCCCACAGGGGCAGCCACTCTTCTCTCTCAGGCAGAGTGGATGCCGGGCATACACGATTTCGCTCCATGCAGGTTTATTACACCGTGCAGTGGAGACCAGCTCAGGCAAGCAGCAGCCGCATTCCACAGACCCGACTCTGATTTTCCAAGAATGCTGTGCTTTCCCAGAGGTGAAGCCCGGGCAAAGAGGTTTTGGCTCTACAGGAACGACTCTGATTTCCCAGAGACTGCTATGCTTTCGCAGAAGTTTTCAGCTTGCTGCGAACCGCACTTCGCTGCTGCTTCCTCAGCAAGGCATTGGGCGTTCGCTCTGTCCCGTCAGATGCGGAGAGCTGGTGCCTCTTGGGCCTTGCTTCCCGGGCTCCATGTTCGCGTCCTGGCTTCAATGAGCCAAGCCGAAATACGCAGATACAGTCAGAACCCTGCAGTAGCTTGCGTGGCCCAGGATGGCACTCTATACACACTACCATCTCCCGGTGTAGGCAACGCTAGGGCTTTTGCTATGGCGCTCAGGTGGACTCAAGTTCTAGGTCAGTGCCTTCCCCACAGGAGAGGAGAGGCAACAGGATCTTTCACACCGCCCGTACACTGGGATGGGGAGCAGTGAGGTACTTTCCCCACTACTTCCCCGGACACCCCGTGCATCCACGAACGCTTTCACATCTTGGAGTAAGGCGGCATATGACTGCCCGTTCTTTCAGGGACTTACTTCTGCGAGTTCAGGGTAGGCGCCTGGTGGCAAGCACATGTCTGCACCAGGGAAAGGTGGCCAAGGAGCTGCTTTCCCCTTAGGCGCAGGGGCACCGGAGAGGCATTCCTTCTGCCCAGACTCCTTCCTCAGAGTGGAGTATGCAACCATGCCCTATTCGTCCCTTCCTTTCTCCTTCTCAGCCAAGTATCCTATTCTCCACACAGAGAGCGGGTGACACTTGTCTTGCCACCGGCCCACTTTCCCTCCCAGGGCAGACTCTCCTTGCTTCGTGACAACGAAGGCCAACGGCATCTTCTCTTCTCCCAGGGCGGCAATGCTGCACCTTCCCCAGACTTGTTCTTGGGGAGCTCAGTGACAGATGTGTCCCTTTCCTTAAGGCCCTTTGCAGATGTGCAACCACTCTTCTCGCTCAGGCAGAGCGGGGATGCTAGGGAAAGGAGAATTTCGCTCCATGCGGGATTCACCTATCGTGCTGTTGAGACTAGCTCAGGCAAGCAGCAGCAGCATTCCACAAACACGATCTGATTTCCCACCAAATGCTGTGCTTTCCCAGAGGAGATGCCCCGGGAAAAGAGGATTAGGCTGTATGCGGTTTTCTACCACCGTAAGACAGGGCTCCAGCAAGAAGCAGCAGCAGCCAGCAGATCCAAATCTGATTTCTCAGTGAATGCTGTGCTTTCGCAGAGGCTTTGGGCTTGGAGCGAACAGCACTACGCCTCTGTTTCTTCAGCCAGGCTTCAGTCGCGTCAGGGAAGAAGAGCTGCGGGAGAGCTGGTGCCTCTAGGGCCTTGCTTTCCCGGCTCCATGTTCGCGTCCTGGATTCAAACTGCCAAGGTGAAATAAGCGTACACAGCCTCCACCCTGCAGCAGCGTGCATGGCCTACGATGGCACTGTGCTCATAATGCCATCTCCCAGTGTAGGCAATGTCTGCCCTTTTGCTCTGGCGTTCAGGTGGGCAGGGGACTAGGCCAGTGCTTTCTCCAGCCGAGAAGAGACGCGACAGGATCAATGTACACCGCCCGCGCCCTGGGAATGGGAGTAATGGGTAACTGTTCCTCCTTCCCCGGGACACCCGCTGCCTCCGCCAATGCTACCACATCCTGAAGGAAGACGGCTTCTGACTGCCCGTTCCTCCTGGAGCTGTTACTGTGAGTTCAGGACAGGGCGCCTGGTAGCAAGCCCACTTCTGTCCTATGGACAGGTGGCCAAGTAGCTGCTGTCCCCTTGGGCCCAGAGGCTCAGGACAGTACAGCCTTCTGCCCAGACTCCTTCCTCAGAGTGGAGCACGCGCCCCTGCCATCATCGTACCCTCTTATCTCTTTAGCAGCCAGGCGTCGGTCTCCCTGCACAGGACGCGGGTGACACTTGTCTTGCCACCGGCCCGCTCTTCCTGACACTGCCGGCTCTCCTGCTTCGCGACCTTTTCCCGACAATAAGGCCAACGGCTCCTTCTCTTCTCCCGGGAAGCATGCTGCACCTTCCCCAGACATGCTCCTGGGGGAGCGGTGTGACGGATGTGTCCCTTTCCTTAGGACTCTTCCCACAGGAGCAACCAAGCATCTGTCTCAGGCAGAGGGGATGCCCGGGCAAAGAAGATTTTGCTCCATGCCGGTTTATTACACCGTGCTGTGGAGACTAGCTCATACAAGCAGCAGCAACATCCCACAGATCTGACTCTGATATCCCAAAGAAATCTGTGCTTTCCCAGAGGGGATGCCTGGGCAAAGAGGCTTTAGCTCTATGCGGATTTTTCCCACCATGCTGCGAATACTAGGCTAAGGCAAGAAGCAAGAGCAGCCCACAGAACCGACTCTGATTTTCCAGTGACTGCTATGCTTTCGCAGAGGTTTTCAGCTTGGCGCGAACTGCACTTCTCTGATGTTCCTCAGCATGGCTTTGGGCGTTCGCTCTGTTCCATCATGGAAGAAGAGCTCTGGAGAGCTGGGGCCTCTTTGGCGTGTGGAGCACGCGTGCCTGCCCTAGTCATCCCCTTGTGTCTCCTTAGCAGCCAGGCTTCTATCTCTCCGCTCAGGGAGCGGGTGACACTTGTCTTCTTAGCAGCCAGGCTTCCTACTCTCCATACAAAGAGCGTGCTGTGGAGAATGTTGTGCTTTTCGCAGCACGGTGGGAAAAACCCGCATAGAGCGAAAGCCTCTTTGCCTGGGCATCCCCTCTGGGAAAGCACTGCATTCTTTGGGAAATAGAGTCAGGTCTGTGGGATGTTGCTGCTTGCCTGAGAAGGTCTCCACAGCACGGTGTAATAAACCCGCATGGAGCGAAATCCTCTTTGCCCCGGCATCCCCACTGCCCGAGAGAGATGCGTGGTTGCGACTTTGGAAAGAGACTTAAGGAAAGGGATACGTCTGTCACTGCGCTCCACAGGAGCATGTCTGGGAAGGTGCAGAAGGCGGCCCAGGGACAAGAGAAGGAGCCTTTGGTGTTACTGTCCGGAAACGGTTGCGAAGCAGGACAGCCGGGCCTGTGAGGAACAGCGTGTCAGTGGCAAGACAAGTTTCACCAGCTACCTGTGCAGAGAAATGTGAGCCTGTCTGCTAAGGAGACACGAGAGGACAACTAGGACAGGGGCGCGTGCTCCACTCTGAGGAAGGAGTCTGAGCAGAAGGCAGGCCTGTCCTGTGCCTCTGGGCCCAAGGGGACATTAGCTCAGGGCCACCTGTCAAGAGGGCAGAAGTGGGATTGCCACCAGGCGCCCGGCCCTGAACTCACAGAAAGAGCTCCAGGAGGAACGGGCAGTTAGATGCCGTCCTCCAGGATGTGGAAGGGTTCGCGGAGGCACGGGGAGTCCGGGGAAGGAGTGGGGACAGCCCCCGACAGCTCCCCATCCCAGTGCACGGGCGGTGTGCAGGGATCCTGTTGCCGCTCCTCTCCTGTGTAAAAGGCACTGGCCTAGTCTCCGAAACAGCCTGAGCAACAGAGCAAAAGGCCAAGCCTTGCCTACGCCAGAAGATGGTAGTGTGCATAGAGTGCCATCCTAGGCCACGCACGCTGTTGCGGGTTGTGGCTGTGTCTGCTTAGTTCGTCCTGGAAGGGTGAACCCAGGGCGCGAACATGGAGCCCTGGAAAGCAAGGCCCAAGAGGCACCAGCTCTTCCATAGCTCTTCTTCCCTGACGCGACAGAGCGAACGCCCAAAGCCTCTCTGATGAAGCAGCAGCGAAGTGGTTCGCGCCAAGATGAAAACTATTGTGAAAGCATAGCAGTCGCTGGGAAATCAGAGTCGGTTCTGTGGGCTGCTCTTGCTGCCTGCCTTAGTCTAGTATTCACAGCATGGTGGGAGAAACCCTCACAGAACGACAGCCTCTTTGCCCGGGCATGCCCTCTGGCAAAGCCCAGCATTCTTTGGGAAATCAGAGTCGGGTCTGTGAGATGCTGCTGCTGTTTGCCTGAGGTAGTCTCCACAGCACGGTGTAATAAACCCGTGTGGAGCGAAATCCTCGTTGCCGGGCATCCCCTCTGCCTGAGAGAGATGCTTGGTTGCGCTTGTGGGAAGAGCTTTAAGGAAAGGGACACGTCTGTCACTGCGCTCCCCAGGAGCATGTCTGGGGAAGGTGCAGCACGCTTCCCCGCAAGACGAGAAGGAGCCGTTGGCCTTGTTTTCCGAAACGGTCTTGAGCAGAAGAGTCGGTCCTGTCAGGAACAGCGGGCCGGTGGCAAGTCAAGTGTCACCCGCTCCCTTTGCGGAGAGACGGAAACCTGGCTGCTAAGGAGACACGTGGGGACGTCTAGAGCAAGGGCGCTTGCTCCACTGTGAGAAAGGAGTCTGGGCAGAAGGCATGCCTGTCCTGGGCCCCTGGGCCCAAGGAGCAGCAGCTCCTTGGCCACCTGTCACTTGTATAGGCATGTGCTTGCCACCAGGCACCTACGCTGAACTCTCGGATGTACCTCCCTGAAAGAACGGACCATCAGTAGCCGTCCTCCATGATGTGGAAGCGTTCGCGGAGCCACGGGTTGTCCCGGGAAGGAGTGAGGACAGTCCACCACTGCTCCCCATCCCAGTGCACAGCGGTGTGTAGGGATCCTGTCGCATCTCCTCTCCTGTGAGGAAGGCACTGGCCTAGTCCCCTATTCCGCGTGAGCGCAAGAGCAATTTGCCAAGCCTCGCCTACGCCAGGAGATGGTAGTGGGCATAGAGTGCCATCCTAGGCCACGCACGCTGCTGCATGGTTGTGACTGTGTCTGATTTGTTTGGCTTGGCAGTTTGAGTCCAGGACGCGAAAATGGAGCCCGGGAAAGCAAAGCCAAGGAGGAATTAGCTCTCCCGCAGCACTTCTTCCCTGATGCGAAAGATCGAACGCCTAAAGCCTTGCTGAGGAAGCAGCGCCAAAGTGCTGTTGACTCCAAGCCCAAAGCCTCTGCGAAAGCACAGCATTTGCTGAGAAATCAGAGTGGGTTCTGCTGACTTCTGCTGCTGCTTGCCTGAGCCCAGTCTCACGGTGGGAGATACCCGTATAGAGCGAAAGCCTCTTTGCCCGGGCATCTCCTCTGGGAAAGCACAGCCTTCATTGGGAAATTAGAATCGTATTGGTGGGATCCTGCTGCTTGCCTGAGCTAGTCTCCGCAGCACGGTAGATGAAACCCGCATGGAGCGAAATTCTCCTTGCCTTAGCATCCCATCTGCGTGAGAAAGAAGCTTGGTTGCACATCTGGAAAGGGCCTTAAGGAAAGGGACACGTCTGTCACGGCGCTCCCCAAGAGCATGTCTGAAGAAGGTGCAACACGCTTCCCGGGAGAAGGAGCCTTTGGCATTGTTGTCGGGAAACAGTGGCAAAGCAGGAGATCCTGCCATGGCAGGAACAGCAGGCGGGTGGCAAGACAATTTTCACCAGCTCCCTGTGCAGAGAGAATGTAGCCTCGATCATAAGGAGATATGAGGGGACGACTAGGGCAGGCGCGCGTGCTCTACTCTGAGGAAGGAGTCTGGGCAGAAGGCAGGCCTGTCCTGTGCCTCTGGTCCCAAGGGGACAGCATCTCCTTAGCCACCTGTCCCTAGGGCAGACTTGAGCTTGCCACCAGACGCCTCACCCCGAACTCGCCGAAACAACTCTGGAGAAATGGACAGTCAGATGCCCTCTTCCTCCATGATGTGGCAGCGTTTTTTCGTGGCAATGGGTATGCCGGGGAAGGAGTGGGAACAGTCCCCCACAGCTCCCCATCCCTGTGCACGTGCGGTGTGCAGGAATCCTGTCCTCTGTCCTCTCCTGTAAGGAAGGCACTGGCCTAGTTTCCAAAACAGCTTGTGCAACAGAGCAAAAGGCCAAACCTTCCCTACACCAGAGGATGGTAGTGTGCATAGAGTGCCATCCTAGGCCACGCTCGCTGCTGCGGGTTTTGTCTGTGTCTGCTTAGTTCGTCCTGGAAGCCTGAACCCAGGGCGCGAACATGGAGCCCTGGAAAGCAAGGCCCAAGAGGCAACAGCTCTTCCGTAGCTCTTCTTCCCTGACGCGACAGAGCGAACATCCAAAGCCTTCCTGAGGAAGCAGCAGTGAAGCGGTTCGCGCCAAGATCAAAACTATTGTGAAAGCATAGCAGTCGCTGGGAAATCAGAGTCGGTTCTGTGGGATGCTCTTGCTGCCTGCCTTAGTCTAGTATTCACAGCACGGTGGTGGAAACGCTCATAGAACGAAAGCCTCTTTGCCCGGGTATGCCCTCTAGCAAAGCCCAGCATTCTTTGGGAAATCAGAGTTGGGTCTGTGGGATGCTGCTTCTGTTTGCCTGAGCTAGTCTCCACGGCAAGGTGTAATAAACCAGCATGGAGCGAAATCCTCGTTGCCGGACATCCCCTCTGCCTGAGAGAGATGTTTGGTTGCGCTTGTGGGAAGAGCTTAAAGAAAAGGGACACGTCTGTCACTGCGCTCCCCAGGAGCATGTCTGGGGAAGGTGCAGCATGCTTCCCGGGAGAAGAGAAGGAGCCGTTGGCTTTGTTTTCAGAAACGGTTTCGAAGCAGGAGAGCCGGTCCTGTCAGGATTGCGGGCCGGTGGCAAGACAAATGTCACAAGCTCCCTGTACAGAGAGATGGAAACTGGCTGCTAAGGAGACACGTGGGGATGACTAGCGCAAGGGCGCTTGCTCCACTGTGAGGAAGGAGTCTGGGCAGATGGCATGCCTGTCCTGGGCCCCTGGGCCCAAGGGGCAGGAGCTCCTTGGCCACCTGTCACTTGTGAAGACATGTGCTTGCCACCAGACGCCTACGCTTAATTCGCAGATGTAGCTCCCTGAAAGAACGGACCATCAGTAGCCGTCGTCCCTGATGTCGAAGCGTTCGCGGAAGGCACGGGTTGTCCCGGGAAGGAGTGAGGACAGTCCTCCACAACTCCCCATCCTAGTGCACGGGGGGTGTACAGGGATTTTGTCCCCTCTCCTCTTTTGTAAGGAAGGAACTGGCTTAGTCTCCTATTCCACCTGAGCTCCAGATCAAAATGCCACGACTCGCTTACGCCAGGAGATGGTAGTGGGCATAGAGATCCATCCGAGGCCACGCACGCTGCTGCAGGGTTGTGACTGTGTCTGATTTGTTTGGCTTGGCAGTTTGAATCCAGGACGCGAAAATGGAGCCCGGGAAGGCAAAGCCAAGGAGGAAACCCGCATGGAGCGAAATTCTCCTTGCCCTAGCATCCCATCTGCGTGAGAAAGAAGCGTGGTTTACAAAGGTGAACCAAACATGTATCTCAGGCAAAGCGGATGCCGGGGCAAAGAGGATTTCGCTCCGTGTGGGTCTATTACACAGTGCTGTGGAGACTAGTTCAGGCAAGCCGCAGCAGCATCCCGCAGACCCGACTCTGACTTCCCAAAGAATGCTGTGCTCACGCAGAATCGGGGACTAGGCCAGTGCTTTCTCCACAGGAGAGGAGAGCCGACAGCATCTCGGCACACCGCCCTTGCACTAGGTTGAGGAGCAGTGACGGACTGTCCCCACTCCTTCCCCGGACACCCAGTGCATCCTTGAACGCTTTCACATCTTGGAGGAAGACAGATCCTGACTTCCCGATCTGTCAGGGAGCTACTTCTGGGAGTTCAGATGTGGCAAGCACATGTCTGCACCTGGGACAGGTGGCCAAGGAGCTGCTTTCTCCTTGGGTCCAGAGGACCAGGACAGGCATGCCTTCTGCCCAGACTCCTTATTAGAGTGGAGGAAGTGCCAATACCCTAGTCCTACCGTCGTGTCTACTCCTTAGCCAGGTTTCCGTCTCTCTGCACAGAGAGCGTATGCCACTTGTCTTACCAGCGACCCGCTGTTGCTGACAGGGCCGGCTCTTTTGCTTGCGTCCGTTTCCGACAACAAGGCCAACGACTCCTTCTCTTCCCCGGGGCAGTGTGCTGCACCTTCCTCAGACATGCTCAAGGGTAGTGCAGTGACAGTCGTGTCCCTTTCCTTGAGGCTCTTCCCACAGGGGCAGCCACTCTTCTCTCTCACGCAGAGTGGATGCCGGGCATACACGATTTCGCTCCATGCAGGTTTATTACACCGTGCAGTGGAGACCAGCTCAGGCAAGCAGCAGCCGCATTCCACAGACCCGACTCTGATTTTCCAAGAATGCTGTGCTTTCCCAGAGGTGAAGCCCGGGCAAAGAGCCTTTTGCTCTACAGGAACGACTCTGATTTCCCAGAGACTGCTATGCTTTCGCAGAAGTTTTCAGCTTGCTGCGAACCGCACTTCGCTGCTGCTTCCTCAGCAAGGCATTGGGCGTTCGCTCTGTCCCGTCAGATGCGGAGAGCTGGTGCCTCTTGGGCCTTGCTTCCCGGGCTCCATGTTCGCGTCCTGGCTTCAATGAGCCAAGCCGAAATACGCAGATACAGTCAGAACCCTGCAGTAGCTTGCGTGGCCCAGGATGGCACTCTATACACACTACCATCTCCCGGTGTAGGCAATGCTAGGGCTTTTGCTATGGCGCTCAGGTGGACTCAAGTTCTAGATCAGTGCCTTCCCCACAGGAGAGGAGAGGCAACAGGATCTTTCACACCGCCCGTACACTGGGATGGGGAGCAGTGAGGTACTTTCCCCACTACTTCCCCGGACAGCCCGTGCATCCACGAACGCTTTCACATCTTGGAGTAAGGCGGCATATGACTGCCCGTTCTTTCAGGGACTTACTTCTGCGAGTTCAGGGTAGGCGCCTGGTGGCAAGCACATGTCTGCACCAGGGAAAGGTGGCCAAGGAGCTGCTTTCCCCTTAGGCGCAGGGGCACCGGAGAGGCATTCCTTCTGCCCAGACTCCTTCCTCAGAGTGGAGTATGCAACCCTGCCCTATTCGTCCCTTCCTTTCTCCTTCTCAGCCAAGTATCCTATTCTCCACACAGAGAGCGGGTGACACTTGTCTTGCCACCGGCCCACTTTCCCTCCCAGGGCAGACTCTCCTTGTTTCGTGACAACGAAGGCCAACGGCATCTTCTCTTCTCCCAGGGCGGCAATGCTGCACCTTCCCCAGACTTGTTCTTGGGGAGCTCAGTGACAGATGTGTCCCTTTCCTTAAGGCCCTTTGCAGATGTGCAACCACTCTTCTCGCTCAGGCAGAGCGGGGATGCTAGGGAAAGGAGAATTTCGCTCCATGCGGGATTCACCTATCGTGCTGTTGAGACTAGCTCAGGCAAGCAGCAGCAGCATTCCACAAACACGATCTGATTTCCCACCAAATGCTGTGCTTTCCCAGAGGAGATGCCCGGGGAAAAGAGGATTAGGCTGTATGCGGTTTTCTACCACCGTAAGACAGGGCTCCAGCAAGAAGCAGCAGCAGCCAGCAGATCCAAATCTGATTTCTCAGTGAATGCTGTGCTTTCGCAGAGGCTTTGGGCTTGGAGCGAACAGCACTACGCCTCTGTTTCTTCAGCCAGGCTTCAGTCGCGTCAGGGAAGAAGAGCTGCGGGAGAGCTGGTGCCTCTAGGGCCTTGCTTTCCCGGCTCCATGTTCGCGTCCTGGATTCAAACTGCCAAGGTGAAATAAGCGTACACAGCCTCCACCCTGCAGCAGCGTGCATGGCCTACGATGGCACTGTGCTCATAATGCCATCTCCCAGTGTAGGCAATGTCTGCCCTTTTGCTCTGGCGTTCAGGTGGGCAGGGGACTAGGCCAGTGCTTTCTCCAGCCGAGAAGAGACGCGACAGGATCAATGTACACCGCCCGCGCCCTGGGAATGGGAGTAATGGGTAACTGTTCCTCCTTCCCCGGGACCCCCGCTGCCTCCGCCAATGCTACCACATCCTGAAGGAAGACGGCTTCTGACTGCCCGTTCCTCCTGGAGCTGTTACTGTGAGTTCAGGACAGGGCGCCTGGTAGCAAGCCCACTTCTGTCCTATGGACAGGTGGCCAAGTAGCTGCTGTCCCCTTGGGCCCAGAGGCTCAGGACAGTACAGCCTTCTGCCCAGACTCCTTCCTCAGAGTGGAGCACGCGCCCCTGCCATCATCGTACCCTCTTATCTCTTTAGCAGCCAGGCGTCGGTCTCCCTGCACAGGACGCGGGTGACACTTGTCTTGCCACCGGCCCGCTCTTCCTGACACTGCCGGCTCTCCTGCTTCGCGACCTTTTCCCGACAATAAGGCCAACGGCTCCTTCTCTTCTCCCGGGAAGCATGCTGCACCTTCCCCAGACATGCTCCTGGGGGAGCGGTGTGACGGATGTGTCCCTTTCCTTAGGACTCTTCCCACAGGAGCAACCAAGCATCTGTCTCAGGCAGAGGGGATGCCCGGGCAAAGAAGATTTTGCTCCATGCCGGTTTATTACACCGTGCTGTGGAGACTAGCTCAGACAAGCAGCAGCAACATCCCACAGATCTGACTCTGATATCCCAAAGAAATCTGTGCTTTCCCAGAGGGGATGCCTGGGCAAAGAGGCTTTTGCTCTTTGCGGATTTTTCCCACCGTGCTGCGAATACTAGGCTAAGGCAAGAAGCAAGAGCAGCCCACAGAACCGACTCTGATTTTCCAGTGACTGCTATGCTTTCGCAGAGGTTTTCAGCTTGGCGCGAACTGGACTTCTCTGATGTTCCTCAGCATGGCTTTGGGCGTTCGCTCTGTTCCATCATGGAAGAAGAGCTCTGGAGAGCTGGGGCCTCTTTGGCGTGTGGAGCACGCGTGCCTGCCCTAGTCATCCCCTTGTGTCTCCTTAGCAGCCAGGCTTCTATCTCTCCGCTCAGGGAGCGGGTGACACTTGTCTTCTTAGCAGCCAGGCTTCCTACTCTCCATACAAAGAGCGTGCTGTGGAGAATGTTGTGCTTTTCGCAGCACGGTGGGAAAAACCCGCATAGAGTGAAAGCCTCTTTGCCTGGGCATCCCCTCTGGGAAAGCACTGCATTCTTTGGGAAATAGAGTCAGGTCTGTGGGATGTTGCTGCTTGCCTGAGAAGGTCTCCACAGCACGGTGTAATAAACCCGCATGGAGCGAAATCCTCTTTGCCCAGGCATCCCCACTGCCCGAGAGAGATGCGTGGTTGCGACTTTGGAAAGAGACTTAAGGAAAGGGATACGTCTGTCACTGCGCTCCACAGGAGCATGTCTGGGAAGGTGCAGAAGGCGGCCCAGGGACAAGAGAAGGCGCCTTTGGTGTTACTGTCCGGAAACGGTTGCGAAGCAGGACAGCCGGGCCTGTGAGGAACAGCGTGTCAGTGGCAAGACAAGTTTCACCAGCTACCTGTGCAGAGAAATGTGAGCCTGTCTGCTAAGGAGACACGAGAGGACAACTAGGACAGGGGCGCGTGCTCCACTCTGAGGAAGGAGTCTGAGCAGAAGGCAGGCCTGTCCTGTGCCTCTGGGCCCAAGGGGACATTAGCTCAGGGCCACCTGTCAAGAGGGCAGAAGTGGGATTGCCACCAGGCGCCCGGCCCTGAACTCACAGAAAGAGCTCCAGGAGGAACGGGCAGTTAGATGCCGTCCTCCAGGATGTGGAAGGGTTCGCGGAGGCACGGGGAGTCCGGGGAAGGAGTGGGGACAGCCCCCGACAGCTCCCCATCCCAGTGCACGGGCGGTGTGCAGGGATCCTGTTGCCGCTCCTCTCCTGTGTAAAAGGCACTGGCCTAGTCTCCGAAACAGCCTGAGCAACAGAGCAAAAGGCCAAGCCTTGCCTACGCCGGAAGATGGTAGTGTGCATAGAGTGCCATCCTAGGCCACGCACGCTGTTGCGGGTTGTGGCTGTGTCTGCTTAGTTCGTCCTGGAAGGGTGAACCCAGGGCGCGAACATGGAGCCCTGGAAAGCAAGGCCCAAGAGGCACCAGCTCTTCCATAGCTCTTCTTCCCTGATGCGACAGAGCGAACGCCCAAAGCCTTCCTGATGAAGCAGCAGCGAAGCGGTTCGCGCCAAGATGAAAACTATTGTGAAAGCATAGGAGTCGCTGTGAAATCAGAGTCGGTTCTGTGGGCTGCTCTTGCTGCCTGCCTTAGTCTAGTATTCACAGCATGGTGGGAGAAACCCTCACAGAACGACAGCCTCTTTGCCCGGGCATGCCCTCTGGCAAAGCCCAGCATTCTTTGGGAAATCAGAGTCGGGTCTGTGAGATGCTGCTGCTGTTTGCCTGAGGTAGTCTCCACAGCACGGTGTAATAAACCCGTGTGGAGCGAAATCCTCGTTGCCGGGCATCCCCTCTGCCTGAGAGAGATGCTTGGTTGCGCTTGTGGGAAGAGCTTTAAGGAAAGGGACACGTCTGTCACTGCGCTCCCCAGGAGCATGTCTGGGGAAGGTGCAGCACGCTTCCCCGCAAGACGAGAAGGAGCCGTTGGCCTTGTTTTCCGAAACGGTCTTGAGCAGAAGAGTCGGTCCTGTCAGGAACAGCGGGCCGGTGGCAAGTCAAGTGTCACCCGCTCCCTTTGCGGAGAGACGGAAACCTGGCTGCTAAGGAGACACGTGGGGACGTCTAGAGCAAGGGCGCTTGCTCCACTGTGAGAAAGGAGTCTGGGCAGAAGGCATGCCTGTCCTGGGCCCCTGGGCCCAAGGAGCAGCAGCTCCTTGGCCACCTGTCACTTGTATAGGCATGTGCTTGCCACCAGGCACCTACGCTGAACTCGCGGATGTACCTCCCTGAAAGAACGGACCATCAGTAGCCGTCCTCCATGATGTGGAAGCGTTCGCGGAGCCACGGGTTGTCCCGGGAAGGAGTGAGGACAGTCCACCACTGCTCCCCATCCCAGTGCACAGCGGTGTGTAGGGATCCTGTCGCATCTCCTCTCCTGTGAGGAAGGCACTGGCCTAGTCCCCTATTCCGCGTGAGCGCAAGAGCAATTTGCCAAGCCTCGCCTACGCCAGGAGATGGTAGTGGGCATAGAGTGCCATCCTAGGCCACGCACGCTGCTGCATGGTTGTGACTGTGTCTGATTTGTTTGGCTTGGCAGTTTGAGTCCAGGACGCGAAAATGGAGCCCGGGAAAGCAAAGCCAAGGAGGAATTAGCTCTCCCGCAGCACTTCTTCCCTGACGCGAAAGATCGAACGCCTAAAGCCTTGCTGAGGAAGCAGCGCCAAAGTGCTGTTGACTCCAAGCCCAAAGCCTCTGCGAAAGCACAGCATTTGCTGAGAAATCAGAGTGGGTTCTGCTGACTTCTGCTGCTGCTTGCCTGAGCCCAGTCTCACGGTGGGAGATACCCGTATAGAGCGAAAGCCTCTTTGCCCGGGCATCTCCTCTGGGAAAGCACAGCCTTCATTGGGAAATTAGAATCGTATTGGTGGGATCCTGCTGCTTGCCTGAGCTAGTCTCCGCAGCACGGTAGATGAAACCCGCATGGAGCGAAATTCTCCTTGCCTTAGCATCCCATCTGCCTGAGAAAGAAGCTTGGTTGCACATCTGGAAAGGGCCTTAAGGAAAGGGACACGTCTGTCAGGGCGCTCCCCAAGAGCATGTCTGAAGAAGGTGCACACGCTTCCCGGGAGAAGGAGCCTTTGGCATTGTTGTCGGGAAACAGTGGCAAAGCAGGAGATCCTGCCATGGCAGGAACAGCAGGCGGGTGGCAAGACAATTGTCACCAGCTCCCTGTGCAGAGAGAATGTAGCCTCGATCATAAGGAGATATGAGGGGACGACTAGGGCAGGCGCGCGTGCTCTACTCTGAGGAAGGAGTCTGGGCAGAAGGCAGGCCTGTCCTGTGCCTCTGGTCCCAAGGGGACAGCATCTCCTTAGCCACCTGTCCCTAGGGCAGACTTGAGCTTGCCACCAGACGCCTCACCCCGAACTCGCCGAAACAACTCTGGAGAAATGGACAGTCAGATGCCCTCTTCCTCCATGATGTGGCAGCGTTTTTTCGTGGCAATGGGTATGCCGGGGAAGGAGTGGGAACAGTCCCCCACAGCTCCCCATCCCTGTGCACGTGCGGTGTGCAGGAATCCTGTCCTCTGTCCTCTCCTGTAAGGAAGGCACTGGCCTAGTTTCCAAAACAGATTGTGCAACAGAGCAAAAGGCCAAACCTTCCCTACACCAGAGGATGGTAGTGTGCATAGAGTGCCATCCTAGGCCACGCTCGCTGCTGCGGGTTTTGTCTGTGTCTGCTTAGTTCGTCCTGGAAGCGTGAACCCAGGGCGCGAACATGGAGCCCTGGAAAGCAAGGCCCAAGAGGCACCAGCTCTTCCATAGCTCTTCTTCCCTGACGCGACAGAGCGAACATCCAAAGCCTTCCTGAGGAAGCAGCAGTGAAGCGGTTCTCGCCAAGATCAAAACTATTGTGAAAGCATAGCAGTCGCTGGGAAATCAGAGTCGGATCTGTGGGATGCTCTTGCTGCCTGCCTTAGTCTAGTATTCACAGCACGGTGGTGGAAACCCTCATAGAACGAAAGCCTCTTTGCCCGGGTATGCCCTCTAGCAAAGCCCAGCATTCTTTGGGAAATCAGAGTTGGGTCTGTGGGATGCTGCTTCTGTTTGCCTGAGCTAGTCTCCACGGCAAGGTGTAATAAACCAGCATGGAGCGAAATCCTCGTTGCCGGACATCCCCTCTGCCTGAGAGAGATGTTTGGTTGCGCTTGTGGGAAGAGCTTAAAGAAAAGGGACACGTCTGTCACTGCGCTCCCAAGGAGCATGTCTGGGGAAGGTGCAGCTTGCTTCCCGGGAGAAGAGAAGGAGCCGTTGGCTTTGTTTTCAGAAACGGTTTCGAAGCAGGAGAGCCGGTCCTGTCAGGATTGCGGGCCGGTGGCAAGACAAATGTCACAAGCTCCCTGTACAGAGAGATGGAAACTGGCTGCTAAGGAGACACGTGGGGATGACTAGCGCAAGGGCGCTTGCTCCACTGTGAGGAAGGAGTCTGGGCAGATGGCATGCCTGTCCTGGGCCCCTGGGCCCAAGGGGCAGGAGCTCCTTGGCCACCTGTCACTTGTGAAGACATGTGCTTGCCACCAGACGCCTACGCTTAATTCGCAGATGTAGCTCCCTGAAAGAACGGACCATCAGTAGCCGTCGTCCCTGATGTCGAAGCGTTCGCGGAAGGCACGGGTTGTCCCGGGAAGGAGTGAGGACAGTCCTCCACAACTCCCCATCCTAGTGCACGGGGGGTGTACAGGGATTTTGTCCCCTCTCCTCTTTTGTAAGGAAGGAACTGGCTTAGTCTCCTATTCCACCTGAGCTCCAGATCAAAATGCCACGACTCGCTTACGCCAGGAGATGGTAGTGGGCATAGAGATCCATCCGAGGCCACGCACGCTGCTGCAGGGTTGTGACTGTGTCTGATTTGTTTGGCTTGGCAGTTTGAATCCAGGACGCGAAAATGGAGCCCGGGAAGGCAAAGCCAAGGAGGAAACCAGCATGGAGCGAAATTCTCCTTGCCCTAGCATCCCATCTGCCTGAGAAAGAAGCGTGGTTTTCAAAGGTGAACCAAACATGTATCTCAGGCAAAGCGGATGCCGGGGCAAAGAGGATTTCGCTCCGTGTGGGCCTATTACACAGTGCTGTGGAGACTAGTTCAGGCAAGCCGCAGCAGCATCCCGCAGACCCGACTGTGACTTCCCAAAGAATGCTGTGCTCACGCAGAATCGGGGACTAGGCCAGTGCTTTCTCCACAGGAGAGGAGAGCCGACAGCATCTCGGCACACCGCCCTTGCACTAGGTTGAGGAGCAGTGACGGACTGTCCCCACTCCTTCCCCGGACACCCAGTGCATCCTTGAACGCTTTCACATCTTGGAGGAAGACAGATCCTGACTTCCCGATCTGTCAGGGAGCTACTTCTGGGAGTTCAGATGTGGCAAGCACATGTCTGCACCTGGGACAGGTGGCCAAGGAGCTGCTTTCTCCTTGGGTCCAGAGGACCAGGACAGCCATGCCTTCTGCCCAGACTCCTTATTAGAGTGGAGGAAGTGCCAATACCCTAGTCCTACCGTCGTGTCTACTCCTTAGCCAGGTTTCCGTCTCTCTGCACAGAGAGCGTATGCCACTTGTCTTACCAGCGACCCGCTGTTGCTGACAGGGCCGGCTCTTTTGCTTGCGTCCGTTTCCGACAACAAGGCCAACGACTCCTTCTCTTCCCCGGGGCAGTGTGCTGCACCTTCCTCAGACATGCTCAAGGGTAGTGCAGTGACAGTCGTGTCCCTTTCCTTGAGGCTCTTCCCACAGGGGCAGCCACTCTTCTCTCTCACGCAGAGTGGATGCCGGGCATACACGATTTCGCTCCATGCAGGTTTATTACACCGTGCAGTGGAGACCAGCTCAGGCAAGCAGCAGCCGCATTCCACAGACCCGACTCTGATTTTCCAAGAATGCTGTGCTTTCCCAGAGGTGAAGCCCGGGCAAAGAGGTTTTTGCTCTACAGGAACGACTCTGATTTCCCAGAGACTGCTATGCTTTCGCAGAAGTTTTCAGCTTGCTGCGAACCGCACTTCGCTGCTGCTTCCTCAGCAAGGCATTGGGCGTTCGCTCTGTCCCGTCAGATGCGGAGAGCTGGTGCCTCATGGGCCTTGCTTCCCGGGCTCCATGTTCGCGTCCTGGCTTCAATGAGCCAAGCCGAAATACGCAGATACAGTCAGAACCCTGCAGTAGCTTGCGTGGCCCAGGATGGCACTCTATACACACTACCATCTCCCGGTGTAGGCAACGCTAGGGCTTTTGCTATGGCGCTCAGGTGGACTCAAGTTCCAGATCAGTGCCTTCCCCACAGGAGAGGAGAGGCAACAGGATCTTTCACACCGCCCGTACACTGGGATGGGGAGCAGTGAGGTACTTTCCCCACTACTTCCCCGGACACCCCGTGCATCCACGAACGCTTTCACATCTTGGAGTAAGGCGGCATATGACTGCCCGTTCTTTCAGGGACTTACTTCTGCGAGTTCAGGGTAGGCGCCTGGTGGCAAGCACATGTCTGCACCAGGGAAAGGTGGCCAAGGAGCTGCTTTCCCCTTAGGCGCAGGGGCACCGGAGAGGCATTCCTTCTGCCCAGACTCCTTCCTCAGAGTGGAGTATGCAACCCTGCCCTATTCGTCCCTTCCTTTCTCCTTCTCAGCCAAGTATCCTATTCTCCACACAGAGAGCGGGTGACACTTGTCTTGCCACCGGCCCACTTTCCCTCCCAGGGCAGACTCTCCTTGCTTCGTGACAACGAAGGCCAACGGCATCTTCTCTTCTCCCAGGGCGGCAATGCTGCACCTTCCCCAGACTTGTTCTTGGGGAGCTCAGTGACAGATGTGTCCCTTTCCTTAAGGCCCTTTGCAGATGTGCAACCACTCTTCTCGCTCAGGCAGAGCGGGGATGCTAGGGAAAGGAGAATTTCGCTCCATGCGGGATTCACCTATCGTGCTGTTGAGACTAGCTCAGGCAAGCAGCAGCAGCATTCCACAAACACGATCTGATTTCCCACCAAATGCTGTGCTTTCCCAGAGGAGATGCCCGGGGAAAAGAGGATTAGGCTGTATGCGGTTTTCTACCACCGTAAGACAGGGCTCCAGCAAGAAGCAGCAGCAGCCAGCAGATCCAAATCTGATTTCTCAGTGAATGCTGTGCTTTCGCAGAGGCTTTGGGCTTGGAGCGAACAGCACTACGCCTCTGTTTCTTCAGCCAGGCTTCAGTCGCGTCAGGGAAGAAGAGCTGCGGGAGAGCTGGTGCCTCTAGGGCCTTGCTTTCCCGGCTCCATGTTCGCGTCCTGGATTCAAACTGCCAAGGTGAAATAAGCGTACACAGCCTCCACCCTGCAGCAGCGTGCATGGCCTACGATGGCACTGTGCTCATAATGCCATCTCCCAGTGTAGGCAATGTCTGCCCTTTTGCTCTGGCGTTCAGGTGGGCAGGGGACTAGGCCAGTGCTTTCTCCAGCCGAGAAGAGACGCGACAGGATCAATGTACACCGCCCGCGCCCTGGGAATGGGAGTAATGGGTAACTGTTCCTCCTTCCCCGGGACACCCGCTGCCTCCGCCAATGCTACCACATCCTGAAGGAAGACGGCTTCTGACTGCCCGTTCCTCCTGGAGCTGTTACTGTGAGTTCAGGACAGGGCGCCTGGTAGCAAGCCCACTTCTGTCCTATGGACAGGTGGCCAAGTAGCTGCTGTCCCCTTGGGCCCAGAGGCTCAGGACAGTACAGCCTTCTGCCCAGACTCCTTCCTCAGAGTGGAGCACGCGCCCCTGCCATCATCGTACCCTCTTATCTCTTTAGCAGCCAGGCGTCGGTCTCCCTGCACAGGACGCGGGTGACACTTGTCTTGCCACCGGCCCGCTCTTCCTGACACTGCCGGCTCTCCTGCTTCGCGACCTTTTCCCGACAATAAGGCCAACGGCTCCTTCTCTTCTCCCGGGAAGCATGCTGCACCTTCCCCAGACATGCTCCTGGGGGAGCGGTGTGACGGATGTGTCCCTTTCCTTAGGACTCTTCCCACAGGAGCAACCAAGCATCTGTCTCAGGCAGAGGGGATGCCCGGGCAAAGAAGATTTTGCTCCATGCCGGTTTATTACACCGTGCTGTGGAGACTAGCTCAGACAAGCAGCAGCAACATCCCACAGATCTGACTCTGATATCCCAAAGAAAGCTGTGCTTTCCCAAAGGGGATGCCTGGGCAAAGAGGCTTTTGCTCTTTGCGGATTTTTCCCACCGTGCTGCGAATACTAGGCTAAGGCAAGAAGCAAGAGCAGCCCACAGAACCGACTCTGATTTTCCAGTGACTGCTATGCTTTCGCAGAGGTTTTCAGCTTGGCGCGAACTGCACTTCTCTGATGTTCCTCAGCATGGCTTTGGGCGTTCGCTCTGTTCCATCATGGAAGAAGAGCTCTGGAGAGCTGGGGCCTCTTTGGCGTGTGGAGCACGCGTGCCTGCCCTAGTCATCCCCTTGTGTCTCCTTAGCAGCCAGGCTTCTATCTCTCCGCTCAGGGAGCGGGTGACACTTGTCTTCTTAGCAGCCAGGCTTCCTACTCTCCATACAAAGAGCGTGCTGTGGAGAATGTTGTGCTTTTCGCAGCACGGTGGGAAAAACCCGCATAGAGTGAAAGCCTCTTTGCCTGGGCATCCCCTCTGGGAAAGCACTGCATTCTTTGGGAAATAGAGTCAGGTCTGTGGGATGTTGCTGCTTGCCTGAGAAGGTCTCCACAGCACGGTGTAATAAACCCGCATGGAGCGAAATCCTCTTTGCCCCGGCATCCCCACTGCCCGAGAGAGATGCGTGGTTGCGACTTTGGAAAGAGACTTAAGGAAAGGGATACGTCTGTCACTGCGCTCCACAGGAGCATGTCTGGGAAGGTGCAGAAGGCGGCCCAGGGACAAGAGAAGGCGCCTTTGGTGTTACTGTCCGGAAACGGTTGCGAAGCAGGACAGCCGGGCCTGTGAGGAACAGCGTGTCAGTGGCAAGACAAGTTTCACCAGCTACCTGTGCAGAGAAATGTGAGCCTGTCTGCTAAGGAGACACGAGAGGACAACTAGGACAGGGGCGCGTGCTCCACTCTGAGGAAGGAGTCTGAGCAGAAGGCAGGCCTGTCCTGTGCCTCTGGGCCCAAGGGGACATTAGCTCAGGGCCACCTGTCAAGAGGGCAGAAGTGGGATTGCCACCAGGCGCCCGGCCCTGAACTCACAGAAAGAGCTCCAGGAGGAACGGGCAGTTAGATGCCGTCCTCCAGGATGTGGAAGGGTTCGCGGAGGCACGGGGAGTCCGGGGAAGGAGTGGGGACAGCCCCCGACAGCTCCCCATCCCAGTGCACGGGCGGTGTGCAGGGATCCTGTTGCCGCTCCTCTCCTGTGTAAAAGGCACTGGCCTAGTCTCCGAAACAGCCTGAGCAACAGAGCAAAAGGCCAAGCCTTGCCTACGCCGGAAGATGGTAGTGTGCATAGAGTGCCATCCTAGGCCACGCACGCTGTTGCGGGTTGTGGCTGTGTCTGCTTAGTTCGTCCTGGAAGGGTGAACCCAGGGCGCGAACATGGAGCCCTGGAAAGCAAGGCCCAAGAGGCACCAGCTCTTCCATAGCTCTTCTTCCCTGACGCGACAGAGCGAACGCCCAAAGCCTTCCTGATGAAGCAGCAGCGAAGCGGTTCGCGCCAAGATGAAAACTATTGTGAAAGCATAGGAGTCGCTGGGAAATCAGAGTCGGTTCTGTGGGCTGCTCTTGCTGCCTGCCTTAGTCTAGTATTCACAGCATGGTGGGAGAAACCCTCACAGAACGACAGCCTCTTTGCCCGGGCATGCCCTCTGGCAAAGCCCAGCATTCTTTGGGAAATCAGAGTCGGGTCTCTGAGATGCTGCTGCTGTTTGCCTGAGGTAGTCTCCACAGCACGGTGTAATAAACCCGTGTGGAGCGAAATCCTCGTTGCCGGGCATCCCCTCTGCCTGAGAGAGATGCTTGGTTGCGCTTGTGGGAAGAGCTTTAAGGAAAGGGACACGTCTGTCACTGCGCTCCCCAGGAGCATGTCTGGGGAAGGTGCAGCACGCTTCCCCGCAAGACGAGAAGGAGCCGTTGGCCTTGTTTTCCGAAACGGTCTTGAGCAGAAGAGTCGGTCCTGTCAGGAACAGCGGGCCGGTGGCAAGTCAAGTGTCACCCGCTCCCTTTGCGGAGAGACGGAAACCTGGCTGCTAAGGAGACACGTGGGGACGTCTAGAGCAAGGGCGCTTGCTCCACTGTGAGAAAGGAGTCTGGGCAGAAGGCATGCCTGTCCTGGGCCCCTGGGCCCAAGGAGCAGCAGCTCCTTGGCCACCTGTCACTTGTATAGGCATGTGCTTGCCACCAGGCACCTACGCTGAACTCGCGGATGTACCTCCCTGAAAGAACGGACCATCAGTAGCCGTCCTCCATGATGTGGAAGCGTTCGCGGAGCCACGGGTTGTCCCGGGAAGGAGTGAGGACAGTCCACCACTGCTCCCCATCCCAGTGCACAGCGGTGTGTAGGGATCCTGTCGCATCTCCTCTCCTGTGAGGAAGGCACTGGCCTAGTCCCCTATTCCGCGTGAGCGCAAGAGCAATTTGCCAAGCCTCGCCTACGCCAGGAGATGGTAGTGGGCATAGAGTGCCATCCTAGGCCACGCACGCTGCTGCATGGTTGTGACTGTGTCTGATTTGTTTGGCTTGGCAGTTTGAGTCCAGGACGCGAAAATGGAGCCCGGGAAAGCAAAGCCAAGGAGGAATTAGCTCTCCCGCAGCACTTCTTCCCTGACGCGAAAGATCGAACGCCTAAAGCCTTGCTGAGGAAGCAGCGCCAAAGTGCTGTTGACTCCAAGCCCAAAGCCTCTGCGAAAGCACAGCATTGGCTGAGAAATCAGAGTGGGTTCTGCTGACTTCTGCTGCTGCTTGCCTGAGCCCAGTCTCACGGTGGGAGATACCCGTATAGAGCGAAAGCCTCTTTGCCCGGGCATCTCCTCTGGGAAAGCACAGCCTTCATTGGGAAATTAGAATCGTATTGGTGGGATCCTGCTGCTTGCCTGAGCTAGTCTCCGCAGCACGGTAGATGAAACCCGCATGGAGCGAAATTCTCCTTGCCTTAGCATCCCGTCTGCCTGAGAAAGAAGCTTGGTTGCACATCTGGAAAGGGCCTTAAGGAAAGGGACACGTCTGTCACGGCGCTCCCCAAGAGCATGTCTGAAGAAGGTGCAACACGCTTCCCGGGAGAAGGAGCCTTTGGCATTGTTGTCGGGAAACAGTGGCAAAGCAGGAGATCCTGCCATGGCAGGAACAGCAGGCGGGTGGCAAGACAATTGTCACCAGCTCCCTGTGCAGAGAGAATGTAGCCTCGATCATAAGGAGATATGAGGGGACGACTAGGGCAGGCGCGCGTGCTCTACTCTGAGGAAGGAGTCTGGGCAGAAGGCAGGCCTGTCCTGTGCCTCTGGTCCCAAGGGGACAGCATCTCCTTAGCCACCTGTCCCTAGGGCAGACTTGAGCTTGCCACCAGACGCCTCACCCCGAACTCGCCGAAACAACTCTGGAGAAATGGACAGTCAGATGCCCTCTTCCTCCATGATGTGGCAGCGTTTTTTCGTGGCAATGGGTATGCCGGGGAAGGAGTGGGAACAGTCCCCCACAGCTCCCCATCCCTGTGCACGTGCGGTGTGCAGGAATCCTGTCCTCTGTCCTCTCCTGTAAGGAAGGCACTGGCCTAGTTTCCAAAACAGCTTGTGCAACAGAGCAAAAGGCCAAACCTTCCCTACACCAGAGGATGGTAGTGTGCATAGAGTGCCATCCTAGGCCACGCTCGCTGCTGCGGGTTTTGTCTGTGTCTGCTTAGTTCGTCCTGGAAGCGTGAACCCAGGGCGCGAACATGGAGCCCTGGAAAGCAAGGCCCAAGAGGCACCAGCTCTTCCATAGCTCTTCTTCCCTGACGCGACAGAGAGAACATCCAAAGCCTTCCTGAGGAAGCAGCAGTGAAGCGGTTCGCGCCAAGATCAAAACTATTGTGAAAGCATAGCAGTCGCTGGGAAATCAGAGTCGGTTCTGTGGGATGCTCTTGCTGCCTGCCTTAGTCTAGTATTCACAGCACGGTGGTGGAAACCCTCATAGAACGAAAGCCTCTTTGCCCGGGTATGCCCTCTAGCAAAGCCCAGCATTCTTTGGGAAATCAGAGTTGGGTCTGTGGGATGCTGCTTCTGTTTGCCTGAGCTAGTCTCCACGGCAAGGTGTAATAAACCAGCATGGAGCGAAATCCTCGTTGCCTGACATCCCCTCTGCCTGAGAGAGATGTTTGGTTGCGCTTGTGGGAAGAGCTTAAAGAAAAGGGACACGTCTGTCACTGCGCTCCCCAGGAGCATGTCTGGGGAAGGTGCAGCATGCTTCCCGGGAGAAGAGAAGGAGCCGTTGGCTTTGTTTTCAGAAACGGTTTCGAAGCAGGAGAGCCGGTCCTGTCAGGATTGCGGGCCGGTGGCAAGACAAATGTCACAAGCTCCCTGTACAGAGAGATGGAAACTGGCTGCTAAGGAGACACGTGGGGATAACTAGCGCAAGGGCGCTTGCTCCATTGTGAGGAAGGAGTCTGGGCAGATGGCATGCCTGTCCTGGGCCCCTGGGCCCAAGGGGCAGGAGCTCCTTGGCCACCTGTCACTTGTGAAGACATGTGCTTGCCACCAGACGCCTACGCTTAATTCGCAGATGTAGCTCCCTGAAAGAACGGACCATCAGTAGCCGTCGTCCCTGATTTCGAAGCGTTCGCGGAAGGCACGGGTTGTCCCGGGAAGGAGTGAGGACAGTCCTCCACAACTCCCCATCCTAGTGCACGGGGGGTGTACAGGGATTTTGTCCCCTCTCCTCTTTTGTAAGGAAGGAACTGGCTTAGTCTCCTATTCCACCTGAGCTCCAGATCAAAATGCCACGACTCGCTTACGCCAGGAGATGGTAGTGGGCATAGAGATCCATCCGAGGCCACGCACGCTGCTGCAGGGTTGTGACTGTGTCTGACTTGTTTGGCTTGGCAGTTTGAATCCAGGACGCGAAAATGGAGCCCGGGAAAGCAAAGCCAAGGAGGAAACCCGCATGGAGCGAAATTCTCCTTGCCCTAGCATCCCATCTGCCTGAGAAAGAAGCGTGGTTTACAAAGGTGAACCAAACATGTATCTCAGGCAAAGCGGATGCCGGGGCAAAGAGGATTTCGCTCCGTGTGGGTCTATTACACAGTGCTGTGGAGACTAGTTCAGGCAAGCCGCAGCAGCATCCCGCAGATCCGACTCTGACTTCCCAAAGAATGCTGTGCTCACGCAGAATCGGGGACTAGGCCAGTGCTTTCTCCACAGGAGAGGAGAGCCGACAGCATCTCGGCACACCGCCCTTGCACTAGGTTGAGGAGCAGTGACGGACTGTCCCCACTCCTTCCCCGGACACCCCCGTGCATCCTTGAACGCTTTCACACCTTGGAGGAAGACAGATCCTGACTTCCCGATCTCTCAGGGAGCTACTTCTGGGAGTTCAGAAGTGGCAAGGACATGTCTGCACCTGGGACAGGTGGCCAAGGAGCTGCTTTCTCCTTGGGTCCAGAGGCCCAGGACAGGCATGCCTTCTGCCCAGACTCCTTATTAGAGTGGAGGAAGCGCCAAAACCCTAGTCCTACCGTCGTGTCTACTCCTTAGCCAGGTTTCCGTCTCTCTGCACAGAGAGCGTATGCCACTTGTCTTACCAGCGACCCGCTGTTGCTGACCGGGCCGGCTCTTTTGCTTGCGTCCGTTTGCGACAACAAGGCCAACGACTCCTTCTCTTCCCCGGGGCAGTGTGCTGCACCTTCCTCAGACATGCTCCAGGGTAGTGCAGTGACAGTCGTGTCCCTTTCCTTGAGGCTCTTCCCACAGGGGCAGCCACTCTTCTCTCTCAGGCAGAGTGGATGCCGGGCATACACGATTTCGCTCCATGCAGGTTTATTACACCGTGCAGTGGAGACCAGCTCAGGCAAGCAGCAGCCGCATTCGACAGACCCGACTCTGATTTTCCAAGAATGCTGTGCTTTCCCAGAGGTGAAGCCCGGGCAAAGAGGTTTTTGCTCTACAGGAACGACTCTGATTTCCCAGAGACTGCTATGCTTTCGCAGAAGTTTTCAGCTTGCTGCGAACCGCACTTCGCTGCTGCTTCCTCAGCAAGGCATTGGGCGTTCGCTCTGTCCCGTCAGATGCGGAGAGCTGGTGCCTCTTGGGCCTTGCTTCCCGGGCTCCATGTTCGCGTCCTGGCTTCAATGAGCCAAGCCGAAATACGCAGATACAGTCAGAACCCTGCAGTAGCTTGCGTGGCCCAGGATGGCACTCTATACACACTACCATCTCCCGGTGTAGGCAACGCTAGGGCTTTTGCTATGGCGCTCAGGTGGACTCAAGTTCCAGATCAGTGCCTTCCCCACAGGAGAGGAGAGGCAACAGGATCTTTCACACCGCCCGTACACTGGGATGGGGAGCAGTGAGGTACTTTCCCCACTACTTCCCCGGACACCCCGTGCATCCACGAACACTTTCACATCTTGGAGTAAGGCGGCATATGACTGCCCGTTCTTTCAGGGACTTACTTCTGCGAGTTCAGGGTAGGCGCCTGGTGGCAAGCACATGTCTGCACCAGGGAAAGGTGGCCAAGGAGCTGCTTTCCCCTTAGGCGCAGGGGCACCGGAGAGGCATTCCTTCTGCCCAGACTCCTTCCTCAGAGTGGAGTATGCAACCCTGCCCTATTCGTCCCTTCCTTTCTCCTTCTCAGCCAAGTATCCTATTCTCCACACAGAGAGCGGGTGACACATGTCTTGCCACCGGCCCACTTTCCCTCCCAGGGCAGACTCTCCTTGCTTCGTGACAACGAAGGCCAACGGCATCTTCTCTTCTCCCAGGGCGGCAATGCTGCACCTTCCCCAGACTTGTTCTTGGGGAGCTCAGTGACAGATGTGTCCCTTTCCTTAAGGCCCTTTGCAGATGTGCAACCACTCTTCTCGCTCAGGCAGAGCGGGGATGCTAGGGAAAGGAGAATTTCGCTCCATGCGGGATTCACCTATCGTGCTGTTGAGACTAGCTCAGGCAAGCAGCAGCAGCATTCCACAAACACGATCTGATTTCCCACCAAATGCTGTGCTTTCCCAGAGGAGATGCCCGGGGAAAAGAGGATTAGGCTGTATGCGGTTTTCTACCACCGTAAGACAGGGCTCCAGCAAGAAGCAGCAGCAGCCAGCAGATCCAAATCTGATTTCTCAGTGAATGCTGTGCTTTCGCAGAGGCTTTGGGCTTGGAGCGAACAGCACTACGCCTCTGTTTCTTCAGCCAGGCTTCAGTCGCGTCAGGGAAGAAGAGCTGCGGGAGAGCTGGTGCCTCTAGGGCCTTGCTTTCCCGGCTCCATGTTCGCGTCCTGGATTCAAACTGCCAAGGTGAAATAAGCGTACACAGACTCCACCCTGCAGCAGCGTGCATGGCCTACGATGGCACTGTGCTCATAATGCCATCTCCCAGTGTAGGCAATGTCTGCCCTTTTGCTCTGGCGTTCAGGTGGGCAGGGGACTAGGCCAGTGCTTTCTCCAGCCGAGAAGAGACGCGACAGGATCAATGTACACCGCCCGCGCCCTGGGAATGGGAGTAATGGGTAACTGTTCCTCCTTCCCCGGGACACCCGCTGCCTCCGCCAATGCTACCACATCCTGAAGGAAGACGGCTTCTGACTGCCCGTTCCTCCTAGAGCTGTTACTGTGAGTTCAGGACAGGGCGCCTGGTAGCAAGCCCACTTCTGTCCTATGGACAGGTGGCCAAGTAGCTGCTGTCCCCTTGGGCCCAGAGGCTCAGGACAGTACAGCCTTCTGCCCAGACTCCTTCCTCAGAGTGGAGCACGCGCCCCTGCCATCATCGTACCCTCTTATCTCTTTAGCAGCCAGGCGTCGGTCTCCCTGCACAGGACGCGGGTGACACTTGTCTTGCCACCGGCCCGCTCTTCCTGACACTGCCGGCTCTCCTGCTTCGCGACCATTTCCCGACAATAAGGCCAACGGCTCCTTCTCTTCTCCCAGGAAGCATGCTGCACCTTCCCCAGACATGCTCCTGGAGGAGCGGTGTGACGGATGTGTCCCTTTCCTTAGGTCTCTTCCCACAGGAGCAACCAAGCATCTCTCTCAGGCAGAGGGGATGCCCGGGCAAAGAAGATTTTGCTCCATGCCGGTTTATTGCACCGTGCTGTGGAGACTAGCTCAGACAAGCAGCAGCAACATCCCACAGATCTGACTCTGATATCCCAAAGAAATCTGTGCTTTGCCAGAGGGGATGCCTGGGCAAAGAGGCTTTTGCTCTTTGCGGATTTTTCCCACCGTGCTGCGAATACTAGGCTAAGGCAAGAAGCAAGAGCAGCCCACAGAACCGACTCTGATTTTCCAGTGACTGCTATGCTTTCGCAGCGGTTTTCAGCTTGGCGCGAACTGCACTTCTCTGATGTTCCTCAGCATGGCTTTGGGCGTTCGCTCTGTTCCATCATGGAAGAAGAGCTCTGGAGAGCTGGGGCCTCTTTGGCGTGTGGAGCACGCGTGCCTGCCCTAGTCATCCCCTTGTGTCTCCTTAGCAGCCAGGCTTCTATCTCTCCGCTCAGGGAGCGGGTGACACTTGTCTTCTTAGCAGCCAGGCTTCCTACTCTCCATACAAAGAGCGTGCTGTGCAGAACGTTGTGCTTTTCGCAGCACGGTGGGAAAAACCCGCATAGAGCGAAAGCCTCTTTGCCTGGGCATCCCCTCTGGGAAAGCACTGCATTCTTTGGGAAATAGAGTCAGGTCTGTGGGATGTTGCTGCTTGCCTGAGAAGGTCTCCACAGCACGGTGTAATAAACCCGCATGGAGCGAAATCCTCTTTGCCCCGGCATCCCCACTGCCCGAGAGAGATGCGTGGTTGCGACTTTGGAAAGAGACTTAAGGAAAGGGATACGTCTGTCACTGCGCTCCACAGGAGCATGTCTGGGAAGGTGCAGAAGGCGGCCCAGGGACAAGAGAAGGCGCCTTTGGTGTTATTGTCCGGAAACGGTTGCGAAGCAGGACAGCCGGGCCTGTGAGGAACAGCGTGTCAGTGGCAAGACAAGTTTCACCAGCTACCTGTGCAGAGAAATGTGAGCCTGTCTGCTAAGGAGACACGAGAGGATAACTAGGACAGGGGCGCGTGCTCCACTCTGAGGAAGGAGTCTGAGCAGAGGCAGGCCTGTCCTGTGCCTCTGGGCCCAAGGGGACATTAGCTCAGGGCCACCTGTCAAGAGGGCAGAAGTGGGATTGCCACCAGGCGCCCGGCCCTGAACTCACAGAAAGAGCTCCAGGAGGAACGGGCAGTTAGATGCCGTCCTCCAGGATGTGGAAGGGTTCGCGGAGGCACGGGGAGTCCGGGGGAGGAGTGGGGACAGCCCCCGACAGCTCCCCATCCCAGTGCACGGGCGGTGTGCAGGGATCCTGTTGCCGCTCCTCTCCTGTGTAAAAGGCACTGGCCTAGTCTCCGAAACAGCCTGAGCAACAGAGCAAAAGGCCAAGCCTTGCCTACGCCAGAAGATGGTAGTGTGCATAGAGTGCCATCCTAGGCCACGCACGCTGTTGCGGGTTGTGGCTGTGTCTGCTTAGTTCGTCCTGGAAGGGTGAACCCAGGGCGCGAACATGGAGCCCTGGAAAGCAAGGCCCAAGAGGCACCAGCTCTTCCATAGCTCTTCTTCCCTGACGCGACAGAGCGAACGCCCAAAGCCTTCCTGATGAAGCAGCAGCGAAGCGGTTCGCGCCAAGATCAAAACTATTGTGAAAGCATAGGAGTCGCTGGGAAATCAGAGTCGGTTCTGTGGGCTGCTCTTGCTGCCTGCCTTAGTCTAGTATTCACAGCATGGTGGGAGAAACCCTCACAGAACGACAGCCTCTTTGCCCGGGCATGCCCTCTGGCAAAGCCCAGCATTCTTTGGGAAATCAGAGTCGGGTCTGTGAGATGCTGCTGCTGTTTGCCTGAGTTAGTCTCCACAGCACGGTGTAATAAACCCGTGTGGAGCGAAATCCTCGTTGCCGGGCATCCCCTCTGCCTGAGAGAGATGCTTGGTTGCGCTTGTGGGAAGAGCTTTAAGGAAAGGGACACGTCTGTCACTGCGCTCCCCAGGAGCATGTCTGGGGAAGGTGCAGCACGCTTCCCCGCAAGACGAGAAGGAGCCGTTGGCCTTGTTTTCCGAAACGGTCTTGAGCAGAAGAGTCGGTCCTGTCAGGAACAGCGGGCCGGTGGCAAGTCAAGTGTCACCCGCTCCCTTTGCGGAGAGACGGAAACCTGGCTGCTAAGGAGACACGTGGGGACGTCTAGAGCAAGGGCGCTTGCTCCACTGTGAGAAAGGAGTCTGGGCAGAAGGCATGCCTGTCCTGGGCCCCTGGGCCCAAGGAGCAGCAGCTCCTTGGCCACCTGTCACTTGTATAGGCATGTGCTTGCCACCAGGCACCTACGCTGAACTCGCGGATGTACCTCCCTGAAAGAACGGACCATCAGTAGCCGTCCTCCATGATGTGGAAGCGTTCGCGGAGCCACGGGTTGTCCCGGGAAGGAGTGAGGACAGTCCACCACTGCTCCCCATCCCAGTGCACAGCGGTGTGTAGGGATCCTGTCGCATCTCCTCTCCTGTGAGGAAGGCACTGGCCTAGTCCCCTATTCCGCGTGAGCGCAAGAGCAATTTGCCAAGCCTCGCCTACGCCAGGAGATGGTAGTGGGCATAGAGTGCCATCCTAGGCCACGCACGCTGCTGCATGGTTGTGACTGTGTCTGATTTGTTTGGCTTGGCAGTTTGAGTCCAGGACGCGAAAATGGAGCCCGGGAAAGCAAAGCCAAGGAGGAATTAGCTCTCCCGCAGCACCTCTTCCCTGACGCGAAAGATCGAACGCCTAAAGCCTTGCTGAGGAAGCAGCGCCAAAGTGCTGTTGACTCCAAGCCCAAAGCCTCTGCGAAAGCACAGCATTTGCTGAGAAATCAGAGTGGGTTCTGCTGACTTCTGCTGCTGCTTGCCTGAGCCCAGTCTCACGGTGGGAGATACCCGTATAGAGCGAAAGCCTCTTTGCCCGGGCATCTCCTCTGGGAAAGCACAGCCTTCATTGGGAAATTAGAATCGTATTGGTGGGATCCTGCTGCTTGCCTGAGCTAGTCTCCGCAGCACGGTAGATGAAACCCGCATGGAGCGAAATTCTCCTTGCCTTAGCATCCCATCTGCCTGAGAAAGAAGCTTGGTTGCACATCTGGAAAGGGCCTTAAGGAAAGGGACACGTCTGTCACGGCGCTCCCCAAGAGCATGTCTGAAGAAGGTGCAACACGCTTCCCGGGAGAAGGAGCCTTTGGCATTGTTGTCGGGAAACAGTGGCAAAGCAGGAGATCCTGCCATGGCAGGAACAGCAGGCGGGTGGCAAGACAATTGTCACCAGCTCCCTGTGCAGAGAGAATGTAGCCTCGATCATAAGGAGATATGAGGGGACGACTAGGGCAGGCGCGCGTGCTCTACTCTGAGGAAGGAGTCTGGGCAGAAGGCAGGCCTGTCGTGTGCCTCTGGTCCCAAGGGGACAGCATCTCCTTAGCCACCTGTCCCTAGGGCTGACTTGAGCTTGCCACCAGACGCCTCACCCCGAACTCGCCGAAACAACTCTGGAGAAATGGACAGTCAGATGCCCTCTTCCTCCATGATGTGGCAGCGTTTTTTCGTGGCAATGGGTATGCCGGGGAAGGAGTGGGAACAGTCCCCCACAGCTCCCCATCCCTGTGCACGTGCGGTGTGCAGGAATCCTGTCCTCTGTCCTCTCCTGTAAGGAAAGCACTGGCCTAGTTTCCAAAACAGCTTGTGCAACAGAGCAAAAGGCCAAACCTTCCCTACACCAGAGGATGGTAGTGTGCATAGAGTGCCATCCTAGGCCACGCTCGCTGCTGCGGGTTTTGTCTGTGTCTGCTTAGTTCGTCCTGGAAGCGTGAACCCAGGGCGCGAACATGGAGCCCTGGAAAGCAAGGCCCAAGAGGCACCAGCTCTTCCATAGCTCTTCTTCCCTGACGCGACAGAGCGACATCCAAAGCCTTCCTGAGGAAGCAGCAGTGAAGCGGTTCGCGCCAAGATCAAAACTATTGTGAAAGCATAGCAGTCGCTGGGAAATCAGAGTCGGTTCTGTGGGATGCTCTTGCTGCCTGCCTTAGTCTAGTATTCACAGCACGGTGGTGGAAACCCTCATAGAACGAAAGCCTCTTTGCCCGGGTATGCCCTCTAGCAAAGCCCAGCATTCTTTGGGAAATCAGAGTTGGGTCTGTGGGATGCTGCTTCTGTTTGCCTGAGCTAGTCTCCACGGCAAGGTGTAATAAACCAGCATGGAGCGAAATCCTCGTTGCCGGACATCCCCTCTGCCTGAGAGAGATGTTTGGTTGCGCTTGTGGGAAGAGCTTAAAGAAAAGGGACACGTCTGTCACTGCGCTCCCCAGGAGCATGTCTGGGGAAGGTGCAGCATGCTTCCCGGGAGAAGAGAAGGAGCCGTTGGCTTTGTTTTCAGAAACGGTTTCGAAGCAGGAGAGCCGGTCCTGTCAGGATTGCGGGCCGGTGGCAAGACAAATGTCACAAGCTCCCTGTACAGAGAGATGGAAACTGGCTGCTAAGGAGACACGTGGGGATAACTAGCGCAAGGGCGCTTGCTCCATTGTGAGGAAGGAGTCTGGGCAGATGGCATGCCTGTCCTGGGCCCCTGGGCCCAAGGGGCAGGAGCTCCTTGGCCACCTGTCACTTGTGAAGACATGTGCTTGCCACCAGACGCCTACGCTTAATTCGCAGATGTAGCTCCCTGAAAGAACGGACCATCAGTAGCCGTCGTCCCTGATGTCGAAGCGTTCGCGGAAGGCACGGGTTGTCCCGGGAAGGAGTGAGGACAGTCCTCCACAACTCCCCATCCTAGTGCACGGGGGGTGTACAGGGATTTTGTCCCCTCTCCTCTTTTGTAAGGAAGGAACTGGCTTAGTCTCCTATTCCACCTGAGCTCCAGATCAAAATGCCACGACTCGCTTACGCCAGGAGATGGTAGTGGGCATAGAGATCCATCTGAGGCCACACACGCTGCTGCAGGGTTGTGACTGTGTCTGACTTGTTTGGCTTGACATTTTGAATCCAGGACGCGAAAATGGAGCCCGGGAAAGCAAAGCCAAGGAGGAAACCCGCATGGAGCGAAATTCTCCTTGCCCTAGCATCCCATCTGCCTGAGAAAGAAGCGTGGTTTACAAAGGTGAACCAAACATGTATCTCAGGCAAAGCGGATGCCGGGGCAAAGAGGATTTCGCTCCGTGTGGGTCTATTACACAGTGCTGTGGAGACTAGTTCAGGCAAGCCGCAGCAGCATCCCGCAGATCCGACTCTGACTTCCCAAAGAATGCTGTGCTCACGCAGAATCGGGGACTAGGCCAGTGCTTTCTCCACAGGAGAGGAGAGCCGACAGCATCTCGGCACACCGCCCTTGCACTAGGTTGAGGAACAGTGACGGACTGTCCCCACTCCTTCCCCGGACACCCAGTGCATCCTTGAACGCTTTCACATCTTGGAGGAAGACAGATCCTGACTTCCCGATCTGTCAGGGAGCTACTCCTGGGAGTTCAGGGTAGGCCCCTGGGGGCAAGCACATGTCTGCACCTGGGACAGGTGGCCAAGGAGCTGCTTTCTCCTTGGGTCCAGAGGCCCAGGACAGGCATGCCTTCTGCCCAGACTCCTTATTAGAGTGGAGGAAGCGCCAAAACCCTAGTCCTACCGTCGTGTCTACTCCTTAGCCAGGTTTCCGTCTCTCTGCACAGAGAGCGTATGCCACTTGTCTTACCAGCGACCCGCTGTTGCTGACAGGGCCGGCTCTATTGCTTGCGTCCGTTTCCGACAACAAGGCCAACGACTCCTTCTCTTCCCCGGGGCAGTGTGCTGCACCTTCCTCAGACATGCTCCAGGGTAGTGCAGTGACAGTCGTGTCCCTTTCCTTGAGGCTCTTCCCACAGGGGCATCCACTCTTCTCTCTCAGGCAGAGTGGATGCCGGGCATACACGATATCGCTCCATGCAGGTTTACTACACCGTGCAGTGGAGACCAGCTCAGGCAAGCAGCAGCCGCATTCGACAGACCCGACTCTGATTTTCCAAGAATGCTGTGCTTTCCCAGAGGTGAAGCCCGGGCAAAGAGGTTTTTGCTCTACAGGAACGACTCTGATTTCCCAGAGACTGCTATGCTTACGCAGAAGTTTTCAGCTTGCTGCGAACCGCACTTCGCTGCTGCTTCCTCAGCAAGGCATTGGGCGTTCGCTCTGTCCCGTCAGATGCGGAGAGCTGGTGCCTCTTGGGCCTTGCTTCCCGGGCTCCATGTTCGCGTCCTGGCTTCAATGAGCCAAGCCGAAATACGCAGATACAGTCAGAACCCTGCAGTAGCTTGCGTGGCCCAGGATGGCACTCTATACACACTACCATCTCCCGGTGTAGGCAACGCTAGGGCTTTTGCTATGGCGCTCAGGTGGACTCAAGTTCTAGGTCAGTGCCTTCCCCACAGGAGAGGAGAGGCAACAGGATCTTTCACACCACCCGTACACTGGGATGGGGAGCAGTGAGGTACTTTCCCCACTACTTCCCCGGACACCCCGTGCATCCACGAACGCTTTCACATCTTGGAGTAAGGCGGCATATGACTGCCCGTTCTTTCAGGGACTTACTTCTGCGAGTTCAGGGTAGGCGCCTGGTGGCAAGCACATGTCTGCACCAGGGAAAGGTGGCCAAGGAGCTGCTTTCCCCTTAGGCGCAGGGTCACCAGAGAGGCATTCCTTCTGCCCAGACTCCTTCCTCAGAGTGGAGTATGCTCCCTGCCCTATTCGTCCCTTCCTTTCTCCTTCTCAGCCAAGTATCCTATTCTCCACACAGAGAGCGGGTGACACTTGTCTTGCCACCGGCCCACTTTCCCTCCCAGGGCAGACTCTCCTTGCTTCGTGACAACGAAGGCCAACGGCATCTTCTCTTCTCCCAGGGCGGCAATGCTGCACCTTCCCCAGACTTGTTCTTGGGGAGCTCAGTGAAAGATGTGTCCCTTTCCTTAAGGCCCTTTGCAGATGTGCAACCACTCTTCTCGCTCAGGCAGAGCGGGGATGCTAGGGATAGGAGAATTTCGCTCCATGCGGGATTCACCTATCGTGCTGTTGAGACTAGCTCAGGCAAGCAGCAGCAGCATTCCACAAACACGATCTGATTTCCCACCAAATGCTGTGCTTTCCCAGAGGAGATGCCCGGGGAAAAGAGGATTAGGCTGTATGCGGTTTTCTACCACCGTAAGACAGGGCTCCAGCAAGAAGCAGCAGCAGCCAGCAGATCCAAATCTGATTTCTCAGTGAATGCTGTGCTTTCGCAGAGGCTTTGGGCTTGGAGCGAACAGCACTACGCCTCTGTTTCTTCAGCCAGGCTTCAGTCGCGTCAGGGAAGAAGAGCTGCGGGAGAGCTGGTGCCTCTAGGGCCTTGCTTTCCCGGCTCCATGTTCGCGTCCTGGATTCAAACTGCCAAGGTGAAATAAGCGTACACAGCCTCCACCCTGCAGCAGCGTGCATGGCCTACGATGGCACTGTGCTCATAATGCCATCTCCCAGTGTAGGCAATGTCTGCCCTTTTGCTCTGGCGTTCAGGTGGGCAGGGGACTAGGCCAGTGCTTTCTCCAGCCGAGAAGAGACGCGACAGGATCAATGTACACCGCCCGCGCCCTGGGAATGGGAGTAATGGGTAACTGTTCCTCCTTCCCCGGGACACCCGCTGCCTCCGCCAATGCTACCACATCCTGAAGGAAGACGGCTTATGACTGCCCGTTCCTCCTGGAGCTGTTACTGTGAGTTCAGGACAGGGCGCCTGGTAGCAAGCCCACTTCTGTCCTATGGACAGGTGGCCAAGTAGCTGCTGTCCCCTTGGGCCCAGAGGCTCAGGACAGTACAGCCTTCTGCCCAGACTCCTTCCTCAGAGTGGAGCACGCGCCCCTGCCATCATCGTACCCTCTTATCTCTTTAGCAGCCAGGCGTCGGTCTCCCTGCACAGGACGCGGGTGACACTTGTCTTGCCACCGGCCCGCTCTTCCTGACACTGCCGGCTCTCCTGCTTCGCGACCTTTTCCCGACAATAAGGCCAACGGCTCCTTCTCTTCTCCGGGGAAGCATGCTGCACCTTCCCCAGACATGCTCCTGGGGGAGCGGTGTGACGGATGTGTCCCTTTCCTTAGGACTCTTCCCACAGGAGCAACCAAGCATCTGTCTCAGGCAGAGGGGATGCCCGGGCAAAGAAGATTTTGCTCCATGCCGGTTTATTACACCGTTCTGTGGAGACTACTCAGACAAGCAGCAGCAACATCCCACAGATCTGACTCTGATATCCCAAAGAAATCTGTGCTTTCCCTGAGGGGATGCCTGGGCAAAGAGGCTTTAGCTCTATGCGGATTTTTCCCACCATGCTGCGAATACTAGGCTAAGGCAAGAAGCAAGAGCAGCCCACAGAACCGACTCTGATTTTCCAGTGACTGCTATGCTTTCGCAGAGGTTTTCAGCTTGGCGCGAACTGCACTTCTCTGATGTTCCTCAGCATGGCTTTGGGCGTTCGCTCTGTTCCATCATGGAAGAAGAGCTCTGGAGAGCTGGGGCCTCTTTGGCGTGTGGAGCACGCGTGCCTGCCCTAGTCATCCCCTTTTGTCTCCTTAGCAGCCAGGCTTCTATCTCTCCGCTCAGGGAGCGGGTGACACTTGTCTTCTTAGCAGCCAGGCTTCCTACTCTCCATACAAAGAGCGTGCTGTGGAGAATGTTGTGCTTTTCGCAGCACGGTGGGAAAAACCCGCATAGAGCGAAAGCCTCTTTGCCTGGGCATCCCCTCTGGGAAAGCACTGCATTCTTTGGGAAATAGAGTCAGGTCTGTGGGATGTTGCTGCTTGCCTGAGAAGGTCTCCACAGCACGGTGTAATAAACCCGCATGGAGCGAAATCCTCTTTGCCCCGGCATCCCCACTGCCCGAGAGAGATGCGTGGTTGCGACTTTGGAAAGAGACTTAAGGAAAGGGATACGTCTGTCACTGCGCTCCACAGGAGCATGTCTGGGAAGGTGCAGAAGGCGGCCCAGGGACAAGAGAAGGAGCCTTTTGTGTTACTGTCCGGAAACGGTTGCGAAGCAGGACAGCCGGGCCTGTGAGGAACAGCGTGTCAGTGGCAAGACAAGTTTCACCAGCTACCTGTGCAGAGAAATGTGAGCCTGTCTGCTAAGGAGACACGAGAGGACAACTAGGACAGGGGCGCGTGCTCCACTCTGAGGAAGGAGTCTGAGCAGAAGGCAGGCCTGTCCTGTGCCTCTGGGCCCAAGGGGACATTAGCTCAGGGCCACCTGTCAAGAGGGCAGAAGTGGGATTGCCACCAGGCGCCCGGCTCTAAACTCACAGAAAGAGCTCCAGGAGGAACGGGCAGTTAGATGCCGTCCTCCAGGATGTGGAAGGGTTCGCGGAGGCACAGGGAGTCCGGGGAAGGAGTGGGGACAGCCCCCGACAGCTCCCCATCCTAGTGCACGGGCGGTGTGCAGGGATCCTGTTGCCGCTCCTCTCCTGTGTAAAAGGCACTGGCCTAGTCTCCGAAACAGCCTGAGCAACAGAGCAAAAGGCCAAGCCTTGCCTACGCCAGAAGATGGTAGTGTGCATAGAGTGCCATCCTAGGCCACGCACGCTGTTGCGGGTTGTGGCTGTGTCTGCTTAGTTCGTCCTGGAAGGGTGAACCCAGGGCGTGAACATGGAGCCCTGGAAAGCAAGGCCCAAGAGGCACCAGCTCTTCCATAGCTCTTCTTCCCTGACGCGACAGAGCGAACGCCCAAAGCCTTCCTGATGAAGCAGCAGCGAAGTGGTTCGCGCCAAGATGAAAACTATTGTGAAAGCATAGCAGTCGCTGGGAAATCAGAGTCGGTTCTGTGGGCTGCTCTTGATGCCTGCCTTAGTCTAGTATTCACAGCATGGTGGGAGAAACCCTCACAGAACGACAGGTTCTTTGCCCGGGCATGCCCTCTGGCAAAGCCCAGCATTCTTTGGGAAATCAGAGTCGGGTCTGTGAGATGCTGCTGCTGTTTGCCTGAGGTAGTCTCCACAGCACGGTGTAATAAACCCGTGTGGAGCGAAATCCTCGTTGCCGGGCATCCCCTCTGCCTGAGAGAGATGCTTGGTTGCGCTTGTGGGAAGAGCTTTAAGGAAAGGGACACGTCTGTCACTGCGCTCCCCAGGAGCATGTCTGGGGAAGGTGCAGCACGCTTCCCCGCAAGACGAGAAGGAGCCGTTGGCCTTGTTTTCCGAAACGGTCTTGAGCAGAAGAGTCGGTCCTGTCAGGAACAGCGGGCCGGTGGCAAGTCAAGTGTCACCCGCTCCCTTTGCGGAGAGACGGAAACCTGGCTGCTAAGGAGACACGTGGGGACGTCTAGAGCAAGGGCGCTTGCTCCACTGTGAGAAAGGAGTCTGGGCAGAAGGCATGCCTGTCCTGGGCCCCTGGGCCCAAGGAGCAGCAGCTCCTTGGCCACCTGTCACTTGTATAGGCATGTGCTTGCCACCAGGCACCTACGCTGAACTCGCGGATGTACCTCCCTGAAAGAACGGACCATCAGTAGCCGTCCTCCATGATGTGGAAGCGTTCGCGGAGCCACGGGTTGTCCCGGGAAGGAGTGAGGACAGTCCACCACTGCTCCCCATCCCAGTGCACAGCGGTGTGTAGGGATCCTGTCGCATCTCCTCTCCTGTGAGGAAGGCACTGGCCTAGTCCCCTATTCCGCGTGAGCGCAAGAGCAATTTGCCAAGCCTCGCCTACGCCAGGAGATGGTAGTGGGCATAGAGTGCCATCCTAGGCCACGCACGCTGCTGCATGGTTGTGACTGTGTCTGATTTGTTTGGCTTGGCAGTTTGAGTCCAGGACGCGAAAATGGAGCCCGGGAAAGCAAAGCCAAGGAGGAATTAGCTCTCCCGCAGCACTTCTTCCCTGACGCGAAAGATCGAACGCCTAAAGCCTTGCTGAGGAAGCAGCGCCAAAGTGCTGTTGACTCCAAGCCCAAAGCCTCTGCGAAAGCACAGCATTTGCTGAGAAATCAGAGTGGGTTCTGCTGACTTCTGCTGCTGCTTGCCTGAGCCCAGTCTCACGGTGGGAGATACCCGTATAGAGCGAAAGCCTCTTTGCCCGGGCATCTCCTCTGGGAAAGCACAGCCTTCATTGGGAAATTAGAATCGTATTGGTGGGATCCTGCTGCTTGCCTGAGCTAGTCTCCGCAGCACGGTAGATGAAACCCGCATGGAGCGAAATTCTCCTTGCCTTAGCATCCCATCTGCCTGAGAAAGAAGCTTGGTTGCACATCTGGAAAGGGCCTTAAGGAAAGGGACACGTCTGTCACGGCGCTCCCCAAGAGCATGTCTGAAGAAGGTGCAACACGCTTCCCGGGAGAAGGAGCCTTTGGCATTGTTGTCGGGAAACAGTGGCAAAGCAGGAGATCCTGCCATGGCAGGAACAGCAGGCGGGTGGCAAGACAATTGTCACCAGCTCCCTGTGCAGAGAGAATGTAGCCTCGATCATAAGGAGATATGAGGGGACGACTAGGGCAGTCGCGCGTGCTCTACTCTGAGGAAGGAGTCTGGGCAGAAGGCAGGCCTGTCCTGTGCCTCTGGTCCCAAGGGGACAGCATCTCCTTAGCCACCTGTCCCTAGGGCAGACTTGAGCTTGCCACCAGACGCCTCACCCCGAACTCGCCGAAACAACTCTGGAGAAATGGACAGTCAGATGCCCTCTTCCTCCATGATGTGGCAGCGTTTTTTCGTGGCAATGGGTATGCCGGGGAAGGAGTGGGAACAGTCCCCCACAGCTCCCCATCCCTGTGCACGTGCGGTGTGCAGGAATCCTGTCCTCTGTCCTCTCCTGTAAGGAAGGCACTGGCCTAGTTTCCAAAACAGCTTGTGCAACAGAGCAAAAGGCCAAACCTTCCCTACACCAGAGGATGGTAGTGTGCATAGAGTGCCATCCTAGGCCACGCTCGCTGCTGCGGGTTTTGTCTGTGTCTGCTTAGTTCGTCCTGGAAGCGTGAACCCAGGGCGCGAACATGGAGCCCTGGAAAGCAAGGCCCAAGAGGCACCAGCTCTTCCGTAGCTCTTCTTCCCTGACGCGACAGAGCGAACATCCAAAGCCTTCCTGGGGAAGCAGCAGTGAAGCGGTTCGCGCCAAGATCAAAACTATTGTGAAAGCATAGCAGTCGCTGGGAAATCAGAGTCGGTTCTGTGGGATGCTCTTGCTGCCTGCCTTAGTCTAGTATTCACAGCACGGTGGTGGAAACCCTCATAGAACGAAAGCCTCTTTGCCCGGGTATGCCCTCTAGCAAAGCCCAGCATTCTTTGGGAAATCAGAGTTGGGTCTGTGGGATGCTGCTTCTGTTTGCCTGAGCTAGTCTCCACGGCAAGGTGTAATAAACCAGCATGGAGTGAAATCCTCGTTGCCGGACATCCCCTCTGCCTGAGAGAGATGTTTGGTTGCGCTTGTGGGAAGAGCTTAAAGAAAAGGGACACGTCTGTCACTGCGCTCCCCAGGAGCATGTCTGGGGAAGGTGCAGCATGCTTCCCGGGAGAAGAGAAGGAGCCTTTGGCTTTGTTTTCAGAAACGGTTTCGAAGCAGGAGAGCCGGTCCTGTCAGGATTGCGGGCCGGTGGCAAGACAAATGTCACAAGCTCCCTGTACAGAGAGATGGAAACTGGCTGCTAAGGAGACACGTGGGGATAACTAGCGCAAGGGCGCTTGCTCCACTGTGAGGAAGGAGTCTGGGCAGATGGCATGCCTGTCCTGGGCCCCTGGGCCCAAGGGGCAGGAGCTCCTTGGCCACCTGTCACTTGTGAAGACATGTGCTTGCCACCAGACGCCTACGCTTAATTCGCAGATGTAGCTCCCTGAAAGAACGGACCATCAGTAGCCGTCGTCCCTGATGTCGAAGCGTTCGCGGAAGGCACGGGTTGTCCCGGGAAGGAGTGAGGACAGTCCTCCACAACTCCCCATCCTAGTGCACGGGGGGTGTACAGGGATTTTGTCCCCTCTCCTCTTTTGTAAGGAAGGAACTGGCTTAGTCTCCTATTCCACCTGAGCTCCAGATCAAAATGCCACGACTCGCTTACGCCAGGAGATGGTAGTGGGCATAGAGATCCATCCGAGGCCACGCACGCTGCTGCAGGGTTGTGACTGTGTCTGATTTGTTTGGCTTGGCAGTTTGAATCCAGGACGCGAAAATGGAGCCCGGGAAGGCAAAGCCAAGGAGGAAACCCGCATGGAGCGAAATTCTCCTTGCCCTAGCATCCCATCTGCCTGAGAAAGAAGCGTGGTTTACAAAGGTGAACCAAACATGTATCTCAGGCAAAGCGGATGCCGGGGCAAAGAGGATTTCGCTCCGTGTGGGTCTATTACACAGTGCTGTGGAGACTAGTTCAGGCAAGCCGCAGCAGCATCCCGCAAACCCGACTCTGACTTCCCAAAGAATGCTGTGCTCACGCAGAATCGGGGACTAGGCCAGTGCTTTCTCCACAGGAGAGGAGAGCCGACAGCATCTCGGCACACCGCCCTTGCACTAGGTTGAGGAGCAGTGACGGACTGTCCCCACTCCTTCCCCGGACACCCAGTGCATCCTTGAACGCTTTCACATCTTGGAGGAAGACAGATCCTGACTTCCCGATCTGTCAGGGAGCTACTTCTGGGAGTTCAGAAGTGGCAAGCACATGTCTGCCCCTGGGACAGGTGGCCAAGGAGCTGCTTTCTCCTTGAGTCCAGAGGCCCAGGACAGGCATGCCTTCTGCCCAGACTCCTTATTAGAGTGGAGGATGCGCCAATACCCTAGTCCTACCGTCGTGTCTACTCCTTAGCCAGGTTTCCGTCTCTCTGCACAGAGAGCGTATGCCACTTGTCTTACCAGCGACCCGCTGTTGCTGACAGGGCCGGCTCTTTTGCTTGCGTCCGTTTCCGACAACAAGGCCAACGACTCCTTCTCTTCCCCGGGGCAGTGTGCTGCACCTTCCTCAGACATGCTCCAGGGTATTGCAGTGACAGTCGTGTCCCTTTCCTTGAGGCTCTTCCCACAGGGGCAGCCACTCTTCTCTCTCAGGCAGAGTGGATGCCGGGCATACACGATTTCGCTCCATGCAGGTTTATTACACCGTGCAGTGGAGACCAGCTCAGGCAAGCAGCAGCCGCATTCGACAGACCCGACTCTGATTTTCCAAGAATGCTGTGCTTTCCCAGAGGTGAAGCCCGGGCAAAGAGGCTTTTGCTCTAAAGGAACGACTCTGATTTCCCAGAGACTGCTATGCTTACGCAGAAGTTTTCAGCTTGCTGCGAACCGCACTTCGCTGCTGCTTCCTCAGCAAGGCATTGGGCGTTCGCTCTGTCCCGTCAGATGCGGAGAGCTGGTGCCTCTTGGGCCTTGCTTCCCGGGCTCCATGTTCGCGTCCTGGCTTCAATGAGCCAAGCCGAAATACGCAGATACAGTCAGAACCCTGCAGTAGCTTGCGTGGCTCAGGATGGCACTCTATACACACTACCATCTCCCGGTGTAGGCAACGCTAGGGCTTTTGCTATGGCGCTCAGGTAGACTCAAGTTCTAGGTCAGTGCCTTCCCCACATGAGAGGAGAGGCAACAGGATCTTTCACACCGCCCGTACACTGGGATGGGGAGCAGTGAGGTACTTTCCCCACTACTTCCCCGGACACCCCGTGCATCCACGAACGCTTTCACATCTTGGAGTAAGGCGGCATATGACTGCCCGTTCTTTCAGGGACTTACTTCTGCGAGTTCAGGGTAGGCGCCTGGTGGCAAGCACATGTCTGCACCAGGGAAAGGTGGCCTAGGAGCTGCTTTCCCCTTAGGCGCAGGGGCACCGGAGAGGCATTCTTTCTGCCCAGACTCCTTCCTCAGAGTGGAGTATGCAACCCTGCCCTATTCGTCCCTTCCTTTCTCTTTCTCAGCCAAGTATCCTATTCTCCACACAGAGAGCGGGTGACACTTGTCTTGCCACCAGCCCACTTTCCCTCCCAGGGCAGACTCTCCTGCTTCGCGACAACGAAGGCCAACGGCATCTTCTCTTCTCCCAGGGCGGCAATGCTGCACCTTCCCCAGACTTGTTCTTGGGGAGCTCAGTGACAGTTGTGTCCCTTTCCTTAAGGCCCTTTGCAGATGTGCAACCACTCTTCTCGCTCAGGTAGAGCGGGGATGCTAGGGAAAGGAGAATTTCGCTCCATGCGGGATTCACCTATCGTGCTGTTGAGACTAGCTCAGGCAAGCAGCAGCAGCATTCCACAGACCCGACTCTGATTTTCCAAGAATGCTGTGCTTTCCCAGAGGTGAAGCCCGGGCAAAGAGGCTTTTGCTCTACAGGAACGACTCTGATTTCCCAGAGACTGCTATGCTTTCGCAGAAGTTTTCAGCTTGCTGCGAACCGCACTTCGCTGCTGCTTCCTCAGCAAGGCATTGGGCGTTCGCTCTGTCCCGTCAGATGCGGAGAGCTGGTGCCTCTTGGGCCTTGCTACCCGGGCTCCATGTTCGCGTCCTGGCTTCAATGAGCCAAGCCGAAATACGCAGACACAGTCAGAACCCTGCAGTAGCTTGCGTGGCCCAGGATGGCACTCTATACACACTACCATCTCCCGGTGTAGGCAACGCTAGGGCATTTGCTATGGCGCTCAGATGGACTCAAGTTCTAGGTCAGTGCCTTCCCCACAGGAGAGGAGAGGCAACAGGATCTTTCACACTGCCCGTACACTGGGATGGGGAGCAGTGAGGTACTTTCCCCACTACTTCCCCGGACACCCCGTGCATCCACGAATGCTTTCACATCTTGGAGTAAGGCGGCATATGACTGCCCGTTCTTTCAGGGACTTACTTCTGCGAGTTCAGGGTAGGCGCCTGGTGGCAAGCACATGTCTGCACCAGGGAAAGGTGGCCAAGGAGCTGCTTTCCCCTTAGGCGCAGGGGCACCGGAGAGGCATTCCTTCTGCCCAGACTCCTTCCTCAGAGTGGAGTATGCAACCCTGCCCTATTCGTCCCTTCCTTTCTCCTTCTCAGCCAAGTATCCTATTCTCCACACAGAGAGCGGGTGACACTTGTCTTGCCACCGGCCCACTTTCCCTCCCAGGGCAGACTCTCCTTGCTTCGTGACAACGAAGGCCAACGGCATCTTCTCTTCTCCCAGGGCGGCAATGCTGCACCTTCCCCAGACTTGTTCTTGGCGAGCTCAGTGACAGATGTGTCCCTTTCCTTAAGGCCCTTTGCAGATGTGCAACCACTCTTCTCGCTCAGGCAGAGCGGGGATGCTAGGGAAAGGAGAATTTCGCTCCATGCGGGATTCACCTATCGTGCTGTTGAGACTAGCTCATGCAAGCAGCAGCAGCATTCCACAAACACGATCTGATTTCCCACCAAATGCTGTGCTTTCCCAGAGGAGATGCCCGGGGAAAAGAGGATTAGGCTGTATGCGGTTTTCTACCACCGTAAGACAGGGCTCCAGCAAGAAGCAGCAGCAGCCAGCAGATCCAAATCTGATTTCTCAGTGAATGCTGTGCTTTCGCAGAGGCTTTGGACTTGGAGCGAACAGCACTACGCCTCTGTTTCTTCAGCCAGGCTTCAGTCGCGTCAGGGAAGAAGAGCTGCGGGAGAGCTGGTGCCTCTAGGGCCTTGCTTTCCCGGCTCCATGTTCGCGTCCTGGATTCAAACTGCCAAGGTGAAATAAGCGTACACAGCCTCCACCCTGCAGCAGCGTGCATGGCCTACGATGGCACTGTGCTCATAATGCCATCTCCCAGTGTAGGCAATGTCTGCCCTTTTGCTCTGGCGTTCAGGTGGGCAGGGGACTAGGCCAGTGCTTTCTCCAGCCGAGAAGAGACGCGACAGGATCAATGTACACCGCCCGCGCCCTGGGAATGGGAGTAATGGGTAACTGTTCCTCCTTCCCCGGGACACCCGCTGCCTCCGCCAATGCTACCACATCCTGAAGGAAGACGGCTTCTGACTGCACGTTCCTCCTGGAGCTGTTACTGTGAGTTCAGGACAGGGCGCCTGGTAGCAAGCCCACTTCTGTCCTATGGACAGGTGGCCAAGTAGCTGCTGTCCCCTTGGGCCCAGAGGCTCAGGACAGTACAGCCTTCTGCCCAGACTCCTTCCTCAGAGTGGAGCACGCGCCCCTGCCATCATCGTACCCTCTTATCTCTTTAGCAGCCAGGCGTCGGTCTCCCTGCACAGGACGCGGGTGACACTTGTCTTGCCACCGGCCCGCTCTTCCTGACACTGCCGGCTCTCCTGCTTCGCGACCTTTTCCCGACAATAAGGCCAACGGCTCCTTCTCTTCTCCCGGGAAGCATGCTGCACCTTCCCCAGACATGCTCCTGGGGGAGCGGTGTGACGGATGTGTCCCTTTCCTTAGGACTCTTCCCACAGGAGCAACCAAGCATCTCTCTCAGGCAGAGGGGATGCCCGGGCAAAGAAGATTTTGCTCCATGCCGGTTTATTGCACCGTGCTGTGGAGACTAGCTCAGACAAGCAGCAGCAACATCCCACAGATCTGACTCTGATATCCCAAAGAAAGCTGTGCTTTCCCAGAGGGGATGCCTGGGCAAAGAGGCTTTAGCTCTATGCGGATTTTTCCCACCGTGTTGCGAATACTAGGCTAAGGCAAGAAGCAAGAGCAGCCCACAGAACCGACTCTGATTTTCCAGTGACTGCTATGCTTTCCTTCTCAGAGGTTTTCAGCTTGGCGCGAACTGCACTTCTCTGATGTTCCTCAGCATGGCTTTGGGCGTTCGCTCTGTTCCATCATGGAAGAAGAGCTCTGGAGAGCTGGGGCCTCTTTGGCGTGTGGAGCACGCGTTCCTGCCCTAGTCATCCCCTTATGTCTCCTTAGCAGCCAGGCTTCTATCACTCCGCTCAGGGAGTGGGTGACACTTGTCTTCTTAGCAGCCAGGCTTCCTACTCTCCATACAAAGAGCGTGCTGTGGAGAATGTTGTGCTTTTCGCAGCACGGTGGGAAAAACCCGCATAGAGCGAAAGCCTCTTTGCCTGGGCATCCCCTCTGGGAAAGCACTGCATTCTTTGGGAAATAGAGTCAGGTCTGTGGGATGTTGCTGCTTGCCTGAGAAGGTCTCCACAGCACGGTGTAATAAACCCGCATGGAGCGAAATCCTCTTTGCCCCGGCATCCCCACTGCCCGAGAGAGATGCGTGGTTGCGACTTTGGAAAGAGACTTAAGGAAAGGGATACGTCTGTCACTGCGCTCCACAGGAGCATGTCTGGGAAGGTGCAGAAGGCGGCCCAGGGACAAGAGAAGGCGCCTTTGGTGTTATTGTCCGGAAACGGTTGCGAAGCAGGACAGCCGGGCCTGTGAGGAACAGCGTGTCAGTGGCAAGACAAGTTTCACCAGCTACCTGTGCAGAGAAATGTGAGCCTGTCTGCTAAGGAGACACGAGAGGACAACTAGGACAGGGGCGCGTGCTCCACTCTGAGGAAGGAGTCTGAGCAGAAGGCAGGCCTGTCCTGTGCCTCTGGGCCCAAGGGGACAGCATCTCCTTAGCCACCTGTCCCTAGGGCAGACTTGAGCTTGCCACCAGACGCCTCACCCCGAACTCGCCGAAACAACTCTGGAGAAATGGACAGTCAGATGCCCTCTTCCTCCATGATGTGGCAGCGTTTTTTCGTGGCAATGGGTATGCCGGGGAAGGAGTGGGAACAGTCCCCCACAGCTCCCCATCCCTGTGCACGTGCGGTGTGCAGGAATCCTGTCCTCTGTCCTCTCCTGTAAGGAAGGCACTGGCCTAGTTTCCAAAACAGCTTGTGCAACAGAGCAAAAGGCCAAACCTTCCCTACACCAGAGGATGGTAGTGTGCATAGAGTGCCATCCTAGGCCACGCTCGCTGCTGCGGGTTTTGTCTGTGTCTGCTTAGTTCGTCCTGGAAGCGTGAACCCAGGGCGCGAACATGGAGCCCTGGAAAGCAAGGCCCAAGAGGCACCAGCTCTTCCGTAGCTCTTCTTCCCTGACGCGACAGAGCGAACATCCAAAGCCTTCCTGAGGAAGCAGCAGTGAAGCGGTTCGCGCCAAGATCAAAACTATTGTGAAAGCATAGCAGTCGCTGGGAAATCAGAGTCGGTTCTGTGGGATGCTCTTGCTGCCTGCCTTAGTCTAGTATTCACAGCACGGTGGTGGAAACCCTCATAGAACGAAAGCCTCTTTGCCCGGGTATGCCCTCTAGCAAAGCCCAGCATTCTTTGGGAAATCAGAGTTGGGTCTGTGGGATGCTGCTTCTGTTTGCCTGAGCTAGTCTCCACGGCAAGGTGTAATAAACCAGCATGGAGTGAAATCCTCGTTGCCGGACATCCCCTCTGCCTGAGAGAGATGTTTGGTTGCGCTTGTGGGAAGAGCTTAAAGAAAAGGGACACGTCTGTCACTGCGCTTCCCAGGAGCATGTCTGGGGAAGGTGCAGCATGCTTCCCGGGAGAAGAGAAGGAGCCTTTGGCTTTGTTTTCAGAAACGGTTTCGAAGCAGGAGAGCCGGTCCTGTCAGGATTGCGGGCCGGTGGCAAGACAAATGTCACAAGCTCCCTGTACAGAGAGATGGAAACTGGCTGCTAAGGAGACACGTGGGGATAACTAGCGCAAGGGCGCTTGCTCCACTGTGAGGAAGGAGTCTGGGCAGATGGCATGCCTGTCCTGGGCCCCTGGGCCCAAGGGGCAGGAGCTCCTTGGCCACCTGTCACTTGTGAAGACATGTGCTTGCCACCAGACGCCTACGCTTAATTCGCAGATGTAGCTCCCTGAAAGAACGGACCATCAGTAGCCGTCGTCCCTGATGTCGAAGCGTTCACGGAAGGCACGGGTTGTCCCGGGAAGGAGTGAGGACAGTCCTCCACAACTCCCCATCCTAGTGCACGGGGGGTGTACAGGGATTTTGTCCCCTCTCCTCTTTTGTAAGGAAGGAACTGGCTTAGTCTCCTATTCCACCTGAGCTCCAGATCAAAATGCCACGACTCGCTTACGCCAGGAGATGGTAGTGGGCATAGAGATCCATCCGAGGCCACGCACGCTGCTGCAGGGTTGTGACTGTGTCTGATTTGTTTGGCTTGGCAGTTTGAATCCAGGACGCGAAAATGGAGCCCGGGAAAGCAAAGCCAAGGAGGAAACCCGCATGGAGCGAAATTCTCCTTGCCCTAGCATCCCATCTGCCTGAGAAAGAAGCGTGGTTTACAAAGGTGAACCAAACATGTATCTCAGGCAAAGCGGATGCCGGGGCAAAGAGGATTTCGCTCCGTGTGGGTCTATTACACAGTGCTGTGGAGACTAGTTCAGGCAAGCCGCAGCAGCATCCCGCAGACCCGACTCTGACTTCCCAAAGAATGCTGTGCTCACGCAGAATCGGGGACTAGGCCAGTGCTTTCTCCACAGGAGAGGAGAGCCGACAGCATCTCGGCACACCGCCCTTGCACTAGGTTGAGGAGCAGTGACGGACTGTCCCCACTCCTTCCCCGGACACCCAGTGCATCCTTGAACGCTTTCACATCTTGGAGGAAGACAGATCCTGACTTCCCGATCTGTCAGGGAGCTACTTCTGGGAGTTCAGAAGTGGCAAGCACATGTCTGCACCTGGGACAGGTGGCCAAGGAGCTGCTTTCTCCTTGGGTCCAGAGGCCCAGGACAGGCATGCCTTCTGCCCAGACTCCTTATTAGAGTGGAGGAAGCGCCAAAACCCTAGTCCTACCGTCGTGTCTACTCCTTAGCCAGGTTTCCGTCTCTCTGCACAGAGAGCGTATGCCACTTGTCTTACCAGCGACCCGCTGTTGCTGACAGGGCCGGCTCTTTTGCTTGCGTCCGTTTCCGACAACAAGGCCAACGACTCCTTCTCTTCCCCGGGGCAGTGTGCTGCACCTTCCTCAGACATGCTCCAGGGTATTGCAGTGACAGTCGTGTCCCTTTCCTTGAGGCTCTTCCCACAGGGGCAGCCACTCTTCTCTCTCAGGCAGAGTGGATGCCGGGCATACACGATTTCGCTCCATGCAGGTTTATTACACCGTGCAGTGGAGACCAGCTCAGGCAAGCAGCAGCCGCATTCGACAGACCCGACTCTGATTTTCCAAGAATGCTGTGCTTTCCCAGAGGTGAAGCCCGGGCAAAGAGGCTTTTGCTCTAAAGGAACGACTCTGATTTCCCAGAGACTGCTATGCTTACGCAGAAGTTTTCAGCTTGCTGCGAACCGCACTTCGCTGCTGCTTCCTCAGCAAGGCATTGGGCGTTCGCTCTGTCCCGTCAGATGCGGAGAGCTGGTGCCTCTTGGGCCTTGCTTCCCGGGCTCCATGTTCGCGTCCTGGCTTCAATGAGCCAAGCCGAAATACGCAGATACAGTCAGAACCCTGCAGTAGCTTGCGTGGCTCAGGATGGCACTCTATACACACTACCATCTCCCGGTGTAGGCAACGCTAGGGCTTTTGCTATGGCGCTCAGGTAGACTCAAGTTCTAGGTCAGTGCCTTCCCCACATGAGAGGAGAGGCAACAGGATCTTTCACACCGCCCGTACACTGGGATGGGGAGCAGTGAGGTACTTTCCCCACTACTTCCCCGGACACCCCGTGCATCCACGAACGCTTTCACATCTTGGAGTAAGGCGGCATATGACTGCCCGTTCTTTCAGGGACTTACTTCTGCGAGTTCAGGGTAGGCGCCTGGTGGCAAGCACATGTCTGCACCAGGGAAAGGTGGCCAAGGAGCTGCTTTCCCCTTAGGCGCAGGGGCACCGGAGAGGCATTCTTTCTGCCCAGACTCCTTCCTCAGAGTGGAGTATGCAACCCTGCCCTATTCGTCCCTTCCTTTCTCTTTCTCAGCCAAGTATCCTATTCTCCACACAGAGAGCGGGTGACACTTGTCTTGCCACCAGCCCACTTTCCCTCCCAGGGCAGACTCTCCTGCTTCGCGACAACGAAGGCCAACGGCATCTTCTCTTCTCCCAGGGCGGCAATGCTGCACCTTCCCCAGACTTGTTCTTGGGGAGCTCAGTGACAGTTGTGTCCCTTTCCTTAAGGCCCTTTGCAGATGTGCAACCACTCTTCTCGCTCAGGTAGAGCGGGGATGCTAGGGAAAGGAGAATTTCGCTCCATGCGGGATTCACCTATCGTGCTGTTGAGACTAGCTCAGGCAAGCAGCAGCAGCATTCCACAGACCCGACTCTGATTTTCCAAGAATGCTGTGCTTTCCCAGAGGTGAAGCCCGGGCAAAGAGGCTTTTGCTCTACAGGAACGACTCTGATTTCCCAGAGACTGCTATGCTTTCGCAGAAGTTTTCAGCTTGCTGCGAACCGCACTTCGCTGCTGCTTCCTCAGCAAGGCATTGGGCGTTCGCTCTGTCCCGTCAGATGCGGAGAGCTGGTGCCTCTTGGGCCTTGCTACCCGGGCTCCATGTTCGCGTCCTGGCTTCAATGAGCCAAGCCGAAATACGCAGACACAGTCAGAACCCTGCAGTAGCTTGCGTGGCCCAGGATGGCACTCTATACACACTACCATCTCCCGGTGTAGGCAACGCTAGGGCATTTGCTATGGCGCTCAGATGGACTCAAGTTCTAGGTCAGTGCCTTCCCCACAGGAGAGGAGAGGCAACAGGATCTTTCACACTGCCCGTACACTGGGATGGGGAGCAGTGAGGTACTTTCCCCACTACTTCCCCGGACACCCCGTGCATCCACGAATGCTTTCACATCTTGGAGTAAGGCGGCATATGACTGCCCGTTCTTTCAGGGACTTACTTCTGCGAGTTCAGGGTAGGCGCCTGGTGGCAAGCACATGTCTGCACCAGGGAAAGGTGGCCAAGGAGCTGCTTTCCCCTTAGGCGCAGGGGCACCGGAGAGGCATTCCTTCTGCCCAGACTCCTTCCTCAGAGTGGAGTATGCAACCCTGCCCTATTCGTCCCTTCCTTTCTCCTTCTCAGCCAAGTATCCTATTCTCCACACAGAGAGCGGGTGACACTTGTCTTGCCACCGGCCCACTTTCCCTCCCAGGGCAGACTCTCCTTGCTTCGTGACAACGAAGGCCAACGGCATCTTCTCTTCTCCCAGGGCGGCAATGCTGCACCTTCCCCAGACTTGTTCTTGGCGAGCTCAGTGACAGATGTGTCCCTTTCCTTAAGGCCCTTTGCAGATGTGCAACCACTCTTCTCGCTCAGGCAGAGCGGGGATGCTAGGGAAAGGAGAATTTCGCTCCATGCGGGATTCACCTATCGTGCTGTTGAGACTAGCTCATGCAAGCAGCAGCAGCATTCCACAAACACGATCTGATTTCCCACCAAATGCTGTGCTTTCCCAGAGGAGATGCCCGGGGAAAAGAGGATTAGGCTGTATGCGGTTTTCTACCACCGTAAGACAGGGCTCCAGCAAGAAGCAGCAGCAGCCAGCAGATCCAAATCTGATTTCTCAGTGAATGCTGTGCTTTCGCAGAGGCTTTGGACTTGGAGCGAACAGCACTACGCCTCTGTTTCTTCAGCCAGGCTTCAGTCGCGTCAGGGAAGAAGAGCTGCGGGAGAGCTGGTGCCTCTAGGGCCTTGCTTTCCCGGCTCCATGTTCGCGTCCTGGATTCAAACTGCCAAGGTGAAATAAGCGTACACAGCCTCCACCCTGCAGCAGCGTGCATGGCCTACGATGGCACTGTGCTCATAATGCCATCTCCCAGTGTAGGCAATGTCTGCCCTTTTGCTCTGGCGTTCAGGTGGGCAGGGGACTAGGCCAGTGCTTTCTCCAGCCGAGAAGAGACGCGACAGGATCAATGTACACCGCCCGCGCCCTGGGAATGGGAGTAATGGGTAACTGTTCCTCCTTCCCCGGGACACCCGCTGCCTCCGCCAATGCTACCACATCCTGAAGGAAGACGGCTTCTGACTGCACGTTCCTCCTGGAGCTGTTACTGTGAGTTCAGGACAGGGCGCCTGGTAGCAAGCCCACTTCTGTCCTATGGACAGGTGGCCAAGTAGCTGCTGTCCCCTTGGGCCCAGAGGCTCAGGACAGTACAGCCTTCTGCCCAGACTCCTTCCTCAGAGTGGAGCACGCGCCCCTGCCATCATCGTACCCTCTTATCTCTTTAGCAGCCAGGCGTCGGTCTCCCTGCACAGGACGCGGGTGACACTTGTCTTGCCACCGGCCCGCTCTTCCTGACACTGCCGGCTCTCCTGCTTCGCGACCTTTTCCCGACAATAAGGCCAACGGCTCCTTCTCTTCTCCCGGGAAGCATGCTGCACCTTCCCCAGACATGCTCCTGGGGGAGCGGTGTGACGGATGTGTCCCTTTCCTTAGGACTCTTCCCACAGGAGCAACCAAGCATCTCTCTCAGGCAGAGGGGATGCCCGGGCAAAGAAGATTTTGCTCCATGCCGGTTTATTGCACCGTGCTGTGGAGACTAGCTCAGACAAGCAGCAGCAACATCCCACAGATCTGACTCTGATATCCCAAAGAAAGCTGTGCTTTCCCAGAGGGGATGCCTGGGCAAAGAGGCTTTAGCTCTATGCGGATTTTTCCCACCGTGTTGCGAATACTAGGCTAAGGCAAGAAGCAAGAGCAGCCCACAGAACCGACTCTGATTTTCCAGTGACTGCTATGCTTTCCTTCTCAGAGGTTTTCAGCTTGGCGCGAACTGCACTTCTCTGATGTTCCTCAGCATGGCTTTGGGCGTTCGCTCTGTTCCATCATGGAAGAAGAGCTCTGGAGAGCTGGGGCCTCTTTGGCGTGTGGAGCACGCGTTCCTGCCCTAGTCATCCCCTTATGTCTCCTTAGCAGCCAGGCTTCTATCACTCCGCTCAGGGAGCGGGTGACACTTGTCTTCTTAGCAGCCAGGCTTCCTACTCTCCATACAAAGCGCGTGCTGTGGAGAATGTTGTGCTTTTCGCAGCACGGTGGGAAAAACCCGCATAGAGCGAAAGCCTCTTTGCCTGGGCATCCCCTCTGGGAAAGCACTGCATTCTTTGGGAAATAGAGTCAGGTCTGTGGGATGTTGCTGCTTGCCTGAGAAGGTCTCCACAGCACGGTGTAATAAACCCGCATGGAGCGAAATCCTCTTTGCCCCGGCATCCCCACTGCCCGAGAGAGATGCGTGGTTGCGACTTTGGAAAGAGACTTAAGGAAAGGGATACGTCTGTCACTGCGCTCCACAGGAGCATGTCTGGGAAGGTGCAGAAGGCGGCCCAGGGACAAGAGAAGGCGCCTTTGGTGTTATTGTCCGGAAACGGTTGCGAAGCAGGACAGCCGGGCCTGTGAGGAACAGCGTGTCAGTGGCAAGACAAGTTTCACCAGCTACCTGTGCAGAGAAATGTGAGCCTGTCTGCTAAGGAGACACGAGAGGACAACTAGGACAGGGGCGCGTGCTCCACTCTGAGGAAGGAGTCTGAGCAGAAGGCAGGCCTGTCCTGTGCCTCTGGGCCCAAGGGGACAGCATCTCCTTAGCCACCTGTCCCTAGGGCAGACTTGAGCTTGCCACCAGACGCCTCACCCCGAACTCGCCGAAACAACTCTGGAGAAATGGACAGTCAGATGCCCTCTTCCTCCATGATGTGGCAGCGTTTTTTCGTGGCAATGGGTATGCCGGGGAAGGAGTGGGAACAGTCCCCCACAGCTCCCCATCCCTGTGCACGTGCGGTGTGCAGGAATCCTGTCCTCTGTCCTCTCCTGTAAGGAAGGCACTGGCCTAGTTTCCAAAACAGCTTGTGCAACAGAGCAAAAGGCCAAACCTTCCCTACACCAGAGGATGGTAGTGTGCATAGAGTGCCATCCTAGGCCACGCTCGCTGCTGCGGGTTTTGTCTGTGTCTGCTTAGTTCGTCCTGGAAGCGTGAACCCAGGGCGCGAACATGGAGCCCTGGAAAGCAAGGCCCAAGAGGCACCAGCTCTTCCGTAGCTCTTCTTCCCTGACGCGACAGAGCGAACATCCAAAGCCTTCCTGAGGAAGCAGCAGTGAAGCGGTTCGCGCCAAGATCAAAACTATTGTGAAAGCATAGCAGTCGCTGGGAAATCAGAGTCGGTTCTGTGGGATGCTCTTGCTGCCTGCCTTAGTCTAGTATTCACAGCACGGTGGTGGAAACCCTCATAGAACGAAAGCCTCTTTGCCCGGGTATGCCCTCTAGCAAAGCCCAGCATTCTTTGGGAAATCAGAGTTGGGTCTGTGGGATGCTGCTTCTGTTTGCCTGAGCTAGTCTCCACGGCAAGGTGTAATAAACCAGCATGGAGTGAAATCCTCGTTGCCGGACATCCCCTCTGCCTGAGAGAGATGTTTGGTTGCGCTTGTGGGAAGAGCTTAAAGAAAAGGGACACGTCTGTCACTGCGCTCCCCAGGAGCATGTCTGGGAAAGGTGCAGCATGCTTCCCGGGAGAAGAGAAGGAGCCTTTGGCTTTGTTTTCAGAAACGGTTTCGAAGCAGGAGAGCCGGTCCTGTCAGGATTGCGGGCCGGTGGCAAGACAAATGTCACAAGCTCCCTGTACAGAGAGATGGAAACTGGCTGCTAAGGAGACACGTGGGGATAACTAGCGCAAGGGCGCTTGCTCCACTGTGAGGAAGGAGTCTGGGCAGATGGCATGCCTGTCCTGGGCCCCTGGGCCCAAGGGGCAGGAGCTCCTTGGCCACCTGTCACTTGTGAAGACATGTGCTTGCCACCAGACGCCTACGCTTAATTCGCAGATGTAGCTCCCTGAAAGAACGGACCATCAGTAGCCGTCGTCCCTGATGTCGAAGCGTTCACGGAAGGCACGGGTTGTCCCGGGAAGGAGTGAGGACAGTCCTCCACAACTCCCCATCCTAGTGCACGGGGGGTGTACAGGGATTTTGTCCCCTCTCCTCTTTTGTAAGGAAGGAACTGGCTTAGTCTCCTATTCCACCTGAGCTCCAGATCAAAATGCCACGACTCGCTTACGCCAGGAGATGGTAGTGGGCATAGAGATCCATCCGAGGCCACGCACGCTGCTGCAGGGTTGTGACTGTGTCTGATTTGTTTGGCTTGGCAGTTTGAATCCAGGACGCGAAAATGGAGCCCGGGAAAGCAAAGCCAAGGAGGAAACCCGCATGGAGCGAAATTCTCCTTGCCCTAGCATCCCATCTGCCTGAGAAAGAAGCGTGGTTTACAAAGGTGAACCAAACATGTATCTCAGGCAAAGCGGATGCCGGGGCAAAGAGGATTTCGCTCCGTGTGGGTCTATTACACAGTGCTGTGGAGACTAGTTCAGGCAAGCCGCAGCAGCATCCCGCGGACCCGACTCTGACTTCCCAAAGAATGCTGTGCTCACGCAGAATCGGGGACTAGGCCAGTGCTTTCTCCACAGGAGAGGAGAGCCGACAGCATCTCGGCACACCGCCCTTGCACTAGGTTGAGGAGCAGTGACGGACTGTCCCCACTCCTTCCCCGGACACCCAGTGCATCCTTGAACGCTTTCACATCTTGGAGGAAGACAGATCCTGACTTCCCGATCTGTCAGGGAGCTACTTCTGGGAGTTCAGAAGTGGCAAGCACATGTCTGCACCTGGGACAGGTGGCCAAGGAGCTGCTTTCTCCTTGGGTCCAGAGGCCCAGGACAGGCATGCCTTCTGCCCAGACTCCTTATTAGAGTGGAGGAAGCGCCAAAACCCTAGTCCTACCGTCGTGTCTACTCCTTAGCCAGGTTTCCGTCTCTCTGCACAGAGAGCGTATGCCACTTGTCTTACCAGCGACCCGCTGTTGCTGACAGGGCCGGCTCTTTTGCTTGCGTCCGTTTCCGACAACAAGGCCAACGACTCCTTCTCTTCCCCGGGGCAGTGTGCTGCACCTTCCTCAGACATGCTCCAGGGTATTGCAGTGACAGTCGTGTCCCTTTCCTTGAGGCTCTTCCCACAGGGGCAGCCACTCTTCTCTCTCAGGCAGAGTGGATGCCGGGCATACACGATTTCGCTCCATGCAGGTTTATTACACCGTGCAGTGGAGACCAGCTCAGGCAAGCAGCAGCCGCATTCGACAGACCCGACTCTGATTTTCCAAGAATGCTGTGCTTTCCCAGAGGTGAAGCCCGGGCAAAGAGGCTTTTGCTCTAAAGGAACGACTCTGATTTCCCAGAGACTGCTATGCTTACGCAGAAGTTTTCAGCTTGCTGCGAACCGCACTTCGCTGCTGCTTCCTCAGCAAGGCATTGGGCGTTCGCTCTGTCCCGTCAGATGCGGAGAGCTGGTGCCTCTTGGGCCTTGCTTCCCGGGCTCCATGTTCGCGTCCTGGCTTCAATGAGCCAAGCCGAAATACGCAGATACAGTCAGAACCCTGCAGTAGCTTGCGTGGCTCAGGATGGCACTCTATACACACTACCATCTCCCGGTGTAGGCAACGCTAGGGCTTTTGCTATGGCGCTCAGGTAGACTCAAGTTCTAGGTCAGTGCCTTCCCCACATGAGAGGAGAGGCAACAGGATCTTTCACACCGCCCGTACACTGGGATGGGGAGCAGTGAGGTACTTTCCCCACTACTTCCCCGGACACCCCGTGCATCCACGAACGCTTTCACATCTTGGAGTAAGGCGGCATATGACTGCCCGTTCTTTCAGGGACTTACTTCTGCGAGTTCAGGGTAGGCGCCTGGTGGCAAGCACATGTCTGCACCAGGGAAAGGTGGCCAAGGAGCTGCTTTCCCCTTAGGCGCAGGGGCACCGGAGAGGCATTCTTTCTGCCCAGACTCCTTCCTCAGAGTGGAGTATGCAACCCTGCCCTATTCGTCCCTTCCTTTCTCTTTCTCAGCCAAGTATCCTATTCTCCACACAGAGAGCGGGTGACACTTGTCTTGCCACCAGCCCACTTTCCCTCCCAGGGCAGACTCTCCTGCTTCGCGACAACGAAGGCCAACGGCATCTTCTCTTCTCCCAGGGCGGCAATGCTGCACCTTCCCCAGACTTGTTCTTGGGGAGCTCAGTGACAGTTGTGTCCCTTTCCTTAAGGCCCTTTGCAGATGTGCAACCACTCTTCTCGCTCAGGTAGAGCGGGGATGCTAGGGAAAGGAGAATTTCGCTCCATGCGGGATTCACCTATCGTGCTGTTGAGACTAGCTCAGGCAAGCAGCAGCAGCATTCCACAGACCCGACTCTGATTTTCCAAGAATGCTGTGCTTTCCCAGAGGTGAAGCCCGGGCAAAGAGGCTTTTGCTCTACAGGAACGACTCTGATTTCCCAGAGACTGCTATGCTTTCGCAGAAGTTTTCAGCTTGCTGCGAACCGCACTTCGCTGCTGCTTCCTCAGCAAGGCATTGGGCGTTCGCTCTGTCCCGTCAGATGCGGAGAGCTGGTGCCTCTTGGGCCTTGCTACCCGGGCTCCATGTTCGCGTCCTGGCTTCAATGAGCCAAGCCGAAATACGCAGACACAGTCAGAACCCTGCAGTAGCTTGCGTGGCCCAGGATGGCACTCTATACACACTACCATCTCCCGGTGTAGGCAACGCTAGGGCATTTGCTATGGCGCTCAGATGGACTCAAGTTCTAGGTCAGTGCCTTCCCCACAGGAGAGGAGAGGCAACAGGATCTTTCACACTGCCCGTACACTGGGATGGGGAGCAGTGAGGTACTTTCCCCACTACTTCCCCGGACACCCCGTGCATCCACGAATGCTTTCACATCTTGGAGTAAGGCGGCATATGACTGCCCGTTCTTTCAGGGACTTACTTCTGCGAGTTCAGGGTAGGCGCCTGGTGGCAAGCACATGTCTGCACCAGGGAAAGGTGGCCAAGGAGCTGCTTTCCCCTTAGGCGCAGGGGCACCGGAGAGGCATTCCTTCTGCCCAGACTCCTTCCTCAGAGTGGAGTATGCAACCCTGCCCTATTCGTCCCTTCCTTTCTCCTTCTCAGCCAAGTATCCTATTCTCCACACAGAGAGCGGGTGACACTTGTCTTGCCACCGGCCCACTTTCCCTCCCAGGGCAGACTCTCCTTGCTTCGTGACAACGAAGGCCAACGGCATCTTCTCTTCTCCCAGGGCGGCAATGCTGCACCTTCCCCAGACTTGTTCTTGGCGAGCTCAGTGACAGATGTGTCCCTTTCCTTAAGGCCCTTTGCAGATGTGCAACCACTCTTCTCGCTCAGGCAGAGCGGGGATGCTAGGGAAAGGAGAATTTCGCTCCATGCGGGATTCACCTATCGTGCTGTTGAGACTAGCTCATGCAAGCAGCAGCAGCATTCCACAAACACGATCTGATTTCCCACCAAATGCTGTGCTTTCCCAGAGGAGATGCCCGGGGAAAAGAGGATTAGGCTGTATGCGGTTTTCTACCACCGTAAGACAGGGCTCCAGCAAGAAGCAGCAGCAGCCAGCAGATCCAAATCTGATTTCTCAGTGAATGCTGTGCTTTCGCAGAGGCTTTGGACTTGGAGCGAACAGCACTACGCCTCTGTTTCTTCAGCCAGGCTTCAGTCGCGTCAGGGAAGAAGAGCTGCGGGAGAGCTGGTGCCTCTAGGGCCTTGCTTTCCCGGCTCCATGTTCGCGTCCTGGATTCAAACTGCCAAGGTGAAATAAGCGTACACAGCCTCCACCCTGCAGCAGCGTGCATGGCCTACGATGGCACTGTGCTCATAATGCCATCTCCCAGTGTAGGCAATGTCTGCCCTTTTGCTCTGGCGTTCAGGTGGGCAGGGGACTAGGCCAGTGCTTTCTCCAGCCGAGAAGAGACGCGACAGGATCAATGTACACCGCCCGCGCCCTGGGAATATGAGTAATGGGTAACTGTTCCTCCTTCCCCGGGACACCCGCTGCCTCCGCCAATGCTACCACATCCTGAAGGAAGACGGCTTCTGACTGCACGTTCCTCCTGGAGCTGTTACTGTGAGTTCAGGACAGGGCGCCTGGTAGCAAGCCCACTTCTGTCCTATGGACAGGTGGCCAAGTAGCTGCTGTCCCCTTGGGCCCAGAGGCTCAGGACAGTACAGCCTTCTGCCCAGACTCCTTCCTCAGAGTGGAGCACGCGCCCCTGCCATCATCGTACCCTCTTATCTCTTTAGCAGCCAGGCGTCGGTCTCCCTGCACAGGACGCGGGTGACACTTGTCTTGCCACCGGCCCGCTCTTCCTGACACTGCCGGCTCTCCTGCTTCGCGACCTTTTCCCGACAATAAGGCCAACGGCTCCTTCTCTTCTCCCGGGAAGCATGCTGCACCTTCCCCAGACATGCTCCTGGGGGAGCGGTGTGACGGATGTGTCCCTTTCCTTAGGACTCTTCCCACAGGAGCAACCAAGCATCTCTCTCAGGCAGAGGGGATGCCCGGGCAAAGAAGATTTTGCTCCATGCCGGTTTATTGCACCGTGCTGTGGAGACTAGCTCAGACAAGCAGCAGCAACATCCCACAGATCTGACTCTGATATCCCAAAGAAAGCTGTGCTTTCCCAGAGGGGATGCCTGGGCAAAGAGGCTTTAGCTCTATGCGGATTTTTCCCACCGTGTTGCGAATACTAGGCTAAGGCAAGAAGCAAGAGCAGCCCACAGAACCGACTCTGATTTTCCAGTGACTGCTATGCTTTCCTTCTCAGAGGTTTTCAGCTTGGCGCGAACTGCACTTCTCTGATGTTCCTCAGCATGGCTTTGGGCGTTCGCTCTGTTCCATCATGGAAGAAGAGCTCTGGAGAGCTGGGGCCTCTTTGGCGTGTGGAGCACGCGTTCCTGCCCTAGTCATCCCCTTATGTCTCCTTAGCAGCCAGGCTTCTATCACTCCGCTCAGGGAGCGGGTGACACTTGTCTTCTTAGCAGCCAGGCTTCCTACTCTCCATACAAAGCGCGTGCTGTGGAGAATGTTGTGCTTTTCGCAGCACGGTGGGAAAAACCCGCATAGAGCGAAAGCCTCTTTGCCTGGGCATCCCCTCTGGGAAAGCACTGCATTCTTTGGGAAATAGAGTCAGGTCTGTGGGATGTTGCTGCTTGCCTGAGAAGGTCTCCACAGCACGGTGTAATAAACCCGCATGGAGCGAAATCCTCTTTGCCCCGGCATCCCCACTGCCCGAGAGAGATGCGTGGTTGCGACTTTGGAAAGAGACTTAAGGAAAGGGATACGTCTGTCACTGCGCTCCACAGGAGCATGTCTGGGAAGGTGCAGAAGGCGGCCCAGGGACAAGAGAAGGCGCCTTTGGTGTTATTGTCCGGAAACGGTTGCGAAGCAGGACAGCCAGGCCTGTGAGGAACAGCGTGTCAGTGGCAAGACAAGTTTCACCAGCTACCTGTGCAGAGAAATGTGAGCCTGTCTGCTAAGGAGACACGAGAGGACAACTAGGACAGGGGCGCGTGCTCCACTCTGAGGAAGGAGTCTGAGCAGAAGGCAGGCCTGTCCTGTGCCTCTGGGCCCAAGGGGACAGCATCTCCTTAGCCACCTGTCCCTAGGGCAGACTTGAGCTTGCCACCAGACGCCTCACCCCGAACTCGCCGAAACAACTCTGGAGAAATGGACAGTCAGATGCCCTCTTCCTCCATGATGTGGCAGCGTTTTTTCGTGGCAATGGGTATGCCGGGGAAGGAGTGGGAACAGTCCCCCACAGCTCCCCATCCCTGTGCACGTGCGGTGTGCAGGAATCCTGTCCTCTGTCCTCTCCTGTAAGGAAGGCACTGGCCTAGTTTCCAAAACAGCTTGTGCAACAGAGCAAAAGGCCAAACCTTCCCTACACCAGAGGATGGTAGTGTGCATAGAGTGCCATCCTAGGCCACGCTCGCTGCTGCGGGTTTTGTCTGTGTCTGCTTAGTTCGTCCTGGAAGCGTGAACCCAGGGCGCGAACATGGAGCCCTGGAAAGCAAGGCCCAAGAGGCACCAGCTCTTCCGTAGCTCTTCTTCCCTGACGCGACAGAGCGAACATCCAAAGCCTTCCTGAGGAAGCAGCAGTGAAGCGGTTCGCGCCAAGATCAAAACTATTGTGAAAGCATAGCAGTCGCTGGGAAATCAGAGTCGGATCTGTGGGATGCTCTTGCTGCCTGCCTTAGTCTAGTATTCACAGCACGGTGGTGGAAACCCTCATAGAACGAAAGCCTCTTTGCCCGGGTATGCCCTCTAGCAAAGCCCAGCATTCTTTGGGAAATCAGAGTTGGGTCTGTGGGATGCTGCTTCTGTTTGCCTGAGCTAGTCTCCACGGCAAGGTGTAATAAACCAGCATGGAGTGAAATCCTCGTTGCCGGACATCCCCTCTGCCTGAGAGAGATGTTTGGTTGCGCTTGTGGGAAGATCTTAAAGAAAAGGGACACGTCTGTCACTGCGCTCCCCAGGAGCATGTCTGGGAAAGGTGCAGCATGCTTCCCGGGAGAAGAGAAGGAGCCTTTGGCTTTGTTTTCAGAAACGGTTTCGAAGCAGGAGAGCCGGTCCTGTCAGGATTGCGGGCCGGTGGCAAGACAAATGTCACAAGCTCCCTGTACAGAGAGATGGAAACTGGCTGCTAAGGAGACACGTGGGGATAACTAGCGCAAGGGCGCTTGCTCCACTGTGAGGAAGGAGTCTGGGCAGATGGCATGCCTGTCCTGGGCCCCTGGGCCCAAGGGGCAGGAGCTCCTTGGCCACCTGTCACTTGTGAAGACATGTGCTTGCCACCAGACGCCTACGCTTAATTCGCAGATGTAGCTCCCTGAAAGAACGGACCATCAGTAGCCGTCGTCCCTGATGTCGAAGCGTTCGCGGAAGGCACGGGTTGTCCCGGGAAGGAGTGAGGACAGTCCTCCACAACTCCCCATCCTAGTGCACGGGGGGTGTACAGGGATTTTGTCCCCTCTCCTCTTTTGTAAGGAAGGAACTGGCTTAGTCTCCTATTCCACCTGAGCTCCAGATCAAAATGCCACGACTCGCTTACGCCAGGAGATGGTAGTGGGCATAGAGATCCATCCGAGGCCACGCACGCTGCTGCAGGGTTGTGACTGTGTCTGATTTGTTTGGCTTGGCAGTTTGAATCCAGGACGCGAAAATGGAGCCCGGGAAGGCAAAGCCAAGGAGGAAACCCGCATGGAGCGAAATTCTCCTTGCCCTAGCATCCCATCTGCCTGAGAAAGAAGCGTGGTTTACAAAGGTGAACCAAACATGTATCTCAGGCAAAGCGGATGCCGGGGCAAAGAGGATTTCGCTCCGTGTGGGTCTATTACACAGTGCTGTGGAGACTAGTTCAGGCAAGCCGTAGCAGCATCCCGCAGACCCGACTCTGACTTCCCAAAGAATGCTGTGCTCACGCAGAATCGGGGACTAGGCCAGTGCTTTCTCCACAGGAGAGGAGAGCCGACAGCATCTCGGCACACCGCCCTTGCACTAGGTTGAGGAGCAGTGACGGACTGTCCCCACTCCTTCCCCGGACACCCAGTGCATCCTTGAACGCTTTCACATCTTGGAGGAAGACAGATCCTGACTTCCCGATCTGTCAGGGAGCTACTTCTGGGAGTTCAGAAGTGGCAAGCACATGTCTGCACCTGGGACAGGTGGCCAAGGAGCTGCTTTCTCCTTGGGTCCAGAGGCCCAGGACAGGCATGCCTTCTGCCCAGACTCCTTATTAGAGTGGAGGAAGCGCCAAAACCCTAGTCCTACCGTCGTGTCTACTCCTTAGCCAGGTTTCCGTCTCTCTGCACAGAGAGCGTATGCCACTTGTCTTACCAGCGACCCGCTGTTGCTGACAGGGCCGGCTCTTTTGCTTGCGTCCGTTTCCGACAACAAGGCCAACGACTCCTTCTCTTCCCCGGGGCAGTGTGCTGCACCTTCCTCAGACATGCTCCAGGGTATTGCAGTGACAGTCGTGTCCCTTTCCTTGAGGCTCTTCCCACAGGGGCAGCCACTCTTCTCTCTCAGGCAGAGTGGATGCCGGGCATACACGATTTCGCTCCATGCAGGTTTATTACACCGTGCAGTGGAGACCAGCTCAGGCAAGCAGCAGCCGCATTCGACAGACCCGACTCTGATTTTCCAAGAATGCTGTGCTTTCCCAGAGGTGAAGCCCGGGCAAAGAGGCTTTTGCTCTAAAGGAACGACTCTGATTTCCCAGAGACTGCTATGCTTACGCAGAAGTTTTCAGCTTGCTGCGAACCGCACTTCGCTGCTGCTTCCTCAGCAAGGCATTGGGCGTTCGCTCTGTCCCGTCAGATGCGGAGAGCTGGTGCCTCTTGGGCCTTGCTTCCCGGGCTCCATGTTCGCGTCCTGGCTTCAATGAGCCAAGCCGAAATACGCAGATACAGTCAGAACCCTGCAGTAGCTTGCGTGGCTCAGGATGGCACTCTATACACACTACCATCTCCCGGTGTAGGCAACGCTAGGGCTTTTGCTATGGCGCTCAGGTAGACTCAAGTTCTAGGTCAGTGCCTTCCCCACATGAGAGGAGAGGCAACAGGATCTTTCACACCGCCCGTACACTGGGATGGGGAGCAGTGAGGTACTTTCCCCACTACTTCCCCGGACACCCCGTGCATCCACGAACGCTTTCACATCTTGGAGTAAGGCGGCATATGACTGCCCGTTCTTTCAGGGACTTACTTCTGCGAGTTCAGGGTAGGCGCCTGGTGGCAAGCACATGTCTGCACCAGGGAAAGGTGGCCAAGGAGCTGCTTTCCCCTTAGGCGCAGGGGCACCGGAGAGGCATTCTTTCTGCCCAGACTCCTTCCTCAGAGTGGAGTATGCAACCCTGCCCTATTCGTCCCTTCCTTTCTCTTTCTCAGCCAAGTATCCTATTCTCCACACAGAGAGCGGGTGACACTTGTCTTGCCACCAGCCCACTTTCCCTCCCAGGGCAGACTCTCCTGCTTCGCGACAACGAAGGCCAACGGCATCTTCTCTTCTCCCAGGGCGGCAATGCTGCACCTTCCCCAGACTTGTTCTTGGGGAGCTCAGTGACAGTTGTGTCCCTTTCCTTAAGGCCCTTTGCAGATGTGCAACCACTCTTCTCGCTCAGGTAGAGCGGGGATGCTAGGGAAAGGAGAATTTCGCTCCATGCGGGATTCACCTATCGTGCTGTTGAGACTAGCTCAGGCAAGCAGCAGCAGCATTCCACAGACCCGACTCTGATTTTCCAAGAATGCTGTGCTTTCCCAGAGGTGAAGCCCGGGCAAAGAGGCTTTTGCTCTACAGGAACGACTCTGATTTCCCAGAGACTGCTATGCTTTCGCAGAAGTTTTCAGCTTGCTGCGAACCGCACTTCGCTGCTGCTTCCTCAGCAAGGCATTGGGCGTTCGCTCTGTCCCGTCAGATGCGGAGAGCTGGTGCCTCTTGGGCCTTGCTACCCGGGCTCCATGTTCGCGTCCTGGCTTCAATGAGCCAAGCCGAAATACGCAGACACAGTCAGAACCCTGCAGTAGCTTGCGTGGCCCAGGATGGCACTCTATACACACTACCATCTCCCGGTGTAGGCAACGCTAGGGCATTTGCTATGGCGCTCAGATGGACTCAAGTTCTAGGTCAGTGCCTTCCCCACAGGAGAGGAGAGGCAACAGGATCTTTCACACTGCCCGTACACTGGGATGGGGAGCAGTGAGGTACTTTCCCCACTACTTCCCCGGACACCCCGTGCATCCACGAATGCTTTCACATCTTGGAGTAAGGCGGCATATGACTGCCCGTTCTTTCAGGGACTTACTTCTGCGAGTTCAGGGTAGGCGCCTGGTGGCAAGCACATGTCTGCACCAGGGAAAGGTGGCCAAGGAGCTGCTTTCCCCTTAGGCGCAGGGGCACCGGAGAGGCATTCCTTCTGCCCAGACTCCTTCCTCAGAGTGGAGTATGCAACCCTGCCCTATTCGTCCCTTCCTTTCTCCTTCTCAGCCAAGTATCCTATTCTCCACACAGAGAGCGGGTGACACTTGTCTTGCCACCGGCCCACTTTCCCTCCCAGGGCAGACTCTCCTTGCTTCGTGACAACGAAGGCCAACGGCATCTTCTCTTCTCCCAGGGCGGCAATGCTGCACCTTCCCCAGACTTGTTCTTGGCGAGCTCAGTGACAGATGTGTCCCTTTCCTTAAGGCCCTTTGCAGATGTGCAACCACTCTTCTCGCTCAGGCAGAGCGGGGATGCTAGGGAAAGGAGAATTTCGCTCCATGCGGGATTCACCTATCGTGCTGTTGAGACTAGCTCATGCAAGCAGCAGCAGCATTCCACAAACACGATCTGATTTCCCACCAAATGCTGTGCTTTCCCAGAGGAGATGCCCGGGGAAAAGAGGATTAGGCTGTATGCGGTTTTCTACCACCGTAAGACAGGGCTCCAGCAAGAAGCAGCAGCAGCCAGCAGATCCAAATCTGATTTCTCAGTGAATGCTGTGCTTTCGCAGAGGCTTTGGACTTGGAGCGAACAGCACTACGCCTCTGTTTCTTCAGCCAGGCTTCAGTCGCGTCAGGGAAGAAGAGCTGCGGGAGAGCTGGTGCCTCTAGGGCCTTGCTTTCCCGGCTCCATGTTCGCGTCCTGGATTCAAACTGCCAAGGTGAAATAAGCGTACACAGCCTCCACCCTGCAGCAGCGTGCATGGCCTACGATGGCACTGTGCTCATAATGCCATCTCCCAGTGTAGGCAATGTCTGCCCTTTTGCTCTGGCGTTCAGGTGGGCAGGGGACTAGGCCAGTGCTTTCTCCAGCCGAGAAGAGACGCGACAGGATCAATGTACACCGCCCGCGCCCTGGGAATGGGAGTAATGGGTAACTGTTCCTCCTTCCCCGGGACACCCGCTGCCTCCGCCAATGCTACCACATCCTGAAGGAAGACGGCTTCTGACTGCACGTTCCTCCTGGAGCTGTTACTGTGAGTTCAGGACAGGGCGCCTGGTAGCAAGCCCACTTCTGTCCTATGGACAGGTGGCCAAGTAGCTGCTGTCCCCTTGGGCCCAGAGGCTCAGGACAGTACAGCCTTCTGCCCAGACTCCTTCCTCAGAGTGGAGCACGCGCCCCTGCCATCATCGTACCCTCTTATCTCTTTAGCAGCCAGGCGTCGGTCTCCCTGCACAGGACGCGGGTGACACTTGTCTTGCCACCGGCCCGCTCTTCCTGACACTGCCGGCTCTCCTGCTTCGCGACCTTTTCCCGACAATAAGGCCAACGGCTCCTTCTCTTCTCCCGGGAAGCATGCTGCACCTTCCCCAGACATGCTCCTGGGGGAGCGGTGTGACGGATGTGTCCCTTTCCTTAGGACTCTTCCCACAGGAGCAACCAAGCATCTCTCTCAGGCAGAGGGGATGCCCGGGCAAAGAAGATTTTGCTCCATGCCGGTTTATTGCACCGTGCTGTGGAGACTAGCTCAGACAAGCAGCAGCAACATCCCACAGATCTGACTCTGATATCCCAAAGAAAGCTGTGCTTTCCCAGAGGGGATGCCTGGGCAAAGAGGCTTTAGCTCTATGCGGATTTTTCCCACCGTGTTGCGAATACTAGGCTAAGGCAAGAAGCAAGAGCAGCCCACAGAACCGACTCTGATTTTCCAGTGACTGCTATGCTTTCCTTCTCAGAGGTTTTCAGCTTGGCGCGAACTGCACTTCTCTGATGTTCCTCAGCATGGCTTTGGGCGTTCGCTCTGTTCCATCATGGAAGAAGAGCTCTGGAGAGCTGGGGCCTCTTTGGCGTGTGGAGCACGCGTTCCTGCCCTAGTCATCCCCTTATGTCTCCTTAGCAGCCAGGCTTCTATCACTCCGCTCAGGGAGCGGGTGACACTTGTCTTCTTAGCAGCCAGGCTTCCTACTCTCCATACAAAGAGCGTGCTGTGGAGAATGTTGTGCTTTTCGCAGCACGGTGGGAAAAACCCGCATAGAGCGAAAGCCTCTTTGCCTGGGCATCCCCTCTGGGAAAGCACTGCATTCTTTGGGAAATAGAGTCAGGTCTGTGGGATGTTGCTGCTTGCCTGAGAAGGTCTCCACAGCACGGTGTAATAAACCCGCATGGAGCGAAATCCTCTTTGCCCCGGCATCCCCACTGCCCGAGAGAGATGCGTGGTTGCGACTTTGGAAAGAGACTTAAGGAAAGGGATACGTCTGTCACTGCGCTCCACAGGAGCATGTCTGGGAAGGTGCAGAAGGCGGCCCAGGGACAAGAGAAGGCGCCTTTGGTGTTATTGTCCGGAAACGGTTGCGAAGCAGGACAGCCGGGCCTGTGAGGAACAGCGTGTCAGTGGCAAGACAAGTTTCACCAGCTACCTGTGCAGAGAAATGTGAGCCTGTCTGCTAAGGAGACACGAGAGGACAACTAGGACAGGGGCGCGTGCTCCACTCTGAGGAAGGAGTCTGAGCAGAAGGCAGGCCTGTCCTGTGCCTCTGGGCCCAAGGGGACAGCATCTCCTTAGCCACCTGTCCCTAGGGCAGACTTGAGCTTGCCACCAGACGCCTCACCCCGAACTCGCCGAAACAACTCTGGAGAAATGGACAGTCAGATGCCCTCTTCCTCCATGATGTGGCAGCGTTTTTTCGTGGCAATGGGTATGCCGGGGAAGGAGTGGGAACAGTCCCCCACAGCTCCCCATCCCTGTGCACGTGCGGTGTGCAGGAATCCTGTCCTCTGTCCTCTCCTGTAAGGAAGGCACTGGCCTAGTTTCCAAAACAGCTTGTGCAACAGAGCAAAAGGCCAAACCTTCCCTACACCAGAGGATGGTAGTGTGCATAGAGTGCCATCCTAGGCCACGCTCGCTGCTGCGGGTTTTGTCTGTGTCTGCTTAGTTCGTCCTGGAAGCGTGAACCCAGGGCGCGAACATGGAGCCCTGGAAAGCAAGGCCCAAGAGGCACCAGCTCTTCCGTAGCTCTTCTTCCCTGACGCGACAGAGCGAACATCCAAAGCCTTCCTGAGGAAGCAGCAGTGAAGCGGTTCGCGCCAAGATCAAAACTATTGTGAAAGCATAGCAGTCGCTGGGAAATCAGAGTCGGTTCTGTGGGATGCTCTTGCTGCCTGCCTTAGTCTAGTATTCACAGCACGGTGGTGGAAACCCTCATAGAACGAAAGCCTCTTTGCCCGGGTATGCCCTCTAGCAAAGCCCAGCATTCTTTGGGAAATCAGAGTTGGGTCTGTGGGATGCTGCTTCTGTTTGCCTGAGCTAGTCTCCACGGCAAGGTGTAATAAACCAGCATGGAGTGAAATCCTCGTTGCCGGACATCCCCTCTGCCTGAGAGAGATGTTTGGTTGCGCTTGTGGGAAGAGCTTAAAGAAAAGGGACACGTCTGTCACTGCGCTCCCCAGGAGCATGTCTGGGGAAGGTGCAGCATGCTTCCCGGGAGAAGAGAAGGAGCCTTTGGCTTTGTTTTCAGAAACGGTTTCGAAGCAGGAGAGCCGGTCCTGTCAGGATTGCGGGCCGGTGGCAAGACAAATGTCACAAGCTCCCTGTACAGAGAGATGGAAACTGGCTGCTAAGGAGACACGTGGGGATAACTAGCGCAAGGGCGCTTGCTCCACTGTGAGGAAGGAGTCTGGGCAGATGGCATGCCTGTCCTGGGCCCCTGGGCCCAAGGGGCAGGAGCTCCTTGGCCACCTGTCACTTGTGAAGACATGTGCTTGCCACCAGACGCCTACGCTTAATTCGCAGATGTAGCTCCCTGAAAGAACGGACCATCAGTAGCCGTCGTCCCTGATGTCGAAGCGTTCACGGAAGGCACGGGTTGTCCCGGGAAGGAGTGAGGACAGTCCTCCACAACTCCCCATCCTAGTGCACGGGGGGTGTACAGGGATTTTGTCCCCTCTCCTCTTTTGTAAGGAAGGAACTGGCTTAGTCTCCTATTCCACCTGAGCTCCAGATTAAAATGCCACGACTCGCTTACGCCAGGAGATGGTAGTGGGCATAGAGATCCATCCGAGGCAACGCACGCTGCTGCAGGGTTGTGACTGTGTCTGATTTGTTTGGCTTGGCAGTTTGAATCCAGGACGCGAAAATGGAGCCCGGGAAAGCAAAGCCAAGGAGGAAACCCGCATGGAGCAAAATTCTCCTTGCCCTAGCATCCCATCTGCCTGAGAAAGAAGCGTGGTTTACAAAGGTGAACCAAACATGTATCTCAGGCAAAGCGGATGCCGGGGCAAAGAGGATTTCGCTCCGTGTGGGTCTATTACACAGTGCTGTGGAGACTAGTTCAGGCAAGCCGCAGCAGCATCCCGCAGACCCGACTCTGACTTCCCAAAGAATGCTGTGCTCACGCAGAATCGGGGACTAGGCCAGTGCTTTCTCCACAGGAGAGGAGAGCCGACAGCATCTCGGCACACCGCCCTTGCACTAGGTTGAGGAGCAGTGACGGACTGTCCCCACTCCTTCCCCGGACACCCAGTGCATCCTTGAACGCTTTCACATCTTGGAGGAAGACAGATCCTGACTTCCCGATCTGTCAGGGAGCTACTTCTGGGAGTTCAGAAGTGGCAAGCACATGTCTGCCCCTGGGACAGGTGGCCAAGGAGCTGCTTTCTCCTTGAGTCCAGAGGACCAGGACAGGCATGCCTTCTGCCCAGACTCCTTATTAGAGTGGAGGATGCGCCAATACCCTAGTCCTACCGTCGTGTCTACTCCTTAGCCAGGTTTCCGTCTCTCTGCACAGAGAGCGTATGCCACTTGTCTTACCAGCGACCCGCTGTTGCTGACAGGGCCGGCTCTTTTGCTTGCGTCCGTTTCCGACAACAAGGCCAACGACTCCTTCTCTTCCCCGGGGCAGTGTGCTGCACCTTCCTCAGACATGCTCCAGGGTATTGCAGTGACAGTCGTGTCCCTTTCCTTGAGGCTCTTCCCACAGGGGCAGCCACTCTTCTCTCTCAGGCAGAGTGGATGCCGGGCATACACGATTTCGCTCCATGCAGGTTTATTACACCGTGCAGTGGAGACCAGCTCAGGCAAGCAGCAGCCGCATTCGACAGACCCGACTCTGATTTTCCAAGAATGCTGTGCTTTCCCAGAGGTGAAGCCCGGGCAAAGAGGCTTTTGCTCTAAAGGAACGACTCTGATTTCCCAGAGACTGCTATGCTTACGCAGAAGTTTTCAGCTTGCTGCGAACCGCACTTCGCTGCTGCTTCCTCAGCAAGGCATTGGGCGTTCGCTCTGTCCCGTCAGATGCGGAGAGCTGGTGCCTCTTGGGCCTTGCTTCCCGGGCTCCATGTTCGCGTCCTGGCTTCAATGAGCCAAGCCGAAATACGCAGATACAGTCAGAACCCTGCAGTAGCTTGCGTGGCTCAGGATGGCACTCTATACACACTACCATCTCCCGGTGTAGGCAACGCTAGGGCTTTTGCTATGGCGCTCAGGTAGACTCAAGTTCTAGGTCAGTGCCTTCCCCACATGAGAGGAGAGGCAACAGGATCTTTCACACCGCCCGTACACTGGGATGGGGAGCAGTGAGGTACTTTCCCCACTACTTCCCCGGACACCCCGTGCATCCACGAACGCTTTCACATCTTGGAGTAAGGCGGCATATGACTGCCCGTTCTTTCAGGGACTTACTTCTGCGAGTTCAGGGTAGGCGCCTGGTGGCAAGCACATGTCTGCACCAGGGAAAGGTGGCCAAGGAGCTGCTTTCCCCTTAGGCGCAGGGGCACCGGAGAGGCATTCCTTCTGCCCAGACTCCTTCCTCAGAGTGGAGTATGCAACCCTGCCCTATTCGTCCCTTCCTTTCTCTTTCTCAGCCAAGTATCCTATTCTCCACACAGAGAGCGGGTGACACTTGTCTTGCCACCGGCCCACTTTCCCTCCCAGGGCAGATTCTCCTGCTTCGCGACAACGAAGGCCAACGGCATCTTCTCTTCTCCCAGGGCGGCAATGCTGCACCTTCCCCAGACTTGTTCTTGGGGAGCTCAGTGACAGTTGTGTCCCTTTCCTTAAGGCCCTTTGCAGATGTGCAACCACTCTTCTCGCTCAGGTAGAGCGGGGATGCTAGGGAAAGGAGAATTTCGCTCCATGCGGGATTCACCTATCGTGCTGTTGAGACTAGCTCAGGCAAGCAGCAGCAGCATTCCACAGACCCGACTCTGATTTTCCAAGAATGCTGTGCTTTCCCAGAGGTGAAGCCCGGGCAAAGAGGCTTTTGCTCTACAGGAACGACTCTGATTTCCCAGAGACTGCTATGCTTTCGCAGAAGTTTTCAGCTTGCTGCGAACCGCACTTCGCTGCTGCTTCCTCAGCAAGGCATTGGGCGTTCGCTCTGTCCCGTCAGATGCGGAGAGCTGGTGCCTCTTGGGCCTTGCTACCCGGGCTCCATGTTCGAGTCCTGGCTTCAATGAGCAAAGCCGAAATACGCAGACACAGTCAGAACCCTGCAGTAGCTTGCGTGGCCCAGGATGGCACTCTATACACACTACCATCTCCCGGTGTAGGCAACGCTAGGGCATTTGCTATGGCGCTCAGATGGACTCAAGTTCTAGGTCAGTGCCTTCCCCACAGGAGAGGAGAGGCAACAGGATCTTTCACACTGCCCGTACACTGGGATGGGGAGCAGTGAGGTACTTTCCCCACTACTTCCCCGGACACCCCGTGCATCCACGAATGCTTTCACATCTTGGAGTAAGGCGGCATATGACTGCCCGTTCTTTCAGGGACTTACTTCTGCGAGTTCAGGGTAGGCGCCTGGTGGCAAGCACATGTCTGCACCAGGGAAAGGTGGCCAAGGAGCTGCTTTCCCCTTAGGCGCAGGGGCACCGGAGAGGCATTCCTTCTGCCCAGACTCCTTCCTCAGAGTGGAGTATGCAACCCTGCCCTATTCGTCCCTTCCTTTCTCCTTCTCAGCCAAGTATCCTATTCTCCACACAGAGAGCGGGTGACACTTGTCTTGCCACCGGCCCACTTTCCCTCCCAGGGCAGACTCTCCTTGCTTCGTGACAACGAAGGCCAACGGCATCTTCTCTTCTCCCAGGGCGGCAATGCTGCACCTTCCCCAGACTTGTTCTTGGCGAGCTCAGTGACAGATGTGTCCCTTTCCTTAAGGCCCTTTGCAGATGTGCAACCACTCTTCTCGCTCAGGCAGAGCGGGGATGCTAGGGAAAGGAGAATTTCGCTCCACGCGGGATTCACCTATCGTGCTGTTGAGACTAGCTCAGGCAAGCAGCAGCAGCATTCCACAAACACGATCTGATTTCCCACCAAATGCTGTGCTTTCCCAGAGGAGATGCCCGGGGAAAAGAGGATTAGGCTGTATGCGGTTTTCTACCACCGTAAGACAGGGCTCCAGCAAGAAGCAGCAGCAGCCAGCAGATCCAAATCTGATTTCTCAGTGAATGCTGTGCTTTCGCAGAGGCTTTGGGCTTGGAGCGAACAGCACTACGCCTCTGTTTCTTCAGCCAGGCTTCAGTCGCGTCAGGGAAGAAGAGCTGCGGGAGAGCTGGTGCCTCTAGGGCCTTGCTTTCCCGGCTCCATGTTCGCGTCCTGGATTCAAACTGCCAAGGTGAAATAAGCGTACACAGCCTCCACCCTGCAGCAGCGTGCATGGCCTACGATGGCACTGTGCTCATAATGCCATCTCCCAGTGTAGGCAATGTCTGCCCTTTTGCTCTGGCGTTCAGGTGGGCAGGGGACTAGGCCAGTGCTTTCTCCAGCCGAGAAGAGACGCGACAGGATCAATGTACACCGCCCGCGCCCTGGGAATGGGAGTAATGGGTAACTGTTCCTCCTTCCCCGGGACACCCGCTGCCTCCGCCAATGCTACCACATCCTGAAGGAAGACGGCTTCTGACTGCCCGTTCCTCCTGGAGCTGTTACTGTGAGTTCAGGACAGGGCGCCTGGTAGCAAGCCCACTTCTGTCCTATGGACAGGTGGCCAAGTAGCTGCTGTCCCCTTGGGCCCAGAGGCTCAGGACAGTACAGCCTTCTGCCCAGACTCCTTCCTCAGAGTGGAGCACGCGCCCCTGCCATCATCGTACCCTCTTATCTCTTTAGCAGCCAGGCGTCGGTCTCCCTGCCCAGGACGCGGGTGACACTTGTCTTGCCACCGGCCCGCTCTTCCTGACACTGCCGGCTCTCCTGCTTCGCGACCTTTTCCCGACAATAAGGCCAACGGCTCCTTCTCTTCTCCCGGGAAGCATGCTGCACCTTCCCCAGACATGCTCCTGGGGGAGCGGTGTGACGGATGTGTCCCTTTCCTTAGGACTCTTCCCACAGGAGCAACCAAGCATCTCTCTCAGGCAGAGGGGATGCCCGGGCAAAGAAGATTTTGCTCCATGTCGGTTTATTGCACCGTGCTGTGGAGACTAGCTCAGACAAGCAGCAGCAACATCCCACAGATCTGACTCTGATATCCCAAAGAAAGCTGTGCTTTCCCAGAGGGGATGCCTGGGCAAAGAGGCTTTTGCTCTTTGCGGATTTTTCCCACCGTGCTGCGAATACTAGGCTAAGGCAAGAAGCAAGAGCAGCCCACAGAACCGACTCTGATTTTCCAGTGACTGCTATGCTTTCCTTCTCAGAGGTTTTCAGCTTGGCGCGAACTGCACTTCTCTGATGTTCCTCAGCATGGCTTTGGGCGTTCGCTCTGTTCCATCATGGAAGAAGAGCTCTGGAGAGCTGGGGCCTCTTTGGCGTGTGGAGCACGCGTTCCTGCCCTAGTCATCCCCTTATGTCTCCTTAGCAGCCAGGCTTCTATCACTCCGCTCAGGGAGCGGGTGACACTTGTCTTCTTAGCAGCCAGGCTTCCTACTCTCCATACAAAGCGCGTGCTGTGGAGAATGTTGTGCTTTTCGCAGCACGGTGGGAAAAACCCGCATAGAGCGAAAGCCTCTTTGCCTGGGCATCCCCTCTGGGAAAGCACTGCATTCTTTGGGAAATAGAGTCAGGTCTGTGGGATGTTGCTGCTTGCCTGAGAAGGTCTCCACAGCACGGTGTAATAAACCCGCATGGAGCGAAATCCTCTTTGCCCCGGCATCCCCACTGCCCGAGAGAGATGCGTGGTTGCGACTTTGGAAAGAGACTTAAGGAAAGGGATACGTCTGTCACTGCGCTCCACAGGAGCATGTCTGGGAAGGTGCAGAAGGCGGCCCAGGGACAAGAGAAGGCGCCTTTGGTGTTATTGTCCGGAAACGGTTGCGAAGCAGGACAGCCGGGCCTGTGAGGAACAGCGTGTCAGTGGCAAGACAAGTTTCACCAGCTACCTGTGCAGAGAAATGTGAGCCTGTCTGCTAAGGAGACACGAGAGGACAACTAGGACAGGGGCGCGTGCTCCACTCTGAGGAAGGAGTCTGAGCAGAAGGCAGGCCTGTCCTGTGCCTCTGGGCCCAAGGGGACATTAGCTCAGGGCCACCTGTCAAGAGGGCAGAAGTGGGATTGCCACCAGGCGCCCGGCCCTGAACTCACAGAAAGAGCTCCAGGAGGAACGGGCAGTTAGATGCCGTCCTCCAGGATGTGGAAGGGTTCGCGGAGGCATGGGGAGTCCGGGGAAGGAGTGGGGACAGCCCCCGACAGCTCCCCATCCCAGTGCACGGGCGGTGTGCAGGGATCCTGTTGCCGCTCCTCTCCTGTGTAAAAGGCACTGGCCTAGTCTCCGAAACAGCCTGAGCAACAGAGCAAAAGGCCAAGCCTTGCCTACGCCGGAAGATGGTAGTGTGCATAGAGTGCCATCCTAGGCCACGCACGCTGTTGCGGGTTGTGTCTGTGTCTGCTTAGTTCGTCCTGGAAGGGTGAACCCAGGGCGCGAACATGGAGCCCTGGAAAGCAAGGCCCAAGAGGCACCAGCTCTTCCATAGCTCTTCTTCCCTGACGCGACAGAGCGAACGCCCAAAGCCTTCCTGATGAAGCAGCAGCGAAGCGGTTCGCGCCAAGATCAAAACTATTGTGAAAGCATAGCAGTCGCTGGGAAATCAGAGTCGGTTCTGTGGGCTGCTCTTGCTGCCTGCCTTAGTCTAGTATTCACAGCATGGTGGGAGAAACCCTCACAGAACGACAGCCTCTTTGCCCGGGCATGCCCTCTGGCAAAGCCCAGCATTCTTTGGGAAATCAGAGTCGGGTCTGTGAGATGCTGCTGCTGTTTGCCTGAGGTAGTCTCCACAGCACGGTGTAATAAACCCGTGTGGAGCGAAATCCTCGTTGCCGGGCATCCCCTCTGCCTGAGAGAGATGCTTGGTTGCGCTTGTGGGAAGAGCTTTAAGGAAAGGGACACGGCTGTCACTGCGCTCCCCAGGAGCATGTCTGGGGAAGGTGCAGCACGCTTCCCCGCAAGACGAGAAGGAGCCGTTGGCCTTGTTTTCCGAAACGGTCTTGAGCAGAAGAGTCGGTCCTGTCAGGAACAGCGGGCCGGTGGCAAGTCAAGTGTCACCCGCTCCCTTTGCGGAGAGACGGAAACCTGGCTGCTAAGGAGACACGTGGGGACGTCTAGAGCAAGGGCGCTTGCTCCACTGTGAGAAAGGTGTCTGGGCAGAAGGCATGCCTGTCCTGGGCCCCTGGGCCCAAGGAGCAGCAGCTCCTTGGCCACCTGTCACTTGTATAGGCATGTGCTTGCCACCAGGCACCTACGCTGAACTCGCGGATGTACCTCCCTGAAAGAACGGACCATCAGTAGCCGTCCTCCATGATGTGGAAGCGTTCGCGGAGCCACGGGTTGTCCCGGGAAGGAGTGAGGACAGTCCACCACTGCTCCCCATCCCAGTGCACAGCGGTGTGTAGGGATCCTGTCGCATCTCCTCTCCTGTGAGGAAGGCACTGGCCTAGTCCCCTATTCCGCGTGAGCGCAAGAGCAATTTGCCAAGCCTCGCCTACGCCAGGAGATGGTAGTGGGCATAGAGTGCCATCCTAGGCCACGCACGCTGCTGCATGGTTGTGACTGTGTCTGATTTGTTTGGCTTGGCAGTTTGAGTCCAGGACGCGAAAATGGAGCCCGGGAAAGCAAAGCCAAGGAGGAATTAGCTCTCCCGCAGCACTTCTTCCCTGACGCGAAAGATCGAACGCCTAAAGCCTTGCTGAGGAAGCAGCGCCAAAGTGCTGTTGACTCCAAGCCCAAAGCCTCTGCGAAAGCACAGCATTTGCTGAGAAATCAGAGTGGGTTCTGCTGACTTCTGCTGCTGCTTGCCTGAGCCCAGTCTCACGGTGGGAGATACCCGTATAGAGCGAAAGCCTCTTTGCCCGGGCATCTCCTCTGGGAAAGCACAGCCTTCATTGGGAAATTAGAATCGTATTGGTGGGATCCTGCTGCTTGCCTGAGCTAGTCTCCGCAGCACGGTAGATGAAACCCGCATGGAGCGAAATTCTCCTTGCCTTAGCATCCCATCTGCCTGAGAAAGAAGCTTGGTTGCACATCTGGAAAGGGCCTTAAGGAAAGGGACACGTCTGTCACGGCGCTCCCCAAGAGCATGTCTGAAGAAGGTGCAACACGCTTCCCGGGAGAAGGAGCCTTTGGCATTGTTGTCGGGAAACAGTGGCAAAGCAGGAGATCCTGCCATGGCAGGAACAGCAGGCGGGTGGCAAGACAATTGTCACCAGCTCCCTGTGCAGAGAGAATGTAGCCTCGATCATAAGGAGATATGAGGGGACGACTAGGGCAGGCGCGCGTGTTCTACTCTGAGGAAGGAGTCTGGGCAGAAGGCAGGCCTGTCCTGTGCCTCTGGTCCCAAGGGGACAGCATCTCCTTAGCCACCTGTCCCTAGGGCAGACTTGAGCTTGCCACCAGACGCCTCACCCCGAACTCGCCGAAACAACTCTGGAGAAATGGAGAGTCAGATGCCCTCTTCCTCCATGATGTGGCAGCGTTTTTTCGTGGCAATGGGTATGCCGGGGAAGGAGTGGGAACAGTCCCCCACAGCTCCCCATCCCTGTGCACGTGCGGTGTGCAGGAATCCTGTCCTCTGTCCTCTCCTGTAAGGAAGGCACTGGCCTAGTTTCCAAAACAGCTTGTGCAACAGAGCAAAAGGCCAAACCTTCCCTACACCAGAGGATGGTAGTGTGCATAGAGTGCCATCCTAGGCCACGCTCGCTGCTGCGGGTTTTGTCTGTGTCTGCTTAGTTCGTCCTGGAAGCGTGAACCCAGGGCGCGAACATGGAGCCCTGGAAAGCAAGGCCCAAGAGGCACCAGCTCTTCCGTAGCTCTTCTTCCCTGACGCGACAGAGCGAACATCCAAAGCCTTCCTGAGGAAGCAGCAGTGAAGCGGTTCGCGCCAAGATCAAAACTATTGTGAAAGCATAGCAGTCGCTGGGAAATCAGAGTCGGTTCTGTGGGATGCTCTTGCTGCCTGCCTTAGTCTAGTATTCACAGCACGGTGGTGGAAACCCTCATAGAACGAAAGCCTCTTTGCCCGGGTATGCCCTCTAGCAAAGCCCAGCATTCTTTGGGAAATCAGAGTTGGGTCTGTGGGATGCTGCTTCTGTTTGCCTGAGCTAGTCTCCACGGCAAGGTGTAATAAACCAGCATGGAGCGAAATCCTCGTTGCCGGACATCCCCTCTGCCTGAGAGAGATGTTTGGTTGCGCTTGTGGGAAGAGCTTAAAGAAAAGGGACACGTCTGTCACTGCGCTCCCCAGGAGCATGTCTGGGGAAGGTGCAGCATGTTTCTCGGGAGACGAGAAGGAGCCGTTGGTTTGTTTTCAGAAACGGTTTCGAAGCAGGAGAGCCGGTCCTGTTAGGATTGCGGGCCGGTGGCAAGACAAATGTCACAAGCTCCCTGTACAGAGAGATGGAAACTGGCTGCTAAGGAGACACGTGGGGATAACTACCGCAAGGGCGCTTGCTCCACTGTGAGGAAGGAGTCTGGGCAGATGGCATGCCTGTCCTGGGCCCCTGGGCCCAAGGGGCAGGAGCTCCTTGGCCACCTGTCACTTGTGAAGACATGTGCTTGCCACCAGACGCCTACGCTTAATTCGCAGATGTAGCTCCCTGAAAGAACGGACCATCAGTAGCCGTCGTCCCTGATGTCGAAGCGTTCGCGGAAGGCACGGGTTGTCCCGGGAAGGAGTGAGGACAGTCCTCCACAACTCCCCATCCTAGTGCACGCGGGGTGTACAGGGATTTTGTCCCCTCTCCTCTTTTGTAAGGAAGGAACTGGCTTAGTCTCCTATTCCACCTGAGCTCCAGATCAAAATGCCACGACTCGCTTACGCCAGGAGATGGTAGTGGACATAGAGATCCATCCGAGGCCACGCACGCTGCTGCAGGGTTGTGACTGTGTCTGATTTGTTTGGCTTGGCAGTTTGAATCCAGGACGCGAAAATGGAGCCCGGGAAGGCAAAGCCAAGGAGGAAACCCGCATGGAGCGAAATTCTCCTTGCCCTAGCATCCCATCTGCCTGAGAAAGAAGCGTGGTTTACAAAGGTGAACCAAACATGTATCTCAGGCAAAGCGGATGCCGGGGCAAAGAGGATTTCGCTCCGTGTGGGTCTATTACACAGTGCTGTGGAGACTAGTTCAGGCAAGCCGCAGCAGCATCCCGCAGATCCGACTCTGACTTCCCAAAGAATGCTGTGCTCACACAGAATCGGGGACTAGGCCAGTGCTTTCTCAACAGGAGAGGAGAGCCGACAGCATCTCGGCACACCGCCCTTGCACTAGGTTGAGGAGCAGTTACGGACTGTCCCCACTCCTTCCCCGGACACCCAGTGCATCCTTGAACGCTTTCACATCTTGGAGGAAGACAGATCCTGACTTCCCGATCTGTCAGGGAGCTACTTCTGGGAGTTCAGAAGTGGCAAGCACATGTCTGCACCTGGGACAGGTGGCCAAGGAGCTGCTTTCTCCTTGGGTCCAGAGGCCCAGGACAGGCATGCCTTCTGCCCAGACTCCTTATTAGAGTGGAGGAAGCGCCAATACCCTAGTCCTACCGTCGTGTCTACTCCTTAGCCAGGTTTCCGTCTCTCTGCACAGAGAGCGTATGCCACTTGTCTTACCAGCGACCCGCTGTTGCTGACAGGGCCGGCTCTTTTGCTTGCGTCCGTTTCCGACAACAAGGCCAACGACTCCTTCTCTTCCCCGGGGCAGTGTGCTGCACCTTCCTCAGACATGCTCCAGGGTAGTGCAGTGACAGTCGTGTCCCTTTCCTTGAGGCTCTTCCCACAGGGGCAGCCACTCTTCTCTCTCAGGCAGAGTGGATGCCGGGCATACACGATTTCGCTCCATGCAGGTTTATTACACCGTGCAGTGGAGACCAGCTCAGACAAGCAGCAGCCGCATTCCACAGACCCGACTCTGATTTTCCAAGAATGCTGTGCTTTCCCAGAGGTGAAGCCCGGGCAAAGAGGCTTTTGCTCTACAGGAACGACTCTGATTTCCCAGAGACTGCTATGCTTTCGCAGAAGTTTTCAGCTTGCTGCGAACCGCACTTCGCTGCTGCTTCCTCAGCAAGGCATTGGGCGTTCGCTCTGTCCCGTCAGATGCGGAGAGCTGGTGCCTCTTGGGCCTTGCTTCCCGGGCTCCATGTTCGCGTCCTGGCTTCAATGAGCCAAGCCGAAATACGCAGATACAGTCAGAACCCTGCAGTAGCTTGCGTGGCCCAGGATGGCACTCTATACACACTACCATCTCCCGGTGTAGGCAACGCTAGGGCTTTTGCTATGGCGCTCAGGTGGACTCAAGTTCTAGGTCAGTGCCTTCCCCACAGGAGAGGAGAGGCAACAGGATCTTTCACACCACCCGTACACTGGGATGGGGAGCAGTGAGGTACTTTCCCCACTACTTCCCCGGACACCCCGTGCATCCACGAACGCTTTCACATCTTGGAGTAAGGCGGCATATGACTGCCCGTTCTTTCAGGGACTTACTTCTGCGAGTTCAGGGTAGGCGCCTGGTGGCAAGCACATGTCTGCACCAGGGAAAGGTGGCCAAGGAGCTGCTTTCCCCTTAGGCGCAGGGGCTCCGGAGAGGCATTCCTTCTGCCCAGACTCCTTCCTCAGAGTGGAGTATGCAACCCTGCCCTATTCTTCCCTTCCTTTCTCCTTCTCAGCCAACTATCCTATTCTCCACACAGAGAGCGGGTGACACTTGTCTTGCCACCGGCCCACTTTCCCTCCCAGGGCAGACTCTCCTGCTTCGCGACAACGAAGGCCAACGGCATCTTCTCTTCTCCCAGGGCGGCAATGCTGCACCATCCCCAGACTTGTTCTTGGGGAGCTCAGTGACAGTTGTGTCCCTTTCCTTAAGGCCCTTTGCAGATGTGCAACCACTCTTCTCGCTCAGGTAGAGCGGGGATGCTAGAGAAAGGAGAATTTCGCTCCATGCGGGATTCACCTATCGTGCTGTTGAGACTAGCTCAGGCAAGCAGCAACAGCATTCCACAGACCCGACTCTGATTTTCCAAGAATGCTGTGCTTTCCCAGAGGTGAAGCCCGGGCAAAGAGGCTTTTGCTCTACAGGAACGACTCTGATTTCCCAGAGACTGCTATGCTTTCGCAGAAGTTTTCAGCTTGCTGCGAACCGCACTTCGCTGCTGCTTCCTCAGCAAGGCATTGGGCGTTCGCTCTGTCCCGTCAGATGCGGAGAGCTGGTGCCTCTTGGGCCTTGCTTCACGGGCTCCATGTTCGCGTCCTGGCTTCAATGAGCCAAGCCGAAATACGCAGATACAGTCAGAACCCTGCAGTAGCTTGCGTGGCCCAGGATGGCACTCTATACACACTACCATCTCCCGGTGTAGGCAACGCTAGGGCTTTTGCTATGGCGCTCAGGTGGACTCAAGTTCTAGGTCAGTGCCTTCCCCACAGGAGAGGAGAGGCAACAGGATCTTTCACACCGCCCGTACACTGGGATGGGGAGCAGTGAGGTACTTTCCCCACTACTTCCCCGGACACCCCGTGCATCCACGAACGCTTTCACATCTTGGAGTAAGGCGGCATATGACTGCCCGTTCTTTCAGGGACTTACTTCTGCGAGTTCAGGGTAGGCGCCTGGTGGCAAGCACATGTCTGCACCAGGGAAAGGTGGCCAAGGAGCTGCTTTCCCCTTAGGCGCAGGGGCACCGGAGAGGCATTCCTTCTGCCCAGACTCCTTCCTCAGAGTGGAGTATGCAACCCTGCCCTATTCGTCCCTTCCTTTCTCCTTCTCAGCCAAGTATCCTATTCTCCACACAGAGAGCGGGTGACACTTGTCTTGCCACTGGCCCACTTTCCCTCCCAGGGCAGACTCTCCTTGCTTCGTGACAACGAAGGCCAACGGCATCTTCTCTTCTCCCAGGGCGGCAATGCTGCACCTTCCCCAGACTTGTTCTTGGGGAGCTCAGTGACAGATGTGTCCCTTTCCTTAAGGCCCTTTGCAGATGTGCAACCACTCTTCTCGCTCAGGTAGAGCGGGGATGCTAGGGAAAGGAGAATTTCGCTCCATGCGGGATTCACCTATCGTGCTGTTGAGACTAGCTCAGGCAAGCAGCAGCAGCATTCCACAAACACGATCTGATTTCCCACCAAATGCTGTGCTTTCCCAGAGGAGATGCCCGGGGAAAAGAGGATTAGGCTGTATGCGGTTTTCTACCACCGTAAGACAGGGCTCCAGCAAGAAGCAGCAGCAGCCAGCAGATCCAAATCTGATTTCTCAGTGAATGCTGTGCTTTCGCAGAGGCTTTGGGCTTGGAGCGAACAGCACTACGCCTCTGTTTCTTCAGCCAGGCTTCAGTCGCGTCAGGGAAGAAGAGCTGCGGGAGAGCTGGTGCCTCTATGGCCTTGCTTTTCCGGCTCCATGTTCGCGTCCTGGATTCAAACTGCCAAGGTGAAATAAGCATACACAGCCTCCACCCTGCAGCAGCGTGCATGGCCTACGATGGCACTGTGCTCATAATGCCATCTCCCAGTGTAGGCAATGTCTGCCCTTTTGCTCTGGCGTTCAGGTGGGCAGGGGACTAGGCCAGTGCTTTCTCCAGCCGAGAAGAGACGCGACAGGATCAATGTACACCGCCCGCGCCCTGGGAATGGGAGTAATGGGTAACTGTTCCTCCTTCCCCGGGACACCCGCTGCCTCCGCCAATGCTACCACATCCTGAAGGAAGACGGCTTCTGACTGCCCGTTCCTCCTGGAGCGGTTACTGTGAGTTCAGGACAGGGCGCCTGGTAGCAAGCCCACTTCTGTCCTATGGACAGGTGGCCAAGTAGCTGCTGTCCCCTTGGGCCCAGAGGCTCAGGACAGTACAGCCTTCTGCCCAGACTCCTTCCTCAGAGTGGAGCACGCGCCCCTGCCATCATCGTACCCTCTTATCTCTTTAGCAGCCAGGCGTCGGTCTCCCTGCCCAGGACGCGGGTGACACTTGTCTTGCCACCGGCCCGCTCTTCCTGACACTGCCGGCTCTCCTGCTTCGCGACCTTTTCCCGACAATAAGGCCAACGGCTCCTTCTCTTCTCCCGGGAAGCATGCTGCACCTTCCCCAGACATGCTCCTGGGGGAGCGGTGTGACGGATGTGTCCCTTTCCTTAGGACTCTTCCCACAGGAGCAACCAAGCATCTCTCTCAGGCAGAGGGGATGCCCGGGCAAAGAAGATTTTGCTCCATGCCGGTTTATTGCACCGTGCTGTGGAGACTAGCTCAGACAAGCAGCAGCAACATCCCACAGATCTGACTCTGATATCCCAAAGAAAGCTGTGCTTTCCCAGAGGGGATGCCTGGGCAAAGAGGCTTTTGCTCTTTGCGGATTTTTCCCACCGTGCTGCGAATACTAGGCTAAGGCAAGAAGCAAGAGCAGCCCACAGAACCGACTCTGATTTTCCAGTGACTGCTATGCTTTCGCAGAGGTTTTCAGCTTGGCGCGAACTGCACTTCTCTGATGTTCCTCAGCATGGCTTTGGGCGTTCGCTCTGTTCCATCATGGAAGAAGAGCTCTGGAGAGCTGGGGCCTCTTTGGCGTGTGGAGCACGCGTGCCTGCCCTAGTCATCCCCTTGTGTCTCCTTAGCAGCCAGGCTTCTATCTCTCCGCTCAGGGAGCGGGTGACACTTGTCTTCTTAGCAGCCAGGCTTCCTACTCTCCATACAAAGAGCGTGCTGTGGAGAATGTTGTGCTTTTCGCAGCACGGTGGGAAAAACCCGCATAGAGCGAAAGCCTCTTTGCCTGGGCATCCCCTCTGGGAAAGCACTGCATTCTTTGGGAAATAGAGTCAGGTCTGTGGGATGTTGCTGCTTGCCTGAGAAGGTCTCCACAGCACGGTGTCATAAACCCGCATGGAGCGAAATCCTCTTTGCCCCGGCATCCCCACTGCCCGAGAGAGATGCGTGGTTGCGACTTTGGAAAGAGACTTAAGGAAAGGGATACGTCTGTCACTGCGCTCCACAGGAGCATGTCTGGGAAGGTGCAGAAGGCGGCCCAGGGACAAGAGAAGGCGCCTTTGGTGTTATTGTCCGGAAACGGTTGCGATGCAGGACAGCCGGGCCTGTGAGGAACAGCGTGTCAGTGGCAAGACAAGTTTCACCAGCTACCTGTGCAGAGAAATGTGAGCCTGTCTGCTAAGGAGACACGAGAGGACAACTAGGACAGGGGCGCGTGCTCCACTCTGAGGAAGGAGTCTGAGCAGAAGGCAGGCCTGTCCTGTGCCTCTGGGCCCAAGGGGACATTAGCTCAGGGCCACCTGTCAAGAGGGCAGAAGTGGGATTGCCACCAGGCGCCCGGCCCTGAACTCACAGAAAGAGCTCCAGGAGGAACGGGCAGTTAGATGCCGTCCTCCAGGATGTGGAAGGGTTCGCGGAGGCATGGGGAGTCCGGGGAAGGAGTGGGGACAGCCCCCGACAGCTCCCCATCCCAGTGCACGGGCGGTGTGCAGGGATCCTGTTGCCGCTCCTCTCCTGTGTAAAAGGCACTGGCCTAGTCTCCGAAACAGCCTGAGCAACAGAGCAAAAGGCCAAGCCTTGCCTACGCCGGAAGATGGTAGTGTGCATAGAGTGCCATCCTAGGCCACGCACGCTGTTGCGGGTTGTGGCTGTGTCTGCTTAGTTCGTCCTGGAAGGGTGAACCCAGGGCGCGAACATGGAGCCCTGGAAAGCAAGGCCCAAGAGGCACCAGCTCTTCCATAGCTCTTCTTCCCTGACGCGACAGAGCGAACGCCCAAAGCCTTCCTGATGAAGCAGCAGCGAAGCGGTTCGCGCCAAGATCAAAACTATTGTGAAAGCATAGCAGTCGCTGGGAAATCAGAGTCGGTTCTGTGGGCTGCTCTTGCTGCCTGCCTTAGTCTAGTATTCACAGCATGGTGGGAGAAACCCTCACAGAACGACAGCCTCTTTGCCCGGGCATGCCCTCTGGCAAAGCCCAGCATTCTTTGGGAAATCAGAGTCGGGTCTGTGAGATGCTGCTGCTGTTTGCCTGAGGTAGTCTCCACAGCACGGTGTAATAAACCCGTGTGGAGCGAAATCCTCGTTGCCGGGCATCCCCTCTGCCTGAGAGAGATGCTTGGTTGCGCTTGTGGGAAGAGCTTTAAGGAAAGGGACACGTCTGTCACTGCGCTCCCCAGGAGCATGTCTGGGGAAGGTGCAGCACGCTTCCCCGCAAGACGAGAAGGAGCCGTTGGCCTTGTTTTCCGAAACGGTCTTGAGCAGAAGAGTCGGTCCTGTCAGGAACAGCGGGCCGGTGGCAAGTCAAGTGTCACCCGCTCCCTTTGCGGAGAGACGGAAACCTGGCTGCTAAGGAGACACGTGGGGACGTCTAGAGCAAGGGCGCTTGCTCCACTGTGAGAAAGGAGTCTGGGCAGAAGGCATGCCTGTCCTGGGCCCCTGGGCCCAAGGAGCAGCAGCTCCTTGGCCACCTGTCACTTGTATAGGCATGTGCTTGCCACCAGGCACCTACGCTGAACTCGCGGATGTACCTCCCTGAAAGAACGGACCATCAGTAGCCGTCCTCCATGATGTGGAAGCGTTCGCGGAGCCACGGGTTGTCCCGGGAAGGAGTGAGGACAGTCCACCACTGCTCCCCATCCCAGTGCACAGCGGTGTGTAGGGATCCTGTCGCATCTCCTCTCCTGTGAGGAAGGCACTGGCCTAGTCCCCTATTCCGCGTGAGCGCAAGAGCAATTTGCCAAGCCTCGCCTACGCCAGGAGATGGTAGTGGGCATAGAGTGCCATCCTAGGCCACGCACGCTGCTGCATGGTTGTGACTGTGTCTGATTTGTTTGGCTTGGCAGTTTGAGTCCAGGACGCGAAAATGGAGCCCGGGAAAGCAAAGCCAAGGAGGAATTAGCTCTCCCGCAGCACTTCTTCCCTGACGCGAAAGATCGAACGCCTAAAGCCTTGCTGAGGAAGCAGCGCCAAAGTGCTGTTGACTCCAAGCCCAAAGCCTCTGCGAAAGCACAGCATTTGCTGAGAAATCAGAGTGGGTTCTGCTGACTTCTGCTGCTGCTTGCCTGAGCCCAGTCTCACGGTGGGAGATACCCGTATAGAGCGAAAGCCTCTTTGCCCGGGCATCTCCTCTGGGAAAGCACAGCCTTCATTGGGAAATTAGAATCGTATTGGTGGGATCCTGCTGCTTGCCTGAGCTAGTCTCCGCAGCACGGTAGATGAAACCCGCATGGAGCGAAATTCTCCTTGCCTTAGCATCCCATCTGCCTGAGAAAGAAGCTTGGTTGCACATCTGGAAAGGGCCTTAAGGAAAGGGACACGTCTGTCACGGCGCTCCCCAAGAGCATGTCTGAAGAAGTTGCAACACGCTTCCCGGGAGAAGGAGCCTTTGGCATTGTTGTCGGGAAACAGTGGCAAAGCAGGAGATCCTGCCATGGCAGGAACAGCAGGCGGGTGGCAAGACAATTGTCACCAGCTCCCTGTGCAGAGAGAATGTAGCCTCGATCATAAGGAGATATGAGGGGACGACTAGGGCAGGCGCGCGTGCTCTACTCTGAGGAAGGAGTCTGGGCAGAAGGCAGGCCTGTCCTGTGCCTCTGGTCCCAAGGGGACAGCATCTCCTTAGCCACCTGTCCCTAGGGCAGACTTGAGCTTGCCACCAGACGCCTCACCCCGAACTCGCCGAAACAACTCTGGAGAAATGGACAGTCAGATGCCCTCTTCCTCCATGATGTGGCAGCGTTTTTTCGTGGCAATGGGTATGCCGGGGAAGGAGTGGGAACAGTCCCCCACAGCTCCCCATCCCTGTGCACGTGCGGTGTGCAGGAATCCTGTCCTCTGTCCTCTCCTGTAAGGAAGGCACTGGCCTAGTTTCCAAAACAGCTTGTGCAACAGAGCAAAAGGCCAAACCTTCCCTACACCAGAGGATGGTAGTGTGCATAGAGTGCCATCCTAGGCCACGCTCGCTGCTGCGGGTTTTGTCTGTGTCTGCTTAGTTCGTCCTGGAAGCGTGAACCCAGGGCGCGAACATGGAGCCCTGGAAAGCAAGGCCCAAGAGGCAACAGCTCTTCCGTAGCTCTTCTTCCCTGACGCGACAGAGCGAACATCCAAAGCCTTCCTGAGGAAGCAGCAGTGAAGCGGTTCGCGCCAAGATCAAAACTATTGTGAAAGCATAGCAGTCGCTGGGAAATCAGAGTCGGTTCTGTGGGATGCTCTTGCTGCCTGCCTTAGTCTAGTATTCACAGCACGGTGGTGGAAACCCTCATAGAACGAAAGCCTCTTTGCCCGGGTATGCCCTCTAGCAAAGCCCAGCATTCTTTGGGAAATCAGAGTTGGGTCTGTGGGATGCTGCTTCTGTTTGCCTGAGCTAGTCTCCACGGCAAGGTGTAATAAACCAGCATGGAGCGAAATCCTCGTTGCCGGACATCCCCTCTGCCTGAGAGAGATGTTTGGTTGCGCTTGTGGGAAGAGCTTAAAGAAAAGGGACACGTCTGTCACTGCGCTCCCCAGGAGCATGTCTGGGGAAGGTGCAGCATGCTTCCCGGGAGAAGAGAAGGAGCCGTTGGCTTTGTTTTCAGAAACGGTTTCGAAGCAGGAGAGCCGGTCCTGTCAGGATTGCGGGCCGGTGGCAAGACAAATGTCACAAGCTCCCTGTACAGAGAGATGGAAACTGGCTGCTAAGGAGACACGTGGGGATAACTAGCGCAAGGGCGCTTGCTCCACTGTGAGGAAGGAGTCTGGGCAGATGGCATGCCTGTCCTGGGCCCCTGGGCCCAAGGGGCAGGAGCTCCTTGGCCACCTGTCACTTGTGAAGACATGTGCTTGCCACCAGACGCCTACGCTTAATTCGCAGATGTAGCTCCCTGAAAGAACGGACCATCAGTAGCCGTCGTCCCTGATGTCGAAGCGTTCGCGGAAGGCACGGGTTGTCCCGGGAAGGAGTGAGGACAGTCCTCCACAACTCCCCATCCTAGTGCACGGGGGGTGTACAGGGATTTTGTCCCCTCTCCTCTTTTGTAAGGAAGGAACTGGCTTAGTCTCCTATTCCACCTGAGCTCCAGATCAAAATGCCACGACTCGCTTACGCCAGGAGATGGTAGTGGGCATAGAGATCCATCCGAGGCCACGCACGCTGCTGCAGGGTTGTGACTGTGTCTGATTTGTTTGGCTTGGCAGTTTGAATCCAGGACGCGAAAATGGAGCCCGGGAAGGCAAAGCCAAGGAGGAAACCCGCATGGAGCGAAATTCTCCTTGCCCTAGCATCCCATCTGCCTGAGAAAGAAGCGTGGTTTACAAAGGTGAACCAAACATGTATCTCAGGCAAAGCGGATGCCGGGGCAAAGAGGATTTCGCTCCGGGTGGGTCTATTACACAGTGCTGTGGAGACTAGTTCAGGCAAGCCGCAGCAGCATCCCGCAGACCCGACTCTGACTTCCCAAAGAATGCTGTGCTCACGCAGAATCGGGGACTAGGCCAGTGCTTTCTCCACAGGAGAGGAGAGCCGACAGCATCTCGGCACACCGCCCTTGCACTAGGTTGAGGAGCAGTGACGGACTGTCCCCACTCCTTCCCCGGACACCCAGTGCATCCTTGAACGCTTTCACATCTTGGAGGAAGACAGATCCTGACTTCCCGATCTGTCAGGGAGCTACTTCTGGGAGTTCAGAAGTGGCAAGCACATGTCTGCACCTGGGACAGGTGGCCAAGGAGCTGCTTTCTCCTTGGGTCCAGAGGCCCAGGACAGGCATGCCTTCTACCCAGACTCCTTATTAGAGTGGAGGAAGTGCCAATACCCTAGTCCTACCGTCGTGTCTACTCCTTAGCCAGGTTTCCGTCTCTCTGCACAGAGAGCGTATGCCACTTGTCTTACCAGCGACCCGCTGTTGCTGACAGGGCCGGCTCTTTTGCTTGCGTCCGTTTCCGACAACAAGGCCAACGACTCCTTCTCTTCCCCGGGGCAGTGTGCTGCACCTTCCTCAGACATGCTCAAGGGTAGTGCAGTGACAGTCGTGTCCCTTTCCTTGAGGCTCTTCCCACAGGGGCAGCCACTCTTCTCTCTCAGGCAGAGTGGATGCCGGGCATACACGATTTCGCTCCATGCAGGTTTATTACACCGTGCAGTGGAGACCAGCTCAGACAAGCAGCAGCCGCATTCCACAGACCCGACTCTGATTTTCCAAGAATGCTGTGCTTTCCCAGAGGTGAAGCCCGGGCAAAGAGGCTTTTGCTCTACAGGAACGACTCTGATTTCCCAGAGACTGCTATGCTTTCGCAGAAGTTTTCAGCTTGCTGCGAACCGCACTTCGCTGCTGCTTCCTCAGCAAGGCATTGGGCGTTCGCTCTGTCCCGTCAGATGCGGAGAGCTGGTGCCTCTTGGGCCTTGCTTCCCGGGCTCCATGTTCGCGTCCTGGCTTCAATGAGCCAAGCCGAAATACGCAGATACAGTCAGAACCCTGCAGTAGCTTGCGTGGCCCAGGATGGCACTCTATACACACTACCATCTCCCGGTGTAGGCAACGCTAGGGCTTTTGCTATGGCGCTCAGGTGGACTCAAGTTCTAGATCAGTGCCTTCCCCACAGGAGAGGAGAGGCAACAGGATCTTTCACACCGCCCGTACACTGGGATGGGGAGCAGTGAGGTACTTTCCCCACTACTTCCCCGGACACCCCGTGCATCCACGAACGCTTTCACATCTTGGAGTAAGGCGGCATATGACTGCCCGTTCTTTCAGGGACTTACTTCTGCGAGTTCAGGGTAGGCGCCTGGTGGCAAGCACATGTCTGCACCAGGGAAAGGTGGCCAAGGAGCTGCTTTCCCCTTAGGCGCAGGGGCACCGGAGAGGCATTCCTTCTGCCCAGACTCCTTCCTCAGAGTGGAGTATGCAACCCTGCCCTATTCGTCCTTTCCTTTCTCCTTCTCAGCCAAGTATCCTATTCTCCACACAGAGAGCGGGTGACACTTGTCTTGCCACCGGCCCACTTTCCCTCCCAGGGCAGACTCTCCTTGCTTCGTGACAACGAAGGCCAACGGCATCTTCTCTTCTCCCAGGGCGGCAATGCTGCACCTTCCCCAGACTTGTTCTTGGGGAGCTCAGTGACAGATGTGTCCCTTTCCTTAAGGCCCTTTGCAGATGTGCAACCACTCTTCTCGCTCAGGCAGAGCGGGGATGCTAGGGAAAGGAGAATTTCGCTCCATGCGGGATTCACCTATCGTGCTGTTGAGACTAGCTCAGGCAAGCAGCAGCAGCATTCCACAAACACGATCTGATTTCCCACCAAATGCTGTGCTTTCCCAGAGGAGATGCCCGGGGAAAAGAGGATTAGGCTGTATGCTGTTTTCTACCACCGTAAGACAGGTCTCCAGCAAGAAGCAGCAGCAGCCAGCAGATCCAAATCTGATTTCTCAGTGAATGCTGTGCTTTCGCAGAGGCTTTGGGCTTGGAGCGAACAGCACTACGCCTCTGTTTCTTCAGCCAGGCTTCAGTCGCGTCAGGGAAGAAGAGCTGCGGGAGAGCTGGTGCCTCTAGGGCCTTGCTTTCCCGGCTCCATGTTCGCGTCCTGGATTCAAACTGCCAAGGTGAAATAAGCGTACACAGCCTCCACCCTGCAGCAGCGTGCATGGCCTACGATGGCACTGTGCTCATAATGCCATCTCCCAGTGTAGGCAATGTCTGCCCTTTTGCTCTGGCGTTCAGGTGGGCAGGGGACTAGGCCAGTGCTTTCTCCAGCCGAGAAGAGACGCGACAGGATCAATGTACACCGCCCGCGCCCTGGGAATGGGAGTAATGGGTAACTGTTCCTCCTTCCCCGGGACACCCGCTGCCTCCGCCAATGCTACCACATCCTGAAGGAAGACGGCTTCTGACTGCCCGTTCCTCCTGGAGCTGTTACTGTGAGTTCAGGACAGGGCGCCTGGTAGCAAGCCCACTTCTGTCCTATGGACAGGTGGCCAAGTAGCTGCTGTCCCCTTGGGCCCAGAGGCTCAGGACAGTACAGCCTTCTGCCCAGACTCCTTCCTCAGAGTGGAGCACGCGCCCCTGCCATCATCGTACCCTCTTATCCCTTTAGCAGCCAGGCGTCGGTCTCCCTGCACAGGACGCGGGTGACACTTGTCTTGCCACCGGCCCGCTCTTCCTGACACTGCCGGCTCTCCTGCTTCGCGACCTTTTCCCGACAATAAGGCCAACGGCTCCTTCTCTTCTCCCGGGAAGCATGCTGCACCTTCCCCAGACATGCTCCTGGGGGAGCGGTGTGACGGATGTGTCCCTTTCCTTAGGACTCTTCCCACAGGAGCAACCAAGCATCTCTCTCAGGCAGAGGGGATGCCCGGGCAAAGAAGATTTTGCTCCATGCCGGTTTATTGCACCGTGCTGTGGAGACTAGCTCAGACAAGCAGCAGCAACATCCCACAGATCTGACTCTGATATCCCAAAGAAAGCTGTGCTTTCCCAGAGGGGCTGCCTGGGCAAAGAGGCTTTTGCTCTTTGCGGATTTTTCCCACCGTGCTGCGAATACTAGGCTAAGGCAAGAAGCAAGAGCAGCCCACAGAACCGACTCTGATTTTCCAGTGACTGCTATGCTTTCGCAGAGGTTTTCAGCTTGGCGCGAACTGCACTTCTCTGATGTTCCTCAGCATGGCTTTGGGCGTTCGCTCTGTTCCATCATGGAAGAAGAGCTCTGGAGAGCTGGGGCCTCTTTGGCGTGTGGAGCACGCGTGCCTGCCCTAGTCATCCCCTTGTGTCTCCTTAGCAGCCAGGCTTCTATCTCTCCGCTCAGGGAGCGGGTGACACTTGTCTTCTTAGCAGCCAGGCTTCCTACTCTCCATACAAAGAGCGTGCTGTGGAGAATGTTGTGCTTTTCGCAGCACGGTGGGAAAAACCCGCATAGAGCGAAAGCCTCTTTGCCTGGGCATCCCCTCTGGGAAAGCACTGCATTCTTTGGGAAATAGAGTCAGGTCTGTGGGATGTTGCTGCTTGCCTGAGAAGGTCTCCACAGCACGGTGTAATAAACCCGCATGGAGCGAAATCCTCTTTGCCCCGGCATCCCCACTGCCCGAGAGAGATGCGTGGTTGCGACTTTGGAAAGAGACTTAAGGAAAGGGATACGTCTGTCACTGCGCTCCACAGGAGCATGTCTGGGAAGGTGCAGAAGGCGGCCCAGGGACAAGAGAAGGCGCCTTTGGTGTTACTGTCCGGAAACGGTTGCGAAGCAGGACAGCCGGGCCTGTGAGGAACAGCGTGTCAGTGGCAAGACAAGTTTCACCAGCTACCTGTGCAGAGAAATGTGAGCCTGTCTGCTAAGGAGACACGAGAGGACAACTAGGACAGGGGCGCGTGCTCCACTCTGAGGAAGGAGTCTGAGCAGAAGGCAGGCCTGTCCTGTGCCTCTGGGCCCAAGGGGACATTAGCTCAGGGCCACCTGTCAAGAGGGCAGAAGTGGGATTGCCACCAGGCGCCCGGCCCTGAACTCACAGAAAGAGCTCCAGGAGGAACGGGCAGTTAGATGCCGTCCTCCAGGATGTGGAAGGGTTCGCGGAGGCACGGGGAGTCCGGGGAAGGAGTGGGGACAGCCCCCGACAGCTCCCCATCCCAGTACACGGGCGGTGTGCAGGGATCCTGTTGCCGCTCCTCTCCTGTGTAAAAGGCACTGGCCTAGTCTCCGAAACAGCCTGAGCAACAGAGCAAAAGGCCAAGCCTTGCCTACGCCGGAAGATGGTAGTGTGCATAGAGTGCCATCCTAGGCCACGCACGCTGTTGCGGGTTGTGGCTGTGTCTGCTTAGTTCGTCCTGGAAGGGTGAACCCAGGGCGCGAACATGGAGCCCTGGAAAGCAAGGCCCAAGAGGCACCAGCTCTTCCATAGCTCTTCTTCCCTGACGCGACAGAGCGAACGCCCAAAGCCTTCCTGATGAAGCAGCAGCGAAGCGGTTCGCGCCAAGATGAAAACTATTGTGAAAGCATAGGAGTCGCTGGGAAATCAGAGTCGGTTCTGTGGGCTGCTCTTGCTGCCTGCCTTAGTCTAGTATTCACAGCATGGTGGGAGAAACCCTCACAGAACGACAGCCTCTTTGCCCGGGCATGCCCTCTGGCAAAGCCCAGCATTCTTTGGGAAATCAGAGTCGGGTCTGTGAGATGCTGCTGCTGTTTGCCTGAGGTAGTCTCCACAGCACGGTGTAATAAACCCGTGTGGAGCGAAATCCTCGTTGCCGGGCATCCCCTCTGCCTGAGAGAGATGCTTGGTTGCGCTTGTGGGAAGAGCTTTAAGGAAAGGGACACGTCTGTCACTGCGCTCCCCAGGAGCATGTCTGGGGAAGGTGCAGCACGCTTCCCCGCAAGACGAGAAGGAGCCGTTGGCCTTGTTTTCCGAAACGGTCTTGAGCAGAAGAGTCGGTCCTGTCAGGAACAGCGGGCCGGTGGCAAGTCAAGTGTCACCCGCTCCCTTTGCGGAGAGACGGAAACCTGGCTGCTAAGGAGACACGTGGGGACGTCTAGAGCAAGGGCGCTTGCTCCACTGTGAGAAAGGAGTCTGGGCAGAAGGCATGCCTGTCCTGGGCCCCTGGGCCCAAGGAGCAGCAGCTCCTTGGCCACCTGTCACTTGTATAGGCATGTGCTTGCCACCAGGCACCTACGCTGAACTCGCGGATGTACCTCCCTGAAAGAACGGACCATCAGTAGCCGTCCTCCATGATGTGGAAGCGTTCGCGGAGCCACGGGTTGTCCCGGGAAGGAGTGAGGACAGTCCACCACTGCTCCCCATCCCAGTGCACAGCGGTGTGTAGGGATCCTGTCGCATCTCCTCTCCTGTGAGGAAGGCACTGGCCTAGTCCCCTATTCCGCGTGAGCGCAAGAGCAATTTGCCAAGCCTCGCCTACGCCAGGAGATGGTAGTGGGCATAGAGTGCCATCCTAGGCCACGCACGCTGCTGCATGGTTGTGACTGTGTCTGATTTGTTTGGCTTGGCAGTTTGAGTCCAGGACGCGAAAATGGAGCCCGGGAAAGCAAAGCCAAGGAGGAATTAGCTCTCCCGCAGCACTTCTTCCCTGACGCGAAAGATCGAACGCCTAAAGCCTTGCTGAGGAAGCAGCGCCAAAGTGCTGTTGACTCCAAGCCCAAAGCCTCTGCGAAAGCACAGCATTTGCTGAGAAATCAGAGTGGGTTCTGCTGACTTCTGCTGCTGCTTGCCTGAGCCCAGTCTCACGGTGGGAGATACCCGTATAGAGCGAAAGCCTCTTTGCCCGGGCATCTCCTCTGGGAAAGCACAGCCTTCATTGGGAAATTAGAATCGTATTGGTGGGATCCTGCTCCTTGCCTGAGCTAGTCTCCGCAGCACGGTAGATGAAACCCGCATGGAGCGAAATTCTCCTTGCCTTAGCATCCCATCTGCCTGAGAAAGAAGCTTGGTTGCACATCTGGAAAGGGCCTTAAGGAAAGGGACACGTCTGTCACGGCGCTCCCCAAGAGCATGTCTGAAGAAGGTGCAACACGCTTCCCGGGAGAAGGAGCCTTTGGCATTGTTGTCGGGAAACAGTGGCAAAGCAGGAGATCCTGCCATGGCAGGAACAGCAGGCGGGTGGCAAGACAATTGTCACCAGCTCCCTGTGCAGAGAGAATGTAGCCTCGATCATAAGGAGATATGAGGGGACGACTAGGGCAGGCGCGCGTGCTCTACTCTGAGGAAGGAGTCTGGGCAGAAGGCAGGCCTGTCCTGTGCCTCTGGTCCCAAGGGGACAGCATCTCCTTAGCCACCTGTCCCTAGGGCAGACTTGAGCTTGCCACCAGACGCCTCACCCCGAACTCGCCGAAACAACTCTGGAGAAATGGACAGTCAGATGCCCTCTTCCTCCATGATGTGGCAGCGTTTTTTCGTGGCAATGGGTATGCCGGGGAAGGAGTGGGAACAGTCCCCCACAGCTCCCCATCCCTGTGCACGTGCGGTGTGCAGGAATCCTGTCCTCTGTCCTCTCCTGTAAGGAAGGCACTGGCCTAGTTTCCAAAACAGCTTGTGCAACAGAGCAAAAGGCCAAACCTTCCCTACACCAGAGGATGGTAGTGTGCATAGAGTGCCATCCTAGGCCACGCTCGCTGCTGCGGGTTTTGTCTGTGTCTGCTTAGTTCGTCCTGGAAGCGTGAACCCAGGGCGCGAACATGGAGCCCTGGAAAGCAAGGCCCAAGAGGCACCAGCTCTTCCGTAGCTCTTCTTCCCTGACGCGACAGAGCGAACATCCAAAGCCTTCCTGAGGAAGCAGCAGTGAAGCGGTTCGCGCCAAGATCAAAACTATTGTGAAAGCATAGCAGTCGCTGGGAAATCAGAGTCGGATCTGTGGGATGCTCTTGCTGCCTGCCTTAGTCTAGTATTCACAGCACGGTGGTGGAAACCCTCATAGAACGAAAGCCTCTTTGCCCGGGTATGCCCTCTAGCAAAGCCCAGCATTCTTTGGGAAATCAGAGTTGGGTCTGTGGGATGCTGCTTCTGTTTGCCTGAGCTAGTCTCCACGGCAAGGTGTAATAAACCAGCATGGAGCGAAATCCTCGTTGCCGGACATCCCCTCTGCCTGAGAGAGATGTTTGGTTGCGCTTGTGGGAAGAGCTTAAAGAAAAGGGACACGTCTGTCACTGCGCTCCCCAGGAGCATGTCTGGGGAAGGTGCAGCATGCTTCCCGGGAGAAGAGAAGGAGCCGTTGGCTTTGTTTTCAGAAACGGTTTCGAAGCAGGAGAGCCGGTCCTGTCAGGATTGCGGGCCGGTGGCAAGACAAATGTCACAAGCTCCCTGTACAGAGAGATGGAAACTGGCTGCTAAGGAGACACGTGGGGATGACTAGCGCAAGGGCGCTTGCTCCACTGTGAGGAAGGAGTCTGGGCAGATGGCATGCCTGTCCTGGGCCCCTGGGCCCAAGGGGCAGGAGCTCCTTGGCCACCTGTCACTTGTGAAGACATGTGCTTGCCACCAGACGCCTACGCTTAATTCGCAGATGTAGCTCCCTGAAAGAACGGACCATCAGTAGCCGTCGTCCCTGATGTCGAAGCGTTCGCGGAAGGCACGGGTTGTCCCGGGAAGGAGTGAGGACAGTCCTCCACAACTCCCCATCCTAGTGCACGGGGGGTGTACAGGGATTTTGTCCCCTCTCCTCTTTTGTAAGGAAGGAACTGGCTTAGTCTCCTATTCCACCTGAGCTCCAGATCAAAATGCCACGACTCGCTTACGCCAGGAGATGGTAGTGGGCATAGAGATCCATCCGAGGCCACGCACGCTGCTGCAGGGTTGTGACTGTGTCTGATTTGTTTGGCTTGGCAGTTTGAATCCAGGACGCGAAAATGGAGCCCGGGAAGGCAAAGCCAAGGAGGAAACCCGCATGGAGCGAAATTCTCCTTGCCCTAGCATCCCATCTGCCTGAGAAAGAAGCGTGGTTTACAAAGGTGAACCAAACATGTATCTCAGGCAAAGCGGATGCCGGGGCAAAGAGGATTTCGCTCCGTGTGGGTCTATTACACAGTGCTGTGGAGACTAGTTCAGGCAAGCCGCAGCAGCATCCCGCAGACCCGACTCTGACTTCCCAAAGAATGCTGTGCTCACGCAGAATCGGGGACTAGGCCAGTGCTTTCTCCACAGGAGAGGAGAGCCGACAGCATCTCGGCACACCGCCCTTGCACTAGGTTGAGGAGCAGTGACGGACTGTCCCCACTCCTTCCCCGGACACCCAGTGCATCCTTGAACGCTTTCACATCTTGGAGGAAGACAGATCCTGACTTCCCGATCTGTCAGGGAGCTACTTCTGGGAGTTCAGGGTAGGCCCCTGGTGGCAAGCACATGTCTGCACCTGGGACAGGTGGCCAAGGAGCTGCTTTCTCCTTGGGTCCAGAGGCCCAGGACAGGAATGCCTTCTGCCCAGACTCCTTATTAGAGTGGAGGAAGCGCCAAAACCCTAGTCCTACCGTCGTGTCTACTCCTTAGCCAGGTTTCCGTCTCTCTGCACAGAGAGCGTATGCCACTTGTCTTACCAGCGACCCGCTGTTGCTGACAGGGCCGGCTCTTTTGCTTGCGTCCGTTTCCGACAACAAGGCCAACGACTCCTTCTCTTCCCCGGGGCAGTGTGCTGCACCTTCCTCAGACATGCTCAAGGGTAGTGCAGTGACAGTCGTGTCCCTTTCCTTGAGGCTCTTCCCACAGGGGCAGCCACTCTTCTCTCTCAGGCAGAGTGGATGCCGGGCATACACGATTTCGCTCCATGCAGGTTTATTACACCGTGCAGTGGAGACCAGCTCAGGCAAGCAGCAGCCGCATTCCACAGACCCGACTCTGATTTTCCAAGAATGCTGTGCTTTCCCAGAGGTGAAGCCCGGGCAAAGAGGTTTTGGCTCTACAGGAACGACTCTGATTTCCCAGAGACTGCTATGCTTTCGCAGAAGTTTTCAGCTTGCTGCGAACCGCACTTCGCTGCTGCTTCCTCAGCAAGGCATTGGGCGTTCGCTCTGTCCCGTCAGATGCGGAGAGCTGGTGCCTCTTGGGCCTTGCTTCCCGGGCTCCATGTTCGCGTCCTGGCTTCAATGAGCCAAGCCGAAATACGCAGATACAGTCAGAACCCTGCAGTAGCTTGCGTGGCCCAGGATGGCACTCTATACACACTACCATCTCCCGGTGTAGGCAACGCTAGGGCTTTTGCTATGGCGCTCAGGTGGACTCAAGTTCTAGGTCAGTGCCTTCCCCACAGGAGAGGAGAGGCAACAGGATCTTTCACACCGCCCGTACACTGGGATGGGGAGCAGTGAGGTACTTTCCCCACTACTTCCCCGGACACCCCGTGCATCCACGAACGCTTTCACATCTTGGAGTAAGGCGGCATATGACTGCCCGTTCTTTCAGGGACTTACTTCTGCGAGTTCAGGGTAGGCGCCTGGTGGCAAGCACATGTCTGCACCAGGGAAAGGTGGCCAAGGAGCTGCTTTCCCCTTAGGCGCAGGGGCACCGGAGAGGCATTCCTTCTGCCCAGACTCCTTCCTCAGAGTGGAGTATGCAACCCTGCCCTATTCGTCCCTTCCTTTCTCCTTCTCAGCCAAGTATCCTATTCTCCACACAGAGAGCGGGTGACACTTGTCTTGCCACCGGCCCACTTTCCCTCCCAGGGCAGACTCTCCTTGCTTCGTGACAACGAAGGCCAACGGCATCTTCTCTTCTCCCAGGGCGGCAATGCTGCACCTTCCCCAGACTTGTTCTTGGGGAGCTCAGTGACAGATGTGTCCCTTTCCTTAAGGCCCTTTGCAGATGTGCAACCACTCTTCTCGCTCAGGCAGAGCGGGGATGCTAGGGATAGGAGAATTTCGCTCCATGCGGGATTCACCTATCGTGCTGTTGAGACTAGCTCAGGCAAGCAGCAGCAGCATTCCACAAACACGATCTGATTTCCCACCAAATGCTGTGCTTTCCCAGAGGAGATGCCCGGGGAAAAGAGGATTAGGCTGTATGCGGTTTTCTACCACCGTAAGACAGGGCTCCAGCAAGAAGCAGCAGCAGCCAGCAGATCCAAATCTGATTTCTCAGTGAATGCTGTGCTTTCGCAGAGGCTTTGGGCTTGGAGCGAACAGCACTACGCCTCTGTTTCTTCAGCCAGGCTTCAGTCGCGTCAGGGAAGAAGAGCTGCGGGAGAGCTGGTGCCTCTAGGGCCTTGCTTTCCCGGCTCCATGTTCGCGTCCTGGATTCAAACTGCCAAGGTGAAATAAGCGTACACAGCCTCCACCCTGCAGCAGCGTGCATGGCCTACGATGGCACTGTGCTCATAATGCCATCTCCCAGTGTAGGCAATGTCTGCCCTTTTGCTCTGGCGTTCAGGTGGGCAGGGGACTAGGCCAGTGCTTTCTCCAGCCGAGAAGAGACGCGACAGGATCAATGTACACCGCCCGCGCCCTGGGAATGGGAGTAATGGGTAACTGTTCCTCCTTCCCCGGGACACCCGCTGCCTCCGCCCATGCTACCACATCCTGAAGGAAGACGGCTTCTGACTGCCCGTTCCTCCTGGAGCTGTTACTGTGAGTTCAGGACAGGGCGCCTGGTAGCAAGCCCACTTCTGTCCTATGGACAGGTGGCCAAGTAGCTGCTGTCCCCTTGGGCCCAGAGGCTCAGGACAGTACAGCCTTCTGCCCAGACTCCTTCCTCAGAGTGGAGCACGCGCCCCTGCCATCATCGTACCCTCTTATCTCTTTAGCAGCCAGGCGTCGGTCTCCCTGCACAGGACGCGGGTGACACTTGTCTTGCCACCGGCCCGCTCTTCCTGACACTGCCGGCTCTCCTGCTTCGCGACCTTTTCCCGACAATAAGGCCAACGGCTCCTTCTCTTCTCCCGGGAAGCATGCTGCACCTTCCCCAAACATGCTCCTGGGGGAGCGGTGTGACGGATGTGTCCCTTTCCTTAGGACTCTTCCCACAGGAGCAACCAAGCATCTCTCTCAGGCAAGGGGATGCCCGGGCAAAGAAGATTTTGCTCCATGCCGGTTTATTACACCGTGCTGTGGAGACTAGCTCAGACAAGCAGCAGCAACATCCCACAGATCTGACTCTGCTATCCCAAAGAAAGCTGTGCTTTCCCAGAGGGGATGCCTGGGCAAAGAGGCTTTTGCTCTATGCGGATTTTTCCCACCGTGCTGCGAATACTAGGCTAAGGCAAGAAGCAAGAGCAGCCCACAGAACCGACTCTGATTTTCCAGTGACTGCTATGATTTCGCAGAGGTTTTCAGCTTGGCGCGAAATGCACTTCTCTGATGATCCTCAGCATGGCTTTGGGCGTTCGCTCTGTTCCATCATGGAAGAAGAGCTCTGGAGAGCTGGGGCCTCTTTGGCGTGTGGAGCACGCGTGCCTGCCCTAGTCATCCCCTTGTGTCTCCTTAGCAGCCAGGCTTCTATCTCTCCGCTCAGGGAGCGGGTGACACTTGTCTTCTTAGCAGCCAGGCTTCCTACTCTCCATACAAAGAGCGTGCTGTGCAGAACGTTGTGCTTTTCGCAGCACGGTGGGAAAAACCCGCATAGAGCGAAAGCCTCTTTGCCTGGGCATCCCCTCTGGGAAAGCACTGCATTCTTTGGGAAATAGAGTCAGGTCTGTGGGATGTTGCTGCTTGCCTGAGAAGGTCTCCACAGCACGGTGTCATAAACCCGCATGGAGCGAAATCCTCTTTGCCCCGGCATCCCCACTGCCCGAGAGAGATGCGTGGTTGCGACTTTGGAAAGAGACTTAAGGAAAGGGATACGTCTGTCACTGCGCTCCACAGGAGCATGTCTGGGAAGGTGCAGAAGGCGGCCCAGGGACAAGAGAAGGCGCCTTTGGTGTTACTGTCCGGAAACGGTTGCGAAGCAGGACAGCCGGGCCTGTGAGGAACAGCGTGTCAGTGGCAAGACAAGTTTCACCAGCTACCTGTGCAGAGAAATGTGAGCCTGTCTGCTAAGGAGACACGAGAGGACAACTAGGACAGGGGCGCGTGCTCCACTCTGAGGAAGGAGTCTGAGCAGAAGGCAGGCCTGTCCTGTGCCTCTGGGCCCAAGGGGACATTAGCTCAGGGCCACCTGTCAAGAGGGCAGAAGTGGGATTGCCACCAGGCGCCCGGCCCTGAACTCACAGAAAGAGCTCCAGGAGGAACGGGCAGTTAGATGCCGTCCTCCAGGATGTGGAAGGGTTCGCGGAGGCACGGGGAGTCCGGGGAAGGAGTGGGGACAGCCCCCGACAGCTCCCCATCCCAGTGCACGGGCGGTGTGCAGGGATCCTGTTGCCGCTCCTCTCCTGTGTAAAAGGCACTGGCCTAGTCTCCGAAACAGCCTGAGCAACAGAGCAAAAGGCCAAGCCTTGCCTACGCCGGAAGATGGTAGTGTGCATAGAGTGCCATCCTAGGCCACGCACGCTGTTGCGGGTTGTGGCTGTGTCTGCTTAGTTCGTCCTGGAAGGGTGAACCCAGGGCGCGAACATGGAGCCCTGGAAAGCAAGGCCCAAGAGGCACCAGCTCTTCCATAGCTCTTCTTCCCTGACGCGACAGAGCGAACGCCCAAAGCCTTCCTGATGAAGCAGCAGCGAAGCGGTTCGTGCCAAGATCAAAACTATTGTGAAAGCATAGCAGTCGCTGGGAAATCAGAGTCGGTTCTGTGGGCTGCTCTTGCTGCCTGCCTTAGTCTAGTATTCACAGCATGGTGGGAGAAACCCTCACAGAACGACAGCCTCTTTGCCCGGGCATGCCCTCTGGCAAAGCCCAGCATTCTTTGGGAAATCAGAGTCGGTTCTGTGAGATGCTGCTGCTGTTTGCCTGAGGTAGTCTCCACAGCACGGTGTAATAAACCCGTGTGGAGCGAAATCCTCGTTGCCGGGCATCCCCTCTGCCTGAGAGAGATGCTTGGTTGCGCTTGTGGGAAGAGCTTTAAGGAAAGGGACACGTCTGTCACTGCGCTCCCCAGGAGCATGTCTGGGGAAGGTGCAGCACGCTTCCCCGCAAGACGAGAAGGAGCCGTTGGCCTTGTTTTCTGAAACGGTCTTGAGCAGAAGAGTCGGTCCTGTCAGGAACAGCGGGCCGGTGGCAAGTCAAGTGTCACCCGCTCCCTTTGCGGAGAGACGGAAACCTGGCTGCTAAGGAGACACGTGGGGACGTCTAGAGCAAGGGCGCTTGCTCCACTGTGAGAAAGGAGTCTGGGCAGAAGGCATGCCTGTCCTGGGCCCCTGGGCCCAAGGAGCAGCAGCTCCTTGGCCACCTGTCACTTGTATAGGCATGTGCTTGCCACCAGGCACCTACGCTGAACTCGCGGATGTACCTCCCTGAAAGAACGGACCATCAGTAGCCGTCCTCCATGATGTGGAAGCGTTCGCGGAGCCACGGGTTGTCCCGGGAAGGAGTGAGGACAGTCCACCACTGCTCCCCATCCCAGTGCACAGCGGTGTGTAGGGATCCTGTCGCATCTCCTCTCCTGTGAGGAAGGCACTGGCCTAGTCCCCTATTCCGCGTGAGCGCAAGAGCAATTTGCCAAGCCTCGCCTACGCCAGGAGATGGTAGTGGGCATAGAGTGCCATCCTAGGCCACGCACGCTGCTGCATGGTTGTGACTGTGTCTGATTTGTTTGGCTTGGCAGTTTGAGTCCAGGACGCGAAAATGGAGCCCGGGAAAGCAAAGCCAAGGAGGAATTAGCTCTCCCGCAGCACTTCTTCCCTGACGCGAAAGATCGAACGCCTAAAGCCTTGCTGAGGAAGCAGCGCCAAAGTGCTGTTGACTCCAAGCCCAAAGCCTCTGCGAAAGCACAGCATTTGCTGAGAAATCAGAGTGGGTTCTGCTGACTTCTGCTGCTGCTTGCCTGAGCCCAGTCTCACGGTGGGAGATACCCGTATAGAGCGAAAGCCTCTTTGCCCGGGCATCTCCTCTGGGAAAGCACAGCCTTCATTGGGAAATTAGAATCGTATTGGTGGGATCCTGCTGCTTGCCTGAGCTAGTCTCCGCAGCACGGTAGATGAAACCCGCATGGAGCGAAATTCTCCTTGCCTTAGCATCCCATCTGCCTGAGAAAGAAGCTTGGTTGCACATCTGGAAAGGGCCTTAAGGAAAGGGACACGTCTGTCACGGCACTCCCCAAGAGCATGTCTGAAGAAGGTGCAACACGCTTCCCGGGAGAAGGAGCCTTTGGCATTGTTGTCGGGAAACAGTGGCAAAGCAGGAGATCCTGCCATGGCAGGAACAGCAGGCGGGTGGCAAGACAATTGTCACCAGCTCCCTGTGCAGAGAGAATGTAGCCTCGATCATAAGGAGATATGAGGGGACGACTAGGGCAGGCGCGCGTGCTCTACTCTGAGGAAGGAGTCTGGGCAGAAGGCAGGCCTGTCCTGTGCCTCTGGTCCCAAGGGGACAGCATCTCCTTAGCCACCTGTCCCTAGGGCAGACTTGAGCTTGCCACCAGACGCCTCACCCCGAACTCGCCGAAACAACTCTGGAGAAATGGACAGTCAGATGCCCTCTTCCTCCATGATGTGGCAGCGTTTTTTCGTGGCAATGGGTATGCCGGGGAAGGAGTGGGAACAGTCCCCCACAGCTCCCCATCCCTGTGCACGTGCGGTGTGCAGGAATCCTGTCCTCTGTCCTCTCCTGTAAGGAAGGCACTGGCCTAGATTCCAAAACAGCTTGTGCAACAGAGCAAAAGGCCAAACCTTCCCTACACCAGAGGATGGTAGTGTCATAGAGTGCCATCCTAGGCCACGCTCGCTGCTGCGGGTTTTGTCTGTGTCTGCTTAGTTCGTCCTGGAAGCGTGAACCCAGGGCGCGAACATGGAGCCCTGGAAAGCAAGGCCCAAGAGGCACCAGCTCTTCCGTAGCTCTTCTTCCCTGACGCGACAGAGCGAACATCCAAAGCCTTCCTGAGGAAGCAGCAGTGAAGCGGTTCGCGCCAAGATCAAAACTATTCTGAAAGCATAGCAGTCGCTGGGAAATCAGAGTCGGTTCTGTGGGATGCTCTTGCTGCCTGCCTTAGTCTAGTATTCACAGCACGGTGGTGGAAACCCTCATAGAACGAAAGCCTCTTTGCCCGGGTATGCCCTCTAGCAAAGCCCAGCATTCTTTGGGAAATCAGAGTTGGGTCTGTGGGATGCTGCTTCTGTTTGCCTGAGCTAGTCTCCACGGCAAGGTGTAATAAACCAGCATGGAGCGAAATCCTCGTTGCCGGACATCCCCTCTGCCTGAGAGAGATGTTTGGTTGCGCTTGTGGGAAGAGCTTAAAGAAAAGGGACACGTCTGTCACTGCGCTCCCCAAGAGCATGTCTGGGGAAGGTGCAGCATGCTTCCCGGGAGAAGAGAAGGAGCCGTTGGCTTTGTTTTCAGAAACTGTTTCGAAGCAGGAGAGCCGGTCCTGTCAGGATTGCGGGCCGGTGGCAAGACAAATGTCACAAGCTCCCTGTACAGAGAGATGGAAACTGGCTGCTAAGGAGACACGTGGGGATAACTAGCGCAAGGGCGCTTGCTCCACTGTGAGGAAGGAGTCTGGGCAGATGGCATGCCTGTCCTGGGCCCCTGGGCCCAAGGGGCAGGAGCTCCTTGGCCACCTGTCACTTGTGAAGACATGTGCTTGCCACCAGACGCCTACGCTTAATTCGCAGATGTAGCTCCCTGAAAGAACGGACCATCAGTAGCCGTCGTCCCTGATGTCGAAGCGTTCGCGGAAGGCACGGGTTGTCCCGGGAAGGAGTGAGGACAGTCCTCCACAACTCCCCATCCTAGTGCACGGGGGGTGTACAGGGATTTTGTCCCCTCTCCTCTTTTGTAAGGAAGGAACTGGCTTAGTCTCCTATTCCACCTGAGCTCCAGATCAAAATGCCACGACTCGCTTACGCCAGGAGATGGTAGTGGGCATAGAGATCCATCCGAGGCCATGCACGCTGCTGCAGGGTTGTGACTGTGTCTGACTTGTTTGGCTTGGCAGTTTGAATCCAGGACGCGAAAATGGAGCCCGGGAAGGCAAAGCCAAGGAGGAAACCCGCATGGAGCGAAATTCTCCTTGCCCTAGCATCCCATCTGCCTGAGAAAGAAGCGTGGTTTACAAAGGTGAACCAAACATGTATCTCAGGCAAAGCGGATGCCGGGGCAAAGAGGATTTCGCTCCGTGTGGGTCTATTACACAGTGCTGTGGAGACTAGTTCAGGCAAGCCGCAGCAGCATCCCGGAGACCCGACTCTGACTTCCCAAAGAATGCTGTGCTCACGCAGAATCGGGGACTAGGCCAGTGCTTTCTCCACAGGAGAGGAGAGCCGACAGCATCTCGGCACACCGCCCTTGCACTAGGTTGAGGAGCAGTGACGGACTGTCCCCACTCCTTCCCCGGACACCCAGTGCATCCTTGAACGCTTTCACATCTTGGAGGAAGACAGATCCTGACGTCCCGATCTGTCAGGGAGCTACTTCTGGGAGTTCAGAAGTGGCAAGCACATGTCTGCACCTGGGACAGGTGGCCAAGGAGCTGCTTTCTCCTTGGGTCCAGAGGACCAGGACAGGCATGCCTTCTGCCCAGACTCCTTATTAGAGTGGAGGAAGCGCCAAAACCCTAGTCCTACCGTCGTGTCTACTCCTTAGCCAGGTTTCCGTCTCTCTGCACAGAGAGCGTATGCTACTTGTCTTACCAGCGACCCGCTGTTGCTGACAGGGCCGGCTCTTTTGCTTGCGTCCGTTTCCGACAACAAGGCCAACGACTCCTTCTCTTCCCCGGGGCAGTGTGCTGCACCTTCCTCAGACATGCTCCAGGGTAGTGCAGTGACAGTCGTGTCCCTTTCCTTGAGGCTCTTCCCACAGGGGCAGCCACTCTTCTCTCTCAGGCAGAGTGGATGCCGGGCATACACGATTTCGCTCCATGCAGGTTTATTACACCGTGCAGTGGAGACCAGCTCAGGCAAGCAGCAGCCGCATTCCACAGACCCGACTCTGATTTTCCAAGAATGCTGTGCTTTCCCAGAGGTGAAGCCCGGGCAAAGAGGTTTTTGCTCTACAGGAACGACTCTGATTTCCCAGAGACTGCTATGCTTTCGCAGAAGTTTTCAGCTTGCTGCGAACCGCACTTCGCTGCTGCTTCCTCAGCAAGGCATTGGGCGTTCGCTCTGTCCCGTCAGATGCGGAGAGCTGGTGCCTCTTGGGCCTTGCTTCCCGGGCTCCATGTTCGCGTCCTGGCTTCAATGAGCCAAGCCGAAATACGCAGATACAGTCAGAACCCTGCAGTAGCTTGCGTGGCCCAGGATGGCACTCTATACACACTACCATCTCCCGGTGTAGGCAACGCTAGGGCTTTTGCTATGGCGCTCAGGTGGACTCAAGTTCTAGGTCAGTGCCTTCCCCACAGGAGAGGAGAGGCAACAGGATCTTTCACACCGCCCGTACACTGGGATGGGGAGCAGTGAGGTACTTTCCCCACTACTTCCCCGGACAGCCCGTGCATCCACGAACGCTTTCACATCTTGGAGTAAGGCGGCATATGACTGCCCGTTCTTTCAGGGACTTACTTCTGCGAGTTCAGGGTAGGCGCCTGGTGGCAAGCACATGTCTGCACCAGGGAAAGGTGGCCAAGGAGCTGCTTTCCCCTTAGGCGCAGGGGCACCGGAGAGGCATTCCTTCTGCCCAGACTCCTTCCTCAGAGTGGAGTATGCAACCCTGCCCTATTCGTCCCTTCCTTTCTCCTTCTCAGCCAAGTATCCTATTCTCCACACAGAGAGCGGGTGACACTTGTCTTGCCACCGGCCCACTTTCCCTCCCAGGGCAGACTCTCCTTGCTTCGTGACAACGAAGGCCAACGGCATCTTCTCTTCTCCCAGGGCGGCAATGCTGCACCTTCCCCAGACTTGTTCTTGGGGAGCTCAGTGACAGATGTGTCCCTTTCCTTAAGGCCCTTTGCAGATGTGCAACCACTCTTCTCGCTCAGGCAGAGCGGGGATGCTAGGGATAGGAGAATTTCGCTCCATGCGGGATTCACCTATCGTGCTGTTGAGACTAGCTCAGGCAAGCAGCAGCAGCATTCCACAAACACGATCTGATTTCCCACCAAATGCTGTGCTTTCCCAGAGGAGATGCCCGGGGAAAAGAGGATTAGGCTGTATGCGGTTTTCTACCACCGTAAGACAGGGCTCCAGCAAGAAGCAGCAGCAGCCAGCAGATCCAAATCTGATTTCTCAGTGAATGCTGTGCTTTCGCAGAGGCTTTGGGCTTGGAGCGAACAGCACTACGCCTCTGTTTCTTCAGCCAGGCTTCAGTCGCGTCAGGGAAGAAGAGCTGCGGGAGAGCTGGTGCCTCTAGGGCCTTGCTTTCCCGGCTCCATGTTCGCGTCCTGGATTCAAACTGCCAAGGTGAAATAAGCGTACACAGCCTCCACCCTGCAGCAGCGTGCATGGCCTACGATGGCACTGTGCTCATAATGCCATCTCCCAGTGTAGGCAATGTCTGCCCTTTTGCTCTGGCGTTCAGGTGGGCAGGGGACTAGGCCAGTGCTTTCTCCAGCCGAGAAGAGACGCGACAGGATCAATGTACACCGCCCGCGCCCTGGGAATGGGAGTAATGGGTAACTGTTCCTCCTTCCCCGGGACACCCGCTGCCTCCGCCAATGCTACCACATCCTGAAGGAAGACGGCTTCTGACTGCCCGTTCCTCCTGGAGCTGTTACTGTGAGTTCAGGACAGGGCGCCTGGTAGCAAGCCCACTTCTGTCCTATGGACAGGTGGCCAAGTAGCTGCTGTCCCCTTGGGCCCAGAGGCTCAGGACAGTACAGCCTTCTGCCCAGACTCCTTCCTCAGAGTGGAGCACGCGCCCCTGCCATCATCGTACCCTCTTATCTCTTTAGCAGCCAGGCGTCGGTCTCCCTGCACAGGACGCGGGTGACACTTGTCTTGCCACCGGCCCGCTCTTCCTGACACTGCCGGCTCTCCTGCTTCGCGACCTTTTCCCGACAATAAGGCCAACGGCTCCTTCTCTTCTCCCGGGAAGCATGCTGCACCTTCCCCAGACATGCTCCTGGGGGAGCGGTGTGACGGATGTGTCCCTTTCCTTAGGACTCTTCCCACAGGAGCAACCAAGCATCTCTCTCAGGCAGAGGGGATGCCCGGGCAAAGAAGATTTTGCTCCATGCCGGTTTATTACACCGTGCTGTGGAGACTAGCTCAGACAAGCAGCAGCAACATCCCACAGATCTGACTCTGATATCCCAAAGAAAGCTGTGCTTTCCCAGAGGGGATGCCTGGGCAAAGAGGCTTTTGCTCTATGCGGATTTTTCCCACCGTGCTGCGAATACTAGGCTAAGGCAAGAAGCAAGAGCAGCCCACAGAACCGACTCTGATTTTCCAGTGACTGCTATGATTTCGCAGAGGTTTTCAGCTTGGCGCGAACTGCACTTCTCTGATGTTCCTCAGCATGGCTTTGGGCGTTCGCTCTGTTCCATCATGGAAGAAGAGCTCTGGAGAGCTGGGGCCTCTTTGGCGTGTGGAGCACGCGTGCCTGCCCTAGTCATCCCCTTGTGTCTCCTTAGCAGCCAGGCTTCTATCTCTCCGCTCAGGGAGCGGGTGACACTTGTCTTCTTAGCAGCCAGGCTTCCTACTCTCCATACAAAGAGCGTGCTGTGCAGAACGTTGTGCTTTTCGCAGCACGGTGGGAAAAACCCGCATAGAGCGAAAGCCTCTTTGCCTGGGCATCCCCTCTGGGAAAGCACTGCATTCTTTGGGAAATAGAGTCAGGTCTGTGGGATGTTGCTGCTTGCCTGAGAAGGTCTCCACAGCACGGTGTAATAAACCCGCATGGAGCGAAATCCTCTTTGCCCCGGCATCCCCACTGCCCGAGAGAGATGCGTGGTTGCGACTTTGGAAAGAGACTTAAGGAAAGGGATACGTCTGTCACTGCGCTCCACAGGAGCATGTCTGGGAAGGTGCAGAAGGCGGCCCAGGGACAAGAGAAGGCGCCTTTGGTGTTACTGTCCGGAAACGGTTGCGAAGCAGGACAGCCGGGCCTGTGAGGAACAGCGTGTCAGTGGCAAGACAAGTTTCACCAGCTACCTGTGCAGAGAAATGTGAGCCTGTCTGCTAAGGAGACACGAGAGGACAACTAGGACAGGGGCGCGTGCTCCACTCTGAGGAAGGAGTCTGAGCAGAAGGCAGGCCTGTCCTGTGCCTCTGGGCCCAAGAGGACATTAGCTCAGGGCCACCTGTCAAGAGGGCAGAAGTGGGATTGCCACCAGGCGCCCGGCCCTGAACTCACAGAAAGAGCTCCAGGAGGAACGGGCAGTTAGATGCCGTCCTCCAGGATGTGGAAGGGTTCGCGGAGGCACGGGGAGTCCGGGGAAGGAGTGGGGACAGCCCCCGACAGCTCCCCATCCCAGTGCACGGGCGGTGTGCAGGGATCCTGTTGCCGCTCCTCTCCTGTGTAAAAGGCACTGGCCTAGTCTCCGAAACAGCCTGAGCAACAGAGCAAAAGGCCAAGCCTTGCCTACGCCAGAAGATGGTAGTGTGCATAGAGTGCCATCCTAGGCCACGCACGCTGTTGCGGGTTGTGGCTGTGTCTGCTTAGTTCGTCCTGGAAGGGTGAACCCAGGGCGCGAACATGGAGCCCTGGAAAGCAAGGCCCAAGAGGCACCAGCTCTTCCATAGCTCTTCTTCCCTGACGCGACAGAGCGAACGCCCAAAGCCTTCCTGATGAAGCAGCAGCGAAGCGGTTCGCGCCAAGATCAAAACTATTGTGAAAGCATAGCAGTCGCTGGGAAATCAGAGTCGGTTCTGTGGGCTGCTCTTGCTGCCTGCCTTAGTCTAGTATTCACAGCATGGTGGGAGAAACCCTCACAGAACGACAGCCTCTTTGCCCGGGCATGCCCTCTGGCAAAGCCCAGCATTCTTTGGGAAATCAGAGTCGGGTCTGTGAGATGCTGCTGCTGTTTGCCTGAGGTAGTCTCCACAGCACGGTGTAATAAACCCGTGTGGAGCGAAATCCTCGTTGCCGGGCATCCCCTCTGCCTGAGAGAGATGCTTGGTTGCGCTTGTGGGAAGAGCTTTAAGGAAAGGGACACGTCTGTCACTGCGCTCCCCAGGAGCATGTCTGGGGAAGGTGCAGCACGCTTCCCCGCAAGACGAGAAGGAGCCGTTGGCCTTGTTTTCCGAAACGGTCTTGAGCAGAAGAGTCGGTCCTGTCAGGAACAGCGGGCCGGTGGCAAGTCAAGTGTCACCCGCTCCCTTTGCGGAGAGACGGAAACCTGGCTGCTAAGGAGACACGTGGGGACGTCTAGAGCAAGGGCGCTTGCTCCACTGTGAGAAAGGAGTCTGGGCAGAAGGCATGCCTGTCCTGGGCCCCTGGGCCCACGAGCAGCAGCTCCTTGGCCACCTGTCACTTGTATAGGCATGTGCTTGCCACCAGGCACCTACGCTGAACTCGCGGATGTACCTCCCTGAAAGAACGGACCATCAGTAGCCGTCCTCCATGATGTGGAAGCGTTCGCGGAGCCACGGGTTGTCCCGGGAAGGAGTGAGGACAGTCCACCACTGCTCCCCATCCCAGTGCACAGCGGTGTGTAGGGATCCTGTCGCATCTCCTCTCCTGTGAGGAAGGCACTGGCCTAGTCCCCTATTCCGCGTGAGCGCAAGAGCAATTTGCCAAGCCTCGCCTACGCCAGGAGATGGTAGTGGGCATAGAGTGCCATCCTAGGCCACGCACGCTGCTGCATGGTTGTGACTGTGTCTGATTTGTTTGGCTTGGCAGTTTGCGTCCAGGACGCGAAAATGGAGCCCGGGAAAGCAAAGCCAAGGAGGAATTAGCTCTCCCGCAGCACTTCTTCCCTGACGCGAAAGATCGAACGCCTAAAGCCTTGCTGAGGAAGCAGCGCCAAAGTGCTGTTGACTCCAAGCCCAAAGCCTCTGCGAAAGCACAGCATTTGCTGAGAAATCAGAGTGGGTTCTGCTGACTTCTGCTGCTGCTTGCCTGAGCCCAGTCTCACGGTGGGAGATACCCGTATAGAGCGAAAGCCTCTTTGCCCGGGCATCTCCTCTGGGAAAGCACAGCCTTCATTGGGAAATTAGAATCGTATTGGTGGGATCCTGCTGCTTGCCTGAGCTAGTCTCCGCAGCACGGTAGATGAAACCCGCATGGAGCGAAATTCTCCTTGCCTTAGCATCCCATCTGCCTGAGAAAGAAGCTTGGTTGCACATCTGGAAAGGGCCTTAAGGAAAGGGACACGTCTGTCACGGCGCTCCCCAAGAGCATGTCTGAAGAAGGTGCAACACGCTTCCCGGGAGAAGGAGCCTTTGGCATTGTTGTCGGGAAACAGTGGCAAAGCAGGAGATCCTGCCATGGCAGGAACAGCAGGCGGGTGGCAAGACAATTGTCACCAGCTCCCTGTGCAGAGAGAATGTAGCCTCGATCATAAGGAGATATGAGGGGACGACTAGGGCAGGCGCGCGTGCTCTACTCTGAGGAAGGAGTCTGGGCAGAAGGCAGGCCTGTCCTGTGCCTCTGGTCCCAAGGGGACAGCATCTTCTTAGCCACCTGTCCCTAGGGCAGACTTGAGCTTGCCACCAGACGCCTCACCCCGAACTCGCCGAAACAACTCTGGAGAAATGGACAGTCAGATGCCCTCTTCCTCCATGATGTGGCAGCGTTTTTTCGTGGCAATGGGTATGCCGGGGAAGGAGTGGGAACAGTCCCCCACAGCTCCCCATCCCTGTGCACGTGCGGTGTGCAGGAATCCTGTCCTCTGTCCTCTCCTGTAAGGAAGGCACTGGCCTAGTTTCCAAAACAGCTTGTGCAACAGAGCAAAAGGCCAAACCTTCCCTACACCAGAGGATGGTAGTCTGCATAGAGTGCCATCCTAGGCCACGCTCGCTGCTGCGGGTTTTGTCTGTGTCTGCTTAGTTCGTCCTGGAAGCGTGAACCCAGGGCGCGAACATGGAGCCCTGGAAAGCAAGGCCCAAGAGGCACCAGCTCTTCCGTAGCTCTTCTTCCCTGACGCGACAGAGCGAACATCCAAAGCCTTCCTGAGGAAGCAGCAGTGAAGCGGATCGCGCCAAGATCAAAACTATTGTGAAAGCATAGCAGTCGCTGGGAAATCAGAGTCGGTTCTGTGGGATGCTCTTGCTGCCTGCCTTAGTCTAGTATTCACAGCATGGTGGGAGAAACCCTCACAGAACGACAGCCTCTTTGCCCGGGCATGCCCTCTGGCAAAGCCCAGCATTCTTTGGGAAATCAGAGTCGGGTCTGTGAGATGCTGCTGCTGTTTGCCTGAGGTAGTCTCCACAGCACGGTGTAATAAGCCCGTGTGGAGCGAAATCCTCGTTGCCGGGCATCCCCTCTGCCTGAGAGAGATGCTTGGTTGCGCTTGTGGGAAGAGCTTTAAGGAAAAGGACACGTCTGTCACTGCGCTCCCCAGGAGCATGTCTGGGGAAGGTGCAGCACGCTTCCCCGCAAGACGAGAAGGAGCCGTTGGCCTTGTTTTCCGAAACGGTCTTGAGCAGAAGAGTCGGTCCTGTCAGGAACAGCGGGCCGGTGGCAAGTCAAGTGTCACCCGCTCCCTTTGCGGAGAGACGGAAACCTGGCTGCTAAGGAGACACGTGGGGACGTCTAGAGCAAGGGCGCTTGCTCCACTGTGAGAAAGGAGTCTGGGCAGAAGGCATGCCTGTCCTGGGCCCCTGGGCCCAAGGAGCAGCAGCTCCTTGGCCACCTGTCACTTGTATAGGCATGTGCTTGCCACCAGGCACCTACGCTGAACTCGCGGATGTACCTCCCTGAAAGAACGGACCATCAGTAGCCGTCCTCCATGATGTGGAAGCGTTCGCGGAGCCACGGGTTGTCCCGGGAAGGAGTGAGGACAGTCCACCACTGCTCCCCATCCCAGTGCACAGCGGTGTGTAGGGATCCTGTCGCATCTCCTCTCCTGTGAGGAAGGCACTGGCCTAGTCCCCTATTCCGCGTGAGCGCAAGAGCAATTTGCCAAGCCTCGCCTACGCCAGGAGATGGTAGTGGGCATAGAGTGCCATCCTAGGCCACGCACGCTGCTGCATGGTTGTGACTGTGTCTGATTTGTTTGGCTTGGCAGTTTGAGTCCAGGACGCGAAAATGGAGCCCGGGAAAGCAAAGCCAAGGAGGAATTAGCTCTCCCGCAGCACTTCTTCCCTGACGCGAAAGATCGAACGCCTAAAGCCTTGCTGAGGAAGCAGCGCCAAAGTGCTGTTGACTCCAAGCCCAAAGCCTCTGCGAAAGCACAGCATTTGCTGAGAAATCAGAGTGGGTTCTGCTGACTTCTGCTGCTGCTTGCCTGAGCCCAGTCTCACGGTGGGAGATACCCGTATAGAGCGAAAGCCTCTTTGCCCGGGCATCTCCTCTGGGAAAGCACAGCCTTCATTGGGAAATTAGAATCGTATTGGTGGGATCCTGCTGCTTGCCTGAGCTAGTCTCCGCAGCACGGTAGATGAAACCCGCATGGAGCGAAATTCTCCTTGCCTTAGCATCCCATCTGCCTGAGAAAGAAGCTTGGTTGCACATCTGGAAAGGGCCTTAAGGAAAGGGACACGTCTGTCACGGCGCTCCCCAAGAGCATGTCTGAAGAAGGTGCAACACGCTTCCCGGGAGAAGGAGCCTTTGGCATTGTTGTCGGGAAACAGTGGCAAAGCAGGAGATCCTGCCATGGCAGGAACAGCAGGCGGGTGGCAAGACAATTGTCACCAGCTCCCTGTGCAGAGAGAATGTAGCCTCGATCATAAGGAGATATGAGGGGACGACTAGGGCAGGCGCGCGTGCTCTACTCTGAGGAAGGAGTCTGGGCAGAAGGCAGGCCTGTCCTGTGCCTCTGGTCCCAAGGGGACAGCATCTCCTTAGCCACCTGTCCCTAGGGCAGACTTGAGCTTGCCACCAGACGCCTCACCCCGAACTCGCCGAAACAACTCTGGAGAAATGGACAGTCAGATGCCCTCTTCCTCCATGATGTGGCAGCGTTTTTTCGTGGCAATGGGTATGCCGGGGAAGGAGTGGGAACAGTCCCCCACAGCTCCCCATCCCTGTGCACGTGCGGTGTGCAGGAATCCTGTCCTCTGTCCTCTCCTGTAAGGAAGGCACTGGCCTAGTTTCCAAAACAGCTTGTGCAACAGAGCAAAAGGCCAAACCTTCCGTACACCAGAGGATGGTAGTGTGCATAGAGTGCCATCCTAGGCCACGCTCGCTGCTGCGGGTTTTGTCTGTGTCTGCTTAGTTCGTCCTGGAAGCGTGAACCCAGGGCGCGAACATGGAGCCCTGGAAAGCAAGGCCCAAGAGGCACCAGCTCTTCCGTAGCTCTTCTTCCCTGACGCGACAGAGCGAACATCCAAAGCCTTCCTGAGGAAGCAGCAGTGAAGCGGTTCGCGCCAAGATCAAAACTATTGTGAAAGCATAGCAGTCGCTGGGAAATCAGAGTCGGATCTGTGGGATGCTCTTGCTGCCTGCCTTAGTCTAGTATTCACAGCACGGTGGTGGAAACCCTCATAGAACGAAAGCCTCTTTGCCCGGGTATGCCCTCTAGCAAAGCCCAGCATTCTTTGGGAAATCAGAGTTGGGTCTGTGGGATGCTGCTTCTGTTTGCCTGAGCTAGTCTCCACGGCAAGGTGTAATAAACCAGCATGGAGCGAAATCCTCGTTGCCGGACATCCCCTCTGCCTGAGAGAGATGTTTGGTTGCGCTTGTGGGAAGAGCTTAAAGAAAAGGGACACGTCTGTCACTGCGCTCCCCAGGAGCATGTCTGGGGAAGGTGCAGCATGCTTCCCGGGAGAAGAGAAGGAGCCGTTGGCTTTGTTTTCAGAAACGGTTTCGAAGCAGGAGAGCCGGTCCTGTCAGGATTGCGGGCCGGTGGCAAGACAAATGTCACAAGCTCCCTGTACAGAGAGATGGAAACTGGCTGCTAAGGAGACACGTGGGGATGACTAGCGCAAGGGCGCTTGCTCCACTGTGAGGAAGGAGTCTGGGCAGATGGCATGCCTGTCCTGGGCCCCTGGGCCCAAGGGGCAGGAGCTCCTTGGCCACCTGTCACTTGTGAAGACATGTGCTTGCCACCAGACGCCTACGCTTAATTCGCAGATGTAGCTCCCTGAAAGAACGGACCATCAGTAGCCGTCGTCCCTGATGTCGAAGCGTTCGCGGAAGGCACGGGTTGTCCCGGGAAGGAGTGAGGACAGTCCTCCACAACTCCCCATCCTAGTGCACGGGGGGTGTACAGGGATTTTGTCCCCTCTCCTCTTTTGTAAGGAAGGAACTGGCTTAGTCTCCTATTCCACCTGAGCTCCAGATCAAAATGCCACGACTCGCTTACGCCAGGAGATGGTAGTGGGCATAGAGATCCATCCGAGGCCACGCACGCTGCTGCAGTGTTGTGACTGTGTCTGATTTGTTTGGCTTGGCAGTTTGAATCCAGGACGCGAAAATGGAGCCCGGGAAGGCAAAGCCAAGGAGGAAACCCGCATGGAGCGAAATTCTCCTTGCCCTAGCATCCCATCTGCCTGAGAAAGAAGCGTGGTTTACAAAGGTGAACCAAACATGTATCTCAGGCAAAGCGGATGCCGGGGCAAAGAGGATTTCGCTCCGTGTGGGTCTATTACACAGTGCTGTGGAGACTAGTTCAGGCAAGCCGCAGCAGCATCCCGCAGACCCGACTCTGACTTCCCAAAGAATGCTGTGCTCACGCAGAATCGGGGACTAGGCCAGTGCTTTCTCCACAGGAGAGGAGAGCCGACAGCATCTCGGCACACCGCCCTTGCACTAGGTTGAGGAGCAGTGACGGACTGTCCCCACTCCTTCCCCGGACGCCCAGTGCATCCTTGAACGCTTTCACATCTTGGAGGAAGACAGATCCTGACTTCCCGATCTGTCAAGGAGCTACTTCTGGGAGTTCAGAAGTGGCAAGCACATGTCTGCACCTGGGACAGGTGGCCAAGGAGCTGCTTTCTCCTTGGGTCCAGAGGACCAGGACAGGCATGCCTTCTGCCCAGACTCCTTATTAGAGTGGAGGAAGTGCCAATACCCTAGTCCTACCGTCGTGTCTACTCCTTAGCCAGGTTTCCGTCTCTCTGCACAGAGAGCGTATGCCACTTGTCTTACCAGCGACCCGCTGTTGCTGACAGGGCCGGCTCTTTTGCTTGCGTCCGTTTCCGACAACAAGGCCAAGGACTCCTTCTCTTCCCCGGGGCAGTGTGCTGCACCTTCCTCAGACATGCTCCAGGGTAGTGCAGTGACAGTCGTGTCCCTTTCCTTGAGGCTCTTCCCACAGGGGCAGCCACTCTTCTCTCTCAGGCAGAGTGGATGCCGGGCATACACGATTTCGCTCCATGCAGGTTTATTACACCGGGCAGTGGAGACCAGCTCAGGCAAGCAGCAGCCGCATTCGACAGACCCGACTCTGATTTTCCAAGAATGCTGTGCTTTCCCAGAGGTGAAGCCCGGGCAAAGAGGTTTTTGCTCTACAGGAACGACTCTGATTTCCCAGAGACTGCTATGCTTTCGCAGAAGTTTTCAGCTTGCTGCGAACCGCACTTCGCTGCTGCTTCCTCAGCAAGGCATTGGGCGTTCGCTCTGTCCCGTCAGATGCGGAGAGCTGGTGCCTCTTGGGCCTTGCTTCCCGGGCTCCATGTTCGCGTCCTGGCTTCAATGAGCCAAGCCGAAATACGCAGATACAGTCAGAACCCTGCAGTAGCTTGCGTGGCCCAGGATGGAACTCTATACACACTACCATCTCCCGGTGTAGGCAACGCTAGGGCTTTTGCTATGGCGCTCAGGTGGACTCAAGTTCTAGGTCAGTGCCTTCCCCACAGGAGAGGAGAGGCAACAGGATCTTTCACACCGCCCGTACACTTGGATGGGGAGCAGTGAGGTACTTTCCCCACTACTTCCCCGGACACCCCGTGCATCCACGAACGCTTTCACATCTTGGAGTAAGGCGGCATATGACTGCCCGTTCTTTCAGGGACTTACTTCTGCGAGTTCAGGGTAGGTGCCTGGTGGCAAGCACATGTCTGCACCAGGGAAAGGTGGCCAAGGAGCTGCTTTCCCCTTAGGCGCAGGGGCACCGGAGAGGCATTCCTTCTGCCCAGACTCCTTCCTCAGAGTGGAGTATGCAACCCTGCCCTATTCGTCCCTTCCTTTCTCCTTCTCAGCCAAGTATCCTATTCTCCACACAGAGAGCGGGTGACACTTGTCTTGCCACCGGCCCACTTTCCCTCCCAGGGCAGACTCTCCTTGCTTCGTGACAACGAAGGCCAACGGCATCTTCTCTTCTCCCAGGGCGGCAATGCTGCACCTTCCCCAGACTTGTTCTTGGGGAGCTCAGTGACAGATGTGTCCCTTTCCTTAAGGCCCTTTGCAGATGTGCAACCACTCTTCTCGCTCAGGCAGAGCGGGGATGCTAGGGAAAGGAGAATTTCGCTCCATGCGGGATTCACCTATCGTGCTGTTGAGACTAGCTCAGGCAAGCAGCAGCAGCATTCCACAAACACGATCTGATTTCCCACCAAATGCTGTGCTTTCCCAGAGGAGATGCCCGGGGAAAAGAGGATTAGGCTGTATGCGGTTTTCTACCACCGTAAGACAGGGCTCCAGCAAGAAGCAGCAGCAGCCAGCAGATCCAAATCTGATTTCTCAGTGAATGCTGTGCTTTCGCAGAGGCTTTGGGCTTGGAGCGAACAGCACTACGCCTCTGTTTCTTCAGCCAGGCTTCAGTCGCGTCAGGGAAGAAGAGCTGCGGGAGAGCTGGTGCCTCTAGGGCCTTGCTTTCCCGGCTCCATGTTCGCGTCCTGGATTCAAACTGCCAAGGTGAAATAAGCGTACACAGCCTCCACCCTGCAGCAGCGTGCATGGCCTACGATGGCACTGTGCTCATAATGCCATCTCCCAGTGTAGGCAATGTCTGCCCTTTTGCTCTGGCGTTCAGGTGGGCAGGGGACTAGGCCAGTGCTTTCTCCAGCCGAGAAGAGACGCGACAGGATCAATGTACACCGCCCGCGCCCTGGGAATGGGAGTAATGGGTAACTGTTCCTCCTTCCCCGGGACACCCGCTGCCTCCGCCAATGCTACCACATCCTGAAGGAAGACGGCTTCTGACTGCCCGTTCCTCCTGGAGCTGTTACTGTGAGTTCAGGACAGGGCGCCTGGTAGCAAGCCCACTTCTGTCCTATGGACAGGTGGCCAAGTAGCTGCTGTCCCCTTGGGCCCAGAGGCTCAGGACAGTACAGCCTTCTGCCCAGACTCCTTCCTCAGAGTGGAGCACGCGCCCCTGCCATCATCGTACCCTCTTATCTCTTTAGCAGCCAGGCGTCGGTCTCCCTGCACAGGACGCGGGTGACACTTGTCTTGCCACCGGCCCGCTCTTCCTGACACTGCCGGCTCTCCTGCTTCGCGACCTTTTCCCGACAATAAGGCCAACGGCTCCTTCTCTTCTCCCGGGAAGCATGCTGCACCTTCCCCAGACATGCTCCTGGGGGAGCGGTGTGACGGATGTGTCCCTTTCCTTAGGACTCTTCCCACAGGAGCAACCAAGCATCTCTCTCAGGCAGAGGGGATGCCCGGGCAAAGAAGATTTTGCTCCATGCCAGTTTATTACACCGTGCTGTGGAGACTAGCTCAGACAAGCAGCAGCAACATCCCACAGATCTGACTCTGATATCCCAAAGAAAGCTGTGCTTTCCCAGAGGGGATGCCTGGGCAAAGAGGCTTTTGCTCTTTGCGGATTTTTCCCACCGTGCTGCGAATACTAGGCTAAGGCAAGAAGCAAGAGCAGCCCACAGAACCGACTCTGATTTTCCAGTGACTGCTATGCTTTCGCAGAGGTTTTCAGCTTGGCGCGAACTGCACTTCTCTGATGTTCCTCAGCATGGCTTTGGGCGTTCGCTCTGTTCCATCATGGAAGAAGAGCCCTGGAGAGCTGGGGCCTCTTTGGCGTGTGGAGCACGCGTGCCTGCCCTAGTCATCCCCTTGTGTCTCCTTAGTAGCCAGGCTTCTATCTCTCCGCTCAGGGAGCGGGTGACACTTGTCTTCTTAGCAGCCAGGCTTCCTACTCTCCATACAAATAGCGTGCTGTGGAGAACGTTGTGCTTTTCGCAGCACGGTGGGAAAAACCCGCATAGAGCGAAAGCCTCTTTGCCTGGGCATCCCCTCTGGGAAAGCACTGCATTCTTTGGGAAATAGAGTCAGGTCTGTGGGTTGTTGCTGCTTGCCTGAGAAGGTCTCCACAGCACGGTGTAATAAACCCGCATGGAGCGAAATCCTCTTTGCCCCGGCATCCCCACTGCCCGAGAGAGATGCGTGGTTGCGACTTTGGAAAGAGACTTAAGGAAAGGGATACGTCTGTCACTGCGCTCCACAGGAGCATGTCTGGGAAGGTGCAGAAGGCGGCCCAGGGACAAGAGAAGGCGCCTTTGGTGTTACTGTCCGGAAAAGGTTGCGAAGCAGGACAGCCGGGCCTGTGAGGAACAGCGTGTCAGTGGCAAGACAAGTTTCAACAGCTACCTGTGCAGAGAAATGTGAGCCTGTCTGCTAAGGAGACACGAGAGGACAACTAGGACAGGGGCGCGTGCTCCACTCTGAGGAAGGAGTCTGAGCAGAAGGCAGGCCTGTCCTGTGCCTCTGGGCCCAAGGGGACATTAGCTCAGGGCCACCTGTCAAGAGGGCAGAAGTGGGATTGCCACCAGGCTCCCGGCCCTGAACTCACAGAAAGAGCTCCAGGAGGAACGGGCAGTTAGATGCCGTCCTCCAGGATGTGGAAGGGTTCGCGGAGGCACGGGGAGTCCGGGGAAGGAGTGGGGACAGCCCCCGACAGCTCCCCATCCCAGTGCACGGGCGGTGTGCAGGGATCCTGTTGCCGCTCCTCTCCTGTGTAAAAGGCACTGGCCTAGTCTCCGAAACAGCCTGAGCAACAGAGCAAAAGGCCAAGCCTTGCCTACGCCAGAAGATGGTAGTGTGCATAGAGTGCCATCCTAGGCCACGCACGCTGTTGCGGGTTGTGGCTGTGTCTGCTTAGTTCGTCCTGGAAGGGTGAACCCAGGGCGCGAACATGGAGCCCTGGAAAGCAAGGCCCAAGAGGCACCAGCTCTTCCATAGCTCTTCTTCCCTGACGCGACAGAGCGAACGCCCAAAGCCTTCCTGATGAAGCAGCAGCGAAGCGGTTCGCGCCAAGATCAAAACTATTGTGAAAGCATAGCAGTCGCTGGGAAATCAGAGTCGGTTCTGTGGGCTGCTCTTGCTGCGTGCCTTAGTCTAGTATTCACAGCATGGTGGGAGAAACCCTCACAGAACGACAGCCTCTTTGCCCGGGCATGCCCTCTGGCAAAGCCCAGCATTCTTTGGGAAATCAGAGTCGGGTCTGTGAGATGCTGCTGCTGTTTGCCTGAGGTAGTCTCCACAGCACGGTGTAATAAACCCGTGTGGAGCGAAATCCTCGTTGCCGGGCATCCCCTCTGCCTGAGAGAGATGCTTGGTTGCGCTTGTGGGAAGAGCTTTAAGGAAAAGGACACGTCTGTCACTGCGCTCCCCAGGAGCATGTCTGGGGAAGGTGCAGCACGCTTCCCCGCAAGACGAGAAGGAGCCGTTGGCCTTGTTTTCCGAAACGGTCTTGAGCAGAAGAGTCGGTCCTGTCAGGAACAGCGGGCCGGTGGCAAGTCAAGTGTCACCCGCTCCCTTTGAGGAGAGACGGAAACCTGGCTGCTAAGGAGACACGTGGGGACGTCTAGAGCAAGGGCGCTTGCTCCACTGTGAGAAAAGAGTCTGGGCAGAAGGCATGCCTGTCCTGGGCCCCTGGGCCCAAGGAGCAGCAGCTCCTTGGCCACCTGTCACTTGTATAGGCATGTGCTTGCCACCAGGCACCTACGCTGAACTCGCGGATGTACCTCCCTGAAAGAACGGACCATCAGTAGCCGTCCTCCATGATGTGGAAGCGTTCGCGGAGCCACGGGTTGTCCCGGGAAGGAGTGAGGACAGTCCACCACTGCTCCCCATCCCAGTGCACAGCGGTGTGTAGGGATCCTGTCGCATCTCCTCTCCTGTGAGGAAGGCACTGGCGTAGTCCCCTATTCCGCGTGAGCGCAAGAGCAATTTGCCAAGCCTCGCCTACGCCAGGAGATGGTAGTGGGCATAGAGTGCCATCCTAGGCCACGCACGCTGCTGCATGGTTGTGACTGTGTCTGATTTGTTTGGCTTGGCAGTTTGAGTCCAGGACGCGAAAATGGAGCCCGGGAAAGCAAAGCCAAGGAGGAATTAGCTCTCCCGCAGCACTTCTTCCCTGACGCGAAAGATCGAACGCCTAAAGCCTTGCTGAGGAAGCAGCGCCAAAGTGCTGTTGACTCCAAGCCCAAAGCCTCTGCGAAAGCACAGCATTTGCTGAGAAATCAGAGTGGGTTCTGCTGACTTCTGCTGCTGCTTGCCTGAGCCCAGTCTCACGGTGGGAGATACCCGTATAGAGCGAAAGCCTCTTTGCCCGGGCATCTCCTCTGGGAAAGCACAGCCTTCATTCGGAAATTAGAATCGTATTGGTGGGATCCTGCTGCTTGCCTGAGCTAGTCTCCGCAGCACGGTAGATGAAACCCGCATGGAGCGAAATTCTCCTTGCCTTAGCATCCCATCTGCCTGAGAAAGAAGCTTGGTTGCACATCTGGAAAGGGCCTTAAGGAAAGGGACACGTCTGTCACGGCGCTCCCCAAGAGCATGTCTGAAGAAGGTGCAACACGCTTCCCGGGAGAAGGAGCCTTTGGCATTGTTGTCGGGAAACAGTGGCAAAGCAGGAGATCCTGCCATGGCAGGAACAGCAGGCGGGTGGCAAGACAATTGTCACCAGCTCCCTGTGCAGAGAGAATGTAACCTCGATCATAAGGAGATATGAGGGGACGACTAGGGCAGGCGCGCGTGCTCTACTCTGAGGAAGGAGTCTGGGCAGAAGGCAGGCCTGTCCTGTGCCTCTGGTCCCAAGGGGACAGCATCTCCTTAGCCACCTGTCCCTAGGGCAGACTTGAGCTTGCCACCAGACGCCTCACCCCGAACTCGCCGAAACAACTCTGGAGAAATGGACAGTCAGATGCCTTCTTCCTCCATGATGTGGCAGCGTTTTTTCGTGGAAATGGGTATGCCGGGGAAGGAGTGGGAACAGTCCCCCACAGCTCCCCATCCCTGTGCACGTGCGGTGTGCAGGAATCCTGTCCTCTGTCCTCTCCTGTAAGGAAGGCACTGGCCTAGTTTCCAAAACAGCTTGTGCAACAGAGCAAAAGGCCAAACCTTCCCTACACCAGAGGATGGTAGTGTGCATAGAGTGCCATCCTAGGCCACGCTCGCTGCTGCGGGTTTTGTCTGTGTCTGCTTAGTTCGTCCTGGAAGCGTGAACCCAGGGCGCGAACATGGAGCCCTGGAAAGCAAGGCCCAAGAGGCACCAGCTCTTCCGTAGCTCTTCTTCCCTGATGTGACAGAGCGAACATCCAAAGCCTTCCTGAGGAAGCAGCAGTGAAGCGGTTCGCGCCAAGATCAAAACTATTCTGAAAGCATAGCAGTCGCTGGGAAATCAGAGTCGGTTCTGTGGGATGCTCTTGCTGCCTGCCTTAGTCTAGTATTCACAGCACGGTGGTGGAAACCCTCATAGAACGAAAGCCTCTTTGCCCGGGTATGCCCTCTAGCAAAGCCCAGCATTCTTTGGGATATCAGAGTTTGGTCTGTGGGATGCTGCTTCTGTTTGCCTGAGCTAGTCTCCACGGCAAGGTGTAATAAACCAGCATGGAGCGAAATCCTCGTTGCCGGACATCCCCTCTGCCTGAGAGAGATGTTTGGTTGCGCTTGTGGGAAGAGCTTAAAGAAAAGGGACACGTCTGTCACTGCGCTCCCCAAGAGCATGTCTGGGGAAGGTGCAGCATGCTTCCCGGGAGAAGAGAAGGAGCCGTTGGCTTTGTTTTCAGAAACGGTTTCGAAGCAGGAGAGCCGGTCCTGTCAGGATTGCGGGCCGGTGGCAAGACAAATGTCACAAGCTCCCTGTACAGAGAGATGGAAACTGGCTGCTAAGAGAACACGTGGGGATAACTAGCGCAAGGGCGCTTGCTCCACTGTGAGGAAGGAGTCTGGGCAGATGGCATGCCTGTCCTGGGCCCCTGGGCCCAAGGGGCAGGAGCTCCTTGGCCACCTGTCACTTGTGAAGACATGTGCTTGCCACCAGACGCCTACGCTTAATTCGCAGATGTAGCTCCCTGAAAGAACGGACCATCAGTAGCCGTCGTCCCTGATGTCGAAGCGTTCGCGGAAGGCACGGGTTGTCCCGGGAAGGAGTGAGGACAGTCCTCCACAACTCCCCATCCTAGTGCACGGGGGGTGTACAGGGATTTTGTCCCCTCTCCTCTTTTGTAAGGAAGGAACTGGCTTAGTCTCCTATTCCACCTGAGCTCCAGATCAAAATGCCACGACTCGCTTACGCCAGGAGATGGTAGTGGGCATAGAGATCCATCCGAGGCCACGCACGCTGCTGCAGGGTTGTGACTGTGTCTGACTTGTTTGGCTTGGCAGTTTGAATCCAGGACGCGAAAATGGAGCCCGGGAAGGCAAAGCCAAGGAGGAAACCCGCATGGAGCGAAATTCTCCTTGCCCTAGCATCCCATCTGCCTGAGAAAGAAGCGTGGTTTACAAAGGTGAACCAACATGTATCTCAGGCAAAGCGGATGCCGGGGCAAAGAGGTTTTCGCTCCGTGTGGGTCTATTACACAGTGCTGTGGAGACTAGTTCAGGCAAGCCGCAGCAGCATCCCGGAGACCCGACTCTGACTTCCCAAAGAATGCTGTGCTCACGCAGAATCGGGGACTAGGCCAGTGCTTTCTCCACAGGAGAGGAGAGCCTACAGCATCTCGGCACACCGCCCTTGCACTAGGTTGAGGAGCAGTGACGGACTGTCCCCACTCCTTCCCCGGACACCCAGTGCATCCTTGAACGCTTTCACATCTTGGAGGAAGACAGATCCTGACGTCCCAATCTGTCAGGGAGCTACTTCTGGGAGTTCAGAAGTGGCAAGCACATGTCTGCACCTGGGACAGGTGGCCAAGGAGCTGCTTTCTCCTTGGGTCCAGAGGACCAGGACAGGCATGCCTTCTGCCCAGACTCCTTATTAGAGTGGAGGAAGCGCCAATACCCTAGTCCTACCGTCGTGTCTACTCCTTAGCCAGGTTTCCGTCTCTCTGCACAGAGAGCGTATGCCACTTGTCTTACCAGCGACCCGCTGTTGCTGACAGGGCCGGCTCTTTTGCTTGCGTCCGTTTCCGACAACAAGGCCAACGACTCCTTCTCTTCCCCGGGGCAGTGTGCTGCACCTTCCTCAGACATGCTCCAGGGTAGTGCAGTGACAGTCGTGTCCCTTTCCTTGAGGCTCTTCCCACAGGGGCAGCCACTCTTCTCTCTCAGGCAGAGTGGATGCCGGGCATACACGATTTCGCTCCATGCAGGTTTATTACACCGTGCAGTGGAGACCAGCTCAGACAAGCAGCAGCCGCATTCCACAGACCCGACTCTGATTTTCCAAGAATGCTGTGCTTTCCCAGAGGTGAAGCCCGGGCAAAGAGGCTTTTGCTCTACAGGAACGACTCTGATTTCCCAGAGACTGCTATGCTTTCACAGAAGTTTTCAGCTTGCTGCGAACCGCACTTCGCTGCTGCTTCCTCAGCAAGGCATTGGGCGTTCGCTCTGTCCCGTCAGATGCGGAGAGCTGGTGCCTCTTGGGCCTTGCTTCCCGGGCTCCATGTTCGCGTCCTGGCTTCAATGAGCCAAGCCGAAATACGCAGATACAGTCAGAACCCTGCAGTAGCTTGCGTGGCCCAGGATGGCACTCTATACACACTACCATCTCCCGGTGTAGGCAACGCTAGGGCTTTTGCTATGGCGCTCAGGTGGACTCAAGTTCTAGGTCAGTGCCTTCCCCACAGGAGAGGAGAGGCAACAGGATCTTTCACACCGCCCGTACACTGGGATGGGGAGCAGTGAGGTACTTTCCCCACTACTTCCCCGGACACCCCGTGCATCCACGAACGCTTCACATCTTGGAGTAAGGCGGCATATGACTGCCCGTTCTTTCAGGGACTTGCTTCTGCGAGTTCAGGGTAGGCGCCTGGTGGCAAGCACATGTCTGCACCAGGGAAAGGTGGCCAAGGAGCTGCTTTCCCCTTAGGCGCAGGGGCACCGGAGAGGCATTCCTTCTGCCCAGACTCCTTCCTCAGAGTGGAGTATGCAACCCTGCCCTATTCGTCCCTTCCTTTCTCCTTCTCAGCCAAGTATCCTATTATCCACACAGAGAGCGGGTGACACTTGTCTTGCCACTGGCCCACTTTCCCTCCCAGGGCAGACTCTCCTGCTTCGCGACAACGAAGGCCAACGGCATCTTCTCTTCTCCCAGGGCGGCAATGATGCACCTTCCCCAGACTTGTTCTTGGGGAGCTCAGTGACAGTTGTGTCCCTTTCCTTAAGGCCCTTTGCAGATATGCAACCACTCATCTCGCTCAGGTAGAGCGGGAATGCTAGAGAAAGGAGAATTTCGCTCCATGCGGGATTCCCCTATCGTGCTGTTGAGACCAGCTCAGGCAAGCAGCAGCCGCATTCGACAGACCCGACTCTGATTTTCCAAGAATGCTCTGCTTTCCCAGAGGTGAAGCCCGGGCAAAGAGGTTTTTGCTCTACAGGAACGACTCTGATTTCCCAGAGACTGCTATGCTTTCGCAGAAGTTTTCAGCTTGCTGCGAACCGCACTTCGCTGCTGCTTCCTCAGCAAGGCATTGGGCGTTCGCTCTGTCCCGTCAGATGCGGAGAGCTGGTGCCTCTTGGGCCTTGCTTCCCGGGCTCCATGTTCGCGTCCTGGCTTCAATGAGCCAAGCCGAAATACGCAGATACAGTCAGAACCCTGCAGTAGCTTGCGTGGCCCAGGATGGCACTCTATACACACTACCATCTCCCGGTGTAGGCAACGCTAGGGCTTTTGCTATGGCGCTCAGGTGGACTCAAGTTCTAGGTCAGTGCCTTCCCCACAGGAGAGGAGAGGCAACAGGATCTTTCACACCGCCCGTACACTGGGATGGGGAGCAGTGAGGTACTTTCCCCACTACTTCCCCGGACACCCCGTGCATCCACGAACGCTTTCACATCTTGGAGTAAGGCGGCATATGACTGCCCGTTCTTTCAGGGACTTACTTCTGCGAGTTCAGGGTAGGCGCCTGGTGGCAAGCACATGTCTGCACCAGGGAAAGGTGGCCAAGGAGCTGCTTTCCCCTTAGGCGCAGGGGCACCGGAGAGGCATTCCTTCTGCCCAGACTCCTTCCTCAGAGTGGAGTATGCAACCCTGCCCTATTCGTCCCTTCCTTTCTCCTTCTCAGCCAAGTATCCTATTCTCCACACAGAGAGCGGGTGACACTTGTCTTGCCACCGGCCCACTTTCCCTCCCAGGGCAGACTCTCCTTGCTTCGTGACAACGAAGGCCAACGGCATCTTCTCTTCTCCCAGGGCGGCAATGCTGCACCTTCCCCAGACCTGTTCTTGGGGAGCTCAGTGACAGATGTGTCCCTTTCCTTAAGGCCCTTTGCAGATGTGCAACCACTCTTCTCGCTCAGGCAGAGCGGGGATGCTAGGGAAAGGAGAATTTCGCTCCATGCGGGATTCACCTATCGTGCTGTTGAGACTAGCTCAGGCAAGCAGCAGCAGCATTCCACAAACACGATCTGATTTCCCACCAAATGCTGTGCTTTCCCAGAGGAGATGCCCGGGGAAAAGAGGATTAGGCTGTATGCGGTTTTCTACCACCGTAAGACAGGGCTCCAGCAAGAAGCAGCAGCAGCCAGCAGATCCAAATCTGATTTCTCAGTGAATGCTGTGCTTTCGCAGAGGCTTTGGGCTTGGAGCGAACAGCACTACGCCTCTGTTTCTTCAGCCAGGCTTCAGTCGCGTCAGGGAAGAAGAGCTGCGGGAGAGCTGGTGCCTCTAGGGCCTTGCTTTCCCGGCTCCATGTTCGCGTCCTGGATTCAAACTGCCAAGGTGAAATAAGCGTACACAGCCTCCACCCTGCAGCAGCGTGCATGGCCTACGATGGCACTGTGCTCATAATGCCATCTCCCAGTGTAGGCAATGTCTGCCCTTTTGCTCTGGCGTTCAGGTGGGCAGGGGACTAGGCCAGTGCTTTCTCCAGCCGAGAAGAGACGCGACAGGATCAATGTACACCGCCCGCGCCCTGGGAATGGGAGTAATGGGTAACTGTTCCTCCTTCCCCGGGACACCCGCTGCCTCCGCCAATGCTACCACATCCTGAAGGAAGACGGCTTCTGACTGCCCGTTCCTCCTGGAGCTGTTACTGTGAGTTCAGGACAGGGCGCCTGGTAGCAAGCCCACTTCTGTCCTATGGACAGGTGGCCAAGTAGCTGCTGTCCCCTTGGGCCCAGAGGCTCAGGACAGTACAGCCTTCTGCCCAGACTCCTTCCTCAGAGTGGAGCACGCGCCCCTGCCATCATCGTACCCTCTTATCTCTTTAGCAGCCAGGCGTCGGTCTCCCTGCACAGGACGCGGGTGACACTTGTCTTGCCACCGGCCCGCTCTTCCTGACACTGCCGGCTCTCCTGCTTCGCGACCTTTTCCCGACAATAAGGCCAACGGCTCCTTCTCTTCTCCCGGGAAGCATGCTGCACCTTCCCCAGACATGCTCCTGGGGGAGCGGTGTGACGGATGTGTCCTTTCCTTAGGACTCTTCCCACAGGAGCAACCAAGCATCTCTCTCAGGCAGAGGGGATGCTCGGGCAAAGAAGATTTTGCTCCATGCCGGTTTATTGCACCGTGCTGTGGAGACTAGCTCAGACAAGCAGCAGCAACATCCCACAGATCTGACTCTGATATCCCAAAGAAAGCTGTGCTTTCCCAGAGGGGATGCCTGGGCAAAGAGGCTTTTGCTCTTTGCGGATTTTTCCCACCGTGCTGCGAATACTAGGCTAAGGCAAGAAGCAAGAGCAGCCCACAGAACCGACTCTGATTTTCCAGTGACTGCTATGCTTTCGCAGAGGTTTTCAGCTTGGCGCGAACTGCAATTCTCTGATGTTCCTCAGCATGGCTTTGGGCGTTCGCTCTGTTCCATCATGGAAGAAGAGCTCTGGAGAGCTGGGGCCTCTTTGGCGTGTGGAGCACGCGTGCCTGCCCTAGTCATCCCCTTGTGTCTCCTTAGCAGCCAGGCTTCTATCTCTCCGCTCAGGGAGCGGGTGACACTTGTCTTCTTAGCAGCCAGGCTTCCTACTCTCCATACAAAGAGCGTGCTGTGGAGAATGTTGTGCTTTTCGCAGCACGGTGGGAAAAACCCGCATAGAGCGAAAGCCTCTTTGCCTGGGCATCCCCTCTGGGAAAGCACTGCATTCTTTGGGAAATAGAGTCAGGTCTGTGGGATGTTGCTGCTTGCCTGAGAAGGTCTCCACAGCACGGTGTCATAAACCCGCATGGAGCGAAATCCTCTTTGCCCCGGCATCCCCACTGCCCGAGAGAGATGCGTGGTTGCGACTTTGGAAAGAGACTTAAGGAAAGGGATACGTCTGTCACTGCGCTCCACAGGAGCATGTCTGGGAAGGTGCAGAAGGCGGCCCAGGGACAAGAGAAGGAGCCTTTGGTGTTACTGTCCGGAAACGGTTGCGAAGCAGGACAGCCGGGCCTGTGAGGAACAGCGTGTCAGTGGCAAGACAAGTTTCACCAGCTACCTGTGCTGAGAAATGTGAGCCTGTCTGCTAAGGAGACACGAGAGGACAACTAGGACAGGGGCGCGTGCTCCACTCTGAGGAAGGAGTCTGAGCAGAAGGCAGGCCTGTCCTGTGCCTCTGGGCCCAAGGGGACATTAGCTCAGGGCCACCTGTCAAGAGGGCAGAAGTGGGATTGCCACCAGGCGCCCGGCCCTGAACTCACAGAAAGAGCTCCAGGAAGAACGGGCAGTTAGATGCCGTCCTCCACGATGTGGAAGGGTTCGCGGAGGCACGGGGAGTCCGGGGAAGGAGTGGGGACAGCCCCCGACAGCTCCCCATCCCAGTGCACGGGCGGTGTGCAGGGATCCTGTTGCCGCTCCTCTCCTGTGTAAAAGGCACTGGCCTAGTCTCCGAAACAGCCTGAGCAACAGAGCAAAAGGCCAAGCCTTGCCTACGCCGGAAGATGGTAGTGTGCATAGAGTGCCATCCTAGGCCACGCACGCTGTTGCGGGTTGTGGCTGTGTCTGCTTAGTTCGTCCTGGAAGGGTGAACCCAGGGCGCGAACATGGAGCCCTGGAAAGCAAGGCCCAAGAGGCACCAGCTCTTCCATAGCTCTTCTTCCCTGACGCGACAGAGCGAACGCCCAAAGCCTTCCTGATGAAGCAGCAGCGAAGCGGTTCGCGCCAAGATGAAAACTATTGTGAAAGCATAGGAGTCGCTGGGAAATCAGAGTCGGTTCTGTGGTCTGCTCTTGCTGCCTGCCTTAGTCTAGTATTCACAGCATGGTGGGAGAAACCATCACAGAACGACAGCCTCTTTGCCCGGGCATTCCCTCTGGCAAAGCCCAGCATTCTTTGGGAAATCAGAGTCGGGTCTGTGAGATGCTGCTGCTGTTTGCCTGAGGTAGTCTCCACAGCACGGTGTAATAAACCCGTGTGGAGCGAAATCCTCGTTGCCGGGCATCCCCTCTGCCTGAGAGAGATGCTTGGTTGCGCTTGTGGGAAGAGCTTTAAGGAAAGGGACACGTCTGTCACTGCGCTCCCCAGGAGCATGTCTGGGGAAGGTGCAGCACGCTTCCCCGCAAGACGAGAAGGAGCCGTTGGCCTTGTTTTCCGAAACGGTCTTGAGCAGAAGAGTCGGTCCTGTCAGGAACAGCGGGCCGGTGGCAAGTCAAGTGTCACCCGCTCCCTTTGCGGAGAGACGGAAACCTGGCTGCTAAGGAGACACGTGGGGACGTCTAGAGCAAGGGCGCTTGCTCCACTGTGAGAAAGGAGTCTGGGCAGAAGGCATGCCTGTCCTGGGCCCCTGGGCCCAAGGAGCAGCAGCTCCTTGGCCACCTGTCACTTGTATAGGCATGTGCTTGCCACCAGGCACCTACGCTGAACTCGCGGATGTACCTCCCTGAAAGAACGGACCATCAGTAGCCGTCCTCCATGATGTGGAAGCGTTCGCGGAGCCACGGGTTGTCCCGGGAAGGAGTGAGGACAGTCCACCACTGCTCCCCATCCCAGTGCACAGCGGTGTGTAGGGATCCTGTCGCATCTCCTCTCCTGTGAGGAAGGCACTGGCCTAGTCCCCTATTCCGCGTGAGCGCAAGAGCAATTTGCCAAGCCTCGCCTACGCCAGGAGATGGTAGTGGGCATAGAGTGCCATCCTAGGCCACGCACGCTGCTGCATGGTTGTGACTGTGTCTGATTTGTTTGGCTTGGCAGTTTGAGTCCAGGACGCGAAAATGGAGCCCGGGAAAGCAAAGCCAAGGAGGAATTAGCTCTCCCGCAGCACTTCTTCCCTGACGCGAAAGATCGAACGCATAAAGCCTTGCTGAGGAAGCAGCGCCAAAGTGCTGTTGACTCCAAGCCCAAAGCCTCTGCGAAAGCACAGCATTTGCTGAGAAATCAGAGTGGGTTCTGCTGACTTCTGCTGCTGCTTGCCTGAGCCCAGTCTCACGGTGGGAGATACCCGTATAGAGCGAAAGCCTCTTTGCCCGGGCATCTCCTCTGGGAAAGCACAGCCTTCATTGGGAAATTAGAATCGTATTGGTGGGATCCTGCTGCTTGCCTGAGCTAGTCTCCGCAGCACGGTAGATGAAACCCGCATGGAGCGAAATTCTCCTTGCCTTAGCATCCCATCTGCCTGAGAAAGAAGCTTGGTTGCACATCTGGAAAGGGCCTTAAGGAAAGGGACACGTCTGTCACGGCGCTCCCCAAGAGCATGTCTGAAGAAGGTGCAACACGCTTCCCGGGAGAAGGAGCCTTTGGCATTGTTGTCGGGAAACAGTGGCAAAGCAGGAGATCCTGCCATGGCAGGAACAGCAGGCGGGTGGCAAGACAATTGTCACCAGCTCCCTGTGCAGAGAGAATGTAGCCTCGATCATAAGGAGATATGAGGGGACGACTAGGGCAGGCGCGCGTGCTCTACTCTGAGGAAGGAGTCTGGGCAGAAGGCAGGCCTGTCCTGTGCCTCTGGTCCCAAGGGGACAGCATCTCCTTAGCCACCTGTCCCTAGGGCAGACTTGAGCTTGCCACCAGACGCCTCACCCCGAACTCGCCGAAACAACTCTGGAGAAATGGACAGTCAGATGCCCTCTTCCTCCATGATGTGGCAGCGTTTTTTCGTGGCAATGGGTATGCCGGGGAAGGAGTGGGAACAGTCCCCCACAGCTCCCCATCCCTGTGCACGTGCGGTGTGCAGGAATCCTGTCCTCTGTCCTCTCCTGTAAGGAAGGCACTGGCCTAGTTTCCAAAACAGCTTGTGCAACAGAGCAAAAGGCCAAACCTTCCCTACACCAGAGGATGGTAGTGTGCATAGAGTGCCATCCTAGGCCACGCTCGCTGCTGCGGGTTTTGTCTGTGTCTGCTTAGTTCGTCCTGGAAGCGTGAACCCAGGGCGCGAACATGGAGCCCTGGAAAGCAAGGCCCAAGAGGCACCAGCTCTTCCGTAGCTCTTCTTCCCTGACGCGACAGAGCGAACATCCAAAGCCTTCCTGAGGAAGCAGCAGTGAAGCGGTTCGCGCCAAGATCAAAACTATTGTGAAAGCATAGCAGTCGCTGGGAAATCAGAGTCGGTTCTATGGGATGCTCTTGCTGCCTGCCTTAGTCTAGTATTCACAGCACGGTGGTGGAAACCCTCATAGAACGAAAGCCTCTTTGCCCTGGTATGCCCTCTAGCAAAGCCCAGCATTCTTTGGGAAATCAGAGTTGGGTCTGTGGGATGCTGCTTCTGTTTGCCTGAGCTAGTCTCCACGGCAAGGTGTAATAAACCAGCATGGAGCGAAATCCTCGTTGCCGGACATCCCCTCTGCCTGAGAGAGATGTTTGGTTGTGCTTGTGGGAAGAGCTTAAAGAAAAGGGACACGTCTGTCACAGCGCTCCCCAGGAGCATGTCTGGGGAAGGTGCAGCATGCTTCCCGGGAGAAGAGAAGGAGCCGTTGGCTTTGTTTTCAGAAACGGTTTCGAAGCAGGAGAGCCGGTCCTGTCAGGATTGCGGGCCGGTGGCAAGACAAATGTCACAAGCTCCCTGTACAGAGAGATGGAAACTGGCTGCTAAGGAGACACGTGGGGATGACTAGCGCAAGGGCGCTTGCTCCACTGTGAGGAAGGAGTCTGGGCAGATGGCATGCCTGTCCTGGGCCCCTGGGCCCAAGGGGCAGGAGCTCCTTGGCCACCTGTCACTTGTGAAGACATGTGCTTGCCACCAGACGCCTACGCTTAATTCGCAGATGTAGCTCCCTGAAAGAACGGACCATCAGTAGCCGTCGTCCCTGATGTCGAAGCGTTCGCGGAAGGCACGGGTTGTCCCGGGAAGGAGTGAGGACAGTCCTCCACAACTCCCCATCCTAGTGCACGGGGGGTGTACAGGGATTTTGTCCCCTCTCCTCTTTTGTAAGGAAGGAACTGGCTTAGTCTCCTATTCCACCTGAGCTCCAGATCAAAATGCCACGACTCGCTTACGCCAGGAGATGGTAGTGGGCATAGAGATCCATCCGAGGCCACGCACGCTGCAGCAGGGTTGTGACTGTGTCTGATTTGTTTGGCTTGGCAGTTTGAATCCAGGACGCGAAAATGGAGCCCGGGAAGGCAAAGCCAAGGAGGAAACCCGCATGGAGCGAAATTCTCCTTGCCCTAGCATCCCATCTGCCTGAGAAAGAAGCGTGGTTTTCAAAGGTGAACCAAACATGTATCTCAGGCAAAGCGGATGCCGGGGCAAAGAGGATTTCGCTCCGTGTGGGTCTATTACACAGTGCTGTGGAGACTAGTTCAGGCAAGCCGCAGCAGCATCCCGCAGACCCGACTCTGACTTCCCAAAGAATGCTGTGCTCACGCAGAATCGGGGACTAGGCCAGTGCTTTCTCCACAGGAGAGGAGAGCCGACAGCATCTCGGCACACCGCCCTTGCCCTAGGTTGAGGAGCAGTGACGGACTGTCCCACTCCTTCCCCGGACACCCAGTGCATCCTTGAACGTTTTCACATTTTGGAGGAAGAAAGATCCTGACTTCCCGATCTGTCAGGGAGCTACTTCTGGGAGTTCAGAAGTGGCAAGCACATGTCTGCACCTGGGACAGGTGGCCAAGGAGCTGCTTTCTCCTTGGGTCCAGAGGACCAGGACAGGCATGCCTTCTGCCCAGACTCCTTATTAGAGTGGAGGAAGCGCCAATACCCTAGTCCTACCGTCGTGTCTACTCCTTAGCCAGGTTTCCGTCTCTCTGCACAGAGAGCGTATGCCACTTGTCTTACCAGCGACCCGCTGTTGCTGACAAGGCCGGCTCTTTTGCTTGCGTCCGTTTCCGACAACAAAGCCAACGACTCCTTCTCTTCCCCGGGGCAGTGTGCTGCACCTTCCTCAGACATGCTCCAGGGTAGTGCAGTGACAGTCGTGTCCCTTTCCTTGAGGCTCTTCATACAGGGGCAGCCACTCTTCTCTCTCACGCAGAGTGGATGCCGGGCATACACGATTTCGCTCCATGCAGGTTTATTACACCGTGCAGTGGACACCAGCTCAGGCAAGCAGCAGCCGCATTCCACAGACCCGACTCTGATTTTCCAAGAATGCTGTGCTTTCCCAGAGGTGAAGCCCGGGCAAAGAGGCTTTTGCTCTACAGGAACGACTCTGATTTCCCAGAGACTGCTATGCTTTCGCAGAAGTTTTCAGCTTGCTGCGAACCGCACTTCGCTGCTGCTTCCTCAGCAAGGCATTGGGCGTTTGCTCTGTCCCGTCAGATGCGGAGAGCTGGTGCCTCTTGGGCCTTGCTTCCCGGGCTCCATGTTCGCGTCCTGGCTTCAATGAGCCAAGCCGAAATACGCAGATACAGTCAGAACCCTGCAGTAGCTTGCGTGGCCCAGGATGGCACTCTATACACACTACCATCTCCCAGTGTAGGCAACGCTAGGGCTTTTGCTATGGCGCTCAGGTGGACTCAAGTTCTAGGTCAGTGCCTTCCCCACAGGAGAGGAGAGGCAACAGGATCTTTCACACCGCCCGTACACTGGGATGGGGAGCAGTGAGGTACTTTCCCCACTACTTCCCCGGACACCCCGTGCATCCACGAACGCTTTCACATCTTGGAGTAAGGCGGCATATGACTGCCCGTTCTTTCAGGGACTTACTTCTGCGAGTTCAGGGTAGGCGCCTGGTGGCAAGCACATGTCTGCACCAGGGAAAGGTGGCCAAGGAGCTGCTTTCCCCTTAGGCGCAGGGGCACCGGAGAGGCATTCCTTCTGCCCAGACTCCTTCCTCAGAGTGGAGTATGCAACCCTGCCCTATTCGTCCCTTCCTTACTCCTTCTCAGCCAAGTATCCTATTCTCCACACAGAGAGCGGGTGACACTTGTCTTGCCACCGGCCCACTTTCCCTCCCAGGGCAGACTCTCCTGCTTCGCGACAACGAAGGCCAACGGCATCTTCTCTTCTCCCAGGGCGGCAATGCTGCACCTTCCCCAGACTTGTTCTGGGGAGCTCAGTGACAGTTGTGTCCCTTTCCTTAAGGCCCTTTGCAGATGTGCAACCACTCATCTCGCTCAGGTAGAGCGGGGATGCTAGGGAAAGGAGAATTTCGCTCCATGCGGGATTCACCTATCGTGCTGTTGAGACTAGCTCAGGCAAGCAGCAGCAGCATTCCACAGACCCGACTCTGATTTTCCAAGAATGCTGTGCTTTCCCAGAGGTGAAGCCCGGGCAAAGAGGCTTTTGCTCTACAGGAACGACTCTGATTTCCCAGAGACTGCTATGCTTTCGCAGAGGTTTTCAGCTTGGAGCGAACTGCACTTCTCTGATGTTCCTCAGCATGGCTTTGGGCGTTCGCTCTGTTCCATCATGGAAGAAGAGCTCTGGAGAGCTGGGGCCTCTTTGGCGTGTGGAGCACGCATGCCTGCCCTAGTCATCCCCTTGTGTCTCCTTAGCAGCCAGGCTTCTATCTCACCGCTCAGGGAGCGGGTGACACTTGTCTTCTTAGCAGCCAGGCTTCCTACTCTCCATACAAAGAGCGTGCTGTGGAGAACGTTGTGCTTTTGGCAGCACGGTGGGAAAAACCCGCATAGAGCGAAAGCCTCTTTGCCTGGGCATCCCCTCTGGGAAAGCACTGCATTCTTTGGGAAATAGAGTCAGGTCTGTGGGATGTTGCTGCTTGCCTGAGAAGGGCTCCACAGCACGGTGTAATAAACCCGCATGGAGCGAAATCCTCTTTGCCCCGGCATCCCCACTGCCCGAGAGAAATGCGTGGTTGCGACTTTGGAAAGAGACTTAAGGAAAGGGATACGTCTGTCACTGCGCTCCACAGGAGCATGTCTGGGAAGGTGCAGAAGGCGGCCCAGGGACAAGAGAAGGCGCCTTTGGTGTTACTGTCCGGAAACGGTTGCGAAGCAGGACAGCCAGGCCTGTGAGGAACAGCGTGTCAGTGGCAAGACAAGTTTCACCAGCTACCTGTGCAGAGAAATGTGAGCCTGTCTGCTAAGGAGACACGAGAGGACAACTAGGACAGGGGCGCGTGCTCCACTCTGCGGAAGGAGTCTGAGCAGAAGGCAGGCCTGTCCTGTGCCTCTGGGCCCAAGGGGACATTAGCTCAGGGCCACCTGTCAAGAGGGCAGAAGTGGGATTGCCACCAGGCGCCCGGCCCTGAACTCACAGAAAGAGCTCCAGGAGGAACGGGCAGTTAGATGCCGTCCTCCAGGATGTGGAAGGGTTCGCGGAGGCACGGGGAGTCCGGGGAAGGAGTGGGGACAGCCCCCGACAGCTCCCCATCCCAGTGCACGGGCGGTGTGCAGGGATCCTGTTGCCGCTCCTCTCCTGTGTAAAAGGCACTGGCCTAGTCTCCGAAACAGCCTGAGCAACAGAGCAAAAGGCCAAGCCTTGCCTACGCCAGAAGATGGTAGTGTGCATAGAGTGCCATCCTAGGCCACGCACGCTGTTGCGGGTTGTGGCTGTGTCTGCTTAGTTCGTCCTGGAAGGGTGAACCCAGGGCGCGAACATGGAGCCCTGGAAAGCAAGGCCCAAGAGGCACCAGCTCTTCCATAGCTCTTCTTCCCTGACGCGACAGAGCGAACGCCCAAAGCCTTCCTGATGAAGCAGCAGCGAAGCGGTTCGCGCCAAGATCAAAACTATTGTGAAAGCATAGCAGTCGCTGGGAAATCAGAGTCGGTTCTGTGGGCTGCTCTTGCTGCCTGCCTTAGTCTAGTATTCACAGCATGGTGGGAGAAACCCTCACAGAACGACAGCCTCTTTGCCCGGGCATGCCCTCTGGCAAAGCCCAGCATTCTTTGGGAAATCAGAGTCGGGTCTGTGAGATGCTGCTGCTGTTTGCCTGAGGTAGTCTCCACAGCACGGTGTAATAAACCCGTGTGGAGCGAAATCCTCGTTGCCGGGCATCCCCTCTGCCTGAGAGAGATGCTTGGTTGCGCTTGTGGGAAGAGCTTTAAGGAAAGGGACACGTCTGTCACTGCGCTCCCCAGGAGCATGTCTGGGGAAGGTGCAGCACGCTTCCCCGCAAGACGAGAAGGAGCCGTTGGCCTTGTTTTCCGAAACGGTCTTGAGCAGAAGAGTCGGTCCTGTCAGGAACAGCGGGCCGGTGGCAAGTCAAGTGTCACCCGCTCCCTTTGCGGAGAGACGGAAACCTGGCTGCTAAGGAGACACGTGGGGACGTCTAGAGCAAGGGCGCTTGCTCCACTGTGAGAAAGGAGTCTGGGCAGAAGGCATGCCTGTCCTGGGCCCCTGGGCCCAAGGAGCAGCAGCTCCTTGGCCACCTGTCACTTGTATAGGCATGTGCTTGCCACCAGGCACCTACGCTGAACTCGCGGATGTACCTCCCTGAAAGAACGGACCATCAGTAGCCGTCCTCCATGATGTGGAAGCGTTCGCGGAGCCACGGGTTGTCCCGGGAAGGAGTGAGGACAGTCCACCACTGCTCCCCATCCCAGTGCACAGCGGTGTGTAGGGATCCTGTCGCATCTCCTCTCCTGTGAGGAAGGCACTGGCCTAGTCCCCTATTCCGCGTGAGCGCAAGAGCAATTTGCCAAGCCTCGCCTACGCCAGGAGATGGTAGTGGGCATAGAGTGCCATCCTAGGCCACGCACGCTGCTGCATGGTTGTGACTGTGTCTGATTTGTTTGGCTTGGCAGTTTGCGTCCAGGACGCGAAAATGGAGCCCGGGAAAGCAAAGCCAAGGAGGAATTAGCTCTCCCGCAGCACTTCTTCCCTGACGCGAAAGATCGAACGCCTAAAGCCTTGCTGAGGAAGCAGCGCCAAAGTGCTGTTGACTCCAAGCCCAAAGCCTCTGCGAAAGCACAGCATTTGCTGAGAAATCAGAGTGGGTTCTGCTGACTGCTGCTGCTGCTTGCCTGAGCCCAGTCTCACGGTGGGAGATACCCGTATAGAGCGAAAGCCTCTTTGCCCGGGCATCTCCTCTGGGAAAGCACAGCCTTCATTGGGAAATTAGAATCGTATTGGTGGGATCCTGCTGCTTGCCTGAGCTAGTCTCCGCAGCACGGTAGATGAAACCCGCATGGAGCGAAATTCTCCTTGCCTTAGCATCCCATCTGCCTGAGAAAGAAGCTTGGTTGCACATCTGGAAAGGGCCTTAAGGAAAGGGACACGTCTGTCACGGCGCTCCCCAAGAGCATGTCTGAAGAAGGTGCAACACGCTTCCCGGGAGAAGGAGCCTTTGGCATTGTTGTCGGGAAACAGTGGCAAAGCAGGAGATCCTGCCATGGCAGGAACAGCAGGCGGGTGGCAAGACAATTGTCACCAGCTCCCTGTGCAGAGAGAATGTAGCCTCGATCATAAGGAGATATGAGGGGACGACTAGGGCAGGCGCGCGTGCTCTACTCTGAGGAAGGAGTCTGGGCAGAAGGCAGGCCTGTCCTGTGCCTCTGGTCCCAAGGGGACAGCATCTCCTTAGCCACCTGTCCCTAGGGCAGACTTGAGCTTGCCACCAGACGCCTCACCCCGAACTCGCCGAAACAACTCTGGAGAAATGGACAGTCAGATGCCCTCTTCCTCCATGATGTGGCAGCGTTTTTTCGTGGCAATGGGTATGCCGGGGAAGGAGTGGGAACAGTCCCCCACAGCTCCCCATCCCTGTGCACGTGCGGTGTGCAGGAATCCTGTCCTCTGTCCTCTCCTGTAAGGAAGGCACTGGCCTAGTTTCCAAAACAGCTTGTGCAACAGAGCAAAAGGCCAAACCTTCCCTACACCAGAGGATGGTAGTGTGCATAGAGTGCCATCCTAGTCCACGCTCGCTGCTGCGGGTTTTGTCTGTGTCTGCTTAGTTCGTCCTGGAAGCGTGAACCCAGGGCGCGAACATGGAGCCCTGGAAAGCAAGGCCCAAGAGGCACCAGCTCTTCCGTAGCTCTTCTTCCCTGACGCGACAGAGCGAACATCCAAAGCCTTCCTGAGGAAGCAGCAGTGAAGCGGTTCGCGCCAAGATCAAAACTATTGTGAAAGCATAGCAGTCGCTGGGAAATCAGAGTCGGATCTGTGGGATGCTCTTGCTGCCTGCCTTAGTCTAGTATTCACAGCACGGTGGTGGAAACCCTCATAGAACGAAAGCCTCTTTGCCCGGGTATGCCCTCTAGCAAAGCCCAGCATTCTTTGGGAAATCAGAGTTGGGTCTGTGGGATGCTGCTTCTGTTTGCCTGAGCTAGTCTCCACGGCAAGGTGTAATAAACCAGCATGGAGCGAAATCCTCGTTGCCGGACATCCCCTCTGCCTGAGAGAGATGTTTGGTTGCGCTTGTGGGAAGAGCTTAAAGAAAAGGGACACGTCTGTCACTGCGCTCCCCAGGAGCATGTCTGGGGAAGGTGCAGCATGCTTCCCGGGAGAAGAGAAGGAGCCGTTGGCTTTGTTTTCAGAAACGGTTTCGAAGCAGGAGAGCCGGTCCTGTCAGGATTGCGGGCCGGTGGCAAGACAAATGTCACAAGCTCCCTGTACAGAGAGATGGAAACTGGCTGCTAAGGAGACACGTGGGGATGACTAGCGCAAGGGCGCTTGCTCCACTGTGAGGAAGGAGTCTGGGCAGATGGCATGCCTGTCCTGGGCCCCTGGGCCCAAGGGGCAGGAGCTCCTTGGCCACCTGTCACTTGTGAAGACATGTGCTTGCCACCAGACGCCTACGCTTAATTCGCAGATGTAGCTCCCTGAAAGAACGGACCATCAGTAGCCGTCGTCCCTGATGTCGAAGCGTTCGCGGAAGGCACGGGTTGTCCCGGGAAGGAGTGAGGACAGTCCTCCACAACTCCCCATCCTAGTGCACGGGGGGTGTACAGGGATTTTGTCCCCTCTCCTCTTTTGTAAGGAAGGAACTGGCTTAGTCTCCTATTCCACCTGAGCTCCAGATCAAAATGCCACGACTCGCTTACGCCAGGAGATGGTAGTGGGCATAGAGATCCATCCGAGGCCACGCACGCTGCTGCAGGGTTGTGACTGTGTCTGATTTGTTTGGCTTGGCAGTTTGAATCCAGGACGCGAAAATGGAGCCCGGGAAGGCAAAGCCAAGGAGGAAACCCGCATGGAGCGAAATTCTCCTTGCCCTAGCATCCCATCTGCCTGAGAAAGAAGCGTGGTTTACAAAGGTGAACCAAACATGTATCTCAGGCAAAGCGGATGCCGGGGCAAAGAGGATTTCGCTCCGTGTGGGTCTATTACACAGTGCTGTGGAGACTAGTTCAGGCAAGCCGCAGCAGCATCCCGCAGACCCGACTCTGACTTCCCAAAGAATGCTGTGCTCACGCAGAATCGGGGACTAGGCCAGTGCTTTCTCCACAGGAGAGGAGAGCCGACAGCATCTCGGCACACCGCCCTTGCACTAGGTTGAGGAGCAGTGACGGACTGTCCCCACTCCTTCCCCGGACACCCAGTGCATCCTTGAACGCTTTCACATCTTGGAGGAAGACAGATCCTGACTTCCCGATCTGTCAGGGAGCTACTTCTGGGAGTTCAGGGTAGGCCCCTGGTGGCAAGCACATGTCTGCACCTGGGACAGGTGGCCAAGGAGCTGCTTTCTCCTTGGGTCCAGAGGCCCAGGACAGGAATGCCTTCTGCCCAGACTCCTTATTAGAGTGGAGGAAGCGCCAAAACCCTAGTCCTACCGTCGTGTCTACTCCTTAGCCAGGTTTCCGTCTCTCTGCACAGAGAGCGTATGCCACTTGTCTTACCAGCGACCCGCTGTTGCTGACAGGGCCGGCTCTTTTGCTTGCGTCCGTTTCCGACAACAAGGCCAACGACTCCTTCTCTTCCCCGGGGCAGTGTGCTGCACCTTCCTCAGACATGCTCAAGGGTAGTGCAGTGACAGTCGTGTCCCTTTCCTTGAGGCTCTTCCCACAGGGGCAGCCACTCTTCTCTCTCAGGCAGAGTGGATGCCGGGCATACACGATTTCGCTCCATGCAGGTTTATTACACCGTGCAGTGGAGACCAGCTCAGGCAAGCAGCAGCCGCATTCCACAGACCCGACTCTGATTTTCCAAGAATGCTGTGCTTTCCCAGAGGTGAATCCCGGGCAAAGAGGTTTTTGCTCTACAGGAACGACTCTGATTTCCCAGAGACTGCTATGCTTTCGCAGAAGTTTTCAGCTTGCTGCGAACCGCACTTCGCTGCTGCTTCCTCAGCAAGGCATTGGGCGTTCGCTCTGTCCCGTCAGATGCGGAGAGCTGGTGCCTCTTGGGCCTTGCTTCCCGGGCTCCATGTTCGCGTCCTGGCTTCAATGAGCCAAGCCGAAATACGCAGATACAGTCAGAACCCTGCAGTAGCTTGCGTGGCCCAGGATGGCACTCTATACACACTACCATCTCCAGGTGTAGGCAACGCTAGGGCTTTTGCTATGGCGCTCAGGTGGACTCAAGTTCTAGGTCAGTGCCTTCCCCACAGGAGAGGAGAGGCAACAGGATCTTTCACACCGCCCGTACACTGGGATGGGGAGCAGTGAGGTACTTTCCCCACTACTTCCCCGGACACCCCGTGCATCCACGAACGCTTTCACATCTTGGAGTAAGGCGGCATATGACTGCCCGTTCTTTCAGGGACTTACTTCTGCGAGTTCAGGGTAGGCGCCTGGTGGCAAGCACATGTCTGCACCAGGGAAAGGTGGCCAAGGAGCTGCTTTCCCCTTAGGCGCAGGGGCACCGGAGAGGCATTCCTTCTGCCCAGACTCCTTCCTCAGAGTGGAGTATGCAACCCTGCCCTATTCGTCCCTTCCTTTCTCCTTCTCAGCCAAGTATCCTATTCTCCACACAGAGAGCGGGTGACACTTGTCTTGCCACCGGCCCACTTTCCCTCCCAGGGCAGACTCTCCTTGCTTCGTGACAACGAAGGCCAACGGCATCTTCTCTTCTCCCAGGGCGGCAATGCTGCACCTTCCCCAGACTTGTTCTTGGGGAGCTCAGTGACAGATGTGTCCCTTTCCTTAAGGCCCTTTGCAGATGTGCAACCACTCTTCTCGCTCAGGCAGAGCGGGGATGCTAGGGAAAGGAGAATTTCGCTCCATGCGGGATTCACCTATCGTGCTGTTGAGACTAGCTCAGGCAAGCAGCAGCAGCATTCCACAAACACGATCTGATTTCCCACCAAATGCTGTGCTTTCCCAGAGGAGATGCCCGGGGAAAAGAGGATTAGGCTGTATGCGGTTTTCTACCACCGTAAGACAGGGCTCCAGCAAGAAGCAGCAGCAGCCAGCAGATCCAAATCTGATTTCTCAGTGAATGCTGTGCTTTCGCAGAGGCTTTGGGCTTGGAGCGAACAGCACTACGCCTCTGTTTCTTCAGCCAGGCTTCAGTCGCGTCAGGGAAGAAGAGCTGCGGGAGAGCTGGTGCCTCTAGGGCCTTGCTTTCCCGGCTCCATGTTCGCGTCCTGGATTCAAACTGCCAAGGTGAAATAAGCGTACACAGCCTCCACCCTGCAGCAGCGTGCATGGCCTACGATGGCACTGTGCTCATAATGCCATCTCCCAGTGTAGGCAATGTCTGCCCTTTTGCTCTGGCGTTCAGGTGGGCAGGGGACTAGGCCAGTGCTTTCTCCAGCCGAGAAGAGACGCGACAGGATCAATGTACACCGCCCGCGCCCTGGGAATGGGAGTAATGGGTAACTGTTCCTCCTTCCCCGGGACACCCGCTGCCTCCGCCCATGCTACCACATCCTGAAGGAAGACGGCTTCTGACTGCCCGTTCCTCCTGGAGCTGTTACTGTGAGTTCAGGACAGGGCGCCTGGTAGCAAGCCCACTTCTGTCCTATGGACAGGTGGCCAAGTAGCTGCTGTCCCCTTGGGCCCAGAGGCTCAGGACAGTACAGCCTTCTGCCCAGACTCCTTCCTCAGAGTGGAGCATGCGCCCCTGCCATCATCGTACCCTCTTATCTCTTTAGCAGCCAGGCGTCGGTCTCCCTGCACAGGACGCGGGTGACACTTGTCTTGCCACCGGCCCGCTCTTCCTGACACTGCCGGCTCTCCTGCTTCGCGACCTTTTCCCGACAATAAGGCCAACGGCTCCTTCTCTTCTCCCGGGAAGCATGCTGCACCTTCCCCAAACATGCTCCTGGGGGAGCGGTGTGACGGATGTGTCCCTTTCCTTAGGACTCTTCCCACAGGAGCAACCAAGCATCTCTCTCAGGCAAGGGGATGCCCGGGCAAAGAAGATTTTGCTCCATGCCGGTTTATTACACCGTGCTGTGGAGACTAGCTCAGACAAGCAGCAGCAACATCCCACAGATCTGACTCTGCTATCCCAAAGAAAGCTGTGCTTTCCCAGAGGGGATGCCTGGGCAAAGAGGCTTTTGCTCTATGCGGATTTTTCCCACCGTGCTGCGAATACTAGGCTAAGGCAAGAAGCAAGAGCAGCCCACAGAACCGACTCTGATTTTCCAGTGACTGCTATGATTTCGCAGAGGTTTTCAGCTTGGCGCGAAATGCACTTCTCTGATGATCCTCAGCATGGCTTTGGGCGTTCGCTCTGTTCCATCATGGAAGAAGAGCTCTGGAGAGCTGGGGCCTCTTTGGCGTGTGGAGCACGCGTGCCTGCCCTAGTCATCCCCTTGTGTCTCCTTAGCAGCCAGGCTTCTATCTCTCCGCTCAGGGAGCGGGTGACACTTGTCTTCTTAGCAGCCAGGCTTCCTACTCTCCATACAAAGAGCGTGCTGTGGAGAACGTTGTGCTTTTCGCAGCACGGTGGGAAAAACCCGCATAGAGCGAAAGCCTCTTTGCCTGGGCATCCCCTCTGGGAAAGCACTGCATTCTTTGGGAAATAGAGTCAGGTCTGTGGGATGTTGCTGCTTGCCTGAGAAGGTCTCCACAGCACGGTGTCATAAACCCGCATGGAGCGAAATCCTCTTTGCACCGGCATCCCCACTGCCCGAGAGAGATGCGTGGTTGCGACTTTGGAAAGAGACTTAAGGAAAGGGATACGTCTGTCACTGCGCTCCACAGGAGCATGTCTGGGAAGGTGCAGAAGGCGGCCCAGGGACAAGAGAAGGCGCCTTTGGTGTTACTGTCCGGAAACGGTTGCGAAGCAGGACAGCCGGGCCTGTGAGGAACAGCGTGTCAGTGGCAAGACAAGTTTCACCAGCTACCTGTGCAGAGAAATGTGAGCCTGTCTGCTAAGGAGACACGAGAGGACAACTAGGACAGGGGCGCGTGCTCCACTCTGAGGAAGGAGTCTGAGCAGAAGGCAGGCCTGTCCTGTGCCTCTGGGCCCAAGGGGACATTAGCTCAGGGCCACCTGTCAAGAGGGCAGAAGTGGGATTGCCACCAGGCGCCCGGCCCTGAACTCACAGAAAGAGCTCCAGGAGGAACGGGCAGTTAGATGCCGTCCTCCAGGATGTGGAAGGGTTCGCGGAGGCACGGGGAGTCCGGGGAAGGAGTGGGGACAGCCCCCGACAGCTCCCCATCCCAGTGCACGGGCGGTGTGCAGGGATCCTGTTGCCGCTCCTCTCCTGTGTAAAAGGCACTGGCCTAGTCTCCGAAACAGCCTGAGCAACAGAGCAAAAGGCCAAGCCTTGCCTACGCCGGAAGATGGTAGTGTGCATAGAGTGCCATCCTAGGCCACGCACGCTGTTGCGGGTTGTGGCTGTGTCTGCTTAGTTCGTCCTGGAAGGGTGAACCCAGGGCGCGAACATGGAGCCCTGGAAAGCAAGGCCCAAGAGGCACCAGCTCTTCCATAGCTCTTCTTCCCTGACGCGACAGAGCGAACGCCCAAAGCCTTCCTGATGAAGCAGCAGCGAAGCGGTTCGTGCCAAGATCAAAACTATTGTGAAAGCATAGCAGTCGCTGGGAAATCAGAGTCGGTTCTGTGGGCTGCTCTTGCTGCCTGCCTTAGTCTAGTATTCACAGCATGGTGGGAGAAACCCTCACAGAACGACAGCCTCTTTGCCCGGGCATGCCCTCTGGCAAAGCCCAGCATTCTTTGGGAAATCAGAGTCGGTTCTGTGAGATGCTGCTGCTGTTTGCCTGAGGTAGTCTCCACAGCACGGTGTAATAAACCCGTGTGGAGCGAAATCCTCGTTGCCGGGCATCCCCTCTGCCTGAGAGAGATGCTTGGTTGCGCTTGTGGGAAGAGCTTTAAGGAAAGGGACACGTCTGTCACTGCGCTCCCCAGGAGCATGTCTGGGGAAGGTGCAGCACGCTTCCCCGCAAGACGAGAAGGAGCCGTTGGCCTTGTTTTCTGAAACGGTCTTGAGCAGAAGAGTCGGTCCTGTCAGGAACAGCGGGCCGGTGGCAAGTCAAGTGTCACCCGCTCCCTTTGCGGAGAGACGGAAACCTGGCTGCTAAGGAGACACGTGGGGACGTCTAGAGCAAGGGCGCTTGCTCCACTGTGAGAAAGGAGTCTGGGCAGAAGGCATGCCTGTCCTGGGCCCCTGGGCCCAAGGAGCAGCAGCTCCTTGGCCACCTGTCACTTGTATAGGCATGTGCTTGCCACCAGGCACCTACGCTGAACTCGCGGATGTACCTCCCTGAAAGAACGGACCATCAGTAGCCGTCCTCCATGATGTGGAAGCGTTCGCGGAGCCACGGGTTGTCCCGGGAAGGAGTGAGGACAGTCCACCACTGCTCCCCATCCCAGTGCACAGCGGTGTGTAGGGATCCTGTCGCATCTCCTCTCCTGTGAGGAAGGCACTGGCCTAGTCCCCTATTCCGCGTGAGCGCAAGAGCAATTTGCCAAGCCTCGCCTACGCCAGGAGATGGTAGTGGGCATAGAGTGCCATCCTAGGCCACGCACGCTGCTGCATGGTTGTGACTGTGTCTGATTTGTTTGGCTTGGCAGTTTGAGTCCAGGACGCGAAAATGGAGCCCGGGAAAGCAAAGCCAAGGAGGAATTAGCTCTCCCGCAGCACTTCTTCCCTGACGCGAAAGATCGAACGCCTAAAGCCTTGCTGAGGAAGCAGCGCCAAAGTGCTGTTGACTCCAAGCCCAAAGCCTCTGCGAAAGCACAGCATTTGCTGAGAAATCAGAGTGGGTTCTGCTGACTTCTGCTGCTGCTTGCCTGAGCCCAGTCTCACGGTGGGAGATACCCGTATAGAGCGAAAGCCTCTTTGCCCGGGCATCTCCTCTGGGAAAGCACAGCCTTCATTGGGAAATTAGAATCGTATTGGTGGGATCCTGCTGCTTGCCTGAGCTAGTCTCCGCAGCACGGTAGATGAAACCCGCATGGAGCGAAATTCTCCTTGCCTTAGCATCCCATCTGCCTGAGAAAGAAGCTTGGTTGCACATCTGGAAAGGGCCTTAAGGAAAGGGACACGTCTGTCACGGCACTCCCCAAGAGCATGTCTGAAGAAGGTGCAACACGCTTCCCGGGAGAAGGAGCCTTTGGCATTGTTGTCGGGAAACAGTGGCAAAGCAGGAGATCCTGCCATGGCAGGAACAGCAGGCGGGTGGCAAGACAATTGTCACCAGCTCCCTGTGCAGAGAGAATGTAGCCTCGATCATAAGGAGATATGAGGGGACGACTAGGGCAGGCGCGCGTGCTCTACTCTGAGGAAGGAGTCTGGGCAGAAGGCAGGCCTGTCCTGTGCCTCTGGTCCCAAGGGGACAGCATCTCCTTAGCCACCTGTCCCTAGGGCAGACTTGAGCTTGCCACCAGACGCCTCACCCCGAACTCGCCGAAACAACTCTGGAGAAATGGACAGTCAGATGCCCTCTTCCTCCATGATGTGGCAGCGTTTTTTCGTGGCAATGGGTATGCCGGGGAAGGAGTGGGAACAGTCCCCCACAGCTCCCCATCCCTGTGCACGTGCGGTGTGCAGGAATCCTGTCCTCTGTCCTCTCCTGTAAGGAAGGCACTGGCCTAGATTCCAAAACAGCTTGTGCAACAGAGCAAAAGGCCAAACCTTCCCTACACCAGAGGATGGTAGTGTCATAGAGTGCCATCCTAGGCCACGCTCGCTGCTGCGGGTTTTGTCTGTGTCTGCTTAGTTCGTCCTGGAAGCGTGAACCCAGGGCGCGAACATGGAGCCCTGGAAAGCAAGGCCCAAGAGGCACCAGCTCTTCCGTAGCTCTTCTTCCCTGACGCGACAGAGCGAACATCCAAAGCCTTCCTGAGGAAGCAGCAGTGAAGCGGTTCGCGCCAAGATCAAAACTATTCTGAAAGCATAGCAGTCGCTGGGAAATCAGAGTCGGTTCTGTGGGATGCTCTTGCTGCCTGCCTTAGTCTAGTATTCACAGCACGGTGGTGGAAACCCTCATAGAACGAAAGCCTCTTTGCCCGGGTATGCCCTCTAGCAAAGCCCAGCATTCTTTGGGAAATCAGAGTTGGGTCTGTGGGATGCTGCTTCTGTTTGCCTGAGCTAGTCTCCACGGCAAGGTGTAATAAACCAGCATGGAGCGAAATCCTCGTTGCCGGACATCCCCTCTGCCTGAGAGAGATGTTTGGTTGCGCTTGTGGGAAGAGCTTAAAGAAAAGGGACACGTCTGTCACTGCGCTCCCCAAGAGCATGTCTGGGGAAGGTGCAGCATGCTTCCCGGGAGAAGAGAAGGAGCCGTTGGCTTTGTTTTCAGAAACTGTTTCGAAGCAGGAGAGCCGGTCCTGTCAGGATTGCGGGCCGGTGGCAAGACAAATGTCACAAGCTCCCTGTACAGAGAGATGGAAACTGGCTGCTAAGGAGACACGTGGGGATAACTAGCGCAAGGGCGCTTGCTCCACTGTGAGGAAGGAGTCTGGGCAGATGGCATGCCTGTCCTGGGCCCCTGGGCCCAAGGGGCAGGAGCTCCTTGGCCACCTGTCACTTGTGAAGACATGTGCTTGCCACCAGACGCCTACGCTTAATTCGCAGATGTAGCTCCCTGAAAGAACGGACCATCAGTAGCCGTCGTCCCTGATGTCGAAGCGTTCGCGGAAGGCACGGGTTGTCCCGGGAAGGAGTGAGGACAGTCCTCCACAACTCCCCATCCTAGTGCACGGGGGGTGTACAGGGATTTTGTCCCCTCTCCTCTTTTGTAAGGAAGGAACTGGCTTAGTCTCCTATTCCACCTGAGCTCCAGATCAAAATGCCACGACTCGCTTACGCCAGGAGATGGTAGTGGGCATAGAGATCCATCCGAGGCCATGCACGCTGCTGCAGGGTTGTGACTGTGTCTGACTTGTTTGGCTTGGCAGTTTGAATCCAGGACGCGAAAATGGAGCCCGGGAAGGCAAAGCCAAGGAGGAAACCCGCATGGAGCGAAATTCTCCTTGCCCTAGCATCCCATCTGCCTGAGAAAGAAGCGTGGTTTACAAAGGTGAACCAAACATGTATCTCAGGCAAAGCGGATGCCGGGGCAAAGAGGATTTCGCTCCGTGTGGGTCTATTACACAGTGCTGTGGAGACTAGTTCAGGCAAGCCGCAGCAGCATCCCGGAGACCCGACTCTGACTTCCCAAAGAATGCTGTGCTCACGCAGAATCGGGGACTAGGCCAGTGCTTTCTCCACAGGAGAGGAGAGCCGACAGCATCTCGGCACACCGCCCTTGCACTAGGTTGAGGAGCAGTGACGGACTGTCCCCACTCCTTCCCCGGACACCCAGTGCATCCTTGAACGCTTTCACATCTTGGAGGAAGACAGATCCTGACGTCCCGATCTGTCAGGGAGCTACTTCTGGCAGTTCAGAAGTGGCAAGCACATGTCTGCACCTGGGACAGGTGGCCAAGGAGCTGCTTTCTCCTTGGGTCCAGAGGACCAGGACAGGCATGCCTTCTGCCCAGACTCCTTATTAGAGTGGAGGAAGCGCCAAAACCCTAGTCCTACCGTCGTGTCTACTCCTTAGCCAGGTTTCCGTCTCTCTGCACAGAGAGCGTATGCTACTTGTCTTACCAGCGACCCGCTGTTGCTGACAGGGCCGGCTCTTTTGCTTGCGTCCGTTTCCGACAACAAGGCCAACGACTCCTTCTCTTCCCCGGGGCAGTGTGCTGCACCTTCCTCAGACATGCTCCAGGGTAGTGCAGTGACAGTCGTGTCCCTTTCCTTGAGGCTCTTCCCACAGGGGCAGCCACTCTTCTCTCTCAGGCAGAGTGGATGCCGGGCATACACGATTTCGCTCCATGCAGGTTTATTACACCGTGCAGTGGAGACCAGCTCAGGCAAGCAGCAGCCGCATTCCACAGACCCGACTCTGATTTTCCAAGAATGCTGTGCTTTCCCAGAGGTGAAGCCCGGGCAAAGAGGTTTTTGCTCTACAGGAACGACTCTGATTTCCCAGAGACTGCTACGCTTTCGCAGAAGTTTTCAGCTTGCTGCGAACCGCACTTCGCTGCTGCTTCCTCAGCAAGGCATTGGGCGTTCGCTCTGTCCCGTCAGATGCGGAGAGCTGGTGCCTCTTGGGCCTTGCTTCCCGGGCTCCATGTTCGCGTCCTGGCTTCAATGAGCCAAGCCGAAATACGCAGATACAGTCAGAACCCTGCAGTAGCTTGCGTGGCCCAGGATGGCACTCTATACACACTACCATCTCCCGGTGTAGGCAACGCTAGGGCTTTTGCTATGGCGCTCAGGTGGACTCAAGTTCTAGGTCAGTGCCTTCCCCACAGGAGAGGAGAGGCAACAGGATCTTTCACACCGCCCGTACACTGGGATGGGGAGCAGTGAGGTACTTTCCCCACTACTTCCCCGGACAGCCCGTGCATCCACGAACGCTTTCACATCTTGGAGTAAGGCGGCATATGACTGCCCGTTCTTTCAGGGACTTACTTCTGCGAGTTCAGGGTAGGCGCCTGGTGGCAAGCACATGTCTGCACCAGGGAAAGGTGGCCAAGGAGCTGCTTTCCCCTTAGGCGCAGGGGCACCGGAGAGGCATTCCTTCTGCCCAGACTCCTTCCTCAGAGTGGAGTATGCAACCCTGCCCTATTCGTCCCTTCCTTTCTCCTTCTCAGCCAAGTATCCTATTCTCCACACAGAGAGCGGGTGACACTTGTCTTGCCACCGGCCCACTTTCCCTCCCAGGGCAGACTCTCCTTGCTTCGTGACAACGAAGGCCAACGGCATCTTCTCTTCTCCCAGGGCGGCAATGCTGCACCTTCCCCAGACTTGTTCTTGGGGAGCTCAGTGACAGATGTGTCCCTTTCCTTAAGGCCCTTTGCAGATGTGCAACCACTCTTCTCGCTCAGGCAGAGCGGGGATGCTAGGGATAGGAGAATTTCGCTCCATGCGGGATTCACCTATCGTGCTGTTGAGACTAGCTCAGGCAAGCAGCAGCAGCATTCCACAAACACGATCTGATTTCCCACCAAATGCTGTGCTTTCCCAGAGGAGATGCCCGGGGAAAAGAGGATTAGGCTGTATGCGGTTTTCTACCACCGTAAGACAGGGCTCCAGCAAGAAGCAGCAGCAGCCAGCAGATCCAAATCTGATTTCTCAGTGAATGCTGTGCTTTCGCAGAGGCTTTGGGCTTGGAGCGAACAGCACTACGCCTCTGTTTCTTCAGCCAGGCTTCAGTCGCGTCAGGGAAGAAGAGCTGCGGGAGAGCTGGTGCCTCTAGGGCCTTGCTTTCCCGGCTCCATGTTCGCGTCCTGGATTCAAACTGCCAAGGTGAAATAAGCGTACACAGCCTCCACCCTGCAGCAGCGTGCATGGCCTACGATGGCACTGTGCTCATAATGCCATCTCCCAGTGTAGGCAATGTCTGCCCTTTTGCTCTGGCGTTCAGGTGGGCAGGGGACTAGGCCAGTGCTTTCTCCAGCCGAGAAGAGACGCGACAGGATCAATGTACACCGCCCGCGCCCTGGGAATGGGAGTAATGGGTAACTGTTCCTCCTTCCCCGGGACACCCGCTGCCTCCGCCAATGCTACCACATCCTGAAGGAAGACGGCTTCTGACTGCCCGTTCCTCCTGGAGCTGTTACTGTGAGTTCAGGACAGGGCGCCTGGTAGCAAGCCCACTTCTGTCCTATGGACAGGTGGCCAAGTAGCTGCTGTCCCCTTGGGCCCAGAGGCTCAGGACAGTACAGCCTTCTGCCCAGACTCCTTCCTCAGAGTGGAGCACGCGCCCCTGCCATCATCGTACCCTCTTATCTCTTTAGCAGCCAGGCGTCGGTCTCCCTGCACAGGACGCGGGTGACACTTGTCTTGCCACCGGCCCGCTCTTCCTGACACTGCCGGCTCTCCTGCTTCGCGACCTTTTCCCGACAATAAGGCCAACGGCTCCTTCTCTTCTCCCGGGAAGCATGCTGCACCTTCCCCAGACATGCTCCTGGGGGAGCGGTGTGACGGATGTGTCCCTTTCCTTAGGACTCTTCCCACAGGAGCAACCAAGCATCTCTCTCAGGCAGAGGGGATGCCCGGGCAAAGAAGATTTTGCTCCATGCCGGTTTATTACACCGTGCTGTGGAGACTAGCTCAGACAAGCAGCAGCAACATCCCACAGATCTGACTCTGATATCCCAAAGAAAGCTGTGCTTTCCCAGAGGGGATGCCTGGGCAAAGAGGCTTTTGCTCTATGCGGATTTTTCCCACCGTGCTGCGAATACTAGGCTAAGGCAAGAAGCAAGAGCAGCCCACAGAACCGACTCTGATTTTCCAGTGACTGCTATGATTTCGCAGAGGTTTTCAGCTTGGCGCGAACTGCACTTCTCTGATGTTCCTCAGCATGGCTTTGGGCGTTCGCTCTGTTCCATCATGGAAGAAGAGCTCTGGAGAGCTGGGGCCTCTTTGGCGTGTGGAGCACGCGTGCCTGCCCTAGTCATCCCCTTGTGTCTCCTTAGCAGCCAGGCTTCTATCTCTCCGCTCAGGGAGCGGGTGACACTTGTCTTCTTAGCAGCCAGGCTTCCTACTCTCCATACAAAGAGCGTGCTGTGCAGAACGTTGTGCTTTTCGCAGCACGGTGGGAAAAACCCGCATAGAGCGAAAGCCTCTTTGCCTGGGCATCCCCTCTGGGAAAGCACTGCATTCTTTGGGAAATAGAGTCAGGTCTGTGGGATGTTGCTGCTTGCCTGAGAAGGTCTCCACAGCACGGTGTAATAAACCCGCATGGAGCGAAATCCTCTTTGCCCCGGCATCCCCACTGCCCGAGAGAGATGCGTGGTTGCGACTTTGGAAAGAGACTTAAGGAAAGGGATACGTCTGTCACTGCGCTCCACAGGAGCATGTCTGGGAAGGTGCAGAAGGCGGCCCAGGGACAAGAGAAGGCGCCTTTGGTGTTACTGTCCGGAAACGGTTGCGAAGCAGGACAGCCGGGCCTGTGAGGAACAGCGTGTCAGTGGCAAGACAAGTTTCACCAGCTACCTGTGCAGAGAAATGTGAGCCTGTCTGCTAAGGAGACACGAGAGGACAACTAGGACAGGGGCGCGTGCTCCACTCTGAGGAAGGAGTCTGAGCAGAAGGCAGGCCTGTCCTGTGCCTCTGGGCCCAAGAGGACATTAGCTCAGGGCCACCTGTCAAGAGGGCAGAAGTGGGATTGCCACCAGGCGCCCGGCCCTGAACTCACAGAAAGAGCTCCAGGAGGAACGGGCAGTTAGATGCCGTCCTCCAGGATGTGGAAGGGTTCGCGGAGGCACGGGGAGTCCGGGGAAGGAGTGGGGACAGCCCCCGACAGCTCCCCATCCCAGTGCACGGGCGGTGTGCAGGGATCCTGTTGCCGCTCCTCTCCTGTGTAAAAGGCACTGGCCTAGTCTCCGAAACAGCCTGAGCAACAGAGCAAAAGGCCAAGCCTTGCCTACGCCAGAAGATGGTAGTGTGCATAGAGTGCCATCCTAGGCCACGCACGCTGTTGCGGGTTGTGGCTGTGTCTGCTTAGTTCGTCCTGGAAGGGTGAACCCAGGGCGCGAACATGGAGCCCTGGAAAGCAAGGCCCAAGAGGCACCAGCTCTTCCATAGCTCTTCTTCCCTGACGCGACAGAGCGAACGCCCAAAGCCTTCCTGATGAAGCAGCAGCGAAGCGGTTCGCGCCAAGATCAAAACTATTGTGAAAGCATAGCAGTCGCTGGGAAATCAGAGTCGGTTCTGTGGGCTGCTCTTGCTGCCTGCCTTAGTCTAGTATTCACAGCATGGTGGGAGAAACCCTCACAGAACGACAGCCTCTTTGCCCGGGCATGCCCTCTGGCAAAGCCCAGCATTCTTTGGGAAATCAGAGTCGGGTCTGTGAGATGCTGCTGCTGTTTGCCTGAGGTAGTCTCCACAGCACGGTGTAATAAACCCGTGTGGAGCGAAATCCTCGTTGCCGGGCATCCCCTCTGCCTGAGAGAGATGCTTGGTTGCGCTTGTGGGAAGAGCTTTAAGGAAAGGGACACGTCTGTCACTGCGCTCCCCAGGAGCATGTCTGGGGAAGGTGCAGCACGCTTCCCCGCAAGACGAGAAGGAGCCGTTGGCCTTGTTTTCCGAAACGGTCTTGAGCAGAAGAGTCGGTCCTGTCAGGAACAGCGGGCCGGTGGCAAGTCAAGTGTCACCCGCTCCCTTTGCGGAGAGACGGAAACCTGGCTGCTAAGGAGACACGTGGGGACGTCTAGAGCAAGGGCGCTTGCTCCACTGTGAGAAAGGAGTCTGGGCAGAAGGCATGCCTGTCCTGGGCCCCTGGGCCCAAGGAGCAGCAGCTCCTTGGCCACCTGTCACTTGTATAGGCATGTGCTTGCCACCAGGCACCTACGCTGAACTCGCGGATGTACCTCCCTGAAAGAACGGACCATCAGTAGCCGTCCTCCATGATGTGGAAGCGTTCGCGGAGCCACGGGTTGTCCCGGGAAGGAGTGAGGACAGTCCACCACTGCTCCCCATCCCAGTGCACAGCGGTGTGTAGGGATCCTGTCGCATCTCCTCTCCTGTGAGGAAGGCACTGGCCTAGTCCCCTATTCCGCGTGAGCGCAAGAGCAATTTGCCAAGCCTCGCCTACGCCAGGAGATGGTAGTGGGCATAGAGTGCCATCCTAGGCCACGCACGCTGCTGCATGGTTGTGACTGTGTCTGATTTGTTTGGCTTGGCAGTTTGAGTCCAGGACGCGAAAATGGAGCCCGGGAAAGCAAAGCCAAGGAGGAATTAGCTCTCCCGCAGCACTTCTTCCCTGACGCGAAAGATCGAACGCATAAAGCCTTGCTGAGGAAGCAGCGCCAAAGTGCTGTTGACTCCAAGCCCAAAGCCTCTGCGAAAGCACAGCATTTGCTGAGAAATCAGAGTGGGTTCTGCTGACTTCTGCTGCTGCTTGCCTGAGCCCAGTCTCACGGTGGGAGATACCCGTATAGAGCGAAAGACTCTTTGCCCGGGCATCTCCTCTGGGAAAGCACAGCCTTCATTGGGAAATTAGAATCGTATTGGTGGGATCCTGCTGCTTGCCTGAGCTAGTCTCCGCAGCACGGTAGATGAAACCCGCATGGAGCGAAATTCTCCTTGCCTTAGCATCCCATCTGCCTGAGAAAGAAGCTTGGTTGCACATCTGGAAAGGGCCTTAAGGAAAGGGACACGTCTGTCACGGCGCTCCCCAAGAGCATGTCTGAAGAAGGTGCAACACGCTTCCCGGGAGAAGGAGCCTTTGGCATTGTTGTCGGGAAACAGTGGCAAAGCAGGAGATCCTGCCATGGCAGGAACAGCAGGCGGGTGGCAAGACAATTGTCACCAGCTCCCTGTGCAGAGAGAATGTAGCCTCGATCATAAGGAGATATGAGGGGACGACTAGGGCAGGCGCGCGTGCTCTACTCTGAGGAAGGAGTCTGGGCAGAAGGCAGGCCTGTCCTGTGCCTCTGGTCCCAAGGGGACAGCATCTCCTTAGCCACCTGTCCCTAGGGCAGACTTGAGCTTGCCACCAGACGCCTCACCCCGAACTCGCCGAAACAACTCTGGAGAAATGGACAGTCAGATGCCCTCTTCCTCCATGATGTGGCAGCGTTTTTTCGTGGCAATGGGTATGCCGGGGAAGGAGTGGGAACAGTCCCCCACAGCTCCCCATCCCTGTGCACGTGCGGTGTGCAGGAATCCTGTCCTCTGTCCTCTCCTGTAAGGAAGGCACTGGCCTAGTTTCCAAAACAGCTTGTGCAACAGAGCAAAAGGCCAAACCTTCCCTACACCAGAGGATGGTAGTGTGCATAGAGTGCCATCCTAGGCCACGCTCGCTGCTGCGGGTTTTGTCTGTGTCTGCTTAGTTCGTCCTGGAAGCGTGAACCCAGGGCGCGAACATGGAGCCCTGGAAAGCAAGGCCCAAGAGGCACCAGCTCTTCCGTAGCTCTTCTTCCCTGACGCGACAGAGCGAACATCCAAAGCCTTCCTGAGGAAGCAGCAGTGAAGCGGTTCGCGCCAAGATCAAAACTATTGTGAAAGCATAGCAGTCGCTGGGAAATCAGAGTCGGTTCTATGGGATGCTCTTGCTGCCTGCCTTAGTCTAGTATTCACAGCACGGTGGTGGAAACCCTCATAGAACGAAAGCCTCTTTGCCCTGGTATGCCCTCTAGCAAAGCCCAGCATTCTTTGGGAAATCAGAGTTGGGTCTGTGGGATGCTGCTTCTGTTTGCCTGAGCTAGTCTCCACGGCAAGGTGTAATAAACCAGCATGGAGCGAAATCCTCGTTGCCGGACATCCCCTCTGCCTGAGAGAGATGTTTGGTTGTGCTTGTGGGAAGAGCTTAAAGAAAAGGGACACGTCTGTCACAGCGCTCCCCAGGAGCATGTCTGGGGAAGGTGCAGCATGCTTCCCGGGAGAAGAGAAGGAGCCGTTGGCTTTGTTTTCAGAAACGGTTTCGAAGCAGGAGAGCCGGTCCTGTCAGGATTGCGGGCCGGTGGCAAGACAAATGTCACAAGCTCCCTGTACAGAGAGATGGAAACTGGCTGCTAAGGAGACACGTGGGGATAACTAGCGCAAGGGCGCTTGCTCCACTGTGAGGAAGGAGTCTGGGCAGATGGCATGCCTGTCCTGGGCCCCTGGGCCCAAGGGGCAGGAGCTCCTTGGCCACCTGTCACTTGTGAAGACATGTGCTTGCCACCAGACGCCTACGCTTAATTCGCAGATGTAGCTCCCTGAAAGAACGGACCATCAGTAGCCGTCGTCCCTGATGTCGAAGCGTTCGCGGAAGGCACGGGTTGTCCCGGGAAGGAGTGAGGACAGTCCTCCACAACTCCCCATCCTAGTGCACGGGGGGTGTACAGGGATTTTGTCCCCTCTCCTCTTTTGTAAGGAAGGAACTGGCTTAGTCTCCTATTCCACCTGAGCTCCAGATCAAAATGCCACGACTCGCTTACGCCAGGAGATGGTAGTGGGCATAGAGATCCATCCGAGGCCACGCACGCTGCAGCAGGGTTGTGACTGTGTCTGATTTGTTTGGCTTGGCAGTTTGAATCCAGGACGCGAAAATGGAGCCCGGGAAGGCAAAGCCAAGGAGGAAACCCGCATGGAGCGAAATTCTCCTTGCCCTAGCATCCCATCTGCCTGAGAAAGAAGCGTGGTTTTCAAAGGTGAACCAAACATGTATCTCAGGCAAAGCGGATGCCGGGGCAAAGAGGATTTCGCTCCGTGTGGGTCTATTACACAGTGCTGTGGAGACTAGTTCAGGCAAGCCGCAGCAGCATCCCGCAGACCCGACTCTGACTTCCCAAAGAATGCTGTGCTCACGCAGAATCGGGGACTAGGCCAGTGCTTTCTCCACAGGAGAGGAGAGCCGACAGCATCTCGGCACACCGCCCTTGCCCTAGGTTGAGGAGCAGTGACGGACTGTCCCACTCCTTCCCCGGACACCCAGTGCATCCTTGAACGTTTTCACATTTTGGAGGAAGAAAGATCCTGACTTCCCGATCTGTCAGGGAGCTACTTCTGGGAGTTCAGAAGTGGCAAGCACATGTCTGCACCTGGGACAGGTGGCCAAGGAGCTGCTTTCTCCTTGGGTCCAGAGGACCAGGACAGGCATGCCTTCTGCCCAGACTCCTTATTAGAGTGGAGGAAGCGCCAATACCCTAGTCCTACCGTCGTGTCTACTCCTTAGCCAGGTTTCCGTCTCTCTGCACAGAGAGCGTATGCCACTTGTCTTACCAGCGACCCGCTGTTGCTGACAAGGCCGGCTCTTTTGCTTGCGTCCGTTTCCGACAACAAAGCCAACGACTCCTTCTCTTCCCCGGGGCAGTGTGCTGCACCTTCCTCAGACATGCTCCAGGGTAGTGCAGTGACAGTCGTGTCCCTTTCCTTGAGGCTCTTCATACAGGGGCAGCCACTCTTCTCTCTCACGCAGAGTGGATGCCGGGCATACACGATTTCGCTCCATGCAGGTTTATTACACCGTGCAGTGGACACCAGCTCAGGCAAGCAGCAGCCGCATTCCACAGACCCGACTCTGATTTTCCAAGAATGCTGTGCTTTCCCAGAGGTGAAGCCCGGGCAAAGAGGCTTTTGCTCTACAGGAACGACTCTGATTTCCCAGAGACTGCTATGCTTTCGCAGAAGTTTTCAGCTTGCTGCGAACCGCACTTCGCTGCTGCTTCCTCAGCAAGGCATTGGGCGTTTGCTCTGTCCCGTCAGATGCGGAGAGCTGGTGCCTCTTGGGCCTTGCTTCCCGGGCTCCATGTTCGCGTCCTGGCTTCAATGAGCCAAGCCGAAATACGCAGATACAGTCAGAACCCTGCAGTAGCTTGCGTGGCCCAGGATGGCACTCTATACACACTACCATCTCCCAGTGTAGGCAACGCTAGGGCTTTTGCTATGGCGCTCAGGTGGACTCAAGTTCTAGGTCAGTGCCTTCCCCACAGGAGAGGAGAGGCAACAGGATCTTTCACACCGCCCGTACACTGGGATGGGGAGCAGTGAGGTACTTTCCCCACTACTTCCCCGGACACCCCGTGCATCCACGAACGCTTTCACATCTTGGAGTAAGGCGGCATATGACTGCCCGTTCTTTCAGGGACTTACTTCTGCGAGTTCAGGGTAGGCGCCTGGTGGCAAGCACATGTCTGCACCAGGGAAAGGTGGCCAAGGAGCTGCTTTCCCCTTAGGCGCAGGGGCACCGGAGAGGCATTCCTTCTGCCCAGACTCCTTCCTCAGAGTGGAGTATGCAACCCTGCCCTATTCGTCCCTTCCTTACTCCTTCTCAGCCAAGTATCCTATTCTCCACACAGAGAGCGGGTGACACTTGTCTTGCCACCGGCCCACTTTCCCTCCCAGGGCAGACTCTCCTGCTTCGCGACAACGAAGGCCAACGGCATCTTCTCTTCTCCCAGGGCGGCAATGCTGCACCTTCCCCAGACTTGTTCTGGGGAGCTCAGTGACAGTTGTGTCCCTTTCCTTAAGGCCCTTTGCAGATGTGCAACCACTCATCTCGCTCAGGTAGAGCGGGGATGCTAGGGAAAGGAGAATTTCGCTCCATGCGGGATTCACCTATCGTGCTGTTGAGACTAGCTCAGGCAAGCAGCAGCAGCATTCCACAGACCCGACTCTGATTTTCCAAGAATGCTGTGCTTTCCCAGAGGTGAAGCCCGGGCAAAGAGGCTTTTGCTCTACAGGAACGACTCTGATTTCCCAGAGACTGCTATGCTTTCGCAGAGGTTTTCAGCTTGGAGCGAACTGCACTTCTCTGATGTTCCTCAGCATGGCTTTGGGCGTTCGCTCTGTTCCATCATGGAAGAAGAGCTCTGGAGAGCTGGGGCCTCTTTGGCGTGTGGAGCACGCATGCCTGCCCTAGTCATCCCCTTGTGTCTCCTTAGCAGCCAGGCTTCTATCTCACCGCTCAGGGAGCGGGTGACACTTGTCTTCTTAGCAGCCAGGCTTCCTACTCTCCATACAAAGAGCGTGCTGTGGAGAACGTTGTGCTTTTGGCAGCACGGTGGGAAAAACCCGCATAGAGCGAAAGCCTCTTTGCCTGGGCATCCCCTCTGGGAAAGCACTGCATTCTTTGGGAAATAGAGTCAGGTCTGTGGGATGTTGCTGCTTGCCTGAGAAGGGCTCCACAGCACGGTGTAATAAACCCGCATGGAGCGAAATCCTCTTTGCCCCGGCATCCCCACTGCCCGAGAGAAATGCGTGGTTGCGACTTTGGAAAGAGACTTAAGGAAAGGGATACGTCTGTCACTGCGCTCCACAGGAGCATGTCTGGGAAGGTGCAGAAGGCGGCCCAGGGACAAGAGAAGGCGCCTTTGGTGTTACTGTCCGGAAACGGTTGCGAAGCAGGACAGCCAGGCCTGTGAGGAACAGCGTGTCAGTGGCAAGACAAGTTTCACCAGCTACCTGTGCAGAGAAATGTGAGCCTGTCTGCTAAGGAGACACGAGAGGACAACTAGGACAGGGGCGCGTGCTCCACTCTGCGGAAGGAGTCTGAGCAGAAGGCAGGCCTGTCCTGTGCCTCTGGGCCCAAGGGGACATTAGCTCAGGGCCACCTGTCAAGAGGGCAGAAGTGGGATTGCCACCAGGCGCCCGGCCCTGAACTCACAGAAAGAGCTCCAGGAGGAACGGGCAGTTAGATGCCGTCCTCCAGGATGTGGAAGGGTTCGCGGAGGCACGGGGAGTCCGGGGAAGGAGTGGGGACAGCCCCCGACAGCTCCCCATCCCAGTGCACGGGCGGTGTGCAGGGATCCTGTTGCCGCTCCTCTCCTGTGTAAAAGGCACTGGCCTAGTCTCCGAAACAGCCTGAGCAACAGAGCAAAAGGCCAAGCCTTGCCTACGCCAGAAGATGGTAGTGTGCATAGAGTGCCATCCTAGGCCACGCACGCTGTTGCGGGTTGTGGCTGTGTCTGCTTAGTTCGTCCTGGAAGGGTGAACCCAGGGCGCGAACATGGAGCCCTGGAAAGCAAGGCCCAAGAGGCACCAGCTCTTCCATAGCTCTTCTTCCCTGACGCGACAGAGCGAACGCCCAAAGCCTTCCTGATGAAGCAGCAGCGAAGCGGTTCGCGCCAAGATCAAAACTATTGTGAAAGCATAGCAGTCGCTGGGAAATCAGAGTCGGTTCTGTGGGCTGCTCTTGCTGCCTGCCTTAGTCTAGTATTCACAGCATGGTGGGAGAAACCCTCACAGAACGACAGCCTCTTTGCCCGGGCATGCCCTCTGGCAAAGCCCAGCATTCTTTGGGAAATCAGAGTCGGGTCTGTGAGATGCTGCTGCTGTTTGCCTGAGGTAGTCTCCACAGCACGGTGTAATAAACCCGTGTGGAGCGAAATCCTCGTTGCCGGGCATCCCCTCTGCCTGAGAGAGATGCTTGGTTGCGCTTGTGGGAAGAGCTTTAAGGAAAGGGACACGTCTGTCACTGCGCTCCCCAGGAGCATGTCTGGGGAAGGTGCAGCACGCTTCCCCGCAAGACGAGAAGGAGCCGTTGGCCTTGTTTTCCGAAACGGTCTTGAGCAGAAGAGTCGGTCCTGTCAGGAACAGCGGGCCGGTGGCAAGTCAAGTGTCACCCGCTCCCTTTGCGGAGAGACGGAAACCTGGCTGCTAAGGAGACACGTGGGGACGTCTAGAGCAAGGGCGCTTGCTCCACTGTGAGAAAGGAGTCTGGGCAGAAGGCATGCCTGTCCTGGGCCCCTGGGCCCAAGGAGCAGCAGCTCCTTGGCCACCTGTCACTTGTATAGGCATGTGCTTGCCACCAGGCACCTACGCTGAACTCGCGGATGTACCTCCCTGAAAGAACGGACCATCAGTAGCCGTCCTCCATGATGTGGAAGCGTTCGCGGAGCCACGGGTTGTCCCGGGAAGGAGTGAGGACAGTCCACCACTGCTCCCCATCCCAGTGCACAGCGGTGTGTAGGGATCCTGTCGCATCTCCTCTCCTGTGAGGAAGGCACTGGCCTAGTCCCCTATTCCGCGTGAGCGCAAGAGCAATTTGCCAAGCCTCGCCTACGCCAGGAGATGGTAGTGGGCATAGAGTGCCATCCTAGGCCACGCACGCTGCTGCATGGTTGTGACTGTGTCTGATTTGTTTGGCTTGGCAGTTTGCGTCCAGGACGCGAAAATGGAGCCCGGGAAAGCAAAGCCAAGGAGGAATTAGCTCTCCCGCAGCACTTCTTCCCTGACGCGAAAGATCGAACGCCTAAAGCCTTGCTGAGGAAGCAGCGCCAAAGTGCTGTTGACTCCAAGCCCAAAGCCTCTGCGAAAGCACAGCATTTGCTGAGAAATCAGAGTGGGTTCTGCTGACTGCTGCTGCTGCTTGCCTGAGCCCAGTCTCACGGTGGGAGATACCCGTATAGAGCGAAAGCCTCTTTGCCCGGGCATCTCCTCTGGGAAAGCACAGCCTTCATTGGGAAATTAGAATCGTATTGGTGGGATCCTGCTGCTTGCCTGAGCTAGTCTCCGCAGCACGGTAGATGAAACCCGCATGGAGCGAAATTCTCCTTGCCTTAGCATCCCATCTGCCTGAGAAAGAAGCTTGGTTGCACATCTGGAAAGGGCCTTAAGGAAAGGGACACGTCTGTCACGGCGCTCCCCAAGAGCATGTCTGAAGAAGGTGCAACACGCTTCCCGGGAGAAGGAGCCTTTGGCATTGTTGTCGGGAAACAGTGGCAAAGCAGGAGATCCTGCCATGGCAGGAACAGCAGGCGGGTGGCAAGACAATTGTCACCAGCTCCCTGTGCAGAGAGAATGTAGCCTCGATCATAAGGAGATATGAGGGGACGACTAGGGCAGGCGCGCGTGCTCTACTCTGAGGAAGGAGTCTGGGCAGAAGGCAGGCCTGTCCTGTGCCTCTGGTCCCAAGGGGACAGCATCTCCTTAGCCACCTGTCCCTAGGGCAGACTTGAGCTTGCCACCAGACGCCTCACCCCGAACTCGCCGAAACAACTCTGGAGAAATGGACAGTCAGATGCCCTCTTCCTCCATGATGTGGCAGCGTTTTTTCGTGGCAATGGGTATGCCGGGGAAGGAGTGGGAACAGTCCCCCACAGCTCCCCATCCCTGTGCACGTGCGGTGTGCAGGAATCCTGTCCTCTGTCCTCTCCTGTAAGGAAGGCACTGGCCTAGTTTCCAAAACAGCTTGTGCAACAGAGCAAAAGGCCAAACCTTCCCTACACCAGAGGATGGTAGTGTGCATAGAGTGCCATCCTAGGCCACGCTCGCTGCTGCGGGTTTGTCTGTGTCTGCTTAGTTCGTCCTGGAAGCGTGAACCCAGGGCGCGAACATGGAGCCCTGGAAAGCAAGGCCCAAGAGGCACCAGCTCTTCCGTAGCTCTTCTTCCCTGACGCGACAGAGAGAACATCCAAAGCCTTCCTGAGGAAGCAGCAGTGAAGCGGTTCGCGCCAAGATCAAAACTATTGTGAAAGCATAGCAGTCGCTGGGAAATCAGAGTCGGTTCTGTGGGATGCTCTTGCTGCCTGCCTTAGTCTAGTATTCACAGCACGGTGGTGGAAACCCTCATAGAACGAAAGCCTCTTTGCCCGGGTATGCCCTCTAGCAAAGCCCAGCATTCTTTGGGAAATCAGAGTTGGGTCTGTGGGATGCTGCTTCTGTTTGCCTGAGCTAGTCTCCACGGCAAGGTGTAATAAACCAGCATGGAGCGAAATCCTCGTTGCCGGACATCCCCTCTGCCTGAGAGAGATGTTTGGTTGCGCTTGTGGGAAGAGCTTAAAGAAAAGGGACACGTCTGTCACTGCGCTCCCCAGGAGCATGTCTGGGGAAGGTGCAGCATGCTTCCCGGGAGAAGAGAAGGAGCCGTTGGCTTTGTTTTCAGAAACGGTTTCGAAGCAGGAGAGCCGATCCTGTCAGGATTGCGGGCCGGTGGCAAGACAAATGTCACAAGCTCCCTGTACAGAGAGATGGAAACTGGCTGCTAAGGAGACACGTGGGGATAACTAGCGCAAGGGCGCTTGCTCCACTGTGAGGAAGGAGTCTGGGCAGATGGCATGCCTGTCCTGGGCCCCTGGGCCCAAGGGGCAGGAGCTCCTTGGCCACCTGTCACTTGTGAAGACATGTGCTTGCCACCAGACGCCTATGCTTAATTCGCAGATGTAGCTCCCTGAAAGAACGGACCATCAGTAGCCGTCGTCCCTGATGTCGAAGCGTTCGCGGAAGGCACGGGTTGTCCCGGGAAGGAGTGAGGACATTCCTCCACAACTTCCCATCCTAGTGCACGCGGGGTGTACAGGGATTTTGTCCCCTCTCCTCTTTTGTAAGGAAGGAACTGGCTTAGTCTCCTATTCCACCTGAGCTCCAGATCAAAATGCCACGACTCGCTTACGCCAGGAGATGGTAGTGGGCATAGAGATCCATCCGAGGCCACGCACGCTGCTGCAGGGTTGTGACTGTGTCTGATTTGTTTGGCTTGGCAGTTTGAATCCAGGACGCGAAAATGGAGCCCGGGAAGGCAAAGCCAAGGAGGAAATCCGCATGGAGCGAAATTCTCCTTGCCCTAGCATCCCATCTGCCTGAGAAAGAAGCGTGGTTTACAAAGGTGAACCAAACATGTATCTCAGGCAAAGCGGATGCCGGGGCAAAGAGGATTTCGCTCCGTGTGGGTCTATTACACAGTGCTGTGGAGACTAGTTCAGGCAAGCCGCAGCAGCATCCCGCAGACCCGACTCTGACTTCCCAAAGAATGCTGTGCTCACGCAGAATCGGGGACTAGGCCAGTGCTTTCTCCACAGGAGAGGAGAGCCGACAGCATCTCGGCACACCGCCCTTGCACTAGGTTGAGGAGCAGTGACGGACTGTCCCCACTCCTTCCCCGGACACCCAGTGCATCCTTGAACGCTTTCACATCTTGGAGGAAGACAGATCCTGACTTCCCGATCTGTCAGGGAGCTACTTCTGGGAGTTCAGAAGTGGCAAGCACATGTCTGCCCCTGGGACAGGTGGCCAAGGAGCTGCTTTCTCCTTGAGTCCAGAGGCCCAGGACAGGCATGCCTTCTACCCAGACTCCTTATTAGAGTGGAGGATGCGCCAATACCCTAGTCCTACCGTCGTGTCTACTCCTTAGCCAGGTTTCCGTCTCTCTGCACAGAGAGCGTATGCCACTTGTCTTACCAGCGACCCGCTGTTGCTGACAGGGCCGGCTCTTTTGCTTGCGTCCGTTTCCGACAAGAAGGCCAACGACTCATTCTCTTCCCCGGGGCAGTGTGCTGCACCTTCCTCAGACATGCTCCAGGGTAGTGCAGTGACAATCGTGTCCCTTTCCTTGAGGCTCTTCCCACAGGGGCAGCCACTCTTCTCTCTCAGGCAGAGTGGATCCCGGGCATACACGATTTCGCTCCATGCAGGTTTATTACACCGTGCAGTGGACACCAGCTCAGGCAAGCAGCAGCCGCATTCCACAGACCCAACTCTGATTTTCCAAGAATGCTGTGCTTTCCCAGAGGTGAAGCCCGGGCAAAGAGGCTTTTGCTCTACAGGAAGGACTCTGATTTCCCAGAGACTGCTATGCTTTCGCAGAAGTTTTCAGCTGGCTGCGAACCGCACTTCGCTGCTGCTTCCTCAGCAAGGCATTGGGCGTTCGCTCTGTCCCGTCAGATGCGGAGAGCTGGTGCCTCTTGGGCCTTGCTTCCCGGGCTCCATGTTCGCGTCCTGGCTTCAATGAGCCAAGCCGAAATACGCAGATACAGTCAGAACCCTGCAGTAGCTTGCGTGGCCCAGGATGGCACTCTATACACACTACCATCTCCCGGTGTAGGCAACGCTAGGGCTTTTGCTATGGCGCTCAGGTGGACTCAAGTTCTAGGTCAGTGCCTTCCCCACAGGAGAGGAGAGGCAACAGGATCTTTCACACCGCCCGTACACTGGGATAGGGAGCAGTGAGGTACTTTCCCCACTACTTCCCCGGACACCCCGTGCATCCACGAACGCTTTCACATCTTGGAGTAAGGCGGCATATGACTGCCTGTTCTTTCAGGGACTTACTTCTGCGAGTTCAGGGTAGGCGCCTGGTGGCAAGCACATGTCTGCACCAGGGAAAGGTGGCCAAGGAGCTGCTTTCCCCTTAGGCGCAGGGGCACCGGAGAGGCATTCCTTCTGCCCAGACTCCTTCCTCAGAGTGGAGTATGCAACCCTGCCCTATTCGTCCCTTCCTTTCTCCTTCTCAGCCAAGTATCCTATTCTCCACACAGAGAGCGGGTGACACTTGTCTTGCCACCGGCCCACTTTCCCTCCCAGGGCAGACTCTCCTTGCTTCGTGACAACGAAGGCCAACGGCATCTTCTCTTCTCCCAGGGCGGCAATGCTGCACCTTCCCCAGACTTGTTCTTGGGGAGCTCAGTGACAGATGTGTCCCTTTCCTTAAGGCCCTTTGCAGATGTGCAACCACTCTTCTCGCTCAGGCAGAGCGGGGATGCTAGGGAAAGGAGAATTTCGCTCCATGCGGGATTCACCTATCGTGCTGTTGAGACTAGCTCAGGCAAGCAGCAGCAGCATTCCACAAACACGATCTGATTTCCCACCAAATGCTGTGCTTTCCCAGAGGAGATGCCCGGGGAAAAGAGGATTAGGCTGTATGCGGTTTTCTACCACCGTAAGACAGGGCTCCAGCAAGAAGCAGCAGCAGCCAGCAGATCCAAATCTGATTTCTCAGTGAATGCTGTGCTTTCGCAGAGGCTTTGGGCTTGGAGCGAACAGCACTACGCCTCTGTTTCTTCAGCCAGGCTTCAGTCGCGTCAGGGAAGAAGAGCTGCGGGAGAGCTGGTGCCTCTAGGGCCTTGCTTTCCCGGCTCCATGTTCGCGTCCTGGATTCAAACTGCCAAGGTGAAATAAGCGTACACAGCCTCCACCCTGCAGCAGCGTGCATGGCCTACGATGGCACTGTGCTCATAATGCCATCTCCCAGTGTAGGCAATGTCTGCCCTTTTGCTCTGGCGTTCAGGTGGGCAGGGGACTAGGCCAGTGCTTTCTCCAGCCGAGAAGAGACGCGACAGGATCAATGTACACCGCCCGCGCCCTGGGAATGGGAGTAATGGGTAACTGTTCCTCCTTCCCCGGGACACCCGCTGCCTCCGCCAATGCTACCACATCCTGAAGGAAGACGGCTTCTGACTGCCCGTTCCTCCTGGAGCTGTTACTGTGAGTTCAGGACAGGGCGCCTGGTAGCAAGCCCACTTCTGTCCTATGGACAGGTGGCCAAGTAGCTGCTGTCCCCTTGAGCCCAGAGGCTCAGGACAGTACAGCCTTCTGCCCAGACTCCTTCCTCAGAGTGGAGCACGCGCCCCTGCCATCATCGTACCCTCTTATCTCTTTAGCAGCCAGGCGTCGGTCTCCCTGCACAGGACGCGGGTGACACTTGTCTTGCCACCGGCCCACTCTTCCTGACACTGCCGGCTCTCCTGCTTCGCGACCTTTTCCCGACAATAAGGCCAACGGCTCCTTCTCTTCTCCCGGGAAGCATGCTGCACCTTCCCCAGACATGCTCCTGGGGGAGCGGTGTGACGGATGTGTCCCTTTCCTTAGGACTCTTCCCACAGGAGCAACCAAGCATCTCTCTCAGGCAGAGGGGATGCCCGGGCAAAGAAGATTTTGCTCCATGCCGGTTTATTACACCGTGCTGTGGAGACTAGCTCAGACAAGCAGCAGCAACATCCCACAGATCTGACTCTGATATCCCAAAGAAAGCTGTGCTTTCCCAGAGGGGATGCCTGGGCAAAGAGGCTTTTGCTCTATGCGGATTTTTCCCACCGTGCTGCGAATACTAGGCTAAGGCAAGAAGCAAGAGCAGCCCACAGAACCGACTCTGATTTTCCAGTGACTGCTATGCTTTCGCAGAGGTTTTCAGCTTGGCGCGAACTGCACTTCTCTGATGTTCATCAGCATGGCTTTGGGCGTTCGCTCTGTTCCATCATGGAAGAAGAGCTCTGGAGAGCTGGGGCCTCTTTGGCATGTGGAGCACGCGTGCCTGCCCTAGTCATCCCCTTGTGTCTCCTTAGCAGCCAGGCTTCTATCTCTCCGCTCAGGGAGCGGGTGACACTTGTCTTCTTAGCAGCCAGGCTTCCTACTCTCCATACAAAGAGCGTGCTGTGGAGAACGTTGTGCTTTTCGCAGCACGGTGGGAAAAACCCGCATAGAGCGAAAGCCTCTTTGCCTGGGCATCCCCTCTGGGAAAGCACTGCATTCTTTGGGAAATAGAGTCAGGTCTGTGGGATGTTGCTGCTTGCCTGAGAAGGTCTCCACAGCACGGTGTAATAAACCCGCATGGAGCGAAATCCTCTTTGCCCCGGCATCCCCACTGCCCGAGAGAGATGCGTGGTTGCGACTTTGGAAAGAGACTTAAGGAAAGGGATACGTCTGTCACTGCGCTCCACAGGAGCATGTCTGGGAAGGTGCAGAAGGCGGCCCAGGGACAAGAGAAGGCGCCTTTGGTGTTACTGTCCGGAAACGGTTGCGAAGCAGGACAGCCGGGCCTGTGAGGAACAGCGTGTCAGTGGCAAGACAAGTTTCACCAGCTACCTGTGCAGAGAAATGTGAGCCTGTCTGCTAAGGAGACACGAGAGGACAACTAGGACAGGGGCGCGTGCTCCACTCTGAGGAAGGAGTCTGAGCAGAAGGCAGGCCTGTCCTGTGCCTCTGGGCCCAAGGGGACATTAGCTCAGGGCCACCTGTCAAGAGGGCAGAAGTGGGATTGCCACCAGGCGCCCGGCCCTGAACTCACAGAAAGAGCTCCAGGAGGAACGGGCAGTTAGATGCCGTCCTCCAGGATGTGGAAGGGTTCGCGGAGGCACGGGGAGTCCGGGGAAGGAGTGGGGACAGCCCCCGACAGCTCCCCATCCCAGTGCACGGGCGGTGTGCAGGGATCCTGTTGCCGCTCCTCTCCTGTGTAAAAGGCACTGGCCTAGTCTCCGAAACAGCCTGAGCAACAGAGCAAAAGGCCAAGCCTTGCCTACGCCAGAAGATGGTAGTGTGCATAGAGTGCCATCCTAGGCCACGCACGCTGTTGCGGGTTGTGGCTGTGTCTGCTTAGTTCGTCCTGGAAGGGTGAACCCAGGGCGCGAACATGGAGCCCTGGAAAGCAAGGCCCAAGAGGCACCAGCTCTTCCATAGCTCTTCTTCCCTGACGCGACAGAGCGAACGCCCAAAGCCTTCCTGATGAAGCAGCAGCGAAGCGGTTCGCGCCAAGATCAAAACTATTGTGAAAGCATAGCAGTCGCTGGGAAATCAGAGTCGGTTCTGTGGGCTGCTCTTGCTGCCTGCCTTAGTCTAGTATTCACAGCATGGTGGGAGAAACCCTCACAGAACGACAGCCTCTTTGCCCGGGCATGCCCTCTGGCAAAGCCCAGCATTCTTTGGGAAATCAGAGTCGGGTCTGTGAGATGCTGCTGCTGTTTGCCTGAGGTAGTCTCCACAGCACGGTGTAATAAACCCGTGTGGAGCGAAATCCTCGTTGCCGGGCATCCCCTCTGCCTGAGAGAGATGCTTGGTGGCGCTTGTGGGAAGAGCTTTAAGGAAAGGGACACGTCTGTCACTGCGCTCCCCAGGAGCATGTCTGGGGAAGGTGCAGCACGCTTCCCCGCAAGACGAGAAGGAGCCGTTGGCCTTGTTTTCCGAAACGGTCTTGAGCAGAAGAGTCGGTCCTGTCAGGAACAGCGGGCCGGTGGCAAGTCAAGTGTCACCCGCTCCCTTTGCGGAGAGACGGAAACCTGGCTGCTAAGGAGACACGTGGGGACGTCTAGAGCAAGGGCGCTTGCTCCACTGTGAGAAAGGAGTCTGGGCAGAAGGCATGCCTGTCCTGGGCCCCTGGGCCCAAGGAGCAGCAGCTCCTTGGCCACCTGTCACTTGTATAGGCATGTGCTTGCCACCAGGCACCTACGCTGAACTCGCGGATGTACCTCCCTGAAAGAACGGACCATCAGTAGCCGTCCTCCATGATGTGGAAGCGTTCGCGGAGCCACGGGTTGTCCCGGGAAGGAGTGAGGACAGTCCACCACTGCTCCCCATCCCAGTGCACAGCGGTGTGTAGGGATCCTGTCGCATCTCCTCTCCTGTGAGGAAGGCACTGGCCTAGTCCCCTATTCCGCGTGAGCGCAAGAGCAATTTGCCAAGCCTCGCCTACGCCAGGAGATGGTAGTGGGCATAGAGTGCCATCCTAGGCCACGCACGCTGCTGCATGGTTGTGACTGTGTCTGATTTATTTGGCTTGGCAGTTTGAGTCCAGGACGCGAAAATGGAGTCCGGGAAAGCAAAGCCAAGGAGGAATTAGCTCTCCCGCAGCACTTCTTCCCTGACGCGAAAGATCGAACGCCTAAAGCCTTGCTGAGGAAGCAGCGCCAAAGTGCTGTTGACTCCAAGCCCAAAGCCTCTGCGAAAGCACAGCATTGGCTGAGAAATCAGAGTGGGTTCTGCTGACTTCTGCTGCTGCTTGCCTGAGCCCAGTCTCACGGTGGGAGATACCCGTATAGAGCGAAAGCCTCTTTGCCCGGGCATCTCCTCTGGGAAAGCACAGCCTTCATTGGGAAATTAGAATCGTATTGGTGGGATCCTGCTGCTTGCCTGAGCTAGTCTCCGCAGCACGGTAGATGAAACCCGCATGGAGCGAAATTCTCCTTGCCTTAGCATCCCATCTGCCTGAGAAAGAAGCTTGGTTGCACATCTGGAAAGGGCCTTAAGGAAAGGGACACGTCTGTCACGGCGCTCCCCAAGAGCATGTCTGAAGAAGGTGCAACACGCTTCCCGGGAGAAGGAGCCTTTGGCATTGTTGTCGGGAAACAGTGGCAAAGCAGGAGATCCTGCCATGGCAGGAACAGCAGGCGGGTGGCAAGACAATTGTCACCAGCTCCCTGTGCAGAGAGAATGTAGCCTCGATCATAAGGAGATATGAGGGGACGACTAGGGCAGGCGCACGTGCTCTACTCTGAGGAAGGAGTCTGGGCAGAAGGCAGGCCTGTCCTGTGCCTCTGGTCCCAAGGGGACAGCATCTCCTTAGCCACCTGTCCCTAGGGCAGACTTGAGCTTGCCACCAGACGCCTCACCCCGAACTCGCCGAAACAACTCTGGAGAAATGGACAGTCAGATGCCCTCTTCCTCCATGATGTGGCAGCGTTTTTTCGTGGCAATGGGTATGCCGGGGAAGGAGTGGGAACTGTCCCCCACAGCTCCCCATCCCTGTGCACGTGCGGTGTGCAGGAATCCTGTCCTCTGTCCTCTCCTGTAAGGAAGGCACTGGCCTAGTTTCCAAAACAGCTTGTGCAACAGAGCAAAAGGCCAAACCTTCCCTACACCAGAGGATGGTAGTGTGCATAGAGTGCCATCCTAGGCCACGCTCGCTGCTGCGGGTTTTGTCTGTGTCTGCTTAGTTCGTCCTGGAAGCGTGAACCCAGGGCGCGAACATGGAGCCCTGGAAAGCAAGGCCCAAGAGGCACCAGCTCTTCCGTAGCTCTTCTTCCCTGACGCGACAGAGCGAACATCCAAAGCCTTCCTGAGGAAGCAGCAGTGAAGCGGTTCGCGCCAAGATCAAAACTATTGTGAAAGCACAGCAGTCGCTGGGAAATCAGAGTCGGTTCTGTGGGATGCTCTTGCTGCCTGCCTTAGTCTAGTATTCACAGCACGGTGGTGGAAACCCTCATAGAACGAAAGCCTCTTTGCCCGGGTATGCCCTCTAGCAAAGCCCAGCATTCTTTGGGAAATCAGAGTTGGGTCTGTGGGATGCTGCTTCTGTTTGCCTGAGCTAGTCTCCACGGCAAGGTGTAATAAACCAGCATGGAGCGAAATCCTCGTTGCCGGACATCCCCTCTGCCTGAGAGAGATGTTTAGTTGCGCTTGTGGGAAGAGCTTAAACAAAAGGGACACGTCTGTCACTGCGCTCCCCAGGAGCATGTTTTGGGAAGGTGCAGCATGCTTCCCGGGAGAAGAGAAGGAGCCGTTGGCTTTGTTTTCAGAAACGGTTTCGAAGCAGGAGAGGCGGTCCTGTCAGGATTGCGGGCCGGTGGCAAGACAAATGTCACAAGCTCCCTGTACAGAGAGATGGAAACTGGCTGCTAAGGAGACACATGGGGATAACTAGCGCAAGGGCGCTTGCTCCACTGTGAGGAAGGAGTCTGGGCAGATGGCATGCCTGTCCTGGGCCCCTGGGCCCAAGGGGCAGGAGCTCCTTGGCCACCTGTCACTTGTGAAGACATGTGCTTGCCACCAGACGCCTACGCTTAATTCGCAGATGTAGCTCCCTGAAAGAACGGACCATCAGTAGCCGTCGTCCCTGATGTCGAAGCGTTCGCGGAAGGCACGGGTTGTCCCGGGAAGGAGTGAGGACAGTCCTCCACAACTCCCCATCCTAGTGCACGGGGGGTGTACAGGGATTTTGTCCCCTCTCCTCTTTTGTAAGGAAGGAACTGGCTTAGTCTCCTATTCCACCTGAGCTCCAGATCAAAATGCCACGACTCGCTTACGCCAGGAGATGGTAGTGGGCATAGAGATCCATCCGAGGCCACGCACGCTGCTGCAGGGTTGTGACTGTGTCTGATTTGTTTGGCTTGGCAGTTTGAATCCAGGACGCGAAAATGGAGCCCGGGAAGGCAAAGCCAAGGAGGAAACCCGCATGGAGCGAAATTCTCCTTGCCCTAGCATCCCATCTGCCTGAGAAAGAAGCGTGGTTTACAAAGGTGAACCAAACATGTATCTCAGGCAAAGCGGATGCCGGGGCAAAGAGGATTTCGCTCCGTGTGGGTCTATTACACAGTGCTGTGGAGACTAGTTCAGGCAAGCCGCAGCAGCATCCCGCAGACCCGACTCTGACTTCCCAAAGAATGCTGTGCTCACGCAGAATCGGGGACTAGGCCAGTGCTTTCTCCACAGGAGAGGAGAGCCGACAGCATCTCGGCACACCGCCCTTGCACTAGGTTGAGGAGCAGTGACGGACTGTCCCCACTCCTTCCCCGGACACCCAGTGCATCCTTGAACGCTTTCACATCTTGGAGGAAGACAGATCCTGACTTCCCGATCTGTCAGGGAGCTACTTCTGGGAGTTCAGAAGTGGCAAGCACATCTCTGCACCTGGGACAGGTGGCCAAGGAGCTGCTTTCTCCTTGAGTCCAGAGGCCCAGGACAGGCATGCCTTCTGCCCAGACTCCTTCCTCAGAGTGGAGTATGCAACCCTGCCCTATTCGTCACTTCCTTTCCTCTTCTCAGCCAAGTATCCTATTCTCCACACAGAGAGCGGGTGACACTTGTCTTGCCACCGGCCCACTTTCCCTCCCAGGGCAGACTCTCCTTGCTTCGTGACAACGAAGGCCAATGGCATCTTCTCTTCTCCCAGGGCGGCAATGCTGCACCTTCCCCAGACTTGTTCTTGGGGAGCTCAGTGACAGATGTGTCCCTTTCCTTAAGGCCCTTTGCAGATGTGCAACCACTCTTCTCGCTCAGGCAGAGCGGGGATGCTAGGGAAAGGAGAATTTCGCTCCATGCGGGATTCACCTATCGTGCTGTTGAGACTAGCTCAGGCAAGCAGCAGCAGCATTCCACAAACACGATCTGATTTCCACCAAATGCTGTGCTTTCCCAGAGGAGATGCCCGGGGAAAAGAGGATTAGGCTGTATGCGGTTTTCTACCACCGTAAGACAGGGCTCCAGCAAGAAGCAGCAGCAGCCAGCAGATCCAAATCTGATTTCTCAGTGAATGCTGTGCTTTCGCAGAGGCTTTGGGCTTGCAGCGAACAGCACTACGCCTCTGTTTCTTCAGCCAGGCTTCAGTCGCGTCAGGGAAGAAGAGCTGCGGGAGAGCTGGTGCCTCTAGGGCCTTGCTTTCCCGGCTCTATGTTCGCATCCTGGATTCAAACTGCCAAGGTGAAATAAGCGTACACAGCCTCCACCCTGCAGCAGCGTGCATGGCCTACGATGGCACTGTGCTCATAATGCCATCTCCCAGTGTAGGCAATGTCTGCCCTTTTGCTCTGGCGTTCAGGTGGGCAGGGGACTAGGCCAGTGCTTTCTCCAGCCGAGAAGAGACGCGACAGGATCAATGTACACCGCCCGCGCCCTGGGAATGGGAGTAATGGGTAACTGTTCCTCCTTCCCAGGGACACCCGCTGCCTCCGCCAATGCTACCACATCCTGAAGGAAGACGGCTTCTGACTGCCCGTTCCTCCTGGAGCTGTTACTGTGAGTTCAGGACAGGGCGCCTGGTAGCAAGCCCAATTCTGTCCTATGGACAGGGGGCCAAGTAGCTGCTGTCCCCTTGGGCCCAGAGGCTCAGGACAGTACAGCCTTCTGCCCAGACTCCTTCCTCAGAGTGGAGCACGCGCCCCTGCCATCATCGTACCCTCTTATCTCTTTAGCAGCCAGGCGTCGGTCTCCCTGCACAGGACGCGGGTGACACTTGTCTTGCCACCGGCCCGCTCTTCCTGACACTGCCGGCTCTCCTGCTTCGCGACCTTTTCCCGACAATAAGGCCAACGGCTCCTTCTCTTCTCCCGGGAAGCATGCTGCACCTTCCCCAGACATGCTCCTGGGGGAGCGGTGTGACGGATGTGTCCCTTTCCTTAGGACTCTTCCCACAGGAGCAACCAAGCATCTCTCTCAGGCAGAGGGGATGCCCGGGCAAAGAAGATTTTGCTCCATGCCGGTTTATTACACCGTGCTGTGGAGACTAGCTCAGACAAGCAGCAGCAACATCCCACAGATCTGACTCTGATATCCCAAAGAAAGCTGTGCTTTCCCAGAGGGGATGCCTGGGCAAAGAGGCTTTTGCTCTATGCGGATTTTTCCCACCGTGCTGCGAATACTAGGCTAAGGCAAGAAGCAAGAGCAGCCCACAGAACCGACTCTGATTTTCCAGTGACTGCTATGCTTTCGCAGAGGTTTTCAGCTTGGCGCGAACTGCACTTCTCTGATGTTCCTCAGCATGGCTTTGGGCGTTCGCTCTGTTCCACATTGGAAGAAGAGCTCTGGAGAGCTGGGGCCTCTTTGGCGTGTGGAGCACGCGTGCCTGCCCTAGTCATCCCCTTGTGTCTCCTTAGCAGCCAGGCTTCTATCTCTCCGCTCAGGGAGCGGGTGACACTTGTCTTCTTAGCAGCCAGGCTTCCTACTCTCCATACAAAGAGCGTGCTGTGGAGAATGTTGTGCTTTTCGCAGCACGGTGGGAAAAACCCGCATAGAGCGAAAGCCTCTTTGCCTGGGCATCCCCTCTGGGAAAGCACTGCATTCTTTGGGAAATAGAGTCAGGTCTGTGGGATGTTGCTGCTTGCCTGAGAAGGTCTCCACAGCACGGTGTCATAAACCCGCATGGAGCGAAATCCTCTTTGCCCCGGCATCCCCACTGCCCGAGAGAGATGCGTGGTTGCGACTTTGGAAAGAGACTTAAGGAAAGGGATACGTCTGTCACTGCGCTCCACAGGAGCATGTCTGGGAAGGTGCAGAAGGCGGCCCAGGGACAAGAGAAGGCGCCTTTGGTGTTACTGTCCGGAAACGGTTGCGAAGCAGGACAGCCGGGCCTGTGAGGAACAGCGTGTCAGTGGCAAGACAAGTTTCAACAGCTACCTGTGCAGAGAAATGTGAGCCTGTCTGCTAAGGAGACACGAGAGGACAACTAGGACAGGGGCGCGTGCTCCACTCTGAGGAAGGAGTCTGAGCAGAAGGCAGGCCTGTCCTGTGCCTCTGGGCCCAAGGGGACATTAGCTCAGGGCCACCTGTCAAGAGGGCAGAAGTGGGATTGCCACCAGGCGCCCGGCCCTGAACTCACAGAAAGAGCTCCAGGAGGAACGGGCAGTTAGATGCCGTCCTCCAGGATGTGGAAGGGTTCGCGGAGGCACGGGGAGTCCGGGGAAGGAGTGGGGACAGCCCCCGACAGCTCCCCATCCCAGTGCACGGGCGGTGTGCAGGGATCCTGTTGCCGCTCCTCTCCTGTGTAAAAGGCACTGGCCTAGTCTCCGAAACAGCCTGAGCAACAGAGCAAAAGGCCAAGCCTTGCCTACGCCAGAAGATGGTAGTGTGCATAGAGTGCCATCCTAGGCCACGCACGCTGTTGCGGGTTGTGGCTGTGTCTGCTTAGTTCGTCCTGGAAGGGTGAACCCAGGGCGCGAACATGGAGCCCTGGAAAGCAAGGCCCAAGAGGCACCAGCTCTTCCATAGCTCTTCTTCCCTGACGCGACAGAGCGAACGCCCAAAGCCTTCCTGATGAAGCAGCAGCGAAGCGGTTCGCGCCAAGATCAAAACTATTGTGAAAGCATAGCAGTCGCTGGGAAATCAGAGTCGGTTCTGTGGGCTGCTCTTGCTGCCTGCCTTAGTCTAGTATTCACAGCATGGTGGGAGAAACCCTCACAGAACGACAGCCTCTTTGCCCGGGCATGCCCTCTGGCAAAGCCCAGCATTCTTTGGGAAATCAGAGTCGGGTCTGTGAGATGCTGCTGCTGTTTGCCTGAGGTAGTCTCCACAGCACGGTGTAATAAACCCGTGTGGAGCGAAATCCTCGTTGCCGGGCATCCCCTCTGCCTGAGAGAGATGCTTGGTGGCGCTTGTGGGAAGAGCTTTAAGGAAAGGGACACGTCTGTCACTGCGCTCCCCAGGAGCATGTCTGGGGAAGGTGCAGCACGCTTCCCCGCAAGACGAGAAGGAGCCGTTGGCCTTGTTTTCCGAAACGGTCTTGAGCAGAAGAGTCGGTCCTGTCAGGAACAGCGGGCCGGTGGCAAGTCAAGTGTCACCCGCTCCCTTTGCGGAGAGACGGAAACCTGGCTGCTAAGGAGACACGTGGGGACGTCTAGAGCAAGGGCGCTTGCTCCACTGTGAGAAAGGAGTCTGGGCAGAAGGCATGCCTGTCCTGGGCCCCTGGGCCCAAGGAGCAGCAGCTCCTTGGCCACCTGTCACTTGTATAGGCATGTGCTTGCCACCAGGCACCTACGCTGAACTCGCGGATGTACCTCCCTGAAAGAACGGACCATCAGTAGCCGTCCTCCATGATGTGGAAGCGTTCGCGGAGCCACGGGTTGTCCCGGGAAGGAGTGAGGACAGTCCACCACTGCTCCCCATCCCAGTGCACAGCGGTGTGTAGGGATCCTGTCGCATCTCCTCTCCTGTGAGGAAGGCACTGGCCTAGTCCCCTATTCCGCGTGAGCGCAAGAGCAATTTGCCAAGCCTCGCCTACGCCAGGAGATGGTAGTGGGCATAGAGTGCCATCCTAGGCCACGCACGCTGCTGCATGGTTGTGACTGTGTCTGATTTATTTGGCTTGGCAGTTTGAGTCCAGGACGCGAAAATGGAGTCCGGGAAAGCAAAGCCAAGGAGGAATTAGCTCTCCCGCAGCACTTCTTCCCTGACGCGAAAGATCGAACGCCTAAAGCCTTGCTGAGGAAGCAGCGCCAAAGTGCTGTTGACTCCAAGCCCAAAGCCTCTGCGAAAGCACAGCATTGGCTGAGAAATCAGAGTGGGTTCTGCTGACTTCTGCTGCTGCTTGCCTGAGCCCAGTCTCACGGTGGGAGATACCCGTATAGAGCGAAAGCCTCTTTGCCCGGGCATCTCCTCTGGGAAAGCACAGCCTTCATTGGGAAATTAGAATCGTATTGGTGGGATCCTGCTGCTTGCCTGAGCTAGTCTCCGCAGCACGGTAGATGAAACCCGCATGGAGCGAAATTCTCCTTGCCTTAGCATCCCATCTGCCTGAGAAAGAAGCTTGGTTGCACATCTGGAAAGGGCCTTAAGGAAAGGGACACGTCTGTCACGGCGCTCCCCAAGAGCATGTCTGAAGAAGGTGCAACACGCTTCCCGGGAGAAGGAGCCTTTGGCATTGTTGTCGGGAAACAGTGGCAAAGCAGGAGATCCTGCCATGGCAGGAACAGCAGGCGGGTGGCAAGACAATTGTCACCAGCTCCCTGTGCAGAGAGAATGTAGCCTCGATCATAAGGAGATATGAGGGGACGACTAGGGCAGGCGCGCGTGCTCTACTCTGAGGAAGGAGTCTGGGCAGAAGGCAGGCCTGTCCTGTGCCTCTGGTCCCAAGGGGACAGCATCTCCTTAGCCACCTGTCCCTAGGGCAGACTTGAGCTTGCCACCAGACGCCTCACCCCGAACTCGCCGAAACAACTCTGGAGAAATGGACAGTCAGATGCCCTCTTCCTCCATGATGTGGCAGCGTTTTTTCGTGGCAATGGGTATGCCGGGGAAGGAGTGGGAACTGTCCCCCACAGCTCCCCATCCCTGTGCACGTGCGGTGTGCAGGAATCCTGTCCTCTGTCCTCTCCTGTAAGGAAGGCACTGGCCTAGTTTCCAAAACAGCTTGTGCAACAGAGCAAAAGGCCAAACCTTCCCTACACCAGAGGATGGTAGTGTGCATAGAGTGCCATCCTAGGCCACGCTCGCTGCTGCGGGTTTTGTCTGTGTCTGCTTAGTTCGTCCTGGAAGCGTGAACCCAGGGCGCGAACATGGAGCCCTGGAAAGCAAGGCCCAAGAGGCACCAGCTCTTCCGTAGCTCTTCTTCCCTGACGCGACAGAGCGAACATCCAAAGCCTTCCTGAGGAAGCAGCAGTGAAGCGGTTCGCGCCAAGATCAAAACTATTGTGAAAGCACAGCAGTCGCTGGGAAATCAGAGTCGGTTCTGTGGGATGCTCTTGCTGCCTGCCTTAGTCTAGTATTCACAGCACGGTGGTGGAAACCCTCATAGAACGAAAGCCTCTTTGCCCGGGTATGCCCTCTAGCAAAGCCCAGCATTCTTTGGGAAATCAGAGTTGGGTCTGTGGGATGCTGCTTCTGTTTGCCTGAGCTAGTCTCCACGGCAAGGTGTAATAAACCAGCATGGAGCGAAATCCTCGTTGCCGGACATCCCCTCTGCCTGAGAGAGATGTTTAGTTGCGCTTGTGGGAAGAGCTTAAACAAAAGGGACACGTCTGTCACTGCGCTCCCCAGGAGCATGTTTTGGGAAGGTGCAGCATGCTTCCCGGGAGAAGAGAAGGAGCCGTTGGCTTTGTTTTCAGAAACGGTTTCGAAGCAGGAGAGGCGGTCCTGTCAGGATTGCGGGCCGGTGGCAAGACAAATGTCACAAGCTCCCTGTACAGAGAGATGGAAACTGGCTGCTAAGGAGACACATGGGGATAACTAGCGCAAGGGCGCTTGCTCCACTGTGAGGAAGGAGTCTGGGCAGATGGCATGCCTGTCCTGGGCCCCTGGGCCCAAGGGGCAGGAGCTCCTTGGCCACCTGTCACTTGTGAAGACATGTGCTTGCCACCAGACGCCTACGCTTAATTCGCAGATGTAGCTCCCTGAAAGAACGGACCATCAGTAGCCGTCGTCCCTGATGTCGAAGCGTTCGCGGAAGGCACGGGTTGTCCCGGGAAGGAGTGAGGACAGTCCTCCACAACTCCCCATCCTAGTGCACGGGGGGTGTACAGGGATTTTGTCCCCTCTCCTCTTTTGTAAGGAAGGAACTGGCTTAGTCTCCTATTCCACCTGAGCTCCAGATCAAAATGCCACGACTCGCTTACGCCAGGAGATGGTAGTGGGCATAGAGATCCATCCGAGGCCACGCACGCTGCTGCAGGGTTGTGACTGTGTCTGATTTGTTTGGCTTGGCAGTTTGAATCCAGGACGCGAAAATGGAGCCCGGGAAGGCAAAGCCAAGGAGGAAACCCGCATGGAGCGAAATTCTCCTTGCCCTAGCATCCCATCTGCCTGAGAAAGAAGCGTGGTTTACAAAGGTGAACCAAACATGTATCTCAGGCAAAGCGGATGCCGGGGCAAAGAGGATTTCGCTCCGTGTGGGTCTATTACACAGTGCTGTGGAGACTAGTTCAGGCAAGCCGCAGCAGCATCCCGCAGACCCGACTCTGACTTCCCAAAGAATGCTGTGCTCACGCAGAATCGGGGACTAGGCCAGTGCTTTCTCCACAGGAGAGGAGAGCCGACAGCATCTCGGCACACCGCCCTTGCACTAGGTTGAGGAGCAGTGACGGACTGTCCCCACTCCTTCCCCGGACACCCAGTGCATCCTTGAACGCTTTCACATCTTGGAGGAAGACAGATCCTGACTTCCCGATCTGTCAGGGAGCTACTTCTGGGAGTTCAGAAGTGGCAAGCACATCTCTGCACCTGGGACAGGTGGCCAAGGAGCTGCTTTCTCCTTGAGTCCAGAGGCCCAGGACAGGCATGCCTTCTGCCCAGACTCCTTCCTCAGAGTGGAGTATGCAACCCTGCCCTATTCGTCACTTCCTTTCCTCTTCTCAGCCAAGTATCCTATTCTCCACACAGAGAGCGGGTGACACTTGTCTTGCCACCGGCCCACTTTCCCTCCCAGGGCAGACTCTCCTTGCTTCGTGACAACGAAGGCCAATGGCATCTTCTCTTCTCCCAGGGCGGCAATGCTGCACCTTCCCCAGACTTGTTCTTGGGGAGCTCAGTGACAGATGTGTCCCTTTCCTTAAGGCCCTTTGCAGATGTGCAACCACTCTTCTCGCTCAGGCAGAGCGGGGATGCTAGGGAAAGGAGAATTTCGCTCCATGCGGGATTCACCTATCGTGCTGTTGAGACTAGCTCAGGCAAGCAGCAGCAGCATTCCACAAACACGATCTGATTTCCACCAAATGCTGTGCTTTCCCAGAGGAGATGCCCGGGGAAAAGAGGATTAGGCTGTATGCGGTTTTCTACCACCGTAAGACAGGGCTCCAGCAAGAAGCAGCAGCAGCCAGCAGATCCAAATCTGATTTCTCAGTGAATGCTGTGCTTTCGCAGAGGCTTTGGGCTTGCAGCGAACAGCACTACGCCTCTGTTTCTTCAGCCAGGCTTCAGTCGCGTCAGGGAAGAAGAGCTGCGGGAGAGCTGGTGCCTCTAGGGCCTTGCTTTCCCGGCTCTATGTTCGCATCCTGGATTCAAACTGCCAAGGTGAAATAAGCGTACACAGCCTCCACCCTGCAGCAGCGTGCATGGCCTACGATGGCACTGTGCTCATAATGCCATCTCCCAGTGTAGGCAATGTCTGCCCTTTTGCTCTGGCGTTCAGGTGGGCAGGGGACTAGGCCAGTGCTTTCTCCAGCCGAGAAGAGACGCGACAGGATCAATGTACACCGCCCGCGCCCTGGGAATGGGAGTAATGGGTAACTGTTCCTCCTTCCCAGGGACACCCGCTGCCTCCGCCAATGCTACCACATCCTGAAGGAAGACGGCTTCTGACTGCCCGTTCCTCCTGGAGCTGTTACTGTGAGTTCAGGACAGGGCGCCTGGTAGCAAGCCCAATTCTGTCCTATGGACAGGTGGCCAAGTAGCTGCTGTCCCCTTGGGCCCAGAGGCTCAGGACAGTACAGCCTTCTGCCCAGACTCCTTCCTCAGAGTGGAGCACGCGCCCCTGCCATCATCGTACCCTCTTATCTCTTTAGCAGCCAGGCGTCGGTCTCCCTGCACAGGACGCGGGTGACACTTGTCTTGCCACCGGCCCGCTCTTCCTGACACTGCCGGCTCTCCTGCTTCGCGACCTTTTCCCGACAATAAGGCCAACGGCTCCTTCTCTTCTCCCGGGAAGCATGCTGCACCTTCCCCAGACATGCTCCTGGGGGAGCGGTGTGACGGATGTGTCCCTTTCCTTAGGACTCTTCCCACAGGAGCAACCAAGCATCTCTCTCAGGCAGAGGGGATGCCCGGGCAAAGAAGATTTTGCTCCATGCCGGTTTATTACACCGTGCTGTGGAGACTAGCTCAGACAACCAGCAGCAACATCCCACAGATCTGACTCTGATATCCCAAAGAAAGCTGTGCTTTCCCAGAGGGGATGCCTGGGCAAAGAGGCTTTTGCTCTATGCGGATTTTTCCCACCGTGCTGCGAATACTAGGCTAAGGCAAGAAGCAAGAGCAGCCCACAGAACCGACTCTGATTTTCCAGTGACTGCTATGCTTTCGCAGAGGTTTTCAGCTTGGCGCGAACTGCACTTCTCTGATGTTCCTCAGCATGGCTTTGGGCGTTCGCTCTGTTCCACATTGGAAGAAGAGCTCTGGAGAGCTGGGGCCTCTTTGGCGTGTGGAGCACGCGTGCCTGCCCTAGTCATCCCCTTGTGTCTCCTTAGCAGCCAGGCTTCTATCTCTCCGCTCAGGGAGCGGGTGACACTTGTCTTCTTAGCAGCCAGGCTTCCTACTCTCCATACAAAGAGCGTGCTGTGGAGAATGTTGTGCTTTTCGCAGCACGGTGGGAAAAACCCGCATAGAGCGAAAGCCTCTTTGCCTGGGCATCCCCTCTGGGAAAGCACTGCATTCTTTGGGAAATAGAGTCAGGTCTGTGGGATGTTGCTGCTTGCCTGAGAAGGTCTCCACAGCACGGTGTCATAAACCCGCATGGAGCGAAATCCTCTTTGCCCCGGCATCCCCACTGCCCGAGAGAGATGCGTGGTTGCGACTTTGGAAAGAGACTTAAGGAAAGGGATACGTCTGTCACTGCGCTCCACAGGAGCATGTCTGGGAAGGTGCAGAAGGCGGCCCAGGGACAAGAGAAGGCGCCTTTGGTGTTACTGTCCGGAAACGGTTGCGAAGCAGGACAGCCGGGCCTGTGAGGAACAGCGTGTCAGTGGCAAGACAAGTTTCAACAGCTACCTGTGCAGAGAAATGTGAGCCTGTCTGCTAAGGAGACACGAGAGGACAACTAGGACAGGGGCGCGTGCTCCACTCTGAGGAAGGAGTCTGAGCAGAAGGCAGGCCTGTCCTGTGCCTCTGGGCCCAAGGGGACATTAGCTCAGGGCCACCTGTCAAGAGGGCAGAAGTGGGATTGCCACCAGGCGCCCGGCCCTGAACTCACAGAAAGAGCTCCAGGAGGAACGGGCAGTTAGATGCCGTCCTCCAGGATGTGGAAGGGTTCGCGGAGGCACGGGGAGTCCGGGGAAGGAGTGGGGACAGCCCCCGACAGCTCCCCATCCCAGTGCACGGGCGGTGTGCAGGGATCCTGTTGCCGCTCCTCTCCTGTGTAAAAGGCACTGGCCTAGTCTCCGAAACAGCCTGAGCAACAGAGCAAAAGGCCAAGCCTTGCCTACGCCAGAAGATGGTAGTGTGCATAGAGTGCCATCCTAGGCCACGCACGCTGTTGCGGGTTGTGGCTGTGTCTGCTTAGTTCGTCCTGGAAGGGTGAACCCAGGGCGCGAACATGGAGCCCTGGAAAGCAAGGCCCAAGAGGCACCAGCTCTTCCATAGCTCTTCTTCCCTGACGCGACAGAGCGAACGCCCAAAGCCTTCCTGATGAAGCAGCAGCGAAGCGGTTCGCGCCAAGATCAAAACTATTGTGAAAGCATAGCAGTCGCTGGGAAATCAGAGTCGGTTCTGTGGGCTGCTCTTGCTGCCTGCCTTAGTCTAGTATTCACAGCATGGTGGGAGAAACCCTCACAGAACGACAGCCTCTTTGCCCGGGCATGCCCTCTGGCAAAGCCCAGCATTCTTTGGGAAATCAGAGTCGGGTCTGTGAGATGCTGCTGCTGTTTGCCTGAGGTAGTCTCCACAGCACGGTGTAATAAACCCGTGTGGAGCGAAATCCTCGTTGCCGGGCATCCCCTCTGCCTGAGAGAGATGCTTGGTGGCGCTTGTGGGAAGAGCTTTAAGGAAAGGGACACGTCTGTCACTGCGCTCCCCAGGAGCATGTCTGGGGAAGGTGCAGCACGCTTCCCCGCAAGACGAGAAGGAGCCGTTGGCCTTGTTTTCCGAAACGGTCTTGAGCAGAAGAGTCGGTCCTGTCAGGAACAGCGGGCCGGTGGCAAGTCAAGTGTCACCCGCTCCCTTTGCGGAGAGACGGAAACCTGGCTGCTAAGGAGACACGTGGGGACGTCTAGAGCAAGGGCGCTTGCTCCACTGTGAGAAAGGAGTCTGGGCAGAAGGCATGCCTGTCCTGGGCCCCTGGGCCCAAGGAGCAGCAGCTCCTTGGCCACCTGTCACTTGTATAGGCATGTGCTTGCCACCAGGCACCTACGCTGAACTCGCGGATGTACCTCCCTGAAAGAACGGACCATCAGTAGCCGTCCTCCATGATGTGGAAGCGTTCGCGGAGCCACGGGTTGTCCCGGGAAGGAGTGAGGACAGTCCACCACTGCTCCCCATCCCAGTGCACAGCGGTGTGTAGGGATCCTGTCGCATCTCCTCTCCTGTGAGGAAGGCACTGGCCTAGTCCCCTATTCCGCGTGAGCGCAAGAGCAATTTGCCAAGCCTCGCCTACGCCAGGAGATGGTAGTGGGCATAGAGTGCCATCCTAGGCCACGCACGCTGCTGCATGGTTGTGACTGTGTCTGATTTATTTGGCTTGGCAGTTTGAGTCCAGGACGCGAAAATGGAGTCCGGGAAAGCAAAGCCAAGGAGGAATTAGCTCTCCCGCAGCACTTCTTCCCTGACGCGAAAGATCGAACGCCTAAAGCCTTGCTGAGGAAGCAGCGCCAAAGTGCTGTTGACTCCAAGCCCAAAGCCTCTGCGAAAGCACAGCATTGGCTGAGAAATCAGAGTGGGTTCTGCTGACTTCTGCTGCTGCTTGCCTGAGCCCAGTCTCACGGTGGGAGATACCCGTATAGAGCGAAAGCCTCTTTGCCCGGGCATCTCCTCTGGGAAAGCACAGCCTTCATTGGGAAATTAGAATCGTATTGGTGGGATCCTGCTGCTTGCCTGAGCTAGTCTCCGCAGCACGGTGAATGAAACCCGCATGGAGCGAAATTCTCCTTGCCTTAGCATCCCATCTGCCTGAGAAAGAAGCTTGGTTGCTCATCTGGAAAGGGCCTTAAGGAAAGGGACACGTCTGTCACGGCGCTCCCCAAGAGCATGTCTGAAGAAGGTGCAACACGCTTCCCGGGAGAAGGAGCCTTTGGCATTGTTGTCGGGAAACAGTGGCAAAGCAGGAGATCCTGCCATGGCAGGAACAGCAGGCGGGTGGCAAGACAATTGTCACCAGCTCCCTGTGCAGAGAGAATGTAGCCTCGATCATAAGGAGATATGAGGGGACGACTAGGGCAGGCGCGCGTGCTCTACTCTGAGGAAGGAGTCTGGGCAGAAGGCAGGCCTGTCCTGTGCCTCTGGTCCCAAGGGGACAGCATCTCCTTAGCCACCTGTCCCTAGGGCAGACTTGAGCTTGCCACCAGACGCCTCACCCCGAACTCGCCGAAACAACTCTGGAGAAATGGACAGTCAGATGCCCTCTTCCTCCATGATGTGGCAGCGTTTTTTCGTGGCAATGGGTATGCCGGGGAAGGAGTGGGAACAGTCCCCCACAGCTCCCCATCCCTGTGCACGTGCGGTGTGCAGGAATCCTGTCCTCTGTCCTCTCCTGTAAGGAAGGCACTGGCCTAGTTTCCAAAACAGCTTGTGCAACAGAGCAAAAGGCCAAACCTTCCCTACACCAGAGGATGGTAGTGTGCATAGAGTGCCATCCTAGGCCACGCTCGCTGCTGCGGGTTTTGTCTGTGTCTGCTTAGTTCGTCCTGGAAGCGTGAACCCAGGGCGCGAACATGGAGCCCTGGAAAGCAAGGCCCAAGAGGCACCAGCTCTTCCGTAGCTCTTCTTCCCTGACGCGACAGAGCGAACATCCAAAGCCTTCCTGAGGAAGCAGCAGTGAAGCGGTTCGCGCCAAGATCAAAACTATTGTGAAAGCACAGCAGTCGCTGGGAAATCAGAGTCGGTTCTGTGGGATGCTCTTGCTGCCTGCCTTAGTCTAGTATTCACAGCACGGTGGTGGAAACCCTCATAGAACGAAAGCCTCTTTGCCCGGGTATGCCCTCTAGCAAAGCCCAGCATTCTTTGGGAAATCAGAGTTGGGTCTGTGGGATGCTGCTTCTGTTTGCCTGAGCTAGTCTCCACGGCAAGGTGTAATAAACCAGCATGGAGCGAAATCCTCGTTGCCGGACATCCCCTCTGCCTGAGAGAGATGTTTAGTTGCGCTTGTGGGAAGAGCTTAAACAAAAGGGACACGTCTGTCACTGCGCTCCCCAGGAGCATGTCTTGGGAAGGTGCAGCATGCTTCCCGGGAGAAGAGAAGGAGCCGTTGGCTTTGTTTTCAGAAACGGTTTCGAAGCAGGAGAGGCGGTCCTGTCAGGATTGCGGGCCGGTGGCAAGACAAATGTCACAAGCTCCCTGTACAGAGAGATGGAAACTGGCTGCTAAGGAGACACATGGGGATAACTAGCGCAAGGGCGCTTGCTCCACTGTGAGGAAGGAGTCTGGGCAGATGGCATGCCTGTCCTGGGCCCCTGGGCCCAAGGGGCAGGAGCTCCTTGGCCACCTGTCACTTGTGAAGACATGTGCTTGCCACCAGACGCCTACGCTTAATTCGCAGATGTAGCTCCCTGAAAGAACGGACCATCAGTAGCCGTCGTCCCTGATGTCGAAGCGTTCGCGGAAGGCACGGGTTGTCCCGGGAAGGAGTGAGGACAGTCCTCCACAACTCCCCATCCTAGTGCACGGGGGGTGTACAGGGATTTTGTCCCCTCTCCTCTTTTGTAAGGAAGGAACTGGCTTAGTCTCCTATTCCACCTGAGCTCCAGATCAAAATGCCACGACTCGCTTACGCCAGGAGATGGTAGTGGGCATAGAGATCCATCCGAGGCCACGCACGCTGCTGCAGGGTTGTGACTGTGTCTGATTTGTTTGGCTTGGCAGTTTGAATCCAGGACGCGAAAATGGAGCCCGGGAAGGCAAAGCCAAGGAGGAAACCCGCATGGAGCGAAATTCTCCTTGCCCTAGCTCCCCATCTGCCTGAGAAAGAAGCGTGGTTTACAAAGGTGAACCAAACATGTATCTCAGGCAAAGCGGATGCCGGGGCAAAGAGGATTTCGCTCCGTGTGGGTCTATTACACAGTGCTGTGGAGACTAGTTCAGGCAAGCCGCAGCAGCATCCCGCAGACCCGACTCTGACTTCCCAAAGAATGCTGTGCTCACGCAGAATCGGGGACTAGGCCAGTGCTTTCTCCACAGGAGAGGAGAGCCGACAGCATCTCGGCACACCGCCCTTGCACTAGGTTGAGGAGCAGTGACGGACTGTCCCCACTCCTTCCCCGGACACCCAGTGCATCCTTGAACGCTTTCACATCTTGGAGGAAGACAGATCCTGACTTCCCGATCTCTCAGGGAGCTACTTCTGGGAGTTCAGAAGTGGCAAGCACATGTCTGCACCTGGGACAGGTGGCCAAGGAGCTGCTTTCTCCTTGAGTCCAGAGGCCCAGGACAGGCATGCCTTCTGCCCAGACTCCTTATTAGAGTGGAGGAAGCGCCAATACCCTAGTCCTACCGTCGTGTCTACTCCTTAGCCAGGTTTCCGTCTCTCTGCACAGAGAGCATATGCCACTTGTCTTACCAGCGACCCGCTGTTGCTGACAGGGCCGGCTCTTTTGCTTGCGTCCGTTTCCGGCAACAAGGCCAACGACTCCTTCTCTTCCCCGGGGCAGTGTGCTGCACCTTCCTCAGACATGCTCCAGGGTAGTGCAGTGACAGTCGTGTCCCTTTCCTTGAGGCTCTTCCCACAGGGGCAGCCACTCTTCTCTCTCAGGCAGAGTGGATGCCGGGCATACACGATTTCGCTCCATGCAGGTTTATTACACCGTGCAGTGGAGACCAGCTCAGGCAAGCAGCAGCCGCATTCCACAGACCCGACTCTGATTTTCCAAGAATGCTGTGCTTTCCCAGAGGTGAAGCCCGGGCAAAGAGGTTTTTGCTCTACAGGAACGACTCTGATTTCCCAGAGACTGCTATGCTTTCGCAGAAGTTTTCAGCTTGCTGCGAACCGCACTTCGCTGCTGCTTCCTCAGCAAGGCATTGGGCGTTCGCTCTGTCCCGTCAGATGCGGAGAGCTGGTGCCTCTTGGGCCTTGCTTCCCGGGCTCCATGTTCGCGTCCTGGCTTCAATGAGCCAAGCCGAAATACGCAGATACAGTCAGAACCCTGCAGTAGCTTGCGTGGCCCAGGATGGCACTCTATACACACTACCATCTCCCGGTGTAGGCAACGCTAGGGCTTTTGCTATGGCGCTCAGGTGGACTCAAGTTCTAGGTCAGTGCCTTCCCCACAGGAGAGGAGAGGCAACAGGATCTTTCACACCGCCCGTACACTGGGATGGGGAGCAGTGAGGTACTTTCCCCACTACTTCCCCGGACACCCCGTGCATCCACGAACGCTTTCACATCTTGGAGTAAGGCGGCATATGACTGCCCGTTCTTTCAGGGACTTACTTCTGCGAGTTCAGGGTAGGCGCCTGGTGGCAAGCACATGTCTGCACCAGGGAAAGGTGGCCAAGGAGCTGCTTTCCCCTTAGGCGCAGGGGCACCGGAGAGGCATTCCTTCTGCCCAGACTCCTTCCTCAGAGTGGAGTATGCAACCCTGCCCTATTCGTCCCTTCCTTTCTCCTTCTCAGCCAAGTATCCTATTCTCCACACAGAGAGCGGGTGACACTTGTCTTGCCACCGGCCCACTTTCCCTCCCAGGGCAGACCCTCCTTGCTTCGTGACAACGAAGGCCAACGGCATCTTCTCTTCTCCCAGGGCGGCAATGCTGCACCTTCCCCAGACTTGTTCTTGGGGAGCTCAGTGACAGATGTGTCCCTTGACTTAAGGCCCTTTGCAGATGTGCAACCACTCTTCTCGCTCAGGCAGAGCGGGGATGCTAGGGAAAGGAGAATTTCGCTCCATGCGGGATTCACCTATCGTGCTGTTGAGACTAGCTCAGGCAAGCAGCAGCAGCATTCCACAAACACGATCTGATTTCCCACCAAATGCTGTGCTTTCCCAGAGGAGATGCCCGGGGAAAAGAGGATTAGGCTGTATGCGGTTTTCTACCACCGTAAGACAGGGCTCCAGCAAGAAGCAGCAGCAGCCAGCAGATCCAAATCTGATTTCTCAGTGAATGCTGTGCTTTCGCAGAGGCTTTGGGCTTGGAGCGAACAGCACTACGCCTCTGTTTCTTCAGCCAGGCTTCAGTCGCGTCAGGGAAGAAGAGCTGCGGGAGAGCTGGTGCCTCTAGGGCCTTGCTTTCCCGGCTCCATGTTCGCGTCCTGGATTCAAACTGCCAAGGTGAAATAAGCGTACACATCCTCCACCCTGCAGCAGCGTGCATGGCCTACGATGGCACTGTGCTCATAATGCCATCTCCCAGTGTAGGCAATGTCTGCCCTTTTGCTCTGGCGTTCAGGTGGGCAGGGGACTAGGCCAGTGCTTTCTCCAGCCGAGAAGAGACGCGACAGGATCAATGTACACCGCCCGCGCCCTGGGAATGGGAGTAATGGGTAACTGTTCCTCCTTCCCAGGGACACCCGCTGCCTCCGCCAATGCTACCACATCCTGAAGGAAGACGGCTTCTGACTGCCCGTTCCTCCTGGAGCTGTTACTGTGAGTTCAGGACAGGGCGCCTGTTAGCAAGCCCACTTCTGTCCTATGGACAGGTGGCCAAGTAGCTGCTGTCCCCTTGGGCCCAGAGGCTCAGGACAGTACAGCCTTCTGCCCAGACTCCTTCCTCAGAGTGGAGCACGCGCCCCTGCCATCATCATACCCTCTTATCTCTTTCGCAGCCAGGCGTCGGTCTCCCTGCACAGGACGCGGGTGACACTTGTCTTGCCACCGGCCCGCTCTTCCTGACACTGCCGGCTCTCCTGCTTCGCGACCTTTTCCCGGCAATAAGGCCAACGGCTCCTTCTCTTCTCCCGGGAAGCATGCTGCATCTTCCCCAGACATGCTCCTGGGGGAGCGGTGTGACGGATGTGTCCCTTTCCTTAGGACTCTTCCCACAGGAGCAACCAAGCATCTGTCTCAGGCAGAGGGGATGCCCGGGCAAAGAAGATTTTGCTCCATGCCGGTTTATTACACCGTGCTGTGGAGACTAGCTCAGACAAGCAGCAGCAACATCCCACAGATCTGACTCTGATATCCCAAAGAAAGCTGTGCTTTCCCAGAGGGGATGCCTGGGCAAAGAGGCTTTTGCTCTATGCGGATTTTTCCCACCGTGCTGCGAATACTAGGCTAAGGCAAGAAGCAAGAGCAGCCCACAGAACCGACTCTGATTTTCCAGTGACTGCTATGCTTTCGCAGAGGTTTTTAGCTTGGCGCGAACTGCACTTCTCTGATGTTCCTCAGCATGGCTTTGGGCGTTCGCTCTGTTCCATCATGGAAGAAGAGCTCTGGAGAGCTGGGGCCTCTTTGGCGTGTGGAGCACGCGTGCCTGCCCTAGTCATCCCCTTGTGTCTCCTTAGCAGCCAGGCTTCTATCTCTCCGCTCAGGGAGCGGGTGACACTTGTCTTCTTAGCAGCCAGGCTTCCTACTCTCCATACAAAGAGCGTGCTGTGGAGAATGTTGTGCTTTTCGCAGCACGGTGGGAAAAACCCGCATAGAGCGAAAGCCTCTTTGCCTGGGCATCCCCTCTGGGAAAGCACTGCATTCTTTGGGAAATAGAGTCAGGTCTGTGGGATGTTGCTGCTTGCCTGAGAAGGTCTCCACAGCACGGTGTAATAAACCCGCATGGAGCGAAATCCTCTTTGCCCCGGCATCCCCACTGCCCGAGAGAGATGCGTGGTTGCGACTTTGGAAAGAGACTTAAGGAAAGGGATACGTCTGTCACTGCGCTCCACAGGAGCATGTCTGGGAAGGTGCAGAAGGCGGCCCAGGGACAAGAGAAGGCGCCTTTGGTGTTACTGTCCGGAAACGGTTGCGAAGCAGGACAGCCGGGCCTGTGAGGAACAGCGTGTCAGTGGCAAGACAAGTTTCACCAGCTACCTGTGCAGAGAAATGTGAGCCTGTCTGCTAAGGAGACACGAGAGGACAACTAGGACAGGGGCGCGTGCTCCACCCTGAGGAAGGAGTCTCAGCAGAAGGCAGGCCTGTCCTGTGCCTCTGGGCCCAAGGGGACATTAGCTCAGGGCCACCTGTCAAGAGGGCAGAAGTGGGATTGCCACCAGGCGCCCGGCCCTGAACTCACAGAAAGAGCTCCAGGAGGAACGGGCAGTTAGATGCCGTCCTCCAGGATGTGGAAGGGTTCGCGGAGGCACGGGGAGTCCGGGGAAGGAGTGGGGACAGCCCCCGACAGCTCCCCATCCCAGTGCACGGGCGGTGTGCAGGGATCCTGTTGCCGCTCCTCTCCTGTGTAAAAGGCACTGGCCTAGTCTCCGAAACAGCCTGAGCAACAGAGCAAAAGGCCAAGCCTTGCCTACGCCAGAAGATGGTAGTGTGCATAGAGTGCCATCCTAGGCCACGCACGCTGTTGCGGGTTGTGGCTGTGTCTGCTTAGTTCGTCCTGGAAGGGTGAACCCAGGGCGCGAACATGGAGCCCTGGAAAGCAAGGCCCAAGAGGCACCAGCTCTTCCATAGCTCTTCTTCCCTGACGCGACAGAGCGAACGCCCAAAGCCTTCCTGATGAAGCAGCAGCGAAGCGGTTCGCGCCAAGATCAAAACTATTGTGAAAGCATAGCAGTCGCTGGGAAATCAGAGTCGGTTCTGTGGGCTGCTCTTGATGCCTGCCTTAGTCTAGTATTCACAGCATGGTGGGAGAAACCCTCACAGAACGACAGCCTCTTTGCCCGGGCATGCCCTCTGGCAAAGCCCAGCATTCTTTGGGAAATCAGAGTCGGGTCTGTGAGATGCTGCTGCTGTTTGCCTGAGGTAGTCTCCACAGCACGGTGTAATAAACCCGTGTGGAGCGAAATCCTCGTTGCCGGGCATCCCCTCTGCCTGAGAGAGATGCTTGGTTGCGCTTGTGGGAAGAGCTTTAAGGAAAGGGACACGTCTGTCACTGCGCTCCCCAGGAGCATGTCTGGGGAAGGTGCAGCACGCTTCCCCGCAAGACGAGAAGGAGCCGTTGGCCTTGTTTTCCGAAACGGTCTTGAGCAGAAGAGTCGGTCCTGTCAGGAACAGCGGGCCGGTGGCAAGTCAAGTGTCACCCGCTCCCTTTGCGGAGAGACGGAAACCTGGCTGCTAAGGAGACACGTGGGGACGTCTAGAGCAAGGGCGCTTGCTCCACTGTGAGAAAGGAGTCTGGGCAGAAGGCATGCCTGTCCTGGGCCCCTGGGCCCAAGGAGCAGCAGCTCCTTGGCCACCTGTCACTTGTATAGGCATGTGCTTGCCACCAGGCACCTACGCTGAACTCGCGGATGTACCTCCCTGAAAGAACGGACCATCAGTAGCCGTCCTCCATGATGTGGAAGCGTTCGCGGAGCCACGGGTTGTCCCGGGAAGGAGTGAGGACAGTCCAACACTGCTCCCCATCCCAGTGCACAGCGGTGTGTAGGGATCCTGTCGCATCTCCTCTCCTGTGAGGAAGGCACTGGCCTAGTCCCCTATTCCGCGTGAGCGCAAGAGCAATTTGCCAAGCCTCGCCTACGCCAGGAGATGGTAGTGGGCATAGAGTGCCATCCTAGGCCACGCACGCTGCTGCATGGTTGTGACTGTGTCTGATTTATTTGGCTTGGCAGTTTGAGTCCAGGACGCGAAAATGGAGTCCGGGAAAGCAAAGCCAAGGAGGAATTAGCTCTCCCGCAGCACTTCTTCCCTGACGCGAAAGATCGAACGCCTAAAGCCTTGCTGAGGAAGCAGCGCCAAAGTGCTGTTGACTCCAAGCCCAAAGCCTCTGCGAAAGCACAGCATTTGCTGAGAAATCAGAGTGGGTTCTGCTGACTGCTGCTGCTGCTTGCCTGAGCCCAGTCTCACGGTGGGAGATACCCGTATAGAGCGAAAGCCTCTTTGCCCGGGCATCTCCTCTGGGAAAGCACAGCCTTCATTGGGAAATTAGAATCGTATTGGTGGGATCCTGCTGCTTGCCTGAGCTAGTCTCCGCAGCACGGTAGATGAAACCCGCATGGAGCGAAATTCTCCTTGCCTTAGCATCCCATCTGCCTGAGAAAGAAGCTTGGTTGCACATCTGGAAAGGGCCTTAAGGAAAGGGACACGTCTGTCACGGCGCTCCCCAAGAGCATGTCTGAAGAAGGTGCAACACGCTTCCCGGGAGAAGGAGCCTTTGGCATTGTTGTCGGGAAACAGTGGCAAAGCAGGAGATCCTGCCATGGCAGGAACAGCAGGCGGGTGGCAAGACAATTGTCACCAGCTCCCTGTGCAGAGAGAATGTAGCCTCGATCATAAGGAGATATGAGGGGACGACTAGGGCAGGCGCGCGTGCTCTACTCTGAGGAAGGAGTCTGGGCAGAAGGCAGGCCTGTCCTGTGCCTCTGGTCCCAAGGGGACAGCATCTCCTTAGCCACCTGTCCCTAGGGCAGACTTGAGCTTGCCACCAGACGCCTCACCCCGAACTCGCCGAAACAACTCTGGAGAAATGGACAGTCAGATGCCCTCTTCCTCCATGATGTGGCAGCGTTTTTTCGTGGCAATGGGTATGCCGGGGAAGGAGTGGGAACAGTCCCCCACAGCTCCCCATCCCTGTGCACGTGCGGTGTGCAGGAATCCTGTCCTCTGTCCTCTCCTGTAAGGAAGGCACTGGCCTAGTTTCCAAAACAGCTTGTGCAACAGAGCAAAAGGCCAAACCTTCCCTACACCAGAGGATGGTAGTGTGCATAGAGTGCCATCCTAGGCCACGCTCGCTGCTGCGGGTTTGTCTGTGTCTGCTTAGTTCGTCCTGGAAGCGTGAACCCAGGGCGCGAACATGGAGCCCTGGAAAGCAAGGCCCAAGAGGCACCAGCTCTTCCGTAGCTCTTCTTCCCTGACGCGACAGAGAGAACATCCAAAGCCTTCCTGAGGAAGCAGCAGTGAAGCGGTTCGCGCCAAGATCAAAACTATTGTGAAAGCATAGCAGTCGCTGGGAAATCAGAGTCGGTTCTGTGGGATGCTCTTGCTGCCTGCCTTAGTCTAGTATTCACAGCACGGTGGTGGAAACCCTCATAGAACGAAAGCCTCTTTGCCCGGGTATGCCCTCTAGCAAAGCCCAGCATTCTTTGGGAAATCAGAGTTGGGTCTGTGGGATGCTGCTTCTGTTTGCCTGAGCTAGTCTCCACGGCAAGGTGTAATAAACCAGCATGGAGCGAAATCCTCGTTGCCGGACATCCCCTCTGCCTGAGAGAGATGTTTGGTTGCGCTTGTGGGAAGAGCTTAAAGAAAAGGGACACGTCTGTCACTGCGCTCCCCAGGAGCATGTCTGGGGAAGGTGCAGCATGCTTCCCGGGAGAAGAGAAGGAGCCGTTGGCTTTGTTTTCAGAAACGGTTTCGAAGCAGGAGAGCCGGTCCTGTCAGGATTGCGGGCCGGTGGCAAGACAAATGTCACAAGCTCCCTGTACAGAGAGATGGAAACTGGCTGCTAAGGAGACACGTGGGGATAACTAGCGCAAGGGCGCTTGCTCCACTGTGAGGAAGGAGTCTGGGCAGATGGCATGCCTGTCCTGGGCCCCTGGGCCCAAGGGGCAGGAGCTCCTTGGCCACCTGTCACTTGTGAAGACATGTGCTTGCCACCAGACGCCTACGCTTAATTCGCAGATGTAGCTCCCTGAAAGAACGGACCATCAGTAGCCGTCGTCCCTGATGTCGAAGCGTTCGCGGAAGGCACGGGTTGTCCCGGGAAGGAGTGAGGACAGTCCTCCACAACTCCCCATCCTAGTGCACGGGGGGTGTACAGGGATTTTGTCCCCTCTCCTCTTTTGTAAGGAAGGAACTGGCTGAGTCTCCTATTCCACCTGAGCTCCAGATCAAAATGCCACGACTCGCTTACGCCAGGAGATGGTAGTGGGCATAGAGATCCATCCGAGGCCACGCACGCTGCTGCAGGGTTGTGACTGTGTCTGATTTGTTTGGCTTGGCATTTTGAATCCAGGACGCGAAAATGGAGCCCGGGAAAGCAAAGCCAAGGAGGAAACCCGCATGGAGCGAAATTCTCCTTGCCCTAGCATCCCATCTGCCTGAGAAAGAAGCGTGGTTTACAAAGGTGAACCAAACATGTATCTCAGGCAAAGCGGATGCCGGGGCAAAGAGGATTTCGCTCCGTGTGGGTCTATTACACAGTGCTGTGGAGACTAGTTCAGGCAAGCCGCAGCAGCATCCCGCAGACCCGACTCTGACTTCCCAAAGAATGCTGTGCTCACGCAGAATCGGGGACTAGGCCAGTGCTTTCTCCACAGGAGAGGAGAGCCGACAGCATCTCGGCACACCGCCCTTGCACTAGGTTGAGGAGCAGTGACGGACTGTCCCCACTCCTTCCCCGGACACCCAGTGCATCCTTGAACGCTTTCACATCTTGGAGGAAGACAGATCCTGACTTCCCGATCTCTCAGGGAGCTACTTCTGGGAGTTCAGAAGTGGCAAGCACATGTCTGCACCTGGGACAGGTGGCCAAGGAGCTGCTTTCTCCTTGGGTCCAGAGGCCCAGGACAGGCATGCCTTCTGCCCAGACTCCTTATTAGAGTGGAGGAAGCGCCAATACCCTAGTCCTACCGTCGTGTCTACTCCTTAGCCAGGTTTCCGTCTCTCTGCACAGAGAGCGTATGCCACTTGTCTTACCAGCGACCCGCTGTTGCTGACAGGGCCGGCTCTTTTGCTTGCGTCCGTTTCCGACAACAAGGCCAACGACTCCTTCTCTTCCCCGGGGCAGTGTGCTGCACCTTCCTCAGACATGCTCCAGGGTAGTGCAGTGACAGTCGTGTCCCTTTCCTTGAGGCTCTTCCCACAGGGGCAGCCACTCTTCTCTCTCAGGCAGAGTGGATGCCGGGCATACACGATTTCGCTCCATGCAGGTTTATTACACCGTGCAGTGGAGACCAGCTCAGGCAAGCAGCAGCCGCATTCCACAGACCCGACTCTGATTTTCCAAGAATGCTGTGCTTTCCCAGAGGTGAAGCCCGGGCAAAGAGGTTTTTGCTCTACAGGAACGACTCTGATTTCCCAGAGACTGCTATGCTTACGCAGAAGTTTTCAGCTTGCTGCGAACCGCACTTCGCTGCTGCTTCCTCAGCAAGGCATTGGGCGTTCGCTCTGTCCCGTCAGATGCGGAGAGCTGGTGCCTCTTGGGCCTTGCTTCCCGGGCTCCATGTTCGCGTCCTGGCTTCAATGAGCCAAGCCGAAATACGCAGATACAGTCAGAACCCTGCAGTAGCTTGCGTGGCCCAGGATGGCACTCTATACACACTACCATCTCCCGGTGTAGGCAACGCTAGGGCTTTTGCTATGGCGCTCAGGTGGACTCAAGTTCTAGGTCAGTGCCTTCCCCACAGGAGAGGAGAGGCAACAGGATCTTTCACACCGCCCGTACACTGGGATGGGGAGCAGTGAGGTACTTTCCCCACTACTTCCCCGGACACCCCGTGCATCCACGAACGCTTTCACATCTTGGAGTAAGGCGGCATATGACTGCCCGTTCTTTCAGGGACTTACTTCTGCGAGTTCAGGGTAGGCGCCTGGTGGCAAGCACATGTCTGCACCAGGGAAAGGTGGCCAAGGAGCTGCTTTCCCCTTAGGCGCAGGGGCACCGGAGAGGCATTCCTTCTGCCCAGACTCCTTCCTCAGAGTGGAGTATGCAACCCTGCCCTATTCGTCCCTTCCTTTCTCCTTCTCAGCCAAGTATCCTATTCTCCACACAGAGAGCGGGTGACACTTGTCTTGCCACCGGCCCACTTTCCCTCCCAGGGCAGACCCTCCTTGCTTCGTGACAACGAAGGCCAACGGCATCTTCTCTTCTCCCAGGGCGGCAATGCTGCACCTTCCCCAGACTTGTTCTTGGGGAGCTCAGTGACAGATGTGTCCCTTTCCTTAAGGCCCTTTGCAGATGTGCAACCACTCTTCTCGCTCAGGCAGAGCGGGGATGCTAGGGAAAGGAGAATTTCGCTCCATGCGGGATTCACCTATCGTGCTGTTGAGACTAGCTCAGGCAAGCAGCAGCAGCATTCCACAAACACGATCTGATTTCCCACCAAATGCTGTGCTTTCCCAGAGGAGATGCCCGGGGAAAAGAGGATTAGGCTGTATGCGGTTTTCTACCACCGTAAGACAGGGCTCCAGCAAGAAGCTGCAGCAGCCAGCAGATCCAAATCTGATTTCTCAGTGAATGCTGTGCTTTCGCAGAGGCTTTGGGCTTGGAGCGAACAGCACTACGCCTCTGTTTCTTCAGCCAGGCTTCAGTCGCGTCAGGGAAGAAGAGCTGCGGGAGAGCTGGTGCCTCTAGGGCCTTGCTTTCCCGGCTCCATGTTCGCGTCCTGGATTCAAACTGCCAAGGTGAAATAAGCATACACAGCCTCCACCCTGCAGCAGCGTGCATGGCCTACGATGGCACTGTGCTCATAATGCCATCTCCCAGTGTAGGCAATGTCTGCCCTTTTGCTCTGGCGTTCAGGTGGACAGGGGACTAGGCCAGTGCTTTCTCCAGCCGAGAAGAGACGCGACAGGATCAATGTACACCGCCCGCGCCCTGGGAATGGGAGTAATGGGTAACTGTTCCTCCTTCCCCGGGACACCCGCTGCCTCCGCCAATGCTACCACATCCTGAAGGAAGACGGCTTCTGACTGCCCGTTCCTCCTGGAGCTGTTACTGTGAGTTCAGGACAGGGCGCCTGGTAGCAAGCCCACTTCTGTCCTATGGACAGGTGGCCAAGTAGCTGCTGTCCCCTTGGGCCCAGAGGCTCAGGACAGTACAGCCTTCTGCCCAGACTCCTTCCTCAGAGTGGAGCACGCGCCCCTGCCATCATCGTACCCTCTTATCTCTTTCGCAGCCAGGCGTCGGTCTCCCTGCACAGGACGCGGGTGACACTTGTCTTGCCACCGGCCCGCTCTTCCTGACACTGCCGGCTCTCCTGCTTCGCGACCTTTTCCCGACAATAAGGCCAACGGCTCCTTCTCTTCTCCCGGGAAGCATGCTGCACCTTCCCCAGACATGCTCCTGGGGGAGCGGTGTGACGGATGTGTCCCTTTCCTTAGGACTCTTCCCACAGGAGCAACCAAGCATCTCTCTCAGGCAGAGGGGATGCCCGGGCAAAGAAGATTTTGCTCCATGCCGGTTTATTACACCGTGCTGTGGAGACTAGCTCAGACAAGCAGCAGCAACATCCCACAGATCTGACTCTGATATCCCAAAGAAAGCTGTGCTTTCCCAGAGGGGATGCCTGGGCAAAGAGGCTTTTGCTCTATGCGGATTTTTCCCACCGTGCTGCGAATACTAGGCTAAGGCAAGAAGCAAGAGCAGCCCACAGAACCGACTCTGATTTTCCAGTGACTGCTATGCTTTCGCAGAGGTTTTCAGCTTGGCGCGAACTGCACTTCTCTGATGTTCCTCAGCATGGCTTTGGGCGTTCGCTCTGTTCCATCATGGAAGAAGAGCTCTGGAGAGCTGGGGCCTCTTTGGCGTGTGGAGCACGCGTGCCTGCCCTAGTCATCCCCTTGTGTCTCCTTAGCAGCCAGGCTTCTATCTCTCCGCTCAGGGAGCGGGTGACACTTGTCTTCTTAGCAGCCAGGCTTCCTACTCTCCATACAAAGAGCGTGCTGTGGAGAATGTTGTGCTTTTCGCAGCACGGTGGGAAAAACCCGCATAGAGCGAAAGCCTCTTTGCCTGGGCATCCCCTCTGGGAAAGCACTGCATTCTTTGGGAAATAGAGTCAGGTCTGTGGGATGTTGCTGCTTGCCTGAGAAGGTCTCCACAGCACGGTGTCATAAACCCGCATGGAGCGAAATCCTCTTTGCCCCGGCATCCCCACTGCCCGAGAGAGATGCGTGGTTGCGACTTTGGAAAGAGACTTAAGGAAAGGGATACGTCTGTCACTGCGCTCCACAGGAGCATGTCTGGGAAGGTGCAGAAGGCGGCCCAGGGACAAGAGAAGGCGCCTTTGGTGTTACTGTCCGGAAACGGTTGCGAAGCAGGACAGCCGGGCCTGTGAGGAACAGCGTGTCAGTGGCAAGACAAGTTTCACCAGCTACCTGTGCAGAGAAATGTGAGCCTGTCTGCTAAGGAGACACGAGAGGACAACTAGGACAGGGGCGCGTGCTCCACTCTGAGGAAGGAGTCTGAGCAGAAGGCAGGCCTGTCCTGTGCCTCTGGGCCCAAGGGGACATTAGCTCAGGGCCACCTGTCAAGAGGGCAGAAGTGGGATTGCCACCAGGCTCCCGGCCCTGAACTCACAGAAAGAGCTCCAGGAGGAACGGGCAGTTAGATGCCGTCCTCCAGGATGTGGAAGGGTTCGCGGAGGCACGGGGAGTCCGGGGAAGGAGTGGGGACAGCCCCCGACAGCTCCCCATCCCAGTGCACGGGCGGTGTGCAGGGATCCTGTTGCCGCTCCTCTCCTGTGTAAAAGGCACTGGCCTAGTCTCCGAAACAGCCTGAGCAACAGAGCAAAAGGCCAAGCCTTGCCTACGCCAGAAGATGGTAGTGTGCATAGAGTGCCATCCTAGGCCACGCACGCTGTTGCGGGTTGTGGCTGTGTCTGCTTAGTTCGTCCTGGAAGGGTGAACCCAGGGCGCGAACATGGAGCCCTGGAAAGCAAGGCCCAAGAGGCACCAGCTCTTCCATAGCTCTTCTTCCCTGACGCGACAGAGCGAACGCCCAAAGCCTTCCTGATGAAGCAGCAGCGAAGCGGTTCGCGCCAAGATCAAAACTATTGTGAAAGCATAGCAGTCGCTGGGAAATCAGAGTCGGTTCTGTGGGCTGCTCTTGCTGCCTGCCTTAGTCTAGTATTCACAGCATGGTGGGAGAAACCCTCACAGAACGACAGCCTCTTTGCCCGGGCATGCCCTCTGGCAAAGCCCAGCATTCTTTGGGAAATCAGAGTCGGGTCTGTGAGATGCTGCTGCAGTTTGCCTGAGGTAGTCTCCACAGCACGGTGTAATAAACCCGTGTGGAGCGAAATCCTCGTTGCCGGGCATCCCCTCTGCCTGAGAGAGAGGCTTGGTTGCGCTTGTGGGAAGAGCTTTAAGGAAAGGGACACGTCTGTCACTGCGCTCCCCAGGAGCATGTCTGGGGAAGGTGCAGCACGCTTCCCCGCAAGACGAGAAGGAGCCGTTGGCCTTGTTTTCCGAAACGGTCTTGAGCAGAAGAGTCGGTCCTGTCAGGAACAGCGGGCCGGTGGCAAGTCAAGTGTCACCCGCTCCCTTTGCGGAGAGACGGAAACCTGGCTGCTAAGGAGACACGTGGGGACGTCTAGAGCAAGGGCGCTTGCTCCACTGTGAGAAAGGAGTCTGGGCAGAAGGCATGCCTGTCCTGGGCCCCTGGGCCCAAGGAGCAGCAGCTCCTTGGCCACCTGTCACTTGTATAGGCATGTGCTTGCCACCAGGCACCTACGCTGAACTCGCGGATGTACCTCCCTGAAAGAACGGACCATCAGTAGCCGTCCTCCATGATGTGGAAGCGTTCGCGGAGCCACGGGTTGTCCCGGGAAGGAGTGAGGACAGTCCACCACTGCTCCCCATCCCAGTGCACAGCGGTGTGTAGGGATCCTGTCGCATCTCCTCTCCTGTGAGGAAGGCACTGGCCTAGTCCCCTATTCCGCGTGAGCGCAAGAGCAATTTGCCAAGCCTCGCCTACGCCAGGAGATGGTAGTGGGCATAGAGTGCCATCCTAGGCCACGCACGCTGCTGCATGGTTGTGACTGTGTCTGATTTGTTTGGCTTGGCAGTTTGAGTCCAGGACGCGAAAATGGAGCCGGGGAAAGCAAAGCCAAGGAGGAATTAGCTCTCCCGCAGCACTTCTTCCCTGACGCGAAAGATCGAACGCCTAAAGCCTTGCTGAGGAAGCAGCGCCAAAGTGCTGTTGACTCCAAGCCCAAAGCCTCTGCGAAAGCACAGCATTGGCTGAGAAATCAGAGTGGGTTCTGCTGACTTCTGCTGCTGCTTGCCTGAGCCCAGTCTCACGGTGGGAGATACCCGTATAGAGCGAAAGCCTCTTTGCCCGGGCATCTCCTCTGGGAAAGCACAGCCTTCATTGGGAAATTAGAATCGTATTGGTGGGATCCTGCTGCTTGCCTGAGCTAGTCTCCGCAGCACGGTAGATGAAACCCGCATGGAGCGAAATTCTCCTTGCCTTAGCATCCCATCTGCCTGAGAAAGAAGCTTGGTTGCACATCTGGAAAGGGCCTTAAGGAAAGGGACACGTCTGTCACGGCGCTCCCCAAGAGCATGTCTGAAGAAGGTGCAACACGCTTCCCGGGAGAAGGAGCCTTTGGCATTGTTGTCGGGAAACAGTGGCAAAGCAGGAGATCCTGCCATGGCAGGAACAGCAGTCGGGGGGCAAGACAATTGTCACCAGCTCCCTGTGCAGAGAGAATGTAGCCTCGATCATAAGGAGATATGAGGGGACGACTAGGGCAGGCGCGCGTGCTCTACTCTGAGGAAGGAGTCTGGGCAGAAGGCAGGCCTGTCCTGTGCCTCTGGTCCCAAGGGGACAGCATCTCCTTAGCCACCTGTCCCTAGGGCAGACTTGAGCTTGCCACCAGACGCCTCACCCCGAACTCGCCGAAACAACTCTGGAGAAATGGACAGTCAGATGCCCTCTTCCTCCATGATGTGGCAGCGTTTTTTCGTGGCAATGGGTATGCCGGGGAAGGAGTGGGAACAGTCCCCCACAGCTCCCCATCCCTGTGCACGTGCGGTGTGCAGGAATCCTGTCCTCTGTCCTCTCCTGTAAGGAAGGCACTGGCCTAGTTTCCAAAACAGCTTGTGCAACAGAGCAAAAGGCCAAACCTTCCCTACACCAGAGGATGGTAGTGTGCATAGAGTGCCATCCTAGGCCACGCTCGCTGCTGCGGGTTTTGTCTGTGTCTGCTTAGTTCGTCCTGGAAGCGTGAACCCAGGGCGCGAACATGGAGCCCTGGAAAGCAAGGCCCAAGAGGCACCAGCTCTTCCGTAGCTCTTCTTCCCTGACGCGACAGAGCGAACATCCAAAGCCTTCCTGAGGAAGCAGCAGTGAAGCGGTTCGCGCCAAGGTCAAAACTATTCTGAAAGCATAGCAGTCGCTGGGAAATCAGAGTCGGTTCTGTGGGATGCTCTTGCTGCCTGCCTTAGTCTAGTATTCACAGCACGGTGGTGGAAACCCTCATAGAACGAAAGCCTCTTTGCCCGGGTATGCCCTCTAGCAAAGCCCAGCATTCTTTGGGAAATCAGAGTTGGGTCTGTGGGATGCTGCTTCTGTTTGCCTGAGCTAGTCTCCACGGCAAGGTGTAATAAACCAGCATGGAGCGAAATCCTCGTTGCCGGACATCCCCTCTGCCTGAGAGAGATGTTTGGTTGCGCTTGTGGGAAGAGCTTAAAGAAAAGGGACACGTCTGTCACTGCGCTCCCCAAGAGCATGTCTGGGGAAGGTGCAGCATGCTTCCCGGGAGAAGAGAAGGAGCCGTTGGCTTTGTTTTCAGAAACGGTTTCGAAGCAGGAGAGCCGGTCCTGTCAGGATTGCGGGCCGGTGGCAAGACAAATGTCACAAGCTCCCTGTACAGAGAGATGGAAACTGGCTGCTAAGGAGACACGTGGGGATAACTAGCGCAAGGGCGCTTGCTCCACTGAGAGGAAGGAGTCTGGGCAGATGGCATGCCTGTCCTGGGCCCCTGGGCCCAAGGGGCAGGAGCTCCTTGGCCACCTGTCACTTGTGAAGACATGTGCTTGCCACCAGACGCCTACGCTTAATTCGCAGATGTAGCTCCCTGAAAGAACGGACCATCCGTAGCCGTCGTCCCTGATGTCGAAGCGTTCGCGGAAGGCACGGGTTGTCCCGGGAAGGAGTGAGGACAGTCCTCCACAACTCCCCATCCTAGTGCACGGGGGGTGTACAGGGATTTTGTCCCCTCTCCTCTTTTGTAAGGAAGGAACTGGCTTAGTCTCCTATTCCACCTGAGCTCCAGATCAAAATGCCACGACTCGCTTACGCCAGGAGATGGTAGTGGGCATAGAGATCCATCCGAGGCCACGCACGCTGCTGCAGGGTTGTGACTGTGTCTGACTTGTTTGGCTTTGCAGTTTGAATCCAGGACGCGAAAATGGAGCCCGGGAAGGCAAAGCCAAGGAGGAAACCCGCATGGAGCGAAATTCTCCTTGCCCTAGCATCCCATCTGCCTGAGAAAGAAGCGTGGTTTACAAAGGTGAACCAAACATGTATCTCAGGCAAAGCGGATGCCGGGGCAAAGAGGATTTCGCTCCGTGTGGGTCTATTACACAGTGCTGTGGAGACTAGTTCAGGCAAGCCGCAGCAGCATCCCGCAGACCCGACTCTGACTTCCCAAAGAATGCTGTGCTCACGCAGAATCGGGGACTAGGCCAGTGCTTTCTCCACAAGAGAGGAGAGCCTACAGCATCTCGGCACACCGCCCTTGCACTAGGTTGAGGAGCAGTGACGGACTGTCCCCACTCCTTCCCCGGACACCCAGTGCATCCTTGAACGCTTTCACATCTTGGAGGAAGACAGATCCTGACGTCCCGATCTGTCAGGGAGCTACTTCTGGGAGTTCAGAAGTGGCAAGCACATGTCTGCACCTGGGACAGGTGGCCAAGGAGCTGCTTTCTCCTTGGGTCCAGAGGCCCAGGACAGGCATGCCTTCTGCCCAGACTCCTTATTAGAGTGGAGGAAGCGCCAATACCCTAGTCCTACCGTCGTGTCTACTCCTTAGCCAGGTTTCCGTCTCTCTGCACAGAGAGCGTATGCCACTTGTCTTACCAGCGACCCGCTGTTGCTGACAGGGCCGGCTCTTTTGCTTGCGTCCGTTTCCGACAACAAGGCCAACGACTCCTTCTCTTCCCCGGGGCAGTGTGCTGCACCTTCCTCAGACATGCTCCAGGGTAGTGCAGTGACAGTCGTGTCCCTTTCCTTGAGGCTCTTCCCACAGGGGCAGCCACTCTTCTCTCTCAGGCAGAGTGGATGCCGGGCATACACGATTTCGCTCCATGCAGGTTTATTACACCGTGCAGTGGAGACCAGCTCAGGCAAGCAGCAGCCGCATTCCACAGACCCGACTCTGATTTTCCAAGAATGCTGTGCTTTCCCAGAGGTGAAGCCCGGGCAAAGAGGTTTTTGCTCTACAGGAACGACTCTGATTTCCCAGAGACTGCTATGCTTACGCAGAAGTTTTCAGCTTGCTGCGAACCGCACTTCGCTGCTGCTTCCTCAGCAAGGCATTGGGCGTTCGCACTGTCCCGTCAGATGCGGAGAGCTGGTGCCTCTTGGGCCTTGCTTCCCGGGCTCCATGTTCGCGTCCTGGCTTCAATGAGCCAAGCCGAAATACGCAGATACAGTCAGAACCCTGCAGTAGCTTGCGTGGCCCAGGATGGCACTCTATACACACTACCATCTCCCGGTGTAGGCAACGCTAGGGCTTTTGCTATGGCGCTCAGGTGGACTCAAGTACTAGGTCAGTGCCTTCCCCACAGGAGAGGAGAGGCAACAGGATCTTTCACACCGCCCGTACACTGGGATGGGGAGCAGTGAGGTACTTTCCCCACTACTTCCCCGGACACCCCGTGCATCCACGAACGCTTTCACATCTTGGAGTAAGGCGGCATATGACTGCCCGTTCTTTCAGGGACTTACTTCTGCGAGTTCAGGGTAGGCGCCTGGTGGCAAGCACATGTCTGCACCAGGGAAAGGTGGCCAAGGAGCTGCTTTCCCCTTAGGCGCAGGGGCACCGGAGAGGCATTCCTTCTGCCCAGACTCCTTCCTCAGAGTGGAGTAAGCAACCCTGCCCTATTCGTCCCTTCCTTTCTCCTTCTCAGCCAAGTATCCTATTCTCCACACAGAGAGCGGGTGACACTTGTCTTGCCACCGGCCCACTTTCCCTCCCAGGGCAGACCCTCCTTGCTTCGTGACAACGAAGGCCAACGGCATCTTCTCTTCTCCCAGGGCGGCAATGCTGCACCTTCCCCAGACTTGTTCTTGGGGAGCTCAGTGACAGATGTGTCCCTTGACTTAAGGCCCTTTGCAGATGTGCAACCACTCTTCTCGCTCAGGCAGAGCGGGGATGCTAGGGAAAGGAGAATTTCGCTCCATGCGGGATTCACCTATCGTGCTGTTGAGACTAGCTCAGGCAAGCAGCAGCAGCATTCCACAAACACGATCTGATTTCCCACCAAATGCTGTGCTTTCCCAGAGGAGATGCCCGGGGAAAAGAGGATTAGGCTGTATGCGGTTTTCTACCACCGTAAGACAGGGCTCCAGCAAGAAGCAGCAGCAGCCAGCAGATCCAAATCTGATTTCTCAGTGAATGCTGTGCTTTCGCAGAGGCTTTGGGCTTGGAGCGAACAGCACTACGCCTCTGTTTCTTCAGCCAGGCTTCAGTCGCGTCAGGGAAGAAGAGCTGCGGGAGAGCTGGTGCCTCTAGGGCCTTGCTTTCCCGGCTCCATGTTCGCGTCCTGGATTCAAACTGCCAAGGTGAAATAAGCATACACAGCCTCCACCCTGCAGCAGCGTGCATGGCCTACGATGGCACTGTGCTCATAATGCCATCTCCCAGTGTAGGCAATGTCTGCCCTTTTGCTCTGGCGTTCAGGTGGACAGGGGACTAGGCCAGTGCTTTCTCCAGCCGAGAAGAGACGCGACAGGATCAATGTACACCGCCCGCGCCCTGGGAATGGGAGTAATGGGTAACTGTTCCTCCTTCCCCGGGACACCCGCTGCCTCCGCCAATGCTACCACATCCTGAAGGAAGACGGCTTCTGACTGCCCGTTCCTCCTGGAGCTGTTACTGTGAGTTCAGGACAGGGCGCCTGGTAGCAAGCCCACTTCTGTCCTATGGACAGGTGGCCAAGTAGCTGCTGTCCCCTTGGGCCCAGAGGCTCAGGACAGTACAGCCTTCTGCCCAGACTCCTTCCTCAGAGTGGAGCACGCGCCCCTGCCATCATCATACCCTCTTATCTCTTTCGCAGCCAGGCGTCGGTCTCCCTGCACAGGACGCGGGTGACACTTGTCTTGCCACCGGCCCGCTCTTCCTGACACTGCCGGCTCTCCTGCTTCGCAACCTTTTCCCGACAATAAGGCCAACGGCTCCTTCTCTTCTCCCGGGAAGCATGCTGCACCTTCCCCAGACATGCTCCTGGGGGAGCGGTGTGACGGATGTGTCCCTTTCCTTAGGACTCTTCCCACAGGAGCAATCAAGCATCTCTCTCAGGCAGAGGGGATGCCCGGGCAAAGAAGATTTTGCTCCATGCCGGTTTATTACACCGTGCTGTGGAGACTAGCTCAGACAAGCAGCAGCAACATCCCACAGATCTGACTCTGATATCCCAAAGAAAGCTGTGCTTTCCCAGAGGGGATGCCTGGGCAAAGAGGCTTTTGCTCTATGCGGATTTTTCCCACCGTGCTGCGAATACTAGGCTAAGGCAAGAAGCAAGAGCAGCCCACAGAACCGACTCTGATTTTCCAGTGACTGCTATGCTTTCGCAGAGGTTTTCAGCTTGGCGCGAACTGCACTTCTCTGATGTTCCTCAGCATGGCTTTGGGCGTTCGCTCTGTTCCATCATGGAAGAAGAGCTCTGGAGAGCTGGGGCCTCTTTGGCGTGTGGAGCACGCGTGCCTGCCCTAGTCATCCCCTTGTGTCTCCTTAGCAGCCAGGCTTCTATCTCTCCGCTCAGGGAGCGGGTGACACTTGTCTTCTTAGCAGCCAGGCTTCCTACTCTCCATACAAAGAGCGTGCTGTGGAGAATGTTGTGCTTTTCGCAGCACGGTGGGAAAAACCCGCATAGAGCGAAAGCCTCTTTGCCTGGGCATCCCCTCTGGGAAAGCACTGCATTCTTTGGGAAATAGAGTCAGGTCTGTGGGATGTTGCTGCTTGCCTGAGAAGGTCTCCACAGCACGGTGTCATAAACCCGCATGGAGCGAAATCCTCTTTGCCCCGGCATCCCCACTGCCCGAGAGAGATGCGTGGTTGCGACTTTGGAAAGAGACTTAAGGAAAGGGATACGTCTGTCACTGCGCTCCACAGGAGCATGTCTGGGAAGGTGCAGAAGGCGGCCCAGGGACAAGAGAAGGCGCCTTTGGTGTTACTGTCCGGAAACGGTTGCGAAGCAGGACAGCCGGGCCTGTGAGGAACAGCGTGTCAGTGGCAAGACAAGTTTCACCAGCTACCTGTGCAGAGAAATGTGAGCCTGTCTGCTAAGGAGACACGAGAGGACAACTAGGACAGGGGCGCGTGCTCCACTCTGAGGAAGGAGTCTGAGCAGAAGGCAGGCCTGTCCTGTGCCTCTGGGCCCAAGGGGACATTAGCTCAGGGCCACCTGTCAAGAGGGCAGAAGTGGGATTGCCACCAGGCTCCCGGCCCTGAACTCACAGAAAGAGCTCCAGGAGGAACGGGCAGTTAGATGCCGTCCTCCAGGATGTGGAAGGGTTCGCGGAGGCACGGGGAGTCCGGGGAAGGAGTGGGGACAGCCCCCGACAGCTCCCCATCCCAGTGCACGGGCGGTGTGCAGGGATCCTGTTGCCGCTCCTCTCCTGTGTAAAAGGCACTGGCCTAGTCTCCGAAACAGCCTGAGCAACAGAGCAAAAGGCCAAGCCTTGCCTACGCCAGAAGATGGTAGTGTGCATAGAGTGCCATCCTAGGCCACGCACGCTGTTGCGGGTTGTGGCTGTGTCTGCTTAGTTCGTCCTGGAAGGGTGAACCCAGGGCGCGAACATGGAGCCCTGGAAAGCAAGGCCCAAGAGGCACCAGCTCTTCCATAGCTCTTCTTCCCTGACGCGACAGAGCGAACGCCCAAAGCCTTCCTGATGAAGCAGCAGCGAAGCGGTTCGCGCCAAGATCAAAACTATTGTGAAAGCATAGCAGTCGCTGGGAAATCAGAGTCGGTTCTGTGGGCTGCTCTTGCTGCCTGCCTTAGTCTAGTATTCACAGCATGGTGGGAGAAACCCTCACAGAACGACAGCCTCTTTGCCCGGGCATGCCCTCTGGCAAAGCCCAGCATTCTTTGGGAAATCAGAGTCGGGTCTGTGAGATGCTGCTGCAGTTTGCCTGAGGTAGTCTCCACAGCACGGTGTAATAAACCCGTGTGGAGCGAAATCCTCGTTGCCGGGCATCCCCTCTGCCTGAGAGAGAGGCTTGGTTGCGCTTGTGGGAAGAGCTTTAAGGAAAGGGACACGTCTGTCACTGCGCTCCCCAGGAGCATGTCTGGGGAAGGTGCAGCACGCTTCCCCGCAAGACGAGAAGGAGCCGTTGGCCTTGTTTTCCGAAACGGTCTTGAGCAGAAGAGTCGGTCCTGTCAGGAACAGCGGGCCGGTGGCAAGTCAAGTGTCACCCGCTCCCTTTGCGGAGAGACGGAAACCTGGCTGCTAAGGAGACACGTGGGGACGTCTAGAGCAAGGGCGCTTGCTCCACTGTGAGAAAGGAGTCTGGGCAGAAGGCATGCCTGTCCTGGGCCCCTGGGCCCAAGGAGCAGCAGCTCCTTGGCCACCTGTCACTTGTATAGGCATGTGCTTGCCACCAGGCACCTACGCTGAACTCGCGGATGTACCTCCCTGAAAGAACGGACCATCAGTAGCCGTCCTCCATGATGTGGAAGCGTTCGCGGAGCCACGGGTTGTCCCGGGAAGGAGTGAGGACAGTCCACCACTGCTCCCCATCCCAGTGCACAGCGGTGTGTAGGGATCCTGTCGCATCTCCTCTCCTGTGAGGAAGGCACTGGCCTAGTCCCCTATTCCGCGTGAGCGCAAGAGCAATTTGCCAAGCCTCGCCTACGCCAGGAGATGGTAGTGGGCATAGAGTGCCATCCTAGGCCACGCACGCTGCTGCATGGTTGTGACTGTGTCTGATTTGTTTGGCTTGGCAGTTTGAGTCCAGGACGCGAAAATGGAGCCGGGGAAAGCAAAGCCAAGGAGGAATTAGCTCTCCCGCAGCACTTCTTCCCTGACGCGAAAGATCGAACGCCTAAAGCCTTGCTGAGGAAGCAGCGCCAAAGTGCTGTTGACTCCAAGCCCAAAGCCTCTGCGAAAGCACAGCATTGGCTGAGAAATCAGAGTGGGTTCTGCTGACTTCTGCTGCTGCTTGCCTGAGCCCAGTCTCACGGTGGGAGATACCCGTATAGAGCGAAAGCCTCTTTGCCCGGGCATCTCCTCTGGGAAAGCACAGCCTTCATTGGGAAATTAGAATCGTATTGGTGGGATCCTGCTGCTTGCCTGAGCTAGTCTCCGCAGCACGGTAGATGAAACCCGCATGGAGCGAAATTCTCCTTGCCTTAGCATCCCATCTGCCTGAGAAAGAAGCTTGGTTGCACATCTGGAAAGGGCCTTAAGGAAAGGGACACGTCTGTCACGGCGCTCCCCAAGAGCATGTCTGAAGAAGGTGCAACACGCTTCCCGGGAGAAGGAGCCTTTGGCATTGTTGTCGGGAAACAGTGGCAAAGCAGGAGATCCTGCCATGGCAGGAACAGCAGTCGGGGGGCAAGACAATTGTCACCAGCTCCCTGTGCAGAGAGAATGTAGCCTCGATCATAAGGAGATATGAGGGGACGACTAGGGCAGGCGCGCGTGCTCTACTCTGAGGAAGGAGTCTGGGCAGAAGGCAGGCCTGTCCTGTGCCTCTGGTCCCAAGGGGACAGCATCTCCTTAGCCACCTGTCCCTAGGGCAGACTTGAGCTTGCCACCAGACGCCTCACCCCGAACTCGCCGAAACAACTCTGGAGAAATGGACAGTCAGATGCCCTCTTCCTCCATGATGTGGCAGCGTTTTTTCGTGGCAATGGGTATGCCGGGGAAGGAGTGGGAACAGTCCCCCACAGCTCCCCATCCCTGTGCACGTGCGGTGTGCAGGAATCCTGTCCTCTGTCCTCTCCTGTAAGGAAGGCACTGGCCTAGTTTCCAAAACAGCTTGTGCAACAGAGCAAAAGGCCAAACCTTCCCTACACCAGAGGATGGTAGTGTGCATAGAGTGCCATCCTAGGCCACGCTCGCTGCTGCGGGTTTTGTCTGTGTCTGCTTAGTTCGTCCTGGAAGCGTGAACCCAGGGCGCGAACATGGAGCCCTGGAAAGCAAGGCCCAAGAGGCACCAGCTCTTCCGTAGCTCTTCTTCCCTGACGCGACAGAGCGAACATCCAAAGCCTTCCTGAGGAAGCAGCAGTGAAGCGGTTCGCGCCAAGGTCAAAACTATTCTGAAAGCATAGCAGTCGCTGGGAAATCAGAGTCGGTTCTGTGGGATGCTCTTGCTGCCTGCCTTAGTCTAGTATTCACAGCACGGTGGTGGAAACCCTCATAGAACGAAAGCCTCTTTGCCCGGGTATGCCCTCTAGCAAAGCCCAGCATTCTTTGGGAAATCAGAGTTGGGTCTGTGGGATGCTGCTTCTGTTTGCCTGAGCTAGTCTCCACGGCAAGGTGTAATAAACCAGCATGGAGCGAAATCCTCGTTGCCGGACATCCCCTCTGCCTGAGAGAGATGTTTGGTTGCGCTTGTGGGAAGAGCTTAAAGAAAAGGGACACGTCTGTCACTGCGCTCCCCAAGAGCATGTCTGGGGAAGGTGCAGCATGCTTCCCGGGAGAAGAGAAGGAGCCGTTGGCTTTGTTTTCAGAAACGGTTTCGAAGCAGGAGAGCCGGTCCTGTCAGGATTGCGGGCCGGTGGCAAGACAAATGTCACAAGCTCCCTGTACAGAGAGATGGAAACTGGCTGCTAAGGAGACACGTGGGGATAACTAGCGCAAGGGCGCTTGCTCCACTGAGAGGAAGGAGTCTGGGCAGATGGCATGCCTGTCCTGGGCCCCTGGGCCCAAGGGGCAGGAGCTCCTTGGCCACCTGTCACTTGTGAAGACATGTGCTTGCCACCAGACGCCTACGCTTAATTCGCAGATGTAGCTCCCTGAAAGAACGGACCATCCGTAGCCGTCGTCCCTGATGTCGAAGCGTTCGCGGAAGGCACGGGTTGTCCCGGGAAGGAGTGAGGACAGTCCTCCACAACTCCCCATCCTAGTGCACGGGGGGTGTACAGGGATTTTGTCCCCTCTCCTCTTTTGTAAGGAAGGAACTGGCTTAGTCTCCTATTCCACCTGAGCTCCAGATCAAAATGCCACGACTCGCTTACGCCAGGAGATGGTAGTGGGCATAGAGATCCATCCGAGGCCACGCACGCTGCTGCAGGGTTGTGACTGTGTCTGACTTGTTTGGCTTTGCAGTTTGAATCCAGGACGCGAAAATGGAGCCCGGGAAGGCAAAGCCAAGGAGGAAACCCGCATGGAGCGAAATTCTCCTTGCCCTAGCATCCCATCTGCCTGAGAAAGAAGCGTGGTTTACAAAGGTGAACCAAACATGTATCTCAGGCAAAGCGGATGCCGGGGCAAAGAGGATTTCGCTCCGTGTGGGTCTATTACACAGTGCTGTGGAGACTAGTTCAGGCAAGCCGCAGCAGCATCCCGCAGACCCGACTCTGACTTCCCAAAGAATGCTGTGCTCACGCAGAATCGGGGACTAGGCCAGTGCTTTCTCCACAAGAGAGGAGAGCCTACAGCATCTCGGCACACCGCCCTTGCACTAGGTTGAGGAGCAGTGACGGACTGTCCCCACTCCTTCCCCGGACACCCAGTGCATCCTTGAACGCTTTCACATCTTGGAGGAAGACAGATCCTGACGTCCCGATCTGTCAGGGAGCTACTTCTGGGAGTTCAGAAGTGGCAAGCACATGTCTGCACCTGGGACAGGTGGCCAAGGAGCTGCTTTCTCCTTGGGTCCAGAGGCCCAGGACAGGCATGCCTTCTGCCCAGACTCCTTATTAGAGTGGAGGAAGCGCCAATACCCTAGTCCTACCGTCGTGTCTACTCCTTAGCCAGGTTTCCGTCTCTCTGCACAGAGAGCGTATGCCACTTGTCTTACCAGCGACCCGCTGTTGCTGACAGGGCCGGCTCTTTTGCTTGCGTCCGTTTCCGACAACAAGGCCAACGACTCCTTCTCTTCCCCGGGGCAGTGTGCTGCACCTTCCTCAGACATGCTCCAGGGTAGTGCAGTGACAGTCGTGTCCCTTTCCTTGAGGCTCTTCCCACAGGGGCAGCCACTCTTCTCTCTCAGGCAGAGTGGATGCCGGGCATACACGATTTCGCTCCATGCAGGTTTATTACACCGTGCAGTGGAGACCAGCTCAGGCAAGCAGCAGCCGCATTCCACAGACCCGACTCTGATTTTCCAAGAATGCTGTGCTTTCCCAGAGGTGAAGCCCGGGCAAAGAGGTTTTTGCTCTACAGGAACGACTCTGATTTCCCAGAGACTGCTATGCTTACGCAGAAGTTTTCAGCTTGCTGCGAACCGCACTTCGCTGCTGCTTCCTCAGCAAGGCATTGGGCGTTCGCTCTGTCCCGTCAGATGCGGAGAGCTGGTGCCTCTTGGGCCTTGCTTCCCGGGCTCCATGTTCGCGTCCTGGCTTCAATGAGCCAAGCCGAAATACGCAGATACAGTCAGAACCCTGCAGTAGCTTGCGTGGCCCAGGATGGCACTCTATACACACTACCATCTCCCGGTGTAGGCAACGCTAGGGCTTTTGCTATGGCGCTCAGGTGGACTCAAGTACTAGGTCAGTGCCTTCCCCACAGGAGAGGAGAGGCAACAGGATCTTTCACACCGCCCGTACACTGGGATGGGGAGCAGTGAGGTACTTTCCCCACTACTTCCCCGGACACCCCGTGCATCCACGAACGCTTTCACATCTTGGAGTAAGGCGGCATATGACTGCCCGTTCTTTCAGGGACTTACTTCTGCGAGTTCAGGGTAGGCGCCTGGTGGCAAGCACATGTCTGCACCAGGGAAAGGTGGCCAAGGAGCTGCTTTCCCCTTAGGCGCAGGGGCACCGGAGAGGCATTCCTTCTGCCCAGACTCCTTCCTCAGAGTGGAGTAAGCAACCCTGCCCTATTCGTCCCTTCCTTTCTCCTTCTCAGCCAAGTATCCTATTCTCCACACAGAGAGCGGGTGACACTTGTCTTGCCACCGGCCCACTTTCCCTCCCAGGGCAGACCCTCCTTGCTTCGTGACAACGAAGGCCAACGGCATCTTCTCTTCTCCCAGGGCGGCAATGCTGCACCTTCCCCAGACTTGTTCTTGGGGAGCTCAGTGACAGATGTGTCCCTTGACTTAAGGCCCTTTGCAGATGTGCAACCACTCTTCTCGCTCAGGCAGAGCGGGGATGCTAGGGAAAGGAGAATTTCGCTCCATGCGGGATTCACCTATCGTGCTGTTGAGACTAGCTCAGGCAAGCAGCAGCAGCATTCCACAAACACGATCTGATTTCCCACCAAATGCTGTGCTTTCCCAGAGGAGATGCCCGGGGAAAAGAGGATTAGGCTGTATGCGGTTTTCTACCACCGTAAGACAGGGCTCCAGCAAGAAGCAGCAGCAGCCAGCAGATCCAAATCTGATTTCTCAGTGAATGCTGTGCTTTCGCAGAGGCTTTGGGCTTGGAGCGAACAGCACTACGCCTCTGTTTCTTCAGCCAGGCTTCAGTCGCGTCAGGGAAGAAGAGCTGCGGGAGAGCTGGTGCCTCTAGGGCCTTGCTTTCCCGGCTCCATGTTCGCGTCCTGGATTCAAACTGCCAAGGTGAAATAAGCATACACAGCCTCCACCCTGCAGCAGCGTGCATGGCCTACGATGGCACTGTGCTCATAATGCCATCTCCCAGTGTAGGCAATGTCTGCCCTTTTGCTCTGGCGTTCAGGTGGACAGGGGACTAGGCCAGTGCTTTCTCCAGCCGAGAAGAGACGCGACAGGATCAATGTACACCGCCCGCGCCCTGGGAATGGGAGTAATGGGTAACTGTTCCTCCTTCCCCGGGACACCCGCTGCCTCCGCCAATGCTACCACATCCTGAAGGAAGACGGCTTCTGACTGCCCGTTCCTCCTGGAGCTGTTACTGTGAGTTCAGGACAGGGCGCCTGGTAGCAAGCCCACTTCTGTCCTATGGACAGGTGGCCAAGTAGCTGCTGTCCCCTTGGGCCCAGAGGCTCAGGACAGTACAGCCTTCTGCCCAGACTCCTTCCTCAGAGTGGAGCACGCGCCCCTGCCATCATCATACCCTCTTATCTCTTTCGCAGCCAGGCGTCGGTCTCCCTGCACAGGACGCGGGTGACACTTGTCTTGCCACCGGCCCGCTCTTCCTGACACTGCCGGCTCTCCTGCTTCGCAACCTTTTCCCGACAATAAGGCCAACGGCTCCTTCTCTTCTCCCGGGAAGCATGCTGCACCTTCCCCAGACATGCTCCTGGGGGAGCGGTGTGACGGATGTGTCCCTTTCCTTAGGACTCTTCCCACAGGAGCAATCAAGCATCTCTCTCAGGCAGAGGGGATGCCCGGGCAAAGAAGATTTTGCTCCATGCCGGTTTATTACACCGTGCTGTGGAGACTAGCTCAGACAAGCAGCAGCAACATCCCACAGATCTGACTCTGATATCCCAAAGAAAGCTGTGCTTTCCCAGAGGGGATGCCTGGGCAAAGAGGCTTTTGCTCTATGCGGATTTTTCCCACCGTGCTGCGAATACTAGGCTAAGGCAAGAAGCAAGAGCAGCCCACAGAACCGACTCTGATTTTCCAGTGACTGCTATGCTTTCGCAGAGGTTTTCAGCTTGGCGCGAACTGCACTTCTCTGATGTTCCTCAGCATGGCTTTGGGCGTTCGCTCTGTTCCATCATGGAAGAAGAGCTCTGGAGAGCTGGGGCCTCTTTGGCGTGTGGAGCACGCGTGCCTGCCCTAGTCATCCCCTTGTGTCTCCTTAGCAGCCAGGCTTCTATCTCTCCGCTCAGGGAGCGGGTGACACTTGTCTTCTTAGCAGCCAGGCTTCCTACTCTCCATACAAAGAGCGTGCTGTGGAGAATGTTGTTTTTTTCGCAGCACGGTGGGAAAAACCCGCATAGAGCGAAAGCCTCTTTGCCTGGGCATCCCCTCTGGGAAAGCACTGCATTCTTTGGGAAATAGAGTCAGGTCTGTGGGATGTTGCTGCTTGCCTGAGAAGGTCTCCACAGCACGGTGTCATAAACCCGCATGGAGCGAAATCCTCTTTGCCCCGGCATCCCCACTGCCCGAGAGAGATGCGTGGTTGCGACTTTGGAAAGAGACTTAAGGAAAGGGATACGTCTGTCACTGCGCTCCACAGGAGCATGTCTGGGAAGGTGCAGAAGGCGGCCCAGGGACAAGAGAAGGCGCCTTTGGTGTTACTGTCCGGAAACGGTTGCGAAGCAGGACAGCCGGGCCTGTGAGGAACAGCGTGTCAGTGGCAAGACAAGTTTCACCAGCTACCTGTGCAGAGAAATGTGAGCCTGTCTGCTAAGGAGACACGAGAGGACAACTAGGACAGGGGCGCGTGCTCCACTCTGAGGAAGGAGTCTGAGCAGAAGGCAGGCCTGTCCTGTGCCTCTGGGCCCAAGGGGACATTAGCTCAGGGCCACCTGTCAAGAGGGCAGAAGTGGGATTGCCACCAGGCTCCCGGCCCTGAACTCACAGAAAGAGCTCCAGGAGGAACGGGCAGTTAGATGCCGTCCTCCAGGATGTGGAAGGGTTCGCGGAGGCACGGGGAGTCCGGGGAAGGAGTGGGGACAGCCCCCGACAGCTCCCCATCCCAGTGCACGGGCGGTGTGCAGGGATCCTGTTGCCGCTCCTCTCCTGTGTAAAAGGCACTGGCCTAGTCTCCGAAACAGCCTGAGCAACAGAGCAAAAGGCCAAGCCTTGCCTACGCCAGAAGATGGTAGTGTGCATAGAGTGCCATCCTAGGCCACGCACGCTGTTGCGGGTTGTGGCTGTGTCTGCTTAGTTCGTCCTGGAAGGGTGAACCCAGGGCGCGAACATGGAGCCCTGGAAAGCAAGGCCCAAGAGGCACCAGCTCTTCCATAGCTCTTCTTCCCTGACGCGACAGAGCGAACGCCCAAAGCCTTCCTGATGAAGCAGCAGCGAAGCGGTTCGCGCCAAGATCAAAACTATTGTGAAAGCATAGCAGTCGCTGGGAAATCAGAGTCGGTTCTGTGGGCTGCTCTTGCTGCCTGCCTTAGTCTAGTATTCACAGCATGGTGGGAGAAACCCTCACAGAACGACAGCCTCTTTGCCCGGGCATGCCCTCTGGCAAAGCCCAGCATTCTTTGGGAAATCAGAGTCGGGTCTGTGAGATGCTGCTGCAGTTTGCCTGAGGTAGTCTCCACAGCACGGTTTAATAAACCCGTGTGGAGCGAAATCCTCGTTGCCGGGCATCCCCTCTGCCTGAGAGAGAGGCTTGGTTGCGCTTGTGGGAAGAGCTTTAAGGAAAGGGACACGTCTGTCACTGCGCTCCCCAGGAGCATGTCTGGGGAAGGTGCAGCACGCTTCCCCGCAAGACGAGAAGGAGCCGTTGGCCTTGTTTTCCGAAACGGTCTTGAGCAGAAGAGTCGGTCCTGTCAGGAACAGCGGGCCGGTGGCAAGTCAAGTGTCACCCGCTCCCTTTGCGGAGAGACGGAAACCTGGCTGCTAAGGAGACACGTGGGGACGTCTAGAGCAAGGGCGCTTGCTCCACTGTGAGAAAGGAGTCTGGGCAGAAGGCATGCCTGTCCTGGGCCCCTGGGCCCAAGGAGCAGCAGCTCCTTGGCCACCTGTCACTTGTATAGGCATGTGCTTGCCACCAGGCACCTACGCTGAACTCGCGGATGTACCTCCCTGAAAGAACGGACCATCAGTAGCCGTCCTCCATGATGTGGAAGCGTTCGCGGAGCCACGGGTTGTCCCGGGAAGGAGTGAGGACAGTCCACCACTGCTCCCCATCCCAGTGCACAGCGGTGTGTAGGGATCCTGTCGCATCTCCTCTCCTGTGAGGAAGGCACTGGCCTAGTCCCCTATTCCGCGTGAGCGCAAGAGCAATTTGCCAAGCCTCGCCTACGCCAGGAGATGGTAGTGGGCATAGAGTGCCATCCTAGGCCACGCACGCTGCTGCATGGTTGTGACTGTGTCTGATTTGTTTGGCTTGGCAGTTTGAGTCCAGGACGCGAAAATGGAGCCCGGGAAAGCAAAGCCAAGGAGGAATTAGCTCTCCCGCAGCACTTCTTCCCTGACGCGAAAGATCGAACGCCTAAAGCCTTGCTGAGGAAGCAGCGCCAAAGTGCTGTTGACTCCAAGCCCAAAGCCTCTGCGAAAGCACAGCATTTGCTGAGAAATCAGAGTGGGTTCTGCTGACTTCTGCTGCTGCTTGCCTGAGCCCAGTCTCACGGTGGGAGATACCCGTATAGAGCGAAAGCCTCTTTGCCCGGGCATCTCCTCTGGGAAAGCACAGCCTTCATTGGGAAATTAGAATCGTATTGGTGGGATCCTGCTGCTTGCCTGAGCTAGTCTCCGCAGCACGGTAGATGAAACCCGCATGGAGCGAAATTCTCCTTGCCTTAGCATCCCATCTGCCTGAGAAAGAAGCTTGGTTGCACATCTGGAAAGGGCCTTAAGGAAAGGGACACGTCTGTCACGGCGCTCCCCAAGAGCATGTCTGAAGAAGGTGCAACACGCTTCCCGGGAGAAGGAGCCTTTGGCATTGTTGTCGGGAAACAGTGGCAAAGCAGGAGATCCTGCCATGGCAGGAACAGCAGGCGGGTGGCAAGACAATTGTCACCAGCTCCCTGTGCAGAGAGAATGTAGCCTCGATCATAAGGAGATATGAGGGGACGACTAGGGCAGGCGCGCGTGCTCTACTCTGAGGAAGGAGTCTGGGCAGAAGGCAGGCCTGTCCTGTGCCTCTGGTCCCAAGGGGACAGCATCTCCTTAGCCACCTGTCCCTAGGGCAGACTTGAGCTTGCCACCAGACGCCTCACCCCGAACTCGCCGAAACAACTCTGGAGAAATGGACAGTCAGATGCCCTCTTCCTCCATGATGTGGCAGCGTTTTTTCGTGGCAATGGGTATGCCGGGGAAGGAGTGGGAACAGTCCCCCACAGCTCCCCATCCCTGTGCACGTGCGGTGTGCAGGAATCCTGTCCTCTGTCCTCTCCTGTAAGGAAGGCACTGGCCTAGTTTCCAAAACAGCTTGTGCAACAGAGCAAAAGGCCAAACCTTCCCTACACCAGAGGATGGTAGTGTGCATAGAGTGCCATCCTAGGCCACGCTCGCTGCTGCGGGTTTTGTCTGTGTCTGCTCGGTTCGTCCTGGAAGCGTGAACCCAGGGCGCGAACATGGAGCCCTGGAAAGCAAGGCCCAAGAGGCACCAGCTCTTCCGTAGCTCTTCTTCCCTAACGCGACAGAGCGAACATCCAAAGCCTTCCTGAGGAAGCAGCAGTGAAGCGGTTCGCGCCAAGATCAAAACTATTGTGAAAGCATAGCAGTCGCTGGGAAATCAGAGTCGGTTCTGTGGGATGCTCTTGCTGCCTGCCTTAGTCTAGTATTCACAGCACGGTGGTGGAAACCCTCATAGAACGAAAGCCTCTTTGCCCGGGTATGCCCTCTAGCAAAGCCCAGCATTCTTTGGGAAATCAGAGTTGGGTCTGTGGGATGCTGCTTCTGTTTGCCTGAGCTAGTCTCCACGGCAAGGTGTAATAAACCAGCATGGAGCGAAATCCTCGTTGCCGGACATCCCCTCTGCCTGTGAGAGATGTTTGGTTGCGCTTGTGGGAAGAGCTTAAAGAAAAGGGACACGTCTGTCACTGCGCTCCCCAGGAGCATGTCTGGGGAAGGTGCAGCATGCTTCCCGGGAGAAGAGAAGGAGCCGTTGGCTTTGTTTTCAGAAACGGTTTCGAAGCAGGAGAGCCGGTCCTGTCAGGATTGCGGGCCGGTGGCAAGACAAATGTCACAAGCTCCCTGTACAGAGAGATGGAAACTGGCTGCTAAGGAGACACGTGGGGATAACTAGCGCAAGGGCGCTTGCTCCACTGTGAGGAAGGAGTCTGGGCAGATGGCATGCCTGTCCTGGGCCCCTGGGCCCAAGGGGCAGGAGCTCCTTGGCCACCTGTCACTTGTGAAGACATGTGCTTGCCACCAGACGCCTACGCTTAATTCGCAGATGTAGCTCCCTGAAAGAACGGACCATCAGTAGCCGTCGTCCCTGATGTCGAAGCGTTCGCGGAAGGCACGGGTTGTCCCGGGAAGGAGTGAGGACAGTCCTCCACAACTCCCCATCCTAGTGCACGGGGGGTGTACAGGGATTTTGTCCCCTCTCCTCTTTTGTAAGGAAGGAACTGGCTGAGTCTCCTATTCCACCTGAGCTCCAGATCAAAATGCCACGACTCGCTTACGCCAGGAGATGGTAGTGGGCATAGAGATCCATCCGAGGCCACGCACGCTGCTGCAGGGTTGTGACTGTGTCTGATTTGTTTGGCTTGGCATTTTGAATCCAGGACGCGAAAATGGAGCCCGGGAAAGCAAAGCCAAGGAGGAAACCCGCATGGAGCGAAATTCTCCTTGCCCTAGCATCCCATCTGCCTGAGAAAGAAGCGTGGTTTACAAAGGTGAACCAAACATGTATCTCAGGCAAAGCGGATGCCGGGGCAAAGAGGATTTCGCTCCGTGTGGGTCTATTACACAGTGCTGTGGAGACTAGTTCAGGCAAGCCGCAGCAGCATCCCGCAGACCCGACTCTGACTTCCCAAAGAATGCTGTGCTCACGCAGAATCGGGGACTAGGCCAGTGCTTTCTCCACAGGAGAGGAGAGCCGACAGCATCTCGGCACACCGCCCTTGCACTAGGTTGAGGAGCAGTGACGGACTGTCCCCACTCCTTCCCCGGACACCCAGTGCATCCTTGAACGCTTTCACATCTTGGAGGAAGACAGATCCTGACTTCCCGATCTGTCAGGGAGCTACTTCTGGGAGTTCAGAAGTGGCAAGCACATGTCTGCACCTGGGACAGGTGGCCAAGGAGCTGCTTTCTCCTTGGGTCCAGAGGCCCAGGACAGGCATGCCTTCTGCCCAGACTCCTTATTAGAGTGGAGGAAGCGCCAATACCCTAGTCCTACCGTCGTGTCTACTCCTTAGCCAGGTTTCCGTCTCTCTGCACAGAGAGCGTATGCCACTTGTCTTACCTGCGACCCGCTGTTGCTGACAGGGCCGGCTCTTTTGCTTGCGTCCGTTTCCGACAAGAAGGCCAACGACTCCTTCTCTTCCCCGGGGCAGTGTGCTGCACCTTCCTCAGACATGCTCCAGGGTAGTGCAGTGACAGTCGTGTCCCTTTCCTTGAGGCTCTTCCCACAGGGGCAGCCACTCTTCTCTCTCAGGCAGAGTGGATGCCGGGCATACACGATTTCGCTCCATGCAGGTTTATTACACCGTGCAGTGGAGACCAGCTCAGGCAAGCAGCAGCCGCATTCCACAGACCCGACTCTGATTTTCCAAGAATGCTGTGCTTTCCCAGAGGTGAAGCCCGGGCAAAGAGGTTTTTGCTCTACAGGAACGACTCTGATTTCCCAGAGACTGCTATGCTTTCGCAGAAGTTTTCAGCTTGCTGCGAACCGCACTTCGCTGCTGCTTCCTCAGCAAGGCATTGGGCGTTCGCTCTGTCCCGTCAGATGCGGAGAGCTGGTGCCTCTTGGGCCTTGCTTCCCGGGCTCCATGTTCGCGTCCTGGCTTCAATGAGCCAAGCCGAAATACGCAGATACAGTCAGAACCCTGCAGTAGCTTGCGTGGCCCAGGATGGCACTCTATACACACTACCATCTCCCGGTGTAGGCAACGCTAGGGCTTTTGCTATGGCGCTCAGGTGGACTCAAGTTCTAGGTCAGTGCCTTCCCCACAGGAGAGGAGAGGCAACAGGATCTTTCACACCGCCCGTACACTGGGATGGGGAGCAGTGAGGTACTTTCCCCACTACTTCCCCGGACACCCCGTGCATCCACGAACGCTTTCACATCTTGGAGTAAGGCGGCATATGACTGCCCGTTCTTTCAGGGACTTACTTCTGCGAGTTCAGGGTAGGCGCCTGGTGGCAAGCACATGTCTGCACCAGGGAAAGGTGGCCAAGGAGCTGCTTTCCCCTTAGGCGCAGGGGCACCGGAGAGGCATTCCTTCTGCCCAGACTCCTTCCTCAGAGTGGAGTATGCAACCCTGCCCTATTCGTCCCTTCCTTTCTCCTTCTCAGCCAAGTATCCTATTCTCCACACAGAGAGCGGGTGACACTTGTCTTGCCACCGGCCCACTTTCCCTCCCAGGGCAGACCCTCCTTGCTTCGTGACAACGAAGGCCAACGGCATCTTCTCTTCTCCCAGGGCGGCAATGCTGCACCTTCCCCAGACTTGTTCTTGGGGAGCTCAGTGACAGATGTGTCCCTTGCCTTAAGGCCCTTTGCAGATGTGCAACCACTCTTCTCGCTCAGGCAGAGCGGGGATGCTAGGGAAAGGAGAATTTCGCTCCATGCGGGATTCACCTATCGTGCTGTTGAGACTAGCTCAGGCAAGCAGCAGCAGCATTCCACAAACACGATCTGATTTCCCACCAAATGCTGTGCTTTCCCAGAGGAGATGCCCGGGGAAAAGAGGATTAGGCTGTATGCGGTTTTCTACCACCGTAAGACAGGGCTCCAGCAAGAAGCAGCAGCAGCCAGCAGATCCAAATCTGATTTCTCAGTGAATGCTGTGCTTTCGCAGAGGCTTTGGGCTTGGAGCGAACAGCACTACGCCTCTGTTTCTTCAGCCAGGCTTCAGTCGCGTCAGGGAAGAAGAGCTGCGGGAGAGCTGGTGCCTCTAGGGCCTTGCTTTCCCGGCTCCATGTTCGCGTCCTGGATTCAAACTGCCAAGGTGAAATAAGCATACACAGCCTCCACCCTGCAGCAGCGTGCATGGCCTACGATGGCACTGTGCTCATAATGCCATCTCCCAGTGTAGGCAATGTCTGCCCTTTTGCTCTGGCGTTCAGGTGGACAGGGGACTAGGCCAGTGCTTTCTCCAGCCGAGAAGAGACGCGACAGGATCAATGTACACCGCCCGCGCCCTGGGAATGGGAGTAATGGGTAACTGTTCCTCCTTCCCCGGGACACCCGCTGCCTCCGCCAATGCTACCACATCCTGAAGGAAGACGGCTTCTGACTGCCCGTTCCTCCTGGAGCTGTTACTGTGAGTTCAGGACAGGGCGCCTGTTAGCAAGCCCACTTCTGTCCTATGGACAGGTGGCCAAGTAGCTGCTGTCCCCTTGGGCCCAGAGGCTCAGGACAGTACAGCCTTCTGCCCAGACTCCTTCCTCAGAGTGGAGCACGCGCCCCTGCCATCATCATACCCTCTTATCTCTTTAGCAGCCAGGCGTCGGTCTCCCTGCACAGGACGCGGGTGACACTTGTCTTGCCACCGGCCCGCTCTTCCTGACACTGCCGGCTCTCCTGCTTCGCGACCTTTTCCCGACAATAAGGCCAACGGCTCCTTCTCTTCTCCCGGGAAGCATGCTGCACCTTCCCCAGACATGCTCCTGGGGGAGCGGTGTGACGGATATGTCCCTTTCCTTAGGACTCTTCCCACAGGAGCAACCAAGCATCTCTCTCAGGCAGAGGGGATGCCCGGGCAAAGAAGATTTTGCTCCATGCCGGTTTATTACACCGTGCTGTGGAGACTAGCTCAGACAAGCAGCAGCAACATCCCACAGATCTGACTCTGATATCCCAAAGAAAGCTGTGCTTTCCCAGAGGGGATGCCTGGGCAAAGAGGCTTTTGCTCTATGCGGATTTTTCCCACCGTGCTGCGAATACTAGGCTAAGGCAAGAAGCAAGAGCAGCCCACAGAACCGACTCTGATTTTCCAGTGACTGCTATGCTTTCGCAGAGGTTTTCAGCTTGGCGCGAACTGCACTTCTCTGATGTTCCTCAGCATGGCTTTGGGCGTTCGCTCTGTTCCATCATGGAAGAAGAGCTCTGGAGAGCTGGGGCCTCTTTGGCGTGTGGAGCACGCGTGCCTGCCCTAGTCATCCCCTTGTGTCTCCTTAGCAGCCAGGCTTCTATCTCTCCGCTCAGGGAGCGGGTGACACTTGTCTTCTTAGCAGCCAGGCTTCCTACTCTCCATACAAAGAGCGTGCTGTGGAGAATGTTGTGCTTTTCGCAGCACGGTGGGAAAAACCCGCATAGAGCGAAAGCCTCTTTGCCTGGGCATCCCCTCTGGGAAAGCACTGCATTCTTTGGGAAATAGAGTCAGGTCTGTGGGATGTTGCTGCTTGCCTGAGAAGGTCTCCACAGCACGGTGTCATAAACCCGCATGGAGCGAAATCCTCTTTGCCCCGGCATCCCCACTGCCCGAGAGAGATGCGTGGTTGCGACTTTGGAAAGAGACTTAAGGAAAGGGATACGTCTGTCACTGCGCTCCACAGGAGCATGTCTGGGAAGGTGCAGAAGGCGGCCCAGGGACAAGAGAAGGCGCCTTTGGTGTTACTGTCCGGAAACGGTTGCGAAGCAGGACAGCCGGGCCTGTGAGGAACAGCGTGTCAGTGGCAAGACAAGTTTCACCAGCTACCTGTGCAGAGAAATGTGAGCCTGTCTGCTAAGGAGACACGAGAGGACAACTAGGACAGGGGCGCGTGCTCCACTCTGAGGAAGGAGTCTGAGCAGAAGGCAGGCCTGTCCTGTGCCTCTGGGCCCAAGGGGACATTAGCTCAGGGCCACCTGTCAAGAGGGCAGAAGTGGGATTGCCACCAGGCTCCCGGCCCTGAACTCACAGAAAGAGCTCCAGGAGGAACGGGCAGTTAGATGCCGTCCTCCAGGATGTGGAAGGGTTCGCGGAGGCACGGGGAGTCCGGGGAAGGAGTGGGGACAGCCCCCGACAGCTCCCCATCCCAGTGCACGGGCGGTGTGCAGGGATCCTGTTGCCGCTCCTCTCCTGTGTAAAAGGCACTGGCCTAGTCTCCGAAACAGCCTGAGCAACAGAGCAAAAGGCCAAGCCTTGCCTACGCCAGAAGATGGTAGTGTGCATAGAGTGCCATCCTAGGCCACGCACGCTGTTGCGGGTTGTGGCTGTGTCTGCTTAGTTCGTCCTGGAAGGGTGAACCCAGGGCGCGAACATGGAGCCCTGGAAAGCAAGGCCCAAGAGGCACCAGCTCTTCCATAGCTCTTCTTCCCTGACGCGACAGAGCGAACGCCCAAAGCCTTCCTGATGAAGCAGCAGCGAAGCGGTTCGCGCCAAGATCAAAACTATTGTGAAAGCATAGCAGTCGCTGGGAAATCAGAGTCGGTTCTGTGGGCTGCTCTTGCTGCCTGCCTTAGTCTAGTATTCACAGCATGGTGGGAGAAACCCTCACAGAACGACAGCCTCTTTGCCCGGGCATGCCCTCTGGCAAAGCCCAGCATTCTTTGGGAAATCAGAGTCGGGTCTGTGAGATGCTGCTGCTGTTTGCCTGAGGTAGTCTCCACAGCACGGTGTAATAAACCCGTGTGGAGCGAAATCCTCGTTGCCGGGCATCCCCTCTGCCTGAGAGAGAGGCTTGGTTGCGCTTGTGGGAAGAGCTTTAAGGAAAGGGACACGTCTGTCACTGCGCTCCCCAGGAGCATGTCTGGGGAAGGTGCAGCACGCTTCCCCGCAAGACGAGAAGGAGCCGTTGGCCTTGTTTTCCGAAACGGTCTTGAGCAGAAGAGTCGGTCCTGTCAGGAACAGCGGGCCGGTGGCAAGTCAAGTGTCACCCGCTCCCTTTGCGGAGAGACGGAAACCTGGCTGCTAAGGAGACACGTGGGGACGTCTAGAGCAAGGGCGCTTGCTCCACTGTGAGAAAGGAGTCTGGGCAGAAGGCATGCCTGTCCTGGGCCCCTGGGCCCAAGGAGCAGCAGCTCCTTGGCCACCTGTCACTTGTATAGGCATGTGCTTGCCACCAGGCACCTACGCTGAACTCGCGGATGTACCTCCCTGAAAGAACGGACCATCAGTAGCCGTCCTCCATGATGTGGAAGCGTTCGCGGAGCCACGGGTTGTCCCGGGAAGGAGTGAGGACAGTCCACCACTGCTCCCCATCCCAGTGCACAGCGGTGTGTAGGGATCCTGTCGCATCTCCTCTCCTGTGAGGAAGGCACTGGCCTAGTCCCCTATTCCGCGTGAGCGCAAGAGCAATTTGCCAAGCCTCGCCTACGCCAGGAGATGGTAGTGGGCATAGAGTGCCATCCTAGGCCACGCACGCTGCTGCATGGTTGTGACTGTGTCTGATTTGTTTGGCTTGGCAGTTTGAGTCCAGGACGCGAAAATGGAGCCCGGGAAAGCAAAGCCAAGGAGGAATTAGCTCTCCCGCAGCACTTCTTCCCTGACGCGAAAGATCGAACGCCTAAAGCCTTGCTGAGGAAGCAGCGCCAAAGTGCTGTTGACTCCAAGCCCAAAGCCTCTGCGAAAGCACAGCATTTGCTGAGAAATCAGAGTGGGTTCTGCTGACTTCTGCTGCTGCTTGCCTGAGCCCAGTCTCACGGTGGGAGATACCCGTATAGAGCGAAAGCCTCTTTGCCCGGGCATCTCCTCTGGGAAAGCACAGCCTTCATTGGGAAATTAGAATCGTATTGGTGGGATCCTGCTGCTTGCCTGAGCTAGTCTCCGCAGCACGGTAGATGAAACCCGCATGGAGCGAAATTCTCCTTGCCTTAGCATCCCATCTGCCTGAGAAAGAAGCTTGGTTGCACATCTGGAAAGGGCCTTAAGGAAAGGGACACGTCTGTCACGGCGCTCCCCGAGAGCATGTCTGAAGAAGGTGCAACACGCTTCCCGGGAGAAGGAGCCTTTGGCATTGTTGTCGGGAAACAGTGGCAAAGCAGGAGATCCTGCCATGGCAGGAACAGCAGGCGGGTGGCAAGACAATTGTCACCAGCTCCCTGTGCAGAGAGAATGTAGCCTCGATCATAAGGAGATATGAGGGGACGACTAGGGCAGGCGCGCGTGCTCTACTCTGAGGAAGGAGTCTGGGCAGAAGGCAGGCCTGTCCTGTGCCTCTGGTCCCAAGGGGACAGCATCTCCTTAGCCACCTGTCCCTAGGGCAGACTTGAGCTTGCCACCAGACGCCTCACCCCGAACTCGCCGAAACAACTCTGGAGAAATGGACAGTCAGATGCCCTCTTCCTCCATGATGTGGCAGCGTTTTTTCGTGGCAATGGGTATGCCGGGGAAGGAGTGGGAACAGTCCCCCACAGCTCCCCATCCCTGTGCACGTGCGGTGTGCAGGAATCCTGTCCTCTGTCCTCTCCTGTAAGGAAGGCACTGGCCTAGTTTCCAAAACAGCTTGTGCAACAGAGCAAAAGGCCAAACCTTCCCTATACCAGAGGATGGTAGTGTGCATAGAGTGCCATCCTAGGCCACGCTCGCTGCTGCGGGTTTTGTCTGTGTCTTCTTAGTTCGTCCTGGAAGCGTGAACCCAGGGCGCGAACATGGAGCCCTGGAAAGCAAGGCCCAAGAGGCACCAGCTCTTCCGTAGCTCTTCTTCCCTGACGCGACAGAGAGAACATCCAAAGCCTTCCTGAGGAAGCAGCAGTGAAGCGGTTCGCGCCAAGATCAAAACTATTGTGAAAGCATAGCAGTCGCTGGGAAATCAGAGTCGGTTCTGTGGGATGCTCTTGCTGCCTGCCTTAGTCTAGTATTCACAGCACGGTGGTGGAAACCCTCATAGAACGAAAGCCTCTTTGCCCGGGTATGCCCTCTAGCAAAGCCCAGCATTCTTTGGGAAATCAGAGTTGGGTCTGTGGGATGCTGCTTCTGTTTGCCTGAGCTAGTCTCCACGGCAAGGTGTAATAAACCAGCATGGAGCGAAATCCTCGTTGCCTGACATCCCCTCTGCCTGAGAGACATGTTTGGTTGCGCTTGTGGGAAGAGCTTAAAGAAAAGGGACACGTCTGTCACTGCGCTCCCCAGGAGCATGTCTGGGGAAGGTGCAGCATGCTTCCCGGGAGAAGAGAAGGAGCCGTTGGCTTTGTTTTCAGAAACGGTTTCGAAGCAGGAGAGCCGGTCCTGTCAGGATTGCGGGCCGGTGGCAAGACAAATGTCACAAGCTCCCTGTACAGAGAGATGGAAACTGGCTGCTAAGGAGACACGTGGGGATAACTAGCGCAAGGGCGCTTGCTCCACTGTGAGGAAGGAGTCTGGGCAGATGGCATGCCTGTCCTGGGCCCCTGGGCCCAAGGGGCAGGAGCTCCTTGGCCACCTGTCACTTGTGAAGACATGTGCTTGCCACCAGACGCCTACGCTTAATTCGCAGATGTAGCTCCCTGAAAGAACGGACCATCAGTAGCCGTCGTCCCTGATGTCGAAGCGTTCGCGGAAGGCACGGGTTGTCCCGGGAAGGAGTGAGGACAGTCCTCCACAACTCCCCATCCTAGTGCACGGGCGGTGTACAGGGATTTTGTCCCCTCTCCTCTTTTGTAAGGAAGGAACTGGCTGAGTCTCCTATTCCACCTGAGCTCCAGATCAAAATGCCACGACTCGCTTACGCCAGGAGATGGTAGTGGGCATAGAGATCCATCCGAGGCCACGCACGCTGCTGCAGGGTTGTGACTGTGTCTGATTTGTTTGGCTTGGCATTTTGAATCCAGGACGCGAAAATGGAGCCCGGGAAAGCAAAGCCAAGGAGGAAACCCGCATGGAGCGAAATTCTCCTTGCCCTAGCATCCCATCTGCCTGAGAAAGAAGCGTGGTTTACAAAGGTGAACCAAACATGTATCTCAGGCAAAGCGGATGCCGGGGCAAAGAGGATTTCGCTCCGTGTGGGTCTATTACACAGTGCTGTGGAGACTAGTTCAGGCAAGCCGCAGCAGCATCCCGCAGACCCGACTCTGACTTCCCAAAGAATGCTGTGCTCACGCAGAATCGGGGACTAGGCCAGTGCTTTCTCCACAGGAGAGGAGAGCCGACAGCATCTCGGCACACCGCCCTTGCACTAGGTTGAGGAGCAGTGACGGACTGTCCCCACTCCTTCCCCGGACACCCAGTGCATCCTTGAACGCTTTCACATCTTGGAGGAAGACAGATCCTGACTTCCCGATCTCTCAGGGAGCTACTTCTGGGAGTTCAGAAGTGGCAAGCACATGTCTGCACCTGGGACAGGTGGCCAAGGAGCTGCTTTCTCCTTGGGTCCAGAGGCCCAGGACAGGCATGCCTTCTGCCCAGACTCCTTATTAGAGTGGAGGAAGCGCCAATACCCTAGTCCTACCGTCGTGTCTACTCCTTAGCCAGGTTTCCGTCTCTCTGCACAGAGAGCGTATGCCACTTGTCTTACCAGCGACCCGCTGTTGCTGACAGGGCCGGCTCTTTTGCTTGCGTCCGTTTCCGACAACAAGGCCAACGACTCCTTCTCTTCCCCGGGGCAGTGTGCTGCACCTTCCTCAGACATGCTCCAGGGTAGTGCAGTGACAGTCGTGTCCCTTTCCTTGAGGCTCTTCCCACAGGGGCAGCCACTCTTCTCTCTCAGGCAGAGTGGATGCCGGGCATACACGATTTCGCTCCATGCAGGTTTATTACACCGTGCAGTGGAGACCAGCTCAGGCAAGCAGCAGCCGCATTCCACAGACCCGACTCTGATTTTCCAAGAATGCTGTGCTTTCCCAGAGGTGAAGCCCGGGCAAAGAGGTTTTTGCTCTACAGGAACGACTCTGATTTCCCAGAGACTGCTATGCTTACGCAGAAGTTTTCAGCTTGCTGCGAACCGCACTTCGCTGCTGCTTCCTCAGCAAGGCATTGGGCGTTCGCTCTGTCCCGTCAGATGCGGAGAGCTGGTGCCTCTTGGGCCTTGCTTCCCGGGCTCCATGTTCGCGTCCTGGCTTCAATGAGCCAAGCCGAAATACGCAGATACAGTCAGAACCCTGCAGTAGCTTGCGTGGCCCAGGATGGCACTCTATACACACTACCATCTCCCGGTGTAGGCAACGCTAGGGCTTTTGCTATGGCGCTCAGGTGGACTCAAGTTCTAGGTCAGTGCCTTCCCCACAGGAGAGGAGAGGCAACAGGATCTTTCACACCGCCCGTACACTGGGATGGGGAGCAGTGAGGTACTTTCCCCACTACTTCCCCGGACACCCCGTGCATCCACGAACGCTTTCACATCTTGGAGTAAGGCGGCATATGACTGCCCGTTCTTTCAGGGACTTACTTCTGCGAGTTCAGGGTAGGCGCCTGGTGGCAAGCACATGTCTGCACCAGGGAAAGGTGGCCAAGGAGCTGCTTTCCCCTTAGGCGCAGGGGCACCGGAGAGGCATTCCTTCTGCCCAGACTCCTTCCTCAGAGTGGAGTATGCAACCCTGCCCTATTCGTCCCTTCCTTTCTCCTTCTCAGCCAAGTATCCTATTCTCCACACAGAGAGCGGGTGACACTTGTCTTGCCACCGGCCCACTTTCCCTCCCAGGGCAGACCCTCCTTGCTTCGTGACAACGAAGGCCAACGGCATCTTCTCTTCTCCCAGGGCGGCAATGCTGCACCTTCCCCAGACTTGTTCTTGGGGAGCTCAGTGACAGATGTGTCCCTTGCCTTAAGGCCCTTTGCAGATGTGCAACCACTCTTCTCGCTCAGGCAGAGCGGGGATGCTAGGGAAAGGAGAATTTCGCTCCATGCGGGATTCACCTATCGTGCTGTTGAGACTAGCTCAGGCAAGCAGCAGCAGCATTCCACAAACACGATCTGATTTCCCACCAAATGCTGTGCTTTCCCAGAGGAGATGCCCGGGGAAAAGAGGATTAGGCTGTATGCGGTTTTCTACCACCGTAAGACAGGGCTCCAGCAAGAAGCAGCAGCAGCCAGCAGATCCAAATCTGATTTCTCAGTGAATGCTGTGCTTTCGCAGAGGCTTTGGGCTTGGAGCGAACAGCACTACGCCTCTGTTTCTTCAGCCAGGCTTCAGTCGCGTCAGGGAAGAAGAGCTGCGGGAGAGCTGGTGCCTCTAGGGCCTTGCTTTCCCGGCTCCATGTTCGCGTCCTGGATTCAAACTGCCAAGGTGAAATAAGCATACACAGCCTCCACCCTGCAGCAGCGTGCATGGCCTACGATGGCACTGTGCTCATAATGCCATCTCCCAGTGTAGGCAATGTCTGCCCTTTTGCTCTGGCGTTCAGGTGGACAGGGGACTAGGCCAGTGCTTTCTCCAGCCGAGAAGAGACGCGACAGGATCAATGTACACCGCCCGCGCCCTGGGAATGGGAGTAATGGGTAACTGTTCCTCCTTCCCCGGGACACCCGCTGCCTCCGCCAATGCTACCACATCCTGAAGGAAGACGGCTTCTGACTGCCCGTTCCTCCTGGAGCTGTTACTGTGAGTTCAGGACAGGGCGCCTGTTAGCAAGCCCACTTCTGTCCTATGGACAGGTGGCCAAGTAGCTGCTGTCCCCTTGGGCCCAGAGGCTCAGGACAGTACAGCCTTCTGCCCAGACTCCTTCCTCAGAGTGGAGCACGCGCCCCTGCCATCATCATACCCTCTTATCTCTTTAGCAGCCAGGCGTCGGTCTCCCTGCACAGGACGCGGGTGACACTTGTCTTGCCACCGGCCCGCTCTTCCTGACACTGCCGGCTCTCCTGCTTCGCGACCTTTTCCCGACAATAAGGCCAACGGCTCCTTCTCTTCTCCCGGGAAGCATGCTGCACCTTCCCCAGACATGCTCCTGGGGGAGCGGTGTGACGGATGTGTCCCTTTCCTTAGGACTCTTCCCACAGGAGCAACCAAGCATCTCTCTCAGGCAGAGGGGATGCCCGGGCAAAGAAGATTTTGCTCCATGCCGGTTTATTACACCGTGCTGTGGAGACTAGCTCAGACAAGCAGCAGCAACATCCCACAGATCTGACTCTGATATCCCAAAGAAAGCTGTGCTTTCCCAGAGGGGATGCCTGGGCAAAGAGGCTTTTGCTCTATGCGGATTTTTCCCACCGTGCTGCGAATACTAGGCTAAGGCAAGAAGCAAGAGCAGCCCACAGAACCGACTCTGATTTTCCAGTGACTGCTATGCTTTCGCAGAGGTTTTCAGCTTGGCGCGAACTGCACTTCTCTGATGTTCCTCAGCATGGCTTTGGGCGTTCGCTCTGTTCCATCATGGAAGAAGAGCTCTGGAGAGCTGGGGCCTCTTTGGCGTGTGGAGCACGCGTGCCTGCCCTAGTCATCCCCTTGTGTCTCCTTAGCAGCCAGGCTTCTATCTCTCCGCTCAGGGAGCGGGTGACACTTGTCTTCTTAGCAGCCAGGCTTCCTACTCTCCATACAAAGAGCGTGCTGTGGAGAATGTTGTGCTTTTCGCAGCACGGTGGGAAAAACCCGCATAGAGCGAAAGCCTCTTTGCCTGGGCATCCCCTCTGGGAAAGCACTGCATTCTTTGGGAAATAGAGTCAGGTCTGTGGGATGTTGCTGCTTGCCTGAGAAGGTCTCCACAGCACGGTGTCATAAACCCGCATGGAGCGAAATCCTCTTTGCCCCGGCATCCCCACTGCCCGAGAGAGATGCGTGGTTGCGACTTTGGAAAGAGACTTAAGGAAAGGGATACGTCTGTCACTGCGCTCCACAGGAGCATGTCTGGGAAGGTGCAGAAGGCGGCCCAGGGACAAGAGAAGGCGCCTTTGGTGTTACTGTCCGGAAACGGTTGCGAAGCAGGACAGCCGGGCCTGTGAGGAACAGCGTGTCAGTGGCAAGACAAGTTTCACCAGCTACCTGTGCAGAGAAATGTGAGCCTGTCTGCTAAGGAGACACGAGAGGACAACTAGGACAGGGGCGCGTGCTCCACTCTGAGGAAGGAGTCTGAGCAGAAGGCAGGCCTGTCCTGTGCCTCTGGGCCCAAGGGGACATTAGCTCAGGGCCACCTGTCAAGAGGGCAGAAGTGGGATTGCCACCAGGCTCCCGGCCCTGAACTCACAGAAAGAGCTCCAGGAGGAACGGGCAGTTAGATGCCGTCCTCCAGGATGTGGAAGGGTTCGCGGAGGCACGGGGAGTCCGGGGAAGGAGTGGGGACAGCCCCCGACAGCTCCCCATCCCAGTGCACGGGCGGTGTGCAGGGATCCTGTTGCCGCTCCTCTCCTGTGTAAAAGGCACTGGCCTAGTCTCCGAAACAGCCTGAGCAACAGAGCAAAAGGCCAAGCCTTGCCTACGCCAGAAGATGGTAGTGTGCATAGAGTGCCATCCTAGGCCACGCACGCTGTTGCGGGTTGTGGCTGTGTCTGCTTAGTTCGTCCTGGAAGGGTGAACCCAGGGCGCGAACATGGAGCCCTGGAAAGCAAGGCCCAAGAGGCACCAGCTCTTCCATAGCTCTTCTTCCCTGACGCGACAGAGCGAACGCCCAAAGCCTTCCTGATGAAGCAGCAGCGAAGCGGTTCGCGCCAAGATCAAAACTATTGTGAAAGCATAGCAGTCGCTGGGAAATCAGAGTCGGTTCTGTGGGCTGCTCTTGCTGCCTGCCTTAGTCTAGTATTCACAGCATGGTGGGAGAAACCCTCACAGAACGACAGCCTCTTTGCCCGGGCATGCCCTCTGGCAAAGCCCAGCATTCTTTGGGAAATCAGAGTCGGGTCTGTGAGATGCTGCTGCAGTTTGCCTGAGGTAGTCTCCACAGCACGGTGTAATAAACCCGTGTGGAGCGAAATCCTCGTTGCCGGGCATCCCCTCTGCCTGAGAGAGAGGCTTGGTTGCGCTTGTGGGAAGAGCTTTAAGGAAAGGGACACGTCTGTCACTGCGCTCCCCAGGAGCATGTCTGGGGAAGGTGCAGCACGCTTCCCCGCAAGACGAGAAGGAGCCGTTGGCCTTGTTTTCCGAAACGGTCTTGAGCAGAAGAGTCGGTCCTGTCAGGAACAGCGGGCCGGTGGCAAGTCAAGTGTCACCCGCTCCCTTTGCGGAGAGACGGAAACCTGGCTGCTAAGGAGACACGTGGGGACGTCTAGAGCAAGGGCGCTTGCTCCACTGTGAGAAAGGAGTCTGGGCAGAAGGCATGCCTGTCCTGGGCCCCTGGGCCCAAGGAGCAGCAGCTCCTTGGCCACCTGTCACTTGTATAGGCATGTGCTTGCCACCAGGCACCTACGCTGAACTCGCGGATGTACCTCCCTGAAAGAACGGACCATCAGTAGCCGTCCTCCATGATGTGGAAGCGTTCGCGGAGCCACGGGTTGTCCCGGGAAGGAGTGAGGACAGTCCAACACTGCTCCCCATCCCAGTGCACAGCGGTGTGTAGGGATCCTGTCGCATCTCCTCTCCTGTGAGGAAGGCACTGGCCTAGTCCCCTATTCCGCGTGAGCGCAAGAGCAATTTGCCAAGCCTCGCCTACGCCAGGAGATGGTAGTGGGCATAGAGTGCCATCCTAGGCCACGCACGCTGCTGCATGGTTGTGACTGTGTCTGATTTGTTTGGCTTGGCAGTTTGAGTCCAGGACGCGAAAATGGAGCCCGGGAAAGCAAAGCCAAGGAGGAATTAGCTCTCCCGCAGCACTTCTTCCCTGACGCGAAAGATCGAACGCCTAAAGCCTTGCTGAGGAAGCAGCGCCAAAGTGCTGTTGACTCCAAGCCCAAAGCCTCTGCGAAAGCACAGCATTTGCTGAGAAATCAGAGTGGGTTCTGCTGACTTCTGCTGCTGCTTGCCTGAGCCCAGTCTCACGGTGGGAGATACCCGTATAGAGCGAAAGCCTCTTTGCCCGGGCATCTCCTCTGGGAAAGCACAGCCTTCATTGGGAAATTAGAATCGTATTGGTGGGATCCTGCTGCTTGCCTGAGCTAGTCTCCGCAGCACGGTAGATGAAACCCGCATGGAGCGAAATTCTCCTTGCCTTAGCATCCCATCTGCCTGAGAAAGAAGCTTGGTTGCACATCTGGAAAGGGCCTTAAGGAAAGGGACACGTCTGTCACGGCGCTCCCCAAGAGCATGTCTGAAGAAGGTGCAACACGCTTCCCGGGAGAAGGAGCCTTTGGCATTGTTGTCGGGAAACAGTGGCAAAGCAGGAGATCCTGCCATGGCAGGAACAGCAGGCGGGTGGCAAGACAATTGTCACCAGCTCCCTGTGCAGAGAGAATGTAGCCTCGATCATAAGGAGATATGAGGGGACGACTAGGGCGGGCGCGCGTGCTCTACTCTGAGGAAGGAGTCTGGGCAGAAGGCAGGCCTGTCCTGTGCCTCTGGTCCCAAGGGGACAGCATCTCCTTAGCCACCTGTCCCTAGGGCAGACTTGAGCTTGCCACCAGACGCCTCACCCCGAACTCGCCGAAACAACTCTGGAGAAATGGACAGTCAGATGCCCTCTTCCTCCATGATGTGGCAGCGTTTTTTCGTGGCAATGGGTATGCCGGGGAAGGAGTGGGAACAGTCCCCCACAGCTCCCCATCCCTGTGCACGTGCGGTGTGCAGGAATCCTGTCCTCTGTCCTCTCCTGTAAGGAAGGCACTGGCCTAGTTTCCAAAACAGCTTGTGCAACAGAGCAAAAGGCCAAACCTTCCCTACACCAGAGGATGGTAGTGTGCATAGAGTGCCATCCTAGGCCACGCTCGCTGCTGCGGGTTTTGTCTGTGTCTGCTTAGTTCGTCCTGGAAGCGTGAACCCAGGGCGCGAACATGGAGCCCTGGAAAGCAAGGCCCAAGAGGCACCAGCTCTTCCGTAGCTCTTCTTCCCTGACGCGACAGAGAGAACATCCAAAGCCTTCCTGAGGAAGCAGCAGTGAAGCGGTTCGCGCCAAGATCAAAACTATTGTGAAAGCATAGCAGTCGCTGGGAAATCAGAGTCGGTTCTGTGGGATGCTCTTGCTGCCTGCCTTAGTCTAGTATTCACAGCACGGTGGTGGAAACCCTCATAGAACGAAAGCCTCTTTGCCCGGCTATGCCCTCTAGCAAAGCCCAGCATTCTTTGGGAAATCAGAGTTGGGTCTGTGGGATGCTGCTTCTGTTTGCCTGAGCTAGTCTCCACGGCAAGGTGTAATAAACCAGCATGGAGCGAAATCCTCGTTGCCGGACATCCCCTCTGCCTGAGAGAGATGTTTGGTTGCGCTTGTGGGAAGAGCTTAAAGAAAAGGGACACGTCTGTCACTGCGCTCCCCAGGAGCATGTCTGGGGAAGGTGCAGCATGCTTCCCGGGAGAAGAGAAGGAGCCGTTGGCTTTGTTTTCAGAAACGGTTTCGAAGCAGGAGAGCCGGTCCTGTCAGGATTGCGGGCCGGTGGCAAGACAAATGTCACAAGCTCCCTGTACAGAGAGATGGAAACTGGCTGCTAAGGAGACACGTGGGGATAACTAGCGCAAGGGCGCTTGCTCCACTGTGAGGAAGGAGTCTGGGCAGATGGCATGCCTGTCCTGGGCCCCTGGGCCCAAGGGGCAGGAGCTCCTTGGCCACCTGTCACTTGTGAAGACATGTGCTTGCCACCAGACGCCTACGCTTAATTCGCAGATGTAGCTCCCTGAAAGAACGGACCATCAGTAGCCGTCGTCCCTGATGTCGAAGCGTTCGCGGAAGGCACGGGTTGTCCCGGGAAGGAGTGAGGACAGTCCTCCACAACTCCCCATCCTAGTGCACGGGGGGTGTACAGGGATTTTGTCCCCTCTCCTCTTTTGTAAGGAAGGAACTGGCTGAGTCTCCTATTCCACCTGAGCTCCAGATCAAAATGCCACGACTCGCTTACGCCAGGAGATGGTAGTGGGCATAGAGATCCATCCGAGGCCACGCACGCTGCTGCAGGGTTGTGACTGTGTCTGATTTGTTTGGCTTGGCATTTTGAATCCAGGACGCGAAAATGGAGCCCGGGAAAGCAAAGCCAAGGAGGAAACCCGCATGGAGCGAAATTCTCCTTGCCCTAGCATCCCATCTGCCTGAGAAAGAAGCGTGGTTTACAAAGGTGAACCAAACATGTATCTCAGGCAAAGCGGATGCCGGGGCAAAGAGGATTTCGCTCCGTGTGGGTCTATTACACAGTGCTGTGGAGACTAGTTCAGGCAAGCCGCAGCAGCATCCCGCAGACCCGACTCTGACTTCCCAAAGAATGCTGTGCTCACGCAGAATCGGGGACTAGGCCAGTGCTTTCTCCACAGGAGAGGAGAGCCGACAGCATCTCGGCACACCGCCCTTGCACTAGGTTGAGGAGCAGTGACGGACTGTCCCCACTCCTTCCCCGGACACCCAGTGCATCCTTGAACGCTTTCACATCTTGGAGGAAGACAGATCCTGACTTCCCGATCTGTCAGGGAGCTACTTCTGGGAGTTCAGAAGTGGCAAGCACATGTCTGCACCTGGGACAGGTGGCCAAGGAGCTGCTTTCTCCTTGGGTCCAGAGGCCCAGGACAGGCATGCCTTCTGCCCAGACTCCTTATTAGAGTGGAGGAAGCGCCAATACCCTAGTCCTACCGTCGTGTCTACTCCTTAGCCAGGTTTCCGTCTCTCTGCACAGAGAGCGTATGCCACTTGTCTTACCAGCGACCCGCTGTTGCTGACAGGGCCGGCTCTTTTGCTTGCGTCCGTTTCCGACAACAAGGCCAACGACTCCTTCTCTTCCCCGGGGCAGTGTGCTGCACCTTCCTCAGACATGCTCCAGGGTAGTGCAGTGACAGTCGTGTCCCTTTCCTTGAGGCTCTTCCCACAGGGGCAGCCACTCTTCTCTCTCAGGCAGAGTGGATGCCGGGCATACACGATTTCGCTCCATGCAGGTTTATTACACCGTGCAGTGGAGACCAGCTCAGGCAAGCAGCAGCCGCATTCCACAGACCCGACTCTGATTTTCCAAGAATGCTGTGCTTTCCCAGAGGTGAAGCCCGGGCAAAGAGGTTTTTGCTCTACAGGAACGACTCTGATTTCCCAGAGACTGCTATGCTTACGCAGAAGTTTTCAGCTTGCTGCGAACCGCACTTCGCTGCTGCTTCCTCAGCAAGGCATTGGGCGTTCGCTCTGTCCCGTCAGATGCGGAGAGCTGGTGCCTCTTGGGCCTTGCTTCCCGGGCTCCATGTTCGCGTCCTGGCTTCAATGAGCCAAGCCGAAATACGCAGATACAGTCAGAACCCTGCAGTAGCTTGCGTGGCCCAGGATGGCACTCTATACACACTACCATCTCCCGGTGTAGGCAACGCTAGGGCTTTTGCTATGGCGCTCAGGTGGACTCAAGTTCTAGGTCAGTGCCTTCCCCACAGGAGAGGAGAGGCAACAGGATCTTTCACACCGCCCGTACACTGGGATGGGGAGCAGTGAGGTACTTTCCCCACTACTTCCCCGGACACCCCGTGCATCCACGAACGCTTTCACATCTTGGAGTAAGGCGGCATATGACTGCCCGTTCTTTCAGGGACTTACTTCTGCGAGTTCAGGGTAGGCGCCTGGTGGCAAGCACATGTCTGCACCAGGGAAAGGTGGCCAAGGAGCTGCTTTCCCCTTAGGCGCAGGGGCACCGGAGAGGCATTCCTTCTGCCCAGACTCCTTCCTCAGAGTGGAGTATGCAACCCTGCCCTATTCGTCCCTTCCTTTCTCCTTCTCAGCCAAGTATCCTATTCTCCACACAGAGAGCGGGTGACACTTGTCTTGCCACCGGCCCACTTTCCCTCCCAGGGCAGACCCTCCTTGCTTCGTGACAACGAAGGCCAACGGCATCTTCTCTTCTCCCAGGGCGGCAATGCTGCACCTTCCCCAGACTTGTTCTTGGGGAGCTCAGTGACAGATGTGTCCCTTGCCTTAAGGCCCTTTGCAGATGTGCAACCACTCTTCTCGCTCAGGCAGAGCGGGGATGCTAGGGAAAGGAGAATTTCGCTCCATGCGGGATTCACCTATCGTGCTGTTGAGACTAGCTCAGGCAAGCAGCAGCAGCATTCCACAAACACGATCTGATTTCCCACCAAATGCTGTGCTTTCCCAGAGGAGATGCCCGGGGAAAAGAGGATTAGGCTGTATGCGGTTTTCTACCACCGTAAGACAGGGCTCCAGCAAGAAGCAGCAGCAGCCAGCAGATCCAAATCTGATTTCTCAGTGAATGCTGTGCTTTCGCAGAGGCTTTGGGCTTGGAGCGAACAGCACTACGCCTCTGTTTCTTCAGCCAGGCTTCAGTCGCGTCAGGGAAGAAGAGCTGCGGGAGAGCTGGTGCCTCTAGGGCCTTGCTTTCCCGGCTCCATGTTCGCGTCCTGGATTCAAACTGCCAAGGTGAAATAAGCATACACAGCCTCCACCCTGCAGCAGCGTGCATGGCCTACGATGGCACTGTGCTCATAATGCCATCTCCCAGTGTAGGCAATGTCTGCCCTTTTGCTCTGGCGTTCCGGTGGACAGGGGACTAGGCCAGTGCTTTCTCCAGCCGAGAAGAGACGCGACAGGATCAATGTACACCGCCCGCGCCCTGGGAATGGGAGTAATGGGTAACTGTTCCTCCTTCCCCGGGACACCCGCTGCCTCCGCCAATGCTACCACATCCTGAAGGAAGACGGCTTCTGACTGCCCGTTCCTCCTGGAGCTGTTACTGTGAGTTCAGGACAGGGCGCCTGTTAGCAAGCCCACTTCTGTCCTATGGACAGGTGGCCAAGTAGCTGCTGTCCCCTTGGGCCCAGAGGCTCAGGACAGTACAGCCTTCTGCCCAGACTCCTTCCTCAGAGTGGAGCACGCGCCCCTGCCATCATCATACCCTCTTATCTCTTTAGCAGCCAGGCGTCGGTCTCCCTGCACAGGACGCGGGTGACACTTGTCTTGCCACCGGCCCGCTCTTCCTGACACTGCCGGCTCTCCTGCTTCGCGACCTTTTCCCGACAATAAGGCCAACGGCTCCTTCTCTTCTCCCGGGAAGCATGCTGCACCTTCCCCAGACATGCTCCTGGGGGAGCGGTGTGACGGATGTGTCCCTTTCCTTAGGACTCTTCCCACAGGAGCAACCAAGCATCTCTCTCAGGCAGAGGGGATGCCCGGGCAAAGAAGATTTTGCTCCATGCCGGTTTATTACACCGTGCTGTGGAGACTAGCTCAGACAAGCAGCAGCAACATCCCACAGATCTGACTCTGATATCCCAAAGAAAGCTGTGCTTTCCCAGAGGGGATGCCTGGGCAAAGAGGCTTTTGCTCTATGCGGATTTTTCCCACCGTGCTGCGAATACTAGGCTAAGGCAAGAAGCAAGAGCAGCCCACAGAACCGACTCTGATTTTCCAGTGACTGCTATGCTTTCGCAGAGGTTTTCAGCTTGGCGCGAACTGCACTTCTCTGATGTTCCTCAGCATGGCTTTGGGCGTTCGCTCTGTTCCATCATGGAAGAAGAGCTCTGGAGAGCTGGGGCCTCTTTGGCGTGTGGAGCACGCGTGCCTGCCCTAGTCATCCCCTTGTGTCTCCTTAGCAGCCAGGCTTCTATCTCTCCGCTCAGGGAGCGGGTGACACTTGTCTTCTTAGCAGCCAGGCTTCCTACTCTCCATACAAAGAGCGTGCTGTGGAGAATGTTGTGCTTTTCGCAGCACGGTGGGAAAAACCCGCATAGAGCGAAAGCCTCTTTGCCTGGGCATCCCCTCTGGGAAAGCACTGCATTCTTTGGGAAATAGAGTCAGGTCTGTGGGATGTTGCTGCTTGCCTGAGAAGGTCTCCACAGCACGGTGTCATAAACCCGCATGGAGCGAAATCCTCTTTGCCCCGGCATCCCCACTGCCCGAGAGAGATGCGTGGTTGCGACTTTGGAAAGAGACTTAAGGAAAGGGATACGTCTGTCACTGCGCTCCACAGGAGCATGTCTGGGAAGGTGCAGAAGGCGGCCCAGGGACAAGAGAAGGCGCCTTTGGTGTTACTGTCCGGAAACGGTTGCGAAGCAGGACAGCCGGGCCTGTGAGGAACAGCGTGTCAGTGGCAAGACAAGTTTCACCAGCTACCTGTGCAGAGAAATGTGAGCCTGTCTGCTAAGGAGACACGAGAGGACAACTAGGACAGGGGCGCGTGCTCCACTCTGAGGAAGGAGTCTGAGCAGAAGGCAGGCCTGTCCTGTGCCTCTGGGCCCAAGGGGACATTAGCTCAGGGCCACCTGTCAAGAGGGCAGAAGTGGGATTGCCACCAGGCTCCCGGCCCTGAACTCACAGAAAGAGCTCCAGGAGGAACGGGCAGTTAGATGCCGTCCTCCAGGATGTGGAAGGGTTCGCGGAGGCACGGGGAGTCCGGGGAAGGAGTGGGGACAGCCCCCGACAGCTCCCCATCCCAGTGCACGGGCGGTGTGCAGGGATCCTGTTGCCGCTCCTCTCCTGTGTAAAAGGCACTGGCCTAGTCTCCGAAACAGCCTGAGCAACAGAGCAAAAGGCCAAGCCTTGCCTACGCCGGAAGATGGTAGTGTGCATAGAGTGCCATCCTAGGCCACGCACGCTGTTGCGGGTTGTGGCTGTGTCTGCTTAGTTCGTCCTGGAAGGGTGAACCCAGGGCGCGAACATGGAGCCCTGGAAAGCAAGGCCCAAGAGGCACCAGCTCTTCCATAGCTCTTCTTCCCTGACGCGACAGAGCGAACGCCCAAAGCCTTCCTGATGAAGCAGCAGCGAAGCGGTTCGCGCCAAGATCAAAACTATTGTGAAAGCATAGCAGTCGCTGGGAAATCAGAGTCGGTTCTGTGGGCTGCTCTTGCTGCCTGCCTTAGTCTAGTATTCACAGCATGGTGGGAGAAACCCTCACAGAACGACAGCCTCTTTGCCCGGGCATGCCCTCTGGCAAAGCCCAGCATTCTTTGGGAAATCAGAGTCGGGTCTGTGAGATGCTGCTGCAGTTTGCCTGAGGTAGTCTCCACAGCACGGTGTAATAAACCCGTGTGGAGCGAAATCCTCGTTGCCGGGCATCCCCTCTGCCTGAGAGAGAGGCTTGGTTGCGCTTGTGGGAAGAGCTTTAAGGAAAGGGACACGTCTGTCACTGCGCTCCCCAGGAGCATGTCTGGGGAAGGTGCAGCACGCTTCCCCGCAAGACGAGAAGGAGCCGTTGGCCTTGTTTTCCGAAACGGTCTTGAGCAGAAGAGTCGGTCCTGTCAGGAACAGCGGGCCGGTGGCAAGTCAAGTGTCACCCGCTCCCTTTGCGGAGAGACGGAAACCTGGCTGCTAAGGAGACACGTGGGGACGTCTAGAGCAAGGGCGCTTGCTCCACTGTGAGAAAGGAGTCTGGGCAGAAGGCATGCCTGTCCTGGGCCCCTGGGCCCAAGGAGCAGCAGCTCCTTGGCCACCTGTCACTTGTATAGGCATGTGCTTGCCACCAGGCACCTACGCTGAACTCGCGGATGTACCTCCCTGAAAGAACGGACCATCAGTAGCCGTCCTCCATGATGTGGAAGCGTTCGCGGAGCCACGGGTTGTCCCGGGAAGGAGTGAGGACAGTCCAACACTGCTCCCCATCCCAGTGCACAGCGGTGTGTAGGGATCCTGTCGCATCTCCTCTCCTGTGAGGAAGGCACTGGCCTAGTCCCCTATTCCGCGTGAGCGCAAGAGCAATTTGCCAAGCCTCGCCTACGCCAGGAGATGGTAGTGGGCATAGAGTGCCATCCTAGGCCACGCACGCTGCTGCATGGTTGTGACTGTGTCTGATTTGTTTGGCTTGGCAGTTTGAGTCCAGGACGCGAAAATGGAGCCCGGGAAAGCAAAGCCAAGGAGGAATTAGCTCTCCCGCAGCACTTCTTCCCTGACGCGAAAGATCGAACGCCTAAAGCCTTGCTGAGGAAGCAGCGCCAAAGTGCTGTTGACTCCAAGCCCAAAGCCTCTGCGAAAGCACAGCATTTGCTGAGAAATCAGAGTGGGTTCTGCTGACTTCTGCTGCTGCTTGCCTGAGCCCAGTCTCACGGTGGGAGATACCCGTATAGAGCGAAAGCCTCTTTGCCCGGGCATCTCCTCTGGGAAAGCACAGCCTTCATTGGGAAATTAGAATCGTATTGGTGGGATCCTGCTGCTTGCCTGAGCTAGTCTCCGCAGCACGGTAGATGAAACCCGCATGGAGCGAAATTCTCCTTGCCTTAGCATCCCATCTGCCTGAGAAAGAAGCTTGGTTGCACATCTGGAAAGGGCCTTAAGGAAAGGGACACGTCTGTCACGGCGCTCCCCAAGAGCATGTCTGAAGAAGGTGCAACACGCTTCCCGGGAGAAGGAGCCTTTGGCATTGTTGTCGGGAAACAGTGGCAAAGCAGGAGATCCTGCCATGGCAGGAACAGCAGGCGGGTGGCAAGACAATTGTCACCAGCTCCCTGTGCAGAGAGAATGTAGCCTCGATCATAAGGAGATATGAGGGGACGACTAGGGCGGGCGCGCGTGCTCTACTCTGAGGAAGGAGTCTGGGCAGAAGGCAGGCCTGTCCTGTGCCTCTGGTCCCAAGGGGACAGCATCTCCTTAGCCACCTGTCCCTAGGGCAGACTTGAGCTTGCCACCAGACGCCTCACCCCGAACTCGCCGAAACAACTCTGGAGAAATGGACAGTCAGATGCCCTCTTCCTCCATGATGTGGCAGCGTTTTTTCGTGGCAATGGGTATGCCGGGGAAGGAGTGGGAACAGTCCCCCACAGCTCCCCATCCCTGTGCACGTGCGGTGTGCAGGAATCCTGTCCTCTGTCCTCTCCTGTAAGGAAGGCACTGGCCTAGTTTCCAAAACAGCTTGTGCAACAGAGCAAAAGGCCAAACCTTCCCTACACCAGAGGATGGTAGTGTGCATAGAGTGCCATCCTAGGCCACGCTCGCTGCTGCGGGTTTTGTCTGTGTCTGCTTAGTTCGTCCTTGAAGCGTGAACCCAGGGCGCGAACATGGAGCCCTGGAAAGCAAGGCCCAAGAGGCACCAGCTCTTCCGTAGCTCTTCTTCCCTGACGCGACAGAGAGAACATCCAAAGCCTTCCTGAGGAAGCAGCAGTGAAGCGGTTCGCGCCAAGATCAAAACTATTGTGAAAGCATAGCAGTCGCTGGGAAATCAGAGTCGGTTCTGTGGGATGCTCTTGCTGCCTGCCTTAGTCTAGTATTCACAGCACGGTGGTGGAAACCCTCATAGAACGAAAGCCTCTTTGCCCGGCTATGCCCTCTAGCAAAGCCCAGCATTCTTTGGGAAATCAGAGTTGGGTCTGTGGGATGCTGCTTCTGTTTGCCTGAGCTAGTCTCCACGGCAAGGTGTAATAAACCAGCATGGAGCGAAATCCTCGTTGCCGGACATCCCCTCTGCCTGAGAGAGATGTTTGGTTGCGCTTGTGGGAAGAGCTTAAAGAAAAGGGACACGTCTGTCACTGCGCTCCCCAGGAGCATGTCTGGGGAAGGTGCAGCATGCTTCCCGGGAGAAGAGAAGGAGCCGTTGGCTTTGTTTTCAGAAACGGTTTCGAAGCAGGAGAGCCGGTCCTGTCAGGATTGCGGGCCGGTGGCAAGACAAATGTCACAAGCTCCCTGTACAGAGAGATGGAAACTGGCTGCTAAGGAGACACGTGGGGATAACTAGCGCAAGGGCGCTTGCTCCACTGTGAGGAAGGAGTCTGGGCAGATGGCATGCCTGTCCTGGGCCCCTGGGCCCAAGGGGCAGGAGCTCCTTGGCCACCTGTCACTTGTGAAGACATGTGCTTGCCACCAGACGCCTACGCTTAATTCGCAGATGTAGCTCCCTGAAAGAACGGACCATCAGTAGCCGTCGTCCCTGATGTCGAAGCGTTCGCGGAAGGCACGGGTTGTCCCGGGAAGGAGTGAGGACAGTCCTCCACAACTCCCCATCCTAGTGCACGGGGGGTGTACAGGGATTTTGTCCCCTCTCCTCTTTTGTAAGGAAGGAACTGGCTGAGTCTCCTATTCCACCTGAGCTCCAGATCAAAATGCCACGACTCGCTTACGCCAGGAGATGGTAGTGGGCATAGAGATCCATCCGAGGCCACGCACGCTGCTGCAGGGTTGTGACTGTGTCTGATTTGTTTGGCTTGGCATTTTGAATCCAGGACGCGAAAATGGAGCCCGGGAAAGCAAAGCCAAGGAGGAAACCCGCATGGAGCGAAATTCTCCTTGCCCTAGCATCCCATCTGCCTGAGAAAGAAGCGTGGTTTACAAAGGTGAACCAAACATGTATCTCAGGCAAAGCGGATGCCGGGGCAAAGAGGATTTCGCTCCGTGTGGGTCTATTACACAGTGCTGTGGAGACTAGTTCAGGCAAGCCGCAGCAGCATCCCGCAGACCCGACTCTGACTTCCCAAAGAATGCTGTGCTCACGCAGAATCGGGGACTAGGCCAGTGCTTTCTCCACAGGAGAGGAGAGCCGACAGCATCTCGGCACACCGCCCTTGCACTAGGTTGAGGAGCAGTGACGGACTGTCCCCACTCCTTCCCCGGACACCCAGTGCATCCTTGAACGCTTTCACATCTTGGAGGAAGACAGATCCTGACTTCCCGATCTGTCAGGGAGCTACTTCTGGGAGTTCAGAAGTGGCAAGCACATGTCTGCACCTGGGACAGGTGGCCAAGGAGCTGCTTTCTCCTTGGGTCCAGAGGCCCAGGACAGGCATGCCTTCTGCCCAGACTCCTTATTAGAGTGGAGGAAGCGCCAATACCCTAGTCCTACCGTCGTGTCTACTCCTTAGCCAGGTTTCCGTCTCTCTGCACAGAGAGCGTATGCCACTTGTCTTACCAGCGACCCGCTGTTGCTGACAGGGCCGGCTCTTTTGCTTGCGTCCGTTTCCGACAACAAGGCCAACGACTCCTTCTCTTCCCCGGGGCAGTGTGCTGCACCTTCCTCAGACATGCTCCAGGGTAGTGCAGTGACAGTCGTGTCCCTTTCCTTGAGGCTCTTCCCACAGGGGCAGCCACTCTTCTCTCTCAGGCAGAGTGGATGCCGGGCATACACGATTTCGCTCCATGCAGGTTTATTACACCGTGCAGTGGAGACCAGCTCAGGCAAGCAGCAGCCGCATTCCACAGACCCGACTCTGATTTTCCAAGAATGCTGTGCTTTCCCAGAGGTGAAGCCCGGGCAAAGAGGTTTTTGCTCTACAGGAACGACTCTGATTTCCCAGAGACTGCTATGCTTACGCAGAAGTTTTCAGCTTGCTGCGAACCGCACTTCGCTGCTGCTTCCTCAGCAAGGCATTGGGCGTTCGCTCTGTCCCGTCAGATGCGGAGAGCTGGTGCCTCTTGGGCCTTGCTTCCCGGGCTCCATGTTCGCGTCCTGGCTTCAATGAGCCAAGCCGAAATACGCAGATACAGTCAGAACCCTGCAGTAGCTTGCGTGGCCCAGGATGGCACTCTATACACACTACCATCTCCCGGTGTAGGCAACGCTAGGGCTTTTGCTATGGCGCTCAGGTGGACTCAAGTTCTAGGTCAGTGCCTTCCCCACAGGAGAGGAGAGGCAACAGGATCTTTCACACCGCCCGTACACTGGGATGGGGAGCAGTGAGGTACTTTCCCCACTACTTCCCCGGACACCCCGTGCATCCACGAACGCTTTCACATCTTGGAGTAAGGCGGCATATGACTGCCCGTTCTTTCAGGGACTTACTTCTGCGAGTTCAGGGTAGGCGCCTGGTGGCAAGCACATGTCTGCACCAGGGAAAGGTGGCCAAGGAGCTGCTTTCCCCTTAGGCGCAGGGGCACCGGAGAGGCATTCCTTCTGCCCAGACTCCTTCCTCAGAGTGGAGTATGCAACCCTGCCCTATTCGTCCCTTCCTTTCTCCTTCTCAGCCAAGTATCCTATTCTCCACACAGAGAGCGGGTGACACTTGTCTTGCCACCGGCCCACTTTCCCTCCCAGGGCAGACCCTCCTTGCTTCGTGACAACGAAGGCCAACGGCATCTTCTCTTCTCCCAGGGCGGCAATGCTGCACCTTCCCCAGACTTGTTCTTGGGGAGCTCAGTGACAGATGTGTCCCTTGCCTTAAGGCCCTTTGCAGATGTGCAACCACTCTTCTCGCTCAGGCAGAGCGGGGATGCTAGGGAAAGGAGAATTTCGCTCCATGCGGGATTCACCTATCGTGCTGTTGAGACTAGCTCAGGCAAGCAGCAGCAGCATTCCACAAACACGATCTGATTTCCCACCAAATGCTGTGCTTTCCCAGAGGAGATGCCCGGGGAAAAGAGGATTAGGCTGTATGCGGTTTTCTACCACCGTAAGACAGGGCTCCAGCAAGAAGCAGCAGCAGCCAGCAGATCCAAATCTGATTTCTCAGTGAATGCTGTGCTTTCGCAGAGGCTTTGGGCTTGGAGCGAACAGCACTACGCCTCTGTTTCTTCAGCCAGGCTTCAGTCGCGTCAGGGAAGAAGAGCTGCGGGAGAGCTGGTGCCTCTAGGGCCTTGCTTTCCCGGCTCCATGTTCGCGTCCTGGATTCAAACTGCCAAGGTGAAATAAGCATACACAGCCTCCACCCTGCAGCAGCGTGCATGGCCTACGATGGCACTGTGCTCATAATGCCATCTCCCAGTGTAGGCAATGTCTGCCCTTTTGCTCTGGCGTTCCGGTGGACAGGGGACTAGGCCAGTGCTTTCTCCAGCCGAGAAGAGACGCGACAGGATCAATGTACACCGCCCGCGCCCTGGGAATGGGAGTAATGGGTAACTGTTCCTCCTTCCCCGGGACACCCGCTGCCTCCGCCAATGCTACCACATCCTGAAGGAAGACGGCTTCTGACTGCCCGTTCCTCCTGGAGCTGTTACTGTGAGTTCAGGACAGGGCGCCTGTTAGCAAGCCCACTTCTGTCCTATGGACAGGTGGCCAAGTAGCTGCTGTCCCCTTGGGCCCAGAGGCTCAGGACAGTACAGCCTTCTGCCCAGACTCCTTCCTCAGAGTGGAGCACGCGCCCCTGCCATCATCATACCCTCTTATCTCTTTAGCAGCCAGGCGTCGGTCTCCCTGCACAGGACGCGGGTGACACTTGTCTTGCCACCGGCCCGCTCTTCCTGACACTGCCGGCTCTCCTGCTTCGCGACCTTTTCCCGACAATAAGGCCAACGGCTCCTTCTCTTCTCCCGGGAAGCATGCTGCACCTTCCCCAGACATGCTCCTGGGGGAGCGGTGTGACGGATGTGTCCCTTTCCTTAGGACTCTTCCCACAGGAGCAACCAAGCATCTCTCTCAGGCAGAGGGGATGCCCGGGCAAAGAAGATTTTGCTCCATGCCGGTTTATTACACCGTGCTGTGGAGACTAGCTCAGACAAGCAGCAGCAACATCCCACAGATCTGACTCTGATATCCCAAAGAAAGCTGTGCTTTCCCAGAGGGGATGCCTGGGCAAAGAGGCTTTTGCTCTATGCGGATTTTTCCCACCGTGCTGCGAATACTAGGCTAAGGCAAGAAGCAAGAGCAGCCCACAGAACCGACTCTGATTTTCCAGTGACTGCTATGCTTTCGCAGAGGTTTTCAGCTTGGCGCGAACTGCACTTCTCTGATGTTCCTCAGCATGGCTTTGGGCGTTCGCTCTGTTCCATCATGGAAGAAGAGCTCTGGAGAGCTGGGGCCTCTTTGGCGTGTGGAGCACGCGTGCCTGCCCTAGTCATCCCCTTGTGTCTCCTTAGCAGCCAGGCTTCTATCTCTCCGCTCAGGGAGCGGGTGACACTTGTCTTCTTAGCAGCCAGGCTTCCTACTCTCCATACAAAGAGCGTGCTGTGGAGAATGTTGTGCTTTTCGCAGCACGGTGGGAAAAACCCGCATAGAGCGAAAGCCTCTTTGCCTGGGCATCCCCTCTGGGAAAGCACTGCATTCTTTGGGAAATAGAGTCAGGTCTGTGGGATGTTGCTGCTTGCCTGAGAAGGTCTCCACAGCACGGTGTCATAAACCCGCATGGAGCGAAATCCTCTTTGCCCCGGCATCCCCACTGCCCGAGAGAGATGCGTGGTTGCGACTTTGGAAAGAGACTTAAGGAAAGGGATACGTCTGTCACTGCGCTCCACAGGAGCATGTCTGGGAAGGTGCAGAAGGCGGCCCAGGGACAAGAGAAGGCGCCTTTGGTGTTACTGTCCGGAAACGGTTGCGAAGCAGGACAGCCGGGCCTGTGAGGAACAGCGTGTCAGTGGCAAGACAAGTTTCACCAGCTACCTGTGCAGAGAAATGTGAGCCTGTCTGCTAAGGAGACACGAGAGGACAACTAGGACAGGGGCGCGTGCTCCACTCTGAGGAAGGAGTCTGAGCAGAAGGCAGGCCTGTCCTGTGCCTCTGGGCCCAAGGGGACATTAGCTCAGGGCCACCTGTCAAGAGGGCAGAAGTGGGATTGCCACCAGGCTCCCGGCCCTGAACTCACAGAAAGAGCTCCAGGAGGAACGGGCAGTTAGATGCCGTCCTCCAGGATGTGGAAGGGTTCGCGGAGGCACGGGGAGTCCGGGGAAGGAGTGGGGACAGCCCCCGACAGCTCCCCATCCCAGTGCACGGGCGGTGTGCAGGGATCCTGTTGCCGCTCCTCTCCTGTGTAAAAGGCACTGGCCTAGTCTCCGAAACAGCCTGAGCAACAGAGCAAAAGGCCAAGCCTTGCCTACGCCAGAAGATGGTAGTGTGCATAGAGTGCCATCCTAGGCCACGCACGCTGTTGCGGGTTGTGGCTGTGTCTGCTTAGTTCGTCCTGGAAGGGTGAACCCAGGGCGCGAACATGGAGCCCTGGAAAGCAAGGCCCAAGAGGCACCAGCTCTTCCATAGCTCTTCTTCCCTGACGCGACAGAGCGAACGCCCAAAGCCTTCCTGATGAAGCAGCAGCGAAGCGGTTCGCGCCAAGATCAAAACTATTGTGAAAGCATAGCAGTCGCTGGGAAATCAGAGTCGGTTCTGTGGGCTGCTCTTGCTGCCTGCCTTAGTCTAGTATTCACAGCATGGTGGGAGAAACCCTCACAGAACGACAGCCTCTTTGCCCGGGCATGCCCTCTGGCAAAGCCCAGCATTCTTTGGGAAATCAGAGTCGGGTCTGTGAGATGCTGCTGCAGTTTGCCTGAGGTAGTCTCCACAGCACGGTGTAATAAACCCGTGTGGAGCGAAATCCTCGTTGCCGGGCATCCCCTCTGCCTGAGAGAGAGGCTTGGTTGCGCTTGTGGGAAGAGCTTTAAGGAAAGGGACACGTCTGTCACTGCGCTCCCCAGGAGCATGTCTGGGGAAGGTGCAGCACGCTTCCCCGCAAGACGAGAAGGAGCCGTTGGCCTTGTTTTCCGAAACGGTCTTGAGCAGAAGAGTCGGTCCTGTCAGGAACAGCGGGCCGGTGGCAAGTCAAGTGTCACCCGCTCCCTTTGCGGAGAGACGGAAACCTGGCTGCTAAGGAGACACGTGGGGACGTCTAGAGCAAGGGCGCTTGCTCCACTGTGAGAAAGGAGTCTGGGCAGAAGGCATGCCTGTCCTGGGCCCCTGGGCCCAAGGAGCAGCAGCTCCTTGGCCACCTGTCACTTGTATAGGCATGTGCTTGCCACCAGGCACCTACGCTGAACTCGCGGATGTACCTCCCTGAAAGAACGGACCATCAGTAGCCGTCCTCCATGATGTGGAAGCGTTCGCGGAGCCACGGGTTGTCCCGGGAAGGAGTGAGGACAGTCCAACACTGCTCCCCATCCCAGTGCACAGCGGTGTGTAGGGATCCTGTCGCATCTCCTCTCCTGTGAGGAAGGCACTGGCCTAGTCCCCTATTCCGCGTGAGCGCAAGAGCAATTTGCCAAGCCTCGCCTACGCCAGGAGATGGTAGTGGGCATAGAGTGCCATCCTAGGCCACGCACGCTGCTGCATGGTTGTGACTGTGTCTGATTTGTTTGGCTTGGCAGTTTGAGTCCAGGACGCGAAAATGGAGCCCGGGAAAGCAAAGCCAAGGAGGAATTAGCTCTCCCGCAGCACTTCTTCCCTGACGCGAAAGATCGAACGCCTAAAGCCTTGCTGAGGAAGCAGCGCCAAAGTGCTGTTGACTCCAAGCCCAAAGCCTCTGCGAAAGCACAGCATTTGCTGAGAAATCAGAGTGGGTTCTGCTGACTTCTGCTGCTGCTTGCCTGAGCCCAGTCTCACGGTGGGAGATACCCGTATAGAGCGAAAGCCTCTTTGCCCGGGCATCTCCTCTGGGAAAGCACAGCCTTCATTGGGAAATTAGAATCGTATTGGTGGGATCCTGCTGCTTGCCTGAGCTAGTCTCCGCAGCACGGTAGATGAAACCCGCATGGAGCGAAATTCTCCTTGCCTTAGCATCCCATCTGCCTGAGAAAGAAGCTTGGTTGCACATCTGGAAAGGGCCTTAAGGAAAGGGACACGTCTGTCACGGCGCTCCCCAAGAGCATGTCTGAAGAAGGTGCAACACGCTTCCCGGGAGAAGGAGCCTTTGGCATTGTTGTCGGGAAACAGTGGCAAAGCAGGAGATCCTGCCATGGCAGGAACAGCAGGCGGGTGGCAAGACAATTGTCACCAGCTCCCTGTGCAGAGAGAATGTAGCCTCGATCATAAGGAGATATGAGGGGACGACTAGGGCAGGCGCGCGTGCTCTACTCTGAGGAAGGAGTCTGGGCAGAAGGCAGGCCTGTCCTGTGCCTCTGGTCCCAAGGGGACAGCATCTCCTTAGCCACCTGTCCCTAGGGCAGACTTGAGCTTGCCACCAGACGCCTCACCCCGAACTCGCCGAAACAACTCTGGAGAAATGGACAGTCAGATGCCCTCTTCCTCCATGATGTGGCAGCGTTTTTTCGTGGCAATGGGTATGCCGGGGAAGGAGTGGGAACAGTCCCCCACAGCTCCCCATCCCTGTGCACGTGCGGTGTGCAGGAATCCTGTCCTCTGTCCTCTCCTGTAAGGAAGGCACTGGCCTAGTTTCCAAAACAGCTTGTGCAACAGAGCAAAAGGCCAAACCTTCCCTATACCAGAGGATGGTAGTGTGCATAGAGTGCCATCCTAGGCCACGCTCGCTGCTGCGGGTTTTGTCTGTGTCTTCTTAGTTCGTCCTGGAAGCGTGAACCCAGGGCGCGAACATGGAGCCCTGGAAAGCAAGGCCCAAGAGGCACCAGCTCTTCCGTAGCTCTTCTTCCCTGACGCGACAGAGAGAACATCCAAAGCCTTCCTGAGGAAGCAGCAGTGAAGCGGTTCGCGCCAAGATCAAAACTATTGTGAAAGCATAGCAGTCGCTGGGAAATCAGAGTCGGTTCTGTGGGATGCTCTTGCTGCCTGCCTTAGTCTAGTATTCACAGCACGGTGGTGGAAACCCTCATAGAACGAAAGCCTCTTTGCCCGGGTATGCCCTCTAGCAAAGCCCAGCATTCTTTGGGAAATCAGAGTTGGGTCTGTGGGATGCTGCTTCTGTTTGCCTGAGCTAGTCTCCACGGCAAGGTGTAATAAACCAGCATGGAGCGAAATCCTCGTTGCCTGACATCCCCTCTGCCTGAGAGACATGTTTGGTTGCGCTTGTGGGAAGAGCTTAAAGAAAAGGGACACGTCTGTCACTGCGCTCCCCAGGAGCATGTCTGGGGAAGGTGCAGCATGCTTCCCGGGAGAAGAGAAGGAGCCGTTGGCTTTGTTTTCAGAAACGGTTTCGAAGCAGGAGAGCCGGTCCTGTCAGGATTGCGGGCCGGTGGCAAGACAAATGTCACAAGCTCCCTGTACAGAGAGATGGAAACTGGCTGCTAAGGAGACACGTGGGGATAACTAGCGCAAGGGCGCTTGCTCCACTGTGAGGAAGGAGTCTGGGCAGATGGCATGCCTGTCCTGGGCCCCTGGGCCCAAGGGGCAGGAGCTCCTTGGCCACCTGTCACTTGTGAAGACATGTGCTTGCCACCAGACGCCTACGCTTAATTCGCAGATGTAGCTCCCTGAAAGAACGGACCATCAGTAGCCGTCGTCCCTGATGTCGAAGCGTTCGCGGAAGGCACGGGTTGTCCCGGGAAGGAGTGAGGACAGTCCTCCACAACTCCCCATCCTAGTGCACGGGCGGTGTACAGGGATTTTGTCCCCTCTCCTCTTTTGTAAGGAAGGAACTGGCTGAGTCTCCTATTCCACCTGAGCTCCAGATCAAAATGCCACGACTCGCTTACGCCAGGAGATGGTAGTGGGCATAGAGATCCATCCGAGGCCACGCACGCTGCTGCAGGGTTGTGACTGTGTCTGATTTGTTTGGCTTGGCATTTTGAATCCAGGACGCGAAAATGGAGCCCGGGAAAGCAAAGCCAAGGAGGAAACCCGCATGGAGCGAAATTCTCCTTGCCCTAGCATCCCATCTGCCTGAGAAAGAAGCGTGGTTTACAAAGGTGAACCAAACATGTATCTCAGGCAAAGCGGATGCCGGGGCAAAGAGGATTTCGCTCCGTGTGGGTCTATTACACAGTGCTGTGGAGACTAGTTCAGGCAAGCCGCAGCAGCATCCCGCAGACCCGACTCTGACTTCCCAAAGAATGCTGTGCTCACGCAGAATCGGGGACTAGGCCAGTGCTTTCTCCACAGGAGAGGAGAGCCGACAGCATCTCGGCACACCGCCCTTGCACTAGGTTGAGGAGCAGTGACGGACTGTCCCCACTCCTTCCCCGGACACCCAGTGCATCCTTGAACGCTTTCACATCTTGGAGGAAGACAGATCCTGACTTCCCGATCTCTCAGGGAGCTACTTCTGGGAGTTCAGAAGTGGCAAGCACATGTCTGCACCTGGGACAGGTGGCCAAGGAGCTGCTTTCTCCTTGGGTCCAGAGGCCCAGGACAGGCATGCCTTCTGCCCAGACTCCTTATTAGAGTGGAGGAAGCGCCAATACCCTAGTCCTACCGTCGTGTCTACTCCTTAGCCAGGTTTCCGTCTCTCTGCACAGAGAGCGTATGCCACTTGTCTTACCAGCGACCCGCTGTTGCTGACAGGGCCGGCTCTTTTGCTTGCGTCCGTTTCCGACAACAAGGCCAACGACTCCTTCTCTTCCCCGGGGCAGTGTGCTGCACCTTCCTCAGACATGCTCCAGGGTAGTGCAGTGACAGTCGTGTCCCTTTCCTTGAGGCTCTTCCCACAGGGGCAGCCACTCTTCTCTCTCAGGCAGAGTGGATGCCGGGCATACACGATTTCGCTCCATGCAGGTTTATTACACCGTGCAGTGGAGACCAGCTCAGGCAAGCAGCAGCCGCATTCCACAGACCCGACTCTGATTTTCCAAGAATGCTGTGCTTTCCCAGAGGTGAAGCCCGGGCAAAGAGGTTTTTGCTCTACAGGAACGACTCTGATTTCCCAGAGACTGCTATGCTTACGCAGAAGTTTTCAGCTTGCTGCGAACCGCACTTCGCTGCTGCTTCCTCAGCAAGGCATTGGGCGTTCGCTCTGTCCCGTCAGATGCGGAGAGCTGGTGCCTCTTGGGCCTTGCTTCCCGGGCTCCATGTTCGCGTCCTGGCTTCAATGAGCCAAGCCGAAATACGCAGATACAGTCAGAACCCTGCAGTAGCTTGCGTGGCCCAGGATGGCACTCTATACACACTACCATCTCCCGGTGTAGGCAACGCTAGGGCTTTTGCTATGGCGCTCAGGTGGACTCAAGTTCTAGGTCAGTGCCTTCCCCACAGGAGAGGAGAGGCAACAGGATCTTTCACACCGCCCGTACACTGGGATGGGGAGCAGTGAGGTACTTTCCCCACTACTTCCCCGGACACCCCGTGCATCCACGAACGCTTTCACATCTTGGAGTAAGGCGGCATATGACTGCCCGTTCTTTCAGGGACTTACTTCTGCGAGTTCAGGGTAGGCGCCTGGTGGCAAGCACATGTCTGCACCAGGGAAAGGTGGCCAAGGAGCTGCTTTCCCCTTAGGCGCAGGGGCACCGGAGAGGCATTCCTTCTGCCCAGACTCCTTCCTCAGAGTGGAGTATGCAACCCTGCCCTATTCGTCCCTTCCTTTCTCCTTCTCAGCCAAGTATCCTATTCTCCACACAGAGAGCGGGTGACACTTGTCTTGCCACCGGCCCACTTTCCCTCCCAGGGCAGACCCTCCTTGCTTCGTGACAACGAAGGCCAACGGCATCTTCTCTTCTCCCAGGGCGGCAATGCTGCACCTTCCCCAGACTTGTTCTTGGGGAGCTCAGTGACAGATGTGTCCCTTGCCTTAAGGCCCTTTGCAGATGTGCAACCACTCTTCTCGCTCAGGCAGAGCGGGGATGCTAGGGAAAGGAGAATTTCGCTCCATGCGGGATTCACCTATCGTGCTGTTGAGACTAGCTCAGGCAAGCAGCAGCAGCATTCCACAAACACGATCTGATTTCCCACCAAATGCTGTGCTTTCCCAGAGGAGATGCCCGGGGAAAAGAGGATTAGGCTGTATGCGGTTTTCTACCACCGTAAGACAGGGCTCCAGCAAGAAGCAGCAGCAGCCAGCAGATCCAAATCTGATTTCTCAGTGAATGCTGTGCTTTCGCAGAGGCTTTGGGCTTGGAGCGAACAGCACTACGCCTCTGTTTCTTCAGCCAGGCTTCAGTCGCGTCAGGGAAGAAGAGCTGCGGGAGAGCTGGTGCCTCTAGGGCCTTGCTTTCCCGGCTCCATGTTCGCGTCCTGGATTCAAACTGCCAAGGTGAAATAAGCATACACAGCCTCCACCCTGCAGCAGCGTGCATGGCCTACGATGGCACTGTGCTCATAATGCCATCTCCCAGTGTAGGCAATGTCTGCCCTTTTGCTCTGGCGTTCAGGTGGACAGGGGACTAGGCCAGTGCTTTCTCCAGCCGAGAAGAGACGCGACAGGATCAATGTACACCGCCCGCGCCCTGGGAATGGGAGTAATGGGTAACTGTTCCTCCTTCCCCGGGACACCCGCTGCCTCCGCCAATGCTACCACATCCTGAAGGAAGACGGCTTCTGACTGCCCGTTCCTCCTGGAGCTGTTACTGTGAGTTCAGGACAGGGCGCCTGTTAGCAAGCCCACTTCTGTCCTATGGACAGGTGGCCAAGTAGCTGCTGTCCCCTTGGGCCCAGAGGCTCAGGACAGTACAGCCTTCTGCCCAGACTCCTTCCTCAGAGTGGAGCACGCGCCCCTGCCATCATCATACCCTCTTATCTCTTTAGCAGCCAGGCGTCGGTCTCCCTGCACAGGACGCGGGTGACACTTGTCTTGCCACCGGCCCGCTCTTCCTGACACTGCCGGCTCTCCTGCTTCGCGACCTTTTCCCGACAATAAGGCCAACGGCTCCTTCTCTTCTCCCGGGAAGCATGCTGCACCTTCCCCAGACATGCTCCTGGGGGAGCGGTGTGACGGATGTGTCCCTTTCCTTAGGACTCTTCCCACAGGAGCAACCAAGCATCTCTCTCAGGCAGAGGGGATGCCCGGGCAAAGAAGATTTTGCTCCATGCCGGTTTATTACACCGTGCTGTGGAGACTAGCTCAGACAAGCAGCAGCAACATCCCACAGATCTGACTCTGATATCCCAAAGAAAGCTGTGCTTTCCCAGAGGGGATGCCTGGGCAAAGAGGCTTTTGCTCTATGCGGATTTTTCCCACCGTGCTGCGAATACTAGGCTAAGGCAAGAAGCAAGAGCAGCCCACAGAACCGACTCTGATTTTCCAGTGACTGCTATGCTTTCGCAGAGGTTTTCAGCTTGGCGCGAACTGCACTTCTCTGATGTTCCTCAGCATGGCTTTGGGCGTTCGCTCTGTTCCATCATGGAAGAAGAGCTCTGGAGAGCTGGGGCCTCTTTGGCGTGTGGAGCACGCGTGCCTGCCCTAGTCATCCCCTTGTGTCTCCTTAGCAGCCAGGCTTCTATCTCTCCGCTCAGGGAGCGGGTGACACTTGTCTTCTTAGCAGCCAGGCTTCCTACTCTCCATACAAAGAGCGTGCTGTGGAGAATGTTGTGCTTTTCGCAGCACGGTGGGAAAAACCCGCATAGAGCGAAAGCCTCTTTGCCTGGGCATCCCCTCTGGGAAAGCACTGCATTCTTTGGGAAATAGAGTCAGGTCTGTGGGATGTTGCTGCTTGCCTGAGAAGGTCTCCACAGCACGGTGTCATAAACCCGCATGGAGCGAAATCCTCTTTGCCCCGGCATCCCCACTGCCCGAGAGAGATGCGTGGTTGCGACTTTGGAAAGAGACTTAAGGAAAGGGATACGTCTGTCACTGCGCTCCACAGGAGCATGTCTGGGAAGGTGCAGAAGGCGGCCCAGGGACAAGAGAAGGCGCCTTTGGTGTTACTGTCCGGAAACGGTTGCGAAGCAGGACAGCCGGGCCTGTGAGGAACAGCGTGTCAGTGGCAAGACAAGTTTCACCAGCTACCTGTGCAGAGAAATGTGAGCCTGTCTGCTAAGGAGACACGAGAGGACAACTAGGACAGGGGCGCATGCTCCACTCTGAGGAAGGAGTCTGAGCAGAAGGCAGGCCTGTCCTGTGCCTCTGGGCCCAAGGGGACATTAGCTCAGGGCCACCTGTCAAGAGGGCAGAAGTGGGATTGCCACCAGGCTCCCGGCCCTGAACTCACAGAAAGAGCTCCAGGAGGAACGGGCAGTTAGATGCCGTCCTCCAGGATGTGGAAGGGTTCGCGGAGGCACGGGGAGTCCGGGGAAGGAGTGGGGACAGCCCCCGACAGCTCCCCATCCCAGTGCACGGGCGGTGTGCAGGGATCCTGTTGCCGCTCCTCTCCTGTGTAAAAGGCACTGGCCTAGTCTCCGAAACAGCCTGAGCAACAGAGCAAAAGGCCAAGCCTTGCCTACGCCAGAAGATGGTAGTGTGCATAGAGTGCCATCCTAGGCCACGCACGCTGTTGCGGGTTGTGGCTGTGTCTGCTTAGTTCGTCCTGGAAGGGTGAACCCAGGGCGCGAACATGGAGCCCTGGAAAGCAAGGCCCAAGAGGCACCAGCTCTTCCATAGCTCTTCTTCCCTGACGCGACAGAGCGAACGCCCAAAGCCTTCCTGATGAAGCAGCAGCGAAGCGGTTCGCGCCAAGATCAAAACTATTGTGAAAGCATAGCAGTCGCTGGGAAATCAGAGTCGGTTCTGTGGGCTGCTCTTGCTGCCTGCCTTAGTCTAGTATTCACAGCATGGTGGGAGAAACCCTCACAGAACGACAGCCTCTTTGCCCGGGCATGCCCTCTGGCAAAGCCCAGCATTCTTTGGGAAATCAGAGTCGGGTCTGTGAGATGCTGCTGCAGTTTGCCTGAGGTAGTCTCCACAGCACGGTGTAATAAACCCGTGTGGAGCGAAATCCTCGTTGCCGGGCATCCCCTCTGCCTGAGAGAGAGGCTTGGTTGCGCTTGTGGGAAGAGCTTTAAGGAAAGGGACACGTCTGTCACTGCGCTCCCCAGGAGCATGTCTGGGGAAGGTGCAGCACGCTTCCCCGCAAGACGAGAAGGAGCCGTTGGCCTTGTTTTCCGAAACGGTCTTGAGCAGAAGAGTCGGTCCTGTCAGGAACAGCGGGCCGGTGGCAAGTCAAGTGTCACCCGCTCCCTTTGCGGAGAGACGGAAACCTGGCTGCTAAGGAGACACGTGGGGACGTCTAGAGCAAGGGCGCTTGCTCCACTGTGAGAAAGGAGTCTGGGCAGAAGGCATGCCTGTCCTGGGCCCCTGGGCCCAAGGAGCAGCAGCTCCTTGGCCACCTGTCACTTGTATAGGCATGTGCTTGCCACCAGGCACCTACGCTGAACTCGCGGATGTACCTCCCTGAAAGAACGGACCATCAGTAGCCGTCCTCCATGATGTGGAAGCGTTCGCGGAGCCACGGGTTGTCCCGGGAAGGAGTGAGGACAGTCCAACACTGCTCCCCATCCCAGTGCACAGCGGTGTGTAGGGATCCTGTCGCATCTCCTCTCCTGTGAGGAAGGCACTGGCCTAGTCCCCTATTCCGCGTGAGCGCAAGAGCAATTTGCCAAGCCTCGCCTACGCCAGGAGATGGTAGTGGGCATAGAGTGCCATCCTAGGCCACGCACGCTGCTGCATGGTTGTGACTGTGTCTGATTTGTTTGGCTTGGCAGTTTGAGTCCAGGACGCGAAAATGGAGCCCGGGAAAGCAAAGCCAAGGAGGAATTAGCTCTCCCGCAGCACTTCTTCCCTGACGCGAAAGATCGAACGCCTAAAGCCTTGCTGAGGAAGCAGCGCCAAAGTGCTGTTGACTCCAAGCCCAAAGCCTCTGCGAAAGCACAGCATTTGCTGAGAAATCAGAGTGGGTTCTGCTGACTTCTGCTGCTGCTTGCCTGAGCCCAGTCTCACGGTGGGAGATACCCGTATAGAGCGAAAGCCTCTTTGCCCGGGCATCTCCTCTGGGAAAGCACAGCCTTCATTGGGAAATTAGAATCGTATTGGTGGGATCCTGCTGCTTGCCTGAGCTAGTCTCCGCAGCACGGTAGATGAAACCCGCATGGAGCGAAATTCTCCTTGCCTTAGCATCCCATCTGCCTGAGAAAGAAGCTTGGTTGCACATCTGGAAAGGGCCTTAAGGAAAGGGACACGTCTGTCACGGCGCTCCCCAAGAGCATGTCTGAAGAAGGTGCAACACGCTTCCCGGGAGAAGGAGCCTTTGGCATTGTTGTCGGGAAACAGTGGCAAAGCAGGAGATCCTGCCATGGCAGGAACAGCAGGCGGGTGGCAAGACAATTGTCACCAGCTCCCTGTGCAGAGAGAATGTAGCCTCGATCATAAGGAGATATGAGGGGACGACTAGGGCAGGCGCGCGTGCTCTACTCTGAGGAAGGAGTCTGGGCAGAAGGCAGGCCTGTCCTGTGCCTCTGGTCCCAAGGGGACAGCATCTCCTTAGCCACCTGTCCCTAGGGCAGACTTGAGCTTGCCACCAGACGCCTCACCCCGAACTCGCCGAAACAACTCTGGAGAAATGGACAGTCAGATGCCCTCTTCCTCCATGATGTGGCAGCGTTTTTTCGTGGCAATGGGTATGCCGGGGAAGGAGTGGGAACAGTCCCCCACAGCTCCCCATCCCTGTGCACGTGCGGTGTGCAGGAATCCTGTCCTCTGTCCTCTCCTGTAAGGAAGGCACTGGCCTAGTTTCCAAAACAGCTTGTGCAACAGAGCAAAAGGCCAAACCTTCCCTATACCAGAGGATGGTAGTGTGCATAGAGTGCCATCCTAGGCCACGCTCGCTGCTGCGGGTTTTGTCTGTGTCTGCTTAGTTCGTCCTGGAAGCGTGAACCCAGGGCGCGAACATGGAGCCCTGGAAAGCAAGGCCCAAGAGGCACCAGCTCTTCCGTAGCTCTTCTTCCCTGACGCGACAGAGAGAACATCCAAAGCCTTCCTGAGGAAGCAGCAGTGAAGCGGTTCGCGCCAAGATCAAAACTATTGTGAAAGCATAGCAGTCGCTGGGAAATCAGAGTCGGTTCTGTGGGATGCTCTTGCTGCCTGCCTTAGTCTAGTATTCACAGCACGGTGGTGGAAACCCTCATAGAACGAAAGCCTCTTTGCCCGGGTATGCCCTCTAGCAAAGCCCAGCATTCTTTGGGAAATCAGAGTTGGGTCTGTGGGATGCTGCTTCTGTTTGCCTGAGCTAGTCTCCACGGCAAGGTGTAATAAACCAGCATGGAGCGAAATCCTCGTTGCCTGACATCCCCTCTGCCTGAGAGACATGTTTGGTTGCGCTTGTGGGAAGAGCTTAAAGAAAAGGGACACGTCTGTCACTGCGCTCCCCAGGAGCATGTCTGGGGAAGGTGCAGCATGCTTCCCGGGAGAAGAGAAGGAGCCGTTGGCTTTGTTTTCAGAAACGGTTTCGAAGCAGGAGAGCCGGTCCTGTCAGGATTGCGGGCCGGTGGCAAGACAAATGTCACAAGCTCCCTGTACAGAGAGATGGAAACTGGCTGCTAAGGAGACACGTGGGGATAACTAGCGCAAGGGCGCTTGCTCCACTGTGAGGAAGGAGTCTGGGCAGATGGCATGCCTGTCCTGGGCCCCTGGGCCCAAGGGGCAGGAGCTCCTTGGCCACCTGTCACTTGTGAAGACATGTGCTTGCCACCAGACGCCTACGCTTAATTCGCAGATGTAGCTCCCTGAAAGAACGGACCATCAGTAGCCGTCGTCCCTGATGTCGAAGCGTTCGCGGAAGGCACGGGTTGTCCCGGGAAGGAGTGAGGACAGTCCTCCACAACTCCCCATCCTAGTGCACGGGCGGTGTACAGGGATTTTGTCCCCTCTCCTCTTTTGTAAGGAAGGAACTGGCTGAGTCTCCTATTCCACCTGAGCTCCAGATCAAAATGCCACGACTCGCTTACGCCAGGAGATGGTAGTGGGCATAGAGATCCATCCGAGGCCACGCACGCTGCTGCAGGGTTGTGACTGTGTCTGATTTGTTTGGCTTGGCATTTTGAATCCAGGACGCGAAAATGGAGCCCGGGAAAGCAAAGCCAAGGAGGAAACCCGCATGGAGCGAAATTCTCCTTGCCCTAGCATCCCATCTGCCTGAGAAAGAAGCGTGGTTTACAAAGGTGAACCAAACATGTATCTCAGGCAAAGCGGATGCCGGGGCAAAGAGGATTTCGCTCCGTGTGGGTCTATTACACAGTGCTGTGGAGACTAGTTCAGGCAAGCCGCAGCAGCATCCCGCAGACCCGACTCTGACTTCCCAAAGAATGCTGTGCTCACGCAGAATCGGGGACTAGGCCAGTGCTTTCTCCACAGGAGAGGAGAGCCGACAGCATCTCGGCACACCGCCCTTGCACTAGGTTGAGGAGCAGTGACGGACTGTCCCCACTCCTTCCCCGGACACCCAGTGCATCCTTGAACGCTTTCACATCTTGGAGGAAGACAGATCCTGACTTCCCGATCTCTCAGGGAGCTACTTCTGGGAGTTCAGAAGTGGCAAGCACATGTCTGCACCTGGGACAGGTGGCCAAGGAGCTGCTTTCTCCTTGGGTCCAGAGGCCCAGGACAGGCATGCCTTCTGCCCAGACTCCTTATTAGAGTGGAGGAAGCGCCAATACCCTAGTCCTACCGTCGTGTCTACTCCTTAGCCAGGTTTCCGTCTCTCTGCACAGAGAGCGTATGCCACTTGTCTTACCAGCGACCCGCTGTTGCTGACAGGGCCGGCTCTTTTGCTTGCGTCCGTTTCCGACAACAAGGCCAACGACTCCTTCTCTTCCCCGGGGCAGTGTGCTGCACCTTCCTCAGACATGCTCCAGGGTAGTGCAGTGACAGTCGTGTCCCTTTCCTTGAGGCTCTTCCCACAGGGGCAGCCACTCTTCTCTCTCAGGCAGAGTGGATGCCGGGCATACACGATTTCGCTCCATGCAGGTTTATTACACCGTGCAGTGGAGACCAGCTCAGGCAAGCAGCAGCCGCATTCCACAGACCCGACTCTGATTTTCCAAGAATGCTGTGCTTTCCCAGAGGTGAAGCCCGGGCAAAGAGGTTTTTGCTCTACAGGAACGACTCTGATTTCCCAGAGACTGCTATGCTTACGCAGAAGTTTTCAGCTTGCTGCGAACCGCACTTCGCTGCTGCTTCCTCAGCAAGGCATTGGGCGTTCGCTCTGTCCCGTCAGATGCGGAGAGCTGGTGCCTCTTGGGCCTTGCTTCCCGGGCTCCATGTTCGCGTCCTGGCTTCAATGAGCCAAGCCGAAATACGCAGATACAGTCAGAACCCTGCAGTAGCTTGCGTGGCCCAGGATGGCACTCTATACACACTACCATCTCCCGGTGTAGGCAACGCTAGGGCTTTTGCTATGGCGCTCAGGTGGACTCAAGTTCTAGGTCAGTGCCTTCCCCACAGGAGAGGAGAGGCAACAGGATCTTTCACACCGCCCGTACACTGGGATGGGGAGCAGTGAGGTACTTTCCCCACTACTTCCCCGGACACCCCGTGCATCCACGAACGCTTTCACATCTTGGAGTAAGGCGGCATATGACTGCCCGTTCTTTCAGGGACTTACTTCTGCGAGTTCAGGGTAGGCGCCTGGTGGCAAGCACATGTCTGCACCAGGGAAAGGTGGCCAAGGAGCTGCTTTCCCCTTAGGCGCAGGGGCACCGGAGAGGCATTCCTTCTGCCCAGACTCCTTCCTCAGAGTGGAGTATGCAACCCTGCCCTATTCGTCCCTTCCTTTCTCCTTCTCAGCCAAGTATCCTATTCTCCACACAGAGAGCGGGTGACACTTGTCTTGCCACCGGCCCACTTTCCCTCCCAGGGCAGACCCTCCTTGCTTCGTGACAACGAAGGCCAACGGCATCTTCTCTTCTCCCAGGGCGGCAATGCTGCACCTTCCCCAGACTTGTTCTTGGGGAGCTCAGTGACAGATGTGTCCCTTTCCTTAAGGCCCTTTGCAGATGTGCAACCACTCTTCTCGCTCAGGCAGAGCGGGGATGCTAGGGAAAGGAGAATTTCGCTCCATGCGGGATTCACCTATCGTGCTGTTGAGACTAGCTCAGGCAAGCAGCAGCAGCATTCCACAAACACGATCTGATTTCCCACCAAATGCTGTGCGTTCCCAGAGGAGATGCCCGGGGAAAAGAGGATTAGGCTGTATGCGGTTTTCTACCACCGTAAGACAGGGCTCCAGCAAGAAGCAGCAGCAGCCAGCAGATCCAAATCTGATTTCTCAGTGAATGCTGTGCTTTCGCAGAGGCTTTGGGCTTGGAGCGAACAGCACTACGCCTCTGTTTCTTCAGCCAGGCTTCAGTCGCGTCAGGGAAGAAGAGCTGCGGGAGAGCTGGTGCCTCTAGGGCCTTGCTTTCCCGGCTCCATGTTCGCGTCCTGGATTCAAACTGCCAAGGTGAAATAAGCATACACAGCCTCCACCCTGCAGCAGCGTGCATGGCCTACGATGGCACTGTGCTCATAATGCCATCTCCCAGTGTAGGCAATGTCTGCCCTTTTGCTCTGGCGTTCAGGTGGACAGGGGACTAGGCCAGTGCTTTCTCCAGCCGAGAAGAGACGCGACAGGATCAATGTACACCGCCCGCGCCCTGGGAATGGGAGTAATGGGTAACTGTTCCTCCTTCCCCGGGACACCCGCTGCCTCCGCCAATGCTACCACATCCTGAAGGAAGACGGCTTCTGACTGCCCGTTCCTCCTGGAGCTGTTACTGTGAGTTCAGGACAGGGCGCCTGTTAGCAAGCCCACTTCTGTCCTATGGACAGGTGGCCAAGTAGCTGCTGTCCCCTTGGGCCCAGAGGCTCAGGACAGTACAGCCTTCTGCCCAGACTCCTTCCTCAGAGTGGAGCACGCGCCCCTGCCATCATCATACCCTCTTATCTCTTTAGCAGCCAGGCGTCGGTCTCCCTGCACAGGACGCGGGTGACACTTGTCTTGCCACCGGCCCGCTCTTCCTGACACTGCCGGCTCTCCTGCTTCGCGACCTTTTCCCGACAATAAGGCCAACGGCTCCTTCTCTTCTCCCGGGAAGCATGCTGCACCTTCCCCAGACATGCTCCTGGGGGAGCGGTGTGACGGATGTGTCCCTTTCCTTAGGACTCTTCCCACAGGAGCAACCAAGCATCTCTCTCAGGCAGAGGGGATGCCCGGGCAAAGAAGATTTTGCTCCATGCCGGTTTATTACACCGTGCTGTGGAGACTAGCTCAGACAAGCAGCAGCAACATCCCACAGATCTGACTCTGATATCCCAAAGAAAGCTGTGCTTTCCCAGAGGGGATGCCTGGGCAAAGAGGCTTTTGCTCTATGCGGATTTTTCCCACCGTGCTGCGAATACTAGGCTAAGGCAAGAAGCAAGAGCAGCCCACAGAACCGACTCTGATTTTCCAGTGACTGCTATGCTTTCGCAGAGGTTTTCAGCTTGGCGCGAACTGCACTTCTCTGATGTTCCTCAGCATGGCTTTGGGCGTTCGCTCTGTTCCATCATGGAAGAAGAGCTCTGGAGAGCTGGGGCCTCTTTGGCGTGTGGAGCACGCGTGCCTGCCCTAGTCATCCCCTTGTGTCTCCTTAGCAGCCAGGCTTCTATCTCTCCGCTCAGGGAGCGGGTGACACTTGTCTTCTTAGCAGCCAGGCTTCCTACTCTCCATACAAAGAGCGTGCTGTGGAGAATGTTGTGCTTTTCGCAGCACGGTGGGAAAAACCCGCATAGAGCGAAAGCCTCTTTGCCTGGGCATCCCCTCTGGGAAAGCACTGCATTCTTTGGGAAATAGAGTCAGGTCTGTGGGATGTTGCTGCTTGCCTGAGAAGGTCTCCACAGCACGGTGTCATAAACCCGCATGGAGCGAAATCCTCTTTGCCCCGGCATCCCCACTGCCCGAGAGAGATGCGTGGTTGCGACTTTGGAAAGAGACTTAAGGAAAGGGATACGTCTGTCACTGCGCTCCACAGGAGCATGTCTGGGAAGGTGCAGAAGGCGGCCCAGGGACAAGAGAAGGCGCCTTTGGTGTTACTGTCCGGAAACGGTTGCGAAGCAGGACAGCCGGGCCTGTGAGGAACAGCGTGTCAGTGGCAAGACAAGTTTCACCAGCTACCTGTGCAGAGAAATGTGAGCCTGTCTGCTAAGGAGACACGAGAGGACAACTAGGACAGGGGCGCGTGCTCCACTCTGAGGAAGGAGTCTGAGCAGAAGGCAGGCCTGTCCTGTGCCTCTGGGCCCAAGGGGACATTAGCTCAGGGCCACCTGTCAAGAGGGCAGAAGTGGGATTGCCACCAGGCGCCCGGCCCTGAACTCACAGAAAGAGCTCCAGGAGGAACGGGCAGTTAGATGCCGTCCTCCAGGATGTGGAAGGGTTCGCGGAGGCACAGGGAGTCCGGGGAAGGAGTGGGGACAGCCCCCGACAGCTCCCCATCCCAGTGCACGGGCGGTGTGCAGGGATCCTGTTGCCGCTCCTCTCCTGTGTAAAAGGCACTGGCCTAGTCTCCGAAACAGCCTGAGCAACAGAGCAAAAGGCCAAGCCTTGCCTACGCCAGAAGATGGTAGTGTGCATAGAGTGCCATCCTAGGCCACGCACGCTGTTGCGGGTTGTGGCTGTGTCTGCTTAGTTCGTCCTGGAAGGGTGAACCCAGGGCGCGAACATGGAGCCCTGGAAAGCAAGGCCCAAGAGGCACCAGCTCTTCCATAGCTCTTCTTCCCTGACGCGACAGAGCGAACGCCCAAAGCCTTCCTGATGAAGCAGCAGCGAAGCGGTTCGCGCCAAGATCAAAACTATTGTGAAAGCATAGCAGTCGCTGGGAAATCAGAGTCGGTTCTGTGGGCTGCTCTTGCTGCCTGCCTTAGTCTAGTATTCACAGCATGGTGGGAGAAACCCTCACAGAACGACAGCCTCTTTGCCCGGGCATGCCCTCTGGCAAAGCCCAGCATTCTTTGGGAAATCAGAGTCGGGTCTGTGAGATGCTGCTGCTGTTTGCCTGAGGTAGTCTCCACAGCACGGTGTAATAAACCCGTGTGGAGCGAAATCCTCGTTGCCGGGCATCCCCTCTGCCTGAGAGAGAGGCTTGGTTGCGCTTGTGGGAAGAGCTTTAAGGAAAGGGACACGTCTGTCACTGCGCTCCCCAGGAGCATGTCTGGGGAAGGTGCAGCACGCTTCCCCGCAAGACGAGAAGGAGCCGTTGGCCTTGTTTTCCGAAACGGTCTTGAGCAGAAGAGTCGGTCCTGTCAGGAACAGCGGGCCGGTGGCAAGTCAAGTGTCACCCGCTCCCTTTGCGGAGAGACGGAAACCTGGCTGCTAAGGAGACACGTGGGGACGTCTAGAGCAAGGGCGCTTGCTCCACTGTGAGAAAGGAGTCTGGGCAGAAGGCATGCCTGTCCTGGGCCCCTGGGCCCAAGGAGCAGCAGCTCCTTGGCCACCTGTCACTTGTATAGGCATGTGCTTGCCACCAGGCACCTACGCTGAACTCGCGGATGTACCTCCCTGAAAGAACGGACCATCAGTAGCCGTCCTCCATGATGTGGAAGCGTTCGCGGAGCCACGGGTTGTCCCGGGAAGGAGTGAGGACAGTCCACCACTGCTCCCCATCCCAGTGCACAGCGGTGTGTAGGGATCCTGTCGCATCTCCTCTCCTGTGAGGAAGGCACTGGCCTAGTCCCCTATTCCTCGTGAGCGCAAGAGCAATTTGCCAAGCCTCGCCTACGCCAGGAGATGGTAGTGGGCATAGAGTGCCATCCTAGGCCACGCACACTGCTGCATGGTTGTGACTGTGTCTGATTTGTTTGGCTTGGCAGTTTGAGTCCAGGACGCGAAAATGGAGCCCGGGAAAGCAAAGCCAAGGAGGAATTAGCTCTCCCGCAGCACTTCTTCCCTGACGCGAAAGATCGAACGCCTAAAGCCTTGCTGAGGAAGCAGCGCCAAAGTGCTGTTGACTCCAAGCCCAAAGCCTCTGCGAAAGCACAGCATTTGCTGAGAAATCAGAGTGGGTTCTGCTGACTTCTGCTGCTGCTTGCCTGAGCCCAGTCTCACGGTGGGAGATACCCGTATAGAGCGAAAGCCTCTTTGCCCGGGCATCTCCTCTGGGAAAGCACAGCCTTCATTGGGAAATTAGAATCGTATTGGTGGGATCCTGCTGCTTGCCTGAGCTAGTCTCCGCAGCACGGTGAATGAAACCCGCATGGAGCGAAATTCTCCTTGCCTTAGCATCCCATCTGCCTGAGAAAGAAGCTTGGTTGCACATCTGGAAAGGGCCTTAAGGAAAGGGACACGTCTGTCACGGCGCTCCCCAAGAGCATGTCTGAAGAAGGTGCAACACGCTTCCCGGGAGAAGGAGCCTTTGGCATTGTTGTCGGGAAACAGTGGCAAAGCAGGAGATCCTGCCATGGCAGGAACAGCAGGCGGGTGGCAAGACAATTGTCACCAGCTCCCTGTGCAGAGAGAATGTAGCCTCGATCATAAGGAGATATGAGGGGACGACTAGGGCAGGCGCGCGTGCTCTACTCTGAGGAAGGAGTCTGGGCAGAAGGCAGGCCTGTCCTGTGCCTCTGGTCCCAAGGGGACAGCATCTCCTTAGCCACCTGTCCCTAGGGCAGACTTGAGCTTGCCACCAGACGCCTCACCCCGAACTCGCCGAAACAACTCTGGAGAAATGGACAGTCAGATGCCCTCTTCCTCCATGATGTGGCAGCGTTTTTTCGTGGCAATGGGTATGCCGGGGAAGGAGTGGGAACAGTCCCCCACAGCTCCCCATCCCTGTGCACGTGCGGTGTGCAGGAATCCTGTCCTCTGTCCTCTCCTGTAAGGAAGGCACTGGCCTAGTTTCCAAAACAGCTTGTGCAACAGAGCAAAAGGCCAAACCTTCCCTACACCAGAGGATGGTAGTGTGCATAGAGTGCCATCCTAGGCCACGCTCGCTGCTGCGGGTTTTGTCTGTGTCTGCTTAGTTCGTCCTGGAAGCGTGAACCCAGGGCGCGAACATGGAGCCCTGGAAAGCAAGGCCCAAGAGGCACCAGCTCTTCCGTAGCTCTTCTTCCCTGACGCGACAGAGAGAACATCCAAAGCCTTCCTGAGGAAGCAGCAGTGAAGCGGTTCGCGCCAAGATCAAAACTATTGTGAAAGCATAGCAGTCGCTGGGAAATCAGAGTCGGTTCTGTGGGATGCTCTTGCTGCCTGCCTTAGTCTAGTATTCACAGCACGGTGGTGGAAACCCTCATAGAACGAAAGCCTCTTTGCCCGGGTATGCCCTCTAGCAAAGCCCAGCATTCTTTGGGAAATCAGAGTTGGGTCTGTGGGATGCTGCTTCTGTTTGCCTGAGCTAGTCTCCACGGCAAGGTGTAATAAACCAGCATGGAGCGAAATCCTCGTTGCCGGACATCCCCTCTGCCTGAGAGAGATGTTTGGTTGCGCTTGTGGGAAGAGCTTAAAGAAAAGGGACACGTCTGTCACTGCGCTCCCCAGGAGCATGTCTGGGGAAGGTGCAGCATGCTTCCCGGGAGAAGAGAAGGAGCCGTTGGCTTTGTTTTCAGAAACGGTTTCGAAGCAGGAGAGCCGGTCCTGTCAGGATTGCGGGCCGGTGGCAAGACAAATGTCACAAGCTCCCTGTACAGAGAGATGGAAACTGGCTGCTAAGGAGACACGTGGGGATAACTAGCGCAAGGGCGCTTGCTCCACTGTGAGGAAGGAGTCTGGGCAGATGGCATGCCTGTCCTGGGCCCCTGGGCCCAAGGGGCAGGAGCTCCTTGGCCACCTGTCACTTGTGAAGACATGTGCTTGCCACCAGACGCCTACGCTTAATTCGCAGATGTAGCTCCCTGAAAGAACGGACCATCAGTAGCCGTCGTCCCTGATGTCGAAGCGTTCGCGGAAGGCACGGGTTGTCCCGGGAAGGAGTGAGGACAGTCCTCCACAACTCCCCATCCTAGTGCACGGGGGGTGTACAGGGATTTTGTCCCCTCTCCTCTTTTGTAAGGAAGGAACTGGCTGAGTCTCCTATTCCACCTGAGCTCCAGATCAAAATGCCACGACTCGCTTATGCCAGGAGATGGTAGTGGGCATAGAGATCCATCCGAGGCCACGCACGCTGCTGCAGGGTTGTGACTGTGTCTGATTTGTTTGGCTTGGCATTTTGAATCCAGGACGCGAAAATGGAGCCCGGGAAAGCAAAGCCAAGGAGGAAACCCGCATGGAGCGAAATTCTCCATGCCCTAGCATCCCATCCGCCTGAGAAAGAAGCGTGGTTTACAAAGGTGAACCAAACATGTATCTCAGGCAAAGCGGATGCCGGGGCAAAGAGGATTTCGCTCCGTGTGGGTCTATTACACAGTGCTGTGGAGACTAGTTCAGGCAAGCCGCAGCAGCATCCCGCAGACCCGACTCTGACTTCCCAAAGAATGCTGTGCTCACGCAGAATCGGGGACTAGGCCAGTGCTTTCTCCACAGGAGAGGAGAGCCGACAGCATCTCGGCACACCGCCCTTGCACTAGGTTGAGGAGCAGTGACGGACTGTCCCCACTCCTTCCCCGGACACCCAGTGCATCCTTGAACGCTTTCACATCTTGGAGGAAGACAGATCCTGACTTCCCGATCTCTCAGGGAGCTACTTCTGGGAGTTCAGAAGTGGCAAGCACATGTCTGCACCTGGGACAGGTGGCCAAGGAGCTGCTTTCTCCTTGGGTCCAGAGGCCCAGGACAGGCATGCCTTCTGCCCAGACTCCTTATTAGAGTGGAGGAAGCGCCAATACCCTAATCCTACCGTCGTGTCTACTCCTTAGCCAGGTTTCCGTCTCTCTGCACAGAGAGCGTATGCCACTTGTCTTACCAGCGACCCACTGTTGCTGACAGGGCCGGCTCTTTTGCTTGCGTCCGTTTCCGACAACAAGGCCAACGACTCCTTCTCTTCCCCGGGGCAGTGTGCTGCACCTTCCTCAGACATGCTCCAGGGTAGTGCAGTGACAGTCGTGTCCCTTTCCTTGAGGCTCTTCCCACAGGGGCAGCCACTCTTCTCTCTCAGGCAGAGTGGATGCCGGGCATACACGATTTCGCTCCATGCAGGTTTATTACACCGTGCAGTGGAGACCAGCTCAGGCAAGCAAGCAGCAGCCGCATTCCACAGACCCGACTCTGATTTTCCAAGAATGCTGTGCTTTCCCAGAGGTGAAGCCCGGGCAAAGAGGTTTTGGCTCTACAGGAACGACTCTGATTTCCCAGAGACTGCTATGCTTTCGCAGAAGTTTTCAGCTTGCTGCGAACCGCACTTCGCTGCTGCTTCCTCAGCAAGGCATTGGGCGTTCGCTCTGTCCCGTCAGATGCGGAGAGCTGGTGCCTCTTGGGCCTTGCTTCCCGGGCTCCATGTTCGCGTCCTGGCTTCAATGAGCCAAGCCGAAATACGCAGATACAGTCAGAACCCTGCAGTAGCTTGCGTGGCCCAGGATGGCACTCTATACACACTACCATCTCCCGGTGTAGGCAACGCTAGGGCTTTTGCTATGGCGCTCAGGTGGACTCAAGTTCTAGGTCAGTGCCTTCCCCACAGGAGAGGAGAGGCAACAGGATCTTTCACACCGCCCGTACACTGGGATGGGGAGCAGTGAGGTACTTTCCCCACTACTTCCCCGGACACCCCGTGCATCCACGAACGCTTTCACATCTTGGAGTAAGGCGGCATATGACTGCCCGTTCTTTCAGGGACTTACTTCTGCGAGTTCAGGGTAGGCGCCTGGTGGCAAGCACATGTCTGCACCAGGGAAAGGTGGCCAAGGAGCTGCTTTCCCCTTAGGCGCAGGGGCACCGGAGAGGCATTCCTTCTGCCCAGACTCCTTCCTCAGAGTGGAGTATGCAACACTGCCCTATTCGTCCCTTCCTTTCTCCTTCTCAGCCAAGTATCCTATTCTCCACACAGAGAGCGGGTGACACTTGTCTTGCCACCGGCCCACTTTCCCTCCCAGGGCAGACTCTCCTTGCTTCGTGACAACGAAGGCCAACGGCATCTTCTCTTCTCCCAGGGCGGCAATGCTGCACCTTCCCCAGACTTGTTCTTGGGGAGCTCAGTGACAGATGTGTCCCTTTCCTTAAGGCCCTTTGCAGATGTGCAACCACTCTTCTCGCTCAGGCAGAGCGGGGATGCTAGGGAAAGGAGAATTTCGCTCCATGCGGGATTCACCTATCGTGCTGTTGAGACTAGCTCAGGCAAGCAGCAGCAGCATTCCACAAACACGATCTGATTTCCCACCAAATGCTGTGCTTTCCCAGAGGAGATGCCCGGGGAAAAGAGGATTAGGCTGTATGCGGTTTTCTACCACCGTAAGACAGGGCTCCAGGAAGAAGCAGCAGCAGCCAGCAGATCCAAGTCTGATTTCTCAGTGAATGCTGTGCTTTCGCAGAGGCTTTGGGCTTGGAGCGAACAGCACTACGCCTCTGTTTCTTCAGCCAGGCTTCAGTCGCGTCAGGGAAGAAGAGCTGCGGGAGAGCTGGTGCCTCTAGGGCCTTGCTTTCCCGGCTCCATGTTCGCGTCCTGGATTCAAACTGCCAAGGTGAAATAAGCATACACAGCCTCCACCCTGCAGCAGCGTGCATGCCCTAGGATGGCACTGTGCTCATAATGCCATCTCCCAGTGTAGGCAATGTCTGCCCTTTTGCTCTGGCGTTCAGGTGGGCAGGGGACTAGGCCAGTGCTTTCTCCAGCCGAGAAGAGACGCGACAGGATCAATGTACACCGCCCGCGCCCTGGGAATGGGAGTAATGGGTAACTGTTCCTCCTTCCCCGGGACACCCGCTGCCTCCGCCAATGCTACCACATCCTGAAGGAAGAGGGCTTCTGACTGCCCGTTCCTCCTGGAGCTGTTACTGTGAGTTCAGGACAGGGCGCCTGGTAGCAAGCCCACTTCTGTCCTATGGACAGGTGGCCAAGTAGCTGCTGTCCCCTTGGGCCCAGAGGCTCAGGACAGTACAGCCTTCTGCCCAGACTCCTTCCTCAGAGTGGAGCAAGCGCCCCTGCCATCATCATACCCTCTTATCTCTTTCGCAGCCAGGCGTCGGTCTCCCTGCACAGGACGCGGGTGACACTTGTCTTGCCACCGGCCCGCTCTTCCTGACACTGCCGGCTCTCCTGCTTCGCGACCTTTTCCCGACAATAAGGCCAACGGCTCCTTCTCTTCTCCCGGGAAGCATGCTGCACCTTCCCCAGACATGCTCCTGGGGGAGCGGTGTGACGGATGTGTCCCTTTCCTTAGGACTCTTCCCACAGGAGCAACCAAGCATCTCTCTCAGGCAGAGGGGATGCCCGGGCAAAGAAGATTTTGCTCCATGCCGGTTTATTACACCGTGCTGTGGAGACTAGCTCAGACAAGCAGCAGCAACATCCCACAGATCTGACTATGATATCCCAAAGAAAGCTGTGCTTTCCCAGAGGGGATGCCTGGGCAAAGAGGCTTTTGCTCTATGCGGATTTTTCCCACCGTGCTGCGAATACTAGGCTAAGGCAAGAAGCAAGAGCAGCCCACAGAACCGACTCTGATTTTCCAGTGACTGCTATGCTTTCGCAGAGGTTTTCAGCTTGGCGCGAACTGCACTTCTCTGATGTTCCTCAGCATGGCTTTGGGCGTTCGCTCTGTTCCATCATGGAAGAAGAGCTCTGGAGAGCTGGGGCCTCTTTGGCGTGTGGAGCACGCGTGCCTGCCCTAGTCATCCCCTTGTGTCTCCTTAGCAGCCAGGCTTCTATCTCTCCGCTCAGGGAGCGGGTGACACTTGTCTTCTTAGCAGCCAGGCTTCCTACTCTCCATACAAAGAGCGTGCTGTGGAGAATGTTGTGCTTTTCGCAGCACGGTGGGAAAAACCCGCATAGAGCGAAAGCCTCTTTGCCTGGGCATCCCCTCTGGGAAAGCACTGCATTCTTTGGGAAATAGAGTCAGGTCTGTGGGATGTTGCTGCTTGCCTGAGAAGGTCTCCACAGCACGGTGTCATAAACCCGCATGGAGCGAAATCCTCTTTGCCCCGGCATCCCCACTGCCCGAGAGAGATGCGTGGTTGCGACTTTGGAAAGAGACTTAAGGAAAGGGATACGTCTGTCACTGCGCTCCACAGGAGCATGTCTGGGAAGGTGCAGAAGGCGGCCCAGGGACAAGAGAAGGCGCCTTTGGTGTTACTGTCCGGAAACGGTTGCGAAGCAGGACAGCCGGGCCTGTGAGGAACAGCGTGTCAGTGGCAAGACAAGTTTCACCAGCTACCTGTGCAGAGAAATGTGAGCCTGTCTGCTAAGGAGACACGAGAGGACAACTAGGACAGGGGCGCGTGCTCCACTCTGAGGAAGGAGTCTGAGCAGAAGGCAGGCCTGTCCTGTGCCTCTGGGCCCAAGGGGACATTAGCTCAGGGCCACCTGTCAAGAGGGCAGAAGTGGGATTGCCACCAGGCTCCCGGCCCTGAACTCACAGAAAGAGCTCCAGGAGGAACGGGCAGTTAGATGCCGTCCTCCAGGATGTGGAAGGGTTCGCGGAGGCACGGGGAGTCCGGGGAAGGAGTGGGGACAGCCCCCGACAGCTCCCCATCCCAGTGCACGGGCGGTGTGCAGGGATCCTGTTGCCGCTCCTCTCCTGTGTAAAAGGCACTGGCCTAGTCTCCGAAACAGCCTGAGCAACAGAGCAAAAGGCCAAGCCTTGCCTACGCCAGAAGATGGTAGTGTGCATAGAGTGCCATCCTAGGCCACGCACGCTGTTGCGGGTTGTGGCTGTGTCTGCTTAGTTCGTCCTGGAAGGGTGAACCCAGGGCGCGAACATGGAGCCCTGGAAAGCAAGGCCCAAGAGGCACCAGCTCTTCCATAGCTCTTCTTCCCTGACGCGACAGAGCGAACGCCCAAAGCCTTCCTGATGAAGCAGCAGCGAAGCGGTTCGCGCCAAGATCAAAACTATTGTGAAAGCATAGCAGTCGCTGGGAAATCAGAGTCGGTTCTGTGGGCTGCTCTTGCTGCCTGCCTTAGTCTAGTATTCACAGCATGGTGGGAGAAACCCTCACAGAACGACAGCCTCTTTGCCCGGGCATGCCCTCTGGCAAAGCCCAGCATTCTTTGGGAAATCAGAGTCGGGTCTGTGAGATGCTGCTGCTGTTTGCCTGAGGTAGTCTCCACAGCACGGTGTAATAAACCCGTGTGGAGCGAAATCCTCGTTGCCGGGCATCCCCTCTGCCTGAGAGAGAGGCTTGGTTGCGCTTGTGGGAAGAGCTTTAAGGAAAGGGACACGTCTGTCACTGCGCTCCCCAGGAGCATGTCTGGGGAAGGTGCAGCACGCTTCCCCGCAAGACGAGAAGGAGCCGTTGGCCTTGTTTTCCGAAACGGTCTTGAGCAGAAGAGTCGGTCCTGTCAGGAACAGCGGGCCGGTGGCAAGTCAAGTGTCACCCGCTCCCTTTGCGGAGAGACGGAAACCTGGCTGCTAAGGAGACACGTGGGGACGTCTAGAGCAAGGGCGCTTGCTCCACTGTGAGAAAGGAGTCTGGGCAGAAGGCATGCCTGTCCTGGGCCCCTGGGCCCAAGGAGCAGCAGCTCCTTGGCCACCTGTCACTTGTATAGGCATGTGCTTGCCACCAGGCACCTACGCTGAACTCGCGGATGTACCTCCCTGAAAGAACGGACCATCAGTAGCCGTCCTCCATGATGTGGAAGCGTTCGCGGAGCCACGGGTTGTCCCGGGAAGGAGTGAGGACAGTCCACCACTGCTCCCCATCCCAGTGCACAGCGGTGTGTAGGGATCCTGTCGCATCTCCTCTCCTGTGAGGAAGGCACTGGCCTAGTCCCCTATTCCGCGTGAGCGCAAGAGCAATTTGCCAAGCCTCGCCTACGCCAGGAGATGGTAGTGGGCATAGAGTGCCATCCTAGGCCACGCACACTGCTGCATGGTTGTGACTGTGTCTGATTTGTTTGGCTTGGCAGTTTGAGTCCAGGACGCGAAAATGGAGCCCGGGAAAGCAAAGCCAAGGAGGAATTAGCTCTCCCGCAGCACTTCTTCCCTGACGCGAAAGATCGAACGCCTAAAGCCTTGCTGAGGAAGCAGCGCCAAAGTGCTGTTGACTCCAAGCCCAAAGCCTCTGCGAAAGCACAGCATTTGCTGAGAAATCAGAGTGGGTTCTGCTGACTTCTGCTGCTGCTTGCCTGAGCCCAGTCTCACGGTGGGAGATACCCGTATAGAGCGAAAGCCTCTTTGCCCGGGCATCTCCTCTGGGAAAGCACAGCCTTCATTGGGAAATTAGAATCGTATTGGTGGGATCCTGCTGCTTGCCTGAGCTAGTCTCCGCAGCACGGTGGATGAAACCCGCATGGAGCGAAATTCTCCTTGCCTTAGCATCCCATCTGCCTGAGAAAGAAGCTTGGTTGCACATCTGGAAAGGGCCTTAAGGAAAGGGACACGTCTGTCACGGCGCTCCCCAAGAGCATGTCTGAAGAAGGTGCAACACGCTTCCCGGGAGAAGGAGCCTTTGGCATTGTTGTCGGGAAACAGTGGCAAAGCAGGAGATCCTGCCATGGCAGGAACAGCAGGCGGGTGGCAAGACAATTGTCACCAGCTCCCTGTGCAGAGAGAATGTAGCCTCGATCATAAGGAGATATGAGGGGACGACTAGGGCAGGCGCGCGTGCTCTACTCTGAGGAAGGAGTCTGGGCAGAAGGCAGGCCTGTCCTGTGCCTCTGGTCCCAAGGGGACAGCATCTCCTTAGCCACCTGTCCCTAGGGCAGACTTGAGCTTGCCACCAGACGCCTCACCCCGAACTCGCCGAAACAACTCTGGAGAAATGGACAGTCAGATGCCCTCTTCCTCCATGATGTGGCAGCGTTTTTTCGTGGCAATGGGTATGCCGGGGAAGGAGTGGGAACAGTCCCCCACAGCTCCCCATCCCTGTGCACGTGCGGTGTGCAGGAATCCTGTCCTCTGTCCTCTCCTGTAAGGAAGGCACTGGCCTAGTTTCCAAAACAGCTTGTGCAACAGAGCAAAAGGCCAAACCTTCCCTACACCAGAGGATGGTAGTGTGCATAGAGTGCCATCCTAGGCCACGCTCGCTGCTGCGGGTTTTGTCTGTGTCTGCTTAGTTCGTCCTGGAAGCGTGAACCCAGGGCGCGAACATGGAGCCCTGGAAAGCAAGGCCCAAGAGGCACCAGCTCTTCCGTAGCTCTTCTTCCCTGACGCGACAGAGAGAACATCCAAAGCCTTCCTGAGGAAGCAGCAGTGAAGCGGTTCGCGCCAAGATCAAAACTATTGTGAAAGCATAGCAGTCGCTGGGAAATCAGAGTCGGTTCTGTGGGATGCTCTTGCTGCCTGCCTTAGTCTAGTATTCACAGCACGGTGGTGGAAACCCTCATAGAACGAAAGCCTCTTTGCCCGGGTATGCCCTCTAGCAAAGCCCAGCATTCTTTGGGAAATCAGAGTTGGGTCTGTGGGATGCTGCTTCTGTTTGCCTGAGCTAGTCTCCACGGCAAGGTGTAATAAACCAGCATGGAGCGAAATCCTCGTTGCCGGACATCCCCTCTGCCTGAGAGAGATGTTTGGTTGCGCTTGTGGGAAGAGCTTAAAGAAAAGGGACACGTCTGTCACTGCGCTCCCCAGGAGCATGTCTGGGGAAGGTGCAGCATGCTTCCCGGGAGAAGAGAAGGAGCCGTTGGCTTTGTTTTCAGAAACGGTTTCGAAGCAGGAGAGCCGGTCCTGTCAGGATTGCGGGCCGGTGGCAAGACAAATGTCACAAGCTCCCTGTACAGAGAGATGGAAACTGGCTGCTAAGGAGACACGTGGGGATAACTAGCGCAAGGGCGCTTGCTCCACTGTGAGGAAGGAGTCTGGGCAGATGGCATGCCTGTCCTGGGCCCCTGGGCCCAAGGGGCAGGAGCTCCTTGGCCACCTGTCACTTGTGAAGACATGTGCTTGCCACCAGACGCCTACGCTTAATTCGCAGATGTAGCTCCCTGAAAGAACGGACCATCAGTAGCCGTCGTCCCTGATGTCGAAGCGTTCGCGGAAGGCACGGGTTGTCCCGGGAAGGAGTGAGGACAGTCCTCCACAACTCCCCATCCTAGTGCACGGGGGGTGTACAGGGATTTTGTCCCCTCTCCTCTTTTGTAAGGAAGGAACTGGCTGAGTCTCCTATTCCACCTGAGCTCCAGATCAAAATGCCACGACTCGCTTACGCCAGGAGATGGTAGTGGGCATAGAGATCCATCCGAGGCCACGCACGCTGCTGCAGGGTTGTGACTGTGTCTGATTTGTTTGGCTTGGCATTTTGAATCCAGGACGCGAAAATGGAGCCCGGGAAAGCAAAGCCAAGGAGGAAACCCGCATGGAGCGAAATTCTCCATGCCCTAGCATCCCATCTGCCTGAGAAAGAAGCGTGGTTTACAAAGGTGAACCAAACATGTATCTCAGGCAAAGCGGATGCCGGGGCAAAGAGGATTTCGCTCCGTGTGGGTCTATTACACAGTGCTGTGGAGACTAGTTCAGGCAAGCCGCAGCAGCATCCCGCAGACCCGACTCTGACTTCCCAAAGAATGCTGTGCTCACGCAGAATCGGGGACTAGGCCAGTGCTTTCTCCACAGGAGAGGAGAGCCGACAGCATCTCGGCACACCGCCCTTGCACTAGGTTGAGGAGCAGTGACGGACTGTCCCCACTCCTTCCCCGGACACCCAGTGCATCCTTGAACGCTTTCACATCTTGGAGGAAGACAGATCCTGACTTCCCGATCTGTCAGGGAGCTACTTCTGGGAGTTCAGAAGTGGCAAGCACATGTCTGCACCTGGGACAGGTGGCCAAGGAGCTGCTTTCTCCTTGGGTCCAGAGGCCCAGGACAGGCATGCCTTCTGCCCAGACTCCTTATTAGTGTGGAGGAAGCGCCAATACCCTAGTCCTACCGTCGTGTCTACTCCTTAGCCAGGTTTCCGTCTCTCTGCACAGAGAGCGTATGCCACTTGTCTTACCAGCGACCCACTGTTGCTGACAGGGCCGGCTCTTTTGCTTGCGTCCGTTTCCGACAAGAAGGCCAACGACTCCTTCTCTTCCCCGGGGCAGTGTGCTGCACCTTCCTCAGACATGCTCCAGGGTAGTGCAGTGACAGTCGTGTCCCTTTCCTTGAGGCTCTTCCCACAGGGGCAGCCACTCTTCTCTCTCAGGCAGAGTGGATGCCGGGCATACACGATTTCGCTCCATGCAGGTTTATTACACCGTGCAGTGGAGACCAGCTCAGGCAAGCAGCAGCCGCATTCCACAGACCCGACTCTGATTTTCCAAGAATGCTGTGCTTTCCCAGAGGTGAAGCCCGGGCAAAGAGGTTTTTGCTCTACAGGAACGACTCTGATTTCCCAGAGACTGCTATGCTTACGCAGAAGTTTTCAGCTTGCTGCGAACCGCACTTCGCTGCTGCTTCCTCAGCAAGGCATTGGGCGTTCGCTCTGTCCCGTCAGATGCGGAGAGCTGGTGCCTCTTGGGCCTTGCTTCCCGGGCTCCATGTTCGCGTCCTGGCTTCAATGAGCCAAGCCGAAATACGCAGATACAGTCAGAACCCTGCAGTAGCTTGCGTGGCCCAGGATGGCACTCTATACACACTACCATCTCCCGGTGTAGGCAACGCTAGGGCTTTTGCTATGGCGCTCAGGTGGACTCAAGTTCTAGGTCAGTGCCTTCCCCACAGGAGAGGAGAGGCAACAGGATCTTTCACACCGCCCGTACACTGGGATGGGGAGCAGTGAGGTACTTTCCCCACTACTTCCCCGGACACCCCGTGCATCCACGAACGCTTTCACATCTTGGAGTAAGGCGGCATATGACTGCCCGTTCTTTCAGGGACTTACTTCTGCGAGTTCAGGGTAGGCGCCTGGTGGCAAGCACATGTCTGCACCAGGGAAAGGTGGCCAAGGAGCTGCTTTCCCCTTAGGCGCAGGGGCACCGGAGAGGCATTCCTTCTGCCCAGACTCCTTCCTCAGAGTGGAGTATGCAACCCTGCCCTATTCGTCCCTTCCTTTCTCCTTCTCAGCCAAGTATCCTATTCTCCACTCAGAGAGCGGGTGACACTTGTCTTGCCACCGGCCCACTTTCCCTCCCAGGGCAGACCCTCCTTGCTTCGTGACAACGAAGGCCAACGGCATCTTCTCTTCTCCCAGGGCGGCAATGCTGCACCTTCCCCAGAATTGTTCTTGGGGAGCTCAGTGACAGATGTGTCCCTTGCCTTAAGGCCCTTTGCAGATGTGCAACCACTCTTCTCGCTCAGGCAGAGCGGGGATGCTAGGGAAAGGAGAATTTCGCTCCATGCGGGATTCACCTATCGTGCTGTTGAGACTAGCTCAGGCAAGCAGCAGCAGCATTCCACAAACACGATCTGATTTCCCACCAAATGCTGTGCTTTCCCAGAGGAGATGCCCGGGGAAAAGAGGATTAGGCTGTATGCGGTTTTCTACCACCGTAAGACAGGGCTCCAGCAAGAAGCAGCAGCAGCCAGCAGATCCAAATCTGATTTCTCAGTGAATGCTGTGCTTTCGCAGAGGCTTTGGGCTTGGAGCGAACAGCACTACGCCTCTGTTTCTTCAGCCAGGCTTCAGTCGCGTCAGGGAAGAAGAGCTGCGGGAGAGCTGGTGCCTCTAGGGCCTTGCTTTCCCGGCTCCATGTTCGCGTCCTGGATTCAAACTGCCAAGGTGAAATAAGCATACACAGCCTCCACCCTGCAGCAGCGTGCATGGCCTACGATGGCACTGTGCTCATAATGCCATCTCCCAGTGTAGGCAATGTCTGCCCTTTTGCTCTGGCGTTCAGGTGGGCAGGGGACTAGGCCAGTGCTTTCTCCAGCCGAGAAGAGACGCGACAGGATCAATGTACACCGCCCGCGCCCTGGGAATGGGAGTAATGGGTAACTGTTCCTCCTTCCCCGGGACACCCGCTGCCTCCGCCAATGCTACCACATCCTGAAGGAAGAGGGCTTCTGACTGCCCGTTCCTCCTGGAGCTGTTACTGTGAGTTCAGGACAGGGCGCCTGTTAGCAAGCCCACTTCTGTCCTATGGACAGGTGGCCAAGTAGCTGCTGTCCCCTTGGGCCCAGAGGCTCAGGACAGTACAGCCTTCTGCCCAGACTCCTTCCTCAGAGTGGAGCACGCGCCCCTGCCATCATCATACCCTCTTATCTCTTTAGCAGCCAGGCGTCGGTCTCCCTGCACAGGACGCGGGTGACACTTGTCTTGCCACCGGCCCGCTCTTCCTGACACTGCCGGCTCTCCTGCTTCGCGACCTTTTCCCGACAATAAGGCCAACGGCTCCTTCTCTTCTCCCGGGAAGCATGCTGCACCTTCCCCAGACATGCTCCTGGGGGAGCGGTGTGACGGATGTGTCCCTTTCCTTGGGACTCTTCCCACAGGAGCAACCAAGCATCTCTCTCAGGCAGAGGGGATGCCCGGGCAAAGAAGATTTTGCTCCATGCCGGTTTATTACACCGTGCTGTGGAGACTAGCTCAGACAAGCAGCAGCAACATCCCACAGATCTGACTCTGATATCCCAAAGAAAGCTGTGCTTTCCCAGAGGGGATGCCTGGGCAAAGAGGCTTTTGCTCTATGCGGATTTTTCCCACCGTGCTGCGAATACTAGGCTAAGGCAAGAAGCAAGAGCAGCCCACAGAACCGACTCTGATTTTCCAGTGACTGCTATGCTTTCGCAGAGGTTTTCAGCTTGGCGCGAACTGCACTTCTCTGATGTTCCTCAGCATGGCTTTGGGCGTTCGCTCTGTTCCATCATGGAAGAAGAGCTCTGGAGAGCTGGGGCCTCTTTGGCGTGTGGAGCACGCGTGCCTGCCCTAGTCATCCCCTTGTGTCTCCTTAGCAGCCAGGCTTCTATCTCTCCGCTCAGGGAGCGGGTGACACTTGTCTTCTTAGCAGCCAGGCTTCCTACTCTCCATACAAAGAGCGTGCTGTGGAGAACGTTGTGCTTTTCGCAGCACGGTGGGAAAAACCCGCATAGAGCGAAAGCCTCTTTGCCTGGGCATCCCCTCTGGGAAAGCACTGCATTCTTTGGGAAATAGAGTCAGGTCTGTGGGATGTTGCTGCTTGCCTGAGAAGGTCTCCACAGCACGGTGTCATAAACCCGCATGGAGCGAAATCCTCTTTGCCCCGGCATCCCCACTGCCCGAGAGAGATGCGTGGTTGCGACTTTGGAAAGAGACTTAAGGAAAGGGATACGTCTGTCACTGCGCTCCACAGGAGCATGTCTGGGAAGGTGCAGAAGGCGGCCCAGGGACAAGAGAAGGCGCCTTTGGTGTTACTGTCCGGAAACGGTTGCGAAGCAGGACAGCCGGGCCTGTGAGGAACAGCGTGTCAGTGGCAAGACAAGTTTCACCAGCTACCTGTGCAGAGAAATGTGAGCCTGTCTGCTAAGGAGACACGATAGGACAACTAGGACAGGGGCGCGTGCTCCACTCTGAGGAAGGAGTCTGAGCAGAAGGCAGGCCTGTCCTGTGCCTCTGGGCCCAAGGGGACATTAGCTCAGGGCCACCTGTCAAGAGGGCAGAAGTGGGATTGCCACCAGGCTCCCGGCACTGAACTCACAGAAAGAGCTCCAGGAGGAACGGGCAGTTAGATGCCGTCCTCCAGGATGTGGAAGGGTTCGCGGAGGCACGGGGAGTCCGGGGAAGGAGTGGGGACAGCCCCCGACAGCTCCCCATCCCAGTGCACGGGCGGTGTGCAGGGATCCTGTTGCCGCTCCTCTCCTGTGTAAAAGGCACTGGCCTAGTCTCCGAAACAGCCTGAGCAACAGAGCAAAAGGCCAAGCCTTGCCTACGCCAGAAGATGGTAGTGTGCATAGAGTGCCATCCTAGGCCACGCACGCTGTTGCGGGTTGTGGCTGTGTCTGCTTAGTTCGTCCTGGAAGGGTGAACCCAGGGCGCGAACATGGAGCCCTGGAAAGCAAGGCCCAAGAGGCACCAGCTCTTCCATAGCTCTTCTTCCCTGACGCGACAGAGCGAACGCCCAAAGCCTTCCTGATGAAGCAGCAGCGAAGCGGTTCGCGCCAAGATCAAAACTATTGTGAAAGCATAGCAGTCGCTGGGAAATCAGAGTCGGTTCTGTGGGCTGCTCTTGCTGCCTGCCTTAGTCTAGTATTCACAGCATGGTGGGAGAAACCCTCACAGAACGACAGCCTCTTTGCCCGGGCATGCCCTCTGGCAAAGCCCAGCATTCTTTGGGAAATCAGAGTCGGGTCTGTGAGATGCTGCTGCTGTTTGCCTGAGGTAGTCTCCACAGCACGGTGTAATAAACCCGTGTGGAGCGAAATCCTCGTTGCCGGGCATCCCCTCTGCCTGAGAGAGAGGCTTGGTTGCGCTTGTGGGAAGAGCTTTAAGGAAAGGGACACGTCTGTCACTGCGCTCCCCAGGAGCATGTCTGGGGAAGGTGCAGCACGCTTCCCCGCAAGACGAGAAGGAGCCGTTGGCCTTGTTTTCCGAAACGGTCTTGAGCAGAAGAGTCGGTCCTGTCAGGAACAGCGGGCCGGTGGCAAGTCAAGTGTCACCCGCTCCCTTTGCGGAGAGACGGAAACCTGGCTGCTAAGGAGACACGTGGGGACGTCTAGAGCAAGGGCGCTTGCTCCACTGTGAGAAAGGAGTCTGGGCAGAAGGCATGCCTGTCCTGGGCCCCTGGGCCCAAGGAGCAGCAGCTCCTTGGCCACCTGTCACTTGTATAGGCATGTGCTTGCCACCAGGCACCTACGCTGAACTCGCGGATGTACCTCCCTGAAAGAACGGACCATCAGTAGCCGTCCTCCATGATGTGGAAGCGTTCGCGGAGCCACGGGTTGTCCCGGGAAGGAGTGAGGACAGTCCACCACTGCTCCCCATCCCAGTGCACAGCGGTGTGTAGGGATCCTGTCGCATCTCCTCTCCTGTGAGGAAGGCACTGGCCTAGTCCCCTATTCCGCGTGAGCGCAAGAGCAATTTGCCAAGCCTCGCCTACGCCAGGAGATGGTAGTGGGCATAGAGTGCCATCCTAGGCCACGCACGCTGCTGCATGGTTGTGACTGTGTCTGATTTGTTTGGCTTGGCAGTTTGAGTCCAGGACGCGAAAATGGAGCCCGGGAAAGCAAAGCCAAGGAGGAATTAGCTCTCCCGCAGCACTTCTTCCCTGACGCGAAAGATCGAACGCCTAAAGCCTTGCTGAGGAAGCAGCGCCAAAGTGCTGTTGACTCCAAGCCCAAAGCCTCTGCGAAAGCACAGCATTTGCTGAGAAATCAGAGTGGGTTCTGCTGACTTCTGCTGCTGCTTGCTTGAGCCCAGTCTCACGGTGGGAGATACCCGTATAGAGCGAAAGCCTCTTTGCCCGGGCATCTCCTCTGGGAAAGCACAGCCTTCATTGGGAAATTAGAATCGTATTGGTGGGATCCTGCTGCTTGCCTGAGCTAGTCTCCGCAGCACGGTGGATGAAACCCGCATGGAGCGAAATTCTCCTTGCCTTAGCATCCCATCTGCCTGAGAAAGAAGCTTGGTTGCACATCTGGAAAGGGCCTTAAGGAAAGGGACACGTCTGTCACGGCGCTCCCCAAGAGCATGTCTGAAGAAGGTGCAACACGCTTCCCGGGAGAAGGAGCCTTTGGCATTGTTGTCGGGAAACAGTGGCAAAGCAGGAGATCCTGCCATGGCAGGAACAGCAGGCGGGTGGCAAGACAATTGTCACCAGCTCCCTGTGCAGAGAGAATGTAGCCTCGATCATAAGGAGATATGAGGGGACGACTAGGGCAAAGGCGCTTGCTCCACTGTGCGGAAGGAGTCTGGACAGAAGGCATGCCTGTCCTGGGCCCCTGGGCCCAAGGGGCAGAAGCTCCTTGGCCACCTGTCACTTGTGCAGACCTTTGCTTGCCACCAGGCGCCTACGCTTAATTCGTAGATGTAAATCCCTGAAAGAACGGACTATCAGTAGCCGTCGTCCATGATGTCGAAGGTTTCGCGGAGGCACGGGTTGTCCCGGGAAGGAGTGAGGACAGTCCTCCACAACTCCCCATCCTAGTGCACGGGGGTGTGCAGGGATTTTGTCCCCCTCCTCTTTTGTAAGGAAGGCACTGGCTTATTCCCCATTCCACCACAGCTCCAGATCAAAATGCCACGACTCGCCTATGCTAGAAGTTGGTAGTGGGCATAGAGATCCATCCGAGGCCACGCACGCTGCTGCAGTGTTGTGAATGTGTCTGCTTATTTCGGCTGGCGGTTTGAACCCAGGACGCGAAAATGGAGCCCATTAAAGCAAAGCCAAGGAGGAATTAGCCCTACTGCAGCACTTCTTCCCTGACGCCACAGATCGAACGCCCAAAGCCTTGCTGAGGAAGCAGCGCCGAAGTGCTGTTTACGCCAAGCCCAAAGCCTCTGCGAATGCACAGCATTTGCTGAGAAATCAGATGGGGTTCTGCTGGCTTCTGCTGCTGCTTGACTGAGCCCAGTCTCACGGTGGGAGATACACGAATAGAGCTAAAGACTCCTTGCCCGGGCATCTCCTTTGGGAAAGCACAGCATTCATTGGTAAATCAGAATTGTGTTGGTGGGATTTTGCTGCTTGCCTGAGCTAGTCTCCATAGTACGGTAGATGAAACCCGCATGGAGCGAAATTCTCCTTGCCCTAGCATTCCATCTGCCTGAGAAAGAAGCGTGTTTGCACAAAGGTGAACCAAACATGTATCTTAGCCCGGGGCAATGAGGATTTCGCTCCGTGCTGATCTATTACACAGTGCTGTGGAAACTAATTCAGGCAAGTAGCAGCAGCATCCCACAGACACGATTTTGACTTCCTAAAAAATGCTGTGCTCAGGCAGAATCGGGGACTAGGCCAGTGCTTTCTCCACAGGAGAACCGACAGGATCTCGGCACACCGCCCTTGCACTAGGTAGAGGAGCAGTGAGGGACTGTCCCCACTCCTTCACCGGACACCCCGTGCATCCGTGATCGCTTTCACATCTTGGAGGACGACGGCATCTGACTTCCCGATCTGTCAGGGAGCTACTTCTGGGAGTTCAGGGTAGGCCCCTAGTGGCAAGCACATGTCTGCACCTGGGACAGGTGGCCAAGGAGCTGCTTTCTCCTTGGGTCCAGGGGCCCAGGACAGGCATGCCTTCTGCCCAGACTCCTTATCAGAGCGGAGGAATCGCCAATACCCTAGTCCTACCGTCGTGTTTCCTTCTCAGGCAGGTTTCCATCTCTCTGCACAGAGAGCGAATGACACTTGTCTTACCAACGACCCGCTGTTGCTGACAGGGCCGGCTCTCCTGCTTGCGTCCGTTTCCGACAACAAAGCTAACGACTCCTCTTCCCCGGGGCAGTGTGCTGCACCTTCCTCAGACAGGCTCCAGGGTAGTGCAGTGACAGACGTGTCCCTTTCCTTGAGGGTCTTCCCAAAGGCGCAACCACTCTTTTCTCTCAGGCAAGTGGATGCCGAGCAAACACGATTTCTCTCCATGCGGGTTTATTACACCGTGCTGTGGAGACCAGCTCAGGAAAGCAGCAGCCGCATTCCACAGACCCGACTCTGATTTTCCAAGAATGCTGTGCTTTCCCAGAGGTGAAGCCCGGGCAAAGAAGTTTTTGCTCTATGCGGGTATCTCTCAATGTACTGCGAACACTAGGCTAAGGCAACCAGCAAGAGGAGCCCACAGAAACGACTCCGATTTCCCAGGGACGGCTATGCATTCGCAGAAGTTTTCAGCTTACTGCGAACCGCACTTCGCTGCTGCTTCCTCAGCAAGGCTTTGGGCGTTGGCTCTGTCCCGTTAGGGATGAGAGATGCGGAGAGCTGGTGCCTCTTGGGCCTTGCTTTCCCGGGCTCCATGTTCGCGTCCTGGGTTCAACGAGCCATGCCAAAATAAGCAGATACAGTCACAACCCTGAAGTAGCTTGCGGGGCCCAGGATGGCACTCTATGCACACTACCATCTCCCGGTGTAGGCAACGCTAGGGCTTTTGCTCTGGCACTCAGGTGGACTCAGGGACTAGGTCAGTGCCTTCCCCACAAGAGAGGAGAGGCAAGAGGATCTTTCACACCGCCCGTATACTGGGATTTGGAGCAGTGAGGTACTTTCCCCACTACTTCCCCGGACACCCCGTGCATCCACGAACGCTTTCACATCTTGGAGGAAGATGGCATCTGACTGCCCGTTCTTCCAGGGAGCTACTTCTGCGAGTTCAGGGTAGGCGCCTGGTGGCAAGCACATGTCTGCACCTGGGACAGGTGGCCAAGGAGCTGCTGGCCCCTTGGGCCCAGGGGCCCAGGACAGGCATTACTTCTGCTCTGACTCCTTCCTCAGAGTGGAGCAAGGCCTCTGCTCTAATCTTCCCCTCGTGCCTCCTTCTCAGCCAGATTTCCATCTCTTCCTACAGAGAGCGTGTGATACTTGTCTTACCACCCACCCGCTGTTGCTGACAGTGCTGGCTCTCTTGCTTGCGACCGTTTCCGACAACAAGGCCTACTTCACTTCCGCGGTGCAGCGTGCTGCACCTTTCCAAGACATGCTCCTGGGGAGTGCAGTGACAGATGTGTCCCTTTACTTAAGGCTCTTCCAACAGGCGCAACCATGCATCTTTCTCAGGCAGAGTGGATGCAGGGCAAAGATGATTTCGCTCCATGCGGGTTTATTACACCGTGCTGTGGAGACAAGCTTAGGCAAGCAGCAGCATCCCACAAACACGATTCTGATTTCCCAACGAATGCTGTGCTTTCCCAGAGGAGATGCCCGATAAAGAGGTTTTCGCTGTATGCGGGTTTCTCTCACCGTGAGACTGGGATCAGGCAAGTACTAGCAGCAGCCAGCAGAACCGACTCTGATTTTTCAGAAAATGCTGTGCCTTTGCAGAGGCTTTGGGCTTGTAGCCAATAGCACTTCGCCACTGCTTCCTCAGCAAGTCTTTTGGCTTTCGCTCTGTAGCGTCAGGGAAGAAGTGTAGCGGGAGAGTTAATTCCTATTTGGCTTTGCTTTCCCGGGGCCCATGTTCGCGTCCTGGCTTCAAACTGCCATCCGAACTAAGCAGACACAGTCACAACCTGCAGCAGTGTCCGTGGCCTAGGATGGCACTCTATGCCCACTACAATGTCCTGGCCTAGGCGAGGCTTGGCATTTTGCTCTGGCGCTAAGGCGGACTTGGGGACTAGGCCAGTGCCTTTTCCACAGATGAGGAGAGGTGACAGGATCTCTGCACACCTCCCTTGCACTGGGATAGGGAGCTGTGGGGGATTGTCCCCATTATTACCCCGGAGTCACCGTGCCTCCGTGAACGCTTCCACATCTGGAGAAGGACGGCATCTAAGTGTGCGTTCCTCCTGGAGCTGTTTCTGCGAGTTCAGTGCTGGGCTCCTGTGGGCAAGCCCACGTCTGCCCTGTGGACAGATGGCCCATGAGCTCTGTCCCCTTGGGCCCAGAGGCACAGGACAGGCCTGCCTTCTGCTCAGACTCCTTCCACATAGTGGAGCACGCGCCCCTGACCTAGTCGTCCTCTCGTGTCTCCTTAGCAACCAGGCTCAGATCTCTCCGCACAGGTAGCGGGTGAAACTTGTCTTGCCACCGACACGCTGTTCCTCACAGGTCCGGCTCTCCTGCTTCACGACCATTTCCGGACAATAACACCAACTGCTCCTTCTCTTGTCTTGGGATGGCCTTCTGCACCTTCCCCAGACATGCTCCTGGGGAGTGCAGTGACAGACGTGTCCCTTTCCTTCAGGCTCTTTCCAAAAGCGCAACCACGCCTCTCTCTCAGGCAGAGGGGATGCCGGGGCAAAGAGGATTTCGCTCCATGCGGGTTTATTACACCGTGCTGTGGAGACCAGCTCAGGCAAGCAGCAGCCGCATCCCACAAAGCCGACTAGTATTTCCCAAAGAATGCTGTGCTTTCCCAGAGGGGATGCTCAGGCAAAGAAGCTTTCACTTTCTCCCACCATGCTGCGAAAAGCACAGCATTCTACACAGCACGTTGTAATAAACCCTCATGGAGCGAAATCCTCTTTGCTCAGGCATCCCTTCAGCCTGAAAGAGAAGCCTGGTTGCGCCTGAGGAAGCAACCTTAAGCAAAGGGACACTTCTATCACTGCACTCCCCAGAAGCATGTCTGGGGAAGGTCCAGCACGGGAGGAGAGATGATCCCGTTGACCTTGTTGTCAAGAAACTGTCGCGAAGCAGGAGAGTCTGCGCTGGTAGGAAAATCAGGCCGGTGGCAAGACAAGTGTCCCCACTCTGTGTGAGAGACGGAAATCTGGCTGAGAAGCAGACACGAGGGGATGACTAGGGCAGGTGCGCGTGAACCACTGTGAGGAAGGAGTCTGGGAAGAAGGCATGCCTCTCCTGGGCCGCTGGGCCCAAGGGGAAAGCAGCTCTTAGGCCACCTGTCCCAGGTGCAGACATGTGCTTCACACCAGGCGCCTACCCTGAACTCGCAGAAGTAGCTCCCTGAAAGAACGGGCAGTCAGATGTCGTCTTCCTCCAAGATGTGAAAGTGTTCGCGGATGCACAGGATGTCCGGGGAAGGAGTGGGGACAGTCCTTCACTGCTCTCCATCCCAGTGCACGGGCGGTGTGCCGAGATCCTGTCGCCTCTCCTCTCCTGTGGGGAAGGCACTGGCCTAGTCCCCGAGGCTGCATGAACGCCAGAGCAAAAGGCCTAGCGTTGCCTACACCGGGAGATGGTAGTGTGCATAGAGTGCCATCCTAGGCCATGCACGCTGCTGCGGGTTGTGGCTGTGTCTGCTTAGTTCGTCCTGGCAGGTTGACCCCAGGGCGCGAACATAGAGCCCGGGAAACCGAGGCCCAATAGGCACCGCTCTCCCGCAGCTCTACTTCCCTGACGCGACAGAGCAAACGCCCAAAGCCTTCCTGAGGAAGCAGCGGCGAAGTGCGGTTCGCGCTTAGCCCAAAGCCTCTGCGCGTGCATAGCAGGCTCTGCGAAATCAGAGTCGGTTCTGAGGGCTGCTGTTGCTGCTTGCCTTAACCTAGTATTCAAAGCACAGTGGGAGAAACCTGCATAGAGCAGAAGCCTCTTTGTTCGTGCATCCCCTCTGGGAAGCACAACATTCACTGTGTCAGTGTCGGTTCTGTGGGATGCTGATTCCGCTTGCCTGAACATAGTCTCTGAAGCATGGTGAGATAAACCCGTATGGAGCGAAATACTCTTAGCCCGGGCATCTCCTCTGCCTGGGAAAGAAGCATGGTTACGCCTGTGGAAACAGCCTTAATGAAAGGGACACGTCTGTCATTGTACTCCCCAGTAGCATGTCTAGGGAAGGCACAGCACGCCGCCCTGGTAGAAGGAGCCATTGGCCTTGCTGTTGGGAAACGGTCGTGAAGCAGGAGAGCCTGCCATGGCAGGAACAGCGGGCCGTGGCAAGACAAGTGTCACCACAGTCTTTGATGACACTTTTGAGTCAAGGTTCATCTACTCTACAGATGAGACTACTCTGTAAAATTTTTAAAGGCAACATGTTTAAAGGCAACATCATGAAAGAATGTTTGGTGGATTGCTTTGGTTTTCTATTCATGGTATCAGATGAGTTAAAGGGAGCATAATCCAATAAAAAGTTTTAAATTACTTTTAAAAAATAAGAAAAAAAAACCATTTTAATATCTTTGCTTTTGTGGTTCCTGCAAATTGAAACTACAAGAAAGGGCTGAGAACATTTTCCTTTTTTCTCTTTGTTTTTCTTCAATTTGAACCTCCTCCTTAGGTCTCTGATCAAAGAATGCTTACACAGACTCTGTAGTGTAGAAAGGACAAAATATCATATTACAAAATATTCTATTCCTTTCCTTTTTATACCCAGAACAATAAGTTAATATATGTGCTGCCAAAGGAGCACACCAGAGCAATAAGTTAAATGAAGATTGTACTGGGAAGATAAAACAATTATTCCATAAAATGAGTGGGTTTTGAATGGGACATGAAGGGAGGACTTGTGAGTTTGGAATAATATATATATATATATATATATAAAGACTTAATGAAGGTTTAATTAAAGCATAACAACTATGCTGTATTACTGAAATATATTAAAATGATGATATGGAAATACCTTGTCTATTACTTAATATCTCACAGAGTAACATCAAATCACCTATTAATCCTTTCTACTAAGAGCTGTTCCTCTTTGTTTCACTTTACATAACATGTGATGGATTGACATTTGTAGAAATAAGGGGGAAACATGGAAGAAAGTGAACAATCAGAAAGGATCAAAATACAGTAATAAACCAGGTAAATAACCAGTGAATATTAACTCTAATGTAAATATATGCTGTTTCAATGCATGCACATATATAAACTGAGAATTTTCAGGAGTGACAGCCAATGTAGAAAATCTAGATTGTGTAATCAAAAATTCCATAAAACCCTTTGCATTAGTTTAACAGCCTGGTATAATATTTAGAAACCAGACGTTGTAATTTCTTTGAGCAGTTAAGCATAGAAAAACATGGCTGAAATAATGATAAACACTTAACATTTACTTAACTTTTTGTTAATTTTTATCCTTTAATGCCCCTATTGTGTTCATAATGTCCTAAATATTTGTGGTTGTTAGAGCAAAGTAAATTTGAAAATTTCCATGGGGAGGGGAAATGGTATCTGTTTGTAAAACAAAACAAACAAAACAAAAACACAGGGCACCTTTCCTATGGTTGTGAGCTGCCCTTCCCTTACTGCTCAATGCATTTTCATTAACACCCACCTCACAGTCCATAGGAAACCATCTCTGTTCCCATCTTTAAGAAATTTTATCCTACAAGTCTTTCCCCATGACGCTGTTAGCTATTACATAAATCAAACAGACATTCAACCTCTTGGAATGGAATCAGAAACCCACAAAGCTGCTGTCAGGTCTCATAAGGAAGGCAATTAATAAATTTATTATTTAGGAGAGGAGTTGTTTGCTTTCCAAAAATCCATGCAAAATTGGAATGTTATCCGGAGTGTGTATCAAACTAACGAAGCTAAAAGTGTCTTTTTATCTCAGGTTCACCCATTTGACAATCATTATATTTTCTCCTTTATCTCTGGTTTGGTCAGCTATGCTAGTGTCAGAACACTTAATTCATTCAGTCAATCAACAAAGACTTATTTAGTAATAACTTTTTGTGGGTGGGATGAATAAGACAAATATCTGCCACAATGGAGCATATAAACTAGAGTTTAAAATTAATATGTGAATTACTTATATACCACCACATACATGAATTACATACTTACCACCACAAATGTAAACAACACTTATAAAATTGAAAAAGAAATAGATGATAATGATGTTAAGGAGAAGACCTTAATATTAAAAGCAATAAAATTGATATGTCTATTGGTAGAAATAAAAAATGGTCATATATTAACTGAAGTAAAATTTAGGGGTCCCTGGGTGACTCAATAGGTTAAGCAGCTGCCTTTAGCTCAGGTCATGATCCCAGGGTCCTGGGATTAATACCTGCATAGGGCTCACTGCTGGGTAATAAGCCTGCCACTCAATCTTCCTCTGCCTGCCACTCTGCCAAATTGAGCTCTCTCTCTCCCTCTGTCAAATAAACAAAATCTTTTTTTTTTTAAAAGACAAATATAAAGTAACAAACTGAAGATTTGGGGACGGTGATGTCATCAAGATGGCAACATGGATGCAGGATGGCTAAAGGTAAATGTATAGTCAAAACCAGATTCTCCAATATTGTAATGGTGATATATAAATCATTTATTGTCTAGTTTAAAAGTTAAAAAAATAAGTTTATTAAAATTAACTATAACTGCAATCATTTGTTACTGAAAATACAATATAAAAATGATCTAAACTGTAAAAACATCAATAACCTGTTGTTATAGAAGTATAAATTTTCTGTACACTATTGAAGTTCAGTTGTTTTCAACATAAAATGGAATGTTATAACTAACGTATTTTATATAAGCTTAATGCTAAATATAAAAAAATATGTAGTCGATACACAAAAGATTTTGATAAAGAAGTTAAAATGCATTGCCACAAAAAGTCATTAGATTACAAACAAAGAGAACAATACAGGAAATAAAGAGCAGAGCATCTACAGAAGAGCAATTAACAGAGAAACAAAACAGATAAACACTGGGGAAAGAAAAAAATTTAAAAGAAAAAGGGAGGGGAAGGCAAGCTATAATGCACTTAACTATAAGTAAGAAACTGTTTCTGGAGGGGAGATGGGCAGGGGAATGGGCTAAGTCAGTAATAATTATTAGGAGGTCACTTGTGATGAGCATTGAATGTTATATGTAAATGGCGAATTACTAAATTCTACTCCTGAAACTAATATTACACTATATATTAACTAAAATTTAAATAAATCATGAAATATCAAAAGAATGAAAGGCAATAGTTAAGTCCTTACCTATCAATAATTACTTTAACTGTATGTGAATGGAATCATACAGTTGAAAGACATAGAAAGGCTAGAATTGATTAAAAAAAACACAAGATCCAACAATATGTTGCATATAAAAGAATCACTTTAGCTTTAAGGACACACATGGACAGAGAGTAAAGGGATGGAAAAAGATATTCCAAGCTAAAGATAACAAAAGAAAACAAGGGTAGCAATAACTATAACAGACAAAATAGGGTTTATATAAGCTAAAAATCACCACAGTTATTATACAATAAGAAAGTGTCATCAATTCATCAATACAGTCATTGTAAATATCATGTACCTAATATTGAGCCACATAAGTATATAAAGCAAATACTAACAAAACAAAAAGGAGAAATAAATAGCAATACAATAGTATCTGGGGACAATAATACCCCACTCTTACATATGGATAGATCATCCAGACAGAAAATCAATAAGAAAATAGTGAATTTAAACACTATGCCTGGACAAATGGGTGGCTCAGTCAGTTAAGCCTTTGCCTTTGGCTCAGGTCATGATCCCAGGGTCCTGAGATAGAGTCCCACATTGGGCTCCCTGCTCAGGAGGGGGTCTTCTCACTCTGTCTCTGCCCTTACCCCTTGCTCATTCTCTCTGCCCTGCTCTCTCTCAAACAAACAAAACAAAACAAATAAACAAGAATTATGTCAAATGAACCTAACATATTTACAGGATATTCATCCAATACTATCAAAATAAATATTCTTCTCAAACACACGTGGAAATTTTTCTAGGATAGACCACATTTTAAACCACAAAACAAGAGTCCCCCAAAAATCAATAATATAGAAAGCATATCGAGTATATTTCCAGCCAAAATAATATGAAACTAGAAATCAATACAGATGGAAATTTGGAAAATTTACAAACACACAGACATACACATTTTTAAACAAAAAAAATCAAAAAAAGAAGACAAAGTGGGAATAAAAATACATCTTGAGGAAAATAAAAAAATATATACCAAAAAATTATGAGAAGCAGCAAAAAGTTATAAAAGGAAATTTTATAGCTATAAATGTATATAAAAAAGATTTCAAATAAAGAACTTAATATAACAGCTCAAAAAAACTACAAAGAGAACAAAGTAAACTTAAAAGTAGCAAAATGAAGGAAAAAAATAAAAATGAGGGTAGAAACAAATTAAATATAGAATTTAAAAAGTAGAAAGTTTTTTTTTAATGGTAAATAAAATTAGACTTGGTAATGATAAATAAAAAAAGACAGCTAGACTAACAGAAAAAAGAGAGAAGACTCAATAAAATCAGAAATGAAAAAGTAGACATTATCACAGATACCACAGAAATTAAAGGATAAAAGACAGTTAAATGCCAGCAAATCAAAAGCCTAGAGGAAATGGACAAATTCCTAGGCACATAAAACCTATCAAGACTGAATCATAAGGACATAAAAAATGTGAACAGACCAATAAGGGGTAAGGAGATTGAATCCCTAATAAAAGCCTTCTAGCAAATAAAAGTCCAGAGTCAGATGATTTCCACAGTGAATTCTACCAAGCATTTTAAGAAGAAATAATGCAAACACTTTTAAAAGCCTTCCCCAAAAGTTGAAGAGGTTGAAATACTCCGAGGCACATTTTACAAAGCCAGCATTATCTTGATATCAAAAGCAGACAGGAGCACTACAAAAAAAAAAATCAGCAACAAAAAGAACTAATGGATAATATCCCTGATAAATAAAAATGTAAAAATTCTCTACAAAATGCTACAAAACTGAATTCACCAGCACATATCAGTAAATGTGATGCATTATATTAATAGAATGATCAATAAAAACTCATATGATCACCTCAATATATGCAGAAAAGGCATTTGACAAAATTCAACACCCTTTCATAATAAAAATACTCACCTAACTGGGTACAAAAAGAATACACATCAACACAATAAAAACCACATATTCTGTGGAAGGATTCAAGGTGGCAGAGAAGTAGCAGGCTGAGACGACTTCAGGTAGCAGGAGATCAGCTAGATAGCTTATCTAACCATTGAAAACACCTACAAATCCAATGGGAGATCAAAGAGAAGGAGAGCAACAATTCTAGAAACAGAAAATTGATCACTTTCTGAAAGGTAGAACCGGCAGAAAAGTGAACCCAAAGAACAGGAAGGTAGAACGCAGGGGGAGGGGCCAGCTCCCGGCAAGTGGTGGAGCAATGGAGCAGAAAATCAGGACTTTTTAAAAGTTTGATCCACTGAGGGATATCACCTCAGAGGCTAAACCAGAGTGAAGCCTAAGTGGGGTCAGCATAGCCCCAGGTATCTCAGGGTCAAAGAAGGACCAGGGGTATCTGAGTGTCACAGAACTCACAGGTATTAGAGTGGGGAAGCCAGCTACAGAGACAAAGCTGAGGAGTGAGCTCTCAACCCAGGGTTACTTTGAACCAGGCATAGGCAGGGTGAGCTTGGAGCATGGCCAAGGGCCAGGGACATGGGAGTAATTGAGCTCTTTTCTCCAAGCATGGCCAGAGGCCAGGGAGATGAGAATGACCAAGGACTTTTCTCCAAGTGCGAATGACAGAGCGCTTTTCTCCAAGCATGGCCAGAGGCCGGGAAGATGGGAGTGATTAAGCACTTTTCTCTGAGGGTGCCCTGAGGAGTGGGGCCCTGAGCTCTCCACTCCTCTGGGCCGGATTGTGAGACCGCCATTATCATTCCATCATCCAGAACTCTACGGAAAGCCTTCAGGGAACAAAAGCTTCTGGATTACTTAGCCCTACCCCAGGTAAGGGCAGGACAAGTCCATCTCGGGCAAAGACACTTGATAATCAATACAACAGGCCCCTTCCTCAGAAGACCAACAAGAAACCCAGCCAAGATCAACTTCACTTACTAAGGAGAACAGTGGAATTCCAGAGGAGGAGAAAGCAAAACAAGGAATTCATGGCTTTCTCCCAATGATTCTTTAGTCTTGCAGTTATATATTTTTTCTTTTTTCATCAGATAATATATTTTTTAACTTTTACCCTTTCCTCTTTGAATGATTTTTTTAACTAGTTTGTTTTTAAAATACCTTAAAAAATAATAATCTATTTTAAACCGTCATTATTATAGTCATATTTTATCCTCCATTGTATCTAACAATATATTTTTTTACATATAGGGTTTTTCTTCTAAAAAATTTGGGGTATAACTTCTCCAAATAGATCAAAATATACCCTAAATCTAGCTCCAAGATTGTTCTAGTGTCCAGCCTGATCAAATTCTCTCCAGTTTTTTTTTCTTTATTGTCCCAACCAACTTGCTCTATGAACTTATGTTTTAGAAATTAAATTTTTTCCTCATTTTTATAGGATTATTCCATCCCTTCATTGTGCCTACCCTTATATGTCTTTCATCCTTTAAGATAGTGGGAGGTAGTTTCTTCAAAGAGACCAAAATACTCCCAAAATTAAGTGAGTGACCCTGTTCTAGTCACAAGTTTAATATAAATATATATATATTTATATATTTATATATATTTATATATATATATATTTAGTATAAATATATATATATAATATATATATTTTATTTCTTTTTTAATATTTTTTCCTTGTTTTCTTTTTTTTTAAACTTTTTTTTCCCCCTTGAACTTATTTTTTATCCCCTTTTGTTCTCCCACAACTTGGGGTCTCTTCTGATTTGGTTAAAGCACATTTTCCTGGGGTCTTTACCACCCTTTTAGCATTTAATTGCTCCTTTGTATATTCTTATCTGCTTAAAATGACAAGGTGGAAAAACTCACCACAAGAAAAAGAACAAGAGGCAGTACCAAAGCTAGGGACCTAATAAAAACAGACATTGGTAATATGACAGAACTAGAGTTCAGAATGACAAGTCTCAGGGTTATAGCTGGGCTCGAAAAAGGCATGGAAGATATTAGAGAAACCCTCTCCAGAGAGATAAAAGCCCTTTCTGGAGAAATAAAAGAACTAAAATCTAACCAAGTTGAAATCAAAAGAGCTATTAATGAGGTGCAATAAAAAATGGAAGTTATTACTGCTAGGATAAATGAGGTAAAAGAATTAGTGATATAGAAGACCAAATGATGGAGAATAAAGAAGCTGAGCAAAAGAGAGACAAACAAATACTGGACAACGAGGAGAGAATTTAAGAGATAAGTGAAACTATAAGATGACACAACATTAGAATAATTGGGATCCCAGAAGAAGAAGAAAGAGAGAGGGGAGCAGAAGGTATATTGGAGATAATTTTTGTAGAGAATTTCCCTAATATGGCAAAGGGAACATACATCAAAATCCAGGAGATGCAAAGAATGACCCTCAAAATCAATCAAAATAGGTCCACACCCCGCAACCTGATAGTAAAATTTACAACTGTTAACGACAGAGGGAAAATCCTGAAAGCAGCCTGGGAGAAGAAGTCTGTATAGTACAACAGTAAAAACATTTGACTGGCAGCAGACTTATCCACAGAGACCTGGCAGGCCAGAAAGAACTGGCATGATATATTCAGAGTGTTAAGTGAGAAAAACATGCAGCCAAGAATACTATATACAGCTAGGCTAACATTGAATATAGAAGGAGAGATTAAAAAGCTACCAGGACAAACAAAAGCTGAAAGAATTTGCAAACACCAAACCAACTCTCCAGGAAATATTGAAAGGGGTCCTCTAAGCAAAGAGAGAGCCTAAAAGTAGTAGATCAGAAAGGAACAGAAACAATATACAGTAACAGTCACATTATAGGCAATACAATGCCACTAAATTCATATCTCTCAATAGTTACCCTGAATGTAAATGGCCTAAATGCACCAATCAAAAGATACAGGGTATCAGAATGGATAAAAAGCAAAACCCATCAATATGCTGCCCAAGAAACTCATCATAGACCCGAAGACACCCCCAGATTTAAAGAGAGGGGGTGGAAAACAATTTACCATTCTAATGGACATCAGAAGAAAGCTGGGGTGGCAATCCTTATATCAGATCAATTAGATTTTAAGCCAAAGACTATAATAAGAGATCATGAAGGACACTATATCATACTCTGTCCAACAAGAAGACCTAACAATTTTAAATATCTATGTCCTTAACATGGGAGCAGCCAACTATATAAACCAATTAATAACAAAATCAAAGAAACACATTGACAATAATAAAATAATAGTAGGGTAATTTAACACTCCCCTCATTGAAATGGACAGATCATCCAAGCAACTGATCAACAAGGAAAAAGGCCTTAAACGACACACTGGACAAGATGGACATCACAGGTATATTCAACACATTCCAACCCAAAATACCAGAATACACATTCTTCTCTAGTGCACATGGAACATTCTCCAGAATAGACCACATCCTGGGTCATAAATCAGATCTCAATCATTATCAAAAGATTGGGATCATCCCCTGCATATTCTCAGACCACAATGCTCTGAAACTAGAACTCAATCACAAGAGGAAACTTGGAAAGAACACAAATACATGGAGACTGAACAGCATCCTTCTAAAAAATGAATTGGTCAACCAGGAAATTAAAGAAGAATTGAAAAAATTCATGGAAACAATGATAATGAAAACAAAAGTGTTCAAGATCTGTGGGATACAGCAAAGGCAGTCCTGAGAGGAAAATATAAAGCTGTACAAGCCTTTCTCAAGAAACAAGAAAGATCTCAAATACACAACATAACCCTACACCTAAAGGAGTTGGAGAAAGAACAACAAAGAAACCCTAAACCCAGCAGGAGAAGAGGAATAATAAAGATCAGAGCAGAAATCAATGACATAGAAAACAAACAACAACAAAAAAATCCACACCAACAACAACAACAAAAAAAACCCATTGAACAAATCCACGAAACTAGGAGGTGGTTCTTTAAAAGAATTAATAAGATTGGTAAACCCCTTTCCAGACTTATCAAAAAGAAAAGAGAAAGGATCCAAATAAATAAAATCATGAATGAAAGAGGAGAGATTACAACCAACACCAAAGAAATACAATCAATTATAAGAACATACTATGAGCAACTCTACACCAACCAATTCAACAATCTGGAAGAAATGGATACATTCCTAGAGACATATAAACTACCACAACTGAACCAGGAAGAAATAGAAAACCTGAACAGACCTATAACCAGTATGGAGATAGAAACAGTCATCAAAAATCTCCAAACAAACAAAAGCCCCGGGACAGACGGCTTCCCAGGGGAATTCTACCAAACATTTAAAGAAGAATTAATTCCTATTCTCTTGAAACTGTTCCCAAAAAATAGAAATGGAAGGAAAACTTCCAAACTCTTTTTTTTCTGAGGCGAGCATCACCTTCATCCCAAAACCAGACAAGGATCCCATCAAAAAGAGAACTTCAGACCAATATCCTTGATAAATACAGATGCGAAAACTGTCACCAAAATACTAGCCAATAGGATTTAACAGTACATTAAAAGGATTATTCACCACGACCAAGTGGGATTTATTCCAGGGCTACAAGGTTGGTTCAACATCTGCAAATCAATCAATGTGATACAACACATTAATAAAAGAAAGAACATGAACCACATGTTACTCTCCATAGATGCTGAAAAAGCATTTGACAAAGTGCAGTATCCCTTCCTGATTAAAACTCTTCAAAGTGTAGGGATAGAGGGCACATATTATCAATATTATCAAAGCCATCTATGAAAAACCCACTGCAAATACCATTCTCAATGGAGAAAAACTGAATACTTTTCCGCTGAGGTCAGGAACATGGCAGGGATGTCCGTTATCACCACTGCTATTCAACATCATACTAGAAGTCCTAGCCTCAACAATCAGACAACAAAAAGAAATTAAAGGCATCCAAATTTTGCCAAATGGGCAAAAGAGAAGTCAAACTATCACTGTTTGCAGATGATATGATACTGTATGTGGAAAACTTAAAGGACTCCACTCCAAATCTGTTCTAACTTGTATAGGAATTCTGTAAAGTGTCAGGATATAAAATCAATGCACAGAAATTGGTTGCATTCTTTTATACCAACAAGACAGAAGAAATAGAAATTAAGGTGTGAATCCCATTTACAATTGCACCCAAACCCTTCAGATACCTAGGTACAAACCTAACCAAAGAGACAAAGAATCTATACTCAGAAAATGCTAAAGCACTCATGAACGAAATTGAAGAAGACACAAAGAAATGGAAAAATGTTCCATGCTCCTGTATTGGAAGAACAAATATTGTGAAAATGTCTATGCTACGTAAAGCAATCTACACATTTAATGCAATCCCTATCAAAATCCCATCCATTTTTTTCAAAGAAATGGAACAAATAATCCCAACATTTATATGGAACCAGAAAATACCTCAAATAGCCAGAGGAATATTGAAAAAGAAAGCCAAAGATGTTGGCATCACAATTCCAGACTTCAAGCTCTATTACAAAGTTGTCATCATCAAGATAGTAGGGAACAGTCACAAAAACAGACATAGGTCAATGGAAAAGAATAGAGAGCCCCAAAATACACCCTCAACTCTATTGTCAACTAATCTTCAACAAAACAGGAAGGAATATCCAATGGAAAAAAGACAGCCTCTTCAACAAAAGGTGTTGGGAAAATTGAACAGCCACATGCAGAAAAATGAAATTGGACCATTTCCTTACACCATACATGAAAATAGACTGGAAATGGATGAAGAGGCATAATGTGAGAAAGGAATCCATCAAAATCCTTGAGGAGAGAACAGGTAGCAAGCTCTTTGACCTCAGCAGCAGCAACTTCTTCCTAGGCACATCGCCAAAGGCAAGGGAAGCAAGGGCAAAAATGAACTATTGGGATTTCATCAGATCAAAAAGTTTTTGCACAGCAAAGGAAACAGTTAACAAAGCCAAAAGATAACTGTCAGAATGGGAGAAGATATTTGAAAATGACATAACAGATAAAGGGCCAGTATCCAAAATCTATAAAGAGCTTATCAAACTCAACACCCTAAGAACAAATAATCTAATGAAGAAATGCGCAGAGGACATAATCAGACATTTCTGCAAAGAATATATCCAAATGTCCAACAGACACATGAAAAAATGCTCCACATCACTCGGCATCAGGGAAATACAAATCAAAACCAGAATGAGATACCACCTCACACCTTTCAGAATGGCTAAAATGAACAAGTCAGTCAATGACAGATGCTGGCGAGGATGTGGAGAAAGGGGAACCCTCCTACACTGTACATGAGAATGCAAGCTGGTGCAACCACTCTGGAAAACAGCGTGGAGGTTCCTCAAAAAGCTGAAAATAGAACGACCCTATGACCCAGTGATTGTATTACTGGGTATATACCCTAAAGATACAAACGTGGCATTCTGAAGGGGCACAAGCACCCACATGTTTATAGCAGCAATGTCCACAATAGTTAAACTATGGAAAGAACCTAAATGTCCTTCAACAGATGAATCAATAAATAAGATGTGGTACAATGGAATACTATGCAGCCATCAAAAGAAATGAAATCCTGCTGTGATGACGTGGATGGAACTAGAGGGTACTATGCTTGGTGAAATAAATCAATCTGAGAAAGAAAACTATCATATGATCTCCCTGATACGATGAAGTGGAGATGCAACATAGGTGGTTTGGGGGGTATGAAAAGAAAAATAAAAGAAGATGGGATTGGGAGGGACACAAACCATAAAAGACTGAATCTCACAGAAGAGACTGAGGGTTGTTGGGGGGAGGTGTGTTGGGAGAGGATGGTGGGGGTATGGACATTGGGGAGGGTATGTGCTATGGTGAGTGCTGTGAAATGTGTAAACCTGGTGATTCACAGACCTGTACCCCTAGGGATAAAAACACATTATATGTTTATTAAAAAATTTTAAAAATCCATTAAAAAAACACATATTACAAGCCCAGAGCTAATCTCATATTCTATTAAAAAAGATTGAAAGTTTTCCCCTTAAAGATCAGAAACAAGACAAGTGTGTCCACTTTTACTACTCTCATTTGACATAGTACTGGATGTCCTAGCCAGAAAAACCAGGAGCACAAAGAAATAAAAGACTCCAAAAAAAAGGAAGAAGTAAAATTTTCTTTTTTTGTAAAAAAATCCTAAAAACTTCACAAAAAAATTTGAATAAACAAATTTAGTAAAGCTGCCAAATACAAGATCAATATATAAAAGACAAGAATTTTGTTTTGTTTTGTTTTGTTTTTAATATGGAATGCTTCCCAGTTTTTCATGTCATCCTTGTTCAGTGATCACGCTAATCTTCTCTGCATCATTCCAACTTAAGTATATGTGCTCCCAAAGTAAGCACAAGACAGGAGCATTTTAACACTCTAATGATGAACTATCTGAAAAAATAAAGAAAACAATCTAATTCAAAATAGCATCAAAAATAATAAAATACTTAGGAAAAGATTTAACTAAGAAGATGAAAGATCTGTACCCCATAAACTATGACATTGATAAAGAAATTGAAGGAGATACAAATGGAAAGATAGCCCGTATTTATGAAAGGTAAGAATTAACATTGTTAAAATGTCCATACTACCGAAAACCATCTGTAAATTCAATTCCTATCAAAACTCCAATGTTAGGGGTGCTTTGGTGGCTCAGTGGGTTAAGCCGCTGCCTTCAGCTCAGGTCATGATCCCAGGGTCCTGGGATCGAGCCCTGCATCAGGCTCTCTGCTCAGCAGGGAGCCTGCTTCCTCTTCTCTCTCTGCCTGCCTCTCTGCCTGCTTGTCATCTCTCTCTGTCAAATAAATAAATAAATAATCTTTTTAAAAAATCCAATATTATTTTTTTACAGAAGTAAGTAAAGAATCCTAAAATTTATATGAGACCATAAAAGACAACAAATAATCAAAGCAGTTCTGAGAAAGAATGAAGAAGAGAAATTACACTTCTTGATTTGAAATTATACTACAAAGCCCTCATGCTCAAAACAATAAAGTATACTGGCATAAAAACAGACCAATAAACAAGTAGAGCAGAATTGAGAGTCCAGAAATAAATCCTTTCATACAGTCACTTAATATTTGACAGGGGCCAACATATGTAATGGGTAAAGATAGTCTGTTCAATAAATGATATTTAAAACTGAATAGTCACATAAAACAGTATGAAACTGGAACCTTATATCACTCATAAATCTTAACTTGAAATAGATTAAAGACTTAAATGTGATGCATGAAACTAAATTTCCAAAAGGAATACATAGGAAAATTTCTCCTTGACATTGGTCTTGCCAATAGTTTTTGGGATACCAGACCAAAAACACAAGCAAAAAAAGCAAAAATAAATAAATGGTATTACATCAAACTAAAGTTTCTGCATTGCCAAAAAAAAAAAGAGAGAGAGAGAGAAGAATGAAAACACATACACAGAATGGAAGAGAATACTTACAAATCTTATATGTGAAAACAGGTTAATAACCAACAGATACAAATAGAAAAAAATATATAATTTAAAAAATAGCAAAAGGATCTCAATAGACTTTTTTTTTTCAAAAAAGTTATATAAATGACCAACAGGAGTATTAAAAAGTGCTCAACGTAAAAACTCAGGGCAAAGCCATTATGTTGTTGTTGTTGTTTACCTCTGAAAAACACAGCAAGATATTACTACCTATTAGAATATATACTACCAAAAAATTAAAACTAACAAATTTTAGTAAATATTGGGGAAAATGGGGAACTTGTGCACTGTGACCGGGATATAAATTTGCATGGAAAACAGTATGGAGATTATTCATATTATTAAAAGTAAAATTACCATATGATTCAGTATTCCCACTTCTAGGTATATATCTAAAGGAAACGAAGTCACTATTCGAAGACATATCTGCACTCTTATGTTCATTATAAAATTATTAACTCTAAGCAAGAGATGGAAATAACTTCAGTATAGATTAATGGATGAATGAATAAAATAAATATGGTAAATATATACTATGGAGTACTACTTAACCATGAAAAATTAAGAAATACTGCAATTTACAACAGCATGGATGGATCTTGAAAGTATTATACTAAGTGAAATATTTCAAAGATTTTATATATTTTTTTATTTATGTATTATGATATCCCTTACATACAGAATCTGCAGAAAAGGCAAACTAATGGAAACTTAGACTTGAGTTGACAAGGGGTGAACCTGGAGTGGAGTAAGGTGGTGAAAGGTTACAAACTTGCAACTATAACATGAAAAAGTTCTGGGGATCTAATGTACGGCATGAAGATCATAGTTAATAATATATACATACTTTTTTATTGTGCTTCCCTTTATTAAACTTTGCATATATCACCTTCTTACAAGTTGAAAGTTTATAGCAATCTTGTAAAAAATAGGTCTGCTGCCACCATTTTTCTAACAACATTTGTTCATTTTGTGTCTCTCTGTCACATGTTGGTAATTTTTTCAATATTTCAAGTTTTTTCATTATTATTGTATTTGTTATGGTGATCTGTGATCAGTAATTATGACCCACTGAAAACTCATAACTAGTTTACTTAAGGTATATACATTGTTTTTCTTTAAAGACATAATGCTTTTGAACAGTACAGTATAGTGTTTATTTTTTATATACACTGGGAAACATAATTTTTTATATGCACTGGGAAACCAAAAAAAAAAAAAACAATTTGACTTAGTTTATTGAGATAATCGCTTTATTGAGGTGGTCTGGAACAAAACCCACAAGACCTCTGAAGTTTATCTCTACTGTACTATACACATAAAAGTTGCTAAGAGAGTAGATCTTAAAATTCCTTCTGATACATGCATAAAAACAGTGGCAACTATATGAGATAGTAGATGTATTAACATTTTTATGTAGATTATATTGCAATACAAATGTATACCAATTTATCAAATTGTACAAAATTTACAAAATGTTAAAAGTTTGCAGTGTTATAAGAAATCATTTCTTAAATTTACAAATTATAATATGTCGATTATTTTTCAATAAAGCTGGAAAAAACTTTTTGTAGAATTAATCTATTTTTCAAAATAGGACGTAAGGAAGTAGAAACTGCAACTAACTCTGAAATAATAGAATATAAAATCCATTTTAGTTATATACACTGTGACAATACTATTACTTAGTTTACAATGAAGGAATACTTATGAAGCATGAAGGATGGTCTATAAATAAGGCTGAAAGAGCTCAGTTTTAAGGTTTAAATTTAAAATCTTCTTTTGAAATACTGAACTGACCACCCAGTTTCCCAAACATAAATGTCTTAACTGCATGAATTTATTTCATACAACACTATCATCTAGTTTCATAAGAAAGCAGCATGCAAATATTGAATAAGACAGACTTGCTTAAGTTTCAACAGTAAAGGATATTTCCCTAAAAATAAATAGAAGAAAACTCAGCATATTTATCATGATAATTATTATTCATAATGAGATTCATATTGAATTAGGGAATATATATCCTCAGAGAGGGTAAAGTAAAATGAAATTTATTTTGGTAAATGTGTCTATGAATAGTCAATACAATGCCTCAATATAAATGAATATTTTGAACAATTTAATTACTATTATTAGAATTATTATAAGTATAAAAATAGCTATCATTTTAGCATGGAACATGAGACTCTCAGGCTCCATGCTTCATTACATCCACACAACAACTCTGCATAATAAGTATTATCATCACCATTTCATGGGTGAAAAAACTGAGACTAACACATTTAGATAACTGGTTTATGATTACATGGCTAGTAAAGATGCATCACACTAATTTAGGCTTTATGATTTCAGAATTGTACTCTTTCCACTGCACATTCTATTACTCTGTAAATACTTGGCTTGTTTTCATTTAGTTCTTCAATTTTATTCATGTGGTGATGGCTTAAAGCTTCATTTAAAGGAAGATTAAAAAATTCATTTAACCAAAAGCTCCCAAGAATTAAAAATGTCATGGATCTAATGTAGACATGGATATCATTAGTTAATGGGTAACTATATATTTTCCACTCTAGTGAGATAACAGAGTATTTTTCTAAGTTTTAGTCTCTGAGTGTTAAAAAGGACTTTGTTAAAATAGAAATATTTAGATAAGGGTGATCAAAAGTCTAGATCAATATTAGGATAAATATAAATATAAATATAAATATAAGATAAATATTAGGAAACTGAGGAAACAAATGGAGATTTGAACACTGAGCTATGATATAATGAATGGTTTAAAGTATTTAGTAGAGTATAGAAAAGCCCTTTAAAGCCTGGTCTTAGCCTAGCATTGCAGCTTCTGGTATATCTATCTATCTATCTATCTATCTATTATCTATCTATCTATCTATCTAGATATAAATTGGAAAACTTTTTTAACTTAAAGATTTTGAGAAATAGAACATAATCAGCACCATAGAAGATCTCTTTATGAAAACAACCTAGTCCCTCCTCCCAGTTTGTTAATATTCTCTCTTATTTAATGTAACATTGTGCAAATATACCACTACTGATCTGCCATTATGAATGAAATAACTATAATCATCTGTTTGCATATCCTTGTGAAAATATTCATTTAGTTCCATGTTGTATTTCTAGGAATGGACCAAATATTTTTTTATTTTTACGTTTTCTAAATATTGTCCAACTTACCTCAAATGTTTTTATTATGGGCACTGTCATTCTTTCACATTCTTCCAAGACATTTTTACTGTTGCCCAATATGGTAAGTGTGTAATAGTATGCCATTCTAGGTTTTAATTTAATTTTAATTTAATTTAATTCCAGATTCATAATAAAGATAAACAGTTTTTATATATGAGTGGCCATTTGGATTACCCTTTCTGTAAAGTACATGCTCAAGTCTTTTGATATCTTAACATTGTGTCATACTGACTCTTTAATAGTAGATTTTCTGAATGAACTTTTAGCTGTGTAGGTCTTCTCTATTTTATTTTGAACTTGTTTTCATTTCAAAATCTTTATATTTATTTTCATGATTTGCTTTTATTTTGCTTTGTCTATTATCTATATATTTATATGTTTATTTATTTATTAGCAAGCAAGAGAGAGAGAGAGCAAGTGAGAGCACAGAAAAAGAAGAGAAATGAATCTTAAGCAGGCTCCAGGCTCAGCACAGAGCCCAACTCTGGGCTCTATTTCACAACCCTGACATCATGACCTGAGCCAAAATGAAAGAAATAAAATATAATTAAGGTGTTAAAAAAAAGGAAAAAGAATTGGAGGTTTAATTAAGTGAGTCACCCAGGCACCCCTGTGGTATCTTAAATTAGCTATCATATCATTTATAAAATATTTCCAATATCATTTTTAGTTTCAGTTTTTTGTTCAATTTGCTTCCCCTCTCATTTCTTTGAGCAGAGTAATCAAGCCATTTTGCAATCTTATTGATCATTTTAATATAATACTTAATCCCATTTTGTCTATCAAATCTTGTTAATGGTTTTTCCTTGTGTGCTTTGTTACATTTTGCTATGTTCAAGACATTATATTTGAAACTCTTATTGAGTAGGGATAATTAAGAGCTATAATAATGGTATGGTCCTCCTTGGCAGGATTTTCTCTTATATCTGAGACTCTACAAGACAATCATACTCCAAATTCAGTGATTGACTTTCTCAGTTTACACAGAAGGCAAGGTAGGCTCTAGTCTTATTTCTGCTTCTCCTTGTGCTTTGGGGATCTCAACTTAAATTTGGGTTGTACCAAAGTCCTCAAATTTGATTGCTGCTGGATTTTGAATTTTGTTTCTCTAGTATCAAGAGTCTATTAAAAACACAGCTCAGTGTGTTTTAGCAGTTTCAAATGCTCTCATAGCTAAAATGGCTTCAGGGCATATATCTCTAGGCTCTCATTGTATTTCGTATTTTGGCCCAGTAATCCCTCACCTATTTTTATAATCATTCTGATATTTTTAACTTTAAAAGCTATTTTCTCTGGATTTTTAGTTGTCTTATGTAGGAGTTTTTAGATCACCATTACTAGAATCAACAACAAATATACAAGAAAATATCTACAATAGTTTATCACATCTTTATGGCTTTGAACTTCCATAAGCTGAGGCATCCTTCTCTAATCACTTAGGCAAACTCCAATTTACCCTTTAAAACAACACAAGAATTGCTTCATTTAAGAACATGTTCAGGGATGACTCTTCCCCACTGTTCTTACCAACATTCCCACACACTCTTTGCTAACCACACCTTGTTTATGACCTTTCATTAGGTATATCAGCGTCACCAGGATTTTGCTCTAGTGTACTTTTGTCCTTTAAAGCTCTAATTAAATATTAATTCCATAGAAAGTCTGTCCGTTTTCTTTCAAACCCGGGTTGGTTATTTCTTCTCATCCTTTGTCAGAAGTTACTTTATTAGAGAAACTTACAGCTGTATTGTGACTTTGGAGCCTTTACAGTTTTTTGACTGGAAAAATCACCCACCTCTAGATCTTTACACAGCTTCATAGCTGATATTATTCAAAAATCTATTCAAAACAGACTTTTAAAGGGAGTCTGTTTGGACCACTCAGTTCAAAAACCTCTTCTCAAACACTGCTCTTTTTAAAATGTGCTTATTTAGTTCAAATAAGCATCACTATTGAAGAAAAACCAGTACAATTGTTTTTTTAAGTTGGCTTACCTATTATCTATCTCTCCCATTAAAATGATTCCTCTGGGCTGGGGTTTTGTTGTGCTCATCTTAGGCCAGGCACTCAATAAATTATCTCTGATTTATTGAATTGTTTGACTCCCTTGCTAGATTCTCAACTTCATGAGGCCAAGGATTGTTCTATTCAGTCCTTCTTTATCCTCAATGTCTGTTATATTGCAGTCACTTACGTGACTAATGGGAAAAATCACAGAAAGAAAGAGTTAAAAGTACAGAAAATCCCTGTAGGTTCAATAACACAAAGCTTTCTAAAATTATTTAGCCCAGGGATTGAATACTGGCTGCACTTTTGATTATTTTTTAAATGATATTGAATTTAATTTAAATGGAAATACTTGAATGGTAGAATAATAAAAAAATTATAAAAGCAACTTGTTCCTTAACGTAAGAATTATATAGGGCTTGCTTTAGGTAGCATAGACATTTCCATAATATTTATTCTTCCAATCCAGGAGCATGGAAAATTTTTCCATTTCTTTGTGTCTTCCTCAATTTCTTTCATGAGTACTTTATAATTTTCTGAGTATAGATTCTGTGTCTCTTTGGTTAGGTTTATTCCTAGGTATCTTATGGTTTGGGGTGCAATTGTAAATGGGATGGACTCCTTAATTTCTCTTTCTTCTGTCTTGCTGTTGGTGTAGAGAAATGCAACTGATTTCTGTGCATTGATTTTATATCCTGACACTTTGCTGAATTCCTGTACAAGTTCTAGCAGTTTTGGAGTGGAGTCTTTTGGGTTTTCCACATATAGTATCATATAATCTGCGAAGAGTGATAATTTGACTTATTCTTTGCCGATTTAGATGCCTTTAATTTCCTTTTGTTGTCTGATGGCTGAGGCTAGGACTTCTTGTACTATGTTGAATAGCAGTGGTGAGAATGGACATCCCTGGTGTGTTCCTGACCTTAGCGGAAAAGCTTTCAGTTTTTCTCCATTGAGAATGATATTTGCAGTGGGTTTTTCATAGATGGCTTTGATGATATTGAGGTATGTGCCCTCTATCCATACACTTTGAAGAGTTTTGATCAGGAAGGGATGCTGTACTTTGTCAAATGCTTTTCCAGCATCTATTGAGAGTATCATATGGTTCTTGTTCTTTCTTTTATTGATGTGTTGTATCACATTGACTGATTTGCGGATGTTGAACCAACCTTGCAGCCCTGGAATAAATCCCACTTGGTCGTGGTGAATAATCCTTTTAATGTACTGTTGAATCCTATTGGCTAGTATTTTGGTGAGAATTTTCGCATCTGTGTTCATCAAGGATATTGGTCTATAGCTCTCTTTTTTGATGGGATCCTTGTCTTTTTGGGGGATCAAGGTGATGCTCGCCTCATAAAATGAGTTTGGAAGTTTTCCTTCCATTTCTATTTTTTGGGAACAGTTTCAGGAGAATAGGAATTAGTTATTCTTTAAATGTTTTGTAGAATTCCCCCGGGAAGCCATCTGGCCCTGGGCTTTTGTTTGTTTGGAAATTTTTAATGACTCTTTCAATCTCCTTACTGGTTATGGGTCTGTTCAGGATTTTTAGTTCTCCCTGGTTCAGTTGTGGTAGTTCATATGTTTCTAGGAATGCATCCATTTCTTCCAGATTGTCAAATTTGTTGGCATAGAGTTGCTCATAGTATGTTCTTATAATAGTTTGTATTTCTTTGGAGTTAGTTGTGATCTCTCCTCTTTCATTCATGATTTCACTTAGTTGAGTCCTTTCTCTTTTCTTTTTGATAAGTCTGGCCAGGGGCTTATCAATTTTATTAATTCTTTCAAAGAACCAGCTCCTAGTTTTGTTGATTTGCTCTTTTTTTTTTTTTTGGTTTCTATTTCTTTGATTTCTGCTCTGATCTTTATGATTTCTCTTCTCCTGCTGGGCTTAGGGTTTCTTTGAAGTGTGAAAACCTGGAGATTCATAGACCTGTATCCCTGGGGATAAAAATATATGTTTATAAAAAATAAAAAATTAAAAAAAGAAGAATTATATAGGGCATCTCTTCTAGAAGCAAAATTTTCAAATGCCAAACATCTGAAAGCATAGAAGGAGAAGTAAGAGTGTGAATTGTACTTCAATGCTCTTTTCTTTATATTCAGCAAACAGCTTCATTCACACCTTTCCAATTTTTTCAACTCTTTTGACAAAGCCTTCAGAGGAGTTACTGCTGATGACAACCATCACAGAGAAATTTTATAAAGAAAAATAATAGCATGTTTTTCCCAAATTGTTAAGGACATGGTGAAACTCTGTCAGATTCAAAGGAGGAATGTGCAATTCCATGCTCTATATAATAATAACTTATTTTAATAGTGGCTTTGCAATTTTTGAGATATATCCATTTACTGAAACTGCTAACAAATAAACAAAAACAAAGATATTAACAGGGGTCGAGACAGGAATTATCTAATCTAAAAATAGCACATGTTCACAGAATACACAACACATATCCCAAGTACTACTATAGGTTTCAAGTAATAGTCAAAAGAATAGTAAAAATGATTCAGACGCTACCAGTCAAATCATAAATGGGACCTTAACTGTAAAACCTTATCTTTAGATCAAAGCAGGTAATTGGGTGCTGAAGATACATTATAGAACTAATATGTTATAAAACTCCTCTGAAATGAGTCATTTATTCCATCACTTTTCCTGCACAGCTGCTGACCCATGTTTTGGTTCCTGGAAATAGCTGCTACCCTGTCATACTTCTTAAAAGCACATATATTGATAACTCTACTCATTCCTCCATTCCTCTGTGACTGTCACTGTGTTAAAATGTGAAGCCAGCTGACTCACTTGTATTGGTAACTTGTAGAAATAATAAAGTAGATGAGTTTGCAAAGTATTTTGTCATTTCTAAAAATGCAAACACCAAATTACATTGAAATCATAAAGGGTGTTTCAGGGAGAGCTGTAGGATGTGGTTTCTTGTGTAATCCACAGAGATTAGCTCCAACACATATTTAAACTCTCCTCTAGGAGCAACCTTAGTGGTAAAGCAAGAAGATAAACAGATGTATACACACTCTGGCACAAAATTATCACTGATGTTTGGCTTCCTACTCTCCTCGTGTTACTTATTTATCTTAACTTCTCTCTGAAATCAGGGAACAAATAATCTCAATCAGTTGACATTTTTCTACTGAATTACCCAATAGTCTGATCATACCCCTAAGACTTTTTAAAATTAGTTCACTCATAATCCCAAATCTGCTTTGCCTCCTCAGGTCAGTACACTGTAATTTGATTTCAAAATGAGGACAGTTGTCAGTAATGCCACATTCATTGATCTATTTTACAATTCCATGTACTTAGAACTATGAAAATATGTTCATAACATCCATTCCAATAAGCCACCCTAAATTTATTATCATGAAACAAGACCTCAAGAAAGAGAATTCAAAATCATCCATGTATTTGCAATTTATTGCAATAAAGCCTTTATCAATAGACTTCCCTGTGCACATGGTGGTCAAATTGCTGGTGAAAACCAGCCAGATCTATTACAAGTTTTCTCATGGCTTCTAGGTAACCCAAGTGAGCCTTTATTGATACTGGAAGGGATAAAGCAGGGAAGGGATAAACAGTGATGTAAGAATTGGCTAGACAAAAGTAATGACTCTCATTACAAACTGAGTATTTTAAAGCAAAGGAGCCTGTTGGGAATATTGTTTTATAAAATAGTGGTATATTTTTACTAACTTTTTAAAATTCAATTAGTTAACATATAGTGTACCATTAGTTTCAAATGTAGATTTCAGTTATTCATCCATAGCATATAATAGCTAATGCTCAGTACTTACTGTTATAACTTCTTGAAAGCAGAATTTTAACCCACTGAGCCACCCAGGCGCCCTTGAAAGAAGAAGTTTAGATCATATTTTCTGATTACTCCTATGTAGTACAACACTATTCTGCTAGAAACCTTCAAAACATACCGTTTGTTAGAGGAATTTCTTTAATAATAAATAAATAGGAATTTATTTAAATTTATAAATATATAAAATAAATAGGAATTTATTTAAATTGATTTAAATATTGCACGCTGTTTCATTTTTCATAAATAAGGTGATGATATTATAGCCATTAGTTGGTAGCACTGATATATCACTTTCTTTTTACTTCTCAGTGCATTCTCTTTTCACAAAATAGATATATATTTTAAAAGAATCTGAATCTGTGGCAAACTTTTAAAAAACCCTAAACAGTAAAGTTTATCATTTTAAGTAATCTCAATTATCTTCCTCAATTGTTATAGTATATCCTTCTATCTAGGCCAGATATTGTATGAGGGATTTGAAGAGACATACTTTTCTAAATTTCAGTTTTATCATCTGCAAAATTCTGATCATCGTCCTACAATATAATACACTTACAATTGTTTGATGAGAATTTATTTATTTATTTATTTATTTTAATATTTTATTTATTTATCAGAGAGTGGGCGAGAGAGCAAGCACAGGCAGACAGAATGGCATGCAGAGGCAGAGGGAGAAGCAGGCTCCCAGCCGAGCAAGCAGCCCGATGCGGGACTTGATCCCAGGACACTGGGATCATGACCTGAGCCAAAGGCAGCTGCTTAACCAACAGAGCCACCAAGGCGACCCTTTCAATGAAAATTTAATCTGTATAAACAATATATTTGCTGTAATGCGTGGTTCATGGAAAACATCTTATTTAATTATAAGCAACAACAGTATTAGAAATTAAGTAAATGTGTCTATAATATTTAAAGTTTTAACACATAATTCCAGTGCTTTGCCTTATTTTCTCAAATCCCTTTACCATTTTCACTGACAGAGTCAAATGTACTTTTTCTACTAGTAGCCAGCTCTTTGTCTTTTGTCAGATAGATGCCCTTGTGAATTATTTATAATAGAGATATTAGCAATAATAATAATAATAATAATAAATACCAATGAAGACGTTAGAAAAAGTATTCTTAACTAATTAGGGTCCTTAGACATCAATTAGAGGAACCACCTCTGGCAAGCAAGTTAATCTGCAAAACATTCCCAGAATTAACACGTCAATCAGATACAGGGTTGTCCGCAGACTGAAAGGTGAAGCAAAAGGACTAGATTTGGAAAATAGGTAAGGATAGTGAAAAAATGATCAAATTTTTGGGCAAAATAAATTCTTAGGTGTTCTTTCAATGGAGTCCTGGGCATTATGTAGCACAAACTCTGGAGATTATCTCAATCCTTTGGAGTCACACCATTTATTAGCTTGCTATTGACAAAGTTATTTACAAACTGTAGAGCAAGAGGTTATAATGTAGAAAACTGATGGTAATGCACAAGATTCTTGTTAACAATAATACAAGTTAATGATTTTTCATTAGAAAACATAAAATCTATAACCCAAATTATGGGCCCAGAGCACCTCTGCTGCTCAACTCTGCTTATATCCCAAATTACCATGTGAACTAGTTTTAATATCTGCTTTTCTTATTAATTTTTGAATAAAAATTCTTGACACAAGTATTTTATAATTGTGTGCTAATCATGCATTTAATTTCTTGGAGAACAAAACACACTTTAGCATAACTATGTTCGTTCACAGAACCAACCTTGATAACACACTTCTATATGTTAGAAATGATATAATAAATGTAGAATATTGGGCACTTGTTTGGTATTCTTTGCCATGTTTTGCACTATCTAAAAAGAGATCAGTGAACTTGGACTGGAGTTAGGAGACATGGAAGAAAATAAAATATTTCAGAGAATACTCTGTGGTCCACAACCTAAACGGGCTGGGATTCCCATCATTTGGATCCCTGTAGCTTTACAAAAGTCAATTAAATTTTTGTATCTCCGATTAAAGTTGATTCCCCAGTACTTTTTCAAACATCTCTTGTAAAGTATTGTTTCCCAGAAAAAAGGGATTTTGCACATGCACCTGCCTTTGTCTCTGGTCATGATCTCAGTCAGGATCCTGGGATGGAGCCCCATATCGGGCTTCCTGCTCCTTAGGGAGTTTACTTCTCAGTCTCTCTCTGCAGCTACCTCCCCCTGCCCCACTCATGCTCTCTCTCTCTCAAATACATAAATACAATCTTTAATTTTTTAATTAAAAATAAGATAAATAAAATAAAATAAGAAATCTGGTCTTACTGCCCCATTTAGCTCCTTTTTTTTTTTTTTGAGTTGTATTTAAAGCAGCATGAGAGAACATGAGGCTCTCAAACTTAAAAAAAAAAGGAAAAAATCGAGTTTTGTTAGTATTTAAGATCTTGTCTGCTAGACAAAAACGTTGGCTTTGTTAACATGTGAAAATTAGCAAAAGAGAATAAGATAGAATTCTAATAATTTTTGTAGAATTTAAAAATTACCTCCATTCCAATTACATACAGACCCATTAAGTAAATTCATTCCAATGTCCCAAACCAAACTTTTCTAATAGTAATACATCTGTGTAAACAGGGTCAACCCAAGGAATGTATAAATATTATTATTTTTTTCCTGTCTCTTCCACAGTCACATCTGGGTATATTGGTAGCAAGCCAATTATAAGACATGATATCATAAGGAAGGGTATTCTGTCCATTTGGAATGACTAAAAATCATTGTAATTTTATCTTGGTGCAGTAACTTGAGATGGCACAGTGTGGGTTATGAATATATATTTTTTTTACTGGGAAGAAGAGATTATAGAGATATTGGTTATCCAAGAGAGACTGACAGGTGTTGATAGTTACCAGGTCAATATCCATCTACTTTTTCCTTTAATATCAGAAAGCACTGAGGGATTGACAACAAGGAAACTTAAAACAACATCAAATATTTTATTGTCTCTTTCCTAGTTACATTGTAACCATATGACAAAGTATCAATCTTACAAGATATCATTCTCTTTTACCTCTATCTTTCTGCCAGAAATGTGGGCTTAATGGTGAGAACTCCAACAGCAATTTTTGCAACCGTGAATAAAAACCCATGAAAACCTCTAAGATATTTCACTTGACTTTCTTAAGACTCTGAACCAACACCAGAAAACACTCTCTGTAGTCTTCTTAAATGAAAAAATATGGTTAAACCACTTTCGACAGTCTACTACATACAGCAAAATGTAAATCTTAATTGAAATATGTTCTCTCAGCTGTGCTTAAGCAACTGAGTCCTGAGCTTTTCATGTTTTCAGTCTGAAAGAGTGCACCTCTGGTTCTCTGAAAGGGAAGAGAAAGGACACCCTGTTCTCCATATAAATTAAAGAAGAGAAATCTGTGCATTTAAGTGGGCCATATAAAATTTATCAAGCAATTACCTCCTAACTCCTTCCTATCCAAATTACCCGAGATTCTCTCCCTACTCCTTTATTCCACGTTACTGCCTTTTCCAGGATTCTGTATCACATCACAACATGTCTTCTGTTATTTCCTTCTTGCAAGCTAGTTTTGTTTTCTCCATCTAAAAAAATCAACAATCATTGTGTATTTCAATTCCCATTTTCCTCAAATGCATTGATTCTTCTTATCTGTTACTCTTTTCTCATACTCTGTGTCTTTGTCTTTATGGGGTTTGTACTTTGCTTTTCCCCATCCTTTACTGCCATTATATAATCAAATCTAATAACTTCTTAGAGAAAGTTAAAAATTCCTGCATAGCCACACGTGAACACAAAGTCACTGATTTTTAGCAAACCTATAAGATAGTCAGACATCCATTCAATATCTTTTTTTAAAGATTTTTTTAATTTATTTGACAGAGAGAGATGACAAGCAGGCAGAGAGGCAAGCAGAGAGAGAGGAGGAAGCAGGCTCCCTGCTGAGAAGAGAGACCAATTTGGGGCTGGATCCCAAGACCCTGGGATCTGACCTGAGGGAAAGACAGCGGCTTAACCCACTGAGCCACCCAGGCGTCCCTCCATTCAATTTCTTAACTGAGTCTCAAATGCATCCTGAGTTCTAACCTAAACCTAAGTTCTACTTCTTACACGTTGTTATATGACCAAATTCTTTCAGTTCAGTATTTTGTAACATTTAAATATTAATCAATTGATGCTTTGTCTGTGAATTTCTATGAAAATAATTTGAATACAGTAGATTTATTGTTATATTTATAGATTTATAATCAAAGTTTCATCAGTTGAAGTTTTTGGAAATTTCAGATATAGTGATTAACCTAAAATGATACTGCCTCAAATACCTCTGATATCAAGGCCAAAAACCTGATTATAGCCACACCTGTGGTGGATAGTTCCATGGGAAATCACAGTTACTTAACACTGATTGCATCTCATGTTCTATCTCTCATTTTAGAATGTTTCCAACACAACCCAAAAGTGTAGGAGAGTTAATGTCCTCTGAGGACAACTCTCAGTGAAGTGAAAATAAGAACCATAGATAACATTGCCAGTATTCAGGTCTTTATGAGGACGACTTAAAGAAGTTTCTCAGGAACTTTCAGTAAAAGCAAGCCTTCATTTTCTATCCACAACAATTATATCAACAATATACCTTTTTGACAAAGTTGCTTCTTCACTGTCTCACTTTCCCATTCTTTTCTACCTTGGATAATCTCCCAGATAAACTAACAGTACTCAAATCCTTTGTCCTACTCTTTGCTCTCAGGATAAATGGAGCCAAAAGACTTAGATTAATATCAAGTTCTGGATGGGATCGTAGAGCTATTTCTGTCCAGATTTTCATAAACATAGGGACCTTTGAATTATCAGGCTATAAATAAGTTACAAATGGAGGGGGCAAAAGCAAAAAGTAGAAATTTTTATGTTTGATTTTTAATCATGATTAATTGACTTTTTTGATTATTAAAAATATTAACGTTATAAAAGTGTGGATCTTTGTAAAACAATGTCATAATGTAAGAAATAAGTTGCATAGTCCTTTTGAGAATATTAAACCAAGTGTTCAGGTGCCATGTAATTTCTTGTTTAATCCAGAACTTTGGTGTGCATTATCTTGAGGAATAGGATTTTGAAGTCTGGACAGACCATCAGAAAACTGATCCAAATGTGTGTGTTTATATTCCTGCTTTTGTTGTAAAAATCAAGGTGTGATTGCTGGTTTAAAATGGTAAAACTAATAATGTTCATGGACTCTATTATAAATTTTCTAATTGTATGGGAAGCATCCAAGAAACATATAATTAGTTGATTTGCAAATCCTCAAAGAGCTACGCGATCAGGTAGTGGTATGTTCTGATTCAACAGCATCATAATGAAGCATTTTATATGTGTGGCTAATGGATATTTTCATGAATGTTTGCTAGCTAGTCAGCCAATACAGAGAAATATTAGGTAGGGTAATTACTCACAGTTGTGTTTAATAAAATGAGAGAAAATTATCAAATGACACTAATAATAATAATCCTATGGCAGGCTAAATAATTCAATGATAATTACAAGTATTAATCTAGCTTTCTTCCCTGATTATGACTCTTCTCTCCTTTATCATAATGGGAGTAGCAGATTGTCTGCAATGAATTGTGAAAACCCAGCAGTGACTTTGGCAGTGAAGGCCTCCCATCAATTTTGATAGGTTAAAATGATTCTGGTTGGTCTTGAGTAAATGTGTCAATTTTTCTTTCTGTGTGTGTCATAAAAGAAAGAAGCAATAGTAAATTCTTGCTGTTATTCCATGGAGCCAATAAAATCATACTGCCAAAAAGAGGCTGTTGACACCGTAAGTGTAGTTAACTGTCTTGAAATACTAGGTCTGGAAATAAAATTCCAATATTTCACATAACCTCTTTTTTTTTTAAAGAAAAAAACAAAACAACTATACTGCTTACATTTAAGGCCCTGCTGTTGTGTAACTATTTTTGAACATGTCTACTATAAATGTGTATATATATATAATTTTTTCTGTGCAATAAATTCATTTAGAGATAAATTTGGATTGCAAATTATTTTGGGGGAGGCATGGTATTTGTGGCTAGTTTTACAAGTTAAAAGGACTAAAAGAAAGAAGAAAAACATTTTTTATTACAGCATATTTACATCTGTCCAAAGTACTTATTTACTATAACACTGACTAATGTATAATACTGTACACAAAGAAAGAGGGGCGCCTGGGTGGCTCAGTGGGTTAAGCCGCTGCCTTCGGCTCAGGTCATGATCTCAGGGTCCTGGGATCGAGTCCCGCATCGGGCTCTCTGCTCAGCAGGGGCCTGCTTCCTTCCCTTACCCTCTCTCTGCCTGCCTCTCTACCTACTGTGATCTCTCTCTGTCAAATAAATAAATAAAATCTTTTTTAAAAAAAGGAAGAAGTTAAATGAGTTATAATTCAGTCAAAGTATAGCTGGCCATTTTAAAACTTACCACTGAATCTTTCTGGTATGAAATGTGATATCCGGCAATCTGGTCCAGTTCATTACATCAGGTCATTTGTATGTTCTTATTACCATTTTGATAGCATAGCACATTTTATAACCCAGGCATTTTACAATGGAACTATGATGCATATATTTTCAAAAGTATAGACATACATGAAGCTATGAGGTCAAAAAAGATGAATGTCCGTAGTACCATATAGACTCAACAAATAAAAGTATCCAAGGCTCTGAGTGAGATTTATGAATATTGTATAAGATTAGGCCAACATGTGGTTTTGATATAAATAATCTGTTCTTAAATTAGAATTACAATCGTTGAGTACAGTGTTGAAAATGGCAGATAGATTTTAGCTCTCTTTGCTCACTAAGGAGAATGGAAAAATGTTTAGTTTGGTCAGATTTTCACTTAACTTCTGAAAAGAGAGAACCCTTCTGAAATAAGAATCCTTAAAGATATAACCCCTTTGGCACAAGTTTTCAAGAAACTTGTTTGATGTTGTAGACAATTATATGGCACATGTACTATTCTAGATGTTTCATGCCAATAATATGTAAGCCATACCAAGGCTACATATTCATATAGAGATGTTCCTCAGCTTACAAGGGGGCTATGTACAGAGAAACACATTAAAAAATTGAAAATGCATTTAATACCCCTAAACTATCAAATATCATAGCTTACCTTAACCTTATTTAAACATATGCAGAACAATTACATTTGCCTGCATTTGGGCAAAATCATCTTAAGCAAAGCCCATTTTATAACAAAGTATCAAATATCACATGCAATTTATTAAATATTACACTAAAAAAAAGAAGAATGGTTATATATAGAATGGTTGTAAGTATATCAGGTGTTCACCCCTGTCATCTTCTAGCTAACTGGGAGCTGTGGCTCACTGCCCCTGCCCAGCATCACAAGACGGCACCATACCACATGTAACTGGCCCATAGAAAGACCCAAATTCAAAATTCAAAGTACAGTTTCTACTGAATCACTTTCACTTTCACATCATTGCCAAATATATCATAAGTTGAATCATTGTAAATCAGGAGCCATCTTATTTGAAAGTTAAATCACAGTCACCCAAATACACACACAAAAAAGCCTTCATGTAGGGCCATCTATGGATCTCTAAACAACATAGCATGACATATCAACAGCAAAAAATGGATGTGAGGGTGACAATTGCTTTGCGTCAGTACTCTGAGCAGTAACATACATGGCCTTACTCACCTAGCAGAACTCCAGAGCTAGCTGTCGGCAAGGAATTTTACAAATGTTTGCTGAACAGATTAAGCACTATTATTTTTAAATTAGTGTGCATGTCAGTTTTCTAAAGATATGTAAATTTATTCTATTGACTTATTACAAAACCCAATAATTTCCTCTTATTTAAGTGGCAGGAAAATAGAATTCTTTTTAATTTAAATCAAATGGCTTTTTAGGGAAAATATACTGAAAATTCTGAAACTTGTATTGCTTATGAATCTTTTATTGGAATCCTTATCAAGTTGTATTTTTCAAGTTTTTCCTAAATAATCTTCAATGAATTGAAAATATTTTTTGGATTTTATTCAAGGATATTAACACACAATCTCACTTTGTTAAATATAGTGCTAAAGTTTCAACCAAAACGTTGTGTCTTTTTTTTTTCCACTACCACATCCTCCGTCTACTGACTGGATTCTCTCCCCTACTAGCATATATATACCATTGTCTATCTTTAGGATAAGTAAGGGTCATCTTTTGTCTTTATTCTATTCCTTGTATGCTTCTGAACTTGTTGAATTTTAATATAGTCACACCATAAGCATCACATATTTCGTTCCCCTTTAAATAGTAAACAGTGCACAACCAGAACATACCTTCAAAGCTATCAATACTTACCCGGGTATATTATATTTGTATTTTTGTAAATTAAAATAATTAAATTATAGAACAAGAGTTTCAGGTGGTAGCTGTTGTAAGTTTTACCCAAACTGACTTTGTCAAACTCGTTTTTGTCATCATATATGTCAAGTAGTTTTCTCAGGTTTATTTTTAGAATATCCTTGTATAATGAATATTTACACTGAGATCTAGTATAAAAAACTTGCAATTTATTTTAGAAACATTAAGATATTGAAAATCAATCTATTTCTTTAATTCATTGAAGACATTTTTGGCTTGTTTCCAGTACTTTCTTACTGGTTAAAAAATGAATTTGAAGTCGTCTGAATTTCAGTATCATATGGCACTTTCCCTTTGATGTATACAAAGACGATATTCTATATTAGCTATCTGAGAAGAATTTATTTTTTAAATTTTATTTATTTGTAAGAGAGAGAGTGGAAGAGAACACAAGCAGGGGGAGCAGCAGGGGGAGGGAGAAGCAAACTCCCGGCTAAGCAGGGAATCTGTTGCAGAACTCAGTCCCATGACCCTAAGATCATGACCTGAGCTAAAGGCTCAGGCGTTTAACTGACTGAGCCACCCAGGTGTCCCAATCCGAGAAGAGTTCTGTATGTTATTCCTATTAATATGCAGTTTAAAGTCTAGGTAATTAACTTAATATTTTAGAGGCTATTACATAGATAGCACTATGTTTCAGGCAGAGAGTAAGATAGAAATATTAAATCAACCATATTCTATGCATTCTAAGTGAAAATAATTAATCAATCATAATAAATCATTTTATTTATGGAATATCAACTCTTAAGCTTTCCTTCATATAAACAATGCCAAATACCAGAATAAAGGGTCATCTAGTACAAATAAAGGATAGAATTAAAGAATTCTGGTAAGCCATTTAATTTTGAAAAATGGTGTTATATTGTTGCTGAGTTGTGTTTTCAGTTACATAATATCGGATAAGTGCAGAAGTAACATGAGTGTTACGTGAGATGAGAAATGGTATATAATTAAGTTTTCTTAAAAGTACAGATAAATACAAATTTGTAAACATAGCATTATGGAGGAATAAAAATAAACGATAGCTATACACTCTAAAGTGAATAAATCTTGGAAAGTTAATAGAGAAGTAAAACAAGGACAGTGCAAAAAGTATGGTACATTTTTATGAAGTTCAAACAAATTCTGTTAAACCATAGATGGACTTAAAGATACTATTATGAATCAAATATTGTAAAAATTAAGCAAGGAAATAGCAAACATAAAATAACCAAAGCATACAAACTTGGGTAGATACAATAGGTGTGATCATGTTCTACTTCATAAAGAGATGACTTAATAGATAAATGAAAGTAACTAGACTTTTTAGAAGTTAATTAAACTTCGCCTGTTATTTCTTAGTAATATAAAATACATGGTTTTCTAACAAAAACGTTTATCTTAAAAATATTTAAAAATAAATTTCAGGCTACTCATAAGGTTATATTTACTTTTCCACTGAAGGAAAAGCTGGGTGTTGTAGTTGTAGTTGTTTGTTTGTTTTAGTCTCCTCCTAGTTTTTATTATTATAATGTAGAATGAGGAATGTTAGATTGAAAAGTGAATTATTTTATACACAAAAATCATTACCTGATTCACCTCCTGGTACAGCAGATGGAACTCCTGAAAACATGCCCTTTTGCCTTACGGAAGAGTAACAGTTATGCTGACTTCTGAAACATACTTGGTGGTGGCCATAAATAGTGACACCATAGTAAACATTTTGGATATTTGCAGTTAATTTTTATAGTCATAGGGCTCCAAAAGGCACTGCTGGTATCTTAGCAGATATTTCAATAAAGCTAAAAGTTGCCTGACTGATTAAAATATTAACAAGGCACAAAACATGGCAGAAGTATTGTCCTCAGATATTTCTTTTTCCATATGATCCTGATTCCAGACATGACAAGTTATTTTTTAATTTTTTTTATAAAAGATTTTATTTATTTATTTGACAGAGATCACAAGTAGGCAGAATTAGGCAGAGAGAGAGGAGGAAGCAGGCTCCCTGCTGAGCTGAGAGCCCAATGTGGGACTCAAGCCCTGCTTGGGGCTCTCTGCTCAGCAGGAAGCCTGCTTCTCTCTCTCCCACTTGCACTGCTTGTACTCCCTCTCCAGTTGGGCTCCCTCTCTCACTATCTCTGTCTTTCTTTTCTTTCTTTTTTTTTTTTATCTCTGTCTTTCTGTCCAATGCGTCTATCAAACAAGCAATTCCTTCCATTCAAGAAGTAAAAATCAAATGTTGATGGATGGGGTCCTAATGAATGACAAGAATCAGTGTTGTTTGATGATTACTTGGAAGTTTTTCTTCCTTCCTTGGACAGACAGAGTGGAGAAGGAGGGAGAGAGACAGGCCGGGAGAGAGGGCCAAACAGGCTCCCTGCTCAGGAAAGAGCCAGATGCAGGGCAGGGTCCTCAGGCTAGTGCATCGCCAAGTGCAGCCTGAAGCCCTGCAGCAGCTCCAACAATCCCAAGCGGATCTCCCTGCAGGTCTTGCCTGCCCCTCCCCCGCCGGGGATGCCTGGGCGCCGCCCTCGCCTTCTCCCTGGATCTTTCTTTGGCCCCGCCGGCTCAAGCAAGCGTGCTCAGAGGGCCCTGGAGTAGCTCCTGGAGGCTTGTGTCAAGGCTCCCTGGGCTCAGCTGTTCCCTGCGGCGGGGGCGGCGGGGGCGGCGGGATTTGCTGCAGCGTTGGCTGCGACGGCGTCGCAAGGCGGTGGTGGTGGCGGCTGAGGGAGCCCGGCCCTGGCAGGGTGGGCAGCATCTCGGGCACCTCCCACTCGCCCTAGGCCAGTCGCTTCTCTCCCCACCTCTCCCCCTCTCAACCATTGTTTATTTCTGTGAAGGCTTTTCCTAGTTGGTTTCAGGGCAAGAGCACTCTTAATGGGGAAGGGGGGAAGAACAGGACCCGAAGAGAGACCTAGTGGACTCTGCCCTGAGCCCAGAGCTAGCCTCAGGGCTCAATCTCAAGAGCCTGAGATCACCCCCTGAGCCAGAACCCAGAGTTGGGCATTTCACTGAGGGTGCCGCCCAGGTGCTCCTCAGCTGTTGTTGACCCATTTCTGGAGACGGGCGCCTGCCTGGCTCGGTTAGTTCAGCGACTGCCTTGGGCTCAGGTCATGACCCTGGACTGGCAGGATCTTGGCCCGCCTCGGGCTCCCAGCTCCTGGCGGAGTCAGCTTCTCCCACTGACCTTCTCCTCTCTCATGCTCTCTCTCACTCATTCTCTCTCCATGAAAGAAAGACAAGCTTTCAAAAAGTGTCTGGAGCCTTGTTGGATGGGCTTGAATGTGGTGGATCTCAGTGAGTTTTCTCATCGCATGCAGATACCTTGAGGATAGCCATGTCTTTCTAAAAGGATCCCTTGTTGTTCTGCAATGGTTTCTTTCTCTGTTCATGGATTGGTTGTCTTTCCATTGTCTCTTCTCAAGACCTCGGAAAAGCAGCCTTTCAGGATTCCTTTGGGTATGGTCTAGCCCTTTCCATCGTTTCTCTTTCCACAAAATCTATACTAGCCTCTGCATCCTCCTATGTAGAGTTTATTTTTCACTGACCTATCCAGGTCTTTTCTTTCAATAGAATTTCAGTCATTCATTCTGAAAGTCATTGCTGAAAATTTAAAGGTGAAGTCTATTAACTCTCTAGGCGTATTTTCTTTTTCCCGTCTACTCCTTCCTCCCTTTCTATCTATAGACATAGATATATATAGGAATACATATACACACACGTGTGTGTGTGTGTGTGTGTGTGTGTGTTTATGTATATAAACTATCCCAGACCTAAACCCCAGCACCTGGGTGCATGACCTTATTTGGAAATAGGGTCCCTGGAGATGTCACTAGCTAGGATGAGGTCATATTTGAGTAGCCTGGTCCCCTAATTCAGGAGGACTTGTGTGCTTCTAAGTAGGGAGAGTGCGGATACACAGATATGCACTGAGGGAGAAGGCCCGGTGAAGAAGTCCAAAGCCAGAGCAACACTTCAAGCTGGAAAAGGGGCCTGGAACAGATCCATCCACAATACCTACAAAACGAGCATGTCCTACCAACATTGTAGCCTCTAGTAATGTGACACTGTCCACTTCTTTGGTTTCAGCCTCCAGGCTTCTGGTATCTTGTAATAGCAACCCTAGAAAACTTATATCTATCTATCTATCTATCTATCTATTCATTCTTTTACCTAATAAAACTTTTTTTTTCAGAATTTCAGTATTCCTTCTTTTCAATAAAATGTTATTCACATTCTTTTGGTGCCTCCTGAACAATTTGACCACGTCTACCTCTTCAATTTGCATGAGTTATTCATACCTAACGTCATGTGCCATTTCTTTTAAAACAGTTGGCATCTTTTTGTAGTTTCCAGTGTTTTTGGTTTGAGTATCTGTTTATAGGCTGCTAAAGGTAACTTTCATCCTACTCTTTCCTTCTGAGTTTGTTTCTTTCTGGGAAAGTATATTTTCTACTCTTTAAAAAGAAGGACCTAGAGAAGCAAAATGGTTCTTCTTTGTATGTCTACATTCCCTTTCCCCATTTTTTGTTACCTCTCTTTAAAGTCTCCCCCCGTTCTGAGGCACTGCAGGTTCTAAGCAGCCTCAGGCGGGCATATCTCTTTCTGAACGTCAGACTGACGCTGAGTACACAAACGGAATAAGGCATTTTTTGAGTCTGATTATAGAATCGTTCCTCTATGGCTGTGCAATAAATTACCCCCAAACTTAGCAGCCCAAACAATATATTTAAGTACTTATGATCTCACACAGTTTCTGAAGGTCAGGCACCTGGAAGCAGTCGAGCTGTGTGTTTCTGCCTTGAGGTATCTCATGAGATTGCCATTAAACAGCCAGGTGCAGCTGTTTGAAGGACATGTGATGATGGACAGACCTCAATTATGTGCAGGTGGCAGGTGTGGAGAGCTTCAGTTCCTTGCCACCCGGGTATCTACAGGGAGACCTGCGTGTCCACAAGAGCTAATGATGAATGAGAAAGAGAGAGAAAGGGAGGGAGGGAGAGGGAAGGGGAGGGGGAATAGAAGAAGAAAGGAGAGAGAGAGAGAGAAGAGAAAGAGAGGAAAAGAGAGAGAGAACAAAACAGAAGCCTCAGTGTCTTTCATAACCTAATTCTGTAACTGATTCACCCCCAATTCTGCTATATCCTGTTAGTCACACCAGATGTGGGAGGGTACAACACACGTGCAGATACCAGGATATGGAAATCTTCTTGGTCCTCCCCGAGGCTGGCTAGCACACTGACTTGTGCTTTTCCCCCCACACAATCTAACATCTTTGAAATTGGGATACATCTTACAATCAAAGGTATAGCATGGTTTGAAAGGCAAAATTCCCATTTAACAGCATTTAAATCGTCGTAAGCCTTATCATCATGATTTGAGGATATGCTATCCTGGGATATTCGGGCTTTCAGGAGGCTTCCTGGCTCCTGGCAGCTTGCCTTGACCCCAGTCTCTCACGGCCCCACCTTGACAGTGCACTTGCTACCTGCCAGATGTGCTCGGCCCCTGTCCTGTGCCCTTGCTCACCACACCACCCCTTCCGATGTGCCCTCTTCACGACTAAATGATCACACCAGGTACTGAAGCCTCCAGAAGATTTCCTGGACCAGCCAGAAGCATCATAGTCTTCTCTTGCTATAGGATTATCTATAGTCCTAGCTACTGCTTCCATCCATTCATCAGTACTTTTGCTTCTGGCCTTGTAGACTTGCTGCACTTTCTGTGTAATAAATGTTGCTGTATGCATTTAGCCTGTTTTTTAAAAGCAGAATTTCTGGACTCTTCATAAAACAACTACAACAGACTTCTGCTCCTCAGGTGAAACTGTAAAACTAATCCGGCACACATCAGTAATGGACAGCTATCCAAGAATGCACGAGCTCACTGTTATAAACTGAAGCTGCAAAGATCACTGTTTCCAACGTTCATCAAACTGATGAGCATTCTGTTCCCTACAACTTTTACATTCTAAGATTTGCTTAGACAAGGCTTTGAAGTGCACCATCGCATAGGATGGGGAAGGGGTGTTCTGCTCTTTTTTACTCGCAAAAATAGGGGTTCTGTCCAGTCACTGTGTCAAGAATAAAAGGTCAGTACTTCATGATACTCTTGTAAGTGGCTTAATTTGTTGCCCTTTTTATTTCAGGTTTAATTACAACAGGTGAATTGATGTTCTCTATAGAAAGCAGGTTGAAAAGGGGGAGTGGATAAAATGCATGAACTTCCATTGAAACCCAGTAGACAAGATTGTTAAATTTGAGGATTTTCTTTCAGTTATTTGCCTGCTCTGAAGGAAAGCTGTGTTGGACCATTGCCAGGAAACAGTGGGAAAGACCCAGGCTCATTCTTCTTGGGGACAGGCTGGAAAGCATTTCTATCATTGCATGTATGTATGGGAAAACAAATCATCACTCTTGCCTCACACTATATCCAACAATTAACTGGAAATAGATTGTAGACTTAAATGTAAAGTCTAAAACCATAAAACTTTCAAAAGACAATGCAGGGGGAAATCTTCATATTCTTGGGGTAAGCATGGCTGGATCGGGCCAGGTACACTATTCCCTGGGCACCATTTTTCAATTCAGGGCACAGGAAAATTCAAGACTATTTTGGTCTTGAATCTAAGCCATGCTGACTCATCTATCACTCAATACCTATCACATTTGATTGAACTTGGTTCTTATCTGTTGTCAGTCTAGATTAGAACCCAGAAGGATGATTCATTGACACCTTCCCTCATCTCTAAGAGCACAGAGTCTAATATTCTTCAGTTTTCCCAGACTTGGGAAGAAGTGCCTTGCGGGGACATTGCAAAAAGGTGGATGAGAGGTTGTCTACAAAACACCCAGGTCTCTAGGAGGAAGATACCTCAGATTCACAAGGGTCCACTAGCATAACCCTTTTTCCCAAGAATATGTTCTGACCTGTTTCCAAGAACCTGTCTTTGATCTGTCTCAGGATGTCTGTGTTTAAACTCACAGAGTTAATGATTGGGTTGGTGGTTGACATGAGGGGATGCTCACTGAACAAAGGCACCCCACCTATCCTCTGCTCTCTTACTTCTTCCATCTTCTCCAGGTCCCCTATAGCATGTGACAAGCAGAATTCGCTCACATAAAGCTATCAAAGAATTATCTCATTAACTTAGACCCCAGGTGTCAAAAGAAACAGTTTAAGTCCCTGAAACATGAAATGAAGATGTGTCCCCACCTTAACGATGTAACACCCCTTCCCTCACATGCTGCACACCATTAGGGATCTAGTTGCTGAGCATATATCCAAGGAATAGAACATAAGTGAGGAAAGATAATTATGTTTAACAAATGAATTAAAACAATTATACAACCACCCACTGAGTACAGAGCTTTGAGCTCTGCTTCAAATAGGATATGAAAAGAATCAGCTGAGAAATCATGTTGCAATCAAAACTGGTCAGCACTTTCAGAGAACTTTTTTCTGCAGGATCAGAATGCAGACATTATTGGTTAGAGAAAACTAAAAGGTGCTCTCTTATCAGATATCTTGGGAACCTACAGTAAATGATTCCCAGTAACATTAAAACCCAATAACTGTTTCAAGACATTAAAACCCCACTTCTGATGGTCAGTGGTATTGTTTGTCATGTTTGTTGTAATTTGCAACAGTCAGCATCCTTTGGACACTCTTCCTACCTCTGAGGAAGTTTCCCATGTTGACTTTCTACCTCAAGAGAAGCCAGAAATTACTTTGCAAATGATACAAGGTCTGCCCATCAAATGCAGCCACATGAGTCTCAGATGGGAGAAGAAGAAGTAAGCACCAAGAAGGTAGGATCTGTTTCTAAGGATGGATGCAAAAGACTGGAGTTCTCTGAGCAGCCATGCCCATGGTTCCATCCAGGGACAACTGTTGGGGTATCACTGCACTATCTCTCCTGGGCAGTCCTGCGGTGGTACAGCCCCAGAACCTGGCATTGACCCTCCGGGCATTCTTCAAGGTCCTTGATAATGTTCAATAAAGTTCTTTTCTGTTCAAACTAATTACATCATTGACTGATACACATTTTGCTTTTCAGAAGTAAAGAATAGGGGAAGAACTCATAAGTCCTTTGAAAACTGTAAGACTGTACCGATCTACGGTAGCAACTACAGTGCTTGGCTTTTAAAGGCAAGAAGCAGCAACCTAAGCTTGCAAATAAATAGACCACTCACAAGCTTGTTGAATGTTTAGAATTCTACAAAGTAAAACATGGGTCATGGGATTAATGTTGTAGATGTCCCCTCATAGCCAGATGGATGATGAGTTGGGTTTTCAGAAGTTTCCAAAGCTACTCTTAGTGTAGGAACTAACTGAGGCTATTTCTGTCCCCATGCTCTGACACTGGACACTTGTCCTTTGGGGGGCAGATAGCAGGAAACCCCAAGTTGGTGGGACGATGCAGGTTTTCAGTCTGGGCCTGGCTTAGGCCCCAGCCAAGAGCCAGCATGGCCCACCAGGGACATCACCCACACTCCTTCCTTTGTTAAGATGAATAATCTTCTATTGTAATTTATTCATTTATTGCATTGCAATTTTATTTATTTATTTATTTATTTATTTATTGCATTTCATTTTGATATAATAATATAACATTGTGATAATATTTCATATATTATATGTAGTATATCATATCATTGGCTCTCTCCCGTCTCTTCCCATAAGGGCACTAATCTCATTGTTAGGGCCCTACCACCATGACCTAATAGTCTCCTAAAGGCCTTATCTGTAAATGTCATTACACTTGGATTAGGGTTCCAACATATGACTTTTTTTTAAGATTTTATTTATTTATTTGACAGACAGAGATCACAAGTAGTCAGAGAGGCAGGCAGAGAGAGGGAGGGAAGCAGACTCCCTACTGAGCAAAAAGCCCAATGCAGAGCTCGATCCCAGGACCCTGGGATCATGACCTGAGCCAAAGGCAGAGGCTTAGCCCACTGAGCCACCCAGGCGTCCCTCCAACATATGACTTTTGAGAGGGGACACAAACATTCGGACTATAGAAGAGCTATATTTTTTTAAATTATTTTTTAAGAAACAGGAAAAATTAACTAAAAACCATTAATGTAAAAAAATGATAAAAGTACATTGTATTACTGTAGATTTATTTTGTAACTGCTAATATTCACTTAATATAATCAATCACCTGGGATGATTAAAAAATGTGGACTCAACAGCCCTGGCTGACAATTTGAGTCGGCATCTAAACTGTATCTGTGTTTTATTTTGTGTGTACGTATATGTTGTGTCTTGAGAAAAATCTGTTTACAGAGATAAGTAACTGTAGATAAAGGCTGACTCGTGACAATTTGCCTTAAAATCTCAGAGCACCCCTTAATTTAACCCAAAGTCTTGAAGAAAAGATGAAAAAAGTCTTTGCTTCAAAGTTGAATCACTAAGAAGGTCAAATACGTGTTCAGATTCCTAAACAGAAACATGCACAGGGGCGCCTGGGTGGCTCAGTGGGTTAAGCTGCTGCCTTCGGCTCGGGTCATGATCTCAGGGTCCTGGGATCGAGTCCCGCATCGGGCTCTCTGCTCAGCGGGGAGCCTGCTTCCTCCTCTCTCTGCCTGCCTCTCGGCCTACTTGTGATCTCTCTCTGTAAAATAAATAAATAAAATCTTTAAAAAAAAAAAGAAAGAAACATGCACATTTTATTATGGCAGCAGAAATTTACACAGCGATGGGTTAGTCCCTCACTTGCTATTATATAACACTATCAGGTCCCGGAGGAAATCCCAGGGAGGAACATGAATCGAGCTACACCCATTGGGGCAAAATAGTGCACATTCAGCATCTTCGCCTGACGTTTTAAGGGTTACCAGAAGGAGACACTTTGGGCTAAAAACCAACCTGTGCTTTGCTCCCCAAGCAGTCTCCACAGCACACAGCTGCAACCATGCAAAGGAAGGTGCTTCTTTTCCTAATCCACACCCAGGCACCATACAAAGATAATAAGGCACCATACATTCAGCAGTGGGAGGGGTCCTTGTGTAATCAGGCATATTGTTTTGATTTTCGATGCACGGATATTTACAAGCCTGAATTTCTTAAAAGAGCAGTCAGAGTTTAAATTTTCCTGGTTAATTGTGTATTTGGAAGGTCGAAGATAGGCACAATAATGCAGAGAAAAAAACATATTCAATAATCAGTATGAGGATGAATGAACAATGGCTCTATAAGTGAATGTGATGGTGGAAATTCAGGATATATAGCACACCTCGAGTTTTGTTGTCATCATTTTAATAAAAAATATGAATAAAAATATTTTTAAGACACGTGAGTAAAGACTAGAAGTGCAGTCTTACAGGCTACCCACATCAAATGGGGTCACACATCCATTACATTGAAATTAAAATGGCTTCAAGTTCTCACCCTCTTCCCTCAAAGGAATCTGAAGGTTGAACATTGCTATGCTGTCACTTGGGATGCCATTGTTGGCGCTGTCATCTTGCAAGGACAGAAATATGCACTGGTTATATGGGATCAGAAGGAAGAGTCCCAGAAACCTGATTTAGGGGAAGAGGGTGAAAAAAATATCAGGGAAGAATAATTGAACTCTGCATTAGAAACTATTGATACACTTTACGTTATCTAATTGAATTTAAATAAAAGAAGTTTAAAAAGAAAAAAAAAATCAGGGAAGACGAGTAACCGTCCTTTATTTTCCATATTTTGATACTTTGACCATCATGAGTGCTTGCTGAAGCTGGAAGGACTGCCCCTCCAGGATTGGTCAGCTCCTAGAGAGAGTTACCCCTCAGCTGGGAGTGAGGTTTTTAAATGCAAAGCAATGAATCTAGAGTCTGAATTCCTGACCACCTTCTCTGTGGAACTGTTACTCAGGGTCCGAATCACCCCAGGGCCAAGTACCAGACAACCAGGGACAGCCGTTATACCCCAGCTCCTGCTGAAAGTGTCCAAATCAGCCAGTCCCAACCTATCATCCCTACTTCCCCCATTCCTTCCTACAGAAACCACAATAAAGGCTCTTATGCCCAGTCCCATCCTGACGGAACCCGGTGCTCCCCTTTGTCCTCCCTCACCCCTCCCTGGTGGCTGCGCCAGCCCCATCCTTCTGGGATCTGTGAGTAACCAATTGTCTTTTCAACGGCAGTGATCTCCTGGTCTGTTGGCCTTACTATCCCTAAATGACAATAAAACCCCTAAGTCCAAACAAAGACTTCCTGGAGGAGGTGATGTATGAGGTGTACAATGCGTGAAGAATGTCTGGAAGTATTATCTTTGTATAACAAGCCTGAAAATAGGGTTTTAGGCACAGAGAGCAGCAGGTGTGGCCAGATGCAGGTAAGAGAAAGCCAAAGCCATCCACGAATTCACAGGGGTTCACTGTGGTTCAAGCACAGAACCTGCGGAAGGAGCAGGGCAAAGTGGAATCGAAGAGATCATGTAAATGGTGGAAACTGTGGGCTATGTGTTGTGCCTAACCGCTGTACTTTCTCATCTTCCTCTTTCTGGGTACACAACGCCGTTCACTCTGGATAATTTCCCCTGTGCTTCACAGTATGAAGGTTCCTCAAAGAGGAAAATAGAGTTACCCTAGGACCCAGCAATCCCACTACTGGGTATTTACCTAAAGATACAAATGTAGTGATCCAAAGGGGCATGTGAACCTGAATGTTTACAGCAGCAATGTCCACAATAGCCAAACTATGGAAAGAACCTAGATGTTCATCAACAGAGGAATGGATAAAGAAGATGTAATAAACACACACACACACACACACACACACACACACACAGGAATACTATGCAGCGATCAAAAATGAAATCTTGCCATTTGCAATGACTTGGATGGAACTAGAGGGTATTATGCTAAGTGAAGTAAGTCAATCAGAGAAAGGCAATTATCATATGATCTCTCTGATATGAGGAATTTGAAAGGCAGGGTAGGGGGTCATGGGAGGTAGGGAGGGAAAAAATGAAACAAGATGGGATGGGGAGAGAGACAAACCATAACAGACTTAATCTCACAAAACAAACTGAGGTTTGCAGGGATGGAGGGGGTATGGAGAGGGTGGCGGGGTTATGAACATTGGGGAGGGTATGTGATATGGTGAGTTCTGTGAAATGTGTAACACAGATGAATCACAGACCTGCACCCTTGGGGCAAATAATACATTATATGTTAATTTAAAAAAATTTCACCTGTGCTTTATGCAGTCTGGGGGAGGATGGGCACACATATAAACCCATATAGTGATTGGTCCACCTGACACCAATAGGACCAATCAGAGTCTCCCTGGGATTGATATGTAAATGACAGGAAGATAAGGTTCTCTCTTTAGGCGAGTGACTGGCCTTGCTGGATGGGATTCAAAAGCTGGCAATGGCCATCTTCCTGGACACTTGAAGAGTCTCACCAGAGAAGAAAGCAGCCATATGGCGACGAGTAAACATGAGACATGGACAAAGAGAAAACTGTTTTGCCGGTTTCCAGGCCCTAGTTCTTGATTCTGAAATTTTAGTTCTGCAGCTCTTCTTTTGATTTTTTAAAAAGATTTTTTCTTTATTTATCTGACAGAGATCACAAGTAGGCAGAGAGGCAGGCAGAGAGAGAGGAGGAAGCTGGCTCCCTGCAGAGCAGAAAGCCCAATGTGGGGCTCGATCCCAGGACCCTGGGATCATGACCTGAGCTGAAGGCAGAGGCTTAACCCACTGAGCCACCCAAGTGCCCCTTCTTCTTTTGGATTTTTATGAACTTCTGTGGTATCCACCCCTACAGGAACCTGGACATTCCTTTGTTTTTTGTTTGTTTGCTTGCTTTTCCCTTTTGGTTCCTCCAGTTTTCTTTGGATTGCTGCCACTTGCAAGCAAAGGGTCTTGTAAAAATACCACACCAAGGAAATTCACACGTCCTTAGGACCTATTGAGTAAGTTCCTGTAGGGGAACGACACAATGAGATGCAAATTTTAGAGTGATCATCTTAGAATAAGTTTAGAGGATGAATTGGTGTGAGGAGGGGAGGGAAAGGGGCATATTCCTGAAGATGAGATGACAGGTTGGAAGGCCGTTATGACCATTCTGGCAAAGTATGGTGAGTGCCTGAAACAGAAGAGAAAAGGAGGCCGAGGAAAGATTAAACTTACACAAGGTGAGAAGACTAATGAGACTTTATGAAATCTGAGTTTGTGAAATAGGATATTGCTAGGCTTTTAGCACACTTACTTTGGGATCTAATCTTCAAAAATATTTAAATATCTCTGGTGGTGACAACACCATCGTCTTTCCAGTGATTAAGAACTCTGAAATCTTAATCTGGCCTGGGCTGTAGAATGTCAGCTGCGGCTTGAACACAACGAAAAGCCGTTGAAGGGTTTTACACTGGTGGGTGGAGGGTGGTCATGGGATTCCTTTTGCATTTTTAAAATGTGATTTTTGGCTGCTGTGTAAAGAATGGATAGAGAAAAGTCAAAAATAGAAACAAATCATTCTCCAATATTTACGGAACATCTAATATGTGTCAGGTACTGTTCTAAACCCTAAAGACAGAATAGTTAACAAGAAACAAAATGAATTTGATGTCCTCCTGGAGTTTTCATTTTAGTTGTTGAGTGAAAAATGAAGCAAATAAATATACATACATATCAGGGGTTGATGTGGGGTAGGAAGGAAACTAAGCTGAGTGAGTGGGCATGGGGTGTGGGGGTTTAGGGGAGCAGGTTGGTATTTTCTATGGGACTGTGTCAGGGAAGTCTCCCTCATTTGAGGAAAGACCTGGAGGAAATTAAGGAACGAGCAGTTGTGCTGTTTGGAGAAGAGCATCCCACACAAAGCAAACAGTAAGCCCAAGGTGGCAGCACATCTGGTGTGTTAAAAGAATGACACGGCGACCAATAATGCTGGGCAAAAAATGAGCAAGACGGCAAGTGGTAGGAGGTAGGTAAGGAAGGTAGTGGGGTCAGATCACATAAAGTCTTGAAGGCCATTGTAAAGATTTGCCTTTAACTTTGTGCCAGATGAGAAGAGCTTGGATGGTTTTGAAGAGGCTTGACTTGATTTAGATTAGAAAAGGATCAGGGCACCTGGGTGGCTCAGTGGGTGAAGCCTCTGCCTTCAGCTCAGGTCATGGTTTCGGGGTCCTGGCATCAAGCCCCGCATTGGGCTCTCTGCTCATCAGGGAGCCTGATTCTCCCTTTCCCACTGCCTGCCTCTCTGACTACATGTATCTCTCTCTCGCTCTGTCAAATAAATAAATAAAATCTTCAAGAGAAAAGAAAAGAATCACTCAGGCTGCTGTGTGCAGAACAGACTTTTGGGGTTGTGGGGTGAGGATGCTACTTGCATTAATGTAGACTGAGATTTCTATACTGCTGGCATTTGGGGCCACATTAATTTTTGCTATGGGGAGCTGTCCTGTGCACTGACCACCAGATCGCAGGAGCGCCCTTTCCCACTCCCAAGTTGTGACAACGAAAAGTGTGTCCAGACCCTGTCAAAATCCCCTGGGGGGGAGCAGGTGCACAAAACTCTCCTGGTTGAGGACCACTGATCTGGGTGAGAGGGGGTATTGGCCCAGACCAGAGCAGTAGATGCAGGGGTAGGGAGAAGGGGGGAGATTCTGGGTGTATATTGAAGACAAAACACGCAGGATTTGTAAATATATTAAGTGTGGAGTGTGCGGAAAAGACAAGAGTTGGGATGATTTTACAATTTTGGGGGCCCGAGGCCCTGGAACAGTGACGTTACCACTTGCTAAGATGGGAAAGACGACGGGAGAAGCAATTTTGATGGGCAACAGGTGTTTGGTTCTGGAGATGGTGGCTGAATCCACATGGGGATGCCCAACCAGCAGCTGAACACATGAGTCTGGCATTCATGGGTGAGGTCCAGGCTGGAGGCACAAATATGAGCACCGTTAGGACATAGGGTTCAAGCTCTGAGAAGAAGTGGGCTTACCTAAACAGTGAGTATGGACAGAGGTGTGTTTGGCAACATGATAAGGCAGCTTCATGATATCTGTCCCCTGGTATTTGTCCTGTGAGTATGGATGGGAGTGTGTATGGGACTTAGAACTTGCTTTTAACCAGTAGAATTTGGCAAGGTAAGAAGATGTCACTATTATGATCTCTATATTAAATCAGACTGTTTTACTGATTGGAGTGAGAGGCTGTCCTGTACTTGAAGAAGCAAAGAGCCAAGTTCAGAATCACCTGTGGAGAGAGTTATATGGCAGGAAACCGCAAGCAGCCTCTGGGGGCTGAGGATGGTTTCCAGTTAACAGCCTGGAGAATCTCCCTGGCCCACCCCAGCATGGGCTGCCCCCCAAATCACACAGCTACAAGGAAATGAGTTCTGCCAACAACCCGAGTGAGTTTGGAAGCAGAGCCTTCCCTAGTGGAACCTGCAGGTGAGAACACAGCTTGGTGGGCGCCTTCTCTCCTCCTTTGAGTGAGACCCAGAGCCGAGGACCCTGGTTAAGCTGTGTCTGGCCTCCTGACAGCTAGAGATGGTAGGATAGTAAACTGAGCTGTTTAAAGTTACTAAACTTGTTATTATTTGTTATGAAGTAACTATTAAAAACAAAACAAGAGGCCCAAAATGGAGTTGCTTATGCTAAGCCCCATGTCCCCTAAACCAGACTTAATTATGATTTCAGCTGTCCCAGAAATGGAATCTGAGCCCAGGCAAGCAGACACTACCTGATCCCCACTCCCTTGGACCCCTGCCATCCCCAGAAGCCAAGTCACCTGGCCATAACCAACCTGCCTTGTTTGCCTGACATGACTTCCTTGCTCCTCCTCTCTTCTGCCTATAAAAGTCTTTCATTTTGTACTGCTCCTCTGAGCTCCTTTCAGTCTGCAAGCAGGATGTTGCCCATTTCGTGAATCATTGAATAAAACCAATAGGTTCTTTAAAATGTACTCAGCTGAATTTTTTTTTTTTAACACAACAGAAAACTCAAGCAGAAGGTCTGAGTCCCAGAGCACAGGACTGATGTCTAAAGGTCAGGAAACTCAAAAAAACCCAGCCAGGAAAGGAGCCATCATCACTGACCAGTGTGGAAGAGGAAGGGAGAGCCAACATCACGATGAAAAAAATAGAATATTTCCAGAGAAGTGAAGGGACCTCTATGTCTATAGGACTGACAGGTTGAGTCATTTGGATCTGAGGGTTAATTATTGGATTTGGCAACTTGGCGGTGATTAGCGATCTTGTAAAATATCTGTGTAGGTGTAGTCATGGGACCAATTACTGTTAACAGTGTCTGAAGTGCAAAAAAATTTTCAGGGTTTGGATTCAAATGGGAGCAGTGGATATAAAAAGCAGTGAGCAAGTCTGACTTCTGTTTTGGAGGTCAAATCAGTTGGTTTTGCTGATGGATTAGATACGAGAAAAGGGAAAGGGGGAATTTATCCCAGGGGCTGAGGCTTTAGCCAGTAGGAGGTGGGGATGCTGTTTACTAAGATGGGGAGACTGGGACAGGAGCAGGTTGAGGAGGGAGCAGGATAGAAATCATGGTGAATATAAGACTCCTGTTACATATTCATGGAGAAATATGCTGCAGGCAGCTGGCCATGTAATTCTCAGCTCCAAGGGCGGGTTAGGATTAAAGACGTTAACTTCAGAGCCTTCAGCTTCTACAAAGAACTTAAATCAATGATGCTGAATGGAATCGGCTAAAGCAGTGGTTTTTAAACTGGGGCTGGGAGGCAAGGAGTTTTGCTCCCAGGGCCGATTGAACAGTATCTGGCGACATTTTTGGTGGTCACCACTTGGCGGGGGGTGGGTGCTGCTGGCATCTACTGGCTAGAGACCAGAGATGCTGCTAACTGTCCTGCAGGGCACAGGAAAGCCCCACAGCAGAGAATCACCCACCAGGTATCAATAGTGCTAGGTTGTGAAAGCCTGATCGAGGGAGAGAGAGAGAGTGAGAGAGCAAACACATAGCTACAGAAGACCCAGAATCAAGCTCTTCAAAGGGGCGGAGATGAAATAGAGAAGCAAATTGAGAATACAGGTCCAGGATGGTAGGAAGAGAAACCATGTGATTAAGAGGGCACTAAGGAAGCGGGAACCTAGAGATACTGAGTACATCCACGTTTGCTAGTGATAGGCGTGTATGGTGCATGGTCCGCTTATGAGAATTCACACACCTTGCACATTTTTAAGTGGGCATCTGAAACTTTTTAATCCTAAACTTTTCATCACAATATATGTATATTTTATTAACTAGGTGTTGAAAATATTAAACATTTAAAAAATGAGATAGAGGGCACCTGGGTGGCTCAGTCACTAAGCCTTTGGCTCAGGTCATGATCCCAGGGGCCTGGGATAAAGGCCCACATTCCTGATCAGCAGGAAGCCTGCTTCTCCCTCCCTGGCTCTCCCTACTTGTGTTCTGTGTGTGTGTGTGTGTGTGTGTGTGTGTGTGTGTGTCTACCAAATAAATAAATCTTTAAGAAGAAAATGAGGTAGGAAAGGATCAACTTCATTGGAATAACATTTGCCTGCTACAAGTTGATTTTTTTTTAAAGCAGAACAGTCTCATTTTCTGTTATTTTATTTCCCAAACCACACTGGAATGGAATGAAACCATTAAAACCCTCACTTGTGCTTTTTCCTATTATGTCCCTAAAAATATGTAGTTTAATTTAAATATGAAGGAATGAGTGTCACTAACCAAAACTGATTGTTATTCTGATGTCAGAGCCCTTCCAACATCTGCCCAAATCCCCTTTCCAATGTTAACTTTAACCCTAATAAGGAGAGGAAGCCCTAAAGGCGGAGCCCCAGGACTGCCCACAGAAGGGAATTATTTGAAACAAAACTGGTATTTCAACTTTGGTATCAGCCCAAGTCCTACACTCTAATAAGGTCTGAGAGGAGTGTCTTGATCTTCCAGGAAGGAGAGGAGTATCCTGATATCAGACCCAAGAATGGGCATATCACCTATCCTACAGAGCACACATGGAGTTTGGATCTGGAAATGGACTCTCTTAAAATGATCTGCACATAAGGATTCTTTATAGAGATTTTTCAACTACCCTTGGGGACATGGTACCCTACACCCACAGGTGTAGACAAATATTTTACAAGGTATGCTGGGAATGAGGTGGGGAGAGAAATATGGAGGTTGTTATAGGAAGATAGAAGGTTAAAGGAAGTCTTTGTTTTGGGTTTTTTCTTTTTGTTTTTAAGAAAAAGGTCATTTGTCTTCTGACTGGAAGGATCCATTGGAACGAGAACTTGATATTGACCCTGGGAGTGGAGTCCTGGAGAGGGCTGGAGGGAACAAATCCCAGGCACAAGGAAGAACAAAACCCAGCTGGGGATGTCTGCTCTTCTCAATAAACCTGCTCTGTCTTCAATACAAATGTAGGTATAGATTTGATTGGGTGGTGGTAAGATAAGGGAATTCCTGCACAAGGGGCTTTTATTTTCTTGAAGTGTGACACTAGTGATGAAGTTTTGGAACACAGGTGAGGTTTGGTGGGGTGAGGTTCAGAGCCGATGACCAAGAAAGGATTCTTGAGACGTCCGTCTTAGGTGCAAATGGTGGTTTTATTAAAACACAGGGACAGGACCCAGGGGCAGAAAGAGCTGCTCAGACAGAGGCATGGTTGACTGGGAGCTGAGGAAGGTGAGGACAAATGGGGTGTCCAGAAGGACTGTCATATGCTAAAGAAGAATTTCAGGATAAGGGAGACCTGGTTATTGTCAAGTCAAGGCTGTTTTTGCCTCTAATGAGGGAAAGCATGAAGACAGTCGGGAGCTTCCTGGAGATATGTTACATTCCTCCTATCACACATCCTTGTCAGTGGGCTTTGGGCTTAGAAGAAATTCAGTTTTATTACACTTCCCTCCCCCTTAGCCTCCCTCAATTTTATGGAGGGGAGGGTGATGTTAGGGCTTCCGTAAACTGAGGTATGGGTCTCTGGAAGTCAGGCTATTGATGAGAAAGCTTCTTCCTTCCTTGTAAGTCGCTAGGACATTTGTAGATGGAGGGAGACTCCTGTCCTGCAGGACTGGGATCTCTATCAGTTAAGCATCGTTTTTCCTTTAGGGCAGCCGGGAGTGCATGAGGAATGTTACACATATGGCATGGGGAGAGGGTGTAGGGCGCCAGTTTCTGCTTTGTCCTCAGCTTGCCTTCTGCTCCCTCATCCCTAGGACAAGAGCTGGGAGTGAGGTGACATAGTTCAGAAGAAGTGGGGGTAGGGATTGTTGAGGCAAGTCTTGAAGGTGTGAAACGGTCATCCATTAGAGGGAAAGCAAACTCACCGGAGAGACAAGGGAGTTTGAAGCCAGGGTTGAGTATCCACTGGAGAATTGTGGTCAAGTGTTTTAAAGTACAGCAGGTTGGCTCAGCTGTATGATTCCTTCCTGGTTTCTGGTGCATGCTGCTGGCATTGGTAGAATCATTTCTAAAGAAACAAAACAAAAGAGGATAAGCCATTCTTTCAGAAACGATGATGAATCAAGTTTTGAACATGCTGGGTTTTGAGGCACAGGTGGGACATCAGTGAAATAGCATGAGTAGGTAGTCAGTTACACGGGCCTGGTGGGTAGGAAAGAAACAGATGGTCGTGTATCAGTGGCAGAAATGTTGGCTAGGGAATGGGAGCTGAAACCAAGGGCACAGTTGATATCACTACAAGAGAGGGTAGCTTGGAAGAGAAAGGTTAACTGAACCCCTGGGGAAACCCTGATGGGAAAGTCACATGCATTTCTCAGGCATGCCAATGTTGACACAGATTACTGTAACTCCTGGGGGCCAGAAGCCATGTCTTTGAGATTCATTCATTCTCTGCCTCTGGCATAGCGTGGACCACATTGAAGGTAATTCTAAAATTCATTCCGATTTGATTTCATTGCACTTTTCATTTACCAGAATCTTGTCATGGTTTGCTAGTGTATCATTTTCTCGAAAAGATTAAATAAGGACCATTTTACAAATATGAAATGAATGCCTGAAGGGATTTTGTTTAATTCATTCATTAGCTCGGGAACCACTAAGATGTTACCACCACTTCAAGCAAGAATCTCAAGGCAGACACATATACAATCAGTAATACTTAAACGAATTTGCTTTGATAGATGCAAATAGATATGCAAATAGAATGCAAATGGTTGCAAAACTGCTTTCTACCAAAGGAAAGGGGGTCAACTGTACTTCCAGTGGACAAGATTCATTTACATATAGCTAGACAAGATCATCTGCATCCACATCAATTATGTACAATCTATAGAGTTGCAAAATAGCTCAAAGACAAGAAAGGCACAGAATATCCCATAGAATTGGTCAGCCCAGAAGGGTACATGAGACAACACCTGTTTTCCCTTGGAAGACACTATAATCTTTTAGGTTCATTTCAATGTCTTTCATGATTTTGCCTATGCTTTAAAAAAAAAAAAGTTACCCTTATCATTCTTATTAGTTTGAAAAAAAACTAATAAAATACTAGTCTGTTATAAAATACACATGGAAGAATGTTCTGGCACTATCATACCCAATTTGGGGTACTAACTGATTAGGAAGATGAGGCAGAATTTGGGAGCCCCTAGGATGAGTCTGTTTCCAGTTGGAATAGGAAACATTTAAGAATCAAACTAAATGATCTCAAATCCACTGTGGAATGAAACAGGTTATAAGGAAAATACGGAAGATGTTGAAATGGACCTGTTGGCTCATTGTGAGCTTTCCTGGTCGAATGGAGACCTCTACCATGATGCTTGTCCTCCATGTCCCACCCATCCCATACCTGCTATCCTGGCACCAAGGGCCACCAGACTTTAGGCTCAGTCTGTAATTCCAAATGGAAACCCTCTGTTCCCACAGTAGTGGACAGGATGACTGGTTGCTGGTGGAAGCGTCAGCTGCTTTAGTCCAACAGTTCAAGAGAGGATCAGAAGAGCAAAAGGACGATATTGGAAAAAAATGCTCAGACGAATTTCCAGAACACAATATTTCTCTTTGCAATTTTTGAGTGTTCTGTAGCCAACCTGCCCAAAAAATGTGAAAACTATAAATAGAGAGGAGTGGGAAGGAGAAATGAGGACCTGTCAGAGTGCCAGCAAAAATAGGGAACTGAGAATTTTCCAGAGATTCAGAGTCAAAGGGGGTTAATATTTACTTAGAAAAGAAGTAGTGGGCACAAGCTCTAGGATGAAATGAAGGCAAGAGAGGCAAGTTAGGGAATCGAAAGAGAGAGAGAGAGACTTGAAGATAAAAAAAAATGTCAACTTAAAGTCTCATTCTTCATTAAGGAAAGTACAGATCAGAGAAGAGGGGAGAGACTGGGATATAGTTGATCGCCGATTGTGTCTGGCTCTGATTAGAAGCTTTGTATCCACTTTTTAATTTCATCTTCCAGCCTGTTTCCTGGATTCCAGCTTCTATTTCCTATGATATAGGTACCATCACCAAAGACGAGAGTCAAACATGTAACAGTAGTCAAATCTTTAACAGCACGGACAACTAACTAACCAAAAGCTGGCCCAGGGACCCCTACAGAGTCAAGTGTTACATGCCCAGTGCCTGGATCGCGAGGCCATGGTAGGGATCTTGGGAAGGGTTCAGGGTAGGGAGACACACAGCAGGTTCTGGCCAGAGGCTAGTCATCAAACTTTGTGTGGCTGAAGGGGTGTGTACCAGCTGAATGTCAGCTCCCAGATGAAACTGAGGGAAATGTCCTTTGGGAAGGTTTCTGCTGACTCTCTGCCTTTCCTTCGTCCTCCCCAGGATGTTCCATTAGCATTTGGGCTCTGGTCTCTTGCCTGTTGCTCCTGGCTTTGGTGGGCCATGCCACTGCCACAGCCAGGGCTCCATGTGGCACTGCACTGTATGGGGTCTTGACTATTCCCTCCTGACTCTCGGAAGGAGAACAGGCAGTAGGGATTTTCATTCTTTGTTGGCACCTACTCTCTTCAGCAACCCCAAGATCAGTACCCCAGGCTGCACAAGCTCAGGTTCATGTCTTTACCAAAGGCTGGCAATAATTTCAGAAAGGAATGACAATGAAGGTAAAAAACAGTTCAACTACTCACTCATCTGGACTTCTAGGGCAGCTGGGGTTCCCAGACAACTTTGTTCCGTCAGTCTGGCACTCTTGCCCCCCCCTCTCGGTGCCTTGGTGATGAGTGTGGGCCTTGCTGTTTGCGCTGCCTGAATTTGCCCTTGTCGCTTATTAGCACTGTGGCCCTGGGCTAAAAGTCATGCCTCTCAGAGCCAATCGGAATAGCTTATTAGACCTATTGATTCTGGCATAGTTGGCCTGTGCGAAAATCTCTCTTCTTCATCCCTCCTCCTTCTCAGTCTTCCCCTCTTCCACCTCTTCCTCCTCCTTCTTTGATGTGTAAAGCAAGGTATTTGGGGAGCAGGGAATGATGTGATGTTTGGGATTTACTTTAAGATATATTCCAGACCACCCCCCTCCCCAAAAAACAAAAATACAGGCACTTTGGGGGCAGTAGAAGGAGGAGGACCTATGAAACAGTTGGGGAAGCAGAGTGATAAGTACTCGGAAGGGCCGGGATCCTTCTGCTCTACACACTTTGGTGTATGCTTGAGAATTTTCATAAGAGTAAACAAACAAAGACCAAATAATGAGGCTTTCATTCCCTATATCCAAATGACCACAACAGGGCATAGAATGCACTTTCATAGTTGCTCCCCTGGCAATTTATTCTGATTCTCCAAATAAGATTACAGCTCTCATCCTACCTGTCATGGTCTCTGGATATTGACTGGGAACGTTTTCCTCAACAAGGCCTTGCCAGGCCCACTGCTTTCAGATTCTGTACTCACGTTTTAAAGATTTTTTTAAATTCATTTATCAGAGAGAGAGGGGGGAGGAGAGAGTGAGCACAGGCAGACAGAATGGCAGGCAGAGGCAGAGGGAGAAACAGGCTCCCTGCTGAGCAAGGAGCCCGATGTGGGACTCGATCTGAGGACGTTGGTATCATGACCTGAACCAAAGGCAGCTGCTTAACCAAGTGAGCCACCCAGGCGTCCCTGTACTCACGTTTTTTTTTTTTTTTTTTAAAGTGACCAGTTTCCCGTTTGGAGTGACTCGAATGCAACTCACGGTAAGCCATTGTCTTGCTGTGTCCCATCCCTTTCTAAGGACTGCTCCTGCTATCTCTGGGAGATCACAGCATTGGGAGGGGCAGCCCAGGCCTGGGCTATTACAGCAAAGCTGCAGCCTGAAGGGCGCGCGTGAGGTCTGTGGTTTGAGCTGTCAGAGTCTCACGGAGAAAAAAAAGAGAAATGAATCATCATTTGACCATGACATTCCCACTAAAGGGGAGGACAGTGGGAGAAAGAGCAAGGGAAGAGGAAAGAAAAATCTCAAAATAAATGTGGGGTGGATGGCAGGAGGAGGAGGGGGTCTCGGAAATTGGGGGCAGGTGTAGCGATCGAACCAATGCTAGCCACAAACACACGATTCCGCCCATTCTAGAGCTGACTGGACATAAACATGCTCGCACATCTACTTGTCGGCTGGGTTTTGTCGGCCGGCCAGTTGCGAGGTGATTCTTTAAGAGCTCTGAGAACCCAAACTTGTGGCCGCCCCGCAGCTGAGCCTAGGTGGAGCTGGGAACTGCCCAGAGGATGCGAGGCTGCCAGCTGACCACCTTCCTCCCTAAAGATCGCTGGAGCCAAGCTCGGCGGGGGAGAAGCCACGCTCACAGGTGGGTGCCAGGGCTAAGGGCGGAAGCCGGGTTCCCACAGAGGCCTCTGCGCCCAAGCGGCTGCAGCGGCGGCGCACGGGGACCAGAGGCCTGACACCGGGACGCGCCCCCCACTCTGGACAACCGGCCACAGAAGTAAAGGGCCAGCATCCCACCACGGCTATGCTTCCCGCGGGACAATCTCGGGAGAAGGTCCTGGAAGAGGCTCGCAGGCCGATTTTCCGAGGGAAAGGGCGAGGTGGGGAGGGAGCGCCCCTGACCCTCCCTGCCCTCCCCTTTCCCGCTCACCGGGCATCACCAGCGGAGGGGCTGCCCCGCAGAAACGTAGGCGAGGTTGTAGTGTCGCCCTCCACGGCAGGGAGGCAGCATCACCTGCTGGCTTCGCGCAGCAGTCCGCAGCCTCTCTTGGCCGAGGCAGGCGGAGGCGGGCCTGCGGCGTCCTCTTTCATTGCCAGCGGCGCAGGCGCTGCCATGTTGGGGGAAGCGGTGCCTTCTGTGAGGTGGAAAGGCCGTGGCTTCACCCGTAGTGTCGGGGAGCGCAGCCTCCTACCTTTCCTCCTCGCTGGAGTGTCGGTGCTGAGAGGCGGCTGCCGGCGGGATAGAGAGAAGTAGGATGAACCTGCCCAAGGGGCCGGACACGCTCTGCTTGGACAAGGACGAGTTCGTGAAGGTGCTCGCCTGGGCTCTGCTCCCCGGAGCCAGGCCGTGGGTGGCCTGCCCTCCTCGGCCCTCCGGGGCCTCTCCTCGGGCTTCTCCTGCGGGCTTCCTGGTCCATCCCCGCCCCAGACGGTTCCTCGGCGGGGACCTCACTGCACTTTGCAGTGAGTCTCTTGGCCTCGGGTGGGCTAGGTGCAGCCTGGAGAAAGCACTCCTGTGAAATCGTGCACATTGAATGAAAAGGCCTGAAAGTTCAGGGCAAGTGGTTTTGAGCTAAACGTAAAAGCCCCGGACCCATAGGACCCGCCTCTGGTACCGTGCGGCACAGTCAGACCGCCACTCCCCTGGCCTGACAGAAGCCTCCCAGTGCCTTGTGCCTAGAAGCTGAGCGACTGTGCGTTGAACACATCTCTGAATGCATGTACTTACCAGGAATCGGGTCATAAAGGCACTTAACCTAACGTTTATGCCTGACTTTCGTCTTAAGCTCCCGGAATGAGAAATCTGAAAGACTGTACTGTCCTTACTGGTTCTGGTCCAGTACTACAAAGCATACCAAGCTCCTTTTCTAAAGTTGGCCTACCTCTCTTGGTGAGGTCAGCCTGAAGCTGGCAGCAGATAACTGTAGGACATAAACTTACAGAATAGAAATTTAAACTGAAAAGACTTTACTGACAGACATAGCCTTGAAAATGTCCCAAGGTTTGAATCAGAGCCAGGAGGAGCTTTATCTGTTTTCTGTATCCCCCTGGGTCTGTACTTAAACTATCAAAACGTATATGTTTAATTTCTAAGGATTGGGATTTAGTAGCTGGTTTCAGTGTTAAAAAGTTTTGGCTCTGTAGGTACCTAAAATTCTGAAAAGAGTTTGAATTTCTTACTTTTTTATGGCTTCAAGTCTAATGTTTTTTTCTTTTTTGGGTTAACCAGCTACTTCCTCTTTGATACTTGCATTCAGATCACATCTCCCAAACTCTGGCTTTAAAAGTGCTTATGTCTGGATCCTCTGCGGTGGGCCATATCATTTTTAATATGTAGGGATGTCTAGACGAAGGTATATTGTACTCTTGTTCTTGTATGGTGATGTTAAGCCACTGTAATAAAAGGTGTAAATTGAATGGAGTGTCTGAAGGAGAGCACAGAGTGAATTCTCTGATCCAGAAACCTTTTGTTAACGAAGGACACGTGATGAGGAGAGAGGTCATTGGAAGAAGAAAAGGCACACACACAGACTTAATCTCAAAGCACGGAAGTCTCTTTAGCTTGACTGTCTTTGGACTTCATCAGGCTTTCTTTGGGCCTAACACTAGCATTTTCTCACACTTCCTCGCCCCGCCATCTTTCTCACTCTGTGCTGACAGAATGCCTTTGGTCAAAGCAGCTTCGGAAAATAGAAATCTCAGAATAGCAGTTTTAAAGTAGGACTTGACTTATAGGTAGGAAGAGAGCAAACTGGGAAAGTGGCTAGAATGCCAGCAATTCCATATTCATTCAAGGCTCTGAAATTTCTGAATATAATGTACAATTTGTAGTGTTAATGAATGTGACCCCTTCATACATAGAAGGAAAATACATGGAACAGCTGTTCTGTGTAAAGTGGTATTGATCTTCTATGTGGGAGCTGGAGATAAAGGTTATTTGCAATTTGTGTTTCCATCAGAGAGATGTTTTGTTAAGTTACAGTTCCGAAGCAGAAATGAGTGGAGAGCTTGCTGTCGGGGTTGTATTTCTACATAGGTGTCTTGTTTGGCACATTTTGGAATGAGACTGGGATGGTAGAAAGGGAGATGGGGTGGGGCTGCGGGTTGCACCTTGGACACTGCATACATTGAGGGGTGCACATTGATGCAGTTTTCATGGTAGAGCTGCAGTCAGGTTTACAGCAGGAAGTTGCATGGTCATATCTGTTGAGTTCGAGCTGACTGGTGGCAGGAGACTACTTAAAAAGTCATGTTTATGAGATCTAATGAGAAATAGAAGGGGAAAGGTATGCAAAAGAGGTAGGTGATCAAAGTGCAGGAATGGCAGATGGGGAAGGGTCCCCTGGGGCAGAGGCACTGGCAACATCATACTTTGTCAGCTTAGAAATACGAAAATCCTTTGGGTTGACAGCCAACTAATAGATGAGCAGGACATAAGGTATTGGTAGTAGGGGGAGAGAGTGGCATAACAGATAAATTAGACCATTTACATGGGTGTGCTATTGACATCACATGTAGCCTTCCTCTTCCATCTCAACATATGACTTCATCTCCAGTCGTACAGAAAAATTAGCAGCCATCCCACGGGACCTCCTCCATCCTGCTGATCATGATCCCATTCTTGTATTTGTCACCTTCTCCTCCTCGCCTGGTATGGGGAGGGGCTCTCCTTCCTCCTCGGGTTCAGTCTCCACTCTGGCTCGGAGTCCATGCTCTCCCGCCCTTCCAGGAGCCTGTGAGGATCCTCTCCCCTGCACTCCTTCCCATCACGTGCTCCTGTTTGATCCTCTCCCACTTGACTGCCCCACCTCTAGGTATTGCCCTGTCACTGTTGCGCATCACAGCCAGTGCTCAGGGGTTGACTTGACTTTCCCACCTTCCACCCTTCAGGCCCTGTCGTTCCACTAAAGAGTTCTTACCAAACTGTTTCTAAGTCAGCGCACCTGACCTTTGTCTGTCTCCTTACTCGACATCGCAGTAGACCAAATGCTCTGCATTGCTTCCTGTCTTTCTTCTACCTCTCTGATGTGTCTCCTGTACAAAGTCATGCTCCTGGTAGCCACTGAATGCTGATTATGGGCTCAGCCCCGTGTTCCTTTCTTTCCCTAGATGACGTTTTGTGCAGCTTCATGACCACCTATCAGCCGGTAAGGCAGATTCCTGTCTCTGGCCCACACACCTCCTGAGCACCAGTTCTGTATATCGGGCTTGCTGACCTTTCTTCTCGGATGTGTCTGTGGCCCCTCAGACTCATCAGGTTCAAGACGGAATTCATGAGCACCTCCTCCACTGAAAACTACCTTTCTTATTCTGTTGCCTCTCTCAGTAAACACTTCATCCGTTTAGCCTCGAGTTGGGAAACCAGAAGTCAACTCCTACTCTGTCACCTTTCCAAAATCTAGTCTGTCACACCAAGTCCTGTGGATTTCGCCTCCTAAACCTCTTGAGTCCATTTACTTCTTTCCATCTCTTCTCGTACCTTTGCAGTGCGCCCTTGCCATCACACCGTAGAAGCTTCTCACCCAGTCTCCATGTGCCTTCCTTGTCTTTCTGGCCCCTGGTCTACACTGCAGGAAAGACACTCTTGTCAGAATGCGGACGTGATCTTGTATGTACCAGGTGATTGTTCAGTCCACCAGCTCTTGAAAAACCATTTTCCCACGCACTCGAACGTATTTCAAAGAGTATCAGTCCCGCATGGGGTAGTTTTCCTTGGTAGACAGTTTGTTTCTGCACTGAGCCATCTGCCTCCTTCGAACTTCTCTGTGTCAGTTCCTCTCTGGAACCTGTGGCTTCGTTGGCACCCCGGGTAGGCACATGATGACCTTTTCCATGAGAAGTGAAGGCAGGAGTCCTCTGGACTGTGAATGTATGTACCCTCATGTTCCATAGGTAAAAGAACCGTGTGTGTGGGTGGGGGGGTAAGTCCTTGAGGCTCCTCCCTGTTCTAATTGGGTGAACTGGGAATTTTGAGACAGGAAGCAGGTCCTGTGTGTCCTTGTTTGCAGGGAGCATGCATTCTGATGGACAAAACGGAAAAGGGGAAGAATGAGCAGCTGCTCAGATCTGTTTGTACTGTGCTGGCTGATCAGCTGTGACCTGCAGATGTGGGTCCCACCCTCGGCTCTGCTCTCTGCCTGCTTATGTCTAACTTGGGGCAAATCACTGGCCTCTGGCCTTCTGTTTGCTTGTTAGTATAATGAGGTGGTGCTTATCTATGTCATCTTTGCCAGCTCCTCTGAAAAGACTCCAGTCCATTCTGGCTTGCAGATAAGGAAACTGAGGCCTGAGGTGTGATGACTTTCTTTAAAGCCACACAGCTAGTTGGGACCAATCACAGGCCAGATCTCCTGACCCCCCACGCATCAGTCCTTGGAAATCCTACTGTTATATGTTACTTTCCAGAGCACAGGTGGGAACTGAGGGAAGTGGGACAATCAGAACATTAAGAATAGCGCAGGAGATGGCACAATGTCCGCATGCCTTGGCACCTGCATTTCACCAATAGGGCCACCTCTTACCTTAGAAGAAGTTCCCACAGGGCTGGTGATCTTGATGCCTGTCCTGGAGCTTAGCTATGGTAAACGGGACCAGAGGGAAGTGATGGTTGTTTGAGGTGGATTTTGTTGACGTCGGCTGGAGATAGCAGCTGACAGAGGAGGAAGAGGGAAGAGTGACAGATGGCAGATAGCCGCAGGCCCTCAGGTCAGCCACTGTTGCTCAGGGTCGCCCATCCCCAGGAGCCGTCTTCGTATCACAGGAGCTGAGTGCTTACCCTGTGGGTTCTTAGTTCGATGTCACATCTTGGTGACAAGATTCCATTCTCTTCCGCATCAGTTTGAGACAGACATTGTAATGAAATTCTAATTAGCCAAATATGCAATGTAAGCCTGGAACTCATTTTATAGCGAAATTTTCTTATGTGAACTAGTTTCCCTGATGATAGAGGAGTTGTGACGATGTAACATCAGATAAAGTTTATCTGATTGGCACTTGTAAGAAGGGTTCCCGGCAAAAAAGAACTGTTTTGTTGTTGTTGTTGTCCTCCCTTTTGATCTTTCCTTTCCATTCCTTTTTTTTTTTTTTTTTTTTTGTCTTGTGAGCGGTCATCTGATTTGCAAAAAGATGCAACAAAAAGTAAAATGGTACAAGATAATCAGTTTCAAAACATAAAAAAGTGAGTATCTTTAGCCATAGCTCAGAACAGAGGAACTGGGTAAGGAGAATTGCTTGTATGGACTGGCAACAGAAAAAGTTGGTAAAGGAGAGCTGAGGAACTCTATTAAGACATAGGAGTGAGGGGCTCTGTCATCATCTGGCATTCGCTCAGTGTCGTCTATATGGTTAGAGATGTCCATGATGGGAACTCCAGCAATCTTCTGGGTCTGGGTCAGCTGATGCCGCAGTGTAACATTCTGAATTAATTCCGTACTGAGCAGTCATCTGCATAGTTTGTCTTGTGTGTACGTGGTAATCGTTTGAATCTTGGCTCTTTCGCAATCCTTAGAGCCTCTTGATACTTTCACCCCGGTTTCTCAGTTTCAGCCATTACACAGTCAGTTGTACAACTGGTACACTTGGCACACATCATTGACCGGTCAAGTTTGGCCTAAATAGAAAAGTTGATAAAGTCGGTACCAACCAGGATGTGGTAAGTCGGCCCAGCTGTGTGTTTATATTGGAAGAAGCAGGAGGGATGTTGGGGGACTTCTCTTTCCTTGAGTGCATGGGATCCTTCTTTTCTTTCTTTTTAGGTTTTAATCTGTCCTTCTCTCAGAGAAGGATCTCAGAGCTAAGCATTCGCTTCCCGGTCACATACTTGCTTGCTTTCTCTTGCTTCCCCATGTTCACACCATGCCCATTTCTCCTTGCTTTTGATTTTCTAATTCACTCTTTGTAATACTATAAAACTTATTTAAATAAAATGTTGGCCTACTAAGTTATTGATTATTAGTAAGTTCTTTGTTCAAAATTTGAGAGCAAGAAGTATTATGTAAATATATCTTTTTGTTATTTAACTAGTCTTACAACATTTAGCATCAAATTTCTTGAAACATTTAAACAAATTAATCACAAACTAGGGCTTGGGCTCTTTCTTTTTTTTTTTTTTTTAAAGTAATCTCTATACCCAACATGTGACTTGAACTCACAACCCTGAGATCAAGACCTGCACGCTCCGGTGACTGAACGAGCCAGGTGCCCTTTGGGCTTTTTGTTTTTAAGTTCCTCAGGTGAGGGGGTGCCTTAGTGGCTCAGAGGGTTAAGCTTCTGCCTTCAGCTCAGGTCATGGTCTCAGGGTCCTGGGACGAGCCCTGCATGGGACACTCTGCTCAGCATGGAGCATGATTCCCTCCCTCTCTGGTACTTGTGATCTCTCTCTCTGTGTCAAATAAATAAATAAAATCTTTAAAAAAAAAGTTCCTTAAGTGATTCTAATGTGTGACCAGTGTTGAGAACTCTAGGACTGGATAATTCCTTTAAATAGCTCAAGAAATTAATTTTTAAAAGCAAACTAAAAGCCTACATAGATTATGATTGGTGATAAATTGAGGGGAAAAAAGAGATAAAGAGAAGTCAGCTGGAACAGAGTGTAATTAGGTACTCAAATATTTGTTAGATGGATAAATACATTTACGGAATGTACGGGTTTTTTTTTTTTTTTTTTGTCTCTTCATAAATATGTCAAATGGGTATATAAATTCAACAAAGGAGTTTGATATAAAATTGATTAAAATGTTAGAACAGAAGTTTTTTAGAATTTCAGTGTTACTATTTCATGATGCTTTTAAGATGATCTCTCTGTAGATGGTAGGAAGATCTTGTTAGCCTATGTTTTTAATTTCTCAAGCTTGAATAATTTAGTCACCGAACAAAGATTTAGAATGAGTTTTGGGAGACCCACCTAGCTGGGTCAGAGATTTGAGAGCAGGGGCTGGAGGGAAGAGCTCCAAGGACATTTTTGTATACATGCTGATACCTTGGGCGGGAACACTCTTCCCACACTTCCTGTGGCTAGCTCCTTTGTGTCATTTGGATCTCAACTCATTGTTCTATATTTCCTGGTTCATCCAAGTTAAAATACATCCCATTTGTCACTCAGACCTTTACTGTGTCCTGTTTTCTTTTTAGCTGTGATCACTATTCATTAATCACTATTTGATCACTGTTCATTAATATAATGTTTGTTTACATATTTATTTTCTCATTTCTGCATTAGAATATCTGCTCCTTAAAAGCAGAGACCTTGTCTTTTCTTTTCATGACTGTGTCCCCAGGTCTTAGAGCAGAGCTGGAGTTGCATGATAAATATTTGAGGAATATTTATGGGATATACAGGGACATTTATTCATCTCTGTTGTCCATTGTTTTCAAGAATGGTTGGAAACACACACATACGTGAGCTCACACAAACTTTCTATGTCTTTCAACCCCTATGTAGTGTGCAGATTAGTGCTTAACTATTTTGGTTTTTTGTCTCGATGAAATGGGACATGTTTCAGGGCAGAGCTCATAAATTTCATATGCCCTCTTAGTACTTCTCATCATTACAGAGTGATGGTTCTGGGGGATTCTGCTTCTCGTGGAGATAGTATATAGGGATTTTATAAGTCCATGTATCCGGGAAGGAGTGTTTTACTTCTTGGCAGCTTAGAGAACTTCAATCTTTCCAAATTCCATGTAATTTTCATAGCATTAAAGCTACTAATTTCAGATTATTGGTAAGTTTTAAATGATTAATTCCCAGGTTACTTTGAATTAGTCTTTGCTTGCCATCCCTGATTGCAGCTAGTTAGTAAAGTAGCTAAACTGTTAAACTCTACTTGGGTTTAATTTTGAGCGATGTCACTGCTTCTCTCATGGTTAATGGTTCTTAATTACCTGCAGCTTGTCTGGTTTGCTCATTTATTTTCCTGTGTTCCAACACCTCTTGTGATCTCCCAACTTCTGGCCTTTTGGGGGATTTGTACTTTAACTGGTACAAAGAGAAGATATTTTTCTTCTAACTTCACTATCTCCTATTATTAATGTATTACATTATTGTGGTACATGTGTTACAACTGATGAACCAGCATTGATACAGTATTAATTAAAATGCATGGTTTACATTAGGGTTCACTCCTCTTTCTATAGTTCTGTGGTTTTTGACAAATGTATAATGTTATTTACCTACTGTTGGTATCTTACAGCCTAGTTTCATTGCCTTGAAAACCCCTGTACCTCATCTATTTGTTTCTTCTCCTCTCTCTGCACCCTCCTCGCTCACCCCTCAGCCCGGGATCTTTTGACTGTCTATAGTTTTAGCTTTTCAGAGGCACCTGGCTGGCTTAGTTGCTAGGGCATCTGACTCTTGATCTCGGGGTTGTGAGTTCTAGCCACCACATTGGGTATAGAGATGACCTAAAAAATAAATAAAAATAAAAATGTTGGTTAATTTTTACCTTTTCCAGAATGCCGTAGAGTTGGAATCATATAATATTTAGCCTTTGAGACTGGTCTTTCACTTAGCAATATGCATTTAAGGTTCTTCGAAGTCTTGTGGCTTAATAATTCATCTTTTAATTGTCAAATAATCCATTGTGTGGGTGTGGCACAGTGTACCTGTTCACCTACTGAAGGAGATTTGGATTGCTTCCAAGTTTTGACACTTCAGAGAATAAAGCTGTTGTAAACATCCGTGTGCAGGTTTTCGTGTGGACACTAGTTTTAAGCTCTTTTGGGTAAATACAAAGGAGCACAATTACTGATCTTATAGCGGGAATGTGTTTAGTTCTGTGAGAAACTACCAAGCTGTCTCACACAGTGCTTCCCATTTTGCATTCTGACCAAACAGTGAATGATGTTCGGTTGTCCCACATCCTTGTTAGCATTTGGTATTACTAGTGCTTTGGATTTTTTATATTCTACGTGATATGTAAGAGTACCTTGTTTAAATTTGCAATTTCTTAATGACATACAAAGTTGAGCATCTTTTCAGATCCTTTTTTTTTTTCTTTTTTAAAGATTCTATTTATTTATTAACAGCACAAGCACACGGAGAGGTAGCAGCAGGCAGCGGGAGAGGGAAAAAAGCAGGTTCCTCACTGAGCCGGGGGCCCAGTGTGGGGTTCAGTCCCAGGACTGGGTTTCCCAACCACCGCTCTTTTCACATTTTTAAATTAGGTTTGATTTCTTGTTGCTACTAAGACATCTTTATATTATATTTCTTATTTTAAGTCCTTTACCATGGATGTGTTTTGCAGATATTTTCTCTACTCTGTGACTGGTCTTTTCATTCTCTCTCTCTCTCTCTCTCTTTTTTTTTTTTTTTAAGATTTTATTTATTTATTTGTCAGAGAGCGAGCGAGAGCAAGCACAGGCAGAGAGTGGAGGGCAGAGTCAGAGGGAGAAGCAGGCTCCCTGCAGAGCAAGGATCCCGATGTGGGACTCAATACCAGGACGCTGGGATCATGACCTGAGCCGAAGGCAGCTGCTTAACCAACTGAGCCACCCAGGCATCCCGTCTTTTCATTCTCTTAACAGTGTCTTTTACAGAAAACTTTAATTTTAACAAAGTCCCTCTCATCAATTTTTTTCTTTCATAGATCATGCTTTTGGTTTTATATCTGAAAAGTCATTGCCAAATCCAAGGATCCCTACATTTTTTCTTATGTCATCTTTAAGAAGTTTTGCATTTTACGTTTAGGTTTTGTGAAAGGTGTGAAAAGTTTGTTTTTATTCTTTTCATTTGTTTGTTTTTTCTTATCAATGTCCCATTGTTCGGTTCCATTTGTTGAAGACTGTCCTTGCCATTGAGTTGCCTTTGCCTGTGTGTGTGGATGTTTTTCTGGGCTCTCCACTCTGTTCCAAGCGCCTGTCTCTTTTGCCAGGCACCTTCTGTCTTAATCACTATAGCTTTAATAGTAAGTCTTGAGATTGGGTGGTGGCAATCCTTAATTTCCTTTTTTTCCCCCGCTCTTTAATATTTTGTTGACTACTCTGGGACTCTTGGTTTTCCAGTTTTCCATCCAAATTTTAGAGTCAACATGTTGGTATCCACAGAATAACTTCCTGGCATTTTGATTGGGATTGCATTGAGTCTGTCGATCAGTTTGGGAAGGACTGACCTCTTAACAGTATTGAGTGTTCTTACCCAAGATTATGGACTTTCTTTCCACTTCACATCTTACCTTGCTTGTTATCTTTCATCAGAATTTTATACTTTTTCTCACATAGATCTTGTGCATATTTCGTTAGATTTGCACCTAAGTATTAATTTTTTTTGGTATGCTAATGTAAATGGTCTTGTGTTTTTAACTTCAAATTCCACTTGTACATTGCTGGTATATATGAAAGCAATTGACTTTTTAAATTTTTTAATTAAAATTCAATCTCATTAACATATAGTGTACTTTTAGTTTCATGGTTAGAATTTCGTGATTCATTGGTTGCATACAACACCCAGAGCTCATCCCAACAAGTGCCCTCCTTAATACCCCTCACCCAGTTACCCCAACTTTCCCCTCTCCAGTAACCCTCAGTTTGTTTCCTGTAGTTGTCTCTTGTGATTTGCCTCCCTGTCTGTTTCTATTTTTCCTTCCCTTCTCCTATATTCATCTGTTGTTTCTTAAGTTCCACATGTGACTGAAACTATATGGTATTTGTCTTCCTCTGGTTCCATCCATGTCCTTGCAAATGGCAAGATTTTGTTCTTTTTGATGGCTGAGTAATGTGTGTGTGTGTGTGTGTGTGTGTGTGTGTGTGTGTGTGTATACCACATCTTTATCCATCCATTTGTTGATGGACATCTGGGCTCTTTCAATAGTTTGACTATAAACATTGGGGTGCTTTTGCCCCTTCAAATCACTTTGTGTACTTTGTATAAACATCTAATAGGGCAATTGCTAAGTCGTTGGGTTGTTACATTTTTAACTTTTTGAGGAGCCTCCATACTGTTTTCCAGAGTTGCATTCCCACCAACAGTGTAGGAGGATTCCCCTTTCTCCACATCCTCGCCAACATCTGTTGTTTCCTGACTTGTTAATTTTAGCCATTTTGACTGATGTAAGGTGGTGTCTCATTGTGGTTTTGATTTGTATTTCCCTGATGCTGAGTGATGTGGAGCCCATTTGGATGTCTTCTTTGGTCTGTTCATGTCTTCTGTCCATTTCTTGACTGGATTTTTTTGTTTTTTGGATGTTGAGTTTGATAAATTCTTTATAAATTTTGAATACTGGCCCTTTGTCTGATACATCATTGGAAAGGAATTGACTTCTGTATTTTAGCTGTGTATCGTGCAGTCTTGCTGTAATCACTTGACTAGTTTCAGGAGGGTGTGGGTGTGGGTGTGGGGTGTGAAGTCTTTGTATTTTCTGTAGACAGTCATGTCATCTGTGAACAAAGTTTTATTCTTTCCCAGGTTGTATACCTTTTGTTTCCTTTTCTTACCTTATTTCATTAGTTTGGCCTTCCAGTATAGTATTGAATAGTAGTAGTAGGAGGGACATCCTTGGCTTGATTCCCTGTCTTCTATTTTCTCAGTATTAATATCATGTTAGCTGTGGATTTTTGGAGACATTCTTTATCAAGTTGAGGAAGTCCTCCTATTCCTAGTTTCCTGAGGGTTAATAATGAAGAGGTGTGGATTTTGTTAAATGTTTTTTTCCTCCCTTCATTGATATGATCATGTGATTTTTTTTCTGTTGATATGATGGATCACATTGATTTTCTAATGTTGAACATTTTCTAATGTTGCATACCTGGAATAAATCCTACATGATCCTGGTGTATAATTTTTTAATATAGTGTTTGCTTTTATTTGCTAATTTTTGTTGAAGATTTTGTGTCTGTGTTCATGAGAGATACTAGTTTGTAGTTTCTTTTCTTGTAGTATTGGTTTTGGTGTCAGGGTAATAATGTACTCCTAGAATGAGTTAGGAAGTATTTCTTCTAGTTCTAATTTATGGAAGAGATTTTAGAGAATTGTGTAGTATTCCATAAATGTTTGGTTAAATTTACAGTGATTGGGATTGTTAGCAGTAGCCCTCCATTCTTTCATATGATATTAGTAATTTATGTCTTCTACCTTTTTTTCTTTGTTTGCCTGGCTAAGGGTGTATCTCTTTTATTGATGTTTTCAAAGAAACAGACTTGGAGTTTATTGATTTAAAAAAAAAAATCCTGGTTTTAATTACATTGATTTCTGCTCAAATTTTTATTTTTTTCTACTTCCTTTAGGGTTTTTTTTTTTATGATTTTATTTGACACAGAGAGAGTCCATGAGAGAGGGAATACAGGCAGGAGGAATGGGAGAGGGAGAAGCAGCCTCCCTGAGCAGGAAGCTCTGATGCAGGGCTCTGTCCCAGGACCCTAGGACCATGTCCTGAGCCAAAGGCAGATGATTAACCAACTGAACCACCCAGGAGCCCCTCCTTACTTTAGATTTGATTTTGTTGTTGTTGCCTAAAATGGAAGTTTAGATTATTGACTTGAATCTTTTTTTTCTAATATTTGCATTCAGTACTGTATTTTCCCTTTAAGCAGCATTCCACACATTGCTACATTGTATTTTGTTGAGACTGGTCTCCTGTCATTTAAAAGTGTGTCATTTAATCTCTATGTATTTTGGACTTCTTCAGCTATCTTCTGTTACTGATTTTTAATTCCATTGCGGTCTGAGAACATACTTGGTATAATTTTTATTTTTAAAAATTTGTTGGGGATGACTGAGTGGCTCAGTGGGTTAAAAATTTGTTGTGTTTTGTGGCCCAGAATTATTCTGTCTTGATGAGTGTTCCATATGAGCTTAAGAAGAATGTGTGTTGCACTAATACTGGGCAAAATTGTCTGTGTACATCTGTTGTACGGTAATTGATGGTGGTGTTGAGTGTGCCATGTCTGGACTGAATGTCCACATCTCTCAGATCCTTGTTGCCCTGCTGCTGGATCGGCCCATTACTGATGGAGAAGTGTTGAAGTCACCAGCTGTGATAATGGAATTGTTTATTTCTCCCTGAAGTTCTGTTAGGTTGTATCTCACCTGTGTTGATCAGGCACACATACGTTAAGGATAATTGTGTCTTCTTGGTCAGTCGATTTCTTTATCATTATGTAATGCTGCTCTTTATGCCTGATAATTTTCCTTCTCTGAAATCTGCTTTGTCTGAAATTCATGTAGCTACTCCATTGTTCCTGTGATTAGTGTTACTTTGGATTTTTTTAATGTATCCTAGCATTTAACTTGTTGATATTTAAGTCGTTTCATTTTTCATCAAAATATAATTCACAAAGCATAATAGTTGCCATTTTAAAGTGTACTCTTCTCTGGTTTTTAGTATATTTACTATGTATATGGTACACATACGTCACTTCTGTCTAATTCCAGAATGCTTCCATCACCCGAAAAATAAACCTCTTAGTTCCAATTCTCCGCTCCCCTTATTTCCTGGCAATCATGAATCTACTTTCTGTTTTTATGGATTTGCCTTTTCTGGAACATCTCATATCAGTGGAATTGTATAACACGTGACCTTTTGTGTCTGGCTTCCTTTAACCTGAGAGTAGAATGTTTTCAGACTTCACTCGTGTTTAGCATGTAACAGTTTAATCCTTTTTATGGTTGTGTAAGAGGCTCTTCCACATTTTATGTATCCATTCATCAGTTGATGGACGTTGGGTATATACTCTTTTGGCTATTACGAGCAGCGCTGCTGTGCACATTCATGTACAGGTTGTGGCAGGAACATCTGTTGTCAGTTCTGTCAGTGTCATACCCCTAGACGTAGAACTGCTGGTTAATTGTACGTGTGTAACTGTTTGCTGCCTTAGCCACACTATTTTACATTCTCACCGACAATACAGGAGGGTTCCAGCTTCTCCGCCTTCTTGCCAGCACTTTTCTTCTTCTTTTTTTTTTTCTTTTTCTTTTTCTTATTTTACCATAGTTGTCCTAGTGGGTGTGACGTGGCATCTGCATGTGCTTTTGATTCGCATTTCCCCAATGACTAAGGATGTCGAACATCCCGACATGTGCTCTTGACCGTCTGTGTATCACCTTTGGAGAAATGTCTATTCAAAAGTCTTTGGCTTGTTTTTAAATTAGGTTATTTGTCTTTTTGTTGTTGAGTTCTAAGAGTATATTTGCATATTCTGTTTATTCGGTCCTTGTCAGACAAATGATTTGCAGATCTCTCTCCCATTCTGTGGGTTGTCTTTTCACTTTCTCCATAGTGTCCTTTGACACACGAAAGTTTTTATTTTGATCAAGTTCAGCTTATCTAATATTTCTTATTGCTTTGTGTATCATGTCTAAGAAAGCTTTGCCCGATCCAAAGTCCTACAGATTTTCACCTGTTTTCTCTGAATGTTACAGTTTTTACTCTTACATTTAAATCTTTGATCCATTTTGAGTTATATTTTTGTGTATGTGTGACGTTGCTGTTCCAAGTTCATTCTTTTGCATGTAGATATTCACTTGTCCCAGTAGTAGGCACTCGAAAAGACTGTTTTTCCCTCCATTAAATGGTCTTGGCATCCTTGTGAAAAATCAGTTGACCGTAAATGTATGGGTTGTAAATACTTTCTTTTTGAATACTTGGGAAATCTACACTATAAAGTAAAACCATTCCTAAAGTAGTAAAACCATTCTTGGTTAAGTGAAATGGGTCTCTATTATGGCACTGTGAGTTTGGGTTTGCTTTTCACAGCAAACGCTGCCTAACCCAGTATTCACAGATGTTCCGAGTTATTTAGTCATGTGTTATGCAACTTTTGTTTATCTGAGAACAAATTCATAAATGTTGAGTACTAATATTACCTAATAGCATTTGTTCACTGAGGCTAAGTTATATAATTTATTTATTTATTTAAGATTTTATTTGAGAGTGAGAGAGTGCAGGAGCAAGAGGAAGGGACAGAGGGAGAAGCAGGCTCCTTGCTCAGCAGAGCGCCTGATGTGGATCTCAAACCCAAGAGACTGGGATCATGACCTGAGCCAAAGGCAGATGCTTAACCAACTGAGCCACATAGGCACCCCAGTTATACAATTTAGAATGCCATCATGAAGTTCAAGAACTTCAACAATGTGTAACTGAGGCAGGGAAAGTGATCGACCTAAAGGTATACAGTTGGTGAGTAGGATGGCCAGGATTATGAACCGAGACCCCCTCCCGTGATGTACTACATAACTATGATGTAAGGTCTGAGATGGTCTCAGGAGAGAAAGGTCCAGGCTAATTTGGTCACCAGTGTAAGAAGCAGGTGGCTTTCTGTAGATGACTGTGAAATTACGGTTTGGTATGAAGTCCTTGTGTCCGACACTAGCAGGGTCAGTCTTTGGTTGATTAACTAAGAAAGTCAGTTTAAACAAGTACTCTTAGGGAATGGTACATACAGTTTTTAGCATTTTATTTGGAAAAAATATATGTACATTTATTCTCCATTGAAACAGTGCCAGGTCTTTTCTCTGGAAACTGGCCTGCAGATTAGATTTCTGAGTTATCACAGCACTTGGGTCGCTCAATAGGTTAGGCATCTACCTTCGGTTCAGGTCATGACCTCGGGGTCCTGGGATGGAGTCCTGCATTGGGCTCCCTGTTCAGCAGGGAATCTCCTTCTCCCATTGCCCCTTTCCCTGCTCATACTGTCTGTCTGTGTCTCAAATAAATAAAAAGAATCTTTTTTTAAAAAGCTTTCTATGTTGTCTTTTTTTGCATTCAGTTTCAGTTTCTTTAACTGAATTGAGTGAGAATCCTGTGATCACTCCCTCCCTGCCTGGTACGTGGTCATCTCACCCATACCTAACTTAGCAAAAATTTTCTTATTGATTTCTTTGTATCAAATCTTTCCAAAGTAGCTGTGTTAGTTTTCAAAAGCACAGTGATTTTTTTTTTGCAGTCATATTTTGTTGGTTTACATAGTGTTTAATGAAGCTATATAATTACGAAGTAAGTGTAGGTGTCCTTAACTAGTTTGGGAATCATCACATTTGATTCTTGCTGACTAAACAGGTCATGGAGTAGCAGAGTCACAGGGGAAGTAGATGGTAATTTATTGCCTCTAAGCATATAAGCCTACCGGGGTATCACAGTATTGTAAAGGGGAAACACAGGATAGCTAATCCTGTGAGACCAATACTTGGAAATAGGTTATGAAAGATTTGGAACATATGTTCAATGGGACACTCAGCATGCACATAAAATATTAATAGAAATGTATGTGTTTTACATAAAGACATTCAAGTTATATTTTTAGATGGGAATTTTTTTTTAATAGAATGGGTTTTTATTTTTTATTTTTTTATTATTTTTTTAAGATTTTATTTATTTATTTGACAGAGAGAGAGGTCACAAGGAGGCAGAGAGACAGGCAGAGAGAGGGGGGAAAGTAGGCTCCTGGCTGAGCAGAGAGCCTGATGTGAGGCTTAATCTCAGGACCCTGAGATATGACCTGAGCCGAAGGCAGAGGCTTAACCCACTGAGCCACCCAGGTGCCCCTAGATGGGAAATAGATTAGAAGAGCATGAATATTTGTGTGTGTGTGTGTGTGTGTGTACACATATGTGTGTGTACACACATACATAGAGAAGGTCTGGGGTTTCCATTCAAGATGGTGGCATAGGAGGATCTTGAACTCATCTCTTCTATGAAATAACACACTGAATCTATAGCTCCATATGGACAAATTTCCTGTGGAAAAAACCCTACAACTAGCTGAGTGACTCCTACACATTAGGTGAGTAAGGAAAAAAACCTATGTTGAAGTAAGAATCAGTCTTGCCATAAACCCCACCCCTGGTACAGCAACCTGGGATTGGGAGGGTACTCACAACCCCAGGCTTCTCCCTGAGGAGCAAAGGGTTTGAGCCCCACTTCTGGCACTCCAACTTTCAAGACGTACATCTAAGAGACAAGACCCCAAAACATCCAGCTTTGAAAGCCATCAGAGCTTGCACCCATGAGACCCACAAGGCAAACTGAGAAACAGTTCTTAAACAGTCGCGCGAGTAGACTTACCCACCCTGGAACTCAGCACAGAACTTGCAGACTGAAATGCATTCAGATTTCTGTGAAAGAGGCTCATTTGCTTATCTTAAAGCCCTGAGGGGCAGGCATCTAATTTAACATGGATCTAGGAGCCTAGTAAGGTATTCTCCAAAGATGGAGCTGATGGGTACCATCTTTGCGCTGTCCCTCTGCCTCGCTTCTGCTTTCTGTTATCTCCTGGAAAGGAGCTTGAATGCTTGTATGATGCCCCAAGGTTTGCAGTTGCTACCCAGTGTATACCTCTAGATCACCTGGCTCTAGCGGCCAGCAAGACTCAAACTCACAGTAGTGAGTATCGCAGTATTTACAACATCCAAGACTTGGAAATAACTAAAGTGTCACCAACGGGGTGAATGGATAAAGAAAATGTGTGTGTATACGATGGAATATTACTCAACCATAAAAAGAAGGAAGTCTTGCCATTTGCAACAACATGGATGGACCTTGAGGATATTTTGCTGAGTGAAATAAGTCAGACAGAGAAAGAGAAATACTGTATGATCTCCCTCACATGTGGAATCTAAAAAACAAAACAAAATGAAGTCATAGAGAACAGATTGGTAGTTGCCAGAGGCGAGGTTGTGGAGGAAATAGATGAAGGGGTCCAGTGGTATAAACTTCCAGTTAATAAGATAAGCCCTGGGGATGTAATGTACATCATAGTGACTGTAGTAAATAATACTGTGTATTATTGTATATTTATTTTATTATTTTTTATTAGAAATATGTATTATTAGCCCCAGGGTTACAGGTCTGAATTGTCAGGCTTACACACTTCCCAGCACACACCATAGTACATACCTTCCCCAATGTCCACAACCCCACCACCCTCTCCCAACACCCCTCCCCCCAGCAACCCTTAGTTTGTTTTGTGAAATTAAGAGTCTCTTATGGTTTGTCTCCCTCCCAATCCAATCTTTTTTTTAAAGATTTTATTTATTTATTGGACAGACAGAGATCACAAGTAGGCAGAGAGGCAGGCAGAGAGAGAGGAGGAAGCAGGCTCCCCACTGAGCAGAGAGCCCGATGTGGGGCTGAATCCCAGGACCCTGGGATCATGACCTGAGCCAAAGGCAGAGGCTTTAACCCACTGAGCCACCCAGGTGCCCCCCTCCGAATCCAATCTTGTTTCATTTTTTTCCTTCCTTACCCCCACACCCCCCAATTTGCCTCTCAAATTCCTCATATCATATGATAATTGTCTTTCTCTGATTATTTCACTCAGCATACTCTCTAGTTCCATCCACATCATTGCACATGGCAAGATTTCATTTCTTTTGATGGCTGCATAGTGTGTGTGTGTATATATATATATATATATATATATATATATATATATATATATATTAAGATTTTATTTATTTATTTGACAGAGATCACAAGTAGGAAGAGAGGCAGGCAGAGAGAGAGGAGGAAGCAGGCTCCCTGCTGAGGAGAGAGCCTGATGTGGGGCTCGATCCCAGGACCCTGGAATCATGACCTGAGCTGAAGGCAGAGGCCTTAACTCACTGAGCTACCCAGGTGCCCTATATTATTATATATTTAAAGTTGCTAAAGCTTAAGAGTTCTTAGCACAAGAAAAAAATGTGTATGTTTGGTGATGGATGTTAACTAGTTTTAGGGTGATCATTTCACAACAGATAAAAATATGGAATTTTTATGTTGTACGCCTGAAACTAACATGTGTCCATTATATGTCAGTTTCTTTAAAAAGTGATATTTTATTTTTTAAAAAATTATTTATTTATTTGACAGAGATCTCAAGTAGGCAGAGAGGCAGGCAGAGAAAGAGACAGGGAAGCAGGCTCCCTGCTGAGTAGAAAGCCCAATGCGGGGCTTGAACCCATAACCCTGGGATCATGACCTGAGCTAAAGACAGAGGCCTTAACCCTCTGAACCAGCCAGGCACCCCAAAAGTAATTTATATTTTAAAGAGACAGACTAGGGCACCTGGGTGGCTCAGTCAGTTAAGTGTCTGCCTTCGGTTGAGGTCTTGATTTCAGGGTCTTGGAATGAACCCTGGGATCAGGCTCCCAGCTCAGCAGAGAGCTGGCTTCTCCCTCCGCCCCTCCTCCCACTTGTTCTCTCCATCTCTCTCTCTCAAATAAATAAAATCTTAAAAAAAAAAAAGTATAGAGAAAGACCAAAACAAAGTCTGGAAGGATATGAATCGCTGTGTTAAATAGTGAAGAAAAATAAACATTAACAGTGCTTAACTGCAGAGCATTAGAGAGTGGGTGATTTTTTTTTTCTCTCTTACATAAGTATTTCTTGCTTGGTTGAAAGTTTGACAGTGAACATTTGTTACTTTTAAAATTAAGAAGAAAAAGCTGTTTCTATTTTGAGAAGAGCCTCTTTGAAATGTATAATTAAAAGAAATAAAATGCCTGTAGAGTTAGGCAACAGGAGAGAATGGTCTTGGTGTAGGGCCCCCTTTCCCATAATCTTAGGAAGTGAGCAGACCCCCTGATGTCCCTGTGTGTGTTCCCCTGCAGTAATACGGCCTCTTATTCTTTCTCTGATCTTATTTTTCTATGTAAAATGTGGTATCAGTGCAATCATTTTTTCTTTCTGGTTTGATTTTCAGGAAGATTTCGACGTCGATCACTTTGTGTCTGACTGTAGGAAGCGTGTCCAGCTGGAGGAACTAAGAGGAGATCTGGAACTCTACTATAAACTTCTTAAAATAGCCATGGTCAAGCTCATCAACAAGGATTATGCAGATTTTGTCAACCTTTCCACAAACTTGGTAAGCCTGAAATTCACAAGTTCTACACACACACACACACACACACACACACTCACCTTCTCTCTCCTTCATATTTATTAAAAGGGCAGAGTTTTTAGAAAGCTTTCAGTTGATTACCCCACCAACCCCACCAGAAACTTGAAGAAATTACCAATTTCATTAATAAAAGAACTAAACTTTTTGGAATACATCTTTTGTTTGTTTTAGTTTTTATTCATTTAAGGGTGCTCTAGTTTGATTATGTTTCAAATTCATTAGTCAACAGTGAAAAGTAAAGTATAATAATACCCAAGGGGTTGTTTTATTAGTTGCGAAGTGATTACCCTGAAGTGTTCCTTGATTTAGACTAATTTGTAGGAGCAAATGTCCACCACTCTTACAATGTTTAATTTACTCCCAGGTATATCTGTTAGCCAGAGCTAGGTTGAGGGAACATTGGCCAATATTGATATTTAAAAAGTTTGGTTTTATAAAAATATAAGAATGATTTGCAGTGAGCTTATCAATTGTTTGTAAAAGCCGTTTAGAAATGTTGAATTTTGTTACTTGGCAGAAAAGTCTCCTTGTTGATGCTTCATTTTGTTTTAAATCTGTTTGTCTAGAGAAGCACAGAATGTTGCAGCTCCGTGGGAATTTGAAGAAGCATTAAAATTAATGATGCACTTTTGCTTTTGGGAAATATACCACTAAGATAAATATCCCAATAGGATTTAAAACCTAGAAAATTTTACTTCTGTTTAATTTCTATTTTTCTCAAGGCTTATAATAATGTTTAAGAGAGACATAGCCCGTCAGACTTTCACATCAGCTGGCTGAGTATCATCAATTACAGACAGAGAACTGTTCACCTTCTGTGAAAATTTTTCACATTCATTTAAAATGTCATCTAAAGGCAAATTGTTCTAAAGGAAACTTTCGTTTCTCATGACTTCCCTTATTTTTATAGTTTCATGTATTTCAACAGATTTTTTTCATATTCTATGAACTACATTAATGGCCAAATAACACTTCTGTTGTTTAGCTAGTTATGTAGCAAAATACGGTTGTGCCAAAAAAATAACTTAAATCTGGTACTGCTTTGATCGTTAAATAGATACATCACTATTACTCCTTATCGTGATGTGTTTGTGCCAACCTGGTTTTGCCTTTAGGTTGGCATGGACAAAGCCCTCAATCAACTTTCTGTGCCTTTGGGACAGTTACAAGAAGTTCTGGTAAGTCCCCAATTAATGAAAACAGTCTGCTGTGACGCCCGTTGACCTCGTCGGCTTTTCTCTAAGAATTCTTTTCATCTGTTAGTTGGGTGGTACTGGTGGTTATATTTTAGCGGTTCATGATTATAATATTCACCTTCAGAAGAGTTGTAAATGATTTTGTTTTTGCATATGCTAAAAACCTCAAAAAACATGTTCGATTTGAAGAAGACATATTCTCAGAGTAGACAACCTTAAGATGTCAGGGGAGAGGAAGCATATTTCCAAATTCAACTTATTAATGCCACTTTGGTCATATGTAAGTGGTTTCTAACTTACGAATGACTTGTATTTTAACATTTTGTAATCTTGTAAATACCCCCCCCACACACACACACGTAATCTACGTGTGATTAGGTTCCTGGGCTGATCTACAAAAACTGTGTAATCCTTAATGGAACTGAAGGATAATATAAATAAAATGTAATACTTAATAAATGTTACATTTGCATTTTCTCTCAGAAAAATCTCTGTTGTGGGAATGGGACTCCCCACCTCTAAGCCATTGGGAATAGGAACTCCACCTGGGTGAACAGTGGAGGGGGAATTGTGGCATCACTTCTAACAGAAAACTGTGCTGCCCTGTCTCCCCCCGCCCCGTCTGTGTCTGGTGCCCTGACTTCTGGCCTCTGTCCGTTCTGATGCCCTGTCGTAAACTTGTCATAAACGGCACCATTCTTCCTTGTGTGTCTCCTCTAGCTTGAATGGCCTCGTGCATCCCTCCCCTTAGACAGTGCCTGCATCCTATAGAGAATATAAGGAGAACATAATTTTAGGGAAGACACAGTACATGGTTAGAACCAAGAAAAATGCAGAGTAACGGAAATATCAGTGCTGAGAAGCCTAGGGGAGGGGCAGGCAGGAAAGAGTTCGTGAAATAGGTAAAAATCTTGAGTTGTGCCTTGAGGTAGCCAATACTTTCCATGGTTTATGTCTCATTTGAATTTTACAAAATCTTGTTAAAGGTACTTTTCCTTGGAATGGAAGGGATTTTCATGGTCCACTGTTGGATTCCACACCAGCCACTGTGGGGCTCTCCCACTGCCTCCTTGGTGTGCCTCTTCCTCGGGGGGCCTTATAGTGGTGTTGTTTCCCAAGCCTAGCCTTCCGTTGGCCTCCCACTCTTCTCTCGAACCCCCTCCCTGGAGGCAGATTTGCTCTACTCACACAGGCTCCCGTCCCGCCTCACCCCCTGCCATCACGGAATCCCCTCCCTTTTCCATGGCCTGTCTTTATGGCCACTTTGGTCCTGCTCAGCCACAGGCCTGACCTGCCTTTCTGGTCCCAACTCTGAAGCTGTTCTGTGAGATTCTCAGACCACTGAGGGATCCGACTATATCTGTCTTCATTGTATCCCTGTGGGCTGCCACAATACTGACGTCCAGGAGGGGTTTCATAATGTTGATGGAGTGAATTAATTCACCTTCCTGTGGAATTTTTGTGATATGCCTACTTCATTCTAGTTGTTTCTGTTAACCTTTGTTTTGGCCCTACTTCCTAATTATCTCTTTATTCATTAGCTTCTGGGCATGTTTCTCCACCTCTGCGCTCTGCCTTTTTCTGGTCTTCTGTTCTTCATTCTTGATTCCTGGTATTTCCATACCCACATTTCATCATCATGCATCAGTGCTTTGACATTCTCTCGTTCTCCAAAATAGGCAGAATCTAAAGACCTCATCTCAGTGAAGTTGGCCCTCCATTCCTATTTCTGCTTCTCTCCAGAAGGAAGCCTGAAGTGCACATGGCTGTGTGCCTGTCTGACCCTGTCCCTGAGTGTGTCTGCACTTACATCTGCTCCCCATCCCCTCCCTACCTCGGCAGCTGTGTACACATGGCTTTCAGAGTCCGATTCGAGCCCCGTCGCATTTCCAGACTCTCCTGTACTTTGCTTCATATTATCTGTTCTCCATTCTAAGCCCCCTCATCCCCATAACTTTCACTGTATATGTGTCATTCTTCTTCTGGCCATGCGACCCTGCCTTCGTGTCATTATGCCCCCAGATCATGAGTCCCCTCAACAGTAACTGTGTCTGGTATATCATTTTTTTTTTTTTTGGTCAATATCTGCATAGTACTGGTGCACAGGTATTAAGTTCTGTGGAATTGAATGAGATGTAGGAACTTGATAATGTGACAAAACAATGTCTGTAATGTGTTTTTTTATTATTCTTTTAAAGAGTCTCAGGTCATCTGTCAGTGAAGGAATTCGGGCAGTAGATGAACGAATGTGTAAACAAGAGGACATAAGGAAGAAAAAGGTACCCTCCAGTAGATTTCTTATGCTGCCTGCCAGTTGAAGCCCTCTCCTCTTGTCTCTGCGAGCTTGTCAGCACTATTCAGGTTTTTTTCAAAGCTCTCACGCATGTGCATTTTATGCATTATGTCACGTTATCTACCTGAAATAATAAGACAGAATTTTAGAGGTACCCACACGATCTCAAGACCACCCACTTTTTCCAGAACAAGAAACAGTGATAACTGTTGTCGGTGCAGCGCTTGACAGTTAACGACTCTATAAATTGTCAGCGCCCCTGTAAAGAAAATAGGCCTATATTAGAGACTAGGGGAGAAGTGGGCTTTCCAAAGCAAACTCAGGATTCTGCCGTAGGTTTGTTGTTATTTTCTGATCCTGTGTTCTTTATGTTCTGGTGTTCACTTTAATTTTTTCGATTCCCAGTAGTTAGCATGCGGTGTTGGCTTAGTTTCAGGTGTGTGAGACAGGCAACGGCTCTGTACATCTGAGGGCTCACCCCGGGAGTGTGCCCCTTAGTGCTATCTCCAGTTTCAAGTGTCCCTGATGTCTTTCATGATCATAACGATGTAGGGGCACAGCGGGCATTGGGAGTCTGGGCTTCTGACTCTCTCCTGCTGCTCTGTACAATGTTTTCTATGTGTATTATTAGCATATTTGTTAAAATCTCAGTGGGGAGAGAGCCTGTTTGAGGGACCTTCTGTTTAATTCGCCTCTGGATCTCCTCACAGCTTTTATCCAAAGAATTCTTGTCATGCGCTTCCAGACAAAACAGTAAGCTTTATGAGAGCAGGGTGTATTTCTTGCTTTATTTTCTCGTGTCCCCCTCCTCCCCACTCCCCGTCGGAATGAATGTCGAGCTCCCAGGGGTGTTCAGTAACTATTTATTGAATGGATGACTTTGTATTTTTTTGTTCTTTAAGGATGAGAGTTTTCATAATGTTCCTCAACCTCTTTGATAATATTTGTAGTGTAAAAGGTCTTTAATGATTTGGTGCTTGGCCATATAGGTATATGCACATGTAAACTGAGAGGGTAAGTACGATTGGAAGCCAAGGTTAAAACATGAATAAAGGGCCATAAGAAAACAAATGGAGGGGCGCCTGGTGGCTCAGTTGGTTAAACGTCTGACTCTTGATTTTGGCTCAGGTCATGATCTCAGGGTCATGAGATTGAGCCCCGCATTGAGCTCTGTGCTCAGCAGGATGTCTGCTCGAGAGTCTCTCTCTCCCTCTGCCCCTCCCCTGCACGCGCACATGCAATCTCTCTCTCTCTCAAATAAACAAATCTTTTTTAAAAAATAGGAAAGTAATGCCCATAGAAAGATTCAGGATGGGGAAAAGAAGAAATAGGAGTATAGAATATGAGAAAGCAAAGTCTAGGTTTTTTTTTTTCTTTATAAACTTGCAATATGGAAGTATGCTTATTCTAGAACTAAGATTTGAATTCTTGAGAATTCTGTGTTTCATAGAAATATTCAAAATATAGCATGCCCTATATATTTGAAGTTAACTTTTGGTCTTATATTTTCCTGCATTTAGCATGGGAAATAAAGATGATTAAGAGTAAAGATGGTGACGTTTTTTGTTTGCTTAATTTTTATTTTTATAGATATGTGTGTTGAGGCTTATACAAGTTATTTGATCAGTTGAAAAGATTGAAAAAATCTTAAATTCACAAAGTTCTAAAGAAACCTCTGCACTAGAAGCAAGCAGGTAAGCATTTTTTTTTAACTAAGTAGCACATAAATTAATACTTCATATCCAGTCTAATTAGGCGGGGACGGCTTAGTTAGAATTCATTTCTGAACAAGAAGAAAATCCAGGTTTGTGGCTAGAATGTAGCTCCAGGAGAGTGGAGAGCATGAAATGGTGAAATCTATAACACGTTCCTATAAACCCTTTGGTTATAGACCACAGTTCCAACACGTCATTATGCTTGCAGTGGAAAAGTATATTTGGAATCACCTTCCCTGAGGAGTAGCAAAGTCCTGTTGATCTTTAAGGCATACCTACCATTCATCTTGGTTTTTCTCCATCTCATTTTTTTTCCTAGACATGCCCAGAGTATTACCATTGATGTATTTTGCACCAGCATTATATTATTATGAAACAGTATAGGACACATCCAGTTGAAATTTACAAACAGGAAAGAAAAAGCTTATGAAATAGAAAAAAGATGATGGCTCTCTTTGTTATACTGTGATTGTCTTGTTCCCTTCCTGGTGTGAATTTTCAATCAGCCAGGGTAGATGGGTGACTCAGAAAATGACTAGTTAGGTCCTGTCAGCACCGTGAGATGCACAGTGGTGCAGTGGGAGTAGCCCGGGCTGGTCCTGCACATACCAGCTGGGCTGCCTGCGTCAAGGTCACCTGGTGCCCTGCGTGCTCTGTTGTGTGAGGCTAACAGTCCCTCCCCCTGCAGGCGGAGTTAGGTTTCTAAATTTTAGGAATTAAGGTTTTAGATTTGGAAGGAACTTAAGAGACCATATGCTCCACATGTCTTATGATGGAGATTAAGAATGGACACATCCCAAAGGAAGCAATTCTCTGGTCCTAGGTCTCTGCCCCCTTTCACATCAAGGCATTCAACTAAGTGGTCAGCCTCCACTCTGCTTGTGTCTCTAGCCCGTAGCACTTGTGCTTCTGCCCCCGTTCGTCCACACTTAGCAGACAGTCTGTACGCGGCCCTTCTGCAGCCCGTGTGTCTCCAGTGGCTCTGCTTCACTGTGGCCCTTGGCAGCGCCTGCAGCCCCTCCAGCCATGTCCACGTTCGGCCCCTGGGGAGCTGGCCCTCCAGTGTTCTTCCCGTCTTTGCTGTTGCTGCTGTGCTCCTCGGATAGAAACACCTCAGTGAGCTCTGTGTCTACAATCCTGTCCCTTTGCAACACTGTCCTTGATAAACAGACATTGTGCGCTTTCTTGCTTAGAATTACCTTGGAGGACTTTTTTCTCCAGAAGAGCAGCTCTGAGCTCTAGAGTCAGGAAAGCCAGAGCAGCGTCAGCGCACAGTAAATCCATCATGCTCTGCCAGGCCCAGAAATGCCGAGATAAGGATAAATAGGAAACGCGCATGGGATCAGTCAGTAGAGGTTGGGATTAGGCTTCGGTGTTGGTCATGCCGAGCGCTTGCCTTCCCTCCACACCAGTTCTGATGCTCTGGGACGGGGCACATCGTGGCAGGTCTCCAGACATTTTAGGATTCCTTACAGTGTGTTTCCTCACTACCTGACTGCCCATCCTCAGATGAGGGATGCCTCATAGAGCACAGCAGGGGCTTTGGGGCCTTTGTTGTGTTTTGTTTTGTTTTTGTTTCTTTCACTGTTCAGCTTCCTTTTGAATGGGGTTGACGCTTTATAATGTGGGGGGCAAAAGGGAAGTGTATCCAGTCCACTTGATGGCAGATGCACTGTGAGTGATTTCTCACCAGCTCCCGGAGCACCAAGCTTGCTCTTTCTGTCGTTGGGTAAATGTAAACTTGGAGTCCGCTGCTCTGAGCGATTTCCCAGTTTGCTGCTAGGCAGTCAGTTTTAACTGATTGAGGAGACAACAGTAGTTGGTACTGGGGAGGTACTTGGGAGGGACAATGAGGCAGGGAGAGAAGAAGAGGGGGATTCGGGTATGAACGGTTGGACAGGACAAGAGAGAGGAGGGGGTTAGAGAATGGGAGAAGAAGGGCACGAATGGGAGAGCCCGAGGAACGTGGTGGAAACATGCACTTGTACCCACACTGACCTAAAATAGCTCCATCCCCTTTCCTGGGCCCTGTGGCCCAGGCCAGGCTGCGTCGGTGGCATCTACGACCTCCCCGCTCCTCACCCCTCACACCTGGGGCCTGCTGCACAGACAGTTTGTCCTGAAAATTGATGGCGTGCAGGTGCATGTCCCTGAGCGCTGTAAGGCATGGGGGATGGTGGAGGTGGCAGGTTTTAACTTTGGGAATTACACTTCTCTAATTGTCTCTACTAGCCATCTCTGGACTAGAGAGATTTTGGAGGGAATTGCCACAGAATTTAACCAGTTACAGTTTCATGCTGTTCAGAGCAAAGGCATGCCTCTTCTGGACAAAGTAAGACCAGTAAGTGTTGGTTTCGATTTTCAATTTGCTGTTTGCAAATTTCCTGGATGATTTTGGTTTGACGTAGCATTGCCCCATGATAATTGCTACTCTACAGGATTTTGAAGCTAGCTTTTTGAATTTTTTTTTTCAGTGTCTCCTGCTTGGGACCCTGCTTCCATTATGTCACACTAGATAGATTTTGTGTAAAGACACAAGCGTAGTCTCCAAACTAAGCAAGTAAAATTAATTCTGAATTTCATGTAACTTGACACATCATATGATGTAGTCAGAGTTCATTTATCCAAAGCCCTTGACTGGGTTTAAATGCACGTTTGTCAGATTTACTCTGTAGCTTAAGAGGCAAATAACATTTTGTCGTTCAGTAATTGTCTAAACTTCACTTTGATGAATCCAGCTTACTTTCAAAGAAATCGTAAGGAGGGGACGCCTCAATGGCTCAGTCAGTTAAGCCACTGCCTCTGGCTTAGGTCATGATCCCAGGGTCCTGGGGTCGAGTCCCACCTTGGGCTCCTTGCTTGGCAGGAAGCCTGCTTCTCTTTCTGCCTGTGCCTCCTTGTGTGCTTGTGCTCTCTCTTGACAAATAAATAAATAAAAACCTTTAAAAAAAAGAAAGAAAGAAAGAAAGCAATCATGGGGAGAAGAGATTCATTGTTATTCTCTAGGAAATGTTGGGATTTTAATCTTACATATATTCTGGTAGAATTAGAGGCTCGCTTTATATATATAACACATATGTATTTAAATTATACACATATATTTGAGCTTTTAGAAACTGTTGTGCCTGGACCTTCTTTCCTGATCTCTCTGTTCTTGCAGCGTATAGCCCACATTACAGCCATGCTGCAGCAGTCCCTGGTCGGTCTGCTGCTAGAAGGGCTTCAGACTTCCAATGTCTACATCATATTGCACTGCCTCTGGACTTACGCTCCAATTGACAAGACACGGGATGCAGAGGCGTTAGTCGGTCAAGTAATGGTGAATCCGTACATGGATAAGGTTTGTGCCCCCATGCACCTCATTCCGCAAACACAGAGTATCTAATCTGGCTTCGTTTCTTGACTGGGTGCGATAGAGCTCAGGGCTCTTCCTTGAAGATGCTCCTAGTTCCTGCTCTTCTGGTTGTAAGAAAAAGTTGGTCCCGTTTGGTGCCCATCAGCATGGCAGGAATCAGGCATGTGCTCTGGTCTCTTCCAGTGATGTCATAGCTCAGGGATCATCTTAATTTAGTAGGGGTGAGGGACTTGCCTAGGAAGAAGGTATGGATCAGAACATTTTCAGGTCAATTTCCATTTCCCTAAGTTATACGTTAATGAAGTTGCCAAAAAGCGTGACCCCACCAAGGCGCCCATGCCCACTGGAGGAGCTGGAAGACAGCTCTGTGCCCAGGGAAAGTCCGTGAGGGGAGGCGTCTTCGCAGAATTGATGTGGCCTAAGTCTTGAAGACCATGGGGGAGTTTGCCAGGCTAGGAAGGTGGGAGGGAGGGAATATTCAAAGATAAAGGGCTTTTAAGGGCGAGTTAGCGGGGTAGTACCTTAAGTCCGGAACTTGGTTACCCAGTGTTCTTGACCTATGAGGATACAGTTAAATACAGGGAGTCAGTGTATCCTGCCTCTGAGCGGCCGGCGTATGGGCTGCACCGTGTGAGGCCGCCAGCAATCAGCAGCTTCCCATTTAGAGAGCATCGGTTTCATCTAGTTCAGGCTGACAGAAGTCATGAAGCCAGTCTCAGCGTTTGAGGGCTTTCTTCCAGTCACCTGCCAGTGCGAGTGTTCTTTCTGTCCGGTAAGTATAAAGCTACCCACCATGACTTCAGGATGAAAGGCTTCCAGTTTTAAAACGGGACAGTATCCCAGTGATAGAAGTGAAATTGAAGGATTAATTTCAGTAATCTTCTCAGCTTCATTAGGACTACTAAAAGTAAATGATCTGTCAGTTCTTTGTATGTATCCTATTAGAGTTCATAGCTCTCTCTGTGGGGGTGAAAAAGATCACATTATTCTTTGTCACTAAATGAAAATATTTTAGTTATTTAATTTATGCCCTTTTCATTGAACTGAATCTAATATGCTAAATTAGGGAAGTACTTTACGTTTCCGTGTCATTAAATGAGCTGAGGCCACGTTTGTATTTTAAGTTTGTATGCTTGTCATTCACCTCCTGCAACTCAGCCTCACCAAAAAAAAAAAAAAATACTAAAGCAAAATAAGATGTGTTTTCTTCCATCACTTTCCATCTCAGCCCTTTCCCTGTTCTGGAGACGGTAGAGGATAAGGCCAGGGTGAAGATGGTACAGAGCTGTTGTCTGCAGATACAGTATTTCGCTTTTAAGCTCAGAAGGGAAGCAGATGAGTGTGTGTGATGTTTTAGCTTCAGGCCAGTCTCTGTCCCTCAGCCTCTGTGTCCCCCAGGGTTGGAGCAGTATTCCCAAATCCCGGGACCTAGATTTTTGTGCCCTTGTTACTTACCTCCTGTTTAGAAAGCATACTGAGTGGGGAGGAGGAAGGACGAAGTGCATTTTTAAGGTTTACTCGATTCTTTTCTCTGTAGTGTATAGTTCATACTTCTCTTTTAGGTGCTTTAAAAACAAACAAAAACACAAACAAACAAACAAACAAATAAATAAATAAAAATAAAACGCTCTCCCTTCTGCTACGTGATTGTAGCGCAGATCGTTGAGTCTCATCCGGATGGCCTGAAGATCATGTATGCTAATAAGCTCCTGGAGTACGTTCCTCACCACTGCCGCCTTCTTTGAGAGGTCACAGGAGGAACCATCTCAAGGTGATGTAAACTGCTGTGTATGCACCTGAGCTCAGTTTAGTGACCACCTGTCACCTCCTCATGTGCCGCTGATCCCTGGCTGTCCTGTCTGACCCGGGTACGTGTGCTCTTCCCTATTTGTTACCAGTGCTGTGAGGCAGGTGTCGCTTGCCTGGGTTTACAGGGAACGGAATGAAGAGTGGGGAAGAATCTCAACGGTGACATTTGTGCGACTCCAGAGCCTCTGCTTTTCTTTTGTCTATACTTTCTCCTTAACCAGGTTCAAAATCAAAATTGGTTTCCTTCCATTATTGTGATGTCATCATCGGTCTAGATATACCAATTCATTTTAATTCAACATGTTTTATACTGATGGCAATTAAAGTCATGTTCGGTTTTCCCTCCCTCTTTTATTTCATTTCCATGGCTTTCCAGTTCTGTTTCATGAATAACCCATTACCTTCCACCATCTCCGTCATCCCAGTCCAGACCTTTGTCGCCTTTTGTTCGAGGGTAGCAGGCTCTCCCCACCTGGTCTCCCAGCTCTACCTGTCCCTCTTCATTGCAGCCCTCGGCTGTCCCACCTTCCCAGAGCTCTGCAGCCTTCCTGAGTCGCTCGTGGCTTCTCATCGCCCACAGAGGAGCATCCAGTCTTCCTGGCGCAACCTGTGACCCTTGGTGCTTGAGTCCTAGTGGTTCTCCGCTGTAGAACTTTCTACTGTGGAACTTTCCCCCATACCACTATGGTTCCTGGCCAGACAGGAGCGCTTGACCTTCCCTAACACACATGGTACAGAAGATCCCTGACTTCACCTTGGTTCAGTTTATGGTTTTTTGACTTTTTATAATAGTGCAGAAGTGATATGCATTTAGTTTGGATCTTTTCCCAGGCTGGCGATCTACAGTAGGGTCCTCTTTTGTAATGCTGGGCAGGGGCAGCGAGCACAGCCCCCAGGCAAACCACGTGATCACGAGGGTCAGCAACCAACACACTTGAACCGTCCTGTTCTGGCTTTCAGTGCAGTGTTCAGTAAGTTACATGAGATACCAGACAGTTTATTGTGAAATAGGCTTTTTGTTAGAGGATTTTGCCCAACTGTGCAATACTGTAAGTGTTCTCAACACATTTAAGGTTGGTGGGGCTAAGCTCTGATGTTCAGTCGCTTAGGTGTTTTCCATGCATTTTCAACTAAAGAGATTTCCAGCTGAACAATGGGTTTATTAGAAGCCGAGGCCATCATAAGCCGAGGAACATCTGTCTGTACTGTGCGCCTCTGTGTTTTCTTTCATTGCTTCCTGTCTCATATCCCCTTGTCTTTCTGTTGATCTGTCACTCCACATGAAGCTCCAGTCAAATACAGCTTCTTTTTTTTTTTAGGTTATTTATTTATTTACTTATTAGAGAAAGCATAAGCAGAGGGGGAGGCAAAGAGTGAAGCAGGCTCCCCACTGAGCAGGGAGCCCGATGTGGGACTTGATCCTAGGATCCTGAGATCATGACCTGAGCCACCCACGCACCCCCAGGCTATGGTTATTTCAAGAAAAAGTCCTATTTGTGAATTCTTCATCTAGTGAAGATGAATTAAAATCAGAACATCAACTCTGCCACCTTTAAAAACCCAGGAGCAGAAAAAAATTCCACGAGCAGGTATAACCCTATCCACAATAAATCACTTTCAATCCAGTCCTGAAAACTAATACAGAGTAGGAAGAAAGCATTACAGAAAATTTTTGTTTTCATTAATTAAGCTGTAAAATAACGGGCCTTACACGAATGCCCTTTAGGAAGACAGTTCTTATAGTTTTATGTTGATGGAAACTAACATTACATTTGAAATGCATGTTAAAACCATGACTGTAGACTAACTACCACTTTCAGTCGTCAGAAGATGAAAAATGGTCAAGAGTCACCCAAACTGAATCCTGGTTCCTCCTGGAAAATGTGTTCCTAAATATTTTCCCCCTGAACTACTGTGTTCTTTCTGTATTTTACACAGCAGACACTGCGATGCACAAACACATCCAGAAGGCCTTTGAGGGCTGACAGCCTGCTGGAACAATGAGGAATTCACCCGGGTTTCTGCCTTTCTGCCAGGCCCAGAAAGTTCTGGGTAACCCAGGTGACGTGTCATGAGAATACAAGTGTGCCTCACACCGTACGTATCATCTCCTCAGGGTAGACACCAAAATCCATGTTCGTATATGAAAATCCGAGATGTGTACAGAAATCAAGGGTGATTCTGTCATCTTGAAAGAAAAACACACTGTTGCGCTGCCACATGCCCCGTATCTCCTCGAGTGACTGCAGGAAGTAGCAATTGCAGTCAGAAATCTCAGAAAGAAAAATTAGAGTAAGGGCAACACCTGAAGTTTACTCCTGAAAATACTTGGAGAACGACTATGACCAATAAACCAGGGCTTAGTTCATGAGACTATGTCAATGAGCTTATACCATCCCATGTCCTGGTCAAACCCCTTATGTCTGGGAGATGGAGGGACGTCTTCATCTTCCAGAGCTACTATTAGGAAAAAAGGTGGAGACAATACTGACAGGAGTCCCTACTTCAGCAGGAGAGCCAAAAACACCTAGCCCCTCCATAATCCCAAATGAAAATAAACATCTCGGGGCGCCTGGGTGGGTTAAGCTACAGCCTTTGGCTCGGGTCATCTCAGGCTCTTGGGATCGAGCCCCACGTCGGGCTCTTTGCTCAGCGGGGAGCCCACTTCCCTCCTTCTCTCTCTGCCTGCCTCTCTGCCTACTTGTGATCTCTGTCTGTCAAATAAATAAAATAAATAAAATCTTTAAAAAAGAAAAAAAAGAAAAGAAAAGAAAACAAACATCTCATTTTACTAGTGTGCAGCAGTGATTATTCAGGAGAAATTATTATTATATTATTATTAGATGATATATTATTATTATTATTCTTGTACTATATTGTTAACCTTTTGAATTCAGACACCTAAAATTTTTAATAAAATATGAAGACCTTTTTTTTTAAAGATTTTATTTATTTTAAAGACAGATCACAAGTAGGCAGAGAGGCAGGCAGAGAGAGGGGGAAGCAGGCTCCCCACTGAACAGAGAACCCAATGCGGGGCTTGATCCCAGGACCCTGGGACCATGACCTGGGCTGAAGGCAAGAGGCTTTAGCCCACTGAGCCACCCAGGCGCCCCATGAAGGCTTTTTTTAAAGAACAAAAACTTCAGACTATATCTTTATCCTAGAAGTTCCCACTACAACTGGCTTCTGTCTTGGCCAACATTTAGCCATTCAGATAAAGTCCGTATTTAGTGCTTCGTGTGTATGCATGTGTAAAATAAGAGGACAGTCAAATCTTTAAGATTGTGTATAATAACCGTGAAATAAGGATTCTTGATACACAAGGTCTCGTTCTGGGGAAAACAGCTGGAGAACAGTATGCAGTTTTCAAATGTCGGAGGGAAAATACGCATTCGGTTATGAGAAAGGGAAGGAGAACAAGACCAAATATTAATAAAATGGGAAAAAGCTTTTTCTGCCATCTTTCCGTGCTGCAGTAACAGTGTGAACAAATGTCCCACAGATGCCCTCAAGAACATTAACACTGCTGAAAGGGGAGGCGAAGGCCAGGTTCTTAGGAGGCCCTGCACCAAAGTCATCGTCCCATTTCCTCACTGTGATGACGAAGCATGAGTACATTGGCAAATTTGAAATTATTGATGACCACAGAGCTGGGAAAACTGCTGTGAACCTCACGGGCAATTTAAACAAGTGTGGCATGACCAGCCCTAGACTTGTATAACTGAAAGATATAGAAAAGTGGCAGAATATTTCCATCCCCTCAGTTTGGTTTCACTGCATGGAAAAATTCTTCTGGCATCATGCACTATGAAGAAGGGAGATTCCAGGCAGGAGGGAAAATCCTGGGATTCCTTTTTCCTAGAAATATAATATACATGGCACGTGAAATGCCTCAATGGAAAAAAAAAAAAAGAAAATAAATTACAGTCAACTAATGTTTGACAAGGGTGCCAAACAATTCAATGGGGGTAAGAACAGTATTTTACTCCCAAGCAGCCACATGCAAATAATGAAACAGGAGTCCTGCCTCACACCATACAGAGAAAATAACCCAAAATGCATCAAAGACATAAATGTAAGCATTAAAATGATAAAATCGGGATGCCTGGGTAGCTCAGTTGGTTGGACAGCTGCCTTCTGCTCAGGTCATGATCCCAGAGTTCCCGGATCGAGTCCTGCATCAGGTTCCCAGCTCCACAGGGAGTCTGCTTCTCCCTCTGACCTTCTCCTTGTTCATGCTCTCTCTCATTGTCTCTTTCTCAAATAAATAAATAAAATATTTTAAAAAATAAAAATAAAATAAAATGATAAAGTTTTCAGAAGAAAACACAAAGGTAAGTGTTAGTGGTCTTGAATCTAACAACGGCTCCTCAGCCATAACACCAAAGTACATGCAACTTAAAAAAAATAAGAAACAAATAAATGGGACTCAACCAAAATGTCCCAGTTTTGTGCTTCCAAGGACCCCATTGACAAAGTCAAAAGACAAGCCACTAAATGGGAGAAAATATTTGCAGGTCATATATAAGGAACATGCATTCAGACTGTGTGAAGAATTCTTACAACTCAAATAAAAAGACAACCCAGTTAAGAAATGAACAAGAGGGGCGCCTGAATGGCTCAGCGGGTTAAGCTGCTGCCTTTGGCCCAGGTCATGAACTCGGAGTCCTGGGATCGAGCCCCGCATCGGGCTCTCTGATCAGCAGGGAGCCTACTTCTTCCTCTCTCTCTGCCTGCCTCTCTGCCTGCTTGTGATCTCTCTCAATAAATCTCTCTCAAATAAATAAATAAAATCTTTAAAAAAATGAGCAAAGAACTTGAATACACATTTCTCCAATATTCAAATGTATACATTAATATATAAATGTATATATAAATATATTTTACATTATCATATATTTATATAAACATATTTATGTAAATATATTTACATTCTTAAATATGTATTTAAATATAAATAAAATATGAAATATATAATGTATATTTAAAGATACATATAAGGTATATATAAAATATATAGGACAATAAGCACGTGAAAATATGCTCAACATCACTAATCATTTGGGAAATGCAAATGAAAACCATGGTGAGATACCACCTCCCACCCACGTGGATGGCTACTATCAAAAACCCCAAAAGCAGGTGTTGGAAGGATGTGAAGAGCTGGAACCTGTAAATTGCTGGTGGGCTTGGAAAATGGCACAGCCACATTAGAAACGGTTTAGTAGCTCCTCAAAATGTTGAATACAGAGTTGCCATAAGACACACCAATATCACTCCTGTGTATAGAGCCAAGAAAAAAACTATGCCCACACAAAAACTTGTGCATGAAGGTTTAGGGTTTATTCATAATAGCAAAAAGGTGAGAACAACCCAGATGTTCATCAACTGATGAACAGATAAATAAAATGTGTTCCATCCAACCAGTGGAATATTATTCAGCCTTGAAAAGGAATAGAATTTTGATATGTGCCACAACACAGAGGAGCCTTGAAAACATTCTGCTGATTGAGAGAAGTCATTCACAGAAGATCACATATTGCAAAATTTGATTTATATGGAATTTCCAGAATAGCTAAATCTACAGAAACCGAAAGTAGATAGCGGTTGCCTAAGACTGGTGGTGATGGCTAAAGTTTTCTTTTGAGGATGATGAAAATGTGTAGGTAGTTCAGTATAGTATAGTTAATTATAGTGAAAGCCATTAAATTGTCCACATTAGATGGTGAGTGGTATGGCCTGTGAATTCTATCTCAATTAAGCTGTCATCGAAAAATGCAAAGAACTTCTATATATATATCAAGTAGAAAAAGAATGAACTTGATTAAAAACATCAAAAATGGGGAAAATGGGCACCTGGGTGGCTCAGTGGGTTAAGCCTCTGCCTTCAGCTCAGGTCATGATCTCAGGGTCCTGGGACCGAGTCCCACATCGGGCTCTCTGCTCAGCAGGGAGCCTGCTTCCTCCTCTCTCTCTCTGCCTGCCTCTCGGCCTACTTGTGATCTCTCTCTGTCAAATAAATAAATAAAATCTTAAAAAAAAATGGGGAAAATAAAAACAAACAAAATAAGATGGGAGGAATACGACCATGACTGTTTATCATTAATTTAAATGTGTACAGACTGACTTTTTCTATTAAAGTGCCTATCAGGGGGTTACAGATCCACGCTGTTCAAGAAAACTACTTAAAATGCAAAAGGGATTGAGAATGTATCAGGTGAGGAGATACCATGCAAAATAGAAAGCTGGAATGGCAAAATTCATTGCAGAGAAGTTGGTTCTAAAGTTATAGGTACTAAGATGAAGAGGGACATTTTTAAAGGCAGAGTTTGGAAAGAAGATGTAAAAGGTATAAGCAGGTATACATCTAACAACATAATACCTAAAGACTCTAAAAATGCAATAACAAGGCAAAATTTTAGCTTTTCAAATGGGAGTATCTACTAGAAGGAGGGAAAAACAAGGACACACAGAAAATAGACATCCTGGGGCGCCTGGGTGGCTCAGTGGGTTAAAGCCTCTGCCTTCGGCTCAAGTCAGGATCCCAGGGTCCTAGGATCGAGCCCCACATCAGGCTCTCTGCTCCGCGGGGAGCCTGCTTCCTCCTCTCACTCTCTGCCTACTTGTGATCTCTGTCTGTCAAATAAATAAATAAAATCTTTTTAAAAAAATGCTGTTTTGCAGGGAACCTGGGTGGCTCAGTCCTTTAGTGTCTTCCTTCCACTTAGGTCATGATCTTAGGGTCTTGGGATTGAGGCCCACATTGGGCTCCCTGCTCAGCAGGAAGCCTGCTTCTCCCTCTCCCACTCCCCCAGCTTGTATCCTTGCTCTGTCTCTCTGTCAAATAAATAATTTTTAAAAAAGAAATACTTTATTTAAAAAAATAAGTAAAATGCTATTTTGCCCTCTATCCTGGTACGATGGAACACATTCCTAACAAGAGATCTTCCTTGATTCCGTGATAAAAATTTAACATTGTCTTAATGAATCCTCACAACATCCGCCCCCCCCCAACCCTTCTTAGATGTTACAGTTAAGGTTCAGTGAAGTCCAAACACTGGGCCTGAGGTAATATACCCAGTATGTGGCCTCTTGCCATAGTCTAGCAACCCAAATTGGGGGCGAGGGTGTTTTGAGTGTCATTGGCCAGGATGAAAAAGCTGAAAGATGAAAAGAAGGGTAGTCTTGCTTTTTGGCCCAACAAAATAGGATTTAGAAAGATAGAGACCTGTAGCCCAAAGGAGGAGGCTCCCCACTGATCCCAGCTGGGCAGGAGTCAGAGCAGAAGGGAAACTCCCATCACCAAGGAGAATGGGCTTCTCCTTCATACGAAAGCATAGGATCCCTCTCACCTGATATGTTTCTGTCCCATAGTCATCCCCCTGTGCCTGCCCCATAATAGCATTCTCAGGAAATGGCTGAGAGATACATTCAACTTGCAGAATTATAGCAAATAAAGTAATCTTTGACCCATCCTGGGAACTTCTGATTACTGGGAGGGGCCAAGCCATCCTAGGGCAAGTGCACTCGTTTCAAGAATCAGTGAAATGACTCCAAGAGTATCATAAGGGCTAGTGATCATGACTGGTCCAGAAATATTTCTGGGAGTCCCTTTTAACATCCCTCCCATCATTTCTTCTCATCTCCAAGGGAATGGTACTTAGGTATTCTGAAAGAAATATGCATGACTAGTAAACTGTGTGTGACCCCTGCCGCCTAATTCATCCCTCACCAGCATTTAACACTGATGGTTTGAAGGATGGCTACTCCCCTGGCAGGGCAAGAACTGAAGCAGATTGTATGGGGCGAGGCGGCTCTTCCCCCTGGATATAATTAATTAAGCCCAGTAGCCACCCTTCCTGCCTGGCCACTGTCATTTAGGTATGGCTGATTATCCCTAAATAGGAATGAGATGGGGGCGGGCGTGGGGGAGGGAAGCAGGTGACGGTCAAAAAAACTACAGTAGCTGCCACTGAGGGTCCAACGTGGCATTAGACTGAGCTCAAGTCCTGATTCCATCATATACGAGCTGTATGAGCTTGGAAAACTGAGTTCAACTCTCGAAGCATCTGCTTTGCCCCCCTTTGGAGTGAGAATAGTCAGTAGTATTGACTTTACAGGGCTTGTTAGGAGGATTAAATTAGATACTGTTCATTTAGCACAGTTCCTGGCCTATAGAAGGCGCACATAAAAGTTGATTATAGTTTTTATGGACCTCCAACTTTAAGCCTTCTACAAAGAACCAAATGATATCTCTGAAAAATACCAACTGCCTACAAGGTTGTAGGGAAAGTGGTATCTATGTTGACCTGATTAGAAAAAAGTGGAAAATCTCTTTTGTTTAAGCCTTGTTGAAAATTTTCTAAACTCTGTCCGCTCTTCTGCTTTAGAACAAACGTTGGAGACTCGTGGTTTTCTGGTAATTGAGTTGCTCGTTGTAACACAGGGCAATTCGACATTAGTGTTTATTTAAAAAATTACCGCCGCATCGCTTCTCGGCCTTTTCGCTAAGATCAAGTGTAAAAAATTACCGCAAATGAAGATAAATGGTGAGATGTGCACTAAATTTGATGAAAATCCTGACGTGAGTGTTTCTTCTTGGGATTCTCTCTCTCTTTCTTTTTTCTCCTATGATCTGAGAGCGGATTACATTCTACTTTGGTGATGGCTCAGGTCAAATGTGTGGTTTTGCAGGTGCCTAGCCTTTCACAGACAATCTTGGAAGCACCATCATTGTCTCTGTAAGAAAACAGAGGGAAAGATGTGATTTTAACACTCAGCCTACAACAGTTCAACAATCTACCAATGTGAATTTAGAAACACTGAGCAGGTCCCCCTTCTAGTAAGGAATGTCTCTCCCGTTTTCTTATAATACCTGAGTTTCTACAACTGAGCAATCTACTCTTTTGTGTAAAACAGCTTCCCAGGATTCTTTCTCCTTAAACGCAAGTGAACTTTGGGGATGGCACTCAGATCACTTTCTTTTAATGGACAACTGTGGAGCAGGGGTTGGGTGTGTTTCAAGAGGGAAAATATCCACAAGGGGACAGAAAAAGGACATAAATGTACAAAATCCCATTTTCCAAGAATGTAAAAAGCTAACTTCCAGGGGAGCCTGGGTAGCTCAATTGTTAAGCATCTGCCCTTCGGCTCAGGTCATGATCCCAGGGGCCTGAGAATCCAGCCCTGTGTCAGGCTCCCTTCTCAGCAGAAAATCCTACTTCTCTCTCTCCCACTCCTCCTGCTTGTATTCCCTATCTCATTGTGTCTCTGTCAAATAAATAAATAAAATCTTAAAAAAAAAAAAAGCGAACTTCCAATATGTATTTTTTTCCTTTGCTCTAAATATCTCAATGTTCACTTGTTGAAAGCAATTGATTGAAGCCCTGGGAAGAAATGGTAGATTGAATCACTCATCAGAGTTGTTTGTGCTGCTTTGCAGGGGTCTGGCTGCACTAAATTATTTCAAGAAGTATTAATTATCTAAGTCACTCAGAAGAAGCCATTTAAGTATTTCATTTTCTTTCTTTTTTTTTTTTTTTGAAGAGAATCTTTTTTTTTTATTTTTTTATTTTTTTATTTTTATTTTTATTTTTTTTTTAAGATTTTATTTATTTATTTGACAGAAATCACAAGTAGATGGAGAGGCAGGCAGAGAGAGAGAGAAGGAAGCAGGCTCCCTGCTGAGCAGAGAGCCCGATGTGGGACTCGATCCCAGGACCCTGAGATCATGACCTGAGCCGAAGGCAGCGGCTTAACCCACTGAGCCACCCAGGCACCCCATCTTTTTTTTTTTAAAGATTTTATTTATTTGTCAGAGAGAGAGAGGGAGCGAGAGTGAGCACAGGCAGACAGAGTGGCAGGCAGAGATAGAGGGAGAAGCAGGCTCCCTGCTGAGCAAGGATCCCGATGTGGGACTTGATCCCAGGACGCTGGGATACCCATGACCTGAGCTGAAGGCAGCTGCTTAACCAACTGAGCCACCCAGGCATCCCCCTATTTCATTTTCTGTGGTTCTTGATCCTTCCCCCAAATTCTCACAGGCCTCCGCAGCTGGCACAGAGCCCGCTCCCATAACTATAATCCCTGTCCCATACTCTCAACTCCATCATACATCATACATACCTGATACAACCCACCTTGGTAAAAACCCAACCCTCTGTCCACCCTCGTCTGCCCCTCACAGCTGAACGTGGTTGGTGAGAAAAGCAACGATTCTGGAAGCTTTCACATTAAATTCTTTTTTTTTTCAAAAAGATTTTATTTATTTATTTGACAGAGAGAGATCACAGTAGGAGAGAGGAAGGGAAGAGATCACAGAGAAAGGTGGGGAAGCAGGCCCCCTGCTGAGCAGAGAGCCCGATGTGGGACTCGATCCCAGGACCCTGAGATCATGACCTGAGCTGAAGGCAGCGGCTTAACCCACTGAGCCACCCAGGCGCCCCTTTCACATTAAATTCTCAGCCACAAATCCAAGTATGTTTCTCTGACCGACAGAATCTCCACTCTTCTAGTGAAATATTTTGACTATTTCACATCTTCTTTCCTCCAACCTTAAGCCAGGGCTTCTCAACACTGGCCACACTTCTGAATCACCTGGAAGACTTTAAAACACAGGAGTGCCCACCTCCAGAAGATCTGATCTAATTGGTATAGAACCAATTAGATTAATATCCAATTAGGGTCTGGGTATAAGTGTGTTTTTAAAATTCTCCCAGTGAGGGCGCCTGGGTGGCTCAGTGGGTTAAGCCGCTGCCTTCGGCTCAGGTCATGATCTCAAGGTCCTGGGATTGAGTCCCACGTTGGGCTCTCTGCTCAGTGGGGAGCCTGCTTCCTCCTCTCTCTGCCTGCCTCTCTGCCTACTTGTGATCTCTCTGTCAAATAAATAAATAAATATAATTCTCCCAGTGTTTCTAATGTACAGCCATTTTGTTCAGAGTGAGAACTGAACACCTTCCATCAGATACAGCTGATGACCGACCATTCTGATGACTTCACTGAGAAAAGTAAATTGGGGGCACCTGGGTGGCTTCAGCTCAGGTCATGGTCTCAGGGTCTCGGGCTCTCTGCTCAGCAGAGAACCTGCTTCTCCCTCTCCATCTGCTTGCCTCTCTGCCTACTTGTGATCTCTCTCTCTCTTTCTCTCTGTGTCAAATAAATAAATGAATAAAATATTTTAAAAAAAAGAAAGAAAAAGAAATTGGGTGGGTGTCTAGTTGGCTAAGTGGTTAAGCATGTGAATCTTGGCTCAGGTCATGAGCTCAGGGTTATGGAATCGAGCCCCATGTCAGGCTCCATGCTCAGCAGGGAATCTGATTGAGATTCTCTCCCTCTCTTTCTGTCTCTTCCCCCTGCATGTGTGTGCTCCTGCTCTCTCTCTCTCTCAAATAAATCTTTTTTTTTTTTATTTAAGATTTTTATTTATTTATTTATTTATTTATTTGACAGAGAGAGATCACAGGTAGGCAGAGAGACTGGCAGAGAGAGAGAGAGAGAGAGAAACAGGCTCCCCGCTGAGCAGAGAGCCCGATGTGGGACTCGATCCCAGGACCCTGAGATCATGACCTGAGCCAAAGGCAGCGGCTTAACCCACTGAGCCACCCAGGCGCCCCTCTCAAATAAATCTTGAAAAGAAAATCAAATCGGTAAGGAAAGAAGACCCACAGAATCCCACTAAGTTTATCTGGGTTGAACCCTTACTCCAATCACTTCTGAGTGAGGACAAGCCCCTCCACTTGGGGTTTCTTCTCATTTCCCTGATCTCTGAGTATGAATGTGCTCCAGGACCCAACCTCAGACTTCTCCTCTGTCTACACTGAGTCCTTGGTGACTGTTCCTCTTCTACCATCTATCTCCTGATGACTCCACATATCCACCTCCAGTCCAGACCTGGATTTTGAACTTTTTTCCACTGCCTGCTTTCCAGATCTACCTAGAAGAGTTAAACCCAACATGTTCAAAACCAAGCTCTTATTCTTCTCGAGCTCTGCTGGTCTTGCAATAGCTCAAACAGGAAACTGTAGAGTCATTCTTGATTCATCTCTTTCTTTCACTGCCCACGTTTAATTCTTTGGTAGAAGCTGTGGATTCTATCTTCAAAATATATTCTAAATCTGACCAGTTCTCCACACTTCAGTTACTCCCACTGTGGTCCAAAACACCGTCTTCTATGAGTTATTGTAATAGTCTCCTATCTGGTCTTCTGGATTCCATCTTTGCTCTGTTCTAGTTTATTTTACACTCAGCAGTTAAAGCAATCCATTTAAGACAAAAGTCAGACCCTGTTATTTCTCTGCTCTAAGATCTCCAATGGCTCCCCACTTCACTCAATACAAAATTCAGTCTTACAAAATTTAACACTCAACTTCCTTCTCAATTCATCTCCTACTTCTTCACTCAGCTGTCTCTGCCTCCGCTCACCAGCCTCCTTAGTGTTTAACAGAGTACAGCAAGTGCGTGCCTCCCTTGGGGGGTTGCACTTGTTTCCTCTTCTTAAATGTACCTGTCTTGTTCTCTGAATCCACTCAAGGATCTGCCAATGTCTTCTTATCGGAGTAATCTCCCCTAACTGCAAACACAGCCAGCACCAGCACCATCACAATCAACATAATTTCTGTCCCTCCCTACTTTTGACTTCTTATCAACAGCTAACATATTATATATTTATTTATTTACTGTCTGTTCTCTCTCTTCTATTTGAATGCATGTGCTATAAAAATGGTATTTGTGGGGTTTTTTTCCCTGATTTATTCTGTGTTCAGAAGAGGATTTGATACATAATACTCAGTACATAATTGTTGAATGAATGAATGAATGAATCAATGGAAATATCAGGTTATCTCAATCATAAGAGAGATTGCTCTCAAGCATTTTCTATAGTATTGCCCTATTTTATTCTGTGAATCTCTGGGTTGATTAGTAGATAAAATCATCATGTAAAATCAGTTTGAGCAAGGTTGGATCCTTAAGCTTCTATGTCACCTAGGACTCCAAATGTCACAGTGTATCATGCACATTTGCCTCCAGCCTTCTCCCCCATATTTTGGTCATGGTTCTGCAGCTGTGGCATCGTTCAGCTTTCTTTTCCCCTCCCCTGTCTCAGTTCCAGGAGGTCCTCCTTGTCTTTGAGCCCCCTCCTTGTGGGTGATGAAGGCAATGTAGGGAGAGGCAGCAGCTGCCCTGGCTCACCCCTACTTTCTCCATTCATACTGATCCAGTAACGCATAGCCTGTGCAGTACAGGGCTGGCCAGGTCAGTCTCTGCCACCTTAGGACCTCATTTTTGATCCCTGCAGCAGCTTGGCCATTTGCAAAATCAGAAATTGTAAAAGTACAAACAGGAGACAATATGCCATATTTTATGGATTTTAAGATGCCCCTCCCCTCCCATTTTCTTTCACATCTCCAATGTCAGGAATTGTCTTATAGTTGGAGCTGAGCAGGTGGAAGTCCCTATAAAGTTACCACAGCTTGACCCTGAGCTATGTGCTCCTAGGGCACAACTGATCATCTACATCCCTTGGCATGCCAAGCCACAGGCCTTTTGAGGACCATTTAAAGAAAGAAAATAAACTGGTTATTATATGAAAATCTCAGATAAGGAAAAAGAAAAAAGAAAAAGAAAAGAGAAACCCCACCAGCATCAAACCAAGCAGAATGGAGGGGTGGCAATTTGGATGACCTCAGAATACTTTTATAAGAAGTGCAGCATGCAAAACAATCTTGAGAAAGGAGAACAAAGCTGGAGGTATCAGTTTCTTGGATTTCACGATATACTACAAAGTTATAGTAATCAAAACAGTAGGGTACTGGGAGAAAATATACATGTAAATCAATGGAAACAGGATAGAGAGCCCAGAAATAAATGCACAATTATATGGTCAATTAATCTTTGACAAAGGAGGCAAGAATGTGTAACAGAAGAAAGTCTCCTCAAAAACAGTGTTGGGAAAACTAGAGAGCCATATGCAAAAGAATGAAACTAGACCACATTCTTTTACCATACACGTAAAGAAACTCAAAACGGATCAAAGATCTAAATGTGAAATCTGAGGTGTGCCTGCCTGGCTCAGCCTGTACAGCATGCGACTCTTATTCTTGATGCTGTGAGTTTAGGTCCCACATTCAGTGTAAAGCTTACTTAAAAAAAAAATTAAATGAATAAATGAGAGACCTGAAACCATAAAACTCCTAAAAGCCAATAAGCAGTAATCACTTGGAGATTGGTTTTAGCAACATTATTTGTGGATATGTCTGCTTAGGCAAGGGAAACAAGAACAAAAATAAATTATTAAGACTACAACAAAATAAAAAGCTTTTGCACAGTAAGGGAAACCCACAACAAAACCAAAAGGGAACCTAGAGAATGGGAGAAGATAGTGGTGAATGATAAATATAATTAAGGATTAATAACCAAAATATGTAAAGAACACACACACACACAAAAAAAACCCAAAAAACCCAAACCCCAACATATAATCCAATTGAAAAATGGGCAGAGGACTTAATAGACATTTTTCCAAAAAATACATACAGTCATCCAATAGACATGTGAAAAGATGCTCAATATCACTCATCATCAGGAAAACCACAGGGAGATCTATCACCTTATACTTGTCAGAATGGCTAGTATTAAAAAGACAAGAAAGTACAAGTGTTGGCCAAGATGTGGAGAAAAAGGAACCTCTGTACATTTTTAGTGGGAATGTAAATTGGTGCAACAACTGTGGAAAACAGAATGGAGGTTCCTCAAAAAATTAAAAATAGATTTACCATATGCTTCAGTAATTCTAGTACTTGATATTTACCCAAAAGAAATAAAAACACTTGATTCAAAAAGATATATGCCCTCCTAGATTTTCTGCACCACTATTTATAATAGCCAGGATATGGAAGCAGTCCAGGTGTTCATCAGTAGATGAACGGGTAAAGATATGGTGTATATAGATATATAATGGAATAATATCCAGCTATAAAAAAGAATGAGATCTTGCCATTTGTGACAACATGGCTGGATCTAGAGGGTATTAGGTTAAGAGAAATAAGTCAGATCGAGAAAGGCAAATACCATATGATTTCACTTCCTTTTTTTTTCTTTTTAAGATTTTATTTATTTATTTGAAAGAGAGAGAGAGATCACAAGTAGGCAGAGAGGCAGGCAGAGAGGCAGGTGAAGCAGGGTCCCCACCGATCAGAGAGCCCGACTTGGGGCTTGATTCCAGGAACCTGGTATCATGACCTGAGTCAAAGGCAGAGGCTTTAGCCCACTAAGCCTCCCAGGGGCCCCTGTAATTTCACTTCTTTATGGAATCTAAAAAAAGAAACAAGTGAACAGACAAAAAAAAAAAAAACCAACAACAGAAATAGACTCTTAAATACAAAGAACAAACTGGTGGTTATGGGAGGGAAGGATGGCGGATGGGTGAAATAGGTGAAGGGGATAAAGAGGTACAAATTTCCTGTTATAAAATAAATAAAATAATTTCCTGTTCTCATGTGGAGATGAAAAGTACAGCATTGGGTATACAGCCAATGATATTATAATAAGTTTATATGGTGACGTGATGATATACTTACTGTGGTGATCACTGAGTAATGTATAGAATTGTCAAATTACTATGTTGTACACCTGAAACTAATTTAACATTGAATGTCAGCTATATGTCTAATACTAATTTTTTCAATGCAGCATGACAGAAGCTCTAGGTGGCTCAGAGGAACATATTGTGAGAAAAATCTGGGCACTGAAATCTCTCAGTTAGAAAGTAAATAAAAGTAGTGAGATTCTTAATGTGAGGTTTGGAAAAACGTTAACCAAAAATTTTAACTTTTATTTTTATGTATGCATTAAGGCCATACGTGATAAAAATCTGTCTAAATACTTACCAAAGAGCTTTTAGAATACATTTAAATTAAAATATTAATGAAAAGAAAACATTGTATCATAGTTTGAATGGTAGCATTTTTTGTTTCTTATTAAACTATACCAGGAAAGGAGGCCAAGACTCAATGAAATATGGCTATTATCCCCAGTTTCACAAGAGCATGAACCTCTCTGGCTTAACAAAGCCTAAGGAATCTACTACAGAAATGGATTGTTCTTACTACCCTGGAGCCTTTTGTGCAGGCTATGAACCAAAAGCTCAATATTAATCTTAAAATTAATTATATTACAAAGTTGTATTATTTGGAAGATGTGTTTAAATGACTCAAAGTTAAAAGATCTCAGTATAATGCTGGTTCTATAATTATCCTCCCAGACAACATTACTTGTAAAACTTAATGATGTAGAACCATAATCATAGCATCTAGTAGGAGGTTGCCAAGCAGATGGGAAAGTTTTTTGGTTTTTGTTTTCCAGTTGTTTTCTTCCCATTCCTCCTCTCCTTTCACAAGGAGAATCAGCCACCTGTTTTTAAAGGCTGAAGTATTTTTACTGTTCTTGGTCGGAAACATTTGTTTAAACAAAGTAGCACTTGGTTGCTAAACCCTTGATTCTAAATGGACATAGCCATTTCATTTTTGTTGGGCCAGGGTTTGGATAACAATTTGATTTCCCAGTCTGTTTCTTTTGTGACCATATAATCCTCTCCCAGTGTTGCATGCTCTGTGAACTACAAGCACTTGAGAGCTCATAAGCACAAAGACTCTAAGGTTTCTTTGGGATTAGCACCATACAAATGCAGATTTGGGACAATGGAAGACTGTGCCCATCCTTGTAACTGTTACTGCTCTACTTCCTGCTTCCTCTGGGTAGCAGAGCAAGCCACTGTTTTTAAAATACACACTCACTTTAGCTGCTGACTTTTTCATTGGCTGCCTGGAGAAGAGAAGGAGTTCTTGCCTATGTATTTCAGTGTTTTGATCCCTTTCAATTATTTTTTAAAATATATACCATTAAATTTTACAGGAGTATTACAGAATTCCTAATTGCAGAATTTGAACGTGAACTACGCAGTCTTACCTTTCGTCTTCAATCTATGTGTCATTGACCTTTTTAAGTCTGATTACCTGTATGAACTCTCTTCAGAATCTTTCCCTGGTTAACACAGTATAGAGAAGTGCTGTAAACCAGTTCTTTTCTGTGACACAATTCTTCCAACGGAGTTGAAATGCTTGCAAACAATTTCACGTATATCAGCCAATTCATATACAAAGCAATGTCATGTGAATCCTTTCCTTTTTATATATCATCTTTCAGTGATGATCAGGAATTCGTGCTGGTACAGAGACTCTGGTTTGGGAGGAGGAAACAGGGGCTTGCGAGGGGAGGGCGAGAGCAGAAGCTGCTCACCTGCTGTTAGAACTGACCGTAGCTGGTGGTCCCAACATCTTCACCCTTTATTCATCTGCATCCTTTATGCATGAAATAGCAATATGCCTTTCCCTTTCGTGTAATCCTTATTTAGTTAATACCCAGTAGGATTTGCAAGCCCTTCACATCTCTGTGGATTTATTTTATTTCAGAGCGCAAGTGACTTTATGGCCCAATTACCATCATTGTGACTTATTGCATTATTGTGGGAAGGAGAGAGGAGCAAGAAACGCCCAATCATGTGTATCGTTATCAACGGAATGAGTGCCACGCACTCCTGGCCAAGGCAGAGGGATGGATGAAACCTTTCTGATCTATTGTATATCAGAACAACTGAAGCCTGGGTGATTGTGCCGTATTTTAACAGACAAGTGTGTCAAATGTATGGGTGAAGATGTTGCAATGGTGGTGTTAGAGTAATTAATATTTGGAAGGTAATGAATATTTTGAGTTTAGAGATGCCAAAGGTCAAAGACGGGAGGAATGACTAAGATCGGATGTTGACCCCCTCAAATTACAGGGGTATTGAAGCGAGACTGAGTCACCACCTGACCCCAGGAATGAACTGGCGAGGCGGGCTCCTCATTAGAGCAAGGCTCCCGGAAGCCAGATAGCCCTTGTGCTTGCAAGAGCTCAAGGCACAGCCGGCTGTGGAGCACGGAAGCAGCAGCAGCCACAGCAGCCACGGAAATCGTGACCCTCAGGCCCGGCGCCTACCTGGAATTTCCGCAGCGCCTGGTTCAGAACCACTGGGGCGGACAGCTCCCCGCCGCCGACGCCGCGGCGCTGACTACGGAAGGGGACCCAGAGCGGGGGCTTCACGCTCCGTGAGCCGGCTCCGGCGGCGGGAAGACCGGCTGCGTCCCCCCCAACCCCCGACACCCACTCGGTTCCTCCCTTCCCCCTGCGGGGCCGCGCGGTGCCTGCGGGTGGCCGTCCCGGGCCACACGTCCCGCAGGCGAGGACGCCACCGGCCGCCCTCCCCCTTGTCGCCCCCGCCGGCGCCGCCACTGCTGCTCTCCTCGCTCCTATCCGACGAGGGGTGTGGGGCGTGCCCCGCGCAAGCCCCGCCCCTGCCTGCTCCCCATTGGCCGGCGGGCCGGAGGTGCGAGTAGGCGGGGTCCGTCTCTGGCTGCTCGCGCCCGGGAAGGTTGGCCAGGGAGCGCGGGGTGCCTCGGGAGGGCGCGCGGGGACGCAGCGGGCGCCGAGGAGACGCAGCGGCGGCGGTAGCGGCGGCGCCTGGGCCCGGCCGCAGCCCCTGCCTCCCGCCCGCGCTCCCTGCGTCCCGCCGCGGCCTGCAGCCTGCGGCGCTCGAGCTCCGAGGGCGCTTCCTCGGGCGCTGGGCCCGAGGCGGCCAAGACTGCGAGCCGGCCGGGCGCGGGGCGGCGGGCGCCGTGCTGCGTGCGGGCTGCGCTGGTTGGGGGCGGCGGGCCGCGGCGCGTGCGGCTGGGAGGCGCTGTGGGGGGCGGGCGCGTGTGCGGCGGCCGGGGCCATGGCCGAGGTCGGCCGGAGCGCGCGGAGGAGGGCGCCGGCGCTGCTGGAGGGGGCCCGCGCGCGCTGCGAGAGCCCGCACATCTGGGACGACGTGTTCGGCGAGTCCAGCCCGGACATCGGCGGGGACCCCTTCTACAGCACGTCCGCCGCCTCGTGCTCCTCTTCGGCCGCCGCCTCGGACGACGAACAGGAGCGCCCCGGCACCCCGCCGCCTCCCGGCGCCCCCGAAGCGCAGGAGTCCGACGAGGACGAGGCCAACGCGGGTTGGAGTGCTACGCTGCGGGACCGCCCGCCCACGCGCTTCGAGGACACTGGCGGTAAGGCGCGGCCCGCGGGGACGGGGGCGGCCTGGGGAGGCGTGAGCGCGGGGCCGGGAGAACTCCAGACGCTCCGCGGGCTGGCTGCTCGAGGGCGGCTTTTCGCGTCAGCACACAGATGGGGCCCAGGCAGCGGGGATTTGAAGTGCAAGAATCAATCTGGTTGCGTGGTGGTGGTTGGTGGGGGCCGCTCCGACTTCTCCTCGGATGGAGAGGATGAGGCGGAGGCCCAGGCGGCACCCTGCCGCTGGCAAGGACGGGGCGGGGGGGGCTTCCCTCTCTGCTGGGAGTGTCCAACCCAGTCACACCTGTGGGGTTGCTTGTTAGGGGTGCGTTTGAGTTAGGTTCCTAAAGCCCGATGCAGCTTGTGTGTGTGTGTCTGCGTGTGTGTGTTGCGGGTGGGGGGTGCGTAAATCGTTTTGTGTGGATGGCCCCAGAGCAGCGTTACCCAGGTGCCAGGGTGGGGCAGTCAGCCTTTGGAGGGAGGCCCAGTGCGAGCCGGGACGTCTTCACTGGCTCGTGTTTTCTCCAGTGAATCTGACCAACTTTGTCCATGCCTTTCAGGATCACTTGCTCAGAGCAGAGAGGAGTGAGAGGACCAGTTAGCAGCGTTAAGCTGTCTGCTCTCGCTCCGGAAGGCACTTGTGTGTTCTGCTTACTGACACGGTCATGGTCAAGCCCCTGATATCTGGGGGTTGCAGGCCTGCTGGCAGTTGTGTCTGCTTGAAGTCCTCCTTTACTGCCTTCATTTTGGGAAGGTAATTCTGACACGTCTCTGCTTAGCCTGCAGAAGCTCTGTGGCCTCTGGCCTCTGGGAGAGGTGGAGACCAGCCAGCAGTCCCACCTGTCCCCTGATGCTTTCTGTTCCTTGCTCGACAGCCTACTGTGGCAGGCCCTTGTTTCTGCACACCATTTTCTTGTGTTGAAGAGTGTGCAACCAGTGTTGTGGAGGACCAGAGTGGCCCTACTGGACCCAATGCCGCTCTCCCTGTGGCTCTCTATGATTGTTGTTCAACTATAGGAGGGCAGGCCAAAGGGAACGCTGGCTGGTGCCTGGGCTTGGATCTGGACCTTGTGCCACAGCCTGCTGGTAGGCTGATTGGGTTGGCTGGACTCTCTCAGCAGGGGGTGGTCTGCAGACCTCCCATGGAAAGGCTGCAGTGTGGACACCCTGGGCTATAGCTGGGCTCGTAGGGTCCGAGTCAAGTGTGCTGTGTTTTGGAATGGGTGAATTTAACATATTCTCATTTAGGCTTCAGTTCAGCGTTTGGGAATTTTGAAAGTCACATCACCCTGCATAATCCTTTTAAACCCCATACATTTGCCAGGATGTCATAAGGGTTTCCAGCCCCAGATGGCTGTTTTCCATTCAATTAGCTCTTTAAGAATTGTACGTACCCAGAGCTCTGGTTTGGCAGACTTGATGCTGTGAGTGCTGTGATCCAGTTTTTGATCTTTGATCATGTCCTCTTGTTTCCCTCCCTCTCTGGGGAAAATAAGGGAATCGTGTTAGCTTAAGCCTGGTTATGACTAAGAGCCATGAGTGTTGGTCTGAGAAGGATGAGCGCACCTAAATACATTTTCAAGCAATATTATGTTTCTCAGTAACCTATACTTGGGAGAAATTCTGCATCAGAGCAATTTAATCTAGCCACTGCGGCACTTAAATGGTCATGAAGATCAGGATCATTTGTCATTTAGCATCAGGTTCAAATTCTGCTTCCTTTGGATGTGCACTGAGCTCAGACCTGGACCCAAGAATCACAGGCAGGCAGGTGCTTTAACCAAAGACATTTAGTGGTTATTGGATGGTATTTCCCAATTTTGTTTTCCAGTTTTTTGTGGAAGCTTGCTTTTAAAATCCAGCCCTAATGAAGAATTTCCTTTTCTTCTTGAAACAGTCTTTCCCTGTGGGAAATTCGGGGTGGTGGCAGAAGGGTGAGGTGGATGGCTTATTAAGCATGAGTTCAGATGGCCTGGAACAATGGGATATGATTTATGGGGCCTGGAAATAGATGCCAGGCAGAGAAAACCCTTGTGCCCTGTGGTGGGGGGAAAGAGATGGACGGGTTTGTTAAGAGTGAGAGCTGCACCCTGGCCAGTCTGAGAGCAGAGAGGCTCAGGCTCTGAGGTTTATTAAAGTGTCAAATATAACCCCACTTTCAAGGAAGGCAGCTTGGGCCTGTCTTCCATCTTTGTTCCCTGGTTCACTGACAGACGTCAGCGGGCCGGTGGGGTAGGAAAGGGTGGCAAACAGGACGGTGGCTTTTGGATTTGTGATCAACCCTCGAATAGGAAAATCCGTAGCAGAAATGGCTGTTGCTGCTAGAAGCAGATGAGGAAAGCAAAGGACTTAGGGAACAGGTTTCCTGCCTGCCTTCTGCTGCAAAAGCGTGTGTGTGTGTGTGTGTGTGTGTGTGTAGATAAGTGAATGTGTATGTGTGCATAGGTGTCTTACACATAAATATGTATTGCTTGTGCTGGCTTGGGCTGGTTGGGGATTTTGGTTTTGGTTTTAAATTAGAGATCACAGGTGCTGTCTGGGAGTCCTGCTGATGCCCTAGAGTCCCTGTACTGGAGAGAGGCATTGGCACTGGGCACCCCTGAGCTTGGATCTGCATCTGGAGTGCAGTAGGGAGGCACCTGGTGCCCAGCCGAGGGGAGGAGGGCGGGGAGGCAGAGGTGTTTCTGTGGTTCAGATTGAGACTAGTCCGCGAGCAGCTCTTCTAGTCTTCCAGTCTTCCCAGATTCTTCCTTCTGTTCTGTCCACGCATTTAGCTTCCTGGACCAGGCGCTCCAGAAGTGCAGTCAGCAGATAGGAGTGGAGGTACCCTCTCCCTCTTCCCCTTCCCTCTCCTCCCTGGGTTCTGGTTGTGCCTGGAGATATGGGCCCCCTTGAGGTGATTTAAATACAAAGACCATGCTTGCCCGGCTACCTCTTAAACCCTGTCTGAAGGGAGGGTCAGCCTGGAAGCTGGAGGTGTGTGCTGGGACCCCAGTGTCCAGAAACTTCTCCTGATCAGATTTACAGCTCTCCCTCTAAAATAACCCCCTCAAGCTGTCAGCCTCACCTGCCCACTGTGTAAATAACTGACAAAGCAGGTGGGCTCACTCCTTGGAAGCAGCATGAAATTCAGGACCTGCTGCTTTCCGGGATTCTGCCCTTTTCATTTCCCATTCTGAGCAGTCTTGTGACTCGTTCCCTCTGAGGGGGCAAAGGAACAGGCAGATTCCCAGATGCTCAGGGCCCCCTCTGTGTTTGACTTTGTCGGTGGTTCCTTTGCTGTGGCTGGCTGGATTCTGAGCTGTTTGCTTTTTCTCTTAGAGGCTGGACATCCTAAGAGTGTTTTCTCTGTGTACCATGTCAGCAACCCTCGGTAATCATTCAGCAGGGAGGTGTGACCTTGAGAAGCTGAAGACAACCGTAGGGCTTTGGAAATTAACAGGGTTAAATGTTTTATCTTAGGGTTTGTTGTTGGTTTACTCGGCTTAAAGTCTTTTTTGACTGAGAAGTAAGAGGAGAAACATCTTAAAGCTAGAGCTAAATGTATACTCTCGTAATGGGTTTGTGAGCTGAGGTACCTGGGCCCTCGTCATTGGTGTCCACGGTGAGCCCCTGCTCCCAGCTTTAGCTCTTTATGGCATTCGGTGGCTCCGGGAGGAGCTGGGTGTCTGGGCGAGCGACAGGGTACGCCTTATGCAGTGCTCCCTAATAGTCAGCCACGTGCCCCTACCACACAGAACTCAGAGAAGGGAGCTTCCTGGAGGGAGGTGGTGTTCAGGCTGTGGGCATGACGGTGACCACAACCAGTGGGCCCCAGTCATAGCGTTCCGTTTCATAACCACGCCAAACCTTTGCGAGTACTCTGAGAGAGCCGCGATCACCTCCAGTTCACAGAGAAACATGGTATCCTCTGAGGCGATGAGATTACCTGGGGAAGTGGTAGCCTTCTCTTGAGGGAGACTTGATTAATCAGGAAAGGTCGTGCCTTTTTTGTTTTTTTTTTTTCTTTACAGCATCTGAAAACTTTTGCTGTCAGAAATAATTTTGTATTTTTACAGGGAATTGCTTGTAACTTTTTCTCAGGGCGTACGCAGTTCAGTGAGGTCTAATGCATGTAAGGATTTGGATTTGTGTAACCAATCTGCACAGTCGGATAAGAGACAGGAAATCTGGAATGTTATCTCTTTATTTAATCTGTCTCAGCCACTGTGATGAGTGTTGATAGAGCGCTTCTGCAGGCAGCAGGGCTCTGAATCCATGGGGAATTTGGGGGTTGTGTGGGGTCTGGTACTCAGTTTTATTTTATTTATTTTATTTTTTTAAAATATTTTATTTATTTTATTTGACAGATAGAGATCACAAGTAGGCAGAGAGGCAGGCAGAGAGAGGGACGAGGAAGCAGACTCCCTGCTGAGCAGAGAGCCTGATGTGGGGCTCAATCCCAGGACCCTGGGATCATGACCTGAGCCGAAGGCAGAGGCTTTAACCCACTGAACCACCCAGGAGCCCCTGGTACTCAGTTTTAGAGTTGAAAACTCACCTTTATTTTTAAGGAAGTGTGATTGTGTATTTTTTCTTATTAATAAGTAATATATGTACATTTTATGGAAAAATGATAAAATTTTAAGAAATCCCATAACCCCTCATGACCTTAGCTAATCATAGTTAATCATATTGAGTATATTCTTCATATATCTTAGGTGTCACCTTTTGGGTGACCTGCTCTTTAATTGTAATTAATATATTGTAGTCGTTTTCCATTTACATTTTTATATGTCGATTTTAATGAGTCTGCGGTGTCACACAGTTTCCTCTGGGTCGGTGTTGTTGCTGCCTCCCTCTTGTATTTGTTCTGCTGTGATAAATATTCTTGAAACCTAAGTCTGTGTGCACATCTGTAGCACAATCCTTAGCAGAAAATGACCGAAGCAGAATTGAATCAAGGACCCACTGTAAGGTTTTTGGTGTCTGTGGTGAAATAGGTCTCCAGAAACATATCTACAATGCTCCTGCCGGCTGTGCACTGAAATCCTTAGAAATTCATGCTCGGAGGACCTGCTCCAGTGTGTGATTCCTGCCCGCTGGGGCTCTTAGAGGACCGTTGCCTTTGGTAAAGATTGCTGAGGTGTAATATACACACACAGCACGTGAGTCCTAGCATGCAGCACGCTGTGTGTAACTACTACCCAGATGAGGATCAGGAACATTCTGAGCACACCAGAAGTTCCCTCCTGCTCCTTCCCAGTCAGTCACTCCCTGCCCCCTGCTTCTCTTCCATCACCAGCGATCAAGTTTGCCTGTTACTGCTCTGGTGGTTCGGTTCCTCAGGACATCTGTGGATTCCTTCTTGTTGTCGTGTATGTGGCATCTTAAATTTCGTTATCGTGTTTTGTTTTCCATCACCTAGGTACGGTAGTCAGTTATCCGTTCTCCTGTTAATGGTCTTTTACATGGCATCCAATTTGGGGCTTCTGAGGATAAGCTTGTGGTTTTGACGGACAGATACATTTCCCTTGTGGTTTTGACGGACAGATACATTCTTGTGGTTTTGACGGACAGATACATTTCCCTTGAGCATGTAAACCTAGGAAAAGGTTTGCCAGGTCCTAGATTAGATGCGGGTCTCCCCTCTGCACTGTCGACCTCGTGGACTGGGTGATGTTTTGCTGAGGCCTGTCTTGTGCATGGCAGGATGTTGGCCACCTCCATTCGGCCTCTCCCCACCACATGCCCAGTGGCACCCTTTCCTCCAATTACATCAACCAAACGTTTCTCCAGGCATTGCCATATGTCCCCTGGGGAGCCAAATCACCTGCAGCTGAGAACAACTGCTTAATTTTTTAAAAATGTATTTAAAATTTATTTTTTGAAAAGATTTTATTTATTTATTTGAGAGGGAGGGGAGAGGCAGAGGGAGAGGGAGAAGCCAACTCCCTGTTGAGTAGGGAGCCCGGCGCAGGGCTGGATCCCATGACCTTAGGATCATGACCAGAGCCGAAGGCAGATGCTTCACAACTGAGCCCCCTGGTGCTCTGAGAACCCCTGCTTCAGTACATGCTGCCACACTGTGTTCCAGTTCATCCAGCTGCCAGCGATGTGCGGGACATGCCATGTGTTAATTCAGCAACATATTGAACCCTGCTGGGATAAAATGATGAGTGAGACCTGTCTCCTGGGGTCCAGCAGGAGAGACAAAGTAAAGACAAGGAGAAAGAGCCTCTGGGAAGCAGTGGGATCAATGTTCACAGGGATTTATATGGAATTCTGGGGAGGGTCACCTGGTCCAGCGGGTTTGGGGAGGAGGTGGCCCCTCTGATGGAGGTGGCCCCCTGAGCTGCTTCTGGAAGCAGAGATGATGATTACTCAGGTGAAGAGGAAGGAACAGGGCATCTCCAACACGGGCAAAGGCCAGGAGGAGAGAGAAGGTATGCCACTCTGCCCAGGGGCGGACCCACCCCTTTCCTACCCTGAGCATCCCGACCCGAGGCCTTATTTATGAAAATGTCCTGAAACGCGACATGATGGCATTGTTACCAAAGCACAAGTAACTGTAGCTGGGATCCAAGGTCCCATGTCCAGGTGCAGATACAGATGTTTCTGGCGTTTCCTGGCGCCCACGGGGAGGGGAATGTGGTTGGCTCGGTGAGATCTACGAACTTAGGATGGAATCTCTGGAGAAGCCCTGAGCTCTGCCCTCGAAAGAAGGAAGAGGGAAAGGGAAAAACTCAACTTCTGTTGGCAGAAAGAGGCCCGGTGTTGTCTCGGGGTGGGAGGGATGTCGTACTAAAAGGATAACAGGCTCCAAAAACACCCTGTAATGTGACGACGATGTTCCGCCCCGACTGGCACGTGGTGCAGAGAGCTCCTTTCCCCTTTTTGAGTTTCAGAAAAAACTTATTACAAAAGTAGGAACCCCGGGCCATAGTTAGCTGTGTGTTTAATAAGCCACTTTACTAAAAAGTTTAGAACTGCAAATCTTGACACTCTCACTGCGACAGACTCACTCCTTGGCCAGGATATTGGAAACTTCATCTGCTTCCATTTCCAGCTTTTAGGCTCGTGGACACCCCCACCCCATCCCCATGTCTTCTGTGGAAGAGGAGCGATCTTTTACAAATATAGGCTAATCTGATGATTCCCCGCTTAAACCTTCATGTAGCTTCCGGCTGAAACCAAAGGGAATTACAGAGTCCTTCGCAAGGCCTCCAATGCCGTCAGCTGCTCCGCAGCCTTCCTTTCCAGTGTCCCCTTAGTCCCCTGTTCTGCCGTCTGCACATAATCTATTCATTTCCGCCTTCATGCCTATGGGGCCCATACCTGGAATGTTCTTCATGGCAGGCTCTGCTTGTTAGTTTGGTCTTGATTCAGATGTCATTGCCTTACTCCATCCCTCTTTGCTGCCACATTTGCTAATATGTTTCTCTTGTGGGATGAGATGCTGGATGTCTTGGTCACAGTTAGGACACGGTGAGTTCTCTGTATTTGTTGAATAAAGGAACTAACAGAAGACCAGATGAACACACAGCTAGATTGTTAAAAATGAGGATGGAATCAGCACCAATGGAGAAATGTCTAAACGTTTTCTACATCCCCAATAGTGGAAGAGAGGTTGGACCACTCTTGAGGGAACGGATTCCCTACTAGGAAGGCAGCGAAGCAAGTCCGGGATGTATTTTACAGGTTTTCTGTCCTGCATAGAAAACTGAACTTGGCCTCAGAGGAACTCTACAACCTTGGGCTTCTGTGGCCTGCCCACTTCCTAAGAGCTAGAGACCCCCAGACAGGAGCCTATTAGAAATCTGAAGGGAAGCCAGCCTCTTGTACCCTTTTATCTGTTTAACAAGTGCTTGTGTGTTTTGTACTATGTGCAGATAGTGTTCTAAGAACTTCATTTTTTTTAAGATTTTATTTATATATTTGAGAGAGAGAGAGAGGGCAGGAAGTGAAGAGGGAGGGGGAGGGACATACAGACTCCTCGCTGAGCAAGGAGCCTGACACAGCCCTATCCCAGGACCCTGAGCTCGTGACCTGAGCTGAAGTCAGATGCTTATCCACTGAGCCACCCAGGTGCCTCTAAACACTTTGTAATGTGTGTGCTCCTCAAAACAATCTTGTGAGCTATTATTATCCTCATTTTTAGTATAAGGAAACTGAGTCACTGATTGGTCAAGTGATCTCGGGTGAAAGAGTTCCTTTGATTAGGGCTCGAGGAAACCCCATCCTTACGGCGTGAATGTGGAACACAGTATATCTGGTCAGATCTGCTAATTAATGGTATTTCCCTTGTGAGGGGCCCTTGAAGGCCAGTGTCATTCTCCAGATCTGTCTGACCTGCTGCCTCTCTTCCTGGTGGCGGCACCTCGTTACTCAGCACCCTTTGTAGTGAGATGGGGCCGCTGCCTGGATTCAGGGTGGTGGAAAATGAGCCCAAGGGTGGGCTCCACTCTCAGGCCTGGCCGCAGGGAGGCCCCTCAGAGCCACACGTCAGGGATGTTGGGGGCCAGCAGGCAAAAGGACCTCGTATCGAAATCACCATTTGGAGAAAAGCTGCTCCCGCATCAGCCACAGCTCTCAGGGATTAAAGGCTTGTCGGCCAGAAATGAACTTCTTCCCCAGTTGGTTCATGGTACGTTTGGTGGGGGGTGTTAGAGGAGCCGGGTTTGCAGACACAGACGCTGAAGAAAAGCGGATTCCTCGGGGGAAGTGGATTCAGAGCAGTAGGGCCCATGCGGCATTGCTGCGTGGTGACTCCTGAGGGGCTACGAGGGAAGACAACCCAGAGGATAAAAATCGATTCCCTGTCTCCTTGCTGCGACGTTCCCACGGTGATTTTGGGAGCGGCCAGGGAAGGGTGCCGGGAAGCCACGTGGTGCATCCGGCGCTCTGGAGATGGGTGCTGAACCGCACGTCGGTGGTTTGAGGCTGTAGATGGTTTGGAAGGGGCTAGGGGTCAGTTTATGGCTGGAGAGGACCTGGGGCAGGAGGCCTGGGCTGTGCGTGGGCTCCCCCTGTGACTTTGCACTAAGGGGCTCCTTCCCAGGGTTCTGAGGGTCAGGAAAGATGTGCGGGGAAGCCCAGAGCTGTTGGCTCATTCTGGGGAGCTTTATCTTTCTTCCTTTAAACTCCCTCTGTCCCATGTGGCCAAAATGCACATGATGGCTTTTGTGCTACTTAGGAGATTTTCAGACCTTTGCAGCAACCAGGAACCTTAAAGAGGGCAAACCCAGGGTACCTATACTTAGGAGATTTTCAGAACTTTGCAGCAACCAGGAACCTTAAAGAGGGCAAACCCAGGGGAAAGCAGGCGCTGTCTTTGAGGTTGGGAGTGGGAGGGCCCCAGAGCCCCCCACCCCACCCCAGGGTGCTTCCACACCCCATCCCGCTTCCCGGCAGCACCTCAGTTCATCATACTCTAATGTGAAGGACCTTTGGCTAGGACCTGGGTCAGGAGGGGAGAGAGGCCTCTGAGAGGCACCCAGTCCTTTTCTGAGATGGTGAAGAGGACACTGATAAGTCAATGAGATTCTGGTGTTTCAAAGCCACCCAAAAGTGTCTATGGTAAAGTGATTAAAAATTGAATTATTTTGGGGCTTCCTGGGTGCCTCAGTTGGTTAAGCATCTGCCTGCCTTCGGTTCAGGTCATGGTCTCAGGGTCCTGGGATCGAGCCCCAAATCGGGCTTCCTGCTCAGTGGGAGAGTCTGCTTGTCCCTCTGCTTATGTGCTCTGTCTCAACAAATCACAATTTTTTTTAATTTTAAAGATTTTTATTTTATTATTTTGGATGGAACTGGAATGGGAGGACACCTGTTTCCTTCTTTAGGAATCTGTTACAAAAAGAAGATCATGGATTGGGAGAGAGGATGATTTTGTAGGAAGAAAAAATGTAAATAAGTGTAATTGTCTAAAAGTGGTGACAGTCTTGCTTGTAGATGTTCCTCCTGCATTTTGGGAAGTTGGAGAATCCATAATACTTTCAATTAACATTTTCCTGAGAATCCCCAGCTGACTTTGGGGGTGGGGGGGCATTGTCCTTTGTGAAGATTTTGAGCTTCTGTGAGTGAGCAGACCTCCACTCCAGAGTGACATAAAAAGCAATCTGCACCTCCTTCCTGATTTGTCTGTAATGAAACTTGCTTTCCCCAGGTCCCAGCATTCGAGGCAGATAAATATGTTCCCTTTCGTTGGCTCTTACTCATACTTCAGCAAGATTTCCCATGTGTTTTCCTTGACTGGCTGGGAAACTGGACCACAATTTATGGCATCTTAGGGGACAGGTGCGTAGAATTCCAGTGGGATCCCGGAACAGAACCTAATTGGAGATTAGAGACCATTGCGGTGTGAAGCTTTTCTTTTAGATCGAAATAGGTGCATATTATGCAAATATTAGCAAGTGTAAGTTCACACTGTCTATTGAAAATTTATAGACTCATTATGGTCAAGAAGGCTGGAAGATAAGTAGATTTTGGGAAAGATGCAGGTAAATTCAGGGAGGTGGCAAATTACCCAAGGGAAAGTAGAATGGTGAAAGAGTATGGCCCAAACTTTTAAAAAACATTTTATTCATTTATTTGACACACAGAGAGCCAGAAAGCACAAGTGGGGGGAATGGCAGAGGGAGAAGGAGAAGCAGGCTCCCCACTGAGCAGGGAGGCAAATGTGTGGGACTCGATCCCAGGACCCTGGGATCATGACCTGAGTTGAAGGCAGACACTTAAGCGACTGAGCCACCCAGGCGCCCCCTGGCTCCAACTTCCAAAGATGGTGTATGAGATACCTTTGGTGGGAAGGAATGAAGATCAGCAACTGTCCTTGATTCTGCTTCTCAGGAAGGCATTGTGATGTGGTGCCTAGGACTTTGGAGACAGACACACGCTTGGTGCCCTCTGGCTCTGCCACTAAAGCAACACCTTCCAGAGGGCAGCTGCAGGCACCGGGTGGTGTCACACTGGGTCAGACCTGGGAGGCACTCAGCCATGAACCCCTTCCACAATCCTGCTGGGGTAAAAAAAAATTACCTATATATATAAAAAAATGAACCAGAATAGTGGGAATGAATGAAAAATAAAAGTTTTCCTATGAAGTAGTGGTGGTTCTCTTGTAGTACTTTTTTTCTCTCTCTTTTTTTTCTTTCTTGGTTTGTTTTCTGGGGAAGGGGCCTGCCATGTGGGTTTTCAGTCAATGATGTTCCCTGACTTAAGTCCTCCCGCCCCCCTCAAGGGGGTGGGCTCTGAGGAAAATTTTTTTTTTTCAGGCTTTTGTTCTCTGGCAGTTTTTTGTTTATTCACTTTTTTTTCCCCTCACTTTGACCGCTTTTGATGGTTTTTGTAGTTTTAGAGGAAAACAAACCGCACCCTGATCTCCTTCTCAGAGAGAAGCCTCAGTCTGGCTGCAGAGCCCAAATAAGTTCCCCCTTGGCCACTGGCAGAGCAGGTTCCAAGTCGCTGTCCCTGGGGATGGAGGATCTTTTGCTTGTACCCAAAACCACGGCAGCAGCAGCAGCTTTGGGCACCTCCAGACCGCTAGAGAGGTTCCAAGCAGCAATCGCACACTGAGATTTTCCTGCTGGCCCGGGCTGGGAGTGCCTGGTTTTTCTGGGTCTAAGAGCACCCACCTTGCACGCACCAATTTCAGGGAAGGCAGAGGTTCATGCGCGGGTCTCAGGCTCTGAGAATGGGACACAGGTCCGAGAGCACCAGGCTGGGCCTTCGCGCACCTCTCTGGGGGAAGAGTTTGTTCCAGGCTCTGAAACAAGGGCGTGTATCAAAGGGCACAGGCTGGGCCTTTATACCTCTCTCAGGGGAGTATCTCAGGCTCTATAGCAGGACTGTGGCATTCTGCCGCCTGGTGTGGCTCCCATCCCCTCACAGGAAAGGGACCCATGCATTCTCGGGTGCGCTGGCAGCTTAGGGACCAAGAGCTTGTTTCTCTGCTGCACTCTCTCTGCCTCAGCGCCAGGGGAGGCTGTCCTGGGCCTGGGGACTTAAGCCCCTGTCCCTAGCCGCCCCGATTCCCACAATTTCCCCCTAGATCCTTTGCTCTTTGGGAGTGCTTTCAACCTGTCTCCGAGTTAATGCTGATCCCCAGACACAGGGCACTCTCGCTCATATTGGGGTATTACTTTCCAACTGGTCACCTCTGGTAGCTCCCTCCCCCTTTTGTTTATCTTCTGATATCAGTTCTCAGTTCCCACTCCGCTTTACCTGCCCACTGGCATCTTCTCCCCCTGTAGAGATCCAGACGTGTATAATTCTGATCTCAGGCTGATTTCATGGGTGATTGGAGTTCATGGGTGATTGGTAGGTAATCAGATCATTTGGGGGTACAAGTTGAAAAGACGCCTCCTCCTATTCTGTGCCATTTTGTCCCCCCTCTTAACTTTTTTTTTTTTTTAATTTTATTTGACAGCACAAGTAGAGGGAGAGGATGAAAGAGAAGCAAGATCTGCACTGAGCAAGGAGCCAGATGCAGGGCTGGATCCCAGGACCCTGGACAGATGCTGCACTGAGGGAGCCACCCAGACACCCTTTTAGACCTAGGATGCAGGTAGGAGAAGCAAGCCAGTGGTTCCTTGGCCCAACACTAATGACCATGGCTCAGACAATTCCATCTTCCACTGTAGGCTTCCAGATACTCTGCGAAGGAGACTTTCCCCTTCCTGTCCCTGAATGCTCTGCCAGTTCAAGGCAGATCCATGTTTCTGAGGGTTCCTCTTTGGTCATTCTGTCAGGGACAGCCAAGAGGGCTCCAAGCCTTGTGTGGACCCCAGGCCTGGGGATCCCAGCCCTGAACTCTTTCCTCTGCCCTTGATGACCCCAGAATAGATCAATTCAGCAACTGTCAATCCACGCCAGGCCAGGGAACAAACACAGCAGTACACAAGATCAACTTGCTTTGGCCCCAGGAGCCTGGATTCCCCAAGGAGGGCTTCACCTGGTCTCTGAAGGGGATTCCGGGGGTTCCAAGATGGCCATGTGTGGAGCCCACCAGGTAGAGAGACCCCTGGAGAGTGTCCACTGGCACTGAGCAAACGGAAGATCCCCTCAGGCCTTCCCTCGCGGCTCCACTGTGCCCTGGGGAGAGAAAAGTGCCGGCCACACCGCACCGGGGCCCCAGCTCGGCCACCCAGGAGCGGCAGCGGCCCTAGCCTGGAGCTCAAGCAGTGGCAGGGAGGCCTGGACTGGGCGGGGGACTGGGGTCCTGGCATCAGCAGAAGAGCAGCGGGAGCCGGCAGGGGGCGCAGCCAGCCCCCTCACCTGACAGGACAGAACAGGAGGCTGGGCGAGGGTGTTTGGGCCTGCAGAGGCATGCACTGATGTTTGCCGCCCCCCACCCGCCACAGCGCGCCCGCACCTGCCTGCCCCACCCACTGCCTTCTGCAGGCCCAGGGAACTCACTGCGCAAGTAGTGCCTCCCGGGGAGGCAGGGGTTCTGGGCTGGCCAGGCAGGGCGCGGGGGGATTGCATCAGAGCCCCGCTGACTCAGGTACTGAGGGGCTGGGGATGGGTAGGGGTGCTAGGGAGAGAGGGAGGCTGGGGCCCTCCTGCTCGCTGCCACCTGCTGCTTCGTCCGCGGGAGCAGGAGGGGGGCCTGGCGGACAGGTTCCTGGTGGCCTGGTGCTCCTACACCCCACAGCCCTTGCCCCACAGCCCTCGCTCCACTTCTCGGTATCCAGGGAACCCGTGGGGCCCTACTGACATCAAGCGGCCCAGCACCACTGGGCTCGTCTGACCCCTGGAGAGACGCCTGTGCTGACAGGCTTCTTTTCCAGAACTTGATGGAAAATTTTGTCCCTCAGAATTGCCAGGCTCCCCAGCCCGAGAGGAGCTGGCTCTGCCCACGCAGCCTGGACCCCACTGGGCCCCCTCCACCTCAAGTGCCTTTTACCCAGGAGCCCCAGGATACCATTCCTTTCTGGCCCATGGACCCCTTCCCCCCACCCCCATCCCCACACCTCTACTTTGGGGCTGCGACCACCCTGGGATCACTTCCATCTCCGGCCCCCTACCCCACAGGTCCTTGTCCACCTCCAGGCCTGACCCCTGGCCCCTCTCACCTCTGGAGTCACTGAAACCCTTCCACTAGGGGGCCACTGGCATCTGCGATCCAAGACTCCCGGGACTCCCCTCCACCTTGGAGCTCCCTACCCTGTTTCCTCTAGGAACTTCTGTGCCTAGAGCGCAGAAACCCCACATTCTCAAGCCAGCTGTCTTCGGCCCAGGGACTCAGATATCCTCAGGGACCCTCCTTTCCGGGGCGCATACTCCTCTCTGTGCAGGAGAGACCAGAGAGAGCAGGCTTGGGGATCCTTCACTCCAGCTGGATGGAGGGGCAGAAGCTGGGGTGTGTGTGAGGGGGTGCTCACAGGTGGCCTCCCTGGGTAAGGAGCTTCCAGGAGGAAACTTCAGGGTGAGGCCATGATGTGGAAGCCTCAGGAAGCACTGGCTGCATAGACTCCAGGCTCCTGGCTTGGGCAGTGGGCATTTAGTGGCTAGAGCCCTACAGCGCCAACCCCGTCCAAACCCACCCCACCCTGGCCGGCGTTTTTGTCTTGAATTTGCACAGCAACCTTTTCTCCAGTATGAAATTGAAAGCTTTGCTTTGGAAAGTTTTGTGTCCATGAGGCTCCTGGGCATCCACTTACTTTATTTCCGGAGGCTAGTTGATGAGGGTGGAGTCTTTGGGACCTTAACAGCAGGTCTCCTGATTCTTCCGGACTTCCTTTTTTTTTTTTAATTTTTTTTAGATTTATTTATTTGAGAGAGAGAGAGAGATAAAGAGTACACCACAGAACACATGCAGGCACAGGTGAATGGGCCAGGTGAATGGACCTGTGCCAAAACAAAGAGTCAGATGCTCAACCAGCTGCAACCACCACCCCGCACCCCCCTTTTACATATGGGTTACATCTACACACTGTTAGGTGCTTTGCCTGGACCCGGCTAGTCTTACAGCAGTCTTAGGACACCGTCTGTCACCCAGTGTCTCTGGTCAGTACCAACCCATGCCTCAAGTGTGGGAATGACTTCTTCCTGACTCCTTTTTTTTTTTTAAGATTTTTTATTTTATTTTATTTATTTGACAGAGAGAGATCACAAGTAGGCAGAGAGACAGGCAGAGAGGCAGGCAGAGAGAGAGAGAGAGGAGGAAGCAGGCTCCCCGCTGAGCAGAGAGCCCGATGCGGGACTCGATCCCAGGACCCTGAGATCATGACCTGAGCTGAAGGCAGTGGCTTAACCCACTGAGCCACCCAGGCGCCCTTCCTGACTCCTTCTTAACTCCCTGTCCAGCCTGCGTTGCCCACCCCCCTCCAGGCTGTCCTAGTTATATATATTGGATCCCTGTAGATTGTGGGCACCATCAGATCCTCACCTATCATGGCCAGCGCAACAAATCAACCAGGAACATGAGAGTAAGAGGATGAAGAAAAGAACTCAAGAAGCAAAGAGATGGGGGGGGGCAGGAGGAGCACTGAGGAGGATGTCCAACAGTGCTAAGTTTATTCAAAGCATTAAGGCCATATATATAGTGACATTACATCTGTGTCTAGTTAAGCAACCACGGTTCCTCATGACGCCAAATGGCTGATGCCAGTACAAATACAGCAAACCTGAAAGTAATTTATGGGCTGTACTAAGGCAGCAAGGACCAGCAACGAACTTTTTAGCCCAACCGAATTGTTCTCATTTGTTTAGCAAGCATGTGGGAAGTCACGTAGGCGAGCGCACAACACATAGCACAGACCCTTTCCCAGTGCTACTCAACTTTTCCCTTCCTAAACCTTTTGTTAGGTTATTTGGACTTTAAAGGAGGCACAAGTCAGAGTCTGGTTTGGTTCTTGTCTCAAGCCTTATTGCGGCCTCCCACACTCACCGAAATGAGAACATGGCTCAGGGTTATGGAGTGAATATACTCTTTAGGAAATATTAAAGGATGTAGCATAACTGGTCCGGGGTCACCCAGCCTATGAGAAGCATGGGTGAGATTCAGACTGCACTGGGTCCCACAGCCATTTTCAGCTCACCTTAGTGTCCAACCTGGTCCCAGAAGGTTACTGCTCAGGACTTTGTGCTGAGCTGGGCTTGCTTCCTGCCTGTGAAGCCATTTTCACAGTGTGTCCCCAGCCCACCCTCTCACATTGAGCATCAGTGCTGCCTTGGGTGGCCTCTGTTGATCGTGCCGTTCCTCTCCATCCCTCTGTCACCCCTCCGGCCCACTGTCCTACTGCCCTCTGTCCAGTGGGCCAAGTTCTGAGTTTCTTGCCTGCACTTCCTCTTAACTGTGCTCTGTTGAAATCCTCTCTAACGGGGAGGACCTGCTTATCAGAGCAGCTTGATTTGGAATCCGTCTCCCCTGGGGGTCAGAGCTTCTAACCATCATGTCCCCAGCCTCAGCACTGGGGATGCCTGCCCAGCCTATTCTGGGTGCTCATGGAGCTCTGGGATCTTGGAGAAGATTTGCCATGAAAATAAGCATTTATACATAATACGGAAGAGAAGATTTGAGGAAAATGAGTGGGTGTCATCTGGTAATGTTTGTGTTAGGATGGTTCTGAAATTTCTGGGCCCTGAGTTACCAAGAATCCTAGGTTGTCCAGCTGGAAGGACCTCAGGTAGATCAGCTGGGCTCCTCACCTCATTTGACAGATGGGAAGTTGAGGCCCAGAGCTTAGTGCCACAGAGCAGGAGTGAGGGGAGATGTTAGTGACAGGAAGAAACCATAGGGTAAGCACAAAGTGGCTGAGCCTGGGCTTTGTTTATGCAAATGAGTTGCTAAAACAGTGGGCCCGAGGCTGCTGACCCTATCTAGTGCCCAGCAAGAAGTAACACCAGCCCACACCTTCTGAGTTTTAACTCATGCCAGGAATGATTCTCAATGTTTTATTTGTGGGCACCTGGGTGGCTCAGTTGTTCAGCTGAGGTTATGCTCCCAGGGTGCTGGTATCTAATCCTCACCAGGCTTCCTGCTCAGTGGGAATCCTGCTTCTCCCTTTCACACTCCTCCTGTGTGTGTTCCCTCTCACCCTGTCTCTCTTTCTCTGTCAAATAAATAATAAAATCTTAAAACAACAACAACACCAACACCAACACCAAAATGCTTTATTTGCCTTAGGAGATAGGGTCTGTTATGGCTACCATTTTAATGCATGGATATATGGGCACAGGGGAGCTAAAGGAGTCCAAGGTCTCACAGCTTGCAAGTGGAGGAGCCAAGATTTGAACACTGGGAAGCCTGCCTCCAGAACCTGCATTATTTTTTCCCCTTGTGTATGTAATTTTTAAAAACCTTTCCCTGAATTCTAACAGAGATGTGTAAACATTGGTAAGAATGTAGTTTATTGATCATCACAAAGCTTAGGTGCTGAAGCATTGCAGCAAGCTGGGGTGGGCTTTGATGTCAGACCTGGTTGGAATCCAGTTTCTGGTGCTACATGACCTTAGGTGACTTACTCAGACTCAGTTTCTGCACTGAGTTTGGCAGCCTTGTGATGAGTAGAGCGTGTGACAGTGCCTAGCGGGTTTGGTGCATGGCGAGTGTTTAATAAATGGTTTTCTCTTCTCAATAATGAAGATTCTAAGTTGTGTTGGTTTTGTTAAGCGGTCCGAATACCTTCCTCATCGGTCAGTTGCCTGTCAGTCGCCTTGTAGGTACTTGTGATGAGTCACTATATATAGCTGAAACATTTGGGGGTAGTGGGGGGACACCCCCCCTGCCCCCACTGCCCCTGCATTGAAAGTCTGTAATTTAAAATGTTCCACCTGTGCCTATTTTTTTTTTTTAACATAACCACTTTGGGACAGTGAAAGTTATATGTCTTCTCCTTAGGGTTGTGACGGAGCCTTTGGGGACCTGCAACAGCTTACTTCCAGTTTCTGTCTGGCATGCTGATGGGCCAGAACTTATTTTAACAACATTCCATCACATTTCAGGCACCTGGAAGGAGGAATATGTTGAACTTCTTGGAAATTATTTTTTGGAACTGTTTTTATCCTGAGGAATAATCCATTTAAAAATTGAATGACCTTTATGGTTGACTTTTCCACTCTACATAATACAAACAAAACTCGTTGTTTTCAGCTGCTTCTGCAGCAGTGGGAAGAGCAAGCCTGTGGGAGTCCTCCCCAGGTTGGCCCCAGCACAGAGCTGCATCATTCTACACACCCCTCATGCCTTGTCTCCTTGTCTGTGAGGTGGTAATGATGGTGCAGGGAGCTCCAGGGGTTGTCGTGAAGGTTACAGAGATGAGGGGTGTAAACTTTGAACAGTGTGCCCCACATAAAGTGCAGATCTGGTGAGCAGAGGCAGCTTCTCACATTAATTGTTGATGCCAAGGCACTGGAGTTCCACAACAGCCTATGCCTTTCTTTCCTGGGTCCTTTTTGTCTCAGCCACCACCTTAGAGAAAGTGACTCAGCAAGGCTGGTGCTTGTGGAGCCCTCTACAAAGCCAGCTAATTCACACGGGCAATGCCCTGGAGATAAGGGGGTTTTCCTGGGTGGTAGGACCCCATTTCAGAGGCTTAACTAGCCGGTTTCTCCTAACTGGTCCTGTCCTCCAGGGTCAAGATGAAGGCCTGCCAGGAGACTGGTGGTCTCACCAGAGTTTTCCACTGGAAGCATGAAGGACCCCATGGGGCCTCGTGCAGAATGACATGGGTGTTGGAGGGAGAACAGGGGGGACATCGCCTGTACCATCATGGGCAGGTCACTATATCTGGCTCAAGCTAGCTTTCTTCCCGTCTGGGAAATGGCAGAAGACCATGCTTTTTCACAGGAGGTATGAGGGTTTAGGGAGGTATTTGATGACTGTGTTGGGGCTGCATGAGTAGCAGAGTTGACAGAGGGGTCTTGGAGTCACAGACGGGTTCAGGCCCCTGCTGCTGCCACATAAAAGTAGATCACTTGGGTAAGCCATGGACCTCAGTGTCCTCCTCTGTGCACTGGGGATAATACCTAGCATGTAGGTCTGTGAGGGGTACAAAATAGAAGGCCATATTAGGAGCTTAGAGCAAAGCCTGGTACTCACTAGATTGTAGTTTTATGGTGATACTCTGGCATCACTGGTGTTGCAGACCTGGTCCTACCCTCTGGAAGCTTTGACTGTGTGACAGATGGCTTATGAGGCCGTGGCTGACAGAAAGAAGCGGTGTCTGTCTTTTCTTAAGATTAAGGGTACAGAGGGGTGCCTGGTGGCTCAGTCGTTGAAGCATCCAACTCTTGGTTTCAGCTAAGGTCATGATCTCAGGGTGGTGGGATTGAGCCCTGAGGTGTGCTCTGCTCTCAGTGTAGAATCTGCTGGAGGTTCTATCTCCCTGTATTTGTGTGTGTGTGCTCTCTCTGTATCTCTGTCTCTATCTCTCCCTAAAATAAATGAATCTGTAAAAATAAATAAATACATACATGCATAAGTTAATTAATTATGGGTACAGAAAACAGTGATGGAACTGGGCTGATGGGACGCTTGGCAGCAAAGACAGGTGCACCCTGCTTGAAGGCTCAGGGGTAGCTGCGGTGTCGCCAGTGGTGATGGGGGTGTGAGGAAGTTGCCTCGTGCAGCATCCAGAGAGGAACTTAGATGGGGAGGGTTCCAGGGAGTAAATGCCCATGGGTAGGAAGCATCTTCAGGCAGATGAATGTCCGAGGGTGTCCTCATAGATGGGGAGGCACCCTTTCACCCTGAAGCTGCCCACGAGTGGAGGTGTGCCTGCTGGGGACATAACTAAATCATTGGGGTTTAGCCTCCTAAGCTGTTAATTTATGAAGATGTAGCCAAGACCTTGTCTCACTGCTTTTTATTTTTTTTAAAGATTTTATTTATTTATTTGTAAGAGAGAGAGAGAATGAGAGCGAGCGCAGGCAGACAAAGTGGAAGGCAGAGTCAGAGGCAGAAGCAGGCTCCCTGCGGAGCAAGGAGCCAGATGTGGGACTCGATCCCAGGATGCTGGGATCATGACCTGAGCCGAAGGCAGCTGCTTAACCAACTGAGCCACCCAGGCGTCCCAATGTCTCACTGCTTTTTAAAGAGAAGTAAATTAAACTGTTGTTTGGGATGGTGTTGTCTTCCAAAGGCTCATTCAGAGTCAGTGGCAGAGCTGCTGTGGGCTTTCCAACTTGTCTTGAAAGCCTGGTCCAGGCAGGGTGAGGGATCTTCCCATCTCTTGGGGTCTCTTGCCCTCTCTGCTTATGGAAGAATGTGGTTTTGTGACTGGTAAATAAACAGGCATCTTGTGCAGATCCTTCAGCTCTTCGTGTGGCTGCAGTAGAGGAAATTCCCATTCACTGGGCACAGACTGTGGCTGGACGGGCGGTGTGGCGGGGCTCTCACCGAGCATTCTCCTTTCACGTAATCCCCAACCAGACATGAGTTTTGTGGTGTTGCCACTTTCCTGCTGGCCAGGAGGGAAGTTGGGGCCCAGGAAAGTTACACTTTCTCGCTGTGGTAAGTGGCAGAGCCATGTCAGCCGGTCCAGGCCCTGGCTTTCAGGTCTGTTTGCTGTGAGCATTTCCTCTTGTGTTTCCAGCTTTTGGCCTGTTTGACCTACCAAACTATTGATGGTGTATTGATAATTATAATACTTTCGACATTGTGAGAGATTAGCTCTTCACTTTGTGCTAGAAATGTTTCTTGCTGTATTTTTCTTTTAATTAAAAAAAAAAAAGTCAAAGTCCCACGTTTCTGCCCATTTGAATCTCCCTGAGTCTCCCTGTTGTGAAGTGGTTGGGTTTGGGGATTTCTAGGGCAGGGGCCCTGACATAGTCGGTGGTGGCTTTGCCTGGAGGAGCCCATGGCTCAGGACTTAGAGTGGGGACTGGAGCAGTGTGAACTGTGGCCTGAAAATGTGTTCGTGTGTGCTGAGGTGGTGCCCAGATTCTTTTGGAGGATGAACTGAGGTTTTGATCAGTAGGTTAGAGAAACACCTGATGGAATAACACTGATAATTTTGTTTTTGTATTCAATCCTAATTTTTTGTTTTTCTTTTCATGTAGTGCAGTGTGCTCTATGTTCTAAGAAAAAATTGGCAATCAATTCATACAGTATCATGATTTAATAATCCTTCCTCACTCACCGGGTCATATTTCAGGTTTTTATATGTAGTTTTTATATCTGTAGTTCTGTTTCTGAATTCTGCATTTTGATTCATTTCTTCATTTTTAAATTTCTTATTTTAAAGATTTTATTTATTTGAGAGAGAGAGAGAAAGCTAGGAGCAGGGGCAGAGGGGGAAGGAAATGGAGACTCCTCACTGAGCAGGGAGCCTGATGTGGGTCTCAGATCCCAGGTCTCTGAGATCAGGACCTGACCCAAAGGCAGATGCTTAACAGACTGAGCTACCCAGGTGCCCCCACATTCCTTCATATTTTCATTTTTACTCCAGTGCTGCACTGTTTGGCTGGTTGCTTCAGTTTCTGGGAGGGAGGGAGATGACCCCCTTCCCTGTTCTTCTAACAAGTTTGCTTTTGCTGCGTTGACTGGAGAAGGGCCAGGCTTCCTGAAGATGAGTAGGATGATTCAGTGACACCCAAAAGGCAGTGGCTATCATTGTTCCCACTGTGCTTCAACAACTTCACCCACTGACTCTTTGATGATGGCAGCCACCAGCAAATCTTCTGCAGAGGACTGCTGCCTTGGGATGCTTTTCTTGTGGTGCTGGACTTCATTCCCCCTGGCAGCCAGTACAGCTAGGATTAGAACCTAGGAAAAGTCCCATTAGAACCCAAGAAAGTGGGGTGCCTGGGTGGCTTAATTGATTGTCTGCCTTTGGCTCAGTTCATGGTCTTAGGGTCCTGAGATCAAACCCTGCACTAGTGTCCGTGCTGGCTGTGGAGCCTACTTAAAATCAAACAAACAGAAATCAGCCCAAGAAAGTACCATCCTTTGTGTTGTTCTATACTGTGGTTCAGATTTTATTTTTCTTTTCTTTTTTTCTTTCTTCTTTCTTTTTAAAGATTATTTATTTGTCAGTGAGAGAGCACAAGCAGGGGGAGCAACAGGCAGAGGGAGATGCAGGCTCCTGGTTGGGTAAGGAGTCTGATGCCAGACTTGATCCCAGGACCCTGTGATCATGACCTGAGTCATGTTAGGCTGCTGCCTAACAGACTGAGCCAACTAGGCATCCCCCAGGATCAGACTTCAATAACCCTACCAGATTTCTTTAGCTTTGACATTTTAAAGGACAATGAAAGCTAGCTAAACCTACACCAGGATTCTGCATCTGCTGGGGCTGTGCTGTCCGGGCCTATGTGCCTCCTGTTCTTCTAACCCCATCAATTCTACCCATGTTTTCACCAGAGAACTGTAGGCAGGTGTGTGTGTGTCACTGAAAGCTTTGACTCATCATTCATATCTTTATTGTAAGCTTATAATCTTTATTTTTTTCTTTTTTTGGGTAAGATTTTATTGATTTGTTTGTTTATGAGAATGAATGGGGAGCAGAGGCAGAGGGAGAAGCAGACTCCCTGCTGAGCAGTAAGTCTGACATAGGGCAAGATCCCAGGATTATGACCTGAGCCCAGTGCAGATGCTTAACTGACTGAGCCACCCAGGCACCTCTTTATTTTTCCTTTATTGATTATCTGCCTTTCTGAGGCAGTGTTCTACCTGGGTTTTCATAACTCCACACTAAGGTATTCTTCCACCAGTGTGGCCTGTTTTGAGGTAATTCCTATACATTCTGGCTATGCTGCTAAATGATGCTATGATCTTGGACTCTTTTTTTTTTTTTAACCTCTCTGAGCCTTGGTTTCCTCTGTGCTAATGTGGATAATATACCCTCTCTTGCAGATGTGTGGAGGGCCATGGCTGACTTGGATGCAGTAGGGGTCATCTCACGGCACATGGAATACACAATTTATCTTGCTTCCTGTCTTGATAACGACATCTTGGTTTTCAAGCTGCCTTAGAACAAGTAGAACTTGACTTACATGTAAGTTGTGAATTCACGTACTTTTGACAGAGGTGTTAGTTTAGTTTAGTTTAGTTATTTTAGTTTAGTTTAAAGCAGGCTCCACACCCAGTACAGAGCCCAGTGTGGAACTCAAACTCACCACCGTGAGATCAAGACCTGAGCTGAGATCAAGAGTTGGCCGTTCAATCAGCCCAGTCACCCAGGCATCCCTTCTGTTTATCATTTTTCAAAAAATGTGACAAGTAACACTTTCTCTGCCTGGACCTGTCCTCACACCTGCTATGCTGGCCTGGGGGTCAGACGTGTAACTGGTGTGGTGCTGGTGATGATGAGCAAGACAATTGTTAAGTCTTTTTACCCTAATTGCTGTTGTCCTATTATTTCCCTTTTTTTTTTTAAGATTTTATTTTATATCATGGTGATATATGCTAAAACTGATGCTTCTGGTCCTGCATTAAAACTTGAATATGTAGGGCATTTTTCAAGGATTCATCCCTGGAGATACAGTATTTGTTTTTCTCTGTCTGACTTATTTTGCTTAGCACAATACCCTCTAGGTACATCCATACTGTTGTAAATATCAGGATCTCATCCTTTCTGATGGCTGAGTAATATACCATTGTGTGTATGTACCACTTCGTCTTCTGTTGCTGGACACGTGGGCTGCTTCCATATCTCGGCTATGGAAAAAAAAAATGCTGCAGTAGGCTTAGGGGTGCCTCTGTGCTTTCAGAATGTTGAGTCTGATGTGTCAACTGCCACAACAGTCGTGGCAACTCAGGAAGGGAGCCGGGTCCAGGAGGTAAGAGGAGGAGTGCAGCTTTAGGCAATCTGAGTTGATGTGTCTGTGGGACCCGCAGGTGTAGGTTCTGGTTGGACAGTCAAAATGTAGGGATGGGTGCTTGGGGGAAAAGAGATGCAATCATGCTGTTGCCAAGGGATATATTCCTTGTAGAGAGAGTGACAGTTAAGGATTTAGGGTAATTCCTTCTTTTCTTGGGCAGATAAAGGGGAAGAATAAAGGAGTAGTGGATGGAAGGGGAGGGACGTGGCTTTGATGCCAGGAAGGCATTTTTGCACAGATGTCTAGAGAAGAGAGATTTCAAGGAATGAAATGTCAGCAATATTCGATGATGTGAAAAGTTGCAAAGCAGCTTGATTAGGGGGTGGGGGGTAGATCGAGGAGGTTGTCACTGAGTACTGAAAGAAAATGGGAGGTGAGTAGTGGAGTCCTAAGCCAGACAGAGAGATAGAGTGACTGGGCGTGAGACCATGGAGGTCACACACAAGAATAGCCTTTTAGAAAGTTTGATGGTAAAGACACAGACGATCATAACTCCAGACATAGCTTGGACAGGGTGGGTTTTACAGGCTGTGTTTACCTATTTGCAGGTTGATTGAAGGGAGATGACAGATGGTGCATGGTGCTGGGTGTTGTGGGTTGAGATGGGATTAGGTATACAGAAAAGCACACAGAGAGGAGTGTATGGATGCCCTGACTGCTTCTGTAGAACGTGAGGCCAACATTAGGCATGGAGGGAATGGTATGTGGCTCAAGGAGATGTGCAGTCTCAGATACAGACCACATGGCTCAGAGTCTTACAGGGCTCTCCTTGCCTCTGCATGGCCCTTCTCACAGGGTTTAAGTTTTGAACAGTCCTTTTGTTGCTCTGGGTTTGGGGTGTGACTGGAGAGACAGAGCAGAGAGCAAGGGCTGAGGAAATACCAAGAGGGCAGGAACTCACAGAGGGGAGTCTCTCCCTCTCTGCCTTCCCTGGTATGGGCTCTCTCCTGATCTGGATGGACGGATGACCTGCCATTACTTCTTTTAAAAATGCATTTGGCTTTACCCTGCCAGAAAGCAACACATTTTTATTGAAGAATAGTGGGAAACCCCAGAGAAACTGAAGGAAGAAAATAAGCACTCAGCTGAAGACAACCATTCAAAAGTTCTGGCACCTTTTCCTCCCAACTCTCACTGAAGTTGAACAGATAAATGTATATATATGAAGTGATTTCTGGGAAAGACCAAAAAAAAAAAAAAAAAAAGATACCAACAACAAGAAAACAAAAAAGAGAACAAAGCAGAAGAAAACGGTGTTCATTTTCTTCCTGGGGCTGCCCTTCCTCCGTACTGCTACTTGGTTTTACTACCTGCTTTTCTCCTTGGGCTTTCTTGACAAAACATGGTTCCACTACTTTTACATTCTTCAAAGTTTTTAACAGAGTCGTTTGCTTTCAACATGGAGTTTGAGCAAAATGGACTATTGTTTTAAAATATTCTATCATGTGTGCTGTAATATCTCATCCTGGACATGATACAAATGCTATGATAAAAAGAGGAGATGCTTTTAAAGTGATCACCAGAGTTGTGAAATTCATTGGCATGATCCTTCTTTTTTTTTTTTTTTTTAAGATTTTATGTATTTATTTGACAGACAGAGATCACAAGTAGGCAGAGAGGCAGGCAGAGAGAGGAGGAAGCAAACTCCCTGCAGAGCGGAAAGCCCGATACGGGGCTCGATCCCAGGACCCTGGGATCATGACCTGAGCTGAAGGCAGAGGCTTAACCCACTGAGCCACCCAGGCGCCCCGACATGATCCTTCTTTTGAGGGTCATAATTCATTTAATTTTTTTTCTGCTCCAGCTTAACCTTCGCAGTCTTCAGTTGTTATGTGCATTAGACACAGTATTAGCAGTAGTGGCAGTAAAAATACTCCTGTCACCCTTTACAGGTACCATTTTACTAGCATCTCCTTTCCACTGTAGCAGCTTTAAACCCTGTTTCCACCCTGTTCATTCCTTTAAATGCCTTTTCTCTCTGGCTTTCCTTAAAACCTTTTTCTTAGTTTTTGGTGTTCTATAGCTTTACCACAAAATGTCTAATTGAAGATTTCTCATCTTGCTTGGTATCTGTGCATTTCCTGTATTTCTGGATTTATCATTTCCGTAATATCCTCAGCTGTTTTATTCTGAAATGTTGACTCTGTCCTTCTGCTGTACTTCCCAGGATTCTTATTTAAACCTGCCATCTGTTGTTCATGTATCTCAAGCTGGCGTTCATCCTCTTCTCCTGCCTCCTTGTGTTGCATTCTGGGGAATGTCTTCACTTCTTGGTGCAGTGTTGTGAATTCCTTCATTCGGGGCTCATCTACTACCCCACCATTCTGGTGTGTTTTCTGTTGTGTTTTACGTCTCAGTGATTTTTGGTCCCTGTTTAACTTCCTTCAGTTCCCTGTTCACACTTGGCCTGTTGCTTTTGATAGGCTCTTGATCCTTCTTCATTTTTAAACCTCTTTTGTGTTCTTAAACAATTAACATGTAATATTTTCTATTCTGTATCTGATCATTCCAGTGTCTGAAGTTTTCATTTTCCCTCAGTCTTCTGTCTCTCACAGTGGCCTCATTTCTTGCATGCTCTTGTGAAGGGATTTTGAGACCAGATTTATTGGAACATAGATGTAATCTCTTTTAATTCTGTTTTTTTTAAAGACTTTCCATTTATTTATTTGACAGAGAGAAATCACAAGTAGGCAGAGAGGCAGGCAGAGAGAGAGAGGGAAGCAGGCTCCCTGCTGAGCAGAGAGCCCGATGAGGGACTCAATCCCAGGACCCTGAGATCATGATCTTAGCCGAAGGCAGCGGCTTAACCCACTGAGCCACCCAGGCGCCCCTCTTTTAATTCTGTTTTTTTGTGGTTTTTTTGTTTGTTTGTTTGTTTTTTCCTGGAGGGTTTGTCTTTCCTTTGCCAGGAGGCTGGGAGTGTTCTTGGTTGGGATCACTTTGGTTCCATTTGAGGGTCCTAGTTTATTAAGGAAATCTCAGGTTCAGTTCCCCCAACTTACCATGTGGTGGGAATGGGGTCTGGAGGGCACAGGCCTGTAGAGATCCTGCAGTGAAAATGGCATTTGTTCTCTGGCACCCTGATTTGTTTCTCTTGAGCTTGTTGCTTACAGATCAGGTTTTGGCTCACTTGTTTCTGCCACCTCCCTTCTTCCTTTCCTACTGTTTTCTAAGTCCTTTGTTAGTTTTCCGATGTCCTCTAAAGCCCAGAAATGTTTTGTGAATTCCATTTGCCATCACTAATTGCAAGTCTCATCCTGTAGCAGGAAGGCCAGAGCCAGACACTGTAATGCTCTACCTCCCACAGAGGAGATTTTAATACCCTCTCCTCATGTTCAGAAATTCTAGATTGGAGATGGAGTTATGGATACATTACCATCTACAGAGGATTAGTTGCCTATATAATAGAACAAGTATGCATTATTCTAATCGTCCTAAAACTTCCATTTTGCATATTAAATATGAATGAATAAGGAACCCGCATTACTTTAGTTTATGCAGATGTTCTCTTTCTGTCTCTGGCTTTAGATGTTAGGTTATAATTTGTATGGTTCATTCTGAAAATTGGGTAACTTCATTCTTATTTTCTACATGTTGGTGCCATATAAAGTGATGATTTATGGAGATTCAGAGGTAAATATTTATCAACATATAAATAATTGGGTAAGGCTTCCTTTACAAAAGGTAGAATTATTAAGACCTGTTTAATCACAGAAGGGATATCCTGTAAAGCTAGCCCATAAATAAAAAGTGGATCAGAAGAAAGCAGAGAGAGGAGAGAATTTGGAAGGAGCACATGTAGGGACACCTACTGCCTATCCCTGTAAGTCAGGGGCAATCCGGAAGGGAAACCTTGTTAAAGGAGGCAGTAGTGTTTAGATGTAATGAGCTACTGGAAACCTCACAGTGTTCTGGTGAAGCAAGTGGTGTGCAATCAAGTCCGCCAACCCAGTTGAAGTTGTGGCTTCAGGCAGCAAGCAAGAAGGCCTTTCTGTCTGCCTTTATCTCCAGTGGGAGCGACTTGTCCTCCTTGAAGTCAGCCTCCAGACATCTTTTCCTGTCGCTACACATCTGTGCATCACTGAGAATTTCTGTGGTTGTTGCTTCATGGAGATGTTTGTCAGTTTTGGGTTTTGTTTGTTTTGTTTTGTTTTTTACCGAGGTTCACTTGCTAACTTTTCTCTTCTTTTAAAAATATATTTAATCTAGGGGTGCCTGGGTGGCTCAGTGGGTTAAAGCCTCTGCCTTTGGCTCGGGTCAAAGGCATGATCCCAGGGTCCTGGGATTGAGCCTCACATCAGGCTCTCTGCTCAGCAGGGAGCCTGCTTCCCTTCCTCTCTCTCTGCCTGCCTCTCTGCCTATTTGTGATCTCTGTCTGCCAAATAAATAAATAAAATCTTTAAAAAAAATATGTGTTTAATCTAGGGGCACCTGGGTGACTAAGTGGGTGGGTTAAGCCTGTCTCTTCAGCTCAGATTATGATCTCAGGGTCCTGGGATTGAGTCCTGCATTGGTAGGGAGCCTTCTTCCTCCTCCTCTCCTCTCTCTCTCTCTCTCTGCCTCTCTGCCTACTTGTGATCTCTCTCTGTCAAATAAATAAGTAAGTAAATAAATCTTTTAAAAATATATATATAATCTCTTCCAGGAAGAGATTATGCTGAGTGAAATAAGTCAAGCAGAGAGAGTCAATTATCATATGGTTTCACTTATTTGTGGAGCATTACAAATAGCATGGCGGACAAGGGGAGATGGAGAGAAGGGAGTTGAGGGAAACTGGAAGGGGAGGTGAACCATGACAGACTATGGACTCTGAAAAATAATCTGAGGGTTTTGAAGGGGTAGGGGGTGGGAGGTTGGGGGAACCAGGTGGTGGGTATTAGAGAGGGCACGGATTGCATGGAGCCCTGGGTGTGGTGCAAAAACAACGAATACTGTTACACTGAAAGAAAAAAAAATACATATATATATTTCATCTATCATTACCATGTATTTCAAATGGTAGTGGGGGATGATGGTGTGGGACCCCATGAAGTGAATTTACACGGCCATCTTGACCACAATATAAGTGTCGTACACAGCCGTCCTGTGTCCCCTTTCCTTCTGAAATAGATTCTCTCTTCCCAGCTGTGATTAATAGAAGACAGGGGTTTTTGTTCTTGTAGGTGACTTGTCCAAGATTGCACAGCTTTTGAGGTTTAAAACACAATCCACAGAATGGAAGAAAATACTTAGAAATCTCATATCTGAAAAGAGGTTAATAACCAACAGATACAAATAGAAAAAAATATATAATTTAAAAAATAGCAAAATGATCTCAATAGACTTTTTTTTCAAAAAAGTTATATAAATGACCAACAGGAGCAATAAAAAGTACTCAACGTAAAAACTCAGGGCAAAGTCATTATGTTGTTGCTGTTGTTTACCTCTGAAAAACACAGCAAGATATTACTACCTATTAGAATATATACTACCAAAAAATTAAAAGTAACAAATTTTGGTAAATATTGGGGAAAATGGGGAACTTATGCACTGTGACAGGAATATAAATTTGTATGGAAAACAGTATGGAGATTATTCATATTATTAAAAGTAAAATTACCATGTGATTCAGTAATCCCACTTCTAGGTATATATTTAAAGGAAACGAAGTCACTATTCGAAGACATATCTGCACTCTTATGTTCATTATAAAATTATTAACTCTAAGCAAGAGATGGAAATAACTTCAGTACCCATTAATGGATGAATGAATAAAATAAGTATGGTAAACATATACTATGGAATACGACTTAATCATGAAAAATTGAGAAATACTACCATTTACAACAGCATGGATGGATCTTGAAGGTATTATACTAAGTGAAATATTTCAAAGATTTTATATATTTTTAAAATTTATGTATTATGATATCCCTTACATACAGAATCTGAAGAAAAGGCAAACTAATAGAAACTTAGAGTTGAGTTGACAAGGGGTGAACCTGGGGTGGAGTATGGTGGTCAAAGGGTACAAACTTGCAAAGCCCTTTAAAGCCTGGTTTTAGCCTAGCATTGCAGCTTCTGGGATATCTATATATCATATATCTATCTATCTATCTAGATATAAATTTGAAAACTTTTTAACTTAAAGATTTTGAGAAATAGAACATAATCAGCAACATAGAAGATCTCTTTATGATAACAACCTAGCCCCTCCTCCCAGTTTGTTAATATTCGCTCTTATTTAATGTTAACATTGTATAATATACCAGTGGTATAATATACCACTACTGATCTGCCATTATGAATGAAATAACTATAATCATCTGTTTGCATATCCTGGTGAAAATACTCATTTAGTTCCATGTTGTATTTCTAGGAATGGACCAAATTTTTTTTTTTTTATTTTTAAGTTTTCTATATATTGTCCAACTTACCTCAAATGTTTTTATTATGGGCACTGTCATTCTTTCACATTCTTGCAAGACATTTTTACTGTTGCCCAATATAGTAAGTGTGTAATAGTATGGCATTCTAGGTTTTAATTTAATTTAATTTAAGTACAGATTCATAATAAAGATAAACAGTTTTTATATATGAGTGGCATTTGGATTACCCTTTCTGTAAAGTACATTCTCAAATCTTTTGATATCTTAACATTGTGTCATACTGACTTCTTTAATAGTAGATTTTCTGAATGAACTTTTAGCTGTGTAGGTCTTCTCTATTTTATTTTGAACTTGTTTTCATTTCAAAATCTTTATATTTATTTTCATAATCTGCTTTTATTTTGCTTTGTCTACTATGTATGTATTTATTTATTTATTTATTTATTTATTAGCAAGCAAGAGAGAGCGAGCGAGCGAGAGCACAGGGAGGGATAGAAAAAGAAGGGAAAAGAATCTTAAGCAGGCTCCAGGCTCAGCACAGAGCCCAACTCTGGGCTCTATTTCACAACCCTGACATCATGACCTGAGCCAAAATGAAAGAAATAAAATAAAATTAAGGTGTTAAAAAAAAGCAAAAAGAATTGGAGGTTTAATTAAGTGAGCCACCCAGGCACCCCTGTGGTATCTTAAATTAGCTGTCATATCTTTAAAGTTCTAGAGTACTTATTTGGTTCATTTATAAAATCTTTCTCAATATCATTTTTAGTTTCAGTTTTTTGTTCAGTTTGCTTCCCTTCTCATTTGTTTGAGCAGGGTACTCAAGCCATTTTACAATCTTTATTGATCATTTTAATATCATACTTAATCCCATTTTGTCTATCAAATCTTGTTAATGGTTTTTCTTTGTGTGCTTTCTTACATTTTGCTATGTTCAAGACATTATCTTTGAAACTCTTATTGAGTAGGGATAATTAAGAGCTATAATAATGGTATGGTCCTCCTTGGCAGGATTTTCTCTTTTTTTTTAAATTTTTTATTTTTTTAAAGATTTTATTTATTTATTTGACAGAGAGAAATCACAAGTAGATGGAGAGGCAGGCAGAGAGAGAGAGGGAAGCAGGCTCCCGGCTGAGCAGAGAGCCCGACGCGGGGCTCGATCCCAGGACCCTGAGATCATGACCTGAACCGAAGGCAGCGGCTTAACCCACTGAGCCACCCAGGCGCCCAGGATTTTCTCTTATATCTGAGTCTCTACAAGACAAACATACTCCAAATTCAGTGATTGACTATCTCAGTTTACACAGAAGGCAAGGTAGGCTCTATCTAGTCTTATTTCTCCTTCTCCTTGTGCTTTGGGGATCTCAACTTAAATTTGGGTTGTACCAAAGTCCTCAAACTTGATTGATGCTGGATTTTGAATTTTGTTTCTCTAGTATCAAGAGTCTATTAAAAACACAGCTCAGTGTATTTTAGCAGATTCAAATGCTCTCATAGCTAAAATGGCTTCAGGGCATATATCTCTAGGCTCTCATTGTATTTCGTATTTTGGCCCAGGAATCCCTCACCTATTTTTATAATCATTCTGATATTTTTAACTTTAAAAGCTATTTTGTCTGGATTTTTAGTTGTCTTAAGTAGGAGTTTTTAGATCACCATTACTAGAAGCAACAACAAATATACATGAAAATATCTGCAGTAGTTTATCACATCTTTATGGCTTTGAACTTCCATAAGCTGAGGCATCCTTCTCTAATCACTTAGGCAAACTCCAACTTACCCTTTAAAACAACACAAGAATTGCTTCATTTAAGAACATGTTCAGGGATGACTCTTCCCCACTGTTCTTACCAACATTCCCACACACTCTTTGCTAACCACACCTTGTTTATGATCGTTCATTAGGTATATCAGCATCACCAGGATTTTGCTCTAGTGTATTTTTGTCCTTTAGAGATTTAATTAAATATTAATTCCATAGAAAGTCTGTCCCTTTTCTTTCAAACCTTGGTTAGTTATTTCTTCTCATTTGTTGTCAAGAGTTACTTTATTAGAGAAACTTACAGCTGTATTGTGACTTTGGAGCCTCTACAGTTTTTTGACTGGAAAAATCACCCACCCCTGAGATCTTTACACAGCTTCATAGCTGATATTGTTCAGAAATCTGTTCAAAACAGACTTTTTCAGGGAGGCCTTTTTGGACCACTCAGTTAAAAAACCTCTTCTCAATCACTGCTCTTTTAAAAATGTGCTTATTTAGTTCAAATATGCATCACTATTGAAGAAAAACCAGTACAATTTTTTTTTAAGTTGGCTTACTTATTATCTATCTCTCCCATTAAAATGATTCCTCTGGGCTGGGGTTTTGTTGTGCTCATCTTAGGCCAGGCACTCAATCAATTGTCTCTGAATGATTGAATTGTTTGACTCCCTTGCTAGATTCTCAACTTCATGAGGCCAAGGATTGTTCTATTCAGTCCTTCTTTATCCTCAATGTCTGTTATGTTGCAGTCACTTATGTGACTAATGGGAAAATCACAAAAGAAAGAGTTAAAACTACAGAAAATCCCTGTAGGTTCAATAACACAAAGCTTTCTATAATTATTTAGCACAGGAATTGAATACTGGCTGCACTTTTGATTAATTTTTAAATGATATTGAATTTAATTTAAATGGAAATACTTGAATGGTAGAATAATAAAAAATTATAAAAGCAACTTGTTCCTTAAAGTAAGAATTATATAGGGCATCTCTTCTGGAAGCATGATTTTCAAATGTCAAACATCTGAAAGCATAGAAGGAGAAGTAAGAGTGTGAATTGTACTTCAATGCTCTTTTCTTTATATTCAGCAAACAGCTTCATTCACACCTTTCCAATTTTTTCAACTCTTTTGACAAAGCCTTCAGAGGAGTTACTGCTGATGACAACCATCAAAGCCTAACAGGAGAAATTTTATAAAGAAAAATAATAGCATGCTTTTCCCAAATTGTTAAGGATATGGTGAAACTCTGTCAGATTCAAAGGAGGAATGTGCAATTCCATGCTCTATATAATAATAACTTATTTTAATAGTGGCTTTGCAATTTTTCAGATATATCCATTTACTGAAACCACTAACAAATAAACAAAAACAAACAAATTAACAGGGGTTCGAGACAAGAATTATCTAATCTAAAAATAGCACATGTTCACAGAATACACAACTCATATCCTGAGTACTACTATAGGTTTCAAGTAATAGTCAAAACAATAGTAAAAATGATTCAGACCCTACCAGTCAAATCATAAATGGGACCTTAACTGTAAATCCTTATCTTTAGATCAAAGCGGGTAATTGGGTGCTGAAGATACATTATAGAACTAATATGTTATAGAACACCTCTGAAATGAGACATTTATTCCATCACTTTTCCTGCACAGCTGCTGACCCATGTTTTGGTTCCTGGAAATAGCTGCTACCCTGTCATACTTCTTAAAAGCACATATATTGATAACTCTACTCATTTCTCCATTCCTCTGTGACTGTCACTGTGTTAAAATGTGGAGCCAGGTGACTCACTTGTGGTGGTAACTTGTATAAATAATAAAGTAGATGAGTTTGCAAAGTATTTTGTTATTTCTAAAAATGCAAAAACCAACTTACATTGAAATCATAAGGGGTGTTTCAGGGAGAGCTGTAGGATGTGGTTTCTTGTGTAATCCACAGAGATTAGCTCCAACACATATTTAAACTCTCCTCTAGGAGCAACCTTAGTGGTAAAGCAAGAAGATAAACAGATGTATACACACCCTGGCACAAAATTATCACTTATGTTTGGCTTCCTAGTCTCCTCATGTTACTTATTTATCTTAACTTCTCTCTGAAATCAGGGAACACAGAATCTCAATCAGTTGACATTTTTCTACTGAATTACCCAATAGTCTGATCATACCCCTAAGACTTTTTTAAACTAGTTCACTCATAATCCCAAATCTGCTTTGCCTCCTCAGCTCAGTACACTGTAAATTGATTTCAAAATGAGGACAGTAGTCAGTAACATTCATTAATCTATTTTACAATTCCATGTACTTAGAACTATGAAAATATGTTAATAACATCCATTCCAATAAGCCAGCCTAAATTTATTATCATGAAACAAGACCTCAAGAAAGAGAATTCAAAATCATCCATGTATTTGCAATTTATTGCAATAAAGCCTTTATCAATAGACTTCCCTGTGCACATGGTGGTCAAATTGCTGGAGAAAACCAGCCAGATCTATTACAAGCTTTCTCATGGCTTCTAGGTAACCCAAGTGAGCCTTTATTGATACTGGGAAGGGATAAAGCAGGGAAGGGATAAACAGTGATGTAAGAATTGGCTAGACAAAAGTAATGACTCTCATTACAAACTGAGTATTTTAAAGCAAAAGAGCCTGTTGGGAATATTGTTTTATAAAATAGTGGTATATTTTTACTAACTTTTTAAAATTCAATTAGTTAACATATAGTGTACCATTAGTTTCAAATGTAGATTTCAGTTATTCATCCATAGCACATAATAGCTAATGCTCAGTACTTACTGTTATAGCTTCTTGAAAGCATAATTTTAACCCACTGAGCCACCCAGGAGCCCTTGAAAGCAGAAGTTTAGATCATATTTTCTGATTACTTCCACGTAGTACAACACTTTTCTGCTAGCAACCTTCAAAACATACTGTTTGTTAGAGGAATTTCCTTAATAATAAATAAATAGGAATTTATTTAAATTTATAAATATATAAAATAAATAGGAATTTAGTTAAATTGATTTAAATATTGCATGCTGTTTCATTGTTCATAAATAAGGTGATGATATTATAGCCATTAGTTGGTAGCACTGATATATCATTTTCTTTTTAATTCTCAGTGCATTCTCCTTACACAAAATAGATATATATTTTAAAAGAATCTGAATCTGTGGCAAACTTTTAAAAAACCCTAAACAGTAAAGTTTATCATTTTAAGTAATCTCAATTATCTTCATCAATTGTGATAATATATCCTTCTATCTAGGCCAGATATTGTATGAGGGATTTGAAGAAACATACTTTTCTAAATTTCACTTTTTTCATCTGCAAAATGCTGATCATGATCCTACTAAAAAATACACTTACAATTTTTTGATGAAAATTTATTTATTTAATTATTTTAAGATTTTATTTATTTATCAGAGAGAGTGGGTGAAAGAGCAAGCACAGGCAGACAGAATGGCAGGCAGAAGCAGAGGGAGAAGCAGGCTCCCGTCCGAGCAAGCAGCCTGATGCGGGACTCGATCCCAGGACGCTGGGATCATGACCTCAGCCAAAGGCAGCTGCTTAACCAACTGTGCCACCCAGGCGTCCCTTTTGATGAAAATTTAATCTGTATAAACAATATATTTGCTGTAAAGCGTGGTTCATGGAAAACATCTTATTTAATTATAAGCAACAACAGTATTAGAAATTAAGTAAATGTGTCTGTAATATTTAAAGTTTTAACACATAATTCCAGTGCTTTGCCTTATTTTCTCAAATCCCTTTACCATATTCTCTGACAGAGTCAAATGTACTTTTTCTACTAGTAGCCAGCTCTTTGTCTTTTGTAAGATAGATGGCCTTGTGAATTATTTATAATAGTGATATTAGCAATAATAATAATAATAATAAATAGCAATGAAAATGTTAAAAAAAAAGTATTCTTAACTAATTAGGGTTCTTAGACATCAATTAGAGGAACCACCTCTGGCAAGCAAATTAATCTGCAAAACATTTCCAGAATTAACAATCAGTCAGATACAGGGTTGTCCGTAGACTGAAAGGTGAAGCAAAAGGACTAGGTTTGGAAAATAGGTAAGGACAGTGAAAAAAATGATCAAATTTTTGGGCAAAATAAATTCTTAGGTGTCCTTTCAATGGAGTCCTGGGCATTATGTATCAGAAACTCTGGAGATTATCTCAACCCACTGGAGTCACACCTTTTATTATCTTGCTATTGACAAAGTTATTTACAAACTGTAGAGCAAGAGGTTATAATGTAGAAAACTGATGGTAATGCACAAGATTCTTGTTAACAAAAATGCAAGTTAATGATTTTTCATTAGAAAACATAAAATCTATAACCCAAATTATGGGCCCAGAGCACTTCTGCTGCTCAACTCTGCTTATATCCCAAATTACCATGTGAACTAGTTTTGATATCTGCTTCTCATTAATTTTTGAATAAAAATTCTTGACACAAGTATTTTATAATTGTGTGCTAATCATGCATTTAATTTCTTGGAGAACAAAACACACTTTAGCATAACTATGTTCCTTCACAGAACCAACCTTGATAACACACTTCTATATGTTAGAAATGATATAATAAATGTAGAATATTGGGCACTTGTTTGGAATTCTTTGCCATGTTTTGCACTATCTAAAAAGAGATCAGTGAACTTGGACTGGAGTTAGGAGACATGGAAGAAAATAAAATATTACAGAGAATACTCTGTGGTCCACAACCTAAATGGGCTGGGATTCCCATCATTTGGATCCCTGTAGCTTTACAAAAGTCAATTAAATTTTTGTATCTCCAATTAAAGTTGATTCCCCAGTACTTTTTCAAACATCTCTTGTAAAGTATTGTTTCCCAGAAAAAAGGGATTTTGCACATGTACCTGCCTTTGTCTCTGGTCATGATCTCAGTCAGGATCCTGGGATGGAGCCCCATATCGGGCTTCCTGCTCATTAGGGAGTATACTTCTCAGTCTCTCTCTGCAGCTACCTCCCCCTGCCCCACTCATGCTCTCTCTCTCTCAAATACATAAATACAATCTTTAATTTTTTAATTAAAAATAAGATAAATAAAATAAGAAGTCTGGTCTTACTGCCCCATTTAGCTCCCTTTTTTTGAGTTGTATTTAAAGCAGCATGAGAGAACATGAGGCTCTGAAACTTAAAAAAAAAAAGGAAAAAATTGAGTTTTGTTAGGGTTTAAGATCGTGGCTGCTAGACAAAAACGTTGGTTTTGTTAACATGTGAAAATTAACAAAAGAGAATAAGATAGAATTCTAATAATTTTTATAGAAATTAAAAATTTCCTCCAACCCAATTACATACAGACCGTTTAAGTAAATTCATTCCAATGTCCCAAACCAACCTTTCCTAATAGTAATGCATCTGTGTAAACAGGGTCAACCCAAGGAATGTATAAATATTATTATTTTTTTCCTGTCTCTTCCACAGTCACATCTGGGTATATTGGTAGCAAGGCAATTATCTATCTTATAAGACATGATATTATAAGGAAGGTATTCTGTCCATTTGGAATGACTGAAAATCATTGTAATTTTATCTTGGTGCAGTAACTTGAGATGGCACAGTGTGGGTTATGAATATATATATTTTTTTTACTGGGAAGAAGAGATTATAGAGATATTGGTTATCCAAGAGAGACTGACAGGTGTTGATAGTTGCCAGGTTAATATCCATCTACTTTTTCCTTTAAAATCAGAAAGCATTGAGGGATTGACAATAAGGAAATTTAAAACAACATCAAATATTTAATTGTCTCTTTCCTAGTTACATTGTAACCATATGACAAAATATCAGTCTTACAAGATATCATTCTCTTTTACCTCTATCTTTCTGCCAGAAATGTGGGTTTAATAGTGAGAACTCCAACAGCAATTTTTGCAACCGTGAATAAAAAGCCATGAAAACCTCTAAGATAGTTCACTTGACTTTCTTAAGACTCTGAACCAACACCAGAAAACACTCTCTGTAGTCTTCTTAAATGAAAAAATATGGTTAAACCACTTTCGACAGTCTACTACATACAGCAAAATGTAAATCTTAATTGAAATATGTTCTCTCAGCTGTGCTTAAGCAACTGAGTCCTGAGCTTTTCAGGTTTTCAGTCTGAAAGAGTACACCTCTGGTGCTCTGAAAGGGAAGAGAAAGGACACCCTGTTCTCCATATAAATTAAAGAAGAGAAATCTGTTCATTTAAGTGGGCCATATAAAATTTATCAAGCAATTATCTCCTAACTCCTTACTATCCAAATTACCCGAGATGCTCTCCCTACTCCTTTATTCCATGTTACTGCCTTTTCCAGGATTCTGTATCACATCACAACATGTCTTCTGTTATTTCCTTCTTGCAAGCTAGTTTTGTTTTCTCCATCTAAAAAAATCAACAATCATTGTGTATTTCAATTCCCATTTTCCTCAAATGCATTGATTCTTCTTATCTATTACTCTTTTCTCATACTCTGTGTCTTTGTCTTTATGGGGTTTGTACTTTGCTTTTCCCCATCCTTTACTGCTATTATATAATCAAATCTAATAACTTTTTAGAGAAAGTTAAAAATTCCTGCATAGCCACACGTGAACACAAAGTCACTGATTTTTAGCAAACCTATAAGATAGTCAGACATCCATTCAATTTCTTTTTTTTTAAAGATTTTTTTTTATTTATTTGACAGAGAGAGATGACAAGCAGGCAGAGAGGCAGGCAGAGAGGGAGGAGGAAGCAGGCTCCCTGATGAGCAGAGAGCCCAATTCGGGGCTCGATCCCAGGACCCTGGGATCATGACCTGAGCGGAAGACAGCGGCTTAACCCACTGAGCCACCCAGGCGTCCCTCCATTCAATTTCTTAACTGAGTCTCAAATGCATCCTGAGTTCTAACCTAAACCTAAGTTCTACTTCTTACACGTTGTTATATGACCAAATTCTTTCAGTTCAATATTTTGTAACATTTAAATATTAATCAAGTGATGCTTAGTCTGTGAATTTCTATGAAAATAATTTGAATACAGTAGATTTATTGTTATATTTATAGATTTATAATCAAAGTTTCATCAGTTGAAGTTTTTGGAAATTTCAGATATAGTGATTAACCTAAAATGATACTGCCTCAAATACCTCTGATATCAAGGCCAAAAACCTGATTATAGCCACACCTGTGGTGGATAGTTCCATGGGAAATCACAGTTACTTAACACTGATAGCATCTCATGTTCTATCTCTCATTTTAGAATGTCTCCAATACAATCCAAAAGTGTAGGAGAGTTAATGTCCTCTGAGGACACCTCTCAGTGAAGTGGAAATAAGAACCATAGATAAAATTGTCAGTTTCCAGGTCTTCATGAGGACAACTTAAAGAAGTTTCTCAGGAACTTTCAGTAAAAGCAAGCTTTCATTTCTATCCACAACAATTACATCAGCAATGTACCTTTTTGACAAAGTTGCTTCTTCACTGTCTTACTTTCCCATTCTTTTCTACCTTTGGATAATCTCCCAGATAAACTAACAGTACTCAAATCCTTTTTCCTACTCTTTGCTCTCAGGATAAATGGAGCCAAAAGACTTAGATTAATATCAAGTTCTGAATGGGATCTTAGAGCTATTTCTGTCCAGATTTTCATAAACATAGGGACCTTTGAATTATCAGGCTATAAATAAGTTCCAAATGGAGGGGGCAAAAGCAAAAAGTAGAAATTTTTATGTTTGATTTTTAATCATGATTAATTGACTTTATTGATTATTAAAAACATTAACATTATAAAAGTGTGGATCTTCGTAAAACAATGTCATAATGTAAGAAATAAGTTGCATAGTCCTTTTGAGAATATTAAACCAAGTGTTCAGGTGCCATCTAATTTCTTGTTTAATCCAGAACTTTGGTGTGCATTATCTTGAGGAATAGGATTTTGAAGTCCGGACAGACTAACAGAAAACTGATCCAAATGTGTGTGTTTATATTCCTGCGTTTGTTGTAAAAATCAAAGTGTGATTGCTGGTTTAAAATGGTAAAACCAATAATGTTCATGGACTCTATTATAAATTTTCTAATTGTATGAGAAGAACCCAATAAACATATAATCAAAGAGCTACAGGATCAGGTAGTGGTATGTTCTGATTCAACAGCATCATAATGCAGCATTTTATATGTGTGGCTAATGGATATTTCCATGAATGTTTGCTAGCTAGTCAGCCAATACAGAGAAATATTAGGTAGAGTAATTACTCACAGTTGTGTTTAATAAAATGAGAGAAAATTATCAAATGACACTAATAATAATAATCCTATAGCAGGCTAAATAATTCAATGATAATTACAAGTATTAATCTAGCTTTTTTCCCTGATTATGACTCTTCTCTCCTTTATCATAATGGGAGTAGCAGATTGTCTGCAATGAATTGTGAAAACCCAGCAGTGACTTTGACAGTGAAGGCCTCCCATAAATTTTGATAGGTTAAAATGATTCTGGTTGGTCTTGAGTAAATGCGTCAATTTTTTTTTCTGTGCGTGTCATAAAAGAAAGAAGCAATAGTAAATTGTTGCTATTATTCCATGGAGCCAATAAAATCATACTGCCAACAAGAGGCTGTTGACACAGTAAGTGTAGTTAACTGTGTTGAAATACTAGGCCTGGAAATAAAATTCCAATATTTCACATAACCTCTTTTTTTTTTTAAGAAAAAAACAAAACAAAACAAAACAACTATACTGCTTACATTAATGGCCCTGCTGTTGTGTAACTATTTTTGAACATATATACTGTAAGTGTATATATATATATATATTTTTTTCTGTGCAATAAATTCATTTAGAGATAAATTTGTATTGCAAATTATTTGGGGGGAGGCATGGTATTTGTGGCTAGTTTTACAAGTTAAGAGGACTAAAAGAAAGAACAGAAACATTTTTTATTACAGCATATTTACATCTGTCCAAAATACTTATTTACTATAACACTGACTCATGTATAATACTGTACACAAAGAAAGAAGTTAAATGAGTTATAATTCAGTCAAAGTATAGCTGGCCATTTTAAAACTTTCTACTGAATCTTTCTGGTATGAAATGTGATATCTGGCAATCTGGTCCAGTTCATTACATCAGGTCATTTGTATGTTCTTATTACCATTTTGGTAACATAGCACATTTTATAACCCAGACATTTTACAATGGAACTATGATGCATATATTTTCAAAAGTATAGACATACATGAAGCTATGAGGTCAAAAAAGATGAATGTCCATAGTACCATATAGACTCAACAAATAAAAGTATCCAAGAGTCTGAGTGAGATTTATGAATATTGTATAAGATAGGCCAATATGTGGTTTTGATATAAATAATCTGTTCTTAAATTAGAATTACAATCGTTGAGTACAGTGTTGAAAATGGCAGATAGATTTTAGCTCTCTTTGCTCACTAAGGAAAATGGAAAAATGTTTAGTTTGGTCAGATTTTCACTTAACTTCTGAAAAGAGAGAACCCTTCTGAAATAAGAATCCTTAAAGTTATAACTCCTTTGTCACAAGTTTTCAAGAAACTTGTTTGATGTTGTAGACAATTATATGGCACACGTACTGTTCTAGATGTTTCATTCCAATAATATGTAAGCCATACCAAGTCTACATATTCATATAGAGATGTTCCTCAGCTTACAAGGGGGCTATGTACAGAGAAACACATAAAAATTGAAAATGCATTTAATACCCCTAAACTATCAAATATCATAGCTTACCTTAAGCTTATTTAAACATACTCAGAACACTTACATTTGCCTGCATTTGGGCAAAATCATCTTAAGCAAAGCCTATTTTATAACAAAGTATCAAATATCACATGCAATTTATTAAATATTACACTAAAAAAAAGAAGAATGGTTATATAGAGAATGGTTGTAAGTATATCAGGTGTTCACCCCTGTCATCTTCTAGCTGACTGGGAGCTGTGGCTCACTGCCCCTGCCCAGCATCACAAGACGGCACAATACCACATGTCACTGGCCCATATAAAGACCCAAATTCAAAATTCAAAGTACAGTTTCTACTGAATCACTTTCACTTTCACATCATTGCAAAATATATCATAAGTTGAATCATTGTAAATCAGGCGCCATCTTATTTGAAAGTTAAATCACAGTCACCCATATACACACAAAAAAAGGCGTTCATGTAGGGCCGTCTATGGATCTCTAAACAACATAGCATGACATATCAGCAGCAAAAAATGGATGTGAAGGGGACAATTGCTTTGCATCAGTACTCTGAGCAGTAACATACATGGCCTTACTCACCTAGCAGAACTCCAGAGCTAGCTGTCGGCAAGGAATTTTACAAATGTTTGCTGAACAGATTAAGCACTATTATTTTTAAATCAGTGTGCATGTCTGTTTTCTAAAGATATGTTACTTTATTTTATTGACTTATTACAAACCCAATAATTTCCTCTTATTTAAGTGGCAGGAAAATAGAATTCTTTTTAATTTAAATCAAATGGCTTTTTAGGGAAAATATACTGAAAATTCTGAAACTTGTATTGCTTATGAATCTTTTATTGGAATCCTTATCAAGTTGTATTTTTCAAGTTTTTCCTAAATAATCTTCAATAAATTGAAAATATTTTTTGGATTTTATTCAAGGCTATTAACACACAATTTCACTTTGCTAAATATAGTGCTAAAGTTTCAACCAAAACGTTGTGTCTTTTTCTTTTCCACTACCACATCCTCCATCTACTGACTGGATTCTCTCCCCAACTAGCACATATATACCATTGTCTATCTTTAGGATAAGTCATGGTCATCTTTTGTCTTTATTCTATTCCTTGTATGCTTCTGAACTTGTTGAATTTTAATATAGTCACACCATAAGCATCACATATTTGATTCCCCTTTAAATAGTAAACAGTGCACAACCAGAGCATACCTTCAAAGCTATCAATATACTTACTCTGATATATTATTTTTGTATTTTTGTAAATTAAAATAATTAAATTATAGGACAAGAGTTTCAGGTGGTAGCTGTTGTAAGTTTTACCCAAACTGACTTTGTCAAACTCGTTTATGTCATCATATATGTCAAGTAGTTTTCTCAGGTTTATTTTTAGAAAATCCTTGTATAATGAATATTTACACTGAGATCTAGTATAAAAATCTTGCAATTTATTTTAGAAACATTAAGATATTGAAAATCAATCTATTTCTTTAATTCATTGAAGACATTTTTGGCTTGTTTCCAGTACTTTCTTACTGGTTAAAAAATGAATTTGAAGCAGTCTGAATGTCATTATTATATGGCCCTTTCCCTTTGATGAATACAAAGACGATATTCTATATTAGCTATCTGAGAAGAATTTATTTTTTAAATTTTATTTATTTGTAAGAGAGAGAGTGAGAGAGAGCACAAGCAGGGGGAGCAGCAGGGTGAGGGAGAAGCAAACTCCCGGCTAAGCAGGGAATCTGTTGCAGAACTCAGTCCCATGACCCTAAGATCATGACCTGAGCTAAAGGCTCAGGTGTTTAACTGACTGAGCCACCTAGGTGTCCCAATCCGAGAAGAGTTCTGTATGTTATTCCTATTAATATGCAGTTTAAATTCTAGGTAGTTAACTTCATATTTTAGTGGCTATTACATAGATAGCACTATATTCCAGGCAGAGAGTAAGATAGAAATATTAAATTAACCATATTCTATGCATTCTAAATGAAAATAATTAATCAATAATAATAAATCCTTCTATTTATGGAATATCAACTTATAAGCTTTCCTCCATATGAACAATGCCAAATACCAGAATAAAGGGTCATCTAATACAAATAAAGGATAGAATTAAAGAATTCTGGTAAGCCATTTAATTTTGAAAAATGGTGTTATATTGTTGCTGAGTTGTGGTTTTCAGTTACATAATATCTGATAAGTGCAGAAGTAACATAAGTGTTACGTGAGATGAGAAATGGTATATAATTAAGATATTCTTAAATGTACAGAAAAATACAAATTTGTAAACATAGCATTATGGAGGAATAAAAATAAATGATAGCTACACACTCTAAAGTGAATAAATCCTGGAAAGTTAATTGAAAAGTAAAACAAGGACAGTGCAAAAAGTATGGTACATTTTTATGAAGTTCAAACAAATTCTGTTAAACCATAGATGGACTTAAAGATACTATTATGTATCAAATATTGTAAAAATTAAGCAAGGAAATAGCAAACATAAAATAACCAAAGCATACAAACTTGAGTAGATACAATAGGTGTGATCATGTTCTACTTCATAAAGAGATGAGTTAATAGATAAATGAAAGTAGCTAGACTTTTTAGAAGTTAATAAAACTTCGCCTGTTATTTCTCAGTAATATAAAATATATGGTTTTCTAACAAAAACGTTTATCTTAAAAATATTTAAAAATAAATTTCAGGCTACTCATAAGGTTATATTTACTTTTCGACTGAAGGAAAAGCTGGTTGTTGTAGTTGATGTTGTTTGTTTTAGTCTCCTCCTAGTTTTTATTATTATAATGTGGAATGAGGAATGTTAGATTGAAAAGTGAATTATTTTATAGACAAATCATTACCTGATTCACCTCCTGGTACAGCAGATGGAACTCCTGAAAACGTGCCCTTATGCCTTATGGAAGAGTAACAGTTATGCTTACTTCTGAAACATACTTGGTAGTGGCCCTAAATAGTGACACCATAGTAAACATTTTGAATATTTCCAATTAATTTTTATAGTCATAGGGCTCCAAAAGGCACTGCTGGTATCTTAGCAGGTATTTCAATAAAGCTAAAAGTTGCCTGACTGTTTAAAAATATTATGGAGGCACAAAACATGGCAGAAGTATTGTCCTCAGATATTATTTTTTTCCATATGCTCCTGATTCCAGACATGACAAGTTATTTTTTTAATTTTTTTTATGAAAGATTTTATTTATTTATTTGACAGAGATCACAAGTAGGCAGAGTCAGGCAGAGAGAGAAGAGGAAGCAGGCTCCCTGCTGAGCTGAGAGCCCGATGTGGGACTCGATCCCAGGATCCTGGGATCATGACCTGAGCCGAAGGCAGAGGCTTTAACCCACTGAGCCACCCAGGCGCCCCCATGACAAGTTATTTTTGATAGATATATATACAATGTATTTTCCAGTTATAAGAAAAATGGTTCTGCTATTTTTAAACTTTTTTAAAAATTACATAATTTTTTTAAATTAAAATTTTATTTTTTAATGTTTTACTTTTCAATATACTTCTTAGAGTACAAAACCTATTCCATTTTGTAAGAAGTTTACCACTTAAATAATGGTAATTTTCTCATTGTATATTCCCCTCACATTGCTTTATTTTGAATAAAAAATTCACAATAAACATAACTGATGCTTTCCTTCTGATGGTCCCTCTGTTGGTCATATTGTATATGAGCCATGACAATTAGTTTTACAAAATTTATTGATGTTTGTTGATATGTTTTATCATAACTAATTTTCCCTCCCTTAGCTAGATTCCCCAGCTTTCAGACAGGTGGACACTTCAATAAACCATACCCGAGGAATGTATCAAGTACTTTTTAGACATCCTCTCAGATCCTTGAGGTCTCATTTTGCCTAGGGATTTGCAATAGGTTCTGCCAGAGGCACCACTGTGACAACTGATGTCCATGGTGTATCTCCTGCTAAGCTCAAGAGGTCACTGGTTTCCAGTTTATCTATACAATTAATGCATTCCAGCAAGTTCTTTTTTTTAATATTAACAAACTTATTTTAAAGTTTATATGGAGAGGAAAAGACTCACAATAGTCAAGATAGTGTTGAAGGAGAACAAAGTCTGAGGACTGACTTCAAAGTTTACCATAATGAAGGGGCACCTGGGTGGCTCAGTGTGTTAAGCCTCTGACTTCAGCTCAGGTCATGATCCCAGCCTGCATTGGGCTCTCTGCTCAGCAGGGAGCCTCCTTCTCCTCATCTCTCCCTCTGTCTGTCTCTCTGCCTATTTGTGATCTCTCTCTCTGTCAAATAAATAAATAAAATCTTTAAAAAAAAGTTTACCATAACGATAATTGTAAGCAAGATATTGTAATACCATAAAAAGACTAGATTAAAGGAACAGAATATATATCATCAATTATATTTTATATTAAATATAAAAGCAAAAGCAATACAAGAGAGCAAAATACAATCTTTTAAACAAATGGTTCTGAAATAATGGTGACACTAAATGTAAAAATATAAAATAAAAATAAAAAAACAATAAAATAAAATAAATCCAGGAAGATATCATACACTCTTCACAAAAATAAACTCAGATTGGATTATAAACCTAAACATGAAACATGTAGAAGGTAATATAGAAGAAAATTTAAATGACCCTGGTTTTGGCAATAATTTTCGCTACAAAAGCACAAGCACTGAATTTAAAAATGTCTACTCTGTGAAACACAATACCAAGAGAATGAAAAGGCAAAGCACAGACTATGAGAAAAAAATTGCAAAATACACATCTGGCAAAGGACTGTTAATCAAAAATACACAAAGACCCCTTAAAACTCAACAATGGGGGAAAAACCTGATTAAAAATGAGCCAAAGACCTTAGCAGATACCTCACAAAAGAAAATATTACAGATGGCAAATAAGCATATAAAAATATGCTTCACATCACGTGTCATCAGGAAAATGCAAATTAAAAGAAAAAAGAGACACCAGAACATAACCAGAATCCAGAACTTTGACAACACAACACTAAATGTTGGTGAGGATGTGGAGCAACAGGAATGTTCTTCCATGTCTATTGAGAATAAAGAATGGAAAACAACCTGGCAGTTTCTTACAAAACTAAAAATATTCTTGCCAGATGATTCAGCAGTAGCAGTTCTTGGTATTTATCCAAAGAAGATGAAAACTATACCCACAAAGATGTCTATAGTAGTTTTATTCATAACTGACAAAAGGTTGGAAGCAACCAAGATATCCTTCCATAGGTGAAAGGTCAAATAAAGTGTAGTACATGCAAACAATTGAATATTATTTAATGCTAGAGAAATGAATTACCAATCCATGAAAAGATATGGATATAAATATTTAATAAATATTTGATTTTAGGCTTCTACCAATCTATCAATAGTATTAGTATATTTTAACAGTGAATGCTCAGCATTCATGAATTTACCTAATAAAATATTTTGGGTTCAATATTTTAAATACTTCAACCTCTATGATTATATTCCTAATAATTTTGAATTGGGGTAAATAAATCTTAATTTTTTTGTAACTTGTTTCTTATTGCAAAAGAGCTCAATGAAATTTTAGAAAATAAAAATTTACAAAAAAAAAATTTAGTTTACAATTGCCAAATAATTTAAAACTTTATCTTATATTCAAATACATATATTTTTCTAAATTGATTTATATGCTACAAAAACCGAAAACTTAGTTATACTAGATTTCATATCATGCAATCAATGCCAGAAAGCCATCTGGCAATGATTTGTCTTAAATAGAGTAAAGATGGGTGTTATTACAATGCAAGATGGAAACATAGTATAATAATTGAGTGTTATATAACTTTTCTGTTTTGTATCAAGTTACTAATCTACAAAAGGCTTTTATCGGTGACAGACTTGGGAATTTAACAAAACTTTTAAACTAGCGTGTGTGACTCATTCCTAGAAAACAACACAATCAATAACACTTTATTTAGATTAAATCATGACTATTACTTACATTTGAATAAAAAAGGTAGCAACCCCAATAAGTTTATTGAACATGAAAAGTTGAAATGCTATAATGCTCCTAAGGAATTAAATGATCCAGTCATGAATTACAAAAAAGGATATAAATTACCAAAGTGTTTATATAATTGTAATGTACAACTGCCCATTATCATACAATAGTGTAGGCTTGTACAAGAACTCTATAAAAGAACTCCACTTCTAAAGTGTGGAAAATATGTTCCCTTTCCCCCAATATACAACTATTAAGCCATTCATTTAGCTTTTAAAATATCCACTTAATACAGGCTTTTTACTCATTTGAACAGGAAGCAGGGCTCTATTCTTATTGCTTACATCTGAAGGATAGACTTCTAGCGTAAGAGGTAAAGCCCATAAAGGAGCCCAATAATAACAACAAAATACAGTTTAGTGAGCCCTTACAATCTTCCAGCTACCTTTCTGAGAATACTTCAACTAATAAAACATATAAAATACCTGACCACAAAGAGCTTACATTCTTTTGAAATAGAATATTGAAATAAACCAATAATAGAGGGGCACCTCGGTGGCTCAGTCCATTGAGTGACTGCCTTTGGCTTGAGTCATGATCTCAGGGTCCTGGGATTTAACTCCCCAGCAGGCTTTCTAGGCAGTGGGGTGTTTTCTTCTTCCTCTGTGCCCCCTCCCAATTCTCTCTCTCTCTGTCTCAAATAAGAAAATACACCAGTAATAGAATAATGATTGATGGTTGATGGTGATAAGTGTTACAAAGAAATACAGGAAAGGTAAAAGCCATTGGAGAATGCTGGGATGAAAGTTAATTTTATTTTGTGTTGGGTGGTTATATCTCATTTATGAGATGTTCTTTGCACAAAGACCCAGGAAGTGAAGGAGGGTGTTATACAAATATTAAAGAAAAATATTGCTCTAGGCAGAGCAAGTAAGTATATAGACTTTGTGTGAACAGCTTGTCTGTTACTTTTGAGGAAAAGCAAGGAGGCCAATGAGGAGTTCATAGTGGTGGAGAGAGGAAGAAAGTATTGATGTATGACCTTCTAGTACATTGAAATGCCTTCAGTTTTTATTTAATATGAAAGGGGAAGATACCAAATGATTTTCAACAGCAGAATAAAATCATATGACTTGATTTTTAGGTTAAGTTGCTGTACCAAAATAAATTTGCAGGGAGAAAGGAGTGCAGTATGTGTGAAAGTAGGGTTATCAATCAAGTCAATAATTCAGGAACATATGATGGTGTTTTTAGCATGCTGGGTGGTAATAGAAGTGCTGAGGTATGGTTTTTATTTTGTGTATATTTTGATGGTGAGTATTCTGGTGAACAGGATGGGGTATGTGCAGGACAGACAATATCAACATTTATTTTACCTGCACAAACAGAAGGGTGGAGTCTTCATTCCCTGATATGGAGAGAACTCTGACTTCAAATGTTCTTTCTGATTAAATGGCATAGTGATGATGATGATTTAGTCAGACAGTGAAAGAGAACAGTAAGCATAGTGTTAAGCGGTAAGACATTTTAATACATTTGAACATCAAAAAACATTGTGTTGGATCATCTGTTTATGTGAGTAAATAAATAAAGAAAGCTTCCTGGGGTTCTGATAGAGATAAAGAAGACTACTATATGATCCAAAGGGGCATGTGCACCGAATGTTTATAGCAGCAATGTCCACAATAGCCAAACTATGGAAAGAACCTAGATGTCCATCAACAAATGAATGGTATATATATATATATATATATATATATATATATATATATATATATATATATACACACACACAATGGAATACTATGCAACCATCAAAAGAAATGAAATCTTGCCATTTGCGATGACATGGATGGAACTAGAGGGTATTATGCTTAGCAAAATAAGTCAATCAGAGAAAGACACTATCATATGATCTCCCTGATATGAGGAAATGGAGGTGCAATGTGGGGGGCTTGGGGGACAGGAAAAGAGTAAATGAAACAAGATGGGATTGGGAGGGAGACAAACTATAAGATACAATCTCACAAAACAAACTGAGAGTTGCCGGGGGGGTGGGGAGGGTAGGGAGAGGATGGTGGGGTTATGAACATTGGGGAGGGTATGTGCTGGGGTGAGTGCTGTGAAGTGTGTAAACCTGGCAATTCACAGACCTGTACCCCTGAGGCTAATAATACATTATATGTTAATTTAAAAAAAAAGAAGAAGACTACTATAAATCCAATGCTATGGTTTTCAGCGAAGAGTGTGTAATCAGGCATATTTTATTAAAGTAACCAAGTAAAGTGATGGTCGAAAATTGGAATAACAGAAAACATAAAAATCAGAGATTTTAAAAAGAGATATGGGATAGTGTAGAAAATATAGTCAATGATATTATAATAGTGTTATATGGTGACAGATGGTGGCTATATTTGTAGTGATCATAGAATAATGTATGGAGATATTGAAAACCTGAAACCAATGTAACACTGAATATCAACTATACTCAAATAAAAAAAATAATAAAAATAAAACATTTTAATTTAAAAAGATAAAAAGAGGGACAAGAATTTGTCTTTACAAGAGAAAGATGAGGCTAAGACATACTCTGAACCTTGAGGAAAACACCATTTTGAAAATTCTTCCCATTTTGAGAAAAATCAAATGAATCAATACCATAAAAGAACCCATTTTAACTGAGAGATGTAATGAATACTCAAGAAATAATTTTATGACAGGATAATTCTTCCCTATGAAACAGCATACAGAACACAGGGGAAACACCTGGAAGCAAAATAAACTATACTGAAAATAAGAATTAGGAAAAGGATAAATGATGAGAGATAAGAAAATTAGAGCTGTGACAGAGACCTAGTGAAGAGAATTTTTAGCTTGTGGTTTAATGTTTTTGAGGATAATCAAGAGTTCATAACTTTCTTGAGACAGGCTGGTTGTAGGCAGTTTAGGCAGACCCCTAAGACAGGCCTACTTTGGGCAGGTGGTGTTGGAGGAGGCCATTGGGCTGGACAAAGACAAATCCAACCATTTGACTAAAGTGTCTGTGAAGATGTTGAAGTCAGATGCAACAGAGAAAGACCTGTCAAACCTAATCTCAGAAATGGAGATGATGAAGATGATTGGAAAGCATAAGGACACCATCAACCTGCTGGGTCCTGCACACAGGATGGTCCTTTGTACACTATCATGGAGTATGCCTCCAAAGACAACATACAGGAGTACCTGCAGGCCCAGAGGCCTCCTGACCTGGAGTACTGTTACAATATCAGCCACAATGCAGCAGAGCAACTCTCCTCCAAGGACCTGGTATCCTGTGCCTATCAGGTAGCCTGAGGCATGGAGTACCTTGCCTCCAAGAAGTGCATACACCAAGACCTGGCCACCAGGGAAGTGCTGGTGACAAAGGACAACACGATGAAGAGCTCAGACTTCAGCCTTGCCAGAGATATCACCACATCAATTACTATAAAAAGACAACCAACAGTGGACTTACTGTGAAGTGGATGGTCCCTAAGGCCATGTTTGACCAGATCTACATCCACCAGAGTGACTTCTGGTCTTTTGGGGTGATCCTGTGTGAAATCTTCACTATGGAAGCCTCCCATATCCTGGAGTGCCTGTGGAGGTGGTTTTAAAGCTGCTGAAGGAGTCATTTGATGGATAAGACAATAACTGCACCAGAGAGTTATACACAATAATGAGGGGTGGCTGGCATGTGGTACCTTCAAGCTGCTGGTAGAAGACCTGGATCATCCTGTGGCCATGACCTCCAACCAGGAGTACCAGGACCTGTCCTTGGCCCTGGAACAATACTGTCTATGCTTTCCCAACACCCAAAGCTCCACCTGCTCCTCAGAGAAGAATTACACCTTCTCTCATGAGCCGTTGCCTAGGGAGGCCTATCTGCCCTGACACCCAGCCCAGCTTGCCAATGGTGGACTCAAATGACTTGTATCCCTATTACTCCTGTCCAGATTCCATCATAAGCTGTAACCCTTAGCCCCCACCCTCCCTGCAAGACTCACTGCCTTCTCCTTTGTCCCTTTCCTACTGGCAGGAGCCAGCTGCCTACCTGAGGCCTTCACCCCTTGAAGTTCACCTCTCTTCCCCTTCCTCTTCCTCCTCCTCACAACCTGCTCATGAAAGAAAGGAACAGAGAGGCAGGTACTTGCTCGTGGCTACTTCCTTCCCTCCCATATGTTGGACCGAGACCCCTCCCTGTCATCTGGTACTGCCTGGATGTCGAGCGAGTGGGAGATGAGGCATGCCAGTGAAAGCTGTCAGAGATTTCCTGTTTTGGTTTTGTCTGCTTAGCATAACATGTAAGACTGAGTTCTGGTGGCAGGGACCTAGTCCTTGGGGCTATAACACTAGCGAGGGGAGGTCAACTGCTCTGGGCCTTGGCTAAGAGCAACCGCTGCTCCAGAGATATGGTGCCAAGGGCTTATTAATTTTGATACTAATTTGCTTTGCTGACCAAATACCTGGTATCAAAAGATGGGAAGGCAAAGACTGGAAGCAGTATTGTGACCATGGGGTCCAGCCCCAAACTATGAAGAAAACACAAAGTGTATAAATCTGAGTAAGTATATATTTACACACCTTTTTAAATAGGTTGTTATCAAAGATTTAATCAATGGGTAATATTCTCCTCGTGGCTGGGAAGCATCAGTTGCCATATATTAAAAACAAAGAAAAGAAGTGTCTGGGTGGCTTCCTCCATAAGTGTCCCTTCTTTTCAGGTCATGATCCCAGGGTCCTGGGATGGAGCCCCACATCAGGCTCTCTGCTCAGTGGGAAACCTGCTTCTCCCTTTCCCTCTGCCCTGCTTTTAGTTCCTCTTCCTATCTCTCTGTCAAATAAATAAAATATTAAAAAAAAATAAGAAAGAAAGAAAATGTTTTAAAAGGTCTTTTTTTTTTAATTTTCTAGGGGTGCCTGGATGACTCAGTTGTTTAAGCAGATGTTTGCCTTTGGCTGAGGTCATGATCCCAGTGTACAGGGATCCAGCCCTGCATGGGACTACTTGTACCCCAAGGAGCTTGCTTCTACCTCTCCCTTTGCACGTGCTTCCCCCTGCTTGTGCTCTTCCTCCTCTCTCTCTCTCTCTCTCTCTCTCTCTCTCTCTCGCTGTCAAATAAACAAAATAAAATCTTTTACTAAATATATAAATAAATAAAGTTCTAAAACTACTTTCAGTTTAGGTCCCTTAACAAAAATTGCTACTGCTTCATTTTAAAAAAAAAGATAATTTAGAAAGATGCTTCCAGAGTTAAAAAGCTGTTTTGTTTCTTTGTCAGGATTAAATATAGAAGTGCTTTAAAAAGTAAAAGAAAAAAAAATATGCTATATTAACAGTAATCACACTATAACTTTTGTGGTTATATCAAGATAATGAAAAGTGATTTTAAAGCAAATTTCATTATCAGACATAAAGATCAAGTCAAAATTACATAAGAGTAAAAGGATGAATTCATCAGGGTGTATAATAATTCTTGACTTTTCATACTTAATAACAAGTTTGGGGATATATAGGGAAAAACTAAGAACAAAAATGATAACTTCTACCTTAGAAGAGAAATGGAAAAAAATTTCAACACCTTTATTTTAAGATTATATAGACAAATGGTCATCAAATTGGTAAGATATGTAAGACTTGAACAAAATTATCAACTAACTAGATATGCTTTATATTACAGAACACTTCCAACAACCGCAGCCTACATATATCTTAAGCCATGATTTTCTTTGCAAAGGTCAACATTGATAATGTTCTAGTCATACCTCTGTGTACCAGGAAAGAAGTAGCATATTTCTTGAAAGACACAGCTATCAAAGCTCCATTGGGAAACCATAAAGATGGAGGAGGGATTTCCAAATTATATATCTGATAATTGACATCTACTCAGATTATTAAAAAATGAATAAAAATAAAAATCCTTACTAATAACCAAACAGAGTATCCAATTTTACATGTGAAGAAAATAATTGAAGAGACATGTCACCAAAAGTATATGGATGGCTTATAAGCACATGACAAATTTCTCAACCTTTAGACATTAAAGTAATACAAATTAAAATCTTAATGAGACATGCTTACATATCTATTAAAATGGCTAAAATTATAAAGGCTAATTGTACTTCGTCTGAGCTAGATTGAGAGAAGCAACAAAAAATATAAACTGTTGTTGGCATATATCATGATACAACCACTTTGGAAAATAGTTTGAAAAATTTTTTAAATGCAAAATATGTTGCAGTTACACAAATAGCCATTTTACTTCTAGGCATTTAACCAAGAGAAACAAACCCTATGTTCATACAAGGACTTGTATATGAATTTCATAGCAGCTTTATTTTTAAGAATTGAAAACAGTGGAAATGTTCATCAATGTCCATCAATAGAGCAAAGACAAATTATGATCTATTCATTAAAGAGATTACTATTCCACATCAAAATGACCTATTTATAATTGGAGATTCTCAAAGCAATGATGCTGAGAAAAGAAAAGCCAGGCAATGAATAGTATATACTGTGTGATTCCATGACTATAAAAAATCTAGAAAATACAAACTTATATATAGTCACAGTCATCAAATATATTGGTGAGATTTTAGTGCCTTCTTCTATGCTCCCATAGCTTCCTACACTTGGATCTCCGAGCATTTGTTACACCATGTGAAAATATGAACTCTTTTTCTTTATTCTGTCTTACTAGAATAAGAATCCTTGAAATTTTATGGACATTTGAACTCTCAGTTATTAGCAGAAATCCTATCACACAGTAAGTTTCCAAATATAAAAGCCAGAGTTTTACAATGACTTCTAAGCTTTTACATGATCTAGCCACTCATTTATCCTCTGTCCCTGCTATTCTTCAGTCACTCACTGTGGTCTCCTTGCTATTCCTCAGATATGCCAGGCATGATCCAACCTTATGGTCTTCAAGGTAGCCAATTCCTTTGTCTGGAGTGACCTTATTGCTGATAGTTCTGGGCAAATTCATCACCATTCCATACCTTTGTTCAATTGTCAGCTTCATTGTAACTACCCTGATATTCCTATTAAAAATTTTAACTCCCCATCCCCTGCCTAGCAACCTTGATTTTTCTCACCCTGATCGAATTTTTCTTTTTCCCCATTGTACTCATCATTTTTGAATGCACTATGTAATTTTTATTAAGGTTTATAGCTTTTAATTGTCTCACCCATTAAAATAAAAGTTCTACAAAGCCAAGTATTTCATTTACCAGTGTAGTCTGAAGTAATATCTGCCATATAATAGGTTCAATAGACAATTGGTAAATTTCAGAATAAATTAATGTTGAGAGTATACTGAATTTCATAAGTCATTTCAATAATGTTTTCCAAAAAATAAACTATGTAAAACATACCTTAAATTTACTTTCAAAATATTTTATAGCATATAATGGACAATATACATAAGCCTTAAAGAAGCAATCATATAAATCATATAAATAACCATTTCATACCTACTTAAAAATTGCATAATACCACACTCCTAGATCCTCTCTGAACGCTCTAAAATAACCCTTCAAAGGAAATACATTTTTAAAAATAACAGATTTTTTGGCAAATAATTTAATAAAATAAAAGTTTCATTCATCTATGTAGATCATAATAAATGTTTTTAATAAGCATGAAATTATAACTCTGAAGTGTGCTAAAATGAAACCACCTGCTAAGGGTGAGAGAATAAAAATAAACATCATTTTTCCAAATAAGAGGAATTTATTACCTTTGAATCAAAGCATGTGGATTTGTTCAAACTGGCAATAAAGGAATATGGAAACACAAACCATAGAAAGTCATATTTTAGATTTCTAAAAGACTTTGAAGTGAAGTGTATACATTTTTTAAATGCTACATAATGCTACCTAATGACAAGATGACAGGTTGTGACAAATAGTATTTTAAAAGCTCTACTCATAATGGAACGGAAGGTGTCATTTCCATATAATTTTATATATGTCATTAATTTACTATATCTGGATACAACATATTACCAAACAGATGTTCAACAAAGACTAAATCATTTTTAATGGAACATAATAATTTGAACCTACATCTATTAATCATTTTTTCGATCTAACATTTATAGTCTCGCGAAACATTTTATCAGTTGTCGACAAAATAAAAAAAATAGGATAAAAAGTCGTGTTTGGAAAAAAAAGAGGAAAAGAAAATGTCAAAGTTTAACAGTTTACAGAATGTTTTAACATAAATTTAAATTTAAATCTGACCAAATTTCACAATTTTAAGTAAAATGATAGCACTTTTTATCCTTGAAAAGTGGTAAGTGATCCAATACATTGCTTAGAAAAACAAATTTAGCACTACACTAGTCTGAGATGCTTAAGTTATGGTACAACTTGCCATTGTGTATCATCAAATGGTATATTTTTTTCTTTTGGTATTGTCATTATATTTTATTTTAGCCATTCTGATAAGTGTGTAGTGATATCTCAGTGTCATTTTAATTGCATTTCCTTTATGTCTAATTATGTCAAAATATATTATTTTGATGTTTAATGTTCTGAGCTTCTTCAGTTCAAGACCATGAAGCCACTTAGGAAAAATACAGTTGCAGATGCACTCATAGACCAACTCTTATTTAGAAATAAGAAGAAACATTACTACCCATTCCAACAAGAAAATATATTTGTTATGCAGTAGGGATTTTATAAATTACCTGACACAACTTATATAGTAAGATGAAATGGGACAGGCGGCTTCTTGCAGCTATATACAACATCATTTTAATTTCAATTTTCAGTATAATTTTTCCAAGGTATACACAGAATATATATTTAATGTAAATTGTGAGCATTTTAAACTCTGTATGTGGAAATTAATCAATTTTAAGTTTATAGCAATCAAAATTAACGGAAGTTTATTTTAAATTAGTTAGCTTTCTCTGCATTGCTAGACAGAATAATCAAGAATTGGTAAGAAAAAAATAATCTCTGTAAAATTACCGGGGGTGCATTATAAAGTGTTCGGTAACCGATCAAACTCACAATTTGGACTGAATCGCAAGTGAATTTTAAAATCTGGAACTCATTGTCAATTTTTTTTTCTTCATTGTGTCTTAATAAATTACTGTGTTCATTTGCATGGAAGTGAAGTAAAATGCATGACATTTCATCTCAACACTAACACTTTTAACTGGCAACTATGAATGTACTTGACAGCAGTATAACAAAGTAAAGATCAATGATGTTTCATGAAATATTTGTTATAATTCTCAAGGAGATAGGGAGTTTGTGCAAAAATGCAAATCACTTTGTGACTAAACACATTGTTTATTTCAGCTAATTTTAAGAAAATATGCTAAGACTCTCTCAAAAAAAGGAAGCAATGATTTAGGTTTTCCTTCAAACTCCTTATCTAATCCTGAACCAACAGCACATAGTTCAAAAAGCAACTAATTTGAGCAGCTCCAATTTACGTTTCCTAACAATGCTTAATTTAGTGAAATTTCTGTCCAATTATGTTAATTTGATGTAGTGAAAGACAAACATTCAAAAAGATCATCATTAATTTATATAGATTGCCAAACTCTGCATTTTCTGAATAACGCCCAGGAAAGTATTTTCAAAAACAAACAAACAAACAATGCCAGAACCACTATTAGGTCATCTCTAGGCAGAAAGTGACTCAGAGCCTACATTACTCTCTCCCTGAAAGTATACTGTAGGCACTGAAACTACTACCCTGAGTCTGTGCTATCAAATTCCTTAAGTTAGAAAGTTTTAAAACCAGTCTGTGTGGGAGTATTTCATTTACAGATAGAGATTTGGTTGTTTATACATTTTCATACTTGATTTTTAGGGTATAATAACGATGTATTAAAATTCATGGTGGTTTTGAATACTGTTGGATAATTGTGCTAAAATGGTATATCCATTCCTCCTAGGAAACAGAAATTATAGAAAGGTAGTGCTTTCCAGATCTGACATCTTTGAGTCACTGCAGTTTCAGTACAAATGCAATAGTAAAAGTGACATTCATGTTTATGATATTTTCTATAAGTAAATTAGAATGTACTGGAGGCCTGATATAAAATGGGATAACTAAACTTCAGTAAGCTCTTGTTTTCAATTCAAAATAAATTTTAAATTGAATTGTGCACCTCTAATTTCAGAGTCAATAAACATTAACCAACACAATTAATAAGTTCTATTTCTTAAAATTTCGAGAACATTGATAGTCTCACCAGTAGGTATGAACAACAGCTAAAATTTTTGGTCATGGATTCTTGCTAAAATATCACTTTCCCAAAGAAAATTAATGTTATGAATTTTCATTGATTGTTATTGATCATGAAGAATATAACAACCACGATAAAAAGAGTAGGAAACACATAATATCTCATCTGTAAGGGCATGTGGAAAGTAGGAAATGCTAATAAAAATAACTACCATTATTTCCTAAGTTAACATAATAGAACAAAAATATTTCATAACAATATTTTCTAGCCTCATTCTGATAACTCTTTTCTATATTCAAATTTAAAGTTGAGGCATGTGATATATATTACACAAAAACCTTCCCAAGGAATTCATTTAAAAAAAAAACGCTTAATAAAGGACAAATCCAAAGGAATTTCTTTTCTAATTTAATTAACAAATTATGAATCGACTTACCTATTTCATCACAGTGTATCAGGCACCAATAATATTTTTTAATCGTCATACCTGATGCAATAGTTACCATCTTTCAGACATACTGACCACGAACAAGCAAATAAACAAGAGCACTGTAGCTTAAGATCTACCTGCATAAATATAGGACTACTTCAGACAATCTCTTCACCACAACATAGCAATGAATAGAAATCATACATGCTCTGTAATGGACATACAGATGAGATAGAAGGGGATGGGTGTTAATATATGCAGAATCTTTATTAATTACATTGTAAAACATAATATGGAAAAACAATTCAATTTTAGAAATAGCCAGGTCACCATCATTGTTTTATTTTTATATGTGTAGATAAGGAGTTTAGTAAACAATCCATGACTATTCAACTTCTTATATTTTGAAAATTTTAGCAAAAGTAACAAACCTAACAACTAGAAAATTGTATCTATCTGCAAAATACAGCTTTGCCAGCATGGCAGAGGGAAAGCAAAACAAAATAAGTAAAAAAAAAGTCTAACATTTCACAAGAGTTTTACTTTTATTTTTTTATTTATTATTTATTATTTACTTTTATTTTCTACATTATTTAATGAAAATGTCATGACCATAACATAAGAGCAGAATTAAGCCAGTATGAGAAATTATTTTTTCATAAGTTATAATAAACTAGCTTGGTGATGAATTAAAAAATTATATTACAAACTTCAGTGTTCTTGCAGTAAGTATCACTTCATAAACAAATGAGTCAGGAGTCATAACCTAATGATGGTTCTAAATGTTATTTAGAGAGACATTCTGTTCTTAATATATTTCAAATATTCTACACAAGGCAAAGTGGATCCAAGTAATCTGTAGGCAAAATAAGATTTTAGAGAAGTATATATTTCCAACAGTATTTATAAACTATTACCTTTATGTAAGGCATCATCCTGGACTTTGTGGAAAACATACAAAGGAGTAAGAAGTGGCCCTTCAAGAAACATATACAATATCAAGGTTTAACATGAAGCAGTAGGTCTTCTCTAAGTAAAAAACATTGTACCAACTGACTTTACAGAAAATTTATATTTATTGCTCTCATTTTAGGTCATATTGTCCTTCTGCATGCAGGCTGCTATAACAGACATGATATAGACTGAATAGCTTATAAAGAACAGGAATTTATTTCTCAAAGTTCTAGAACTGAGAGGTTCAAGATTAAGGAATGGGCAGATCCAGGGAGAGCCCACTTCCTCATAGATGGCTATCTCCTCACTGTAAACTTACATGATGAATGAAGCAAGAGAACTCTCTGGGGTCTCCTTTAAAAGGACTGTAATCCCACTTATGACCTAATCACCTCCCAAAGGCCCCTATGTTTTAATACTATCACTTCCAGAGTTAGATTTCATAATATGATTTCGGGAGACACAAACATTCACACCATAGTATATATAAACAAAAAAAGACACACAAACAACAAACAACAAAAATTATTTTAACTACCTATTATTTTCAACTATATAAAATTTTAATTTGTTTTTATATAATATTAAATAACTCATTTGAGTGATTCACTTATATCCAATGCATCTGAGTGCAATTAAATTTGCTTACCCAACATATCCAGCAGCATATTTCTTCAGACTATCCCATTCCCCACTTTACAGGATTTACCACAATTAGAAGCTAGGGGATAGAGGATAGATAGATAGATGTATACATAAACACACTTGTACATACACATATGCATATTTTTTCCTGTTAATGATACTCATGCAAATAAAATTTAAGCTCAAGGAAACCTGTCTTGTTTGTTACTTAATATCCAGTTTTTAGTCAACACCCCAAAACAAATAATCCAATAAAAACATGGATAGAGCGGGGAGGAGTCAAGATGGCGGAGAAGTAGCAAGCTGAGACTGCTTCAGCTAGCCAGAGATCAGCTAGATAGCTTATCTAAAGATTGCAAACACCTGAAAATCCATCGGCAGATCGAAGAGAAGAAGAACAGCAATTCTGGAAACAGAAAATCAACCACTTTCTGAAAGGTAGGACCGGCGGAGAAGTGAATCCAAAGCGACGGGAAGATAGACCCCGGGGGGAGGGGCCGGCTCCCGGCAAGTGGCGGAGCAACCGCGCACAAAATCAGGACTTTTAAAAGTCTGTTCCGCTGAGGGACATCGCTCCAGAGGCTAAACCGGGGCGAAGCCCACGCGGGGTCAGCGTGGCCTCAGGTCCCGCAGGGTCACAGAAGGATCGGGGGTGTCTGAGTGTCGCAGAGCTTGTGGGTATTGGAACGGGAAAGCCGGCTGCAGAGACAGAGCCGACAGTAAGCTCACAGCTCGGTGTTACCTTGAACCGGTGATAGGCTCGGTGAGCTCGGAGCGCGGCCGGAGGTCAGGCAGACGGGAGTAACTGGGCGCTGCTCTCTGAGGGCGCACTGAGGAGTGGGGCCCTGGGCTCTCGGCTCCTCCGGCCCGAGACCAGGAGGCCGCCATTTGTATTCCCGTCCTCCGGAACTCTACGGAAAGCACTCAGGGAACGAAAGCTCCTGAAAGCAAACCCGAGCGGATTACTCACCCCGGCCCCGGGTAAAGGCGGTGTAATTCCGCCTGGGGCAAAAACACTTGAGAATCACTACAACAGGCCCCTCCCCCAGAAGATCAACAAGAAATCCAGCCGAGACCAAGTTCACCTACCAAGGAGTGCGGTTTCAATACCAAGGAGAGCAGCAGAATTCCAGAGGAGGAGAAAGCCAAGCACGGAACTCATGGCTTTTTTCCTGTGATTTTTTTTTTTTAGTCTTGCAGTTAATTTAATTTTTTCTTTTTCATTTTTCTTTTTCTTCTCGCCTTCGGGTAAAATTTTTTTTTAACTGTTACCTTTTTCTTTTTTAACGATTTTTTACTAGTTTATCTAATATATATATATATTTTCTTTTTTACATTTTTCTTAGGTGTTTTCTTTTTAAAAAAATTCTTTTCTTTTCTTTTCTTTTTTTTCTTTTTCTTTTTTCTTTTTTTTTTCTTCTTTCTTCCTTTTTGAACCTCTTTTTATCCCCTTTCTCCCCACTCACGATTTTGGATCTCTTCTAATTTGGTTAAAGCATATTTTCCTGGGGTTGTTGCCACCCTTTTAGTATTTTACTTGCCCCTTCATTTACTCTTATCTGGACAAAATGACAAGACGTAAAAATTCAACACAAAAAAAAGAACAAGAGGCAGTACCAAAGGCTAGGGACCTAATCAATACAGACATTGGTAATATGTCAGATCTAGAGTTCAGAATGACAATTCTCAAGGTTTTGGCCGGGCTCGAAAAAGGCATGGAAGATATTAGAGAAACCCTCTCGAGAGATATAAAAGCCCTTTCTGGAGAAATAAAAGAACTAAAATCTAACCAAGTTGAAATCAAAAAAGCTATTAATGAGGTGCAATCAAAAATGGAGGCTCTCACTGCTAGGATAAATGAGGCAGAAGAAAGAATTAGTGATATAGAAGACCAAATGACAGAGAATAAAGAAGCTGAGCAAAAGAGAGACAAACAGCTACTGGACCACGAGGGGAGAATTCGAGAGATAAGTGACACCATAAGACAAAACGACATTAGAATAATTGGGATTTCAGAAGAAGAAGAAAGAGAGAGGGGAGCAGAAGGTATACTGGAGAGAATTATTGGGGAGAATTTCCCTAATATGGCAAAGGGAACGAGCATCAAAATTCAGGAGGTTCAGAGAACGCCCCTCAAAATCAATAAGAATAGGCCCACACCCCGTCACCTAATAGTAAAATTTACAAGTCTTAGTGACAAAGAGAAAATCCTGAAAGCAGCCCGGGAAAAGAGGTCTGTAACATACAATGGTAAAAATATTAGATTGGCAGCTGACTTATCCACAGAGACCTGGCAGGCCAGAAAGAGCTGGCATGATATTTTCAGAGCACTAAACGAGAAAAACATGCAGCCAAGAATACTATATCCAGCTAGGCTATCATTGAAAATAGAAGGAGAGATTAAAAGCTTCCAGGACAAACAAAAACTGAAAGAATTTGCAAACACCAAACCAGCTCTACAGGAAATATTGAAAGGGGTCCTCTAAGCAAAGAGAGAGCCTACAAGTGGTAGATCAGAAAGGAACAGAGACCATATACAGTAACAGTCACCTTACAGGCAATACAATGGCACTAAATTCATATCTCTCAATAGTTACCCTGAATGTGAATGGGCTAAATGCCCCTGTCAAAAGACACAGAGTATCAGAATGGATAAAAAAACAAAACCCATCTATATGTTGCCTCCAAGAAACTCATTTTAAGCCCGAAGACACCTCCAGATTTAAAGTGAGGGGGTGGAAAAGAATTTACCATGCTAATGGACATCAGAAGAAAGCAGGAGTGGCAATCCTTATATCAGATCAATTAGATTTTAAGCCAAAGACTATAATAAGACATGAGGAAGGACACTATATCATACTCAAAGGGTCTGTTCAACAAGAAGATTTAACAATTTTAAATATCTATGCCCCCAACGTGGGAGCAGCCAACTATATAAACCAATTAATAACAAAATCAAAGAAACACATCAACAATAATACAATAACAGTAGGGGACTTTAACACTCCCCTCACTGAAATGGACAGATCATCCAAGCAAAAGATCAGCAAGGAAATAAAGGCCTTAAATGACACACTGGACCAGATGGACATCACAGATATATTCAGAACATTTCATCCCAAAGCAACAGAATACACATTCTTCTCTAGTGCACATGGAACATTCTCCAGAGTATATCACATCCTGGGTCCTAAATCAGGACTCAACCGGTATCAAAAGATTGGGATCATTTCCTGCATATTTTCAGACCACAATGCTCTAAAGCTAGAACTCAACCACAAAAGGAAGTTTGGAAAGAACCCAAATACATGGAGACTAAATAGTATCCTTCTAAAGAATGAATGGGTCAACCGGGAAATTAAAGAAGAATTGAAAAAAATCATGGAAACAAATGATAATGAAAATACAACGGTTCAAAATCTGTGGGATACAACAAAGGCAGTCCTGAGAGGAAAATATATAGCGGTACAAGCCTTTCTCAAGAAACGTCTCAGGTACACAACCTAACCCTACACCTAAAGGAGCTGGAGAAAGAACAAGAAAGAAACCCTAAGCCCAGCAGGAGAAGAGAAATCATAAAGATCAGAGCAGAAATCAATGAAATAGAAACCAAAAAAACAATAGAACAAATCAACGAAACTAGGAGCTGGTTCTTTGAAAGAATTAATAAAATTGATAAACCCCTGGCCCGACTTATCAAAAAGAAAAGAGAAAGGACCCAAATAAATAAAATCATGAATGAAAGAGGAGAGATCACAACTAACACCAAAGAAATACAAACTATTATAAGAACATACTATGAGCAACTCTACGGCAATAAATTTGACAATCTGGAAGAAATGGATGCATTCCTAGAAACATATAAACTACCACAACTGAACCAGGAAGAAATAGAAAGCCTGAACAGACCCATAACCAGTAAGGAGATTGAAACCGTCATTAAAAATGTCCAAACAAACAAAAGCCCAGGGCCAGACGGCTTCCCGGGGGAATTCTACCAAACATTTAAAGAAGAACTAATTCCTATTCTCCTGAAACTGTTCCAAAAAATAGAAATGGAAGGAAAACTTCCAAACTCATTTTATGAGGCCAGCATCACCTTGATCCCAAAACCAGACAAGGATCCCACCAAAAAAGAGAGCTATAGACCGATATCCTTGATGAACACAGATGCGAAAATACTCAACAAAATACTAGCCAATAGGATTCAACAGTACATTAAAAAGATCATTCACCACGACCAAGTGGGATTTATTCCAGGGCTGCAAGGTTGGTTCAACATCCGCAAATCAGTCAATGTGATACAACACATCAATAAAAGAAAGAACAAGAACCATATGATACTCTCAATAGATGCTGAAAAAGCATTTGACAAAGTACAGCATCCCTTCCTGATCAAAACTCTTCAAAGTGTAGGGATAGAGGGCACATACCTCAATATCATCTATGAAAAACCCACCGCAAATATCATTCTCAATGGAGAAAAACTGAAAGCTTTTCCGCTAAGGTCAGGAACACGGCAGGGATGTCCATTATCACCACTGCTATTCAACATTGTACTAGAGGTCCTAGCCTCAGCAATCAGACAACAAAAGGAAATTAAAGGTATCCAAATCGGCAAAGAAAATTCAAATTATCACTCTTCGCAGATGATATGATACTCTATTTGGAAAACCCAAAAGACTCCCCTCCAAAACTGCTAGAACTTATGCAGGAATTCAGTAAAGTGTCAGGATATAAAATCAATGCACAGAAATCAGTTTCATTTCTCTACACCAACAGCAAGACAGAAGAAAGAGATATTAAGGAGTCAATCCCATTTACAATTGCATCCAAAACCATAAGATACCTAGGAATAAACCTAACCAAAGAGACACAGAATCTATACTCAGAAAACTATAAAGTACTCATGAAAGAAATTGAGGAAGACACAAAGAAATGGAAAAATGTTCCATGCTCCTGGATTGGAAGAATAAATATTGTGAAAATGTCTATGCTACCTAAAGCAATTTACACATTTAATGCAATTCCTATCAAAGTACCATCCATCTTTTTCAAAGAAATGGAACAAATAATTCTAAAATTTATATGGAACCAGAAAAGACCTCGAATAGCCAAAGGGATATTGAAAAAGAAAGCCAACGTTGGTGGCATCACAATTCCGGATTTCAAGCTCTATTACAAAGCTGTCATCATCAAGACAGCATGGTATTGGCACAAAAACAGATACATAGATCAATGGAACAGAATAGAGAGCCCAGAAATAGACCCTCAACTCTATGGTCAACTAATCTTCGACAAAGCGGGAAAGAATGTCCAATGGAAAAAAGACAGCCTCTTCAATAAATGGTGCTGGGAAAATTGGACAGCCACATGCAGAAAAATGAAATTGGACCATTTCCTTACACCACACACGAAAATAGACTCAAAATGGAAGAAGGACCTCAATGTGCGAAAGGAATCCATCAAAATCCTTGAGGAGAACACGGCCAGCAACCTCTTCGACCTCTGCCGCAGCAACATCTTCCTAGGAACAACGCAAAAGGCAAGGGAAGCAAAGGAAAAAATGAACTATTGGGATTTCATCAAGATCAAAAGCTTTTGCACAGCAAAGGAAACAGTTAACAAAATCAAAAGACAACTGACAGAATGGGAGAAGATATTTGCAAATGACATATCAGATAAAGGACTAGTGTCCAGAATCTATAAAGAACTTAGCAAACTCAACACCCAAAGAATAAATAATCCAATCAAGAAATGGGCAGAGGACATGAACAGACATTTCTGCAAAGAAGACATCCAGATAGCCAACAGACACATGAAAAAGTGCTCCATATCACTCGGCATCAGGGAAATACAAATCAAAACCACAATGAGATATCACCTCACACCAGTCAGAATGGCTAAAATCAACAAGTCAGGAAATGACAGATGCTGGCGAGGATGCGGAGAAAGGGGAACCCTCCTACACTGTTGGTGGGAATGCAAGCTGGTGCAACCTCTCTGGAAAACAGCATGGAGGTTCCTCAAAATGTTGAAAATAGAACTGCCCTATGACCCAGCAATTGCACTATTGGGTATTTACCCTAAAGATACAAATGTAGTGATCAAAAGGGGCACATGCACCCGAATGTTTATAGCAGCAATGTCTACAATAGCCAAACTATGGAAAGAACCTAGATGTCCATCAACAGATGAATGCATCAAGAAGATGTGGTATATATACACAATGGAATACTATGCAGCCATCAAAAGAAATGAAATCTTGCCATTTGCGACAACATGGATGGAACTAGAGTGTATCATGCTTAGCGAAATAAGTCAAGCAGAGAAAGACAACTATCATATGATCTCCCTGTTATGAGGAAGTGGTGATGCAACATGGGGGCTTAAGTGGGTAGGAGAAGAATAAATGAAACAAGATGGGATTGGGAGGGAGACAAACCATAAGTGACTCTTAATCTCACAAAACAAACTGAGGGTTGCTGGGGGGAGGGGGTTAGGGAGAAGGGGGTGGAATTATGGACATTGGGGAGGGTATGTGCTTTGGTGAGTGTTGTGAAGTGTGTAAACCTGGTGATTCACAGACCTGTACTCCTGGGGATAAAAATATATGTTTATAAAAAATAAAAAATTAAAAAAAAAAACATGGATAGAAGACATGAACAAGTGTTTCCCCAAAGAACACATTCAAATGTTCAGTAGATACATGAAAAGATGTCCATCATCATGTATCATCAGGAAATTGCAAAGCAAAACTAGAAAGAGATACCACCTCACACCTGTCAGAATGGCTAAAATCAACACTACAAGAAACAAAAGGTGTTGGAGAGGATGTGAAAAAGTAACACTTGTGGGGGCTGCCTGGGTGGCTCAGTGGGTTAAGCCTCTGCCTTCAGCTCAGGTCATGATCTCAGGGTCCTGGGATCAAGTCCCACATCGGGCTCTCTGCCAGGTGGGGAGCCTGCTCCCTCCTCTCTCTACTTGTGATCTCTCTCTGGCAAATGAATAAAATCTTAAAAAAAAAAAAAGTAAAAGTAACAATTATGAACTGTTGGTGGTAATGCAAACTGATACAGCCATACTGGAAAACAGTATGGAATTTCCATAAAATTTAAAAATAAAAGTCCTTTGTGATCCAACAATCCTGTTGGTGTGTATTTACCCAATGAATATAAGAAAACTTATTCAGAGGGATACCAGCACCCCTATGTTTATAGCAGCATTATTTATAAAGCGAAAATATGGAAAGAGCCCAAGTATCCATCAATTGATGAATGAATAAAGAATAAGTAGTATGTATATACAATGGAATATTATTCAGCCATAAAAAAAGACTGAAATCTTGCCATTTGCAATAACATGGATGGAACTAGACAGTATAATGCTAAAAGTGAAGTAAGTCAGTCAGAGAAAGACAAATACCTTTACTCATATATGGAATAAAAGAAACAAAACAAACAAGCAAAGGGGAAAATAATAAGACATAGAAAGAGAAACAAAGCAAGAAACAGACATTTCATTACGAAGAACAAAATGATGGTTACTTGAGGGGATCTGAAAGGAGTGATGGATTAAATAAGTGATGGGGGTTAATTAGGGCACTTGTCATGATGAGCACTGAGTGTTATATGTTATATTGTACACATGAAACTAATACAACCGTATATGTTAACTAACTGGATTTCAAATAAAAACTTTTTAAAAATACCCAGTTTTTAGCTCACATTCTGGCTTACAAAAGGGATTTAGTCAGGAATTTGGAGATTAATTAATGAACAAATAAAGGGGTGAACAGGCAGTTGTTAGATAAAATTACTATCCTTTCTGGCATGATCTTATACCTTTTATCTAGAATTATTTTTAGCACTTTAGACTCTTCCTATTTTATTTTGAGTCATTAAAAAAAAATTTCCTCAAAGGACCTTAGACTCCATCCAATTTGAGCAACAGTGTGAGAGAGGAAATGGTGTCCAGGAGGAAAAAAAAAAGATGAAACTACTTTTGTTTACTAGTGAATGCATAGTTCTTCCACAGAAGAAGCTCTAAATGGTCATGGCTCCAGCTTTTATGTGTTCAGTCATATGTTCAGAAGTAGGTAACACTATAAAAAAATATAAAGCATCTGAGATTATTTTCCCTTATTTGAAAGCTGGTATATGAGTCTGCCATGGTTTCTTGGGTGTTGATAGAAGACACAGACTCATGGTTCAGAAATAATATAGTTTATTATTCACAGCAATGGAGATAGCCAGAATATTAACAGTATTTGTGTGTGTGTGTGTGTGTGTGTGAGTGTGTGTGTAGGGGTGGGAGTTATATATCAGTTCTGAGCCTCAGTTCCCTCAAGAAGAATCAAAACAGAGGCAGATAATATTTGCAAACACAACAAGTTAAGTTAAAAAAAAAGATACTATTTCTGTCTCCAAAGTCTATTCAATACAACCATCTTCAAAGGATGGTCTAGAACAAATAATAAATGCAGAAATGTAAGCAACCAATTGAAAAGTGTCTCCCAAGAAACACACTTTGAGAGTCTTCATTTGACAAAAATACTATAGGATATTACATGCATTGAATACTGGAAGGTTAAAATTACAAGGGACCAATTATTTTTAAGCAGTTCTGGCATCCAGTAGAGTTCAAATAGGTTTTATAAGATTGAGGAAAGAAGCCATCAAAACCTGGGCCCAGGGGTGCCTGGGTGGCTCAGTGGGTTAAGCCTCTGCCTTCGGCTCAGGCCATGATCTCAGGATCCTGGGATCGAGCTCCGCATCAGGCTCTCTGTTCAGCAGGGAGCCTGCTTCCCCCTCTCTCTCTGCCTCTCTGCCTACTTGTGGTCTCTGTCTGTCAAATAAATAAATAAAATCTTAAAACAAAACAAAACAAAAAAAAAAAAACCTGGGCCCAATTTTCCCAAAAGTATGATTCTGATTCTAGTCTCTATGATGTTATCCCTTGAAGACAATGTCTCTAATTGAGTTGAATTAGTTTACTAAAGAGCATACCCCCATTTGTTGTAGGAGATGAACAATATGCAAGAGGCAAAATGCCACATGGAAGCCACCTGGTCTTCAGTGGAATATAAAATCAGTTCCTTTGGGATGAATTTGTTCCACATTTGACTTCCCACTTAAGGGAAAATAAGAGTGCCTTCTAATAGATTTTAAATAGGAAATGACAACGGAAGCTTATACAAGATTATAAAATGGGAAATTTCATTTAGATAAGCAATAATTTCAAAGTCATCTTCTTAATATTACAGACTCTTCACATAATCATTATTTTATTTTGGTATTATATGGTAATTTCAAATATAGTAAATATAAAGAATTTACCTCTGTAATTATAGCGAGTCTGGTGGTAGTTAATGGCAACAAAACTTCAATTTAGAAGTATGGTCTACCAATTATTAATACATTTGGAAATGGTGTGTCATCTTTACTCCACTTGTCTCACTAAAACAGTGAGCCAAAAAAGTAGGTCCAAGCTGTTTACTATGGTCAAAATGGGTTGCTTTTGCACTTGGTAAAGAAGCAGTCATATTTTGGAAGAAGAAACTGAGGCTGTTAATATTTTCAACTTATTTTCAGAAAAGGAAAGAAAGGACAATCTAAGCTAAAGCCAAAATCTTACACAAGGCAGCAGGAGAATGATCTCTTCCCAGATAAAGGGTTTTTCAACTTAGCCATGTTAGGAGGAAAAAGAGATGAGACATTGTGGACTTGACTAAGGTTTGTACACTGTTCAAAAAGTTTTCAAAATAATGTGTATTATTTTTCTTCTTTTAGTTGAGACAAAACAAACAAGCAAACAAAAAACCACTAATGAGCTTACTCTTAAGAGGAGGTAAACAAGAAACTAGCAAAGATTGAGTGTTAGGTATTGTCCCCCTCCTTTTTTTTTTTAAATTATGTTATGTTAGTTACCATACAATACATCATTAGTTTTTGAAGTAGTGTTCCATGATTCATTGTTTGTGTAAAACACCTGGTGCCCCATGCAATATGTGCCCTCCTTAATACCCATCACCAGGCTCACCCACACCCTTCTCATCTTTAAAACACTCAGTTTGTTTCTTGGAGTCCATAGTTTTTCGCGTTTCATTTCCGCCTCCAATTCTCCCACTTCATTTTTCCTTTCCTTCTCCTAATGTCCTCCATGCTATTCCTTAGGTTCCACAAATAAGTGAAACCATATGATGATTGACTTTCTCTGCTTGACTTATTTCACTTAGCATAATCTCCTCCAGTCCCATCCATGTTGATGCAAAAGTTGGGTATTCATCCTTTCTGATGGCTGAGTGATATTCCATTGTATACATAGATCACATCTTCTTTATACGTTTGTTTGTTGAAGGGGATCTTGGCTCTTTCAACAGAATGGCTATTGTGGACATTGCTGTTATGAACACTGGGGTGCATATGGCCCTTCTTTTCAGTAAAATAGAGCTAGCCTATGACCCAGCAATTGCACTACTGAGTATTGACCTCAAAGATACAGATGTAGTGAGAAGAATTAGGTATTGTTAAAGCACAAATGCAGGGGATAGAAGTTACAGTACAGAAGAGGGAAGGGCAACCATATGGCAGAGTAGAATAAAGTAGCTCAGGAAGAAATTAGTTATAACCAGATATTATAAGGCATGTGGGGTTGGCAGGGAGAGCATGAGAAATCATGAGAGCAGAGAGAGAAAATGGACCAAGCAGGAGAGGTTTATAACATTTTAACATCTAAGGTAAGCATATGCAAAGCAGAATAGGGAAAGAAATAAAAGTTTTTATAAGACTCAATACATAAGGAATAACGTGGAGGACACTGGGAGATGGAGAGAAGTGTGCTGGGGGAAATCGGAGTGAGAGGCAAACCATGAGAGACTGTGGACTCTGAGAAACAAACTGAGGGTTTTGAAGAGGAGGGTGGCAGGTGATTGGGTGAGCCCAGTGGTGGGTATTAAGGATGGAATTTATTGCATGAAGCACTGGGTGTGGTGCATAAACAATGAGTTTTGGATCACTGAAAATAAATTAAGAGAAAAAAAAAGACTGACTACAGACATGGACCTCAGTGTAACACAGATATGGAACTCACTGTAATACCAGCCACTTCCCACCCATACACACACACTATGATAATAATAAATAATAATGCAATTAAGAAAATTGCCTGCCAAATAATTTTTCCTCTTTTTTATTTTTATGATTATTATTTTTATTTTGTTTTTAAAGTTTTTATTTAAATTCCAGTTAGTTAAAATAAGGTTAATATTAGTTTCAGGTGTACAATATAGTGATCAACACTGCCATACAATGGCTTAAATGAAAAAATGAAAAAAAAAATTTTTTAAATTTTATTTTTAAACAACCTCTACACCCAAGGTGGATTTCAAATGTACAACCCCAAGATCAAGAGTTACATGTTTTACTGACTGATCCAACCAGGCATCCCAACAAATAAAAATTTTATAAATTGTTGAGTTTGTGGGAGTCTCATTTGCTCAGTCAGTTAAGTGTCTGCCTTTGGCTCAGATCATGATCTCAAGAGTCCTGGGATCGAGCCCCATATTGTTCATGCTCTCTCTCTCTCTCTCTCTCTCTCTGGCTTTTGCTCTCAAATAAATAAATAAATTTTTTTTTTAAATTGTTGAGTTTGTTTAACTAGTTTTAAACTAATAGACAGAGATGAAGATAAAGTATGATGTCATGGGGACGCCTGGGTGGCTCAGTTGGTTAAGTGGCTGCCTTTGGCTCAGGTCATGATCCCAGCATCCTGGGATCGAGTCCCACATCGTGATCCTTGCTCCGCGGGGAGCCTGCTTCTCCCTCTGACTCTGCCTGCCACTCTGTCTGCCTGTGCTTGCTGTCTCTCTCTCTGACAAATAAATAAATAAAATCTTAAAAAAAAAAAAAAGTATGATGTCATGGCAGGGAAAAATACGACTTACATGTTTTAAAAATAAAATGTGCAATGCAAGTTACATCACTTTTATCACCACACTGGGACTTTCCCTACTGAGTTGTTGTAATGTAAGGACCTATTTTATATTTTTATATTTTAGCAAAAGGCTTTCCTTGAGGTTAAACAAAACGTTGTTTAACCCTTAAACTGTCCTTGCTCCCCTTCCCCCAGGGGATTCACTTAAAAACAAATCCTGGAAATCAGCTCCCAGTAACAAAGCCCATATACAAGGGTGGGTCAGGCCAGGTGGAGACATCAATCAGGGGGGGGTGCGGGGGGGGCGGGACTTCATACTGTCTCCCTAGATACTAAGGAGTATGCCCCACTCCTCTGCCCTTTGGGAACCTTTTTGGCACCAATCCTAATCAAGGTGTAATAGGCTGGGTCAAATGTCTATACTAGGGTAAATTGTACCTCAATTGGTCACCTAGCATCACTGTGGAGTTTCCTGTGTGTGTTAAAATCTCATTGGTCACCTGTGCATGGCCAGGCCTGACCGCATGGCCTTTGCCCTTAAAAGCTAGACTGTGAAACAGAAAAGTGTTGCCTTCTCTCGTAAGAGGTGTGGCCCCAAACGTTCGGTAAGATTCTTGATGCTTGGTGTGAAAAAAAGCTTTGCTTGACCTTCGCTTTGTATCAGTCTCGCTCCTTTAATCATAGACCCATTATTGGGGCATAACAGTATTAATCTTATAGTTATAAGTCCACAATGCATCCATCATCCATCCTACCCCTTTACATTCCCCTTTGGACAGACCCATGATCTAGAACAGGCCTTATTTTATAGTGCCTTGTAGGAGAATTTTGCTGCTGCCTAAATTGCCTACTTTCCTCTCACCATTACCATGGAAATTGGGTCCACTGAAACAAAGGGGTAGTGTAAGAAATTAACAACTTCCATAAATCTCTTTAAATAATAAAGTATAAGATAGTGATACATTTTTTTTTCTGCCACATAACCAATTCTTGCAAGAATAAGGTCATATAAGAGAATTTAAAACACATGCTAGCATTATCCTACTGGACCCACATCATTTGTATGTTTCTCTGTCTCTGAGAAATGTAGTTATTTACATGACTGAAACCTACAAATTGTTTGATATGACTACTAATATTACCTACATTATTTTAAAGCCTGTTTAAGGCTTCTGAAATACATGGGTTTTGTAAACACTTATTAAGCATCTTGTATATATCAAACACATTAAAAATCTCTGCTTAAAAAAAAAAACAAAAAACTCTACCTCAATGGAACTTTGAGTCTGAAAAAGATATAGGCAATATACAAGGCAACAGATAGAATAATTACATATTTGATTATATACTCCGAGGATGTCATCATTAAATTGATGTGAAAATGATGAGAAGGATCTGAATTTCTTGTCAAAAATTTTTGCCTTAAAAAGAAATTGATATTTAAGGAAAGTTGTTACTGAAAGAGGTCCTGTGTCAACCAAAAATGTTAAACCATGATCTGAATTTTCCAGTTGCTATCATTGCTTTGTTTAGCTGTCTTATATTAAGACTGAATTTAGTAATTCAGTCTCAGATTTCATAAGTTTTTTTTAAGATTTTATTTATTTATTAGAGAAAGAGAGAGTGGGCGGGGAGGGGCAGAGGGAGAGGAAGAACCAGACTCCTTGTTGAGCAGGCAGCTGATGCAGGACTGTATCCTAGTACCCTGGCATCATGACCTAAGCTGAAGGCAGACACTTAACCAACTGAGCCACCCAGGCACTCTAGACTGTAAACTTCTTAAAGGTAAAAAAGTTTATTCTTCTAGTAGTTCCACAGACATTTCTAACATCCATAAGAAAGCATGTACTGATGTAAAATGCCAGCAAATCAAATTATTTTAAAAAAAAAGAAAGAAAAGATATATCTGGATAAAGAGAAAAACAGAAAATCTAAGAATACATTGAATTATTAGAGCAAAGAGTGGAGGAAGAGAAAATAAATATGAAATAGAGATTTCCACTAAAAGAAAATAATTGAATAAGGCAGGAGATTTAGAAAATTATTATGACAGACTTGAGAAAAAAATAAAATAGGAATTTTTAGAAAATAGCAATGAATGAAAAGGTAAATTGTTCCTACCTCTATAATATTAGCTGTTTGTTGTTGTTGTTAATTTACCTATTTAAGCTAATAAACAAAGAAAGGATTTAGGGATAAGGTTTCATTTAGGGATAAGTTTTCTTTATATATATATATATATATATATATATATAACCCTTATCCATAAATGGAAAAAATATATATATTAATATATATTAATATTAATATTAAAATATATATTTTTCCAAAAATATATATATAACCCTTATCCCTAAATGGGAAAAATATATATTTATTAATATTAATATTAAAATATATATATATTTTTTTCCATTTAGGGATAAGGGTTATATATATATATTTTTTTTAATTGTTAGAAAATGTGTGACAGAAAGTGTTTAAACTTTAAGATACAGATGCAACATGTAACGAACTACATTGTTTGAACGTCTAATTTGTAAATGCTGTTAGAGGAAACTTGGTGGAAATGTCCTTATGTGGTTGTGTTTCTGGAACTAAGTATATTTATTAATAAGGAATAGTTTAAAATTGTGAAATGACCAGGAGTGGACAATTTTCCTAATCCTATCAGCTCTTTGCAGCTCTTTTATTAGCCCCCTTTAGGAATATCAGCTTTATTTATCTAATTAAATTTTATATTAATGTGCTTTTGACTTTTGGCCTTTTTCTTCCTTCTGTTCTTTTTTTTTCCCTAAATTACATGTTTCTGTTTAGCAGCTACTATCAATTCTTTGATATGAATTCTCAACATCAATTTACTAACTCAAGAGATGAAGCAGCATCAATATTTAGAAGCTAAGAATACAAAGCCTTGGGCATCTTAATGGCTCAGTCAGTTAAGCATCTGCCTTCAACTCAGGTGGCGATCCCAGGGTCCTGGGATGAAACCCCAGGTTGAACTTTCTGCTCAGCTGGGAGCCAACTTCTCCCTCTCCCTCTGCCTGCAGCTCCCTTTGCTTGCATTCTCCCTCTCTTTGTCAACTAAATAAAATAAAATAAAATAGAATAATGTAAATAGTACATTTATTTATTTATTTAAATGCAATTATTACACAATACATAATATATATCATAATTATAATAATGATTAAATAATTTATTAAATATTTTTATAAAATATATCAATTTAATTAAATAAATATTTTTAGAATTTAAAATATTTCACATTTAGATTATTAAATATTAAATCATTAATTTAATAAATAAATATCTAAAAGTAATTAAATAAAATAATTTATTTATTAAAATGAATAAAATAATGTTAAGTCATTATCTGAGCATGTATTTTTAAATAGTCTAATTAAAAAAACCATCTAATAAAGTCTAAATACATTGTGTTCAGATATTTATACAAGTTAACCCAGACACTCAACCCACAGACAGTTTCAAAACATTTGTTTTTATCTACTACTCAAAATACGATTGTAATGTATTTATTTATAACTTGGACATAGAAAGGAAACTTGGAGGAAAAGGAGACATTTGCTTTTAATATTTGAAAATTATTTTGTTGATTTAAAAAAAATAAAAGCCTTAACACAGGAACATTTCTTCTTAAATAACACTGTGGAGTTTCTGAGTCACATTCTATTAAAAATGCTGATAAAATGGCCTCAGTTACTCACTTAAATTATCAGCTGAATGGGTAACAAATGAAGTAGAGAGCTTTTTAATTATTTATGAATATATTGCTTATGGATGGAGTGCCACATAGAGTTACCTCTCTTTTTGGCTTTGTTTTGTGAGCAGCAGTGGAATCCATGAATGAGATTAAACATAAGGACATTCACAGAAATTCTTAATGAACTTCTGGGGAAGGGCAATAAGTGCAAGGAAAAACTGCAGCAAGACTAATTACAAATTTCAAGTGGTCATCGCTTAATTATAGAAGCTTTTAAGTTCAAGTAATATATCTTTTTTATGAGCCTATCATATTGTATTAATTACCACAAACTGCACTCTTGAACACTTATCTTTTCACATATTTTTTATTCTTAGTACTTAAAATTACCCTTATGATTGATAAGTAAATGGATTTTACGGAAATGCATTTATTTACATAAATAAATAATGCTGTTTATATATATAAAAACAATTGAATATGTGTATGTGTTCAATGAAATTTTTTTTTCAAATTAACATCTTAATTCTACCACATTGATTACAAATAGATACAGACTTTATAGATTCATCAAATATTTTATTCTCAAATTTATATCTCCTTTGTGAAGTAAATGAAACAATATATTAAATATAATCCTATCACATGTAACAGTTACTAGTGCATCCCAGGACATACATAGGTCAGGTCCTACTCAAGGCATCACGGATAACTGGACTTAGCTTTCTATCCTAGGAGTCTTCTATATATTTCTGTGGCTTTTATACTACAATCAGGCGGAAGAATTCTTTTGCTAAAAGCTTCCAAATGACTATGTGAGTAGATTATTTGTAGACCAGTGATATAATATTATAGTTTAATATGTAAAGCACAATAAAATAAAATGCTATTGCCGTATTTAATTTGTTCAGTAAAGCATTCATTTAGTTATCAAGCATTCATTTTCTTTTTTTTTTTTTAAGATTTTATTTATTTATTTGACAGACAGAGATCACAAGTAGACAGAGAGGCAGGCAGAGAGAAAGGAAGGGAAGCAGGCTCCCTGCTGAGCAGAGAGCCTGATGAAGGGCTCTATCCCAGGACTCTGGGATCATGACCTGAGCAGAAGGCAGAGGCTTTAACGCACGGAGCCACCCAAGAGCCCCAAGCATTCATTTTATTTATACAGAAGAGATAGAACAATATTATATAGTAGAAAATATAGTAAATAATCTAGAAACCTTGATCATTTTGTTTTGGCAATTTTAGAACATAAAATTAGCTAAAGCGCAAGTGCAAGTTAGTTATATTTGTATCATAGGAGGAAAAGTTAATTAAAAGTTTGTTTATTACCATAGTTAAACACTTCAACAAAATGATAACGAGTCAAAAATTAATGAATATATGAAGTATACAATAAAAACAATAATCTTGAGTGTATGTAACTCACTGTAGGTATTGATAGGCTAGAAGTCAAAGGGAAAGTATCTATAGGGTTTGTTCAGTTCCATCCTCATCAGATTAATAGGCTTTCTCATATTGCTTCCTTCACCACATTAATTTATCTAATGAAGTTTTCAAGAGTTAAAGACAGTGATAGGTTCATGGCTGGAGAGAAGGTACATAATCTAAGATAGTTTAGCAGTGCTTATTATTTAAGAGAAAGACAGTGTGGGAGGTGAGGGGTGGAGGGAAAGGGATAAGAAGAGAGAATCTTAAGCAACCTCCTTGCCCAGCACAGAGCCTACAGGGGCTTGATCTCATCGCCCTGAGATAACAACCTGAGCTGAAATCAAGAGTCAGATGCTTATCTAATTGAGTCACCCAAGTGCACCGTTTTTTTTTTCCTGTATCTTTATTTTCATCTCTTTCTGTAACTGAGTTTCCCTTCAAAATCAGGACTTGCATACACAACCTAAATAATTATTTTGGGATTTGATCACGTGGAAGAGGAGAGAATGAGAAGAGCTAAGTGATCCAGGAGAAACATATATGTGTTCAGACTGAGTGGATTATGATTGTGGACAACTGAGCATCAATCCTAATGCACAGAATACATCTCAGAATTATTTTCCTGAAACAAGAAAGAATCTGTTTAACCCACTGGCTTCTGCATCCTATCCACAGTGGTTAAAATTCATCCCAGAAGTAATTAATGTCCCTGACTTTACTATTACTGGGCATGAGAGAGGAGCTGAGTGGGCTTGGTCAGTGTCCCAACTAATGAAAGGCAGAGCAGATTCAGGCAAAAAAAAATTATTAGTTCTTTCCAAATTAGATTTAATGGGATTCTATTTTTCATTTATGAATTCATTTTACATTTTATATTTTATCAATTTTTCTAAGCTTTGGCCAACATTCACTGCATTTTTGAATAGCTTTTATCTATTATTGTAAATCATTTTTCAGCTACATTTGTTTAGTCATGGTTATCCATTTCTTCTTCCAAGTTTTTCAGATATGTGATATCAATTTCCAAATAAATTATTTAAAATGTTTATTTTTTATACTAAACTTCTATGAAAAACATTGATATATGTATTATGGCATATTGTTCACCTTTTAACTTATTTTTAAAAATGTGAATGTGCCTTGGCAAATACATATTGTTTCTTTATATGTTTATGTAGATTCTTCTTAATTTTCCCAAGCTCATTGGCTTATGGTTTATATTTTTTTAATAATTTTCCTACTGCCAATTAATAGATTTTTTTCCATTACATTGTCTAAGTTGCTATTGCCAATATAAGTAAAAAGCATCTGGAAATCTATATCCCTGTCCAGTTTCCTCAAATCACTCATTATTTTAAGGATCTAGTTGGATTTTCTTATGGGTTCCAGGTGGACAAGCTTTTGAACTAGTGCTAATTATTATTTCTGTTTCTGGCTTCCTGCATTTACCAGCTTCAGGGATCATTTTTAACAATTTTGATGAAATGAGGCATCATATTCTTATTCTCAACTTCATTAATAATGATATTAGTGTAACATGTCCTACAAGATAATAATAGATACATGTAAAATAATTTCATTGACCAAAAAAGTGGTGGAAAATGTAAATAAAACACAGTGGCAACCAACTACTCATTTCAAGTTGAGCTATTTTTTCCCCCTTTATCGCCCTGTCTCTTTAATTTCCTGTAGCACATTCCTACAAAGTATTTTAAGGTGTTTTATATGCACATACATAGAGATCATCATGGAGTCTAAATCTAATAATTCCTTGTCAGTTTTAAATATTTTAAGTATTGTTCATTCCTATGTCAGTTGTCTATTAACTTTTTCTCCACACTGTACTTAATTGCAAGGAAATATTTAATTTTAATTAAATTAATTAATCAAGTTAATAAATATTTTTACCTTATGGATTTATCTTTGATGCTTATTTTTTAATTTTTTTAACTTTTTTTTTTAAGATTTTATTTATTTATTTGACAGAGAGAAATCACAAGTAGATGGAGAGGCAGGCAGAGAGAGAGAGGGAAGCAGGCTCCTTGCAGAGCAGAGAGCCCCATGCGGAGCTCGATCCTAGGACCCTGAGATCATGACCTGAGCCGAAGGCAGCGGCTTAACCCACTGAGCCACACAGGCGCCCCAATTTTTTTAACTTTAAAATTTTATTTATTGAGAGAGAGAGAGAGAACAAGCACAAGCAAGGGAAGCTGCAGAGGGAGAGGGAAAAGAAGAAGCAGGTTCCCCACCAAGCAGGGAGTCAAGCTCAGTCTCAGGGCCTTGGGATCATGATCTGAGGTGACGGCAGAGGCCAATGAGTCTAACTATTATCTTTGATATTTAAGGAAATACTTTATCATCTCTATGTCACAAATACAGTTTTCTCTATGGTGATATTAATTTTGTCTTAAAATTAGACTCTTTTTCTAGAAGCATTTTTTTTAATTTTTTATTTTTTATAAACATATATTTTTATCCCCATGGGTACAGGTCTGTGAATCACCAGGTTTACACACTTTACAGAACTCACCAAAGCACATAACCCCCAATGTCCATAACCCCACCACCCTTCCCCCAACCCCCCTCCCCCCAGCAACCCTCAGTTTGTTTTGTGAGATTAAGAGTCACTTATGGTTTTTCTCCCTCCCAACCCCATCTTGTTTCATTGATTCTTCTCCTACCCACTTAAGCCCCCATGTTGCATCACCACTTCCTCATATCAGGGAGATCATATGATAGTTGTCTTTCTCCGCTTGACTTATTTTGATAAGCATGATATGCTCTAGTTCCATCCAGGTTGTCGCAAATGGCAAGATTTCATTTCTTTTGATGGCTGCATAGTATTCCATTGTGTATATATACCACATCTTCTTGATCCATTCATCTGTTGATGGACATCTAGGTTCTTTCCATAGTTTGGCTATTGTGGACATTGCTGCTATAAACATTCGGGTGCACGTGCCCCTTTGGAACACTACATTTGTATCTTTAGGGTAAATACCCAGTAGTGCAATTGCTGGGTCATAGGGAAGTTCTATTTTGAACATTTTGGGGAACCTCCATACTGTTTTCCAGAGCGATTGCACCAGCTTGCATTCCCACCAACAATGTAGGAGGGTTCCCCTTTCTCCGCATCCTCGTCAGCATCTGTCATTTCCTGACTTGTTGATTTTAGCCATTCTGACTGGTGTGAGGTGATATCTCATTGTGGTTTTGATCTGTATTTCCCTGATGCTGAGTGATATGGAGCAATTTTTCATTGTATGTTGGCCATCTGCATGTCTTCTTTGCAGAAATGTCTGTTCATGTCCTCTGCCCATTTCTTGATTGGATTATTTGTTCTTTGGGTGTTGAGTTTGCTAAGTTCTTTATAGATTTTGGACACTAGTCCTTTATCTTATATGTCATTTGCAAATATCTTCTCCCATTCTTTCAGTTGTCTTTTGATTTTGTTAACTGTTTCCTTTGCTGCGCAAAAGCTTTTGATCTTGGTGAAATCCCAATAGTTCATTTTTGCCCTTCCTTCGCTTGCCTTTGGCGATGTTCCTAGGAGGATGTTGTTGCGGCTGAGGTCGAAGTGGTTGCTGCCTGTGTTCTCCTAAAGGATTTTGATGGATTCCATTCGCACGTTGAGGTCCTTCATCCATTTAGAGTCTATTTTCTTGAAGTGGTCCAATTTCATTTTTCTGCATGTGGCTGTCCAATTTTCCCAACACCATTTATTGAAGAGGCTATCTTTTTTCCATTGGACATTCTTTCCTGCTTTGTCGAAGATTAGTTGACCATAGAGTTGAGGGTCTATTTCTGGGCTCTCTATTCTGTTCCATTGATCTATGTGTCTGTTTTTGTGCCAGTACCATGCTGTCTTGATAATGATAGCTTTGTAATAGAGCTTGAAGTCCGGAATTGTGATGCCACCAACGTTGGCTTTCTTTTTAATATCCCTTTGTGTATTCGAGGTCTTTTCTGGTTCCATATAAATTTTAGAATTATTTGTTCCATTTCTTTGAAAAAGATGGATGGTACTTTGATAGGAATTGCATTAAATGTGTAGATTGCTTTAGGTAGCATAGACATTTTCACATTATTTATTCTTCCAATCCAGGAGCATGGAACATTTTTCCATTTCTTTGTGTCTTCCTCAATTTCTTTCATGAGTACTTTATAGTTTTCTGAGTATAGATTCTGTGCCTCTTTGGTTAGGTTTATTCCTAGGTATCTTATGGTTTGGGGTGCAATTGTAAATGGGATGGAATCCTTAATTTCTCTTTCTTCTGTCTCGTTGGTGTAGAGAAATGCAACTGATTTCTGTGCATTGATTTTATATCCTGACACTTTACTGAATTCCTGTACAAGTTCTAGCAGTTTTGGAGTGGAGTCTTTTGGGTTTTCCACATATAGTATCATATCATCTGCGAAGAGTGATAATTTGACTTCTTCTTTGCCGATTTGGATGCCTTTAATTTCCTTTTGTTGTCTGATTGCTGAGGCTAGGACCTCTAGTACCATGTTGTATAGCAGTGGTGATAAGGGACATCCCTGGCATGTTCCTGACCTTAGCGGAAAAGCTTTCAGTTTTTCTCCATTGAGAATGATATTTGCGGTGGGTTTTTCATAGATGGCTTTGATGATATTGAGGTATGTGCCCTCTATCCCTACACTTTGAAGAGTTTTGATCAGGAAGGGATGCTGTACTTTGTCAAATGCTTTTTCAGCATCTATTGAGAGTGTCATATGGTTCTTGTTCTTTCTTTTATTGATGTGTTGTATCACATTGACTGATTTGTGGATGTTGAACCAACCTTGCAGCCCTGGAATAAATCCCACTTGGTCGTGGTGAATAATCCTTTTAATGTACTGTTGAATCCTATTGGCTAGTATTTTGGTGAGAATTTTTGCATCTGTGTTCATCAAGGATATTGGTCTATAGCTCTCTTTTTTGATGGGATCCTTGTCTTTTTGGGGGATCAAGGTGATGCTCGCCTCATAAAATGAGTTTGGAAGTTTTCCTTCCATTTCTATTTTTTGGGAACAGTTTCAGGAGAATAGGAATTAGTTCTTCTTTAAATGTTTGGTAGAATTCCCCGGGGAAGCTGTCTGGCCCTGGATTTTATTTGTTTGGAGATTTTTAATGACTGTTTCAATCTCCTTACTGGTTATGGGTCTGTTCAGGCTTTCTATTTTTTCCTGGTACAGTTGTAGTAGTTTATATGTTTCTAGGAATGCATCCATTTCTTCCAGATTGTCAAATTTGTTGGCGTAGAGTTGCTCATAGTATGTTCTTATAATAGTTTTGTATTTCTTTGGTGTTAGTTGTGATCTCTCCTCTTTCATTTATGATTTTATTTATTTGGGTCCTTTCTCTTTTCTTTTTGATACGTCTGGCCAGGGATTTATCAATTTTATTAATTCTTTCAAAGAACCAGCCCTTAGTTTCATTGATTTCCTCTATTGTTTTTTTGGTTTCTATTTCATTGATTTCTGCTCCGATCTTTACAATCTGGAAATGAAATTAAGAAAGCAATTTAATTTTCAATAGAAAAAAAATAATAAATTAAGTGGAAATAAACTTAAAAGAACTACAAAACTTGTACAGTAAAAAATATAAAAATCACTGAAAGAAATTTTATAAAATACTAAATGCATTAAAAGATATACCATGTTCATGAGCTGGAACATTTAATACTATTAAAATGACAATCCTATTCAAATTGATCTATAGATATAATACAATTTCTATCAAAACCAGCAGGGCTCCAAATAGCAAAAAAAAAAAAAATTCAAAGAAGAAAACTAGAAGACTCATACCTCCTGAATTCACAACTCATCACAAAGTTAAAATTTTAATTATGTGTGTTATTGGATTAAGAGTAGATGAATGAATTAATGGGATAAAAATTAATGTTCCAAAATAACACCATCTATCTTTGAGAAACTGACTTTTGATGAGGGTCCCAAGACAACTCAGTAGGTGAAAGAATAGTCTTTTCAACAATTAGTGCTTAAGGACAGCTAGTAATCTTATGCAAAGGAATGAAGTTGGACTCCTACCTTTTACCATATATAAAAATTAACTATCTAATTTTTAAAAATAACTATCTAAATAAATAACCCGGGCATAGGGTTTCTTTCTTGTTCTTTCTCCAGCTCCTTTAGGTGTAGGGTTAGGTTGTGTACCTGAGACCTTTCTTGTTTCTTGAGAAAGGTTTGTACTGCTATATATTTTCCTCTCAGGACTGCCTTTGTTATGTCCCACATGTTTTGAACCGTTGTTCAAATAACTATAAGAGCTAAAACTATAAAACCCTTAGAATAAAACATATGTGTAAATTTTTTTGATCTTGAATTAGGTAATAGTTTCTTAGAAATAATTCATAAAGTCAATCATACAAAGAAAAAACAGATAAATAAGATTTCACCAAAATTATTTTTTTCTCCATCTCCAAGGACATGATCAAGAAAATGTAAGAATATCCACAGAATGGGTGAAGATATTTGCAATTCATAGATCTTGTGACTTTCACATCCAGTGTATATCAAGAACTCTTACAACATGACAAAGAGACAACCACCCAATTAGAAAATAAGGAAATAACTTGAATAGACATTTCTCCAAGAATACAAATAGCCAATAAGGGCATGTGAACAGGCACAACATCACAAGCCATTAGGTAAGTACTTATTAAAGCCACAATGAAATGTTACTTCATACCAATCAAGATGGCAATAATCAGTAAAGTCAGAAAATAAAAAGTGTTGCCATATATGTTGAGAAATTAGAATCCTCATCTATTCCTTGTTGAAACATAAAATGAGGGTGATGGACATTGAGGAGGGTATGTGCTATAATGAAGACTGTGAATTGTATAAGACTGATGGATCACAGATCTGTACCCCTGAAACAAATAATACATTATATGTTAACTTAAAAAAAAAAGAAAAGAAAACAAAGAAAAAGTAAAAAATCAAATGAATTTAAGATTTAAATAATTCCACACCTAGGAATTTATGCTAAAGATATAATCAAGTATCTGTACAAAAATTAATCTATAAGAATGTCAACCATAGTATTATTCATCATAAAATAATTGAAAAACTAAATATTCTATACAAATGGAGTAATTAAAAGAAAAAGAAACATAAAATGATGGATTTCCTCTGTCAAACAATTTGACAGTTCCTCAAAAAGTCAAATTTAGAGTTATCATATAAACCAAGAATTATACTACTAGGTATATATTTCTAACAGAACTGAAAACATATGTTTACATAAAGAAAACCATGTATATGAATGTTTATAACAACATTATTCTTAACAGCTCCAAATGGAAACAACACAGATGTCCAACAACTAAAAATGGGTAAACAAATTGTGATATATCCATACAATGGCATAGTATTAGACTATTAAAAGAAATAAAATATTGTATGTGCTACAATAAAGATTAATTTTTAAACCTTATGCTAATGAAAGAAGATTGACGCAAAAGGCTGAATATGGTATAATTTCATAAAACTGAATTGTCCATAAAAAGCATATCTAAGAGACTGAAATCAGACTAGTGGCAGCCAGGGCTGGGGGAGGGGAGAATGAGGTATAACTGCTAGTATATATGCAGTTTTTCTTTTGAAGTAATAAAAATATTCCAAGCATTAAATAGTGGTGATTTTTATACAACCTTGTGAATATACTAAAAACCAAATAAGTGCAAAAAAACCCACAAAACCCAACAACACTTTAATAGGGTAAATGTAAATTACATAGCAATAAAAAAGATGGCAGAGAAAGAGGAAAAATATGGTAGAGCAGTAGGGGACCCTATTTCAGCTGGTCCCCTGAATTGGGCAGGATATATACCAGACTAGTCATAACACCACAAAATCAGCCTGAGATATAAGAAGATATATCTGGATCTCCACAGAGTATCTCTGGTGGTTGGTATTGAGGTATGAAGCAGGGATCCATGATTCTGTGTACAAATATTGTAAGATAAACAGAAGGAGAAGAGACCTGCTTCTCTCTTCAGCCTGGAAGGTGAAATAGCAAAAGAGCACTCAAAAGCTGCCCACACTATGGTCCAGGCACATTCTTGAAGATCCATAGCAGTAAGGAAGGACTTTAGGACAGTCCACCAGACTTATACCTAGGAACCCAAGGGTGCCTTGCAGTTGTAGAAGCACAAAGGGTAGAGACATGCCTGGACCTAGAAGCAAGGGCTGGGAGTGCTGCTGTGGGGTGCACAACCCAGAACACTGTGGGTTTTAGCAGCACATACAAAAGCAGAGACAGTGTGGCCTGGAGAGTTCCATGAAGATCAGACTGCATTCTCTCTATTCTGAGACAAAAGTTTGGATACAATCACTTCTGCTCTGACTCTCAGAAGAGATGCACAAAGCTGCCAGGGAAAGATGCCAGACAACAACAACAACAACAAAAGTCAAAACTAAAAAGGTTTCAATGAATACATCCCCTCCCCACAGGGGGCAGGGTAATTTCGCCCAAACAAAGTTGTCTGAGTAATAGCACCACAGACCTATCCACCATCCACCAGAAAATAGGCTGGAAGAACAAGAGGCCAACATCCCTAAGACCCCTATAAAACAGGTGCATCTTGCTTGGGTTGTGGTCAATAATTTGGACTCTGTACATCCCTTCAACCACCCCTCAACAGAATGACTAGGAGAAGGAACCCTAAAAGAAAGAACCAAAAAAGTGGTCTCTGCCATAGAACTACTGGATATGGATACAATCAAGATGTCAAAAATTGATTTTAGAGTAACAGTTATCAAGGCAATATCTAGGCCTGAAAAAATATTAACAACAATGTAGAATCTCTAAGGACAGAGATGGGATCTAATCAGACTGAACTTAAAAATGTGGTGAATTAAATGCAGTCTAAGCAGGATACATTGACTGTCAGAGTAAACGAGGCAGAAGAACAAATTAGTGAGATAGAAGATAAGATGATAGAAGAGATGGAAATTGAGGCGGCATGGGAAAAACAAATTAAAAACCAAGAAATCAAACTGGAAGAGATTAGTGACAGAATGAAATGTTCAATTTAAGAATTATTGGGATCCTTGAAGGGGGAGAGGGGGGGTTCTAGACGATATATTTGAGTAAATTGTAGCTGAGAACTTCCCTAATCTGGGGGAAAAATATGAGCATTCATGTCCAAGAGTCAGAGAGGACCCTTCAAAAGATCAACAAAAACAGACCAATGCCACAGCATATAATAGCACAATTTGCAAATTTAGATCCAAGGAAACAATCTTGAAAGCAGGAAGAGGGAAGAGTTTCTTATTTATAAAGGGAGCAAAATTAGAATAATGTCAGACATGTCCCCAGATACTTGGCAAGCCAGAAAGGGCTATAAGACATATTCAGGGTAATAAGTGAAAAAACATGCAGCCAAGGATACTTTATCCAGCAAGATAACAGAATGGATGGAGAGACAAGGAGCTTCCAAGACCAGCAGAAATGGAAAGAATTTGTTACCATCAAGCTAACCCTACAAGAAATATTAAAGGGGGGTCTATAAAAGGAGAAAGACCCCAAGAGTGATATAGAACAGAAATTCACAATCTATAGAAACAAGGACTTCACAGGCAACATGATGAAAATAAAATCATATCTTTCAATAATCACTCTCAACATGAATGGCCTAAATGCTCCCATGAAACAGCACAAGGTTGCAGATTATAAAAAGATAGGACCCATCCATACGCTCTCTACATGATACTCATTTTCAACCTCAAGATGCATCCAGACTGAAAGTGAAGGGATGGAGGGCCATCTTTCATGCCAGTGGACCTCAAAGTAAGCTGGGGTAGCAATTCTTATATCAGACAAATTGGGTTTTAAGTTAAAGACTATAGTCTTTACAGAAGGACACAATATAAATATTAAAGGGTTTATCCAACAAGAGTATCTAACAATTGTAAATATGGTATGCTACCAACATGGTAGCAGCCAATTACATAACCAACTATTAACCAAAATAAAGAGACATACTGATAATAACATGCTAACAGGAGGAGACCTCAGCCCTCAACTCAGCAATAGACAGGTCATTGATGCAGAAAATCAATAAAGAAACAAGAACTCTGAATGAGATACCACACCAGATGGACCTCATAGATATATACAGAATCCACCCTAAAATAACAGAATATTAATTTTTCTTGAATGCACTTGGATATTTCTCCAGAATAGATCGCATACTGGGTCACAAATCAAGACTCAGCTGATACCAAAAGACTGAGATTATTTCCTGTATATTCTAAGACCATAATGCTTTGAAACCGGAACTCAATCACAAGAAAAATTTGGAAGAAATTCAAACTCTTGGAATCTAAAGACCATCCTGCTAAGGAATGTTTGGGTCAACCAGGGAATCAAGAAAGAACTTAAACAATTCATGGAAACCAATGAGAATAAAAACACATTGGAGAAAACCTATGGGATCCTGCAAAGGCAGTTCTAAGAGGGAAATACATAGCCATCCAAGCCTTAATCAAAAAAGTAAAAAATAAAAATAATTATATATATCCTGAATACACAAATTAACTATACACCTTAAAGAACTGGAGAAAAAACAACAAATAAAGCTTAAATCATGAATTAGAAGAGAAGTTATTAAGATTAGATCAGAGATCAATGAATTACAAGCCAGAAATATAGTATAGGGAATCAACAAAACTAGAAGTTGGTTCTTTGGAAGAATTAATAAGATCGATAAACCACTAGCCAGATTTATTCAAAAGAAAATAGAAGGGACCCAAATTAATAAAATTATGAATGAAAGGGGAGAGATCACAACTAACACCAAAGAAATGGAAACAATCATTAGAAATTATTATCAACCATTATATGCCAATAAATTAAGCAACCTGGAAGAAATGGATGTCTTCCTGAAAACCTATGAACTACCAAGACTGAAACAGGAGAAACTGACAGCCTCAGTTTCCACAAACAATAACCATAAACAAGATTGAAGCATTGATTAAAAACCTCCCAAAGAACAAAAGTGCAGGGCCTGATGGATTCCCTGGGGAATTCAACCAAACATTTAAAGAAATAATACCTATTCTCCTGAAGCTTTTTCAAAAAATAAAAGCAGAAGGAAATCTTTCAGACTCATTCTATGAGGCCAGCATTACCTTGATCCCAAAACCAGGCAAAGACCCCATCAAGAAGAGTTTCAGACCAATATCCCTGATGAATATGGATGCCAAAATTTTCAACAAGATCCTAGCTAATAGGATCCAATAATACACTAAAAGGATTATCCATCAAGAGCAGGTGGGATTTATCCCAGAGATACAAGGGTGGTTCAACATTTGCAAATCAATCAATGTGGTAGAACACATTAATAAGAGGAGAGAGAAGAACCATATAGTCCTCTCAACTGGTGCAGAAAAAGCATTTGACAAAATAAGCATCCTTTCCTGATTTAAACTCATCAAACTGTAGAGATAGAGGGAAAATTCCTCAATTTCATAAAAACCGTCTATGAAAGCCCACAACAAATATCATTCTCTTCCCTTAAGATCAGGAGCATGACAAGGATACTCACTCTCACCACTATTGTTCAACTTAGTACTAGAAATCCTATCAACAGCAAACAGACAGCAAAAAGAAATAAAAGATATTCAAATTGGCAAAGAAGGAGTCAAACTCTCTCTCTTTGCAGGTGACATGATACTTTTCTGTGGAAAACCCCAAAGACTCCACCCCTAAATAACTAGAACTCATACAACAATTCAGTAATGTGGCAAGATACAGAATTAATACACAGCAATCAGTTGCTTTTCTATACACTAACAATGTAACTGTAGAAAGAGAAATTAGAGAATTGATTCCATTTACAGCAGCACCAAAAACCGTAAGATAACTTGGAATAAACTTAACCAAAGAGGTGAAGGATCTATACTCTAGATAAACTACAGAAGACTTATGAAGGAAATTATAGAAGATACAAAAAAGATGGAAAAACATTCCATGCTCATGGGTCAGAAGAATAAACTTTGTTAAAAAGTCTATACTGCCCAGAGCAATCTATACTTTCAACGCCATCCCAATCAAGATACCAATGGCATTTTTCAAAGTGCTAGAATAAAGAATCCTAAAATTTGTATGAGACCAGAAAAAAAACGTGAATTGCCAAGGAAATGTTGAAAAAGAAAATCAATGCTGGGGCATTATGTTTTCTGATTTCAAGATACATTACCAAGCTGTGATAATCAAGACAGCATGGTACTAGCACAAAAACAGATACAAAGATCAATGGAACAGAATAGAGAGCCCATATATGGACTCTCAACTCTATGGACAAAGCAAAAAAATATATCCAATGGAAAAAGACAGTCTCTTCAATTAATGGTGCTGGGAAAATTGGACAGCCACATCCAGAAGAATGAAACTTGACCATTCTCTTACACCATGCACAAGATAAACTCAAAATGGATGAAAGACCTCAACATGAGGTGGGAATCTATCAAAATCCTAGAGAACATAGAAAGTAACCTCTTTGACATCAGCCACAGCAACTTCTATCAAGACATGTCTCCAAAGGCAAGGGAAACAAAAGCAAAAATGAACTTTTGGGACTTCATCAAGATCAAAAGTCTGCACAGCAAAGAAAACAGTCAACAAAACAAAGCAACAGCCACGGAATGGGAGAAGATATTCACAAATGACACTACAGACAAAGGATTGATATCCAAGATCTATAAAGAACGCCTCAAACTCAACACACACAAAACAGATAATCACGTCAAAAAAATGGGCGGAAGACATGAACAGACACTTCTCCAAAGAAGACATACAAATGGCTAACAGACACATGAAAAAATGATCATTATCATTAACCATCACGGAAATTCAAACAGAACCACACTGAGATACTATCTTACACCAATCAGCTTGGCAAAAATTAACAAGACAAGAAAAAACAAATGTTGCAGAGGTTGTGGAGAAAGGGGATCCTTTCCCCAGTGTAACCTGTTACACTGCTGGTGGGAATACAAGGTGGTAAAACACTTTGTTTTGTTTTGTTTTTTAAAGATTTTATTTGTTTATTTGACAGACAGAGATCACAAGTAGGCAGAGAAGCAGGCAGAGAGAGAGGGAAGCAGGCTCCCCGCTGAGCAGAGAGCCGGATGCGGGACTCAATCCCAGGACCCTGAGATCATGACCCGAGCCGAAGGCAGCGGCCTAACCCACTGAGCCACCCAGGCGCCCCACTTTGGAAAACAGTGTGGAGGTTCCTCAAAAAGTTAAAAATAGAGCTATCCTATGAACCAGCAATTGAACTACTGGTTATTTAACACAAAGATACAGATATAGTGAAAAGATGGGCCATATGCACCTTGATGTTCATAGCATCAATGTCCACAGTAGCCAATCTGTGGAAGGAGCTGAGATGCCCTTGAACAGATGAGTGGATAAAGAAGATGAGGTCCACATATACAATAGAATATTACTCAGCCATCAGGAAGGATGGATGCCCAATATTTGCATCAACCCAGATGTAAGTGGAGGAGATTATGCTAAGAGAAATAAGTCAAACAGAGAAAGGCAATTATCATACAGTTTCACTTATTTGTGGAACATAAGGAATAGCATGGAGAATATTAGGAGAAGGAAGGGAAAAATGAAGGGGGAGAGGGATTCAGAGGGCTGGATGAACCATGAGAGACTGTGGACTCTGGGAATCAAATGAGGGTTGGGGGGTGTAGAGGGGATGGGTAAGCCCAGTAATGGGTATTATGGAGGGCACATATTGCATAGAGGACTGGGTGTTGTACACAAACAATGGATCATGGAACACTACCTCAAAAACTGATGAGGTTTTTTAACATTAAAAAAATGTAAATAAATAAATAAAATACCAATGCAAAAACATTCCACAAATGCCTGAATCTTAGTAAATACTCATTAAATATTAGTTTTAATTAATAAAAAAGATGCCAAATCTAAATGTGAAATGTGATTCAAGATTGTATCATAGAGCAGAAATATAATTTTTGCCGTAACAAACATTATTGAGACAATCTACAAAGCTTGAAATCTAATGGGAACAGAAGGAGACAAACCATAAGAGACACTGAATCTCGTGAAACAAACTGAGGGCTGCTGGAGGGTGGAGGGGTAGGAATAGGATGGCTGGGTATGGACAATGGGGAAGGTATGTGTTATGGTGAGTGCTGGGACATGTGTAAGCGTGATAATTCACAGACCTGTATCCCTGGGGCAAATAATAAATTAAGTGTTAAATTAAAAAAAACTTGAAATCTTTACTTAGCCAATATTATTTTATTAATTATTAATTAATTATTAAGTTGCCAATTTTGGATAATTTGGGGATCTGAACTGACATACTTAATAGGAAAGGAGTCCTGTGATTGCTGCCTACTCTCTAATGAATCAAAAAGACAGTAATAAAATTGAATATGACAAAATGTCAGCAATTGCAGAATCCAGGTGAAGGGCAAAAAGAAATTCTTGGTACTTTTCTTGTCATTTTTATGTTAGTTTAAAGTTGTTTAAAGATAAAAATGCTTGCCATAAAGTGAAAAAAAAAGAAAGAAAGGAAAACTTAATTTATCTAGCAGCATGTGAATATGGTCCTTTCTAGAAAAAAGTGATGTTGAATTCAATGATTCTTAAAGGTTGGTAGAAGTTTACTCAGCCCCCTGTTACCAGTAAACTCATAACATGTTAAATTAACTGTTGAAAAAAAAAATGTCCACTATCTTGTTAGGGAAAAAAAAGATATTTATCTGATGGTCTTATAAAATTAATTTTACTGTCAATACTTAACTTTATTTACATTAGTGAAGTTTATAAAAGATGGATGATTATTTTATGATTCAAATGAACTTCACTCAGAATTCTAGAGAAATGAGAAGATTTATGGGATTGATAAAATATTATGATTAAATATTGATACAGTGATTATGTTTATATTTCCTGACTTTGCTTTATTTTACTTATTAGGAGTATTTCTAAATCACCAAATATTAATATTTTATTTTCAAGTCTCAGGTATTTTCTCCTACCTCTATGAATTATTGCATGATTGTTGACATAGCTTTAAATTTGTGTTTTTCATGACTAGATTATAGTAGATATTCTAAATGTGAGTTTGTAGTAAAGCCAAGAAAAAAAGTACAGATGATTAAAATAATTCATTTTTATCTACCCTCAGATGAAAATAAAATTTATCTTCACTTTCTCTCCATTAGCCATATCAGTATTTCTCTGACATTGAGAAATATCTGATATCAGGCAAGTGGATTGGCACTGAAAGACAGGAGAGAGGATGGCCCAGTCCCACCCAGCACTTTTAGGTCACCAGATGTGTGCTTGAACTGAGTATCTGTCACCTCAGTCCTTCAGAGCTTTAACCTGTACTTCATACTCTGGCCTTTTTTACTTTCCATTTTTCTCATTTCTTCCCCACTCTTCCTGCTTCTGAACTTATTTCTCATCAAAGTCATTAGAAGACCCTTAATAGCTCAAAGTATATACTCTTAATATTCCAGGCTTTGAGTTAATCATCACATCATGTAATTCTCACAAACATTATCTCAATTTTTATTTTATTCCCAAAAAATAGGGCAACATAGATGGATTTCCAATTCTGTCAGTGTGGAATAGTCCCATTCCTCATGGGTCTTCTCACACATAACAAAAAAGCCCTGCACATAAAGCATGGGAACTCTCTGAAAGATGGGAATAAGAAAACATGGTGCTTGGAGAATGGAGGACTTGAAGAATAGCATGTCAGGGGGTTCCCTGGATTTCTTAATGTCCTAGAGAAGCATCCAATCCTGAATCACCAATACAAACAAATCAAAAAATCTCCAATAAAGCCTGCAACTATAACCAAATGGCCCCAAACTGGACAACCCAACATTAGATGTTGTCTGGTAATCTATTTTCTACTCCAGCTAAATACTAACAGAAAAACCAGGATGCTTCCCTCCCTCCCCACTATGGTTTCATTGGCACTGAGCAAGAAGTTGATGATTTTTCTTCCATCACATCTCTTCTTACCCTTTTCCTACCCTTCCAAGCAGGAGTATGTGTTTCTCAGAGTACTTCCAATTAAAATAAGGTTACTGAAAAAGAAATCTTTGGGCCTAGATTGCTTCTCTAGAGAATTTTACCAAATATTTAAAGAAAAATTAATACCTATTTTATAGAATTACCTCCAGAAAACAGAAGAGGAGGAAACACTTCTCAAGTAATTTTCATGAGGCTAGTATTATTTTGTTACCAAAACCAGGCTAAGACAATATAAAAAAGAAAAAAAAAATACTCTACAGATACTGTCTCTCATGAACTTAGATACAGAAGTTGTCAACAAAGTATAGCAAATCCAATCCAGCAATGTCTACAAAGAATATATATACCATTGTCAAGCAGGATTTATTCCGGTTATGCTAAAGTGTTTTAACATTCAAATACCAATCTTTATAATCTACCATCTATATGAACAGACTAAGGAAATCATATTTTGATATCAGTTGATAAAGTAGTATTTTACAAAATCCAAAACCCCTTCACATGAAAACTTTTACCAAACAAGATACATATGGGAACTTCTTCAGCTTAATAAACAACATGTACAAAAACTTCCTATAACCCACATTATATTTAGGAATGAAAGACTGATAACTTTCTATCTAAGATTGCAAGAGGGCAAAGATCCACTCCCTCATTCTTATTTAAACAAAATATGAAGGTTCTAACCACTACAATGAGATAAGAAAGAAAGAAATATATAGACTGGAATTAAGTAAATAAAACTGCTCCTATCTGCTGATGGTATGACTGTCTATTAAAAATCCATAGGAAGCTAACAACAACAATAATAAAACCCTAGAACTAATTAGTAGTTCAGCAAGGTCATAGGATACAAGACCAACACACAAAAAGTCACCACATTTCTGTATACTAACAATGAATATGAAAACTAAAACTAAAAACACAATATCCAAGAAAGCGTTTTTGCAAAGTTAAACTCATAATAAAATTTAAACAAAAAGGCACACATCCTGCAATAGCAAAAACAAACTTGACAAAGGAAAATATGGTGGGAGGAATCACTGTACCTAATATAAAGCCTGATAAGCACCTACAGATATATATTAAGACGGTATGATGTTGGAAAAATGGAAAACACATAGATCAATGAAACAAAACAAGATAACCCAGAAGCAGGCCCATAGAAATGTACCTAAATGATTTGTTATCAAAAATGCAAAGAAAAACAAACAAACAAGCAAAACACAATTCAGTTGAGGAGAGCCTTCTTAGCAAATGGTACTGAAGCAGCTGGGTACCCATAAGCACAATTTTTTATTTTTATTTTATCTCTATTTTATTTTTATTTATTTAGAAAAGGAGGGGGAAGGGCATATAGAGAGAGAGAATCTTAAGCAGGCTTCATGCCCAGCTTGGAGCCCAATGTGGGACTCAATCTTACAACCTTGACGTCATGACCTAAGCCAAAATCAAGAGTCAGACAGAATCAACTGAGCTACCCAGTTTCTCCCCATAAAGAAGTTTTTAAAAGAACCTCAGCCTAAGCCTCACATTGTACAAAAAATTAATGCAAAATATATCCCAAATTTAAATGTAAAACATAAAACTATAAAAGTCTTAGACAAAACTAAATAACAAATAATAAAAGAAAAATATCTTAGGACCCAAGATCTAGGCAAGATTTTTTGACTTGACATTAAAAAGCATGATCCATAAATGAAAGAACTGAGCAACTGTACTTAATCACAATTAAAAACATTTGTTCAACAAAAGACCCTGTTAACGGGGGGCGGGGGGAGAAAAGGTACAGAATGGGATAAAATATTTGCAAATCACATATCTGACAAAGAACTTTTGTCTAAAATACAAAAAAAATAAAAACTCAACAATATGGAAACAATTCATTTAGAAAATGAACAAAAGATATGAATAGACGTTTCACCAAAGAATACATATAAATATAAATTAAGCAAATAAAAATATTCAACATCATCATCAATCATGGAAATGTAAATTAAAATCACAATGAATTTTCACTTTGTACTTATCACAAAGACTGAAATTAAAAATAATAGTCTCAACATCAAATATGCATGAGGATATAGGAAAACTAGATCATTCATAGGTTGTTGATGGGATTATACAACGGTACAGTGATTCTGAAAAACAGGGTGTTATTTTTTATGATATTCCATGTATTTTATTTATTTTTTTAAGATTTATTTATTTATTTGACAGAGAGAAACACAATGAGAGAAGGAACATAAGCAGGGGGAGTGGGAGAGGGAGAAACAGGCTTCCCACTGAGAAGGAAGCCTGTTGCAGGGTTTGATCCCAGGACCCTGGGACCATGACCTGAGCCGAAGGCAGATGCCCAATGACTGATCCACCCAGGTGCCCCCAGGTTGTTAATTTCTTATAAAACAAATTATGTAACTATCAAATGACCCAATTGCATATTTGGTCATTTATCTCCAGGAAATTAACATTTATGTTCACCCAGAAACCTGTACACAATTATTCCAAGAAGATCCATTCATCATTGCCAAGAACTAGAGATACTAAACACATTCTTTAAGGGGTGATTGGTTAAATATCCTGGGTTCATCCATATCAAGGAATATTACTCAATAACAGACTCCTGATGTACACAACTATTTGGATAAATGTCTATGTAATTTTCTGAGGGGGGGGGAAGCCAATCCCAAAAGTTTATATACCCCATGATTCATTTATATGACATTCTTACAAATTAGCTGTCACTGGCATTCAGGGACCAGAAGAGGGAGGTGGGAAGAAGATGCATGTAGTGTTAAAAAAGCAACAGGAAAAATCCTTGTAGTAATGGATCTGTTCTGTATCTTGACTCTATCAATGTCAGTATCCCAGTTGCGATATTTTACTCTACTGTTGCATAATGCTACCATTATGGGAAACTAGGCATGTTAGTTTTCTAGGGCTGCCATAACAAAATACCATACACTTGATGACTTAAGCAAAAGAAATTTATTTCCTTGCAGTTCTAATGGCTGGAGGTCTGTGATTAAGGTGTCATCAGGTGTGGCTTTACGAGAGAAGGTTCTTTTCTTTCTTTTGTTCTTTCGTTTTCTTTCTTTTTAATGTTCAGTTAGCTGTTCTAGGCCTCTCTTCTTGGCTTGTCAGTTGCTGTCTTTTCCCTATGTCTCTTCATATCATCTTCCCTCTACGTGTCACTGTCTCTCTGTCTACATGTCCCATTTTTATCAGGATAACAGTTCTTTTGGATTAGGGGCCACCCAAATGGCCTCGGTTTAACTTGACTCTATAAAGATCCCATTTCCAAAACAGAATCACCTTCTGAGGTGCTGGAGATTATGATTCTAACATATTTTTTGTAGAGTATAGGGGACAGAATTCAGTTAGAACAAAGAATATGAAGTAATTTAAATGGATAGCCTCCCGTATACTCACATAGTTTATAATTACTGTGATAGAAATGGATACTACTTTTGAGTCAGATGGGTCAGTCATTTATCTCATCCCCACATTGGGGATTGAATATGTGTTAAAATGTACAGATAGACTGAGAAGTATTTTCCTGATTGGCAGTCATAAAAATAGAAATATATATATACATATATATATAATATATGTAAAATCAGTAATGTTATTTGACCTTGTGTACCAGGTGTTTTACTGCATAATACTCTAGGGTAATAGTTGAGACCTTCTTCCAATAGAAGGGTAGAAGATATTCTCAGTTAGGATTATTTCTCGACCCTTTTACTGAAAAGCTTTGCTACTGTATGATTCTGATGTTACAACTACTATTTCTAGGGCTGGTCTCTCTCTCTCTGTCTATATACTGAAGGAATAGAGTCTAGAGCCTTTAACAGCAGAAATATATATGTATAGAGAGGCTAAAATATAGCGAGGAACCTGTACTATTTTTACTTCTTGTGTTACCCTGATTGTTTGATATTTTAATAAAGATAGAGTTATAAATTAAATTTGAACTAGAAATTATACTAAACTCAGGGTTCCTGGGTGGCACAGTGGGTTAAGCCTTTGCCTTCAGCTCAGGTCATGATCTCAGGGTCCTGGGATCGAGCCCCGCATCGGGCTCTCTGCTCAGTGGGAGCCTGCTTCCCCCTCTCTCTGCCTGCCTCTCTGCCTACTTGTGATCTCTGTCAAATAAATAAATAAAACCTTTAATAAAAAAAGAATCACTGCTCAATATACTGATTGTAACATCTCATATGGGTACAAATATGTACATAATGACATAAATATGTATATTTATGTATATATAGAAACATAACTATTTTCTCATTGATGGAAGCATGAGAGTCAAAGTTGTTCTTCTGTTTATCCTTCTTGTGCCATAAATGTGTGATTATTTTTACCCCACCTGATCCAAAAAATGATTTGAGGTAACCTATACAATGAAATCAGTCCAACAGTGTAAAGGTAATCCAAAAACTTGTAATAAAGGAAAAGGTCAGTAAAATAATATAAATTCAATAGTATGTTTACTATGTAAAATATGGTAACACATTACATTACATTACATTAAAGAAAGAATCTAATCCAAATATTCAAGGATGATTTATCATTTGAGTATCAGGCAATGTGTCACTGTGCAAAAAAAAATATGTATCTTGGTAGATGTCATAACATTTTAAAAAAGATTTTATTTGAGAGAGAGAAAGAAAGCACAAGTGAGGAGAGGGGCAGAGGAGAAGGAGAAGCAGGCTCCTTGAGCAGGCAGCCCTACATGGGGCTCCATCCCAAGACTCCCAAATCATGACCTGAGCCAAAGGCAGATAGATACTTAACCTACCAAGGCACCCATAGACCCCATAACAACATTTTATAAAGTTCAGTATTTTCAATGATTACAAAATTTTAAAACACTAGTTATAAAAGGGAACTTTTTTAGCACAACAAAACCTGCATATTTAAAGACATCATATATGCAATGAACAAATTTTAAGACAACCCATCCCTTGCCAGTTGCTCTTTTGTTGAACTTATTTCTCTGAATTTTCAGGAATTCCACATTTGGAGCACTCTAGTTTACTTTCCAACCTTGGAACTCAGAACTTGTTAATACCATTCAACTAATAATATTCATTCAACTAATAATATTTCCTGTTTTGGCCCTGTCTGTCACCTTTGGAGGCTAGAAGATATATACTTCCTAAAGAGATAATTGGCCATTCAAAAAAACCTCCAATTTGCTAATAGGCCAACTAGAAATTTATGAAAACTTGTACAATTTTAATTGATATGAACCATTCCTTCTTTATAAACTATTTTCCTGGTTTATTTCTCAATTTGTGTATACATTTTATATTCTTGATTTTGTAAGAATATGAGTATATAGTGTACATGTATGTGCACATATTATGTCAACAGAGAAATGTCATAAATTTATGATTCTCAAATGATGTTTATGAGTACATTGGTTTTGGTTTTATTTTTAGAACATTATTAGAAATATTAAGAATACAGATTCTATTAGGCTATTTCTGACCTAGAGTGTTGATCTCTGATCAATAGATCAGACAGATCTCTATAAAATAATTTGGGGAAAGGAAGATACAAATGGAATAAAAAAAACAGAATTTGGAGTCCTTGAGATTACAAATAATAATGTCAGCTCTTAATATATTTCTTATTTAGGGGATTTAACCACACCCTACTTCTGGTCCTTTGACAGAGCCTAAGTGACCTAAGAGGAGCAAAATACTCAATTCCATTCCGTTGGAGCCATATTGTCCCACCTAATAGTGTAAGGTTTTGACCCTCCATAAGATTGAACAAGTACAGACAGACATTTACTGTGCTTTTGTTTATTTGCTCATTCATCTAACAAATCTTTATTGTACATCTGATGTGTGCTAGGTACTGTATTCAATGAGGATATAGCAGCAAAGAAATACAGTTCCTGCCCTCCTAAACTTGATATTCTAGTGTAGAAGAGAGATGGCAAGTAAGTAAACAAAAAAGTCACTACGTCATTTTATGTGTTAAAATTTTCCATAAGGAAAATCAATTAGGTTAAAAACAGTAATGCATGAAATGAATTATCATAAGGTTTTTGCCTTTGTAAGTGAACTGTGTTCATAATGTTTGATATGCCTACTATGGAAATGGAGGTACATAAAAGCAAAATTCCATGTGGACAGTACAAATATAAAGCAATTAAGAAAAAATAAAACCCTGAAATGAATAAGTTATTGAGTTATATTGGGTTAACTATGTGATTTTGCTGTTTAGATATATTGTGATATGGTGTTGAAGTGAAATTACTGTGTTTGCATTGGAAGCAAGTTCTATAGTGCTTTCAAAGGCCAGGTCCTCAGACCCCATGATAGACAGCAACATTGAAATATAAGAAGAGATCATGCTTAAGTCGAGCACATTGGCAAAGTGACACAAATCGGAGTTCTCCTATTCCTCAGCATACACAGAGGCAAAAATTTAATGACTCACACGTATGAAATTACCAGTAAGAACTTGCCAATGATGAGATTCATTAAAAAGTTTTGTTTTTGTTCTAGAGATTTAGAACGGTCTGCAGATAATAAACAGGATGTCTGCTGTTTGACTGTATTGATTAAAATTTCTTAATGAGTATCTTTTCAAGGTGTAAAGGGAAAAATGAATGAAACAAAACAATTAAAAGACCACAATGAACACATTATTGGATAACTAATTTATTTCCGGTACCAGGTAAAGCACTTTTGTATAGATTATCTCAATGCAAAGAGGAGAAAAAAAGAAAATAATGACCTACGTGGCAGTGGATTTTAGTGACTCTAAACCTTCCTTCCATTTATCATTAATAAGGGGTTAAATGAAGGCAAACTCTGGATGCTTGTAAGCAATGTTAATTTCTGTAAGTGTGTCCTACTGGGAGAATGGAGCCATTGGGTCTAATTCTTAGTCCCAAGGATTGTGGTTGCTTTGAAGTTCTCACAAACTTTTTCTTTTGACTGAATCATCTATTTTACTGCATAAAAACTGATTTTTATCTTGAAAAACCTGAGGCTAAAAAAAAGGATGACTGTCAGTATCAATTGAAATGGTGGGGAACAGAAACATTCAGTGAATCTTTGCTGTTCATTGGGACATATCTTTATAAGCATATAACCCCCCTAAGACAGACCATGGAGATTAGATCAGATCTGGCTATGATGTGCTGAATTTTGGTGCAGAAAAGAAGGGTAATATATTTGTCCCCATGGGGATAGATCCATGACTGCATTTTTCAAAATGTCAAGGTTACATTTGAAAAGTAGTTGCAATTTTCTCCCATTTCCTAAAGATAATTCTCTACTTGTAGTTCACAATTAAAAATCCATGACTTAATGAAAATTTTTTTCACAGTATTAGGATAATAATTCCAACCTAACATGGCTTAGAGTGTATTTTTCCCTTAATCTCCAGATTCCAGCGAATAAAAACATAGTATTGTTGGTTATTTAGTAATATTTTGCCTTTTCAACCACTTCAGTTTTGTAGGAGGTCATAGTTTGTTTTAGAAACTTTGTCAAATAAGCTATCTCTTTTTGGAAGTATTAATCTATAAAGAAGAAAACATATTCCTATTTGTTCGAGATACTTCTATATAAAACAGTCTACCTCAGATAAATTGAATCTTACTGGATAAAAAATGTACATTTGTGTATATTTGGTATGCTTTACGAAGTCCTGATTTTATATGCAATAGCAGTATAGCTAAACATTGCAGTATACTTTGACAACTCTTCAACCATCAAAGTTTAGGTGCGCCTGGGTGCCTCAGTGGGTTAAGCCGCTGCGTTCAGCTCAGGTCATGATCTCAGGGTCCTGGGATCGAGTCCCACATCAGGCTCTCTGCTCGGCCGGGAGTCTGCTTCCTCCTCTCTCTCTGCCTGCCTCTCTTCCTGCCTCTCTACCTACTTGTGATCTCTCTCTGTCAAATAAATAAATAAATAAATCTTTAAAAAAATCATCAAAGTTTATTGTGGTATAAATGTTAAAAATTCTAGTAGCTATTTGGAGGTAGATATTAGATAATGATGTTTAATGAGATGGAATAAATGGCAAATGAAAAATAAAATTCTCAAATAATTTTAAGGAAAATTAATTTCAATTTATTAGAAATCTTTTTTTAAACATTTTATTTATTTATTTGACAGGCAGAGATTACAAGTAGGCAGAGAGGCAGGCAGAGAGAGAGAGAGAGAGAGGAAGAAGCAGGCTCCCTGCCGAGCAGAGAGCCTGATGTGGGGCTCGATCCCAGGACTCTGGGACCATGACCAGAGCCAAAGGCAGAGGCTTTAACCCACTGAGCCACCCAGGTGCCCCCAGAAATCTTAATATAAGAATTATTTTTAAAAGTCCATGTAAGAAAATTTTGGAGGATGGTCAGTTGTAGAAAATCAATATCTAGAAGTATTAATTAAAAATTCTGTCACCATGCTGGGAAGTGAGAGGACATATGGACAAGATTTTAAAGATTTAAGTCATTTTGCAGATGTCAACAGGTAATTTGCCTTTATATTGGACAATAATTTTTAGTCCATAAACCACTGATACAGAAAAATGGTACCAAAATTATGGCCTTTCTGCAGAAATTAAACAGTGTATCTTTGTAAGAAATACTCAAACATGAAACATCATTTGTAGTTTTTATTTAATTTTTTATTTTTTATAAACATATATTTTTATCCCCAGGGGTACAGGTCTGTGAATCACCAGGTTTACACACTTCACAGCACTCACCAAAGCACATACCCTCCCCAATGTCCATAATCCCACCCCCTTCTCCCAAACCCCCTCCCCCCAGCAACCCTCAGTTTGTTTTGTGAGATTAAGAGTCACTTATGGTTTGTCTCCCTCCCAACCCCATCTTGTTTCATTTATTCTCCTACCCACTTAAGCCCCCATGTTGCATCACCACTTCCTCATACAGGGAGATCATATGAGTTGTCTTTCTCTGCTTGACTTATTTCGCTAAGCATGATACGCTCTAGTTCCATCCATGTTGTCACAAATGGCAAGATTTCATTTCTTTTGATGGCTGCATAGTATTCCATTGTGTATATATACCACATCTTCTTGACCCATTCATCTGTTGATGGACATCTAGGTTCTTTCCATAGTTTGGCTATTGTGGACATTGCTGCTATAAACATTCGGGTGCACGTGCCCCTTTGGATCACTATGTTTGTATCTTTAGGGTAAATACCCAATAGTGCAATTGCTGGGTCATAGGGCAGTTCTATTTTCAACATTTTGAGGAACTTCCATGCTGTTTTCCAGAGTGGCTGCACCAGCTTGCATTCCTACCAACAGTGTAGGAGGGTTCCCCTTTCTCCGCATCCTCGCCAGCATCTGTTATTTCCTGACGTTGATTTTAGCCATTCTGACTGGTGTGAGGTGATATCTCATTGTGTTTTTGATTTATATTTCCCTGATGCCGAGTGATATGGAGCACTTTTTCATGTGTCTGTTGGCCATCTGGATGTCTTCTTTGCAGAAATGTCTTGATTGGATTATTTGTTCTTTGGGTGTTGAGTTTTAAAAGTCTGTTCCGCTGAGGGACATCGCTCCAGAGGCTAAACCGGGGCGAAGCCCACGCGGGGTCAGCGTGGCCTCAGTTCCCGCAGGGTCACAGAAGGATCAGGGGTGTCTGAGTGTCGCAGAGCTTGCGGGTATTGGAACGGGAAAGCCGGCTGCAGAGACACAGCCGACAGTAAGCTCACAGCTCGGTGTTACCTTGAACCGGTCGCAAGCTCGGTGACCTTGGAGCGCGGCCGGAGGTCAGGCAGACGGGAGTAACTGGGCGCTGCTCTCTGAGGGCTCACTGAGGAGTGGGGCCCTGGGCTCTCGGCTCCTCCGGGCTGGAGACCAGGAGGCCGCCATTTCTATTCCCGTCCTCCAGAACTCTACGGAAAGCGCTCAGGGAACAAAAGTTCCTGAAAGCAAACCCGAGCGGATTACTCACCCCGGCCCCTGGGTAAGGGCGGTGAAATTCTGCCAGGGGCAAAGACACTTGAGAATCACTACAACAGGCCTCTCCCCCAGAAGATCAACAAGAAATTCAGCCGAGACCAAGTTCACCTACCAAGGAGTGCAGTTTCAATACCAAGGAGAGCAGCAGAATTCCAGAGGAGGAGAAAGCAAAGCACGGAACTCATGGCATTTTCCCTGTGATTTTTTTTAGTCTAGCAGTTAATTTAATTTTTTCTTTTTCATTTTTTTTTCTCGCCTTCTGTTAAAATTTTTTTTTAACTTTTACCTTTTTCTTATTTTTTTTAAAAGATTTTATTTATTTATTTGACAGACAGAGATCACAAGTAGGCAGAGAGGCAGAGAGAGAGAGAGAGGAGGAAGCAGGCTCCCAGCAGAGCAGAGAGCCCGATGTGGGGCTCGAACCCAGGACCCTGGGATCATGACCTGAGCTGAAGGCAGAGGCTTTAACCCACTGAGCCACCCAGGCACCCCTTACCTTTTTCTTTTTTAACGTTTTTTTTTAACCAGTTTATCTAATATATATATTATTTCTTTTTTATATTTTTCTTATTTGTTTTCTTTTTTAAATTCTTTTCTTTTCTTTTTTTTCTTTTTTCTTTCTTTTTTTTTTATTTCTTTCTTCCTTTTTGAACCTCTTTTTATCCCCTTTCTCCCCCCTCACGATTTGGGATCTCTTCTAATTTGGTTAAAGCATATTTTCCTGTGGTTGTTGCCACCATTTTAGTATTTTACTTGCCCCTTCATATACTCTTATCTGGACAAAATGACAAGACGGAAAAATTCAACACAAAAAAAAGAACAAGAGGCAGTACCGAAGGCTAGGGACCTAATCAATACAGACATTGGTAATATGTCAGATCTAGAGTTCAGAATGACAATTCTCAAGGTTCTAGCCGGGCTCGAAAAAGGCATGGAAGATATGAGAGAAACCCTCTTGAAAGATATGAAAGCCCTTTCTGGAGAAATAAAAGAACTAAAATCTAACCAAGTTGAAATCAAAAAAGCTATTAATGAGGTGCAATCAAAAATGGAGGCTCTCACTGCTAGGATAAATGAGGCAGAAGAAAGAATTAGTGATATAGAAGATCAAATGACAGAGAATAAAGAATCAGAGCAAAAGAGGGACAAACAGCTACTGGACCACGAGGGGAGAATTTGAGAGATAAGTGACACCATAAGATGAAACAACATTAAAATAATTGGGATTCCAGAAGAAGAAGAAAGAGAGAGGGGAGCAGAAGGTATACTGGAGAGAATTATTGGGGAGAATTTCCCCAATATGGCAAAGGGAATGAGCATCAAAATTCAGGAGGTTCAGAGAACGCCCCTCAAAATCAAGAAGAATAGGCCCACACCCCGTCACCTAATAGTAAAATTTACAAGTCTTAGTGACAAAGAGAAAATACTGCAAGCAACCTGGGAAAAGAAGTCTGTAACATACAATGGTAAAAATATTAGATTGGCAGCTGACTTATCCACAGAGACCTGGCAGGCCAGAAAGAGCTGGCATGATATTTTCAGAGCACTAAATGAGAAAAACATGCAGCCAAGAATACTATATCCAGCTAGGCTATCATTGAAAATAGAAGGAGAGATTAAAAGCTTCCAGGACAAACAAAAACTGAAAGAATTTGCAAACACCAAACCAGCTCTACAGGAAATATTGAAAGGGGTCCTCTAAGCAAAGAGAGAGCCTACAAGTGGTAGATAAGAAAGGAACAGAGACCATATACAGTAACAGTCACCTTACAGGCAATACAATGGCACTAAATTCATATCTCTCAATAGTTACCCTGAATGTTAATGGGCTAAATGCACCTGTCAAAAGACACAGAGTATCAGAATGGATAAGAAAACAAAACCCATCTATATGTTGCCTCCAAGAAACTCATTTTAAGCCCGAAGACACCTCCAGATTTAAAGTGAGGGGGTGGAAAAGAATTTACCATGCTAATGGACATCAGAAGAAAGCAGGAGTGGCAATCCTTATATCAGATCAATTAGATTTTAAGCCAAAGACTATAATAAGACATGAGGAAGGACACTATATCATACTCAAAGGGTCTGTCCAACAAGAAGATTTAACAATTTTAAATACCTATGCCCCCAACGTGGGAGCAGCCAACTATATAAACCAATTAATAACAAAATCAAAGAAACACATCAAAAATAATACAATAATTGGAGGGGACGTTAACACTCCCCTCACTGAAATGGACAGATCATCCAAGCAAAAGATCAGCAAGGAAATAAAGGCCTTAAATGACACACTGGACCAGATGGACATCACAGATATATTCAGAACATTTCATCCCAAAGCAACAGAATACACATTCTTCTCTAGTGCACATGGAACATTCTCCAGAATAGATCACATCCTTGGTCCTAAATCAGGACTCAACCGGTATCAAAAGATTGGGATCATTTCCTGCATATTTTCAGACCACAATGCTCTAAAGATAGAACTCAACCATAAAAGGAAGTTTGGAAAGAACCCAAATACATGGAGACTAAACAGCATCCTTCTAAAGAATGAATGGGTCAACAGGGAAATTAAAGAAGAATTGAAAATAATCATGGAAACAAATGATAATGAAAATGAAACATCATTTGGATTCAACTAAATATCATAAATATTATAATTTGTATATGTTAAAAACAGACATTTTCACATGGATCATCTTTTTTTTTTCAAGATTGCATTTGTTTATTTGAGAGGGAAAGAAAGGGAGAGAGTGTGGGCACACAAGTGGGATGGAGCAGGGGTAGGGGCATAGGGAGAAGGACAAGTCAACTCCCCAATGAGCAGGGATCCAAATTCTGGGCTTGGTCCCAGGACCCTGAAATCCCACCTGAGCTGAATGCAGCCACTTTAACAGAGTGAGCCACCCAGGCACCTCTTCATGTGGATTGTCTTAGGTCATCTTCACAAGGACCTTGTGGAGCAATTATTTCAATTTTAAAGATAAGCAGATTAGACTTAGAGAGTTAGAGAGTCTAAGAAACTTGTTCAGAATCTCAGCTACTTGAGGGTCAATGTGAACCTTAACTGAGCTCTTCTACCCCCAAATATTGTGATTTTCCCATTACCTACACCAACTGAAGTAATTAATAGCCTCTTTTGGACATCTCATTAAATATGTTATCTCTTCAGTAAATATCTACAAGATTTCTACTATTTCTGACATCTCTGCGTTACATTGTGGAGATTGAAGAGTTACCTTGACTGATCTCAAGTAAATTTTGTTCTTCTGTATGTTGTTTAATATGTTGTTTTTCTATGGCTGCTTTCAAAACTTTCAAATGAAGCATACATTTGACTGTATGTTTGTAGATGTTATTTTCCTTGCATTTACTATGCTTATGTTCTAATGAGCTTGAATTTGTACATTTATGTTTTTCACCAAATTTGAGAAACAAGCCACATTTCTTCATTCATTTAGTCTGTCCCTTTATTTTTTTTTCCTCTCCTGGTACAATCACTGCATATATGTTAGGCCATATTCAATTGTTGCACTGTTTCTGAGTCTGTTAATTTTTTGCATTTAATTCTCTCTTATCTAATTTATTATTTATCTGTCTTAAAGTTCATTTACTTTATCCTCGATATGTTGTTAATCCTGTCAGGTGAAATTTTTATTTCAGATTGTATTTTCCACTTTTTAATTTCTTTTTTATTCTTATAGCTTCTATTCCTTTGCTGAAATTTGTCTTTTTATTCATCATCAATGTATTTCCATATCCATGAAGATAATTATAGTAGCTTGTTTAAAATCTGTTCTGATGCCAACATCTTGGTCCATCTCTACTTTTGTCTTTGCTGTTTGTTTTTTTCTTTGAGTGTGGCATTTTTCCATTTCATTGGAATTTGTGTAATTTGGATTTGTGTTCTGGGTATGAATTATACATTGTAGAGATTCTGGATTAGGTTATATACTTTCAAGGAATGTTGTTGTTGTTGTTTTTGAGTGTGCAGTTTGACAGAACTCAAACTACATTTCCATGTGATGCATGGCAAGTTCGCCAAATATTTAGGCATAATATGATGTTTCTACCTTATCTCTCTTTTTAGAAATCCTGCCCTCACTCTACTCTGCACCCTCTAAATTTTTCAGCTGTGTAGTTGTCCCAGACTCTGCTCTTCTTGGTTCATCACTCTATTAAAAATGTTTTATCACATCCGTATTGTAGTTGCACAACATTGCACTAATGTTGGTTCTGTCTGTCCTCAGGCTCTGAGTAGTGAAACTAGGAAGCTTACCTAGGATTTTTCTCTTCTAGCAAGTGTTGACTTACCTGTGACATATGTCTGCTTTGCTCAGTCTTCAGTGACCTTAGATAATTGCTTTTCTTTACACATTACACTGTAGTTTATGGAATCATATAACATCTGGTGTTTGTACCTGGCTTCTTTTACTTAGCATAATGCTTTAAAATTAATTTGCAATGTTGTATATATAAGATATTATTCCCTTATGTTCATATTCTTTTACTATTGAGTAGTATTTTGTTGTGTGAATATTCCACAATGTGTTAATCCATTAACTATTTAATGAACACTTGGGTTGTTTTTAGTTTGGGCTATTCTGAATAAAGTTCTTTAAAAATTCAAATAGAAGATGTTGGGTGGAAATATAGTTTTATTTATTTATTTTTTTTTTTGAAATACTGGGTCATGTGTAGGTGTTACATGTAACTTAAAGTATAAATTTTTTTTTCAAAAGCAATGACATTATTTTATATTCCCATCAATAATGTTTGAGATTTCCTGTAGATCCACATTTTCACTTGGTATTATCAGTCTTTAAAACAGTAATCATTATAGGGTTGCCTGGGTGGCTATATCCTCAGAACCTATTCATCTTTTACCTGAAAGTTTGTACCCTTTGACCAACATCTCTCCATATTCCTCAGCACCTAACTCTTTGCAACCACCATTCTACTCTCTAAGTAGAAAGCCTTTTTCAGATTCCAAATATAAGAGAGAACACATGATATTTTTCTTTTCTGACTAATTTCACTTGGCATGATGCCCTCAGTTTCCACCCGTGTTCTTACAAAAGGAAGGACAGGAAAATACCAGGGACTGACACTGACAGAGTCACCACGATCTGGAGCAATGCTGATCAATGTTTCTGTGGGAAGACAATATAGCACTGCCTCTTGAAGTTTTCTGGCATCCAAGCAACACATGTTGCTTCTGTTCTTATTTTATTGGCCAAAACAAATCACATGGCCCTACCTATTTTCAAAGCACATTCTTACCATGAATCTGGAGGGTTATTGGTTATTAGTCTTCATGTCAACCACCACATTAAAAATAACATGAGATAAGGATTCTAATTCAAAATGTGTAGCCTGCATAATCATTTTAGTCTTGTGGTTTTAAAGTCAAAGGTCAAAAGATTATGCATAATATTGGAATATTTAAGAGAACTTGATGTCCATCATGTCTATAAGTTTAATTTATTTTGTATAGAAGAGTTAAATATATGAAAGATTTTAAATATGTCTGTAAATTGGACGATTAATTTTCCAAATAGATATAGATGCAATTAAAAATATTTAAAGAAATCTAAACTAACATTTAAAAATTTTTAAAAAGATTTTATATATTTATTTGAGAGGGAAAGAGACGGTGTGTGTGCGTGCATGTTCCTGAGAGCAAGGGGGAGAGGCAGAGGCAAAGGGAGAGGTACAGGCAGACATGCTGGGTGAAGTGCCCACCTTGGGGCTTTCTCACAACCCTGAGATCACCACCTGAGCCAAAACCAGAGTCAGATGCTTAACTGACTGAGCCACTCAGGTTACCTAAGCTAACTTTTTAATGTGTTTATAAAGTAATCTCAGTCTCCTGAGAAGTGATTGTTAATATTATTTGAGTTATAAATGGAGTAATAAATTTTGCCTGTTGAACTTAAAAATATAAGAATGAATTAGGTTTATGAATTTATTACTCAAATAAATAAATATTAATTTTTAAAACCAAAGTAAACTTGAACAAATGCTATCCTTTTTGGGTATCAAATTCTCACATTTAATACTAGTAAATGCTATTATAATCTCAAGGTCTTCTTTATTTTCCTTTCTGAGCACAAAAGGCTGTGAAATGAATACTATTAGAGATATAGTATGAAGGACATACTAAAAATATGTTATAACAGAGGAAGACCTGAAAATGCAGTTGGCTAAGTGTCTAACAGAATGATTATCTTTTCTTTTTAGCTTACATTAAAAAAGAGACAAAATTTTAGAAGGAAAAAATACCATGTTTTCGAGACTCTTTAGAATTTCTTTTTTACAAGAATAACCAGTACAGGTTAAGTTGATGGGATTTAGTGTAAGTAAAGTACTTACTGGAATTGGATGAGGGTACAAAGAGAAGAAAAATATTATATTTGATGAAACCCACTGTGCACACTTCCTTTAAGTATGGGCAGTGATTTACCTCTGATGAGTAAGAGCAAGTAAGATACTCAAAAACATATGAGACAATTTATGTAATATGTGTATATTTATAAATATACTTATTTATAAGTATAAATAAAGTATAAAGTACATATGTAAATATATTTATTTATAAATAAATATAAATATATTTATTTATGGCTTCATCTGTACCACAAGAGAAATTGTAATGACTCTGCAAAGAACACAAATCTTTTGCATATAAGTCAAAGTGTCTATTCCATATGGCTTAGGAATATGTGTAAAGCTTCCATATGGGAAAAAGATTTTCTGATAGCCAAATAAAGAATCAGGCATCAAAGAACCTACTGAAAAGTTTGTCAAATATTGACAATTGTCACAAAATTTTGAATTCCAATTTGAAAGTCTACATATTCTATTTTGCAATATTCTCTATAATTTTATATTAGAGCTGTTCAGAACTTTCTTCCAAAGCCATGGGATTTAATATATGATTATACCATATAAACAATGCATACATGTATATGGATGTTTATATTAGCATTCATTTCAGTTTGTTTATATTAGCATTCATTTCAGTTAGCATTCATTCTATCCTACTAGATATCCCAGTGACTGGTTATTGCTCTCACAGTGAAACTAAAGATATGCCAACTCTCTTGAAGCAAAGTCCAAAACTTTAGAATAATGCTTATATATTTGATTTATATAGTTTATTTCTCCCAGAGTGTTCATTTTAAATTAACTCCACATTGAAATAAGTGATCATGCTAATAGCTGACAGGGCTAGGTTAGGCTGACTTTGTCTTCATGTCATTGACAGTAACAAGAAAAAAAAAGAAAGTCATAGATCCCTTTTTTAAAATACATTTTTTTCGTTAAAAGTATTTATTTAAGTTTTTTTCAATTTTTCTGTTTTTTTTTAATTTATATTCCTTGTTCAAATTTATTATTGAAGAAGGGGGATATTTTTACTTGAAGATAATATGGTAGTTTAGACAAAGGCTTGGCAGTCTAAATGAGCATTATTTGTAGAACTGTTTGGGTCTTGTCTTTAGGACTCAGACTATGCAGCTATGGTCAATGACATACAGAGTATGTATGCATGTATGTATGTATATATAGTATGTTATATTATATTCTGAATCAAATTCTCTCCATTCAGTGGGGCAACAAAACGGATTTATAAATATTTGAAATTCGTAGTATTTCCTAATAAAATGGAATATGGGTTTCTAAGTAACTAATTAGAATAGATTCTCTTTGTTCAAGAATTTCCCTAGATTTGTTGCTGAATTTGGGCTTTAGTTTTATTTGAAAAATAAAATTCTTTTCAATTTAAATATGAGAAGTGTTCATTAAATATATGATGAATTTCTGTTTGCAAAATTAATCTTATATAAATGTACAATAAATTTTAAAATAATGTGCACCACATAATACACTGAAGTTTATTTTTAGAGTAAAATGCTTATCTGATAATTATATAAGTAGATGAACTATACAGTAAATTATAATATTCTACCTTTTATGAAGGCAAAAAGAAAAATTAGAAAAATCAAAGCTATGCATTTACATCGCAAGTGATATTTAGTTGTCATGTAATATGTCAGTGCAAATAATTAAAGTGATATTACCGATGAAAAATATATTTTAGTATTGCTTCTGTAATTATTCCATATAAAAGAACAATAGAGTTAATAAAATAACAAGTTTCTTAAAGGAATGAATTTAAAGGGATGCTACGGTTTGTAGCACTCACTATAACCTGTTGATGCAGCCTATCCTAATGATTCTGGTAAAGATTTGAAATTTAGTTCTCAAACTATCACTCTCATAGATTAGCAACCTCATACATATCATCATGACGGCACTTGAAGCTGTATGATAATTAAAAGATCAATTATTTTTGTGGTTCATTTTCTACCTCTCCCTACCATCGCCATGAATGACTAGTGGATGTCTGTTTTGTGTTACCCGTGTTTGCTTTTAAAAGTCAGAAGCATTCTTCTTCAGTCTGCTATTCAATCAGTTGGACTCTGATAAGAACCTTTTACTTCCTCTGGGTTTTTCTCTGTGTGAAAAGTTCTGAGCTCATGGAATGTTAGAACACATTTGAGCTCCCATTGTCATCCCATACTAGGAATAAAACTAACTTAGAAGAATATAATAATTACAGATATGATCAGCATAGGAGAAAATGTGTATATTTTTAATAGAGTTTTCAAAGGAGAATCTATGTAGCTTCATTTCCTAACAAGGCCTCTCTGTAGCCTTCTTTGTCCTCCAAAATCTCTCATGTGTATACATAATAGCTGGTGATATAGTCTGAACAAGGAAGGATTTTGCCATATCTGGGAAACCTATTTTCTTTCCCTGTCATAATCATGCTGTATTTGATCATTTCTTCAAAATTCAGAAAAATATAAATAGACTTTGCTCTTAATGTCTGTCTTGGTTTCTTAAGGCTGATGTAACAAATTGCTGCAAGCTGGAAAGTTTGAAATACCAGGAATTTATTCTTTCACAGTTTGGGAGAAATTTAAAAATCAAGGTGTCAACAGGGTCATATTCGGTCTAAAACGTTGCCTTCGTTGCCTCTTAGCTTCTGGCAGGTGATAATGATCCTACCTTCCTTTGGTTTGTAGATGTATTCTTCCAATCTCTGTCTCTGTTCTCCTGTGTCTTCTGTGTCTGTGTGGAGATTCCTCTCTCCATCTAAGAATACCAAGGTTGCATTTAGATTTACCCTAATACAGTCTAATCTCTTCTTAAATACATTATGTTTGCAAAGACCTTATTTTCAAACAATGCCTGATTTGAAGGTCCTGGAAGTTAGGACTTCAACATTTAGAGACACAATTCTAACCACTTACACAGTCTTTTAATTAAAAAAGGCATAAATATCACACAGAGCTGATCAATTAGTACAGTAACATTGTATAAAATAAAATTGTAATTTAAAAAAATTTTTAACAATTATAACATTGCATAAGAGTAAAATAAAATAAAAAAAAGTTTGCAAATTTTTTTCTTTTGAAGTTGAAAACAATTCCTGATTTTTGTATGCCTTTGCTTAGGTTTCTTTGTATCCTTCACTAATTCATCCCTAAATTTATCAGTAAAAGTGAAAAAGTTTCATGCACTCAAACACAAAGTGAAATCAAGAAGGTTTCCAGAGTGGTGAAGGATATGAACTTTTACTCTACCTGCAAGCTTATAAGTTAGCCAGTCTGTTGCATGGCTGTTGGGATAAACCACAGACCTCTGGCATCAGACACGAAGAACTGTTTTATTACTCACAGCAACAGAAATAGCTAAGGGGTAAGTAAGTATTTTTTACCTTATTACTGAGCTCCTATTTCCACAAGGTGTTACAAGGATGACACTTCCACACACAATGGAGTGTGTTACGCCTTTGGATAGCTAAGGTTTAGAGAGCCTGTATTTTATATAATAGACAGTAAGCATGTCTGCCCTTTGTTCTGGAAGGAGTTATTGTCTTTCAAGGCTATGTGTAAAGAAAACATTTCCAAGGAGATGGTCCGGGATAAAACATCAGTGCGTTGTTAACAAAACCCACGAAAGACCCATAGAAAATTATATCCCAACATTTTTTATTATTGGTTTGTTTTGTTCACTTACTTGTGTTTTGTTCTTGTTTTCCCTTGAAGATATTTCTTCCAGAAATTCTTCTTTAGGACAACAGGATAATTTTGCTTTTGTGAATTTATCATCGTATTCTTCCTGGGTAGTATTACCTTTACCCTTCTTTCATGTTCAGCCTCCAATTTCTGACTTCCCATTGTTGTCAACCCTTACATTTCTGGCAACATTTAACCGACTAAATCCTACCAATAAATAAGGCACTGGAAAACTAGTCAAGTCACCATGGCAGAGGCAGGGGATGTGAATTGGGTTACTACTCTATTGTGCTAGTATCTTATATTACAGAACAAATTCAGTGGGTGATCTTTCAATTAGTTTCCATATGTCTCCCCCCCCCCATTTGTGTCTTAAATCCAGTTCTAGTATTCTTTTTTTTTTAAAGATTTTTTTTTATTTTTTATAAACATATATTTTTATCCCCAGGGGTACAGGTCTGTGAATCACCAGGTTTACACACTTCACAGCACTCACCAAATCACATACCCTCCCTAATGTCCATAATCCCACCCCCTTCTCCCAAACCCCCTCCCCCCGGCAACCCTCAGTTTGTTTCGTGAGATTAAGAGTCACTTATGGTTTGTCTCCCTCCCAATCCCATCTTGTTTCATTTATTCTTCTTCTACCCACTTAAGCCTCCATGTTGTATCACCACTTCCTCATATCAGGGAGATCATATGATAGTTGTCTTTCTCTGCTTGACTTATTTCGCTAAGCATGATACGCTCTAAAGATTTTATTGATTTATTTGACAGAGAGAAATCACAAGTAGAAGGAGAGGCAGGCAGAGAGAGAGAGATGGAAGCAGGCTCCCTGCTGAGCAGAGAGCCCGACGCGGGACTCGATCCCAGGACCCTGAGATCATGACCCTAGCTGAAAGCAGTGGCTCAACCCACTGAGCCACCCAGGTGCCCCAGTTCTAGTATTCTTAAAACAAATTAGGAAAGTAGCTCATGAGTGGTATCTCTTTTAATTTTTGTTTTCAGTGTAGACTTGCATTAACTTTTCGTTTTGTTGGTGTGCTATTCCTACCCTTCCCCTGGAGTTTAGAGCTATCCATTTCTACTTCTCCAGAGAAAGAGTTATATAGTAATCATTTTATTACCTAAAAGTCAGCTTGTGTATTATCAATATTCCTAGAATTCCTGAAGGGGTTCAGATATTTTTATAGAAGCTTTTGAAAAAGTTTTTAAGTGAAAACAAAGAATAAAGCAATGAAGCAATGAATCCCTTTTTGTTGTTGTTATTGTTACAGGCTTTGCAGAATTACAAATTACCTTGTATAATATTATACTGGGAGTGCTCAGTCATTAACGCCTGTAGAACAGCCGTCAACTAATGATAGGACTATGTGAATAAGTACCTCAGTTCTCTTGGAACAAACCTCAGATGAATGTTCTATACAAGATCTCAAATTAATATTCTCTGTTGGAGTAAGCTCTAGATATATTCAATGGTAGCTACCTTGAAAATAAATAACTTGCTGTCCACCCCCTATTTTTCAGTCTCTATTCATGTTTTATTCATCTCCAAAATAAGTCACTTTATTTAGGATTTTTGTGTCAGGCACTGTCTCTGGAAAACTCCAGTGGTACATATTAGTCTATCTTGTTCCCTTATCACCTCAAATCCACTATTTCCTACTTCTACAACAAGTAGAACTATCTTTTGAGTTTTTCATCTTAAATTTATACTTACAGCTGAAACCAAGTTGTTAAGGGATTGCATATTTCAACCAACTCATACACATGTACATATATATGTTCTCAAAAACTCCTATGTATATTATATATGGACAACTCTATTCTCTCCTTCAGTTGTCTTCCCCCTCACCCAGTTTTCATTTAAATTCCAGCTAAAACAATGAATCCTGGAACACTGGAAAATAAATTTAAATTTTAAAAATTCCAACTATGTAAAATACAGTGCAATATTAGTTTCAGGTGTAAAATTTAGTGATTGATCAGTTACATACAACACCTGTTATTCATCACAATTGCCCTCCTAATACCATCACCTGTTTAACCCATCCCCTCATCCACCTCCCCTACAGTAACCTCACTTTGTTCTCTATAGTTAAGAATATGTTTTATGGTTTGCATCTCTCTTTTCTGCCCTATGTTCATTTGTTTTGTTTCTTAAATTCCACATATGAGTAAAATCATATAGTATATGTCTTTCTCTCACTGACTTATTTGCTTAACATAATACTCTCTTTCTCTACCCACATCATTGCAAATGGCAAGACTTCATTCTTTTTGACGGCAGAGGAATATTCCAGTCTGTGGGCATGTGTGTGCGTGCATGTGTGCACACCACATCTTTATCTACTAATCAGCTGATGGGCATTCGGGTTCTTCTATAATTTGGCTATTGTTGATAATGCTACTATACACACTGGAATTCATGTATCCCTCAAATCAGTATCTTTGAATCCTTTGGGTAAATACCTAGTAGTGCAATGGCTGAGTCATAGGATAGCTCTTTTTTTAACTTTTTGAGGAAACTCCATGCTGTTTTCCAGAGTGGTTTGCACTCCTACCAGCATTGTAAGAGGGTTCCCCTTTCTTCGCATCCTTGCCAGCATCTATTGTTTCCTGTGTTGTTAATTTCAGCCATTCTGACAGCTGTGAGTTGGTATCTAATTGTAGTCTTGATCTGTATTTTCCTAACATGAGGGAGGTTGAACATCTTCTCATGTATCCATCAATCATCTGTATGTCCTCTTTGGAAAAATGTCTATTCATGTCTTCTGCCCATTTCTTAACTTGATTGTTTTTTGGGGGGGATGTTGAGTTTTCTAAGTTCTTTATAGATTTTGGGTATTAACCCTTTATCAGATATGTCATTTGCACATATCTTCTTTCATTCTGTAGGTTGCCTTTTAGTTTTGATGATTTTTTTTCCATTGCTGTGCAGAAGCTTTTTACTTTGATAAAGTCCCAATAGTTCACTTTGCTTTTGTTTCCCTTGCCTCAGGAGGCATATCTAGTAAGACGCTGCTATGGCTGATGTCAAAGAGGTTATTCCCTACGTTCTCCTCCAGCATTTTAATGGTCTCCTATGTCAAATTTAGGTCTTTAATCCATTTTGAATTTGTTTTTGTGTCTGGTGCAAGAGAGTGGTCCAGTTTCATTCTTTTGCATGTTGCTGTCCAGTTTTTCGAACATCATTTATTGAAGAGACTGTGTTTTTTTCCGTTGGATACTTTTTCCACTTTGTTGGAGATTAGTTGACCATATAGCTGAAGGTCCATTTCTGGCTTTTCTATTCTGTTCCATTGATCCATGTGTCTGTTTTGGTGCCAAGTATCATACCATCTTGATCATTATAGCTTTGTAATACAACTTGAAGTACAGAGTTTTAATGTCTCCAACTTTGTTTTTCTTTTTCAGGATTGCTTTGACTAGTTGGGTTATTTTAAAATTCATACATATTTTGAGATTGTTTGTTCTAGGTCTGTGAAAAATGCTGCTGATATTTTCATAAGAATTGCTTTAAATGTGTAGATTTCTTTGGGTAGTATAGCATTTTTTCAAAATCTTTTTAATAGATTTTATTTTTTTTAATTTTTTATTTTTTATAAACATATATTTTTATCCCAAGGTGTACAGGTTTGTGAATCACCAGGTTTACACACTTCACAACACTCATCATAGCAAATATCCTCCCCAATGTCCATAACTCCACCTCTCTTCTTTCAACTCCCCTCCCCCCAGCAAGACTCAGTTTCTTTTGTTAGATTAAGAGTCACTTATGGTTTGTCTCCCTCCCAATCCCATCTTGTTTCATTTATTCTTCTCCTACCTCCTTAACCACACATGTTGCATCTCCACTTCCTCGTATCAGGGAGATCATATGATAGTTGTCTTTCTCCGCTTGACTTATTTCGCTAAGCATGATACCCTCTAGTTCCATCCACGTTGTCACAAATGGCAAGATTTTATTTCTTTTGATGGCTGCATAGTATTCCATTGTGTATATATACCACATCTTCTTTATCCATTTTAACAATACTTGTTCTTCCAATCTGCGAGCATGGAATGTTTTTCATCTCTTTGTGTCATCCTCAATTTCTTTCATCTTTATTTTATAGTTTTCAGAATACAAATATTTAACCTGTTTAGTTAGATTTATTCCTAGGTATCTTATGGTTTGGGGTGCAATTGTAAAGGGGATGGATTCCTTGTTTTCTCTTTCTGTGGCTTCATTATTGATATGTAGAAATGCAAGAGATTTCTGTATGTTGATTTTATATCCTGCAACTTTTTCAGAATTCTTGTATCAGTTCTAACAATTTTTTGGTGGAGCCTTTTGGGTTTTCTATATAGAGTATTATGTCATCTGCATATAGTGAAAGTTGAACTTTTTCCTTGCTGATTTGGATGATTTTATTTATTTTTGTTATCTGATTTTTGTGGCTAGGACCTCTAGTACTATGTTAAGTAACAGAGGTGAGAGTAGACATCATGTCTTAGGTCTTAACCATAAAGGACAAGCTCTCAATTTTTCCAAATTGAGGATGTTGGCTCTGGATTTCTCATATATGGCCTTTATGATATTGAGGTATGTTCCCTCTAACCCTACTCTGTTGAGGTTTTTTATTATCATGAATTGGATGTTATACTTTGTCAAATGCTTTTTCTGATTTTATGGAAAGCATCTTATGGTTCTTACCTTTTCTTACTATGGTATATCATGTTGATTGATATGTGAATATTGAACAACACTTATAGCCCAGGAATAAATCCCACTCGATTGTGGTGAATGATTCTTTTACTATGCTGTTGGATTTAATTTGCTAGCATTTTATTGAGGTGTTTTTTTTCCATTTTTTGAGGGGGTTGGGGAGCAGAAGGAGAGGGAAAAAGAATCCTAAGTAGGCAACCAGTCCAGTTCAAAGTCCAATGCAGGGCTTGATCTCAGGACCATGTGATCATGACCTGAACCTAAATCAAGAGTTAGAGACTTAACTGACTCTGCACCAGGTGCCCCTTATTGAGAATTTTTGCATCCATGTTCATCAGGGATATTGGTCCGCAGTTCTTTTTTTTTAGTAGTCTGTCTGGTTTTAGTATCAGGGTAATTCTTGCCTCATGGAATTAATTTGGAAGGTTTCTCTTTTTGCCTTGTCCTTTGCCATATGCTCTGTGAAGAAAACCTCTGAGCAATTTAAAAATGATAAGTAATAAAACTTACTGCAGGGAATATATGAACAGCCTTTACGTAATATACTCAAAAAGTTTTCTGTATATGTTATGAAATAGATAGGATTGAGTTTATATTGAAATATTTTATTTATATTCTAGCATATTAATAAGTCAAACCTTCTTCTTATATGACTTCATATGACTTATATGACTGTAGGGTTTCCTTCTTTGGTAGTTATAGCAATAAAATATATTAAGTAAAGAAAACTGTTGTATGTTTTCTTAGTATTTAGTTATTCTGCAAATAAAACTCAAAGGATTTCAGAATATAAACAAAGACTTTCTTAAAAACTTAAAAGAGTCTCTGGGAAGTCATTATATTTTGTAGAAGTGAAAGTAGAAACAACATTTTTAAGTATGCTTTGTTTCTAAATATCAATGAATATTCTTGAAACTCTATTACATCAATTATAAAGATAGAAATCAAAATGAAATATCAAATAATATAACATATTGATAAATGTTCTTATAAAAATAACCAACATATCACAAAATGAAAGATTTTTTAATTATTTCATAAACATTTATTTGATATTGATAATAGTATATTTGAAATCCAATAAGATTATTGTCAGTAGAGTTTAGTTATATTAATCTGTTCAGCAAATCATTTTCAAAATATTAAAAATTATTAGAAGTTGTAAAAACTTATGTTTTATGTCTTTGAAGCTGTGGAATTCACTCAACATATATTTGTTGAATGATTATTATGAATCAAACACTTTTCAGAATCTATTTTATCCAGTTTTTGATAACTGCTGTAATAAACTATGTAAAGTGCACCTTTGAGTTTCATTATGTTAAATTGAAAAGGCCTTTGTCTATCAAATGTTCAGGAATAATTTTCAGTATACACATGAGTGCAGGGAAAAAAGTCTTTATAGCATGTTTGAGGTATAAATTGATTCAAAATTTGAAAATGAAATATGACAACTTATATTCAAATCTTTATAAATTAGTTATTTCCTTTGGGACAGCACTTCCTCTATTATAAATTTATCCTAAGCAAATAGTTTTTGGTATGTGCATATTTATATGTAGAATATACTCTGAATCATTATTTATAATATTGACAAAACAAGTAATCTTAAAGTTTAATAATTGACCACCAGGCAAATAAAGATTGGTAATAGCAGAATACTCTATAGCTATTAAAAATCTATTTTGGTGTATTTTTGATGAGAACACTGAAGATATATGGGGAAGAAAATATTCCATCTTGTTAAAAAAAAAAGTCTTTGCATAAAAATATTTTGTGAAAAGTAGAAGGTAAACACCAAAATGTAACAGTATTCATTTCTGAATACTATTTAAATGTTTATTTCTTAAAATATATTTGGGGTATTTTTGGAGAACTCATATGCTCTATGATGAGTTGAAATTACTTTTGATATCAGATTTAATATCAAGGGAAATAACATATAGAATTTAAATTATGTTGTTCAAGATTAAAGAAAATTTGGTTGCTACAGTTTATGATACAGTAGTAGCTAACATTTATTGTAAATTCATTGTGGGCAAATAACTTCATTAATAAATTTTACAGGTTCATAATCTTATAAAATATGTCATGTTCTTATTCCTTTTTTACAAGTGAAAAATATAAGGCCTAAAGATATTAAATCAAATATAATAATATTTTAACTTTGTTTTAAATAAAGTCATTTTTAGAATAAACTATGCCATATATAACAATTCCAACATTGGATTCCAATGGAGAGTTGTATTTGTTTTTTTTCAGTTGTTATTATTTGACTTCTCAAATTGACCCTAGGTCAACTTTATCAACTGGTCAATAGTTACTTCTTATCTCCAAATTTCATGTTTCCAACTTTTTTTTTTTTTTTCATAAATGTTCTACACCCAGTGTGGAGCTCAATGAAAGTCTTGAACTCATGACCTTGAGATCAAGACCTGTGCTGAAAACAAGAGTTAGATGTTCAACTCACTGAGCCACATGGGCACCCCTCATTTTTCCAACTAACCTAAAATACTGATAAAAAAGCTAAAATAATTGTTTCACATAGTCAAATTTGCATAAATTCCAATTTTCTATTTCGGCATTAAATGCCATCCTGTAATTTTTAACTAGATATCAACAAACCACATCTAGTGATAATACTCAACTAAACTCATCACTTTTCTTGTGTTATATTTATCTTGTTTATTTGAATGATATATTTTTCCCCAACAGACATTACTTAAAAACCTGAAATCTCTGGATATAATTTCTAAACCAATATACTACAATATGTTTTAAATACTCTTATTTTTTTAACATCAGGCTTTTCTGCAACAAACTCAAAAGTGAGTGTACCTTTATAAGTTAAAATAGAGCATTTTATCATTACTTATATTTAAACATATTTATTTATTTTTACCCATAAATTATTTTTTTACCCTCTTTCTCTCTTTCTTGTTTTATGTGAATATAGTTGGCATACAGTGTTATATTCGGTGTAGAACTTGGTGATTTGACAAGTTCGAACATTATGCTCTGTTCACCACAAGTATAGCTACCTTCTATCCCATTACATCATTATTACAATATCATTGACTATATTCCTTATGCTGTGCCTTTATGTCCTTGATACATTTATTCTGTAACTAGAGGCCTATCTCTTCCTCCGCCCCTCATCCATTTTGCCCATCCTCTCATTCCCCCTCTCCACTCCTCTCTAGCAACCATCAGTTTCGGTATCTATGAGTTCTCTGTATTTATGGGTATTTATGGGTTTGATGCTATTTATTTTTATTTTATTTTTTTACTTATTCACGTTTTTTTTTAGGTCTAACTTATGAAATAGGATTATTTGATATTTATCTTTCTCAGTCTAACTTATTTAACTTAGTGTAATGTCCTCTAGGTCCATCCATATATTTAAATTTAACATCTCTTTAATGCCTCTTGCAAGACATTAATTAATTAATTAGTTAATTAATATTTCCCCAAATGGTACTTCTTCATCTAAATTAATCTGAGGGAAAGGAGTTACTCTAATTTGTTTTCAGTACAGTAGATAGCCAATAAGGTTTAATATCAGTAAATGGAATTTCCCTGTGAAGGACTATTTTCCTACTTAATAAAAATAGATAACAACAAATGACCATTATTTCTGCAATGTTTTTTATAAGTCCCTGAGGAAATCAGGGATAGTTTTGAGCATGTAATTTCACATTAAGGCAATCATATATATAATTTCCTTGCATTTTACAAGAAAGGAACTTAAAGACTTACCAAGCATTGGTACAACGTTCCTTTTATAAATGGAAGACAATCTCAAGTTTACTGTGTTATGTTGGTGGTGTCAATGTTCTGGTGGACAGTTTTTCTCTCCTTCGCTTGTTTCTCAATGTTATAATTTCCCTATGTGATCTAGTGGAAGGATCAGGGTCTGCAACTTAGGGTTTGATTTTTAACTTTCTGGGGTCTCTTCCAAGGCATCTGAGAAGTATTTCCCCAGATGTTCATTCTCCTCTCTCAAGAAACTGCCATTTTCATCCTTATTTGAGTTTATTTAAGTGAGACAATTAAGGTTTTTGTCTCCTTTTAACCCTCATCTTTCACAGAGTTGAAGAGGGTTTTGCTGTTTTGTTGTTGTTGTTGTTTTTCCTTTCAAGTTTTCTCTTAGATGGTTCACAGGACATAATGATTTGGGAGCCATGAACAAACACTTACTTCTGAACCATCTCTAGAATACCAAATAAAATAGAGTATAACATCATATTTTACCATTTGGAGACCATAAAACTAAGTATAGACTGGTTTCTGACCTCTTCATCCTTACATGGAGAAGCTCCAATAAAAAAAATCAGTCTAATACAAATGACTAACAGACACATGAAAAAATCATTAGGCATCAGAGAGATTCAAATCAATACCACATTGAGATACCACCTTGCACCAGTTAGAATGGCCAAAATTAACAAGACAGTAAACTACAAGTGCTGGAGAGGATGTGGAGAAAGGGGAACCCTGTTACACTGTTGGTGGGAATGCAAGGTGGTGCAGCCACTTTGGAAAATAGTGTGGAGATCCCTTAAGAAATTAAAAATAGAGCTACTCTATAACCCTGCAATTGCACTGCTGGGTATTTACCCCAAAGAAATAGACGTAGTGAACAGAAGGACCAACTGTACCCCAATGTTCATAGCAGTGATGGCCACAGTTGCCAAACTATGGAAAGAGCCAAGATGCCCATCCACAGACAAATGGATAAAGAAGATATGGTCCATATATACAGTGGAGTATTATGCCTCCATCAAAAAGGATGATTATCCAAGTTTTGTATCAACATGGACAGGACTGGAAGAGATTATGTTGAGTGAAATAAGTCAAGCAGAAAGAGTTAATTTGAGCATATGGTTTCACTTACTTGTGAAACATACTTGTGGCATATAAGGAATAATATGGAGGACATTGGGAGAAGTGAGGAGGGGGAGACAAATCATGAGAGACTGTGGACTCTGAGGAACGAACTGAGGGATTTGGAGGTGGGGGGTGGGAGGGTGGGTGAGCCTGGTGGTGGATATTATGGAGGGCATGCATTGCATGGAGTAGTGGGTGTGGTGCATTAATAGTGAATTCTGGAACACTAAAGAGAAATAAAATAAAATAAAATAAAATAAAATGGAAAAAATCAGTCTAGTCCAAAAATGTAAATAAAATATGAAGAAAAAAGGAAAAATGCATTTTTTTGAAAAAGTGGGAAAGCTAAGAATATCTCAGTAACAAGCTCTCAGGTGTAGTCTGTGATCACTCTTGAGATGTTGAGAACAGAAGAAATGGAAACAGTTCAATCTCCAAGCAGAGCACACCTGAAGCCTCACCATTTGCTTACCATAAGGTTTTCCATTCCCTTGACAGTCTTTGAGTCTCTACCAAATGCAAGTGATGGTGACCGACTACCTTGCTATAGCTATCTCTGAATGTCTGAAGAAATAGCCTGCTTGTTCTCATTGGGAGTGTTCTTCACATATTCCCACAGAAGGAGATGAAGGTAAGTCACCAAGGACCTTGATAATTTGCAAACTCCACCCTTGTGCTGTAACCCTCTCCACTTGTTTTTGATACGTGTATTGCTTCAAATCTTGCTAAGATTGCACCAAATTTTGTAGGCAATTGTATCATACACTTAGATTTTTTTTAAGAAATATGATCTTTTCCACTGATTAAAAGTTCTTCATATAGAAAAAAATGAGGGGGACATCCACCAGATAGAAGTCAGGTGTCTTACTCAGTACCTAAAAAGATGAGATTTGGAGGATATATGAACATAATCCATGATCTGCCCCATACCCTGCAGCACCTTCCCAGAAATTGTTTTGGAATCCACAAGGAAATAAACTCTTGTAGTCTGACATAAATGAAACAATTATGCACCTTTGCAAAGAGATTCAGTAGGGCATTTTTATTCTAATGGGACAAGTATGATTCATATAATACAGAGGTTGACAAATTTTCTTCTGTAAAAGGAATGCTAGTACTTATTTTAGACTTTGAGGAATATATGGTCCTTAATGCCAAGTCCATATAGGTATCATATAGATGGCATCTAGTAAATTGTTGAAACTGTCTCCCTAAATATTATCAATACATTGTGTTGACAAGGCAAAGCTGAGTTTACTACTTATCACAAGAGAGGGAACACTTCTGTGAAGCTTTAGCAACATCTCAGTTGGAGGGAGGTAAGTTTGTTGAGAATTGGAAATTCTGTTTGTGGTAAATTTTTCAATGTGAGACCTTGATTGGATTAAGATTGGTAATGATGATATAACAATCCAGGATTGGGAAAGACAGGAAGGTAGAGTTCTGAAGTGAATAACTCAAAGAATCTTAGGGTCCAACCTGTTGTTTGACGCTTTTCATTGAAGAGTTGATGGGACTTTCAAATCATGTAATGAATAATAGAACTATTTGCCTTGATGTAAGGGCCCTAGAAAACTAAAAGTATGCTAATAAATATCTTGGAATATCAACACATATTAATTACTGTAGACAATAAGGTGTCTTTTGCATTCTTAGTGTCCAGGTTAGGTGAAGGGTAGACAGATTGGTTCTCAGAACTCTTGAGGTGGAGCACAGAGCAGCCACAGATAATGAATTATCAAATGAGAGGAATTCTGTGATAATAAAACTATATAGAAACTAAAATTTGAATATTTTATAATCCTCAAGTTACAAAATTTTATTCTTCCTTTGATTATCTGAAAACATTTAAAAACATTAAAAAAATTCTTAACTTGCAGGCCATACAACAAGCAACTGGATGGAGGTCCCTAATTCACTCTTATTTAGAGGGTCACAGTGAGTATGGTATATATGGAATAGAACATTAAAACAATATTTTTTTAAGTTTAATTTCATTTTTAGAAACTGACATAAAATTTTTCAGATTTGGGAGAAGAAAGAGATGCTCATCTTTTGAATGGAGGTGGTTGAATTTTTTCAGGGGTAACTTTTGTTTTCTACAATCATTTCCAATCCACTTAAAGGTTATCATTCAATTTGACCATTTTCAGACCACTCACATAGTACAAATTTGTAACAGTGTATATAGGTTTCGGATTATAAATTACTCAGGGAGATACTTATTTTGGGAAGTGAAATAAATCTTGAGATCAGGTTATCTCTTCCATTTGTGTGGCTGGTATAAGAGATCAAGTATAAGTCTCTGCTTTGGAGTCCACTTTTCTTTTCCAACTTTACAGTTATGTTCCATGCAAACAAGGACTCTGACACCACCATTGATTGGTACAACAAAACAGTGCAGCACGTATGTATTAAGATCAGTAATCTCCGGCCCTACCTGCCATCCTGCTGCCTTTGGCCATGTCTCAAGCCTAGGAGCACATATACCAATGGCTACTCTGCCTTATGAGAGTGGGATCAGGAAAGAGACTTACAAAAGGCACTGAAGACAGCCTATTGGCTATTGTGCAGAGAATTCTAGGAGCTGATATCCAGCGTATGATCTGTAAATAACATGGATTCTGGATTGCAAGTCCATCATGCAGCTGAAAGTGGAAGTCCCAATTTCCTGTTCAAACCACTTTTGATATTCACATTATAAAAGTGATGGATCCATTCTTTTGTCAGAGTCTTACTTTGTCTTTTCTATTTCCCATCTGATTTTCAGCTTCCAAGATATTTTATTGGAAGTAAAATAATAACAGCTCTAACTCAACATTTTCATCTTTGGCAGCAGATTATCTTTAATATTGATTATATTTCTAAATAATTAAATACAATAAATATTTCCCAAAACTTCCATGTCTGGTTTCAGTTTAATAATATTCGTCTTCAGTGTCATATCTTCCTATTAGAGAAAATTAGATTGTAGTATATTTTTATAAGTGTAAAATTGGCTTTATTATCATTTCCAGTTTACACAGATTCATGTTTTATTTTATTTTTCTCATAAAGATCGAAATTCCAAGCTTGTCTGGTTGATGTAGCAAAGGTAATTATACCAAGAATATATTGCTTAGAAAAAAATAGCTTTACAATAACTCCCAGTTAACATATTTTTATGTCTCTACTCCACAGCAAGAAACTCTTTTCATTTTAGAGTTTGTAGTGGCTCTGTGAAAGCATGTGAATTTCACTGGAATAAAGAATTCATTCGCGTGCATATTGAAAAATAAAGATAAGCTTTAATCAGGAAGGGATGTTGTACTTTGTCAAATGCTTTTTCAGCATCTATTGAGAGTATCATATGGTTCTTGTTCTTTCTTTTATTGAAGCTTTATAAAACAGCTGGAAATATACAGCTATATGTAGATATAGTAACTGCTTGCTGGCACCCTGTATTCTGAAAGCATACGTATATTTTAAAAACTCAACCAAAGGCAAACAAACTTGAAGCCCAAGTCCAAACATACAGAATTTTTATTTTAGGAATCGGTTTTAAATTATGGATATAAAATTGAAAACAAAATGAACCATAGGGGTTTAGGAGAAGATACCTTAAATATAGAAAATTATTGAAGCATTTTTTACCTTGTTATCTTAAGTGTATTTTTTAATTTTTTTAAAGATCTTAGTTATTTATTTGACAGATCACAAGGAGGCAGAGAGGCAGGCAGAGAGAGAGGAGGAAGCGGGCTCTCTGCTCGCAGGACCTGAGCCGACAGCAGACGCTTTAACCCACTGAGCCACCCAGGTGCCCATTTACCTTGTTATCTTAATAAGAGGCCTAACAAGAGCAGAAAAATGTCAAGCCCCAATTAAAAAAGCTATAATTGAGATGTAAAACTGACTGGAAAAAAAAAAGGAAGACTTTTTGGTTTTACAAATATTCGTACTCTCTCATTATTCTGTTCTTACATTACCTGAAATATCAATAAGGACTTTAAAAATTAAGAGACTATGAGAATATTCTAAGCAGTATGTGTTACTTTATCTACTATCGAATTTACATTGTATGGTCTGCCATTGGGGAAATTTTCATAAACAATAGTGGTTCATCATTTAAGGATATTTGAATCTCTTTCTGAAATCTATTTGATGTGGATCTAATAATACAGTAATATATGAGACATGTTTGTTCCATCAATAACTACTAGCTATAAACTCTTCCTGTTTTTATAACCATTAAAAATGCCATTTTGGTCTGCTCTTGCTTCCCAGCTTCTGGCTCTCTGCCTTGCTCTTTAGGTTCCAATAATATAAAAATATATGCTTTGTCCTTCGTTTCTTGTCAGTGTAGCATTTCTCTCACCATCTCCTTTGCCTGTGTTACTTACCTCCCCATCCTCCTGATTTCCTTTTTATATATTGCTTTTTTCTGTTACCAAGTTACGTTGGTGCATATTTCAATTCTGTAGTTTTGTACCATTGCAGCTAGAAAATATACTTGGTATGATTTCAATCTTCTTACATTTGTAGTATGTGTTATGTTCCTCTTTTTATTTAAGATTTTATTTAATTTGTCAGAGAGAGAGAGAGAGAGAAACAGCAGAAAGAGGGAGCTAGTCCCCTACTGAGCAAGGAGCCCAAAGTGGGATTCAATTCCAGGATCCTGGGATCATGACCTGAGCCTAAGGCCGATGCTTAATCAACTGAGCCACCCAGGTGTCCCAGTTATGTCTCTTTTTATGTAATTTAGCTAGGGGATTCTTCTGTGCAAGCTTGAAGAAAATGTGTATCATATTTTTCTTAGATGGAACATTTTACATATCTTTTTTAGAACCATGCTTCAGAAAGCATGCTTCAAGTAAAAAATGTTCCTGTGAGGGAAAAACAAAACAAAACAAAAAACCTTTAACTGAAGTTACTCATTTAAAATAAAGCATATAGGAGGGAAGGTCGGTGGGAGGATGGGTGTAACAGGTGAAAGAGATTGAGTACATTTATCATGATGAGATTGACTAATGAGATATAAAATTCTTGAATCACTATATTGTACACCTGAAACTAATAGAACACTGTCTATTAGCTATACTAAAAGTAAAAGAAAAAACTTCATAAAAATAATAAAATAAAATGAGAAGTTAATGAAACTACACTAAATTAAGCTGCTACTTGATGGAGAGCTGTCATTTATTGCAATGATTTTTGGGTGTGGAGGAAGTGATAATGGTCAAATCAATTTTGTTGTCACCCAGAGTTGTGATTGTGATAACAGAAATGTCTGTTTCTCTCCCAATCTCCCTAGTTTCTGAGTGCAGCAGCTAAATTACCAGCTCCCAGACAAGAAGAACAGAGGAATAGAAAAAAAATAGAATAGCAAGAATTCAAAGATAAGTTTTTTGATAGCATTAAAATGTTATGCTTTATTTGGCTTATTTTATTTATTCAGGAAATCAGATGGCAGCTTTATTTTTTACCATAATTTGCTTGTATAATGCAAATTGAATAATAAAAATGCAACACAATATGTACTAGAATAAATTACATGTAATAGATACTTGTACAATAAAATGAAATGCATATCTAATATAAATATTTAAAGTAAAATATAGTATATTTTATATATAATATAAAGAAATCTTCTCAGTTATAAATATAATTTCATGAAGTCCAAGTATCATACATTTTCTGTTACTCCTGGAGAAAATAGAAGAATTGTTTTGGCAAACTACTTCCTTGTCAATTAAAATACTTTCCTTCATGTAAGTACAACTTGTAAGATACTGTCTTCATGAAGTCTTCTCCAAGTTCTTCAGCTTTTAGAAATTCTCTGTGACTCTATAGCCCTGATACATTTTAAAGCTCTCTAACCATAACTGGTTTTATTTTTTCAATCTATGTCCTCCCCACCATTCTAAAGATTTATTTTTTCGTGACAGCAATACTAGAATATTAAAAATACAAATATATCCTATATATAAAAAATAAAACATGGCCTTAGGGACCATCCACTTCACAGGCAGTCCACTGTTGGTTGTCTTTTTATAGTAATTGATGTGGTGATATCTCTGGCAAGGCTGAAGTCTGAGCTCTTCATCGTGTTGTCCTTTGTCACCAGCACTTCCCTGGTGGCCAGGTCTTGGTGTATGCACTTCTTGGAGGCAAGGTACTCCATGCCTCAGGCTACCTGATAGGCAGAGGATACCAGGTCCTTGGAGGAGAGTTGCTCTGCTGCAGTGTGGCTGATATTGTAACAGTAATCCAGGTCAGGAGGCCTCTGGGCCTGCAGGTACTCCTGTATGTCTTTGGAGGCATACTCCATGATAGTGTACAAAGGACCTTCCTGTGTGCAGGACCCAGCAAGTTGATGGTGTTCTTGTGCTTTCCAATCATCTTCATCATCTCCATTTCTGAGATTAGGTTTGACAGGTCTTTCTCTGTTGCATCTGACTTCAACATCTTCACAGACACTTTAGTCAAATGGTTGGATTTATCTTTGTCCAGCTCAATGGCCTCCTTCAACACCACCTGCCCAAAATAGGCCTTTCTTAGGGGTCTGCCTAAACTGCCTACAACCAGCCTGTCTCAAGGCAGTTATGAATCTAGATTATCCTCAAAAACATTAAACCACAAGCTAAAACTTCTCTTCACTAGGTCTCTGTCACAGGTCTAATTTTCTTATCTTTCATCATTTATCTTTTTCCTAATTCTTATTTTCAGTATAATTTATTTGGCTTCCAGGTGTTTCCCCTGTGTTCTGTATGCTATTTCATAGGGAAGTATTATCCTGTCATAAAATTATTTCTTGAGAATTCATTACATCTCTCAGTTAAAATGGGTTCTTTTATGGTATTGATTCATTTGAGTTTTCTCAAAATGGGAAGAATTTTCAAAATGGTGTTTTCCTCAAGGTTCAGAGTATGTCTTAGCCTCATCTTTACTCTTTTTGAAATTCACTTTTCAAATTCTTGTCCCTCTTTTTATCTTTTTAAATTAAAATGTTTTATTTTTACTATTTTTTTTAAATTTGAGTATAGTTGATATTCAGTGTTACATTGGTTTCAGATTTTCGATATCTCCATACATTATTCTATGATTACTACATATATAGCCACCATCTGTCACCATATAACACTATTATAATATCATTGACTATATTTTCTACACTGTCCCATATCTCATTTTAAAATCTTTGATTTTTATGTTTTCTGTTATTCCAATTTTCAACCATCATTTTACTTGGTTACTTTAATAAAATATGCCTGATTACACACTCTTTGCTGAATACCATTGGGTTTATAGTAGTCTTCTTCTTCTTCTTTTTAAATTAACATATAATGTATTATTAGCCCCAGGGGTAAAAGTCTGTGAATAGCCAGGTTTACACACTTCACAGCACTCACCACAGCACATACCCTCCCCAGTGTTCATAACCCCACCACCCTCTCCCTACCCTCCCCACCCCCCCCCCCGGCAACTCTCAGTTTGTTTTGTGAGATTAAGAGTCTCTTATGGTTTATCTCCCTCCCGATACCATCTTGTTTCATTTACTCTTTTCCTGTCCCCCAAACCCCCCACATTGCACCTCCATTTCCTCATATCAGAGAGATCATATGATAGTATCTTTCTCTGATTGACTTATTTTGCTAAGTGTAATACCCTCTAGTTCCATCCATGTCATCGCAAATGGCAAGATTTCATTTCTTTTGATGGCTGTATAGTATTCCACTATATATATATATATATATATATATATATATATATATATATATATTCATTCATTTGTTGATGGACATCTAGTTTCTTTCCATAGTTTGGCTATTGTGGACATTGCTGCTATAAACATTCGGTGCACGTGCCCCTTTGGATCATATAGTAGTCTTCTTTACCTCTATCAGAACCCCAGGAAGCTTTATTTATTTATTTACTCACATAAACAGATGATACAACACAATGTTTTTGATGTTCAAATGTACCGCTTAAAACTATGTTAAGTGTTACCGCTTAACACTATGCTTTCTGTTCTCTTTCACTGTCTGACTAAATCCTCATCATCACTATGCCATTTAATCAGAAAGAACATTTGAACTCAGAGTTATCTCCATATCATGGAATGAAGACTCCATCCTTCTGTTTGTGCAGGTAAAATAAATGTTGATATTGTCTGTCCTGCACATACCCCATCCTGTTCACCAGAATATTCACCATCAAAATATACTCAAAATAAAAACCATACCTCACCACGTCTATAACCACCCAGCATGCTAAAATCACCATCATCTGTTCCCGAATTATTGACTTGATTGATAACCCCAATTCCACACATACTGCACTCCTTTCTCCCTGCAAATTTATTTTGGTACAGCAATTTAACCTAAAAATCAAGTCAGATGATTTTATTCTGCTGTTGAAAATCTTTTGGTATCTTCCCCTCTCATATTAAATAAAAACTGAAGGCATTTCAATGTACTAGAAGGTCATACATCAATACTTTCTTCCTCTCTCCATCACTATGAACTCCTCATTGGCCTCCTTGCTTTTCTTCAAAAGTAACAGACAAGCTGTTCACACAAAGTCTATATAATTACTTGCTCTGCCTAGAGCACTCTTTTTCTTTAATATTTGTATAACACCCTCCTTCACTTCCTGGGTCTTTGTGCAAAGAACATCTCATAAATGAGATATAACCACCCAACACAAAATAAAATTAACTTTCATCCCAGCATTCTCCAATGGCTTTTACCTTTCCTGTATTTCTTTGTAACACTTATCACCATCAACCATCAATCATTATTCTATTACTGGTGTATTTTCTTATTTGAGACAGAGAGAATTGGGAGGGGGCACAGAGGAAGAAGAAAACACCCCACTGCCTAGAAAGCCTGCTGGGGAGTTACATCCCAGGACCCTGAGATCTTGACCCAAGGCAAAGGCAGTCACTCAATGGACTGAGCCACCAAGGTGCCCCTCTATTATTGGTTTATTTCACTATTATATTTCAAAAGAATGTAAGCTCTTTGTGGTCAGGTATTTTATATGTCTTATTAATTGAAGTATTCTCAGAAAGGTAGCTGGCAGTTTGTAAGGGCTCACTAAACTGTATTTTGTTGTTATTATTGGGCTCCTTTATGGGCTTTACCTCTTACACTAGAAGTCTATCCATCAGATGTAAGCAATAAGAATAGAGCCCTGCTGCCTGTTCAAATGAGTAAAGAGCCTGTATTAAGTGGATATTTTAAAAGCTAAATGAATGGCTTAATAGTTGTATATAGGGGGAAAGGGAACATATTTTCCACAGTTTAGAAGTGGAGTTCTTTTATAGAGTTCTTGTACAAGCCTACACTATTGTATGATAATGGGCAGTTGTACATTACAATTATACAAACACTTTGGTAATTTATATCCTTTTTTGTAATTCATGACTGGATCATTTAATTCCTTAGGAGCATTATAGCATTTCAACTTTTCATGTTCAATAAACTTATTGGGGTTGCTACCTTTTTTATTCAAATGGAGAAATAGTCATGCTTTAATCTAAATAAAGTGTTATTGATTGTGTTGTTTTCTAGGAATGAGTCACACACGCTAGTTTAAAAGTTTTGTTAAATTCCCAAGTCTGTCACCGATAAAAGCCTTTTGTAGATTAGTGACTTGATACAAAACAGGAAAGTTATGTAACACTCAATTGTTATACTATCTATGTTTCCATCTTGCATTGTAATAACACCCATCTTAACTCTATTTAAGACAAATCATTGCCAGATGGCTTTCTGGCATTGATTGCATGATATGAAATCTAGTATAACTAAAAGTTTTTGGTTTTAGTAGCATATAAATCAATTTAGAAAAATATATGTATTTGAATATAAGATAAAGTTTTAAATTATTTGGCAATTATAAACTAAACTTTTTTTTGTAAATTTTTATTTTCTAAAATCTCATTGAGCTCTTGTGCAATAAGAAACAAGTTACAAAAAATTAAGATTTATTTACCCCAATTCAAAATTATTAGGAATATAATCATAGAGGTTGAAGTATTTAAAATATTGAACCCAAAATATTTTATTAGGTAAATTCATGAATGCTGAGCATTCACTGTTAAAATATACTAATACTATTGATAGACTGGTAGAAGCCTAAAATCAAATATTTATTAAATATTTATATCCATATCTTTTCATGGCTTGGTAATTCATTTCTCTAGCATTAAATAATATTCCATTGTTTGCATGTATTTGACCTTTCACCTATGGAAGGATATCTTGGTTGCTTCCAACATTTTGTCAGTTATGAATAAAACTATATAGACATTTTTGTGGGTATAGTTTTCATATTCTTTGGATAAATACCAAGAACTGCTACTGCTGAATCATCTGGCAAGAATATGTTTAGTTTTGTAAGAAACTGCCAAGTTGTTTTCCATTATTTATTCTCAATAGACATGGAAGAACATTTCTGTTGCTCCACATCCTCAACAACATTTAGTGTTCTGTTGTCAGTGTTCTGGATTCTGGGTATGTACTGGTGTCTCTTTTTTGTTTTAATTTGCATTTTCCTGATGATATATGATGTGAAGCATCTTTTTATATGCTTATTTGCCATCTGTAATATTTTCTTTTGTGAGGTATCTGCTAAGGTCTTTGGCTCATTTTTAATCAGGTTTTTCCCCCATTGTTGAGTTTTAAGGGATCTTTGTGTATTTTTGATTAACAGTCCTTTGCCAGATGTGTATTTTGCAAATTTTTTCTCATGGTCTGTGCTTTGCCGTTGTGTTTCAGAGTAGACATTTTTAAATTCAGTGCTTGTGCTTTTGTAGCTAAAGTTATTGCCAAAACCAAGGTCATTTAAATTTTCTTCTATATTACCTTCTACATGTTTCATGTTTAGGTTTATAATCCAATCTGAGTTAATTTTTGAGAAGAGTGTATGATATCTGCCTGGATTTATTTTATTTTATTATTTTATTTTATTTTGTATTTTTACCTTTAGCTTCACCATTACTCCAGAACCATTTGTTTAAAAGATTGTATTTTGCTCTCTTATATTGCTTTTGCTTTTATAATTAATATAAAATATAATTGATAATATATTCTGTTCCTTTAATCTAGTCTTTCTGTGGTATTACAAAATCTTGCTTACAATTATCGTTATGGTAAACTTTTTTTTAAAGATTTTATTTATTTATTTGACAGAGAGAGAGATCACAAATAGGCAGAGAGACAGACAGAGGGAGAGATGAGGAGAAGCAGGCTCCCTGCTGAGCAGAGAGCCCAATGCAGGACTCGATCCCAGGCCCCTGGGATCATGACCTGAGCCTAAGGCAGAGGCTTAACCCACTGAGCCACCCAGGCGCCCCATTGCTTTGGTAAACTTTAAAGTCAGTCCTCACACTTTGTTCTCCTTCAACACTATGTTGACTATTGTGAGTCTTTGCCTCTCCATATAATCTTTAAAATAAGTTTGTTAATATTAAAAAAAGAACTTGCTGGAATGCATTAATTGTATAGATAAACTTGGAAAGCAGTGAACTCTTGAGCTTAGCAGGAGATAGACCATGGACATCGGTTGTCACAGTGGTGCCTCTGGCAGAAACTATTACAAATCCCTAGGCAAAATGAGACCTCAAGGATCTGAGAGAATGTCTAAGAAGTACTTGATACATCCCTTGGGTATGGTTTATTGAAGTGTCCACCTGTCTGAAAGCTGGGGAATCAAGCTAAGGGAGGGAAAATTAGTTATGATAAAACATATCAACAAACATCAATAAATTTTGTAAAACTAATTGTCATGGCTCATATACAATATGACCAACAGAGGGACCATCAGAAGGAAAGCATCAGTTATGTTTATTGTGAATTTTTTATTCAAAATAAAGCAATGTGAGGGGAAGATACAATAAGAAAATTACCATTTTTTAAGTGGTAAACTTCTTACAACATGGGATAGGTTTTATATTCTAAGAAGTATATTGAAAAGTAAAACATTAAAAAATAAAATTTTAATTAAAAAAATTATGTAATTTTTAAAAAGGTTAAAAATAGCAGAATCATTTTTCTTATAACTGGAAAATATATTGTATATATATCTATAAAAAATAACTTGTCATGGGGGCGCCTGGGTGGCTCAGTGGGTTAAAGCCTCTGCTTTCGGCTCAGGTCATGATCCCAGGATCCTGGGATTGAGTCCCACATCGGGCTCTCAGCTCAGCAGGGAGCCTGCTTCCTCCTCTCTCCCTTCCTGACTCTGCCTACTTATAATCTCTGTCAAATAAATAAATAAAATCTTTTATTAAAAAATAAAAAATAATAACTTGTCATGTCTGGAATCAGGAGCATGTGGATAAAAATAATATCTGAGGACAATACTTCTGCCATGTTTTGTGCCTTGTTAATATTTTAATCAGTCAAGCAACTTTTAGCTTTATTGAAATATCTGCTAAGATACCAGCAGTGCCTTTGGGAGCCCTATGACTATAAAAATTAATTGCAAATATTCAAAATGTGTCCTATGGTGTCACAATTTAGGGCCACCACCAAGTATGTTTCAGAAGTCAGCATAACTGTTACTCTTCCGTAAGGCAAAAGGGCATGCTTTCAGGAGTTCCATCTGCTGTACCAGGAGGTGAATCAGGTAATGATTTTTGTCTATAAAATAATTCACCTTTCAATCTAACATTCCTCATTCCACATTATAATAATAAAAACTAGGAGGAGACTAAAACAAACAAACAACTACAACTACAACACCCAGCTTTTCCTTCAGTGGAAAAGTAAATATAACCTTAAGAGTAGCATGAAATTTATTTTTAAATATTTTTAAGATAAACGTTTTTGTTAGAAAATCATATATTTTATATTACTAAGAAATAACAGGCGAAGTTTTATTAACTTCTAAAAAGTCTAGTTACTTTCATTTATCTATTAAGTCATCTCTTTATGAAGTAGAACATGATCACACCTATTGTATCTACTCAAGTTTGTATGCTTTGGTTATTTTATGTTTGCTATTTCCTTGCTTAATTTTTACAATATTTGATACATAATAGTATCTTTAAGGCCATCTATGGTTTAACAGAATTTGTTTGAACTTCATAAAAATGTACCATACTTTTTGCACTGTCCTTGTTTTACTTCTCTATTAACTTTCCAAGATTTATTCACTTTAGAGTGTGTAGCTATCGTTTATTTTTATTCCTCCATAATGCTATGTTTACAAATTTGTATTTATCTGTACTTTTAAGAAAACTTAATTATATACCATTTCTCATCTCACGTAACACTCATGTTACTTCTGCACTTATCCGATATTATGTAACTGAAAACCACAACTCAGCAACAATATAACACCATTTTTCAAAATTAAATGGCTTACCAGAATTCTTTAATTCTATCCTTTATTTGTACTAGATGACCCTTTATTCTGGTATTTGGCATTGTTCATATGAAGGAAAGCTCATATGTTGATATTCCATAAATAGAAGGATTTATTATGATTGATTAATTATTTTCATTTAGAATGCATAGAATATGGTTGATTTAATATTTCTATCTTACTCTCTGCCTGGAACATAGTGCTATCTATGTAATAGACTCTAAAATATTAAGTTAATTACCTAGACTTTAAACTGCATATTAATAGGAATAACATACAGAACTCTCCTCAGATTGGGACACCTGGGTGGCTCAGTCAGTTAAACGCCTGAGCCTTTAGCTCAGGTCATGATCTTAGGGTCGTGGGACTGAGTTCTGCAAAAGATTCCCTGCTTAGCTGGGAGTTTGCTTCTCCCTCACCCTGCTGCTCCCCCGCTTGTGTTCTCTCTCACTCTCTCTCTTACAAATAAATAAAATTTAAAACATAAATTCTTCTCAGATAGCTAATATAGAATATCATATTTGTATACATCAAAGGGAAAGTGCCATATGATAATGAAATTCAGACTACTTTATATTCATTTTTTAACCAGTAAGAAAGTACTGGAAACAAGCCAAAAATGTCTTCAATGAATTAAAGAAATAGATTTATTTTCAATATCTTAATGTTTCTAAAATAAATTGCAAGATTTTTAAACTAGATCTCAGTGTAAATATTCATTATACAAGGATATTCTAAAAATAAACCTGAGAAAACGACTTGACATATATGATGACAAAAACAAGTTTGACAAAGTCAGTTTGAGTAAAACTTACAACAGCTACCACCTGAAACTCTTGTTCTATAATTTAATTATTTTAATTTACAAAGATACAAAAATAATATATCCGAGTAAGTATATTGATAGCTTTGAAGGTATGTTCTGGTTGTGCACTGTTTACTATTTAAAGGGGAACGAAATATGTGATGCTTATGGTGTGACTATATTAAAATTCAACAAGTTCAGAAGCATACAAGGAATAGAATAAAGACAAAAGATAACCCTTACTTATCCTAAAGATAGACAATGGTATATATGTGCTAGTTGAAGAGAGAATCCAGTTAGTAGATGGAGGAAAAAAAAGACACAACGTTTTGGTTGAAACTTTAGCACTATATTTAACAAAGTGAAATTGTGTGTTAATAGCCTTGAATAAAACCAAAAAATATTTTCAATTTATTGAAGATTATTTAGGAAAAACTTGAAAAATACAACTTGATAAGAAATCCAATAAAAGATTCATAAGCAATATGTTTCAGAATTTTCAATATATTTTCCCTAAAAAGCCATTTGATTTAAATTAAAAAGAATTCTATTTTCCTGCCACTTAAATAAGAGGAAATTATTGGGTTTTGTAATAAGTCAATAAAATAAAGTAACATATCTTTAGAAAACAGACATGCACACTGATTTTAAAATAATAGTGCTTAATCTGTTCAGCAAACATTTGTAAAATTCCTTGCTGACAGCTAGCTCTGGAGTTCTGCTAGGTGAGTAAGGCCATGTATGTTACTGCTCAAAGTACTGATGCAAAGCAATTGTCCCCTTCACATCCATTTTTTGCTGTTGATATGTCATGCTATGTTGTTTAAAGATCCATAGATGGCCCTACATGAAGGCTTTTTTGTGTGTGTATATGGGTGACTGTGATTTAACTTTCAAATAAGATGGCTCCTGATTTACAATGATTCAACTTATGATATATTTTGCAATGATGTGAAAGTGAAAGTGATTCAGTAGAAACTGTACTTTGAATTTTGAATTTGGGTCTTTATATGGGCCAGTGACATGTGGTATGGTGCCGTCTTGTGATGCTGGGCAGGGGCAGTGAGCCACAGCTCCCAGTCAGCTAGAAGATAACAGGGGTGAACACCTGATATACTTACAACCATTCTCTATATAACCATTCTTCTTTTTTTTAGTGTAATATTTAATAAATTGCATGTGATATTTGATACTTTGTTATAAAATAGGCTTTGCTTAAGATGATTTTGCCCAAATGCAGGCAAATGTAAGTGTTCTGAGTATGTTTAAATAAGCTCAAGGTAAGCTATGATATTTGATAGTTTAGGGGTATTAAATGCATTTTCAATTTTTTATGTGTTTCTCTGTACATAGCCCCCTTGTAAGCTAAGGAACATCTCTATATGAATATGTAGCCTTGGTATGGCTTACATATTATTGGCATGAAACATCTAGAACAGTACGTGTGCCATATAATTGTCTACAACATCAAACAAGTTTCTTGAAAACTTGTGCCAAAGGGGTTATATCTTTAAGGATTTTTATTTCAGAAGGGTTCTCTCTTTTCAGAAGTTAAGTAAAAATCTGACCAAACTAAACATTTTTCCATTTTCCTTAGTGAGCAAAGAGAGCTAAAATCTATCTTCCATTTTCAACACTGTACTCAACGATTGTAATTCTAATTTAAAAACAGATTATTTATATCAAAACCACATGTTGGCCTAATCTTATACAATATTCATAAATCTCACTCAGAGCCTTGGATACTTTTATTTGTTGAGTCTATATGGTACTACGGACATTCATCTTTTTTGACCTCATAGCTTCATGTATGTCTATACTTTTGAAAATATATGCATCATAGTTCCATTGTAAAATGTCTGGGTTATAAAATGTGCTATGCTATCAAAATGGTAATAAGAACATACAAATGACCTGATGCAATGAACTGGAACAGATTGCCGGATATCACATTTCATACCAGAAAGATTCAGTGGTAAGTTTTAAAATGGCCAGCTATACTTTGACTGAATTATAACTCATTTAACTTCTTTCTTTGTGTACAGTATTATACATTAGTCAGTGTTATAGTAAATAAGTACTTTGGACAGATGTAAATATGCTGTAATAAAAAATGTTTTTCTTCTTTCTTTTAGTCCTTTTAACTTGTAAAACTAGCCACAAATACCATGCCTCCCCCCAAATAATTTGCAATCCAAATTTATCTCTAAATGAATTTATTGCACAGAAAAAATTATATATATATACACATTTACAGTAGACATGTTCAAAAATAGTTACACAACAGCAGGGCCTTAAATGTAAGCAGTATAGTTGTTTTGTTTTGTTTTGTTTTGTTTCTTTAAATAAAAAGAGGTTATGTGAAATATTGGAATTCTATTTCCAGGCCTAGTATTTCAAGACAGTTAACTACACTTATGGTGTCAACAGCCTCTTGTTGGCAGTATGATTTTATTGGCTCCATAGAATAACAGCAAGAATTTACTATTGCTTCTTTCTTTTATGACACACACAGAAAAAAAAAATTGACACATTTACTCAAGACCAACCAGAATCATTTTAACCTATCAAAATTGATGGGAGGCCTTCACTGCCAAGTCACTGCTAAGTTTTCACAATTCATTGCAGACAATCGGCTACTCCCATTATGATAAAGGAGAGAAGAGTCATAATCAGGGAAGAAAGCTAGATTAATATTGTAATTATAATTATAATATTTATTATAATTATAATATATATATTATAATATAATTATAAATAAATATAACAATGAATCTACTGCCATAGGATTATTATTATTAGTGTCATTTCATAATTTTCTCTCATTTTATTAAACACAACTGTGAGTAATTACCCTACCTAATATTTCTCTGTATTGGCTGACTAGCTAGCAAACATTCATGAAAATATCCATTAGCCACACATATAAAATGCTGCATTATGATGCTGTTGAATCAGAACATACCACTACCTGATCCTGTAGCACTTTGAGGATTTGCAAATCAACTAATTATAAGTTTCTTGGATTCTTCCCATACAATTACAAAATTTATAATAGAGTCCATGAACATTATTAGTTTTACCATTTTAAACCAGCAATCACACCTTGATTTTTACAACAAAAGCAGGAATATAAACACACACATTTGGATCAGTTTTCTGTTGGTCTGTCCAGACTTCAAAATCCTATTCCTCAAGATAAGGCACACCAAAGTTCTGGATTAAACAAGAAATTAGATGGCACCTGAACACTTGGTTTAATATTCTCAAAAGGACTATGCAACTTATTTCTTACATTATGACATTGTTTTACAAAGATCCACACTTTTATAATGTTAATATTTTTAATAATCAAAAAAGTCAATTAATCATGATTAAAAATCAAACATAAAAATTTCTACTTTTTGCTTTTGCCCCCTCCACTTGGAACTTATTTATAGCCTGATAATTCAAAGGTCCCTATGTTTATGAAAATCTGGACAGAAATAGCTCTAAGATCCCATTCAGAACTTGATAATAATCTAAGTCTTTTGGCTCCACTTATCCTGAGAGCAAAGAGTAGGACAAAGGATTTGAGTACTGTTAGTTTATCTGGGAGATTATCCAAGGTAGTAAAGAATGGGAAAGTGAGACAGTGAAGAAGCAACTTTGTCAAAAAGGTATATTGTTGATATAATTGTTGTGGATAGAAAATGAAGGCTTGCTTTCACTGAAAGTTCCTGAGAAACTTCTTTAAGTCGTCCTCATAAAGACCTGAAAACTGGCAATGTTATCTATGGTTCTTATTTCCACTTCACTGAGAGCTGTCCTCAGAGGACATTAACTCTCCTACACTTTTGGGTTGTGTTGGAGACATTCTAAAATGAGAGATAGAACATGAGATGCAATCAGTGTTAAGTAACTGATTTCCCATGGAACTATCCACCACAGGTGTGGCTATAATCTGGTTTTGGGCCTTGATATCAGAGGTATTTGAGGCAGTATCATTTTAGGTTAATCACTATATCTGAAATTTCCAAAAACTTCAACTGATGAAACTTTGATTATAAATCTATAAATATAACAATGAATCTACTGTATTCAAATTATTTTCATAGAAATTCACAGACAAAGCATCACTTGATTAATATTTAAATGTTACAAAATACTGAACTGAAAGAATTTGGTCATATAACAACGTGTAAGAAGTAGAACTTAGGTTTAGGTTAGAACTCAGGATGCATTTGAGACTCAGTTAAGAAATTGAATGGAGGGACGCCTGGGTGGCTCAGTGGGTTAAGCCACTGTCTTTCCCTCAGGTCAGATCCCAGGGTCTTGGGATCCAGCCCCAAATTGGTCTCTCTTCTCAGCAGGGAGCCTGCTTCCTCCTCTCTCTCTGCTTGCCTCTCTGCCTGCTTGTCATCTCTCTCTGTCAAATAAATAAAAAAATCTTTAAAAAAAGATATTGAATGGATGTCTGACTATCTTATAGGTTTGCTAAAAATCAGTGACTTTGTGTTCACGTGTGGCTATGCAGGAATTTTTAACTTTCTCTAAGAAGTTATTAGATTTGATTATATAATGGCAGTAAAGGATGGGGAAAAGCAAAGTACAAACCCCATAAAGACAAAGACACAGAGTATGAGAAAAGAGGAATAGATGAGAAGAATCAATGCATTTGAGGAAAATGGGAATTGAAATACACAATGATTGTTGATTTTTTTAGATGGAGAAAACAAAACTAGCTTGCAAGAAGGAAATAACAGAAGACATGTTGTGATGTGATACAGAATCCTGGAAAAGGTAGTAACGTGGAATAAAGGAGTAGGGAGAGCATCTCGGGTAATTTGGATAGGAAGGAGTTAGGAGATAATTGCTTGATAAATTTTATATGGCCCACTTAAATGAACAGATTTCTCTTCTTTAATTTATATGGAGAACAGGGTGTCCTTTCTCTTCCCTTTCAGAGCACCAGAGGTGTACTCTTTCAGACTGAAAACCTGAAAAGCTCAGGACTCAGTTGCTTAAGCACAGCTGAGAGAACATATTTCAATTAAGATTTACATTTTGCTGTATGTAGTAGACTGTCAAAAGTGGTTTAACCATATTTTTTCATTTAAGAAGACTACAGAGAGTGTTTTCTGGTGTTGGTTCAGAGTCTTAAGAAAGTCAAGTGAACTATCTTAGAGGTTTTCATGGCTTTTTATTCACGGTTGCAAAACTTGCTGTTGGAGTTCTCACCATTAAGCCCACATTTCTGGCAGAAAGATAGAGGTAAAATAGAATGATATCTTGTAAGACTGATACTTTGTCATATGGTTACAATGTAACTAGAAAAGAGACAATAAAATATTTGATGTTGTTTTAAGTTTCCTTGTTGTCAATCCCTCAGTGCTTTCTGATATTAAAGGAAAAAGTAGATGGATATTGACCTGGCAACTATCAACACCTGTCAGTCTCTCTTGGATAACCAATAACTCTATAATCTCTTCTTCCAAGTAAAAAAAATATATATTCATAACCCACACTGTGCCATCTCAAGTTACCGCACCAAGATAAAATTGCAATGATATTCAGTCATTCCAAATGGACAGAATACCCTTCCTTATGATATCATGTCTTATAAGATAGATAATTGCCTTGCTACCAATATACCCAGATGTGACTGTGGAAGAGACAGGAAAAAAATAATAATATTTATACATTCCTTGGGTTGACCCTGTTTACACAGATGCATTACTATTAGGAAAGGTTGGTTTGGGACATTGGAATGAATTTACTTAATGGGTCTGTATGTAATTGGGTTGGAGGTAATTTTTAATTTCTACAAAAATTATTAGAATTCTATCTTATTCTCTTTTGCTAATTTTCACATGTTAACAAAGCCAACGTTTTTGTCTAGCAGACAAGATCTTAAATACTAACAAAACTCAAATTTTTCCTTTTTTTTTTAAGTTTGAGAGCCTCATGTTCTCTCATGCTGCTTTAAATACAACTCAAAAAAAAAGGAGCTAAATGGGGCAGTAAGACCAGACTTCTTATTTTATTTTATTTATATTATTTTTAATTAAAAAATTAAAGATTGTATTTATGTATTTGAGAGAGAGAGAGCATGAGTGGGGCAGGGGGAGGTAGCTGCAGAGAGAGACTGAGAAGTATACTCCCTAATGAGCAGGAAGCCCGATATGGGGCTCCATCCCAGGATCCTGACTGAGATCATGACCAGAGACAAAGGCAGGTACATGTGCAAAATCCCTTTTTTCTGGGAAACAATACTTTACAAGAGATGTTTGAAAAAGTACTGGGGAATCAACTTTAATTGGAGATACAAAAATTTAATTGACTTTTGTAAAGCTACAGGGATCCAAATGATGGGAATCCCAGCCCGTTTAGGTTGTGGACCACAGAGTATTCTCTGTAATATTTTATTTTCTTCCATGTCTCCTAACTCCAGTCCAAGTTCACTGATCTCTTTTTAGATAGTGCAAAACATGGCAAAGAATTCCAAACAAGTGCCCAATATTCTACATTTATTATATCATTTCTAACATATAGAAGTGTGTTATCAAGGTTGGTTCTGTGAAGGAACATAGTTATGCTAAAGTGTGTTTTGTTCTCCAAGAAATTAAATGCATGATTAGCACACAATTATAAAATACTTGTGTCAAGAATTTTTATTCAAAAATTAATAAGAGAAGCAGATATCAAAACTAGTTCACATGGTAATTTGGGATATAAGCAGAGTTGAGCAGCAGAAGTGCTCTGGGCCCATAATTTGGGTTATAGATTTTATGTTTTCTAATGAAAAATCATTAACTTGTATTATTGTTAACAAGAATCTTGTGCATTACCAGCAGTTTTCTACATTATAACCTCTTGCTCTACAGTTTGTAAATAACTTTGTCAATAGCAAGCTAATAAATGGTGTGACTCCAAAGGATTGAGATAATCTCCAGAGTTTGTGCCACATAATGCCCAGGACTCCATTGAAAGGACACCTAAGAATTTATTTTGTCCAAAAATTTGATCATTTTTTTCACTATCCTTACCTATTTTCCAAATCTAGTCCTTTTGCTTCACCTTTCAGTCTGCGGACAACCCTGTATCTGATTGACGTGTTAATTCTGGGAATGTTTTGCAGATTAACTTGCTTGCCAGAGGTGGTTCCTCTAATTGATGTCTAAGAACCCTAATTAGTTAAGAATACTTTTTTAAACATTTCATTGCTATTTATTATTATTATTATTATTATTGCTAATATCTCTATTATAAATAATTCACAAGGGCATCTATCTGACAAAAGACAAAGAGCTGGCTACTAGTAGAAAAAGGACATTTGACTCTGTCAGTGAAAATGGTAAAGGGATTTGAGAAAATAAGGCAAAGCACTGGAATTATGTGTTAAAACTTTAAATATTATAGACACATTTACTTAATTTCTAATACTGTTGTTGCTTATAATTAAATAAGATGTTTTCCATGAACCACGCATTACAGGAAATATATTGTTTATACAGATTAAATTTTCATCAAAAGGGACGCCTGGGTGGCTCAGTTGGTTAAGCAGCTGCCTTTGGCTCAGGTCATGATCCCAGCGTCCTGGGATCAAGTCCCGCATCAGGCTGCATGCTCGGCCGGGAGCCTGCTTCTCCCTCTGCCTCTGCCTGCCATTCTGTCTGCCTGTGCTTGCTCTCTCGCCCACTCTCTGATAAATAAATAAAATCTTTAAATAAATAAATAAATAAATTCTCATCAAAAAATTGTAAGTGCATTTTATTGTAGGATCATGATCAGCATTTTGCAGATGAGAAAACTGAAATTTAGAAAAGTATGTCTCTTCAAATCCCTCATACAATATCTGGCCTAGATAAAAGGATATACTATCACAATTGAGGAAGATAATTGAGATTACTTAAAATGATAAACTTTACTGTTTAGGTTTTTTTAAAAGTTTGCCACAGATTCAGATTCTTTTAAAATATATATCTATTTTGTGTAAAAAGAAAGTTATATATCAGTGCTACCAACTAATGGCTATAATATCATCACCTTATTTGTGAACAATGAAACAGCATGCAATATATAAATCAATTCAAATAAATTCCTATTTATTTTATATATTTATAAATTTAAATAAATTCCTATTTATTTATTATTAAAGAAATTCCTCTAACAAACAGTATGTTTTGAAGGTTGCTAGCAGAAAAGTGTTGTACTACATGGAAGTAATCAGAAAATATGATCTAAACTTCTGCTTTCAAGGGCGCCTGGCTGGCTCAGTGGGTTAAAATTCTGCTTTCAAGAAGATATAACAGTAAGTACTGAGTATTAGCTATTATATGCTATGGATGAATAACTGAAATCCACATTTGAAACTAATGGTACACTATATGTTAACTAATTGAATTTTTAAAAGTTAGTAAAAATATACCACTATTTTATAAAACAATATTCCCAACAGGCTCCTTTGCTTTAAAATACTCAGTTTGTAATGAGAGTCATTACTTTTGTCTAGCCAATTCTAACATCACTGTTTATCCCTTCCCTGCTTTATCCCTTCCCAGTATCAATAAAGGCTCACTTGGGTTACCTAGAAGCCATGAGAAAGCTTGTAATAGATCTGGCTGGTTTTCACCAGCAATTTGACCACCATGTGCACAGGGAAGTCTATTGATAAAGGCTTTATTGCAATAAATTGCAAATACATGGATGATTTTGAATTCTCTTTCTTGAGGTCTTGTTTCATGATAATAAATTTAGGGTGGCTTATTGGAATGGATGTTATGAACATATTTTCATCGTTCTAAGTACATGGAATTGTAAAATAGATCAATGAATGTGGCATTACTGACAACTGTCCTCATTTTGAAATCAAATTACAGTGTACTGCGCTGAGGAGGCAAAGCAGATTTGGGATTATGAGTGAACTAATTTAAAAAAGTCTTAGGGGTATGATCAGACTATTGGGTAATTCAGTAGAAAAATGTCAACTGATTGAGATTCTGTGTTCCCTGATTTCAGAGAGAGGTTAAGATAAATAAGTAACACGAGGAGACTAGGAAGCCAAACATAAGTGATAATTTTGTGCCAGGGTGTGTATACATCTGTTTATCTTCTTGCTTTACCACTAAGGTTGCTCCTAGAGGAGAGTTTAAATATGTGTTGGAGCTAATCTCTGTGGATTACACAAGAAACCACATCCTACAGCTCTCCCTGAAAAACCCCTTATGATTTCAATGTAATTTGGTGTTTGCATTTTTAGAAATAACAAAATACTTTGCAAACTCATATACTTTATTATTTCTACAAGTTACGACCACAAGTGAGTCAGCTGGCTCCACATTTTAACACAGTGACAGTCACAGAGGAATGGAGGAATGAGTAGAGTTATCAATATATGTGCTTTTAAGGGTAGCAGCTATTTCCAGGAACCAACACATGGGTCAGCAGCTGTGCAGGAAAAGTGATGGAATAAATGACTCATTTCAGAGGAGTGCTATAACATATTAGTTCTATAATGTATCTTCAGCACCCAATTACCCGCTTTGATCTAAAGATAAGGATTTACAGTTAAGGTCCCATTTATGATTTGACTGGTAGGGTCTGATTCATTTTTACTATTGTTTTGACTATTACTTGAAACCTATAGTAGTACTTGGGATATGTGTTGTGTATTCTGTGAACATGTGCTATTTTTAGATTAGATCATTCCTGTCTCGAACCCCTGTTAATTTCTTTGTTTTTGTTTATTTGTTAGCAGTTTCAGTAAATGGATATATCTGAAAAATTGAAAAGCCACTATTAAAATAAATTATTATTATATAGAGCATGGAATTGCACATTCCTCCTTTGAATCTGACAGAGTTTCACCATGTCCTTAACAATTTGGGAAAAACATGCTATTATTTTTCTTTATAAAATTTCTCCTGTTAGGCTGTGATGGTTGTCATCAGCAGTAACTTCTCTGAAGGCTTTGTCAAAAGAGTTGAAAAAATTGGAAAGGTGTGAATGAAGCTGTTTGCTGAATATAAAGAAAAGAGCATTGAAGTACAATTCACACTCTTACTTCTCCTTCTATGCTTTCCAATGTTTGACATTTGAAAATTTTGCTTCTAGAAGAGATGCCATATAAAATTCTTATTTTTTTAATTTTTTATTTTTTATAAACATATATTTTTATCCCCAGGGATACAGGTCTGTGAATCTCCAGGTTTTCACACTTCAAAGAAACCGTAAGCCCAGCAGGAGAAGAGAAATCATAAAGATCAGAGCAGAAATCAATGAAATAGAAACCAAAAAAACAATAGAGCAAATCAACGAAACTAGGAGCTGGTTTTTTGAAAGAATTAATAAAATTGATAAGCCCCTGGCCAGACTTATCAAAGAGAAAAGAGAAAGGACTCAACTAAATGAAATCATGAATGAAAGAGGAGAGATCACAACTAACTCCAAAGAAATACAAACTATTATAAGAACATACTATGAGCAACTCTATGCCAACAAATTTGACAATCTGGAAGAAATGGATGCATTCCTAGAAACATATAAACTACCACAACTGAACCAGGAAGAACTAAAAATCCTGAACAGACCCATAACCAGTAAGGAGATTGAAACCGTCATTAAAAATGTCCAAACAAACAAAAGCCCAGGGCCAGATGGCTTCCCGGGGCAATTCTACCAAACATTTAAAGAATAACTAATTCCTATTCTCCTGAAACTGTTCCCAAAAAATAGAAATGGGAGGAAAACTTCCAAACTCATTTTATGAGGTGAGCATCACCTTGATCCCCCCAAAAGACAAGGATCCCATCAAAAAAGAGAGCTATAGACCAATATCCTTGATGAACACAGATGCGAAAATTCTCACCAAAATACTAGCCAATAGGATTCAACAGTACATTAAAAGGATTATTCACCACGACCATGTGGGATTTATTCCAGTGCTGCGAGGTTGGTTCAACATCCGCAAATCAGTCAATGTGATACAACACATCAATAAAAGAAAGAACAAGAACCATATGATACTCTCAATAGATGCTGAAAAAGCATTTGACAAAGTACAGCATCCCTTCCTGATCAAAACTCTTCAAAGTGTAGGGATAGAGGGCACATACCTCAATATCATCAAAGCCATCTATGAAAAACCCACCGCAAATATCATTCTCAATGGAGAAAAACTGAAAGCTTTTCCGCTAAGGTCAGGAACACTCCAGGGATGTCCATTATCACCACTGCTATTCAACATAGTACAAGAAGTCCTAGCCTCAGCCATCAGACAACAAAAGGGAATTAAAGGCATCTAAATCGGCAAAGAAGAAGGCAAATTATCACTCTTCGCAGATGATATGATACTCTATGTGGAAAACCCAAAAGACTGCACTCCAAAAGTGCTAGAACTTGTACAGGAATTCAGTAAAGTGTCAGGATATAAAATCAATGCACAGAAATCAGTTGCATTTCTCTACAACAACAAGACAGAAGAAAGAGAAATTAAGGAGTCCATCCCATTTACAATTGCACCCCAAACCATAAGATGCCTAGGAATAAACCTAACCAAAGAGGCACAGAATCTATACTCAGAAAATTATAAAGTACTCATGAAAGAAATTGAGGAAGACACAAAGAAATGGAAAAATGTTCCATGCTCCTGGATTGGAAGAATAAATATTATGGAAATGTCTATGCTACCTAAAGCAAGCCCTATATAATTCTTACTTTAAGGAACAAGTTGCTTTTATAATTTTTTTTATTATTCTACTATTCAAGTATTTCCATTTAAATTAAATTCAATATCATTTAAAAAATAACCAAAAGTGCAGCCAGTATTCAATCCCTGGGCTAAATAATTTTAGAAAGCTTTGTGTTATTGAACCTACAGGGATTTTCTGTAGTTTTAACTCTTTCTCTCTGTGATTTTTCCCATTAGTCACGTAAGTGACTGCAATATAACAGACATTGAGGATAAAGAAGGACTGAATAGAACAATCCTTGGCCTCATGAAGTTGAGGACCTAGCAAGGGATTCAAACAATTCAATCAGAGACAATTTATTGAGTGCCTGGCCTAAGATGAGCACAACAAAACCTCAGCCCAGAGGAAGCATTTTAATGGGAGAGATAGATAATAGGTAAGCCAACTTAAAAAAACAATTGTACTGGTTTTTCTTCAATAGTGATGCATATTTGAGCTAAATAAGCACATTTTAAAAAGAGCAGTGATTGAGAAGAGGTTTTTGAACTGAGTGGTCCGAAAAGGACTCCCTTAAAAAGTCTGTTTTGAACAGATTTCTGAATAATATCAGCTATGAAGCTGCGTAAAGATCTAGAGGTGGGTGATTTTTCCAGTCAAAAAACTGTAAAGGCTCCAAAGTCACAATACAGCTGTAAGTTTCTCTAATAAAGTAACTTCTGACAAAGGATGAGAAGAAATAACCAACCCAGGTTTGAAAGAAAAGGGACAGACTTTCTATGGAATTAATATTTAATTAAAGCTTTAAAGGACAAAAGTACACTAGAGCAAAATCCTGGTGACGCTGATATACCTAATGAAAGATCATAAACAAGGTGTGGTTAGCAAAGAGTGTGTGGGAATGTTGGTAAGAACAGTGGGGAAGAGTCATCCCTGAACATGTTCTTAAATGAAGCAATTCTTGTGTTGTTTTAAAGGGTAAATTGGAGTTTGCCTAAGTGATTAGAGAAGGATGCCTCAGCTTATGGAAGTTCAAAGCCATAAAGATGTGATAAATTATTGTAGATATTTTCTTGTATATTTGTTGTTGAGTCTAGTAATGGTGATCTAAAAACTCCTACTTAAGACAACTAAAAATCCAGACAAAATAGCTTTTAAAGTTAAAAATATCAGAATGATTATAAAAATAAGTGAGGGATTACTGGGCCAAAATACGAAATACAATGAGAGCCTAGAGATATATGCCCTGAAGCCATTTTAGCTATGAGAGCATTTGAAACTGCTAAAACACACTGAGCTGTGTTTTTAATAGACTCTTGATACTAGAGAAACAAAATTCAAAATCCAGCAGCAATCAAATTTGAGGACTTTGGTACAACCCAAATTTAAGTTGAGATCCCCAAAGCACAAGGAGAAGCAGAAATAAGACTAGAGCCTACCTTGCCTTCTGTGTAAACTGAGAAAGTCAATCACTGAATTTGGAGTATGATTGTCTTGTAGAGTCTCAGATATAAGAGAAAATCCTGCCAAGGAGGACCATACCATTATTATAGCTCTTAATTATCCCTACTCAATAAGAGTTTCAAATATAATGTCTTGAACATAGCAAAATGTAACAAAGTACACAAAGAAAAACCATTAACAAGATTTGATAGACAAAATGGGATTAAGTATTATATTAAAATGATCAATAAGATTGCAAAATGGCTTGATTACTCTGCTCAAAGAAATGAGAGGGGAAGCAAATTGAACAAAAAACTGAAACTAAAAATGATATTGAGAAAGATTTTATAAATGAACCAAATGGATACTCTAGAACTTTAAAGATATGACAGCTAATTTAAGATACCGCAGGGGTGCGTGGGTGACTCACTTAATTAAACCTCCAATTCTTTTTCCTTTTTTTTAACACCTTAATTTTATTTTATTTCTTTCATTTTGGCTCAGGTCATGATGTCAGGGTTGTGAAATAGAGCCCAGAGTTGGGCTCTGTGCTGAGCCTGGAGCCTGCTTAAGATTCTTTTCCCTTCTTTTTCTATCCCTCCCTGCGCTCTCACTCGCTCTCTCTCTTGCTTGCTAATAAATAAATAAACATATAAATATATAGATAATAGACAAAGCAAAATCAAAGCAGATTATGAAAATAAATATAAAGATTTTGAAATGAAAACAAGTTCAAAATAAAATAGAGAAGACCTACACAGCTAAAAGTTCATTCAGAAATTCTACTATTAAAGAAGTCAGTATGACACAATGTTAAGATATCAAAAGATTTGAGCATGTACTTTACAGAAAGGGTAATCCAAATGGCCACTCATATATAAAAACTGCTTATCTTTATTATGAATCTGGAATTAAATTAAAACCCAGAATGGCATACTATTACACACTTACCATATTGGGCACAGTGAAAATGTCTTGGAAGAATGTGAAAGAATGACAGTGCCCATAATAAAAACATTTGAGGTAAGTTGGACAATATTTAGAAAACTTAAAAATAAAAAAAAAATTTGGTCCATTCCTAGAAATACAACATGGAACTAAATGAATATTTTCACCAGGATATGCAAACAGATGATTATAGTTATTTCATTCATAACGGCAGATCAGTAGTGGTATATTTGCACAATGTTACATTAAATAAGAGAGAATATTAACAAACTGGGAGGAGGGGCTAGGTTGTTATCATAAAGAGATCTTCTATGGTGCTGATTATGTTCTATTTCTCAAAATATTTAAGTTAAAAAAGTTTTCCAATTTATATCTAGATAGATAGATAGATATACCAGAAGCTGCAATGCTAGGCTAAGACCAGGCTTTAAAGGGCTTTTCTCTATACTCTACTAAATACTTTAAACCATTCCTTATATCATAGTTCAGTGTTCAAATCTCCATTTGTTTCCTCAGTTTCCTAATATTTATCTTAAGGTGACCTGATCTAGACTTTTGATCACCTTTGTCTAAATATTTCTATTTTAACAAAGTCCTTTTTAAAACTCAGAGACTAAAACTTAGAAAAATACTCTGTTATCTCACTAGAGTGGAAAATATATAGTTACCCATTAACTAATGATATCCATGTCTACATTAGATCCATGAAATTTTTAATTCTTGGGAGCTTTTGGCTAAATGAATTTTTTAAGCTTCCTTTAAATGAAGCTTTAAGCCATCACCACATGAGTAAAATTGAAGAACTAAATGAAAACAAGCCAAGTATTTACAGAGTAATAGAATGTGCAGTGGAAAGAGTACAATTCTGAAATCATAAAGCCTAAATTAGTTTGATGCATCTTTGCTAGCCATGTAATCATAAACCAGTTATCTAAAATGTGTTAGTCTCAGTTTTTTCACCCACGAAATGGTGATGATAATACTTATTATGCAGAGTTGTTGTGTGGATGTAATGAAGCATGGAGCATGAGAGTCTCATATTCCATGCTAAAATGATAGCTATTTTTATACTTATAATAATTCTAATAATAGTAATTAAATTGTTCAAAATATTCATTTATATTGAGGCATTGTATTGACTATTTATAGACACATTTACAAAATAAATTTCATTTTACTTTACCCTCTCTGAGGATATATATTCCCTAATTCAATATGAATCTCATTGTGAATAATAATTATCATAATAAATATGCTGATTTTTCTTCTATTTATTTTTAGGGAAATATCCTTTACTGTTGAAACTTAAGCAAGTCTGTCTTATTCAAAATTTGCATGCTGCTTTCTTATGAAGCTAGATGATAGTGTTGTATGCAATAAATTCATGCAGTTAAGACATTTATGTTTGGAAAACTGGGTGGTCAGTTCAGTATTTCAAAAGAAGATTTTAAATTTAAACCTTAAAACTGAGCTCTTTCAGCCTTATTTATAGACCATCCTTCATGCTTCATAAGTATTCCTTCATTGAAAACTAAGTAATAGTATTTGTCATAGTGTATATAACTAAAATGGATTTTATATTCTATTATTTCAGAGTTAGTTGCAGTTTCTACTTCCTTACTTCCTTTTTTGAAAAAATAGATTAATTCTACAAAAAGTTTTTTTCCAGCTTTATTGAAAAATAATCGACATATTATAATGTGTAAATTTAAGAAATGATTTCTTATAACACTGCAAACTTTTAACATTTTGTAAATTTTGTACAATTCGATAAATTGGTATACATTTGTATTGCAATATAATCTACATAAAAATGTTAATACATCTACTATCTCATATAGTTGCCACTGTTTTTATGCATGTTTCATAAGGAATTTTAGATCTACTCTCTTAGCAACTTTTATGTGTATAGTACAGTAGAGATAAACTTCAGAGGTCTTGTGGGTTTTGTTCCAGACCACCTCAATAAAGCGATTATCTCAATAAACTAAGTCAAATTGTTTTTTTTTTTTTTTTTTGGTTTCCTAGTGCATATAAAAAATTATGTTTCCCAGTGCATATAAAAAATAAACACTATACTGTACTGTTCAAAAGCATTATGTCTTTAAAGAAAAACAATGTATATACCTTAAGTAAACTAGTTCTGAGTTTTCAGTGGGTCATAATTACTGATCACAGATCACCATAACAAATACAATAATAATGAAAAAACTTGAAATATTGAAAGAATTACCAACATGTGACAGAGAGACACAAAATGAACAAATGTTGTTAGAAAAATGGTGGCAGCAGACCTATTTTATACAAGATTGCTATAAACTTTCAACTTGTAAGAAGGTGATATATGCAAAGTTTAATAAAGGGAAGCACAATAAAAAAGTATGTATATATTATTAACTATGATCTTCATGCTGTACATTAGATCCCCAGAACGTTTTCATATTATAGTTGCAAGTTTGTACGCTTTGACCACCTTATTCCACCCCAGGTTCACCCCTTGTCAACTCAACTCTAAGTTTCCATTAGTTTGCCTTTTCTTCAGATTCTGTATGTAAGGGATATCATAAGATATAAATAAAAAATATATATAAAATCTTTGAAATATTTCACTTAGTATAATACCTTCAAGATCCATCCATGCTGTTGTAAATGGCAGTATTTCTTAATTTATCATGGTTAAGTAGTATTCCATAGTATATATTTACCATACTTATTTTATTCATTCATCCATTAATGGATACTGAAGTTATTTCCATCTCTTGCTTAGAGTTAATAATTTTATAATGAACATAAGAGTGCAGATATGTCTTCGAATAGTGACTTTGTTTCCTTTAGATATATACCTAGAAGTGGGATTACTGAATCATATGGTAATTTTACTTTTAATAATATGAATAATCTCCATACTGTTTTCCATACAAATTTATATCCCGGTCACAGTGCATAAGTTCCCCATTTTCCCCAATATTTACCAAAATTTGTTAGTTTTAATTTTTTGGTAGTATATATTCTTTTTTTTTTTTTTTTTTTTTTTTTGGTAGTATATATTCTAATAGGTAGTAATATCTTGCTGTGTTTTTCAGAGGTAAACAACAACAACAACATAATGGCTTTGCCCTGAGTTTATACGTTGAGCACTTTTTAATGCTCCTGTTGGTCATTTATATAACTTTTTGGAAAAAATAAAAGTCTATTGAGATCCTTTTGCTATTTTTTAAATTATATATATTTTTTCTATTTGTATCTGTTGGTTATTAACCTGTTTTCACATATAAGATTTGTAAGTATTTTCTTCCATTCTGTGGATGTGTTTTCATTCTTCTCTCTCTCTCTCTCTTTTTTTTTTTTTTTGGCAATGCAGAAACTTTAGTTTGATGTAATACCATTTATTTATTTTTGCTTTTTTTGCTTGTGTTTTTGGTCTGGTATCCCAAAAACTATTGGCAAGACCAATGTCAAGGAGAAATTTTCCTATGTATTCCTTTTGGAAATTTAGTTTCATGCATCACATTTAAGTCTTTAATCTATTTCAAGTTAAGATTTATGAGTGATATAAGGTTCCAGTTTCATACTGTTTTATGTGACTATTCAGTTTTAAATATCATTTATTGAACAGACTATTTTACCCATTACATATGTTGGCCCCTGTCAAATATTAGGTGACTGTATGAAAGGACTTATTTCTGGACTCTCAATTCTGCTCTACTTGTTTATTGGTCTGTTTTTATGCCAGTATGCTTTATTGTTTTGAGCATGAGGGCTTTGTAGTATAATTTCAAATCAAGAAGTGTAATTTCTCTTCTTCATTCTTTCTCAGAACTGCTTTGATTATTTGTTGTCTTTTATGGTCTCATATAAATTTTAGGATTCTTTACTTACTTCTGTAAAAAAATAATATTGGATTTTTTAAAAAGATTATTTATTTATTTATTTGACAGAGAGAGATGACAAGCAGGCGGAGAGGCAGGCAGAGAGAGAAGAGGAAGCAGGCTCCCTGCTGAGCAGAGAGCCTGATGCAGGGCTCGATCCCAGGACCCTGGGATCATGACCTGAGCTGAAGGCAGCGGCTTAACACACTGAGCCACTAAAGCACCCCTAACATTGGATTTATGATAGGAATTGAATTTACAGATGGTTATCGGTAATATGGACATTTTAACAATGTTAATTCTTACCTTTCACAAATATGGGCTATCTTTTCATTTGTATCTCCTTCAATTTCTTTATCAATGTCATAGTTTATGGGGTAGAGATCTTTCATCTTCTTAGTTAAATATTTTCCTAAGTATTTTATTTTTTTAAAAGATTTTATTTATTTATTTGACAGAGAGAGATTACATGTAGGCAGAGAGGCAGGCAGAGAGAGAGAGGAGGAAGCAGGCTCCCCGCTGAGCAGACAGCCCGACCGGGGACTCAATCCCAGGACCGTGAGATCATGACCTAAGCCAAAGGCAGCGGCTTAACCCACTGAGCCAACAAAGCACCCCTAACATTGGATTTTTGATAGGAATTGAATTTACAGATGGTTTTCGGTAGTATGGACATTTTAACAATGTTAATTCTTACCTTTCATAAATATGTGCTATTTTTCCATTTGTATCTCCTTCCATTTCATTATCAATGTCATACTTTATGGGGTACAGATCTTTCATCTTCTTAGTTAAATCTTTTCCTAAGTATTTTATTATTTTTGATGCTATTGTGAATTAGATTGTTTTCTTTATTTTTTCAGATAGTTCATCATTAGAGTGTTAAAATGCTCCTGTCTTGTGCTTACTTTGGGAGCACATATACTAAAGTTGGAATGATGCAGAGAAGATTAGCGTGATCACTGAACAAGGATGACATGAAAAACTGGGAAGCATTCCATATTAAAAACAAAACAAAACAAAACAAAATTCTTGTCTTTTATATATTGATCTTGTATTTGGCAGCTTTACTAAATTTGTTTATTCAAATTTTTTTGTGAAGTTTTTAGGATTTTTTTACAAAAAAAGAAAATTTTACTTCTTCCTTTTTTTTGGAGTTTTTTATTTCTTTGTGCTCCTGGTTTTTCTGGCTAGGACATCCAGTACTATGTCAAATGAGAGTAGTGAAAGTGGACACACTTGTCTTGTTTCTGATCTTTAAGGGGAAAACTTTCAAACTTTTTTGATTGAATATGAGATTAGCTCTGGGCTTGTAATATGTGTTTTTTAATGGATTTTTAAAATTTTTTAATAAACATATAATGTGTTTTTATCCCTAGGGGTACAGGTCTGTGAATCACCAGGTTTACACATTTCACAGCACTCATCATAGCACATACCCTCCCCAATGTCCATACCCCCACCATCCTCTCCCAACACACATCTCCCCAACAACCCTCAGTCTCTTCTGTGAGATTAAGTCTTTTATGGTTTGTGTCTGTCCCAATCCCATCTTCTTTTATTTTTCTTTTCGTACACCCCAAACCACCTATGTTGCATCTCCACTTCATCATATCAGGGAGATCATATGATAGTTTTCATTCTCAGATTGATTTATTTCGCCAAGCATAGTACCCTCTAGTTCCATCCACGTCATCACAAATAGCAGAATTTCATTTCTTTTGATGGCTGCATAGTATTCCATTGTACATATATACCACATCTTATTTATTGATTCATCTGTTGAAGGACATTTAGGTTCTTTCCATAGTTGAACTATTGTGGACATTGCTGCTATAAACAGGTGGGTGCTTGTGCCCCTTCAGAATGCCACGTTTGTATCTTTAGGGTATATACCCAGTAATACAATCACTGGGTCATAGGGTAGTTCTATTTTCAGCTTTTTGAGGCACCTACACGCTGTTTTCCAGAGTGGTTGCACCAGCTTGCATTCCCACGTACAGTGTAGGAGGGTTCCCCTTTCTCCACATCCTGGCCAGCATCTGTCATTGACTGACTTGTTCATTTTAGCCATTCTGAAAGGTGTGAGGTGGTATCTCATTCTGGTTTTGATTTGTATTTCCCTGATGCCGAGTGATGTGGAGCATTTTTTCATGAGTCTGTTGGCCATTTGGATGTATTCTTTGCAGAAATGTCTGTTCATGTCCTCTGCCCATTTCTTCATTGGATTATTTGTTCTTAGGGTGTTGAGTTTGATAAGCTCTTTATAGATTTTGGATACTGGCCCTTTATCTGGTATGTCATTTTCAAATATCTTCTCCCATTCTGACAGTTATCTTTTGGCTTTGTTAACTGTTTCCTTTGCTGTGCAAAAACTTTTTGATCTGATGAAATCCCAATAGTTCATTTTTGCCCATGCTTCCCTTGCCTTTGGCGATGTTCCTAGGAAGAAGTTGCTGCTGCTGAGGTCAAAGAGCTTGCTACCTGTTCTCTCCTCAAGAATTTTGATGGATTCCTTTCTCACATTATGCTTCTTCATCCATTTCCAGTCTATTTTCATGTATGGTGTAAGGAAATGGTCCAATTTCATTTTTCTGCATGTGGCTGTTCAATTTTCCCAACATCTTTTGTTGAAGAGGCTACCTTTTTTCCATTGGATATTCCTTCCTGTTTTGTTGAATATTAGTTGACAATAGAGTTGAGGGTGTATTTTGGGGCTCTCTATTCTTTTCAATCGATCTATGTCTGTTTTTGTGACTGTTCCCTACTATCTTGATGATGACAACTTTGTAATAGAGCTTGAAGCCTGGAATTGTGATGCCAACATCTTTGGCTTTCTTTTTCAATATTCCTCTGGCTATTTGAGGTATTTTCTGGTTCCATATAAATGTTAGGATTATTTGTCCCATTTCTTTGAAAAAAATGGATGGGATTTTGATAGGGATTGCATTAAATGTGTAGATTGCTTTAGGTAGCATAGACATTTTCACAATATTTGTTCTTCCAATACAGGAGCATGGAACATTTTTCCATTTCTTTGTGTCTTCTTCAATTTCGTTCATGAGTGCTTTAGAGTTTTCTGAGTATAGATTCTTTGTCTCTTTGGTTAGGTTTATACATAGGTATCTGAAGGGTTTGGGAGCAATTGTAAATGGGATTCACACCTTAATTTCTATTTCTTCTGTCTTGTTGGTATAAAAGAATGCAACCAATTTCTGTGCATTGATTTTATATCCTGACACTTTACAGAATTCCTATACAAGTTAGAACAGATTTGGAGTGGAGTCCTTTAAGTTTTCCACATACAGTATCATTTCATCTGCAAACAGTGATAGTTTGACTTCTCTTTTGCCAATTTGGCAAAATTTGGATGCCTTTAATTTCTTTTTGTTGTCTGATTGTTGAGGCTAGGACTTCTAGTACGATGTTGAATAGCAGTGTCATGATAACGGACATTCCTGCCGTGTTCCTGACCTCAGCGGAAAAGTATTCCGTTTTTCTCCATTGAGAATGGTATTTGCAGTGGGTTTTTCATAGATGGCTTTGATAATATTGATAATATGTGCCCTCTATCCCTACACTTTGAAGAGTTTTAATCAGGAAGGGATACGGCACTTTGTCAAATGCTTTTTCAGCTACTATAGAGAGTATCATGTGGTTCATGTTCTTTCTTTTATTAATGTGTTGTATTACATTGATTGATTTGCAGATGTTGAACCAACCTTTTAGCCCTGGAATAAATCCCACATGGTCGTGGTGAATAATCCTTTTAATGTACTGTTAAATCCTATTGGCTAGTATTTTGTTGAGAATTTTCGCATCTGTATTCATCAAGGATATTGGTCTGAAGTTCTCTTTTTTGATGGGATCCTTGTCTGGTTTTGGGATGAAGGTGATGCTCGCCTCAGAAAAAAAGAGTTTGGAAGTTTTCCTTCCATTTCTATTTTTTGGGAACAGTTTCAGGAGAATAGGAATTAATTCTTCTTTAAATGTTTGGTAGAATTCCCCTGGGAAGCCATCTGGCCTGGGGCTTTTGTTTGTTTGGAGATTTTTGATGACTGTTTCTATCTCCATACTGGTGATGGGTCTGTTCAGGTTTTCTATTTCTTCCTGGTTCAGTTGTGGTAGTTTATATGTCTCTAGGAAGGTATCCATTTCTTCCAGATTGTTGAATTGGTTGGCGTAGAGTTGCTCATAGTATGTTCTTATAATTGATTGTATTTCTTTGGTGTTGGTTGTAATCTCTCCTCTTTCATTCATGATTTTATTTATTTGGATCCTTTCTCTTTTCTTTTTGATAAGTCTGGAAAGGGGTTTACCAATCTTATTAATTCTTTTAAAGAACCACCTCCTAGTTTCGTGGATTTGTTCAATGCTTTTTTTTGTTGGTGGTGGTGTGGATTTTTTTGTTGTTGTTGTTTGTTTTCTATGTCATTGATTTCTGCTCTGATCTTTATTATTCCTCTTCTCCTGCTGGGTTTAGGCTTTCTTTGTTGTTCTTTCTCCAACTCCTTTAGGTGTAGGGTTATGTTGTGTATTTGAGATCTTTCTTGTTTCTTGAGAAAGGCTTGTACAGCTTTATATTTTCCTTTCAGGACTGCCTTTGCTGTATCCCACATATCTTGAACACTTTTGTTTTCATTATCATTAGTTTCCCTGAATTTTTTCAATACTTCTTTAATTTCCTGGTTGACCAATTCATTTTTTAGAAGGATGCTGTTTAGCCTCCATGTATTTGTGTTCTAGTTTGAGAGCATTGTGGTCTGAGAATATGCAGGGGATGATCCCAATCGTTTGATAATGATTGAGATCTGATTTATGACCCAGGATGTGGTCTATTCTGGAGAATGTTCCATGTGCACTAGAGAAGAATGTGTATCTGTTATTTTGGGATGGAGTCTGTTGAATATACCTGTGTTGTCCATCTTGTCCAGTGTGTCATTTAAGGCCTTTTTCCTTGTTGATCTGTTGCTTGGATGATCTGTCCATTTCAATGAGGGGAGTGTTAATTCCCCTACTATTATTTTATTATTGTCGATGTGTTTCTTTGATTTTGTTATTAATTGGTTTATGTAGTTGGCTGCTCCCATGTTAAGGACATAGATATTTAAAATTGTCAGGTCTTCTTGTTGGACAGACCCTTTGAGTATGATATAGTGTCCTTCCTGATCTCTCATTATAGTCTTTGGCTTAAAATCTAATTGATCTGATATAAGGATTGCCACCCCAGCTTTCTTCTGATGTCCATTAGCATGGTAAATTGTTTTCCACCCCCTCTCATTCAATCTGGGGGGTATCTTCGGGTCTATGATGAGTTTCATGGGCAGCATATTGACGGGTTTTGCTTTTTATCCATTCTGATACCCTGTGTCTTTTGATTGGTACATTTAGGCCCTTTACATTCAGGATAACTATTGAGAGATATGAATTTAGTGGCATTGTATTGCCTATAATGTGACTGTTACTGTATATTGTTTCTGTTCCTTTCTGATCTACTACTTTTAGGCTCTCTCTTTGCTTAGAGGACCCCTTTCAATATTTCCTGGAGAGTTGGTTTGGTGTTTGCAAATTCTTTCAGCTTTTGTTTGTCCTGGTAGCTTTTTAATCTCTCCTTCTATTTTCAATGATAGCCTAGCTGGATATAGTATTCTTGGCTGCATGTTTTTCTCACTTAACACTCTGAATATATCATGCCAGTTCTTTCTGGCCTGCCAGGTCTCTGTGGATAAGTCTGCTGCCAGTCAAATGTTTTTACTGTTGTACAATACAGACTTCTTTTCCCAGGGTGCTTTCAGGATTTTCCCTTTGTCATTAACAGTTGTAAATTTTACTATCAGGTTGCAGGGTGTGGATCTATTTTGATTGATTTTGAGGGTCATTCTTTGCATCTCCTGGATTTTGATGTATGTTCCCTTTGCCATATTAGGGAAATTCTCTACAAAAATTATCTCCAATATACCTTCTGCTCCCCTCTCTCTCTTTCTTCTTCTTCTGGGATCCCAATTATTCTAATGTTGTGTCGTCTTATAGTTTCACTTATCTCTTAAATTCTCTCCTCGTTGTCCAGTATTTGTTTGTCTCTCTTTTTTGCTCAGCTTCTTTATTCTCCATCATTTGGTCTTCTATATCACTAATTCTTTTACCTCATTTATCCTAGCAGTAAGAACTTCCATTTTTTATTGCACCTCATTAATAGCTCTTTTGATTTCAACTTGGTTAGATTTTAGTTCTTTTATTTCTCCAGAAAGGGCTTTTATATCTCTGGAGAGGGTTTCTCTAATATCTTCCATGCCTTTTTCAAGCCCATCTAGAACCCTGAGAGTTGTCATTCTGAACTCTAGTTCTGTCATATTACCAATGTCTGTTTTTATTAGGTCCCTAGCTTTGGTACTGCTTCTTGTTCTTTTTCTTGCAGTGAGTTTTTCCACCTTGTCATTTTGAGCATATAAGAATATACAAAGGAGCAATTAAATGCTAAAAGGATGGTAAAGACCCCTGGAAAATTTGCTTTAACCAAATCAGAAGAGACCCCAAGTTGTGGGAGAACGAAAGGGGATAAAAAATAAGTTCAAGGGGAAAAAATGCTTTAAAAAAAAAGAAAACAAGGAAAAAATATTAAAAAAGAAATATATATATATATATATATATATATATATATATATATACTAGACTTGTGACTAGAACAGGGTCACTCTCTTAATTTTGGGAGTATTTTGGTCTCTTAGAGGAAACTACCTCCCAAGGTTTTTAAAGCATGAAAGACATATAAGAGTAGGCACAATGAAGGGATGGAATAAACCTATAAAAATGAGGAAAAAAATTTAATTTCTAAAACATAAGTTGATAGAGCAAGTTGGTTGGGACAATAATGAAAAATAAACTGGAGAGAATTTTCTCAGGCTGGACACTAGAACAATCTTGGAGGTAGATGTAGGGTATATTTTGATCTATTAGGAGAAGTTATACCCCAAATGTTTTAGAAGAAAAAACCGTACATTTAAAAAAATATATAGTTAGATACAATGGAGGATAAAATATGACTATAATAATGACGGTTCAAAATAGATGATTATTTTTTAAGGTATTTTAAAAATAAACTAGTTTAAAAGAAATCATTCAAAGAGGAAAGGGTAAAAGTTAAAAAATATATTATCCGAAGAAAAAAGGAAAAATATATTACTGCAAGACTAAAGAATCATTGGGAGAAAGCCATGAATTCCTTGTTTTGCTTTCTCCTCCTCTGGAATTCCACTGTTCTCCTTAGTAAGTGAAGTTGATCTTGGCTGGGTTTCTTGTTGGTCTTCTGGGGAAGGGGCCTGTTGTATTGATTATCAAGTGTCTTTGCCCGAGATGGACTTGTCCTGCCCTTACCTGGGGTAGGGCTAAGTAATCCAGAAGCTTTTGTTCCCTGAAGGCTTTCCGTGGAGTTCTGGATGATGGAATGATAATGGCGGTCTCACAATCCGGCCCAGAGGAGTGGAGAGCTCAGGGCCCCACTCCTCAGGGCACCCTCAGAGAAAAGTGCTTAATCACTCCCATCTTCCCGGCCTCTGGCCATGCTTGGAGAAAAGCACTCTGTCATTCGCTCTTGGAGAAAAGTCATTGGTCATTCTCATCTCCCTGGCCTCTGGCCATGCTTGGAGAAAAGAGCTCAATTACTCCCATCTCCCTTGCCCTTGGCCATGCTCCAAGCTCACCCTGCCTATGCCTGGTTCAAAGTAACCCTGGGTTGAGAGCTCACTCCTCAGCTTTGTCTCTGTAGCCAGCTTCCCCACTCTAATACCTGTGAGTTCTGTGACACTCAGATACCCCTGGTCCTTCTCTGACCCTGAGACACCTGGGGCTATGCTGACCCCACTTAGGCTTCACTCTGGTTTAGCCTCTGGGGTGATATCCCTCATTGGATCAAACTTTTAAAAAGTCTTGATTTTCTGCTCCATTGCTCCACCACTTGCCGGGAGCTGGCCCCTCCCCCCACGGTCTAACTTCCCGTTTTTTGGGTTCACTTTTCTGCCGGTTCTACCTTTCAGAAAGTGATCAATTTTCTGTTTTTAGAATTGTTGCTCTCCTTCTCTTTGATCTCCCATTAGATTTGTAGGTGTTTGCAATGGTTAGATAAGCTATCTAGCTGATCTCCTGCTACCTGAAGTCGCCTCAGCCTGCTACTTCTCTGCCACCTTGAATCCTTCCACAGAATATGTGGTTTTTATTGTGTTTATGTGTATTCTTTCTGTACCCAGTTAGGTGAGTATTTTTATTATGAAAGGGTGTTGAATTTTGTCAAATGCCTTTTCTGCATATATTGAGTTGATCATATGAGATTTTATTAATCATTCTATTAATATCATGCATCAAATTTACTGATATGTGCTGGTGAATTCAGTTTTGTAGCATTTTGTAGAGAATTTTAACATTTTTATTTATCAGGGATATTATCCAGTAGTTCTTTTTGTTGTTGATTTTTTTTTTTTTTTGTAGTGCTCCTGTCTGGTTTTGATATCAAGATAATGCTGGCTTTGTAAAATGTGCCTCAGAGTATTTCAACCTCTTCAACTTTTTGGGAAGGGTTTTAAAAGTGTTTGTATTATTTCTTCTTAAAGTGTTTGGTAGAATTCACTGTGGAAATCATCTGACTCTGGACTTTTATTTGTTAGAAGTCTTTTATCATGGATTCAATCTCCTTACCCCTTATTGGTCTGTTCACATTTTTTATGTCCTTATGATTCAGTCTTGATAGGTTGTATGTGCCTAGGAATTTGTCCATTTCCTCTAGGCTTTTGATTCGCTAGCATTTAACTGTCTTTTATCCTTTATTTTTCTGTGGTATCTGTGATAATGTCTCCTTTTTCATTTCTGATTTTATTGAGTCTTCTCTCTTTTTTCTGTTAGTCTAGCTGTTTTTTTTTTAATTTATCATTACCAAGTCTAACTTTATTTACCATTTAATAAAAACTTTCTACTTTTTTAATTCTATATTTAATTTATTTCTGCCCTCATTTTTATTTTTTTCCTTCATTTTGCTACTTTTAAGTTTACTTTGTTCTCTTTGTAGTTTTTGTGAGCTGTTATATTAAGTTCTTTATTTGAAATCTTTTTTAATATACATTTATAGCTACAAAATTTCCTTTTATAACTTTTTGCTGCTTCTCATAATTTTTTGATATATATATTTTTTTCTCAAGATGTATTTTTATTCCCACTTTGTCTTCTTTTTTTGATTTTTTGTTTGTTTAAAACTGTGTATGTCTGTGTGTTTGTAAATTTTCCAAATTTCCTTCTGTATTGATTTCTAGTTTCATATTATTTTGGCTGGAAATATACTCAATATGCTTTCTATATTATTGATTTTGGGGGGACTCTTGTTTTGTGGTTTAAAATGTGATCTATCCTAGAAAATTTTCCACGTGTGTTTGAGAAGAATATTTATTATGATAGTATTAAATGGAATATCCTGTAAATATGTTTGGTTCATTTGACATAGTTCTTGTTTGTTTTTTTTGTTTTGTTTGTTTGTTTGTTTGAGAGAGCCGGGCAGAGAAAATGAGCAAGAGGTAAGGGCAGAGACAGAGTGAGAAGACCCCCTCCTGAGCAGGGAGCCCAATGTGGGACTCTATCTCAGAACCCTGGGATCATGATCTGATCCAAAGGCAAAGGGTTAACTGACTGAGCCACCCATTTGTCCAGGCATAGTGTTTAAATTCACTATTTTCTTATTGATTTTCTGTCTGGATGATCTATCCATAGGTAAGAGTGGGATATTATTGTCCCCAGATATTATGGTATTGCTATTTATTTCTCCTTTTTGTTTTTTTAGTATTTGTTTTATATATTGGTGGCTCAATATTAGGTACATGATATTTACAATTACTGTATTGATGAAATGATGACACTTTGCTTATAGTATAATGACCTTCTTTGACTCCTGTGGTGATTTTTAGCTTATATAAACCCTATTTTGTCTGTTATAGTTAATGCTACTCTTGTTTTCTTTTGTTATCTTTAGCTTGGAATATCTTTTTCCATCGCTTTACTCTCTGTCCATGTGTGTCCTTAAAGCTAAAGTGATTCTTTTATACGCAACATATTGTTGGATCTTGTGATTTTTGTTTGTTTTTTTTAATCAATTCTAGCTTTGTATGTGTTCCAACTGGATGATTCCATTCACTTACAGTTAAAGTAATTATTGATAGGTAAGGACTTAACTTTTGCCTTTCATTCTTTTGATATTTCATGATTTATTTAAATTTTAGTTAATATATAGTGTAATATTAGTTTCAGGAGTAGAATTTAGTAATTCGCCATTTACATATAACATTCAATGCTGATCACAAGTGACCTCCTAATAATTATTACTGACTTAGCCCATTCCCCTGCCCATCTCCCCTCCAGAAACAGTTTGTTACGTATAGTTAAGTGTAAAATGGTTTGCCTTCCCCTCCCTTTTTCTTTTAAATTTTTTTCTTTCCCCAGTGTTTATCTGTTTTGTTTCGCTGTTAATTGCTCTTCTGTAGATGCTCTGCTCTTTATTTCCTGTATTGTTCTCTTTGTAATCTAATGACTTTTTGTGGCAGTGCGTTTTAACTTCTTTATCAAAATCTTTTGTGTATCGACTACATATTTTTTTATATTTAGCATTAAGCTTATATAAAATACGTTAGTTATAACATTCCATTTTATGTTGAAAACAACTGAATTTCAATAGTGTACAGAAAATTTATACTTCTATAACAACAGGTTATTGATGTTTTTACATTTTTGATCATTTTTATATTGTACTTTCAGTAACAAATGATTGCAGTTATAGTTATTTTTAATAGGCTTGTTTTTTTTAACTTTTAAACTAGACTAGTAAATGATTTATATATCACCATTACAATATTAGAGAATCTGGTTTTGACTATACATTTACCTTTATCCATCCATGCATCCATGTTGCCAACTTGATGACATCACCATCCCCAAATCTTCAGTAAGTGTTACTTTATATTTATCTTTTTTTTTTTTTAAGATTTTGTTTATTTGACAGAGGGAGAGAGAGAGCTCAATTTGGCAGAGTGGCAGGCAGAGGAAGATTGAGTGGTAGGCTTATTACCCAGCAGTGAGCCCAATGCAGGTATTAATCCCAGGACTCTGGGATCATGACCTGAGCTAAAGGCAGCTGCTTAACCTATTGAGTCACCCAGGGACCCCTAAATTTTACTTTAGTTAATATATGACCATTTTTTATTTCTACTAATAGACATATCAATTTTATTGCTTTTAATATTAAAGTCTTCTCCTTAACATCATTATCATCTATTTCTTTTTCAATTTTATAAGTGTTGTTTACATTTGTGGTGGTAAGTATGTAATTCATGTATGTGGTGGTATGTAAGTAATTCAAATATGAATTTTAAACTCTAGATCATATGCTGCATTGTGGCAGATATTTGTCTTATTCATCCCACCCACAAAAAGTTAGTACTAAATAAGTCTTTGTTGATTGACTGAATGAATTAAGTGTTCTGACACTAGCATGGCTGACCAAACCAGAGATAAAGGAGAAAATATAATGATTGTCAAATGGGTGAACCTGAGATAAAAAGACACTTTTAGCTTCGTTAGTTTGATATACACTCCGGATAACATTCCAATTTTGCATGGATTTTTGGAAAGCAAACAACTCCTCTCCTAAATAATAAATTTATTAATTGCCTTCCTTATGAGTCCTGACAGCAGTCAGCTTTGTGGGTTTCTGATTCCATTCCAAGAGGTTGAATGTCTGTTTGATTTATGTAATAGCTAACAGCGTCATGGGGAAAGACTTGTAGGATAAAATTTCTTAAAGATGGGAACACAGATGGTTTCCTATGGACTGTGAGATGGGTGTTAATGAAAATGCATTGAGCAGTAAGGGAAGGGCAGCTCACAACCATAAGAAAGGTGCCCTGTGTTTTTGCTTTGTTTTGTTTTGTTTTACAAACAGATACCATTTCCCCTCCCCAAGGAAATTTTCAAATTTACTTTGCTCTAACAACCACAAATACTTAGGACATTATGAACACAATAGGGGAATTAAAGGATAAAAATTAACAAAAAGTTAAGTAAATGTTAAGTGTTTATCATTATTTCAGCCATGTTTTTCTATGCTTAACTGCTCAAAGAAATTACACAGTCTGGTTTCTAAATATTCTACCAGGCTGTTAAACTAATGCAAAGGGTTTTATGGAATTTTCTATAACACCATCTAGATTTTCTACATTGGCTGTCACTCCTGAAAATTCTCAGTTTATAAATGTGCATGCATTGAAACAGCATATATTTACATTATAGTTAATACTCACTGGTTATTTACCTGGTTTATTACTGTATTTTAATCCTTTCTAATTGTTCACTTTCTTCCATGTTTCCCCCTTATTTCTACAAATGTCAATCCATCACATGTTATGTAAAGTGAAACAAAGAGGAACAGCTGTTAGTAGAAAGGATTAATAGGTGATTTGATGTTACTCTGTGAGATACTGGGCCTTGGTTTACGGGGCTCTATGTTCACGTCCTGGGTTCAACCTGCCAGGACGAACTAAGCAGACACAGCCACAACCCACAGCAGCGTGCATGGCCTAGGATGGCACTCTATGCACACTACCATCTCCCAGTGTAGGCAACAATTGGCCTTTTGCTCTGGCGCTCAGGCGGACTCAGAGACTAGGCCAGTGCCTTCACCACAGAAGAGGAGAGGCAACAGGATACTTGCACACCGCCCGTGCACTGGGATGGGGAGCTGTGGGGAACTTACCTCACTCCTTCCCCGGACACCCCGTGCCTCCGCGAACGCTTCCACATCCTGGAGGAGGACAGCATCTAACTGCCCGTTCCTCCTGGAGCTGTTTCTGCGAGTTCAGGGCCGGGCGCCTGGTGGCAAGCCCACGTCTGCCCTATGGACATGTGGCCCATGAGCTGCTGTCCCCCTGGGCCCAGAGGCACAGGACAGGCCTGCCTTCTGCTCAAACTACTTCAGAATGGAGCACGCGCCCCTGCCCTAGTCCTCTCGTGTCCCTTAGCAGCCAGGCTTCCATATCTCCACACAAGGAGCGGGTGACACTTGTCTTGCCACCGGCCCGCTGTCCCCAACAGGGCAGGCTCTGCTGCTTCACTACCGTTTCCCGACAGCAAGGCCAACGGCTCCTTCTCTTCTCCCGGTTCGGCATGCTGCACCTTCCCTAGACATGCTCCTGGGGAGTGCAGTGACAGACGTGTCCCTATTTAAGGCTCTTTCCATAGGCGCAACCAAGCATCTCTCTCAGGCAAAGCGGATGCCCGGGCAAAGAGGATTTCGCTCCATGCCGGTAAATTACACCGTGCTATGGAGACTAGCTCAGGCAAGCAGCAACAGCATCCCACAGACCCGACTCTGATTTCCCCAAGAATGCTGTGCTTTCCCAGAGGGGATGCCCGGGCAAAGAGGCTTTCGCTCTATGCGGGTTTCTCCCACCGTGAGAGTGGACTCAGGGAAGCAGCAGCAGCCAGCAGAACCGACTCTGATTTCTCAGCAAATGCTGTCCTTTCGCAAAGGCTTTGGGCTTGGAGCCAACACCACTTCGCCGCTGCTTCCTCAGCAAGGCTTTGGGCGTTCGATCTGTCCCGTCAGGGTAGAAGTGCTGCGGGAGAGCTAATTCCTCCTTGGCTTTGCTTTACCGGGCTCCATTTTCGCATCCTGGGATCAAACTACCAGCCAAAATAAGCAGACACAGTCACAACCCTGCAGCAGCGTGCGTGGCCTAGGATGGCACTCTATGCCCACTACCATCTCCTGGCGTAGGCGAGGCGTGGCATTTTGATCTGGTGCTCACGTGGAATAGGGGACTAGGCGAGTGCCTTCCTCACAAAAGAGGAGAGGCGACAGGATCCCTGCACACCGCCCGTGCACTAGGATGGGGAGTAGTGGTGGACTGTCCTCACTCCTTCCCGGGACAACCCGTGCCTCCGCGAATGCTTCCACATCATGGAGGAGGACGGTTACTGATGGTCCGTTCTTTCAGGGAGCTACATCTGCCAGTTCAGTGTAGGCGCCTAGTGGCAAGCACATGTCTGCACAAGTGACAAGTGGCCAAGGAGCTGCTGCCCCTTGGGCCCAGGGGCCCAGGACAGGCATGCCTTCTGCCCAGACTCCTTCCTCACAGTGGAGCAAGCGCCCTTGCCCTAGTCGTCCCCACGTCTCTCCTTAGCAGCCAGGTTTCCGTCTCTCCGCACAGGGAGCGGGTGACACATGTCTTGCCACCGGCCCGCTGTTCCTGACAGGACCGACTCTCCTGCTTCAAGACCGTTTCTGAAAACAAGGCTAACAGCTCCTTCTCGTCTCCCGGGGCAGCCTGCTGCACCTTCCCCAGACATGCTCCTGGGGAGCGAAGTGACAGAGGTGTCCCTTTCCTTAAAGCTCTTCCCACAAGCGCAACCAAGCATCTCTCTCAGGCAGAGGGGATGCCGGTCAATGAGGATTTCGCTCCATGCGGGTTTATTATACCGTGCTGTGGAGACTAGCTCAGGCAAACAGCAGCAGCATCCCACAGACCCGACTCTGATTTCCCAAAGTATGCTGTGCTTTGCCAGAGGGGATGCCAGGGCAAAGAGGCTTTCGTTCTATGAGGGTTTCACCCACCGTGCTGTGAATACTAGACTAAGGCAGGCAGCAAGAGCAGCCCACAGAACCGACTCTGATTTCCCAGCGACTGCTATGCTTTCACAATAGTTTTGATCTTGGCGCGAACCGCTTCGCTGCTGCTTCCTCAGGAAGGATTTGGGCGTTCGCTCTGTCGCGTCAGGGAAGAAGAGCTATGGAAGAGCTGGTGCCTCTTGGGCCTTGCTTTCCGGGCTCCATGTTCGCGCCCTGGGTTCACCCTGCCAGGACGAACTAAGCAGACACAGCCACAACCCGCAGCAGCGTGCGTGACCTAGGATGGCACTCTATGCACAGTACCATCTTCTGGCGTAGGCAAGGCTTGGCCTTTTGCTCTGTTGCTCAGGCTGTTTCGGAGACTAGGCCAGTGCCTTCCCCACAGTAGAGGAGAGAGGACAGGATCCCTGCACACCGCACGTGCACAGGGATGAGGTGTTGTGGGAGAGTGTTGCCACTCCTTCCCCAGCATACCCCTTGCTACGGACAACGCTGCCACATCTTGGAGGAAGAGGGCATCTGACTTCCGTTTCTCCAGGAAGTTGTTTCATCGAGTTCGGGGTATGGTGCCTGGTGGCAAGCACAAGCCTGCCGTACGGACAGGTGGCCAAGGAGATGATGTCTCTGTGGGACCAGAGCACAGGACAGGCCTCCCTTCCGCACAGAGTCCTTCCTCAGAGTAGAGCACGCGCGCCTGCCCTAGTCGTTCCCTCGTATCTCCTCATGAACCAGGCTTCATTCTCTCCGCACAGGGAGCAGGTGACACTTGTCTTGCCACCCACCTGCTGTTCCTGCCATGGCAGGTTCTTCTGCTTCGCGACTGTCTCCCGACAAAAATGCCAACGGCTCCTTCACCCAGGAAGCATGCTGCACCTTCCCCAGACATGCTCCTGGGGAGTGCAGTGACAGACGTGTCCCTTTCCTTAAGGCCCTTTCCAGATGTGCAACCACGCTTCTCTCTCAGGCAGATGGGATGCTAGGGCAAGGAGAATTTCGCTCCATGCGGGTTTCTTCCACTATGCTGCGGAGACTAGCTCAGGGAAGCAGCAGCCGCATCCCACAAACACGATTCTGATTTCTCCACAAATACTGCGCTCTCCCAGAGGGGAGCACACACAAAGAGGCTTTCACTCTATGCGGGTTTCTTTCACCGTGAGACTGGGCTCAGGCAAGCAGCAGCAGCCAGCAGAACCGACTCTGATATCTCAGCAAATGCTGTACTTTTGCAAAGGGTTTGAGCTTGGAGCCAACAGCACTTCACCGCTGATTCCTCAGCAATGCTTTGGGCGATCGCTCTGTCGCGTCAGGGAAGAAGAGCTGCAGGAGAACTGGTTTCTCTTTGGCTTTGCTTTCCCGGGCTCCATTTTCGCGTCCTGGGTTCTGTCATGGCAAAATAAGCAGACACAGCCTCCACCCTGCAGCAGCGTGCGTGGCCTAGGATGGCACTCTATGCCCACTACAATCTCCTGGCGTAAGTGAGGCTTGACCTTTTACTCTGGCGCTCAGGTGGACTCGGGGACGTGGCCAGTGCCTTTTCCACAGGAGAGGAGAGGTGACAGGATCCCTGCACACCGCCCATGCACTGTGATGGGGAGCTGTGGGGGGCTGTCCCCTCTCCTTTCCCGGACTCCCCGTGCCTCCGCGAACGCTTCCACATCCTGGAGGAGGACGGCATCTATCTGCCCGTTCCTCCTGGAGCTGTTTCTGCGAGTTCAGGGCCGAGCGCCTGGTAGCAAACCCACTTCTGCCCTATTGACAGGTGGTCTTGAGCTAATGTCCCCTTGGTCCCAGAAGCACAGGACAGGCCTGCTTTCTGCTCAGACTCCTTCCTCAGAGTGGAGCACGCGCCCCTGCCCTAGTCGTCCTCTCGTGTCTCCTTAGCAGCCAGGCTCACATTTCTCTGCACAGGTAGAGGGTGAAACTTTTCTTGCCACTGACACGCTGTTCCTCACAGGCCCGGCTGTCCTGCTTCGCGACCGTTTCTGGACAATAACACCAAAGGCTCCTTCTTTTGTCCCGAGGCGGCCTTCTGCACATTCCCCAGACATGCTCCTGGGGAGCGCAGTGACAGACGTGTCCCTTTCCTTAAGGCTCTTTCCAAAGGCGCATCCACGCTTCTCTCTCGGGCAGTGGGGCTGCCGGGGCAAAGAGGATTTCGCTCCATGCGGGTTTATTACACCGTGCTGTGGAGACCTTCTCAGGCAAGCAGCAGTATCCCACAGACCTGACTCTGATTTCCCAAAGAATGCGGTGCTTTCCCAGAGGGAACGCCCAGGCAAAGAGTCTTTCGCTCTATGTGGGTTTCTCCCACCGTGCTGCGAAAAGCACAGCATTCTACACAGCACTTTGTAATAAACCCTCATGGAGCGAAATACTCTTTTTCAGGCATCTCTTATGCCTGCACGAGAAGCCTGGTTGCGCCTGAGGAAACAGCCTTAAGGAAAGGGACACATCTGTCACTGCACTCCCCAGGAGCATGCATGTCTGGGAAGGGGCAGCACGACGCTCTGGGGGAAGGGAATGTGCCGTTGTCCTTATTGTCGGGAAAAGGTTGCGAAGCAGGAGATCCTGCAATGTCAGGAACAGCAGGCGGGTGGCAAGACATGTGTCACCCGCTCCCTGTATGGAGAGAAGGAAGCCTGGCTGCTAAGAAGACACGAGCGAACAACTAGAGCAGGCACGCGTGCTCCACTCTGAGGACGGAGTCTGGGCAGAAGGCAGGCCTCTCCTGTGCCTCTGGGCCCAAGGGGCAGCAGCTCCTTGGCCACCTGTCCATAGGGCAGAAGTGGGCTTGCACCAGGCGCCCGGTCCTGAACTCGCAGAAACAACTCCTGGAGGAACGGGCAATCATATGCTGCCTTCCTCCAGGATGTGGCAGCATTGGCGGAGGCAGCGGGTGCCCCAGGAAGAGGGACAGTTACCAATTACTCCCCATCGCAGGGCGCGGGCGGTGTGCAGTGATCCTGTCCCGTCTCCTCTCGGCTGAAGAAGGCACTAGCCTAGTCCCCTGTCCACCTGAATGCTAGAGCAAAAGGGCAGGCCGTGCCTACGCTGGGAGATAGCATTGTGAGCAGAGTGCCATCCCAGGCCACGCACGCTGCTGCAGGGTCGAGGCTGTGTCTGCTTATTTCGAATTGAGGGGTGAACCCAGGACGCGAACATGGAGCCCGGGAAAGCAAGGCCCAAGAGGCACTAACTCTCCCGCAGCACTTCTTCCCTGACGAGACTGAGGCTTTCTGAGGAAGCAGCGGCGAAGTGAGGTTCACTCCAAGCCCAAAACTTCTATGAAAGCACAGCATTCGCTGAGAAATCAGAGTCGGATTTGCGGGCTGCTGCTGCTGCTTGCCTGAGACCAGTTCACAGTGGGAGATACCTGCATACAGCGAAAGCCTCTTTTCCCCAGGCATCTCCTCTGGGAAAGCACAGCATTTGTTGGGAAATCAGAATCGTGTTTGTGGGATGCTGCTGCTGCTTGCCTGCGCTAGTCTCCACAGCACGGTGGAAAAAACCCGCATGGAGCGAAATTCTCCTTGCCCTAGCATCCCCTCTGTCTGAGAGAGAAGCGTGGTTGCACATCTGGAAATGCCCTTAAGGAAAGGGACACGTCTTTCACCATGCTCCCCACGAGCAATTCTGGGGAAGGCGCAGCACGCCGCCCCGGGAGAAGAGACGGTGCCGGTGGCCTTGTTGTCGGGAGACAGTCTCGATGCAGGAGAGCCTACCCTGCTAGGAACAGCGAATTGATGGCAATAAAAGTGTCACCCACTCCCTGTGCGGAGAGACAAGCCTGGCTCCTAAGGAGACACAAGGGGACGACTAGGGTAGGCACGAGTGCTCCACACAGAGGAAGGTGTCTGGGCAGAAGGCAGGCCTGTACTGTGCCTCTGGTCCTAAGGGGACAGCATCTCCTTGGCCACCTGTTCCTAGGGCAGACTTGGGCTTGCCACCAGTAGCCATAACTGGAACTCGCAGAAACAGCTCCCTGGAGAAATGGGCAGTCAGATGCCATCTTCCTCCAAGATGTGGCAGCGTTGTCGGTGGCAGGAAGTGTGCTGGGGAAGGAGTGGGTACAGTCCCCCACAACTTCACATCCCAGTGCACGGGCGGTGTGCAGGGATCCTGTTGCCTCTCCTCTCCTGTGAGGAAGGCACTGGCCTAGATCCCAAGTCCGCCTGAGCGCCAGAGCAAAAGGCCAAGCCTTGCCTACGCCAGGAGATGGAAGTTGGCAGAGTGCCACCTTAGGACACGCATGCTGCTGCAGGGTTGACTGTGTCTGTTTAGTTTGGGTTGGCAGGTGGAACCCGGGGCGTGAACATGGAGCCCGGGAAAGCATCGCCAAGGAGGCACCAGCTCTCCAGGGCTCTTCTTCCATGACGGAACAGAGCTAACGCCCAAAGCCATGCTGAGGAAGCAGCAGAGAAGTGCAGTTCGTGCCAAGCTGAAAACCTCTGCGAAAGCATAGCATTGGCTGGGAAATCGGAGTCGGTTCTGTGGGCTGTTCTTGCTTCTTGCCTTAGCCTAGTATTCGCAGCATGGTGGGAAAAATCCGCATAGAGCAAAAGCCTCTTTGCCCAGGCATCCCCTCTGGGAAAGCACAGCTTTCTTTGGGATATCAGAGTCAGGTCTGTGGGATGTTGCTGCTGCTTGCCTGAGCTAGTCTCCACAGCACGGTGTAATAAACCGGCATGGAGCAAAATCCTCTTTGCCCAGGCATCCCCTCTGCCTGAGAGAGATGCTTGGTTGCTCCTGTGGGAAGAGCCTTAAGGAAAGGGACAAGTCTGTCACTTCGCTCCCCAGGAGCATGTCTGGGGAAGGTGCAGCATGCTTCACGGGAGAAGAGAAGGAGCCGTTGGCCTTATTGTCGGGAAAAGGTCGCGAAGCATGAGAGCCGGCACTGTCAGGAAGAGTGGGCCGGTGGCAAGACAAGTGTAACCCGCTTCCTGTGCGGGGAGACCAACGCCTGGCTGCTAAGGAGACATGAAGATACGACGAGGGCAGGGGCGCGTGCTCCACTGTGAGGAAGGCATCTGGGCAGAAAGCTGGCCTGTCTTGTGCCTCTGGGCCCAAGGGGACAGCTGCTACTTGGCCACCTGTCCATAGGGCAGAAGTGGGCTTGCTTCCAGGTGCCCCGCCCTGAACTCACAGTAACAGCTCCAGGAGGAACGGGCAGTCAGAAGCCGTCTTCCTTCAGGATGTGGTAGCGTTTGCGGAGGCAGTGGGTGTCCCGGGGAAGGAGGAACAGTTACTCCCCATCCCAGGGCGCGGGTGGTGTACATTGATCCTGTCGCGTCTCTTCTCGGCTGGAGAAAGCACTGGCCTAGTCCCCTGTCCACCTGAACGCCAGAGCAAAAGGGCAGACCTTGCCTACACTGGGAGATGGCATTGTGAGCACAGTGCCATCGTAGGCCATGCACGCTGCTGCAGGGTGGAGGCTGTGTATGCTTATTTCACCTTGGCAGTTTGAATCCAGTACGCGACCATGGAGCCGGGAAAGCAAGGCCCAAGAGGCACCAACTCTCCCGCAACTCTCTTCCCTGACACGAATGAAGCCTTGCTGAGGAAACAGAGGCGAAGTGCTGTTCGCTCCAAGCCCAAAGCCTCTGCGAAAGCACAGCATTCGCTGAGAAATGAGAGTTGGATCTGCTGGCTGCTGCTGCTTCTTGCCGGAGCCCAGTCTCACTGTGGGAGAAACCCCTCATACAGCCAAATCCTCTTTTCCCCGGGCATCTCCTCTGGGAAAGCACAGCATTTGTTGGGAAATCAGAATCGTGTTTTTGGGATGCTGCTGCTGCTCGCCTGAGCTAGTCTCCGCAGCACGTTAGCTGAATCCCACATGGAGCAAAATTCTTTTTTCCCTAGCATCCCCGCTCTGCCTGAGCGAGAAGAGTGGTTGCACATCTGCAAAGGGCCTTAAGGAAAGGGACAAATCTGTCACTGAGCCCCCCAGGAACAAGTCTGAGGAAGGTGAAGCATGCCGCCCTGGGAGAAGAGAAGGTGCCGTTGGCCCTGTTGTCATGAAACAGTCGCGAAGCAGGAGAGTCTGCCCCGGTAGGAAAAGTGGGCCGGTGGCAAGACAAGTGTCACACACTCTCTGTGTGGAGAATTGGAAACCTGTCTGAGAGGAAGACACAAGGGGCCGAATAGGTAGGGGTGCGTGCTCCACTCTGAGGAGCAGAAGGCATGCCTGTGCTGTGCCCCTGGGCTCAAGGGAAAAGCAGCTCCTTGGCCACCTGTCCCTTCTGCAGATGGGCTTGAGCGCCAGAGCAAAAGGCCTAGCGTTTCCTACACTGGGAGATTGTAGAGTGCATAGAGTGCCATCCTAGGCCATGCAGGGTTGTGAATGTTTCTGCTTATTTCGGCTTGGCACGGTGAACCCAGGACGCATACATGGAGCCCAGGAAAGCAAGGCCTAAGAGGCACCAGCTCTCCCACCGCTCTTCATTTCTGACGGGACAGAGCAAACGCCCAAAGCGTTGCTGAAGAAGCAGCAGCGAAGTGCGGTTCGCAGCAAGCTGAACACCTCTGCGAAAGCATAGCCATCGCTGGGAAATCAGAGTCATTTCTCTGGGCTGCTCTTGCTGGTTGCCTTACCTTAGTATTCTCAGCATATTGGGAGAAACCCGCATAGAGCAAAAGCCTCTTTGCCTGGGCATCCCCTCTGGGAAAGCACAGCATTCTTGGGGAAATCAGAGTCGGGTCTGTGGGATGCAGCTGCTGCTTGTCTGAGTTTGTCTCCAAAGCACGGTGTAATACACCCGCATGGAGCGAAATCCTCTTTGTCCGGCATCCCCTCGGCCTGGGAGAGAAGCGTGGTTATGCCTGTGGAAACAGCCTTAAGGAAAGGGAGTCGTCTGTCACTGCACTCCCCAGGAGCATGTCTGGGGAAGGCACAGCACGCCGCCCCGGGAGAAGAGAAGGAGCCGTTGGCCTTACTGTCGGGAAACGGTCATGAAGCAGGAGAGCCTGCCATGGCAGGAGCAGCGGGTGTGTGGCAAGAAAAGTGTGACCACAGTCTTTGATGACACTTTTGAGTCAAGGCTCATCTACTCTACAGATGAGACTACTCTGTAAAATTTTTAAAGGCAACATGTTTAAAGGCAACATCATGAAAGAATATTTGGTGGATTGCTTTGGTTTTCTATTCATGGTATCAGATGAGTTTAAGGGAGCATAATCCAATAAAAAGCTTAAAACTACTTTTAAAAAATAAGAAAAAAAACCATTTTAATATCTTTGCTTCTGTGGTTCCTGCAAATGAAACTACAAGAAAAGGCTGAGAACATTTTCCTTTTTTCTGTTTGTTTTTCTTCAATTTGGACCTCCTCCTTAGGTCTCTGATCAAAGAATGCTTACACAGACTCTGTAGTGTAGAAAGGACAAAATATCATATTACAAAATATTCTATTCCTATCCTTTTGTATACCCAGAACAATAAGTTAATATATGTGCTGCCAAAGGAGCACACCACAGCAATAAGTTAAATGAAGATTGTACTGGGAAGATAAAACAATTAATCCATAAAATGAGTGGGTTTTGAATGGGACATGAAGGGAGGACTTGTGAGTTAGGAAAAAAAATATATATATATATAAAACGACGAAATGAAGGTTTAATTAAAGCAAAACAACTATGCTTTATTCCTGAAATATATTAAAATGATGATATGGAAATACCTTGCCTATTACTTAATATCTCACAGAGTAACATCAAATCACCTATTAATCCTTTCTACTAAGAGCTGTTCCTCTTTGTTTCACTTTACATAACATGTGATTGATTGACATTTGTAGAAATAAGGGGGAAACATGGAAGAAAGTGAACAATTAGAAAGGATTAAAATACAGTAATAAACCAGGTAAATAACCAGTGAGTATTAACTATAATGTAAATATATGCTGTTTCAATGCATGCACATTTATAAACTGAGAATTTTCAGGAGTGACAGCCAATGTAGAAAATCTAGATGGTGTTATAGAAAATTCCATAAAACACTTTGCATTAGTTTAACAGCCTGGTATAATATTTAGAAACCAGACTGTGTAATTTCTTTGAGCAGTTAAGCATAGAAAAACATGGCTGAAATAATGATAAACACTTAACATTTACTACCTTTGCTGTATCCCACATATCTTGAACACTTTTGTTTTCATTATCATTAGTTTCCCTGAATTTTTTCAATACTTCTTTAATTTCCTGGTTGACCAATTCATTTTTTAGAAGGATGCTGTTTAGCCTCCATGTATTTGTGTTCTAGTTTGAGAGCATTGTGGTCTGAGAATATGCAGGGGATGATCCCAATCGTTTGATAATGATTGAGATCTGATTTATGACCCAGGATGTGGTCTATTCTGGAGAATGTTCCATGTGCACTAGAGAAGAATGTGTATCTGTTATTTTGGGATGGAGTCTGTTGAATATACCTGTGTTGTCCATCTTGTCCAGTGTGTCATTTAAGGCCTTTTTCCTTGTTGATCTGTTGCTTGGATGATCTGTCCATTTCAATGAGGGGAGTGTTAATTCCCCTACTATTATTTTATTATTGTCGATGTGTTTCTTTGATTTTGTTATTAATTGGTTTATGTAGTTGGCTGCTCCCATGTTAAGGACATAGATATTTAAAATTGTCAGGTCTTCTTGTTGGACAGACCCTTTGAGTATGATATAGTGTCCTTCCTGATCTCTCATTATAGTCTTTGGCTTAAAATCTAATTGATCTGATATAAGGATTGCCACCCCAGCTTTCTTCTGATGTCCATTAGCATGGTAAATTGTTTTCCACCCCCTCTCATTCAATCTGGGGGGTATCTTCGGGTCTATGATGAGTTTCATGGGCAGCATATTGACGGGTTTTGCTTTTTATCCATTCTGATACCCTGTGTCTTTTGATTGGTACATTTAGGCCCTTTACATTCAGGATAACTATTGAGAGATATGAATTTAGTGGCATTGTATTGCCTATAATGTGACTGTTACTGTATATTGTTTCTGTTCCTTTCTGATCTACTACTTTTAGGCTCTCTCTTTGCTTAGAGGACCCCTTTCAATATTTCCTGGAGAGTTGGTTTGGTGTTTGCAAATTCTTTCAGCTTTTGTTTGTCCTGGTAGCTTTTTAATCTCTCCTTCTATTTTCAATGATAGCCTAGCTGGATATAGTATTCTTGGCTGCATGTTTTTCTCACTTAACACTCTGAATATATCATGCCAGTTCTTTCTGGCCTGCCAGGTCTCTGTGGATAAGTCTGCTGCCAGTCAAATGTTTTTACTGTTGTACAATACAGACTTCTTTTCCCAGGGTGCTTTCAGGATTTTCCCTTTGTCATTAACAGTTGTAAATTTTACTATCAGGTTGCAGGGTGTGGATCTATTTTGATTGATTTTGAGGGTCATTCTTTGCATCTCCTGGATTTTGATGTATGTTCCCTTTGCCATATTAGGGAAATTCTCTACAAAAATTATCTCCAATATACCTTCTGCTCCCCTCTCTCTCTTTCTTCTTCTTCTGGGATCCCAATTATTCTAATGTTGTGTCGTCTTATAGTTTCACTTATCTCTTAAATTCTCTCCTCGTTGTCCAGTATTTGTTTGTCTCTCTTTTTTGCTCAGCTTCTTTATTCTCCATCATTTGGTCTTCTATATCACTAATTCTTTTACCTCATTTATCCTAGCAGTAAGAACTTCCATTTTTTATTGCACCTCATTAATAGCTCTTTTGATTTCAACTTGGTTAGATTTTAGTTCTTTTATTTCTCCAGAAAGGGCTTTTATATCTCTGGAGAGGGTTTCTCTAATATCTTCCATGCCTTTTTCAAGCCCATCTAGAACCCTGAGAGTTGTCATTCTGAACTCTAGTTCTGTCATATTACCAATGTCTGTTTTTATTAGGTCCCTAGCTTTGGTACTGCTTCTTGTTCTTTTTCTTGCAGTGAGTTTTTCCACCTTGTCATTTTGAGCATATAAGAATATACAAAGGAGCAATTAAATGCTAAAAGGATGGTAAAGACCCCTGGAAAATTTGCTTTAACCAAATCAGAAGAGACCCCAAGTTGTGGGAGAACGAAAGGGGATAAAAAATAAGTTCAAGGGGAAAAAATGCTTTAAAAAAAAAGAAAACAAGGAAAAAATATTAAAAAAGAAAAAAAATATATATATATATATACTAGACTTGTGACTAGAACAGGGTCACTCTCTTAATTTTGGGAGTATTTTGGTCTCTTAGAGGAAACTACCTCCCAAGGTTTTTAAAGCATGAAAGACATATAAGAGTAGGCACAATGAAGGGATGGAATAAACCTATAAAAATGAGGAAAAAAATTTAATTTCTAAAACATAAGTTGATAGAGCAAGTTGGTTGGGACAATAATGAAAAATAAACTGGAGAGAATTTTCTCAGGCTGGACACTAGAACAATCTTGGAGGTAGATGTAGGGTATATTTTGATCTATTAGGAGAAGTTATACCCCAAATGTTTTAGAAGAAAAAACCGTACATTTAAAAAAATATATAGTTAGATACAATGGAGGATAAAATATGACTATAATAATGACGGTTCAAAATAGATGATTATTTTTTAAGGTATTTTAAAAATAAACTAGTTTAAAAAAAATCATTCAAAGAGGAAAGGGTAAAAGTTAAAAAATATATTATCCGAAGAAAAAAGGAAAAATATATTACTGCAAGACTAAAGAATCATTGGGAGAAAGCCATGAATTCCTTGTTTTGCTTTCTCCTCCTCTGGAATTCCACTGTTCTCCTTAGTAAGTGAAGTTGATCTTGGCTGGGTTTCTTGTTGGTCTTCTGGGGAAGGGGCCTGTTGTATTGATTATCAAGTGTCTTTGCCCGAGATGGACTTGTCCTGCCCTTACCTGGGGTAGGGCTAAGTAATCCAGAAGCTTTTGTTCCCTGAAGGCTTTCCGTGGAGTTCTGGATGATGGAATGATAATGGCGGTCTCACAATCCGGCCCAGAGGAGTGGAGAGCTCAGGGCCCCACTCCTCAGGGCACCCTCAGAGAAAAGTGCTTAATCACTCCCATCTTCCCGGCCTCTGGCCATGCTTGGAGAAAAGCACTCTGTCATTCGCTCTTGGAGAAAAGTCATTGGTCATTCTCATCTCCCTGGCCTCTGGCCATGCTTGGAGAAAAGAGCTCAATTACTCCCATCTCCCTTGCCCTTGGCCATGCTCCAAGCTCACCCTGCCTATGCCTGGTTCAAAGTAACCCTGGGTTGAGAGCTCACTCCTCAGCTTTGTCTCTGTAGCCAGCTTCCCCACTCTAATACCTGTGAGTTCTGTGACACTCAGATACCCCTGGTCCTTCTCTGACCCTGAGACACCTGGGGCTATGCTGACCCCACTTAGGCTTCACTCTGGTTTAGCCTCTGGGGTGATATCCCTCATTGGATCAAACTTTTAAAAAGTCTTGATTTTCTGCTCCATTGCTCCACCACTTGCCGGGAGCTGGCCCCTCCCCCCACGGTCTAACTTCCCGTTTTTTGGGTTCACTTTTCTGCCGGTTCTACCTTTCAGAAAGTGATCAATTTTCTGTTTTTAGAATTGTTGCTCTCCTTCTCTTTGATCTCCCATTAGATTTGTAGGTGTTTGCAATGGTTAGATAAGCTATCTAGCTGATCTCCTGCTACCTGAAGTCGCCTCAGCCTGCTACTTCTCTGCCACCTTGAATCCTTCCACAGAATATGTGGTTTTTATTGTGTTTATGTGTATTCTTTCTGTACCCAGTTAGGTGAGTATTTTTATTATGAAAGGGTGTTGAATTTTGTCAAATGCCTTTTCTGCATATATTGAGTTGATCATATGAGATTTTATTAATCATTCTATTAATATCATGCATCAAATTTACTGATATGTGCTGGTGAATTCAGTTTTGTAGCATTTTGTAGAGAATTTTAACATTTTTATTTATCAGGGATATTATCCAGTAGTTCTTTTTGTTGTTGATTTTTTTTTTTTTTTTGTAGTGCTCCTGTCTGGTTTTGATATCAAGATAATGCTGGCTTTGTAAAATGTGCCTCAGAGTATTTCAACCTCTTCAACTTTTTGGGAAGGGTTTTAAAAGTGTTTGTATTATTTCTTCTTAAAGTGTTTGGTAGAATTCACTGTGGAAATCATCTGACTCTGGACTTTTATTTGTTAGAAGTCTTTTATCATGGATTCAATCTCCTTACCCCTTATTGGTCTGTTCACATTTTTTATGTCCTTATGATTCAGTCTTGATAGGTTGTATGTGCCTAGGAATTTGTCCATTTCCTCTAGGCTTTTGATTCGCTAGCATTTAACTGTCTTTTATCCTTTATTTTTCTGTGGTATCTGTGATAATGTCTCCTTTTTCATTTCTGATTTTATTGAGTCTTCTCTCTTTTTTCTGTTAGTCTAGCTGTTTTTTTTTTAATTTATCATTACCAAGTCTAACTTTATTTACCATTTAATAAAAACTTTCTACTTTTTAAATTCTATATTTAATTTATTTCTGCCCTCATTTTTATTTTTTTCCTTCATTTTGCTACTTTTAAGTTTACTTTGTTCTCTTTGTAGTTTTTGTGAGCTGTTATATTAAGTTCTTTATTTGAAATCTTTTTTAATATACATTTATAGCTACAAAATTTCCTTTTATAACTTTTTGCTGCTTCTCATAATTTTTTGATATATATATTTTTTTCTCAAGATGTATTTTTATTCCCACTTTGTCTTCTTTTTTTGATTTTTTGTTTGTTTAAAACTGTGTATGTCTGTGTGTTTGTAAATTTTCCAAATTTCCTTCTGTATTGATTTCTAGTTTCATATTATTTTGGCTGGAAATATACTCAATATGCTTTCTATATTATTGATTTTGGGGGGACTCTTGTTTTGTGGTTTAAAATGTGATCTATCCTAGAAAATTTTCCACGTGTGTTTGAGAAGAATATTTATTATGATAGTATTAAATGGAATATCCTGTAAATATGTTTGGTTCATTTGACATAGTTCTTGTTTGTTTTTTTTGTTTTGTTTGTTTGTTTGTTTGAGAGAGCCGGGCAGAGAAAATGAGCAAGAGGTAAGGGCAGAGACAGAGTGAGAAGACCCCCTCCTGAGCAGGGAGCCCAATGTGGGACTCTATCTCAGAACCCTGGGATCATGATCTGATCCAAAGGCAAAGGGTTAACTGACTGAGCCACCCATTTGTCCAGGCATAGTGTTTAAATTCACTATTTTCTTATTGATTTTCTGTCTGGATGATCTATCCATAGGTAAGAGTGGGATATTATTGTCCCCAGATATTATGGTATTGCTATTTATTTCTCCTTTTTGTTTTTTTAGTATTTGTTTTATATATTGGTGGCTCAATATTAGGTACATGATATTTACAATTACTGTATTGATGAAATGATGACACTTTGCTTATAGTATAATGACCTTCTTTGACTCCTGTGGTGATTTTTAGCTTATATAAACCCTATTTTGTCTGTTATAGTTAATGCTACTCTTGTTTTCTTTTGTTATCTTTAGCTTGGAATATCTTTTTCCATCGCTTTACTCTCTGTCCATGTGTGTCCTTAAAGCTAAAGTGATTCTTTTATACGCAACATATTGTTGGATCTTGTGATTTTTGTTTGTTTTTTTTAATCAATTCTAGCTTTGTATGTGTTCCAACTGGATGATTCCATTCACTTACAGTTAAAGTAATTATTGATAGGTAAGGACTTAACTTTTGCCTTTCATTCTTTTGATATTTCATGATTTATTTAAATTTTAGTTAATATATAGTGTAATATTAGTTTCAGGAGTAGAATTTAGTAATTCGCCATTTACATATAACATTCAATGCTGATCACAAGTGACCTCCTAATAATTATTACTGACTTAGCCCATTCCCCTGCCCATCTCCCCTCCAGAAACAGTTTGTTACGTATAGTTAAGTGTAAAATGGTTTGCCTTCCCCTCCCTTTTTCTTTTAAATTTTTTTCTTTCCCCAGTGTTTATCTGTTTTGTTTCGCTGTTAATTGCTCTTCTGTAGATGCTCTGCTCTTTATTTCCTGTATTGTTCTCTTTGTAATCTAATGACTTTTTGTGGCAGTGCGTTTTAACTTCTTTATCAAAATCTTTTGTGTATCGACTACATATTTTTTTATATTTAGCATTAAGCTTATATAAAATACGTTAGTTATAACATTCCATTTTATGTTGAAAACAACTGAATTTCAATAGTGTACAGAAAATTTATACTTCTATAACAACAGGTTATTGATGTTTTTACATTTTTGATCATTTTTATATTGTACTTTCAGTAACAAATGATTGCAGTTATAGTTATTTTTAATAGGCTTGTTTTTTTTAACTTTTAAACTAGACTAGTAAATGATTTATATATCACCATTACAATATTAGAGAATCTGGTTTTGACTATACATTTACCTTTATCCATCCATGCATCCATGTTGCCAACTTGATGACATCACCATCCCCAAATCTTCAGTAAGTGTTACTTTATATTTATCTTTTTTTTTTTTTTAAGATTTTGTTTATTTGACAGAGGGAGAGAGAGAGCTCAATTTGGCAGAGTGGCAGGCAGAGGAAGATTGAGTGGTAGGCTTATTACCCAGCAGTGAGCCCAATGCAGGTATTAATCCCAGGACTCTGGGATCATGACCTGAGCTAAAGGCAGCTGCTTAACCTATTGAGTCACCCAGGGACCCCTAAATTTTACTTTAGTTAATATATGACCATTTTTTATTTCTACTAATAGACATATCAATTTTATTGCTTTTAATATTAAAGTCTTCTCCTTAACATCATTATCATCTATTTCTTTTTCAATTTTATAAGTGTTGTTTACATTTGTGGTGGTAAGTATGTAATTCATGTATGTGGTGGTATGTAAGTAATTCAAATATGAATTTTAAACTCTAGATCATATGCTGCATTGTGGCAGATATTTGTCTTATTCATCCCACCCACAAAAAGTTAGTACTAAATAAGTCTTTGTTGATTGACTGAATGAATTAAGTGTTCTGACACTAGCATGGCTGACCAAACCAGAGATAAAGGAGAAAATATAATGATTGTCAAATGGGTGAACCTGAGATAAAAAGACACTTTTAGCTTCGTTAGTTTGATATACACTCCGGATAACATTCCAATTTTGCATGGATTTTTGGAAAGCAAACAACTCCTCTCCTAAATAATAAATTTATTAATTGCCTTCCTTATGAGTCCTGACAGCAGTCAGCTTTGTGGGTTTCTGATTCCATTCCAAGAGGTTGAATGTCTGTTTGATTTATGTAATAGCTAACAGCGTCATGGGGAAAGACTTGTAGGATAAAATTTCTTAAAGATGGGAACACAGATGGTTTCCTATGGACTGTGAGATGGGTGTTAATGAAAATGCATTGAGCAGTAAGGGAAGGGCAGCTCACAACCATAAGAAAGGTGCCCTGTGTTTTTGCTTTGTTTTGTTTTGTTTTACAAACAGATACCATTTCCCCTCCCCAAGGAAATTTTCAAATTTACTTTGCTCTAACAACCACAAATACTTAGGACATTATGAACACAATAGGGGCATTAAAGGATAAAAATTAACAAAAAGTTAAGTAAATGTTAAGTGTTTATCATTATTTCAGCCATGTTTTTCTATGCTTAACTGCTCAAAGAAATTACACAGTCTGGTTTCTAAATATTCTACCAGGCTGTTAAACTAATGCAAAGGGTTTTATGGAATTTTCTATAACACCATCTAGATTTTCTACATTGGCTGTCACTCCTGAAAATTCTCAGTTTATAAATGTGCATGCATTGAAACAGCATATATTTACATTATAGTTAATACTCACTGGTTATTTACCTGGTTTATTACTGTATTTTAATCCTTTCTAATTGTTCACTTTCTTCCATGTTTCCCCCTTATTTCTACAAATGTCAATCCATCACATGTTATGTAAAGTGAAACAAAGAGGAACAGCTGTTAGTAGAAAGGATTAATAGGTGATTTGATGTTACTCTGTGAGATACTGGGCCTTGGTTTACGGGGCTCTATGTTCACGTCCTGGGTTCAACCTGCCAGGACGAACTAAGCAGACACAGCCACAACCCACAGCAGCGTGCATGGCCTAGGATGGCACTCTATGCACACTACCATCTCCCAGTGTAGGCAACAATTGGCCTTTTGCTCTGGCGCTCAGGCGGACTCAGAGACTAGGCCAGTGCCTTCACCACAGAAGAGGAGAGGCAACAGGATACTTGCACACCGCCCGTGCACTGGGATGGGGAGCTGTGGGGAACTTACCTCACTCCTTCCCCGGACACCCCGTGCCTCCGCGAACGCTTCCACATCCTGGAGGAGGACAGCATCTAACTGCCCGTTCCTCCTGGAGCTGTTTCTGCGAGTTCAGGGCCGGGCGCCTGGTGGCAAGCCCACGTCTGCCCTATGGACATGTGGCCCATGAGCTGCTGTCCCCCTGGGCCCAGAGGCACAGGACAGGCCTGCCTTCTGCTCAAACTACTTCAGAATGGAGCACGCGCCCCTGCCCTAGTCCTCTCGTGTCCCTTAGCAGCCAGGCTTCCATATCTCCACACAAGGAGCGGGTGACACTTGTCTTGCCACTGGCCCGCTGTCCCCAACAGGGCAGGCTCTGCTGCTTCACTACCGTTTCCCGACAGCAAGGCCAACGGCTCCTTCTCTTCTCCCGGTTCGGCATGCTGCACCTTCCCTAGACATGCTCCTGGGGAGTGCAGTGACAGACGTGTCCCTATTTAAGGCTCTTTCCATAGGCGCAACCAAGCATCTCTCTCAGGCAAAGCGGATGCCCGGGCAAAGAGGATTTCGCTCCATGCCGGTAAATTACACCGTGCTATGGAGACTAGCTCAGGCAAGCAGCAACAGCATCCCACAGACCCGACTCTGATTTCCCCAAGAATGCTGTGCTTTCCCAGAGGGGATGCCCGGGCAAAGAGGCTTTCGCTCTATGCGGGTTTCTCCCACCATGAGAGTGGACTCAGGGAAGCAGCAGCAGCCAGCAGAACCGACTCTGATTTCTCAGCAAATGCTGTCCTTTCGCAAAGGCTTTGGGCTTGGAGCCAACACCACTTCGCCGCTGCTTCCTCAGCAAGGCTTTGGGCGTTCGATCTGTCCCGTCAGGGTAGAAGTGCTGCGGGAGAGCTAATTCCTCCTTGGCTTTGCTTTACCGGGCTCCATTTTCGCATCCTGGGATCAAACTACCAGCCAAAATAAGCAGACACAGTCACAACCCTGCAGCAGCGTGCGTGGCCTAGGATGGCACTCTATGCCCACTACCATCTCCTGGCGTAGGCGAGGCGTGGCATTTTGATCTGGTGCTCACGTGGAATAGGGGACTAGGCGAGTGCCTTCCTCACAAAAGAGGAGAGGCGACAGGATCCCTGCACACCGCCCGTGCACTAGGATGGGGAGTAGTGGTGGACTGTCCTCACTCCTTCCCGGGACAACCCGTGCCTCCGCGAATGCTTCCACATCATGGAGGAGGACGGTTACTGATGGTCCGTTCTTTCAGGGAGCTACATCTGCCAGTTCAGTGTAGGCGCCTAGTGGCAAGCACATGTCTGCACAAGTGACAAGTGGCCAAGGAGCTGCTGCCCCTTGGGCCCAGGGGCCCAGGACAGGCATGCCTTCTGCCCAGACTCCTTCCTCACAGTGGAGCAAGCGCCCTTGCCCTAGTCGTCCCCACGTCTCTCCTTAGCAGCCAGGTTTCCGTCTCTCCGCACAGGGAGCGGGTGACACATGTCTTGCCACCGGCCCGCTGTTCCTGACAGGACCGACTCTCCTGCTTCAAGACCGTTTCTGAAAACAAGGCTAACAGCTCCTTCTCGTCTCCCGGGGCAGCCTGCTGCACCTTCCCCAGACATGCTCCTGGGGAGCGCAGTGACAGAGGTGTCCCTTTCCTTAAAGCTCTTCCCACAAGCGCAACCAAGCATCTCTCTCAGGCAGAGGGGATGCCGGTCAATGAGGATTTCGCTCCATGCGGGTTTATTATACCGTGCTGTGGAGACTAGCTCAGGCAAACAGCAGCAGCATCCCACAGACCCAACTCTGATTTCCCAAAGTATGCTGTGCTTTGCCAGAGGGGATGCCAGGGCAAAGAGGCTTTCGTTCTATGAGGGTTTCACCCACCGTGCTGTGAATACTAGACTAAGGCAGGCAGCAAGAGCAGCCCACAGAACCGACTCTGATTTCCCAGCGACTGCTATGCTTTCACAATAGTTTTGATCTTGGCGCGAACCGCTTCGCTGCTGCTTCCTCAGGAAGGATTTGGGCGTTCGCTCTGTCGCGTCAGGGAAGAAGAGCTATGGAAGAGCTGGTGCCTCTTGGGCCTTGCTTTCCGGGCTCCATGTTCGCGCCCTGGGTTCACCCTGCCAGGACGAACTAAGCAGACACAGCCACAACCCGCAGCAGCGTGCGTGACCTAGGATGGCACTCTATGCACAGTACCATCTTCTGGCGTAGGCAAGGCTTGGCCTTTTGCTCTGTTGCTCAGGCTGTTTCGGAGACTAGGCCAGTGCCTTCCCCACAGTAGAGGAGAGAGGACAGGATCCCTGCACACCGCACGTGCACAGGGATGAGGTGTTGTGGGAGAGTGTTGCCACTCCTTCCCCAGCATACCCCTTGCTACGGACAACGCTGCCACATCTTGGAGGAAGAGGGCATCTGACTTCCGTTTCTCCAGGAAGTTGTTTCATCGAGTTCGGGGTATGGTGCCTGGTGGCAAGCACAAGCCTGCCGTACGGACAGGTGGCCAAGGAGATGATGTCTCTGTGGGACCAGAGCACAGGACAGGCCTCCCTTCCGCACAGAGTCCTTCCTCAGAGTAGAGCACGCGCGCCTGCCCTAGTCGTTCCCTCGTATCTCCTCATGAACCAGGCTTCATTCTCTCCGCACAGGGAGCAGGTGACACTTGTCTTGCCACCCACCTGCTGTTCCTGCCATGGCAGGTTCTTCTGCTTCGCGACTGTCTCCCGACAAAAATGCCAACGGCTCCTTCACCCAGGAAGCATGCTGCACCTTCCCCAGACATGCTCTTGGGGAGTGCAGTGACAGACGTGTCCCTTTCCTTAAGGCCCTTTCCAGATGTGCAACCACGCTTCTCTCTCAGGCAGATGGGATGCTAGGGCAAGGAGAATTTCGCTCCATGCGGGTTTCTTCCACTATGCTGCGGAGACTAGCTCAGGGAAGCAGCAGCCGCATCCCACAAACACGATTCTGATTTCTCCACAAATACTGCGCTCTCCCAGAGGGGAGCACACACAAAGAGGCTTTCACTCTATGCGGGTTTCTTTCACCGTGAGACTGGGCTCAGGCAAGCAGCAGCAGCCAGCAGAACCGACTCTGATATCTCAGCAAATGCTGTACTTTTGCAAAGGGTTTGAGCTTGGAGCCAACAGCACTTCACCGCTGATTCCTCAGCAATGCTTTGGGCGATCGCTCTGTCGCGTCAGGGAAGAAGAGCTGCAGGAGAACTGGTTTCTCTTTGGCTTTGCTTTCCCGGGCTCCATTTTCGCGTCCTGGGTTCTGTCATGGCAAAATAAGCAGACACAGCCTCCACCCTGCAGCAGCGTGCGTGGCCTAGGATGGCACTCTATGCCCACTACAATCTCCTGGCGTAAGTGAGGCTTGACCTTTTACTCTGGCGCTCAGGTGGACTCGGGGACGTGGCCAGTGCCTTTTCCACAGGAGAGGAGAGGTGACAGGATCCCTGCACACCGCCCATGCACTGTGATGGGGAGCTGTGGGGGGCTGTCCCCTCTCCTTTCCCGGACTCCCCGTGCCTCCGCGAACGCTTCCACATCCTGGAGGAGGACGGCATCTATCTGCCCGTTCCTCCTGGAGCTGTTTCTGCGAGTTCAGGGCCGAGCGCCTGGTAGCAAACCCACTTCTGCCCTATTGACAGGTGGTCTTGAGCTAATGTCCCCTTGGTCCCAGAAGCACAGGACAGGCCTGCTTTCTGCTCAGACTCCTTCCTCAGAGTGGAGCACGCGCCCCTGCCCTAGTCGTCCTCTCGTGTCTCCTTAGCAGCCAGGCTCACATTTCTCTGCACAGGTAGAGGGTGAAACTTTTCTTGCCACTGACACGCTGTTCCTCACAGGCCCGACTGTCCTGCTTCGCGACCGTTTCTGGACAATAACACCAAAGGCTCCTTCTTTTGTCCCGAGGCGGCCTTCTGCACATTCCCCAGACATGCTCCTGGGGAGCGCAGTGACAGACGTGTCCCTTTCCTTAAGGCTCTTTCCAAAGGCGCATCCACGCTTCTCTCTCGGGCAGTGGGGCTGCCGGGGCAAAGAGGATTTCGCTCCATGCGGGTTTATTACACCGTGCTGTGGAGACCTTCTCAGGCAAGCAGCAGTATCCCACAGACCTGACTCTGATTTCCCAAAGAATGCGGTGCTTTCCCAGAGGGAACGCCCAGGCAAAGAGTCTTTCGCTCTATGTGGGTTTCTCCCACCGTGCTGCGAAAAGCACAGCATTCTACACAGCACTTTGTAATAAACCCTCATGGAGCGAAATACTCTTTTTCAGGCATCTCTTATGCCTGCACGAGAAGCCTGGTTGCGCCTGAGGAAACAGCCTTAAGGAAAGGGACACATCTGTCACTGCACTCCCCAGGAGCATGCATGTCTGGGAAGGGGCAGCACGACGCTCTGGGGGAAGGGAATGTGCCGTTGTCCTTATTGTCGGGAAAAGGTTGCGAAGCAGGAGATCCTGCAATGTCAGGAACAGCAGGCGGGTGGCAAGACATGTGTCACCCGCTCCCTGTATGGAGAGAAGGAAGCCTGGCTGCTAAGAAGACACGAGCGAACAACTAGAGCAGGCACGCGTGCTCCACTCTGAGGACGGAGTCTGGGCAGAAGGCAGGCCTCTCCTGTGCCTCTGGGCCCAAGGGGCAGCAGCTCCTTGGCCACCTGTCCATAGGGCAGAAGTGGGCTTGCACCAGGCGCCCGGTCCTGAACTCGCAGAAACAACTCCTGGAGGAACGGGCAATCATATGCTGCCTTCCTCCAGGATGTGGCAGCATTGGCGGAGGCAGCGGGTGCCCCAGGAAGAGGGACAGTTACCAATTACTCCCCATCGCAGGGCGCGGGCGGTGTGCAGTGATCCTGTCCCGTCTCCTCTCGGCTGAAGAAGGCACTAGCCTAGTCCCCTGTCCACCTGAATGCTAGAGCAAAAGGGCAGGCCGTGCCTACGCTGGGAGATAGCATTGTGAGCAGAGTGCCATCCCAGGCCACGCACGCTGCTGCAGGGTCGAGGCTGTGTCTGCTTATTTCGAATTGAGGGGTGAACCCAGGACGCGAACATGGAGCCCGGGAAAGCAAGGCCCAAGAGGCACTAACTCTCCCGCAGCACTTCTTCCCTGACGAGACTGAGGCTTTCTGAGGAAGCAGCGGCGAAGTGAGGTTCACTCCAAGCCCAAAACTTCTATGAAAGCACAGCATTCGCTGAGAAATCAGAGTCGGATTTGCGGGCTGCTGCTGCTGCTTGCCTGAGACCAGTTCACAGTGGGAGATACCTGCATACAGCGAAAGCCTCTTTTCCCCAGGCATCTCCTCTGGGAAAGCACAGCATTTGTTGGGAAATCAGAATCGTGTTTGTGGGATGCTGCTGCTGCTTGCCTGCGCTAGTCTCCACAGCACGGTGGAAAAAACCCGCATGGAGCGAAATTCTCCTTGCCCTAGCATCCCCTCTGTCTGAGAGAGAAGCGTGGTTGCACATCTGGAAATGCCCTTAAGGAAAGGGACACGTCTTTCACCATGCTCCCCACGAGCAATTCTGGGGAAGGCGCAGCACACCGCCCCGGGAGAAGAGACGGTTCCGGTGGCCTTGTTGTCGGGAGACAGTCTCGATGCAGGAGAGCCTACCCTGCTAGGAACAGCGAATTGATGGCAATAAAAGTGTCACCCACTCCCTGTGCGGAGAGACAAGCCTGGCTCCTAAGGAGACACAAGGGGACGACTAGGGTAGGCACGAGTGCTCCACACAGAGGAAGGTGTCTGGGCAGAAGGCAGGCCTGTACTGTGCCTCTGGTCCTAAGGGGACAGCATCTCCTTGGCCACCTGTTCCTAGGGCAGACTTGGGCTTGCCACCAGTAGCCATAACTGGAACTCGCAGAAACAGCTCCCTGGAGAAATGGGCAGTCAGATGCCATCTTCCTCCAAGATGTGGCAGCGTTGTCGGTGGCAGGAAGTGTGCTGGGGAAGGAGTGGGTACAGTCCCCCACAACTTCACATCCCAGTGCACGGGCGGTGTGCAGGGATCCTGTTGCCTCTCCTCTCCTGTGAGGAAGGCACTGGCCTAGATCCCAAGTCCGCCTGAGCGCCAGAGCAAAAGGCCAAGCCTTGCCTACGCCAGGAGATGGAAGTTGGCAGAGTGCCACCTTAGGACACGCATGCTGCTGCAGGGTTGACTGTGTCTGTTTAGTTTGGGTTGGCAGGTGGAACCCGGGGCGTGAACATGGAGCCCGGGAAAGCATCGCCAAGGAGGCACCAGCTCTCCAGGGCTCTTCTTCCATGACGGAACAGAGCTAACGCCCAAAGCCATGCTGAGGAAGCAGCAGAGAAGTGCAGTTCGTGCCAAGCTGAAAACCTCTGCGAAAGCATAGCATTGGCTGGGAAATCGGAGTCGGTTCTGTGGGCTGTTCTTGCTTCTTGCCTTAGCCTAGTATTCGCAGCATGGTGGGAAAAATCCGCATAGAGCAAAAGCCTCTTTGCCCAGGCATCCCCTCTGGGAAAGCACAGCTTTCTTTGGGATATCAGAGTCAGGTCTGTGGGATGTTGCTGCTGCTTGCCTGAGCTAGTCTCCACAGCACGGTGTAATAAACCGGCATGGAGCAAAATCCTCTTTGCCCAGGCATCCCCTCTGCCTGAGAGAGATGCTTGGTTGCTCCTGTGGGAAGAGCCTTAAGGAAAGGGACAAGTCTGTCACTTCGCTCCCCAGGAGCATGTCTGGGGAAGGTGCAGCATGCTTCACGGGAGAAGAGAAGGAGCCGTTGGCCTTATTGTCGGGAAAAGGTCACGAAGCATGAGAGCCGGCACTGTCAGGAAGAGTGGGCCGGTGGCAAGACAAGTGTAACCCGCTTCCTGTGCGGGGAGACCAACGCCTGGCTGCTAAGGAGACATGAAGATACGACGAGGGCAGGGGCGCGTGCTCCACTGTGAGGAAGGCATCTGGGCAGAAAGCTGGCCTGTCTTGTGCCTCTGGGCCCAAGGGGACAGCTGCTACTTGGCCACCTGTCCATAGGGCAGAAGTGGGCTTGCTTCCAGGTGCCCCGCCCTGAACTCACAGTAACAGCTCCAGGAGGAACGGGCAGTCAGAAGCCGTCTTCCTTCAGGATGTGGTAGCGTTTGCGGAGGCAGTGGGTGTCCCGGGGAAGGAGGAACAGTTACTCCCCATCCCAGGGCGCGGGTGGTGTACATTGATCCTGTCGCGTCTCTTCTCGGCTGGAGAAAGCACTGGCCTAGTCCCCTGTCCACCTGAACGCCAGAGCAAAAGGGCAGACCTTGCCTACACTGGGAGATGGCATTGTGAGCACAGTGCCATCGTAGGCCATGCACGCTGCTGCAGGGTGGAGGCTGTGTATGCTTATTTCACCTTGGCAGTTTGAATCCAGTACGCGACCATGGAGCCGGGAAAGCAAGGCCCAAGAGGCACCAACTCTCCCGCAACTCTCTTCCCTGACACGAATGAAGCCTTGCTGAGGAAACAGAGGCGAAGTGCTGTTCGCTCCAAGCCCAAAGCCTCTGCGAAAGCACAGCATTCGCTGAGAAATGAGAGTTGGATCTGCTGGCTGCTGCTGCTTCTTGCCGGAGCCCAGTCTCACTGTGGGAGAAACCCCTCATACAGCCAAATCCTCTTTTCCCCGGGCATCTCCTCTGGGAAAGCACAGCATTTGTTGGGAAATCAGAATCGTGTTTTTGGGATGCTGCTGCTGCTCGCCTGAGCTAGTCTCCGCAGCACGTTAGCTGAATCCCACATGGAGCAAAATTCTTTTTTCCCTAGCATCCCCGCTCTGCCTGAGCGAGAAGAGTGGTTGCACATCTGCAAAGGGCCTTAAGGAAAGGGACAAATCTGTCACTGAGCCCCCCAGGAACAAGTCTGAGGAAGGTGAAGCATGCCGCCCTGGGAGAAGAGAAGGTGCCGTTGGCCCTGTTGTCATGAAACAGTCGCGAAGCAGGAGAGTCTGCCCCGGTAGGAAAAGTGGGCCGGTGGCAAGACAAGTGTCACACACTCTCTGTGTGGAGAATTGGAAACCTGTCTGAGAGGAAGACACAAGGGGCCGAATAGGTAGGGGTGCGTGCTCCACTCTGAGGAGCAGAAGGCATGCCTGTGCTGTGCCCCTGGGCTCAAGGGAAAAGCAGCTCCTTGGCCACCTGTCCCTTCTGCAGATGGGCTTGAGCGCCAGAGCAAAAGGCCTAGCGTTTCCTACACTGGGAGATTGTAGAGTGCATAGAGTGCCATCCTAGGCCATGCAGGGTTGTGAATGTTTCTGCTTATTTCGGCTTGGCACGGTGAACCCAGGACGCATACATGGAGCCCAGGAAAGCAAGGCCTAAGAGGCACCAGCTCTCCCACCGCTCTTCATTTCTGACGGGACAGAGCAAACGCCCAAAGCGTTGCTGAAGAAGCAGCAGCGAAGTGCGGTTCGCAGCAAGCTGAACACCTCTGCGAAAGCATAGCCATCGCTGGGAAATCAGAGTCATTTCTCTGGGCTGCTCTTGCTGGTTGCCTTACCTTAGTATTCTCAGCATATTGGGAGAAACCCGCATAGAGCAAAAGCCTCTTTGCCTGGGCATCCCCTCTGGGAAAGCACAGCATTCTTGGGGAAATCAGAGTCGGGTCTGTGGGATGCAGCTGCTGCTTGTCTGAGTTTGTCTCCAAAGCACGGTGTAATACACCCGCATGGAGCGAAATCCTCTTTGTCCGGCATCCCCTCGGCCTGGGAGAGAAGCGTGGTTATGCCTGTGGAAACAGCCTTAAGGAAAGGGAGTCGTCTGTCACTGCACTCCCCAGGAGCATGTCTGGGGAAGGCACAGCACGCCGCCCCGGGAGAAGAGAAGGAGCCGTTGGCCTTACTGTCGGGAAACGGTCATGAAGCAGGAGAGCCTGCCATGGCAGGAGCAGCGGGTGTGTGGCAAGAAAAGTGTGACCACAGTCTTTGATGACACTTTTGAGTCAAGGCTCATCTACTCTACAGATGAGACTACTCTGTAAAATTTTTAAAGGCAACATGTTTAAAGGCAACATCATGAAAGAATATTTGGTGGATTGCTTTGGTTTTCTATTCATGGTATCAGATGAGTTTAAGGGAGCATAATCCAATAAAAAGCTTAAAACTACTTTTAAAAAATAAGAAAAAAAACCATTTTAATATCTTTGCTTCTGTGGTTCCTGCAAATGAAACTACAAGAAAAGGCTGAGAACATTTTCCTTTTTTCTGTTTGTTTTTCTTCAATTTGGACCTCCTCCTTAGGTCTCTGATCAAAGAATGCTTACACAGACTCTGTAGTGTAGAAAGGACAAAATATCATATTACAAAATATTCTATTCCTATCCTTTTGTATACCCAGAACAATAAGTTAATATATGTGCTGCCAAAGGAGCACACCACAGCAATAAGTTAAATGAAGATTGTACTGGGAAGATAAAACAATTAATCCATAAAATGAGTGGGTTTTGAATGGGACATGAAGGGAGGACTTGTGAGTTAGGAAAAAATATATATATATATATAAAACGACGAAATGAAGGTTTAATTAAAGCAAAACAACTATGCTTTATTCCTGAAATATATTAAAATGATGATATGGAAATACCTTGCCTATTACTTAATATCTCACAGAGTAACATCAAATCACCTATTAATCCTTTCTACTAAGAGCTGTTCCTCTTTGTTTCACTTTACATAACATGTGATTGATTGACATTTGTAGAAATAAGGGGGAAACATGGAAGAAAGTGAACAATTAGAAAGGATTAAAATACAGTAATAAACCAGGTAAATAACCAGTGAGTATTAACTATAATGTAAATATATGCTGTTTCAATGCATGCACATTTATAAACTGAGAATTTTCAGGAGTGACAGCCAATGTAGAAAATCTAGATGGTGTTATAGAAAATTCCATAAAACACTTTGCATTAGTTTAACAGCCTGGTAGAATATTTAGAAACCAGACTGTGTAATTTCTTTGAGCAGTTAAGCATAGAAAAACATGGCTGAAATAATGATAAACACTTAACATTTACTACCTTTGCTGTATCCCACATATCTTGAACACTTTTGTTTTCATTATCATTAGTTTCCCTGAATTTTTTCAATACTTCTTTAATTTCCTGGTTGACCAATTCATTTTTTAGAAGGATGCTGTTTAGCCTCCATGTATTTGTGTTCTAGTTTGAGAGCATTGTGGTCTGAGAATATGCAGGGGATGATCCCAATCGTTTGATAATGATTGAGATCTGATTTATGACCCAGGATGTGGTCTATTCTGGAGAATGTTCCATGTGCACTAGAGAAGAATGTGTATCTGTTATTTTGGGATGGAGTCTGTTGAATATACCTGTGTTGTCCATCTTGTCCAGTGTGTCATTTAAGGCCTTTTTCCTTGTTGATCTGTTGCTTGGATGATCTGTCCATTTCAATGAGGGGAGTGTTAATTCCCCTACTATTATTTTATTATTGTCGATGTGTTTCTTTGATTTTGTTATTAATTGGTTTATGTAGTTGGCTGCTCCCATGTTAAGGACATAGATATTTAAAATTGTCAGGTCTTCTTGTTGGACAGACCCTTTGAGTATGATATAGTGTCCTTCCTGATCTCTCATTATAGTCTTTGGCTTAAAATCTAATTGATCTGATATAAGGATTGCCACCCCAGCTTTCTTCTGATGTCCATTAGCATGGTAAATTGTTTTCCACCCCCTCTCATTCAATCTGGGGGGTATCTTCGGGTCTATGATGAGTTTCATGGGCAGCATATTGACGGGTTTTGCTTTTTATCCATTCTGATACCCTGTGTCTTTTGATTGGTACATTTAGGCCCTTTACATTCAGGATAACTATTGAGAGATATGAATTTAGTGGCATTGTATTGCCTATAATGTGACTGTTACTGTATATTGTTTCTGTTCCTTTCTGATCTACTACTTTTAGGCTCTCTCTTTGCTTAGAGGACCCCTTTCAATATTTCCTGGAGAGTTGGTTTGGTGTTTGCAAATTCTTTCAGCTTTTGTTTGTCCTGATAGCTTTTTAATCTCTCCTTCTATTTTCAATGATAGCCTAGCTGGATATAGTATTCTTGGCTGCATGTTTTTCTCACTTAACACTCTGAATATATCATGCCAGTTCTTTCTGGCCTGCCAGGTCTCTGTGGATAAGTCTGCTGCCAGTCAAATGTTTTTACTGTTGTACAATACAGACTTCTTTTCCCAGGGTGCTTTCAGGATTTTCCCTTTGTCATTAACAGTTGTAAATTTTACTATCAGGTTGCAGGGTGTGGATCTATTTTGATTGATTTTGAGGGTCATTCTTTGCATCTCCTGGATTTTGATGTATGTTCCCTTTGCCATATTAGGGAAATTCTCTACAAAAATTATCTCCAATATACCTTCTGCTCCCCTCTCTCTCTTTCTTCTTCTTCTGGGATCCCAATTATTCTAATGTTGTGTCGTCTTATAGTTTCACTTATCTCTTAAATTCTCTCCTCGTTGTCCAGTATTTGTTTGTCTCTCTTTTTTGCTCAGCTTCTTTATTCTCCATCATTTGGTCTTCTATATCACTAATTCTTTTACCTCATTTATCCTAGCAGTAAGAACTTCCATTTTTTATTGCACCTCATTAATAGCTCTTTTGATTTCAACTTGGTTAGATTTTAGTTCTTTTATTTCTCCAGAAAGGGCTTTTATATCTCTGGAGAGGGTTTCTCTAATATCTTCCATGCCTTTTTCAAGCCCATCTAGAACCCTGAGAGTTGTCATTCTGAACTCTAGTTCTGTCATATTACCAATGTCTGTTTTTATTAGGTCCCTAGCTTTGGTACTGCTTCTTGTTCTTTTTCTTGCAGTGAGTTTTTCCACCTTGTCATTTTGAGCATATAAGAATATACAAAGGAGCAATTAAATGCTAAAAGGATGGTAAAGACCCCTGGAAAATTTGCTTTAACCAAATCAGAAGAGACCCCAAGTTGTGGGAGAACGAAAGGGGATAAAAAATAAGTTCAAGGGGAAAAAATGCTTTAAAAAAAAAGAAAACAAGGAAAAAATATTAAAAAAGAAAAAAAATATATATATATATACTAGACTTGTGACTAGAACAGGGTCACTCTCTTAATTTTGGGAGTATTTTGGTCTCTTAGAGGAAACTACCTCCCAAGGTTTTTAAAGCATGAAAGACATATAAGAGTAGGCACAATGAAGGGATGGAATAAACCTATAAAAATGAGGAAAAAAATTTAATTTCTAAAACATAAGTTGATAGAGCAAGTTGGTTGGGACAATAATGAAAAATAAACTGGAGAGAATTTTCTCAGGCTGGACACTAGAACAATCTTGGAGGTAGATGTAGGGTATATTTTGATCTATTAGGAGAAGTTATACCCCAAATGTTTTAGAAGAAAAAACCGTACATTTAAAAAAATATATAGTTAGATACAATGGAGGATAAAATATGACTATAATAATGACGGTTCAAAATAGATGATTATTTTTTAAGGTATTTTAAAAATAAACTAGTTTAAAAAAAATCATTCAAAGAGGAAAGGGTAAAAGTTAAAAAATATATTATCCGAAGAAAAAAGGAAAAATATATTACTGCAAGACTAAAGAATCATTGGGAGAAAGCCATGAATTCCTTGTTTTGCTTTCTCCTCCTCTGGAATTCCACTGTTCTCCTTAGTAAGTGAAGTTGATCTTGGCTGGGTTTCTTGTTGGTCTTCTGGGGAAGGGGCCTGTTGTATTGATTATCAAGTGTCTTTGCCCGAGATGGACTTGTCCTGCCCTTACCTGGGGTAGGGCTAAGTAATCCAGAAGCTTTTGTTCCCTGAAGGCTTTCCGTGGAGTTCTGGATGATGGAATGATAATGGCGGTCTCACAATCCGGCCCAGAGGAGTGGAGAGCTCAGGGCCCCACTCCTCAGGGCACCCTCAGAGAAAAGTGCTTAATCACTCCCATCTTCCCGGCCTCTGGCCATGCTTGGAGAAAAGCACTCTGTCATTCGCTCTTGGAGAAAAGTCATTGGTCATTCTCATCTCCCTGGCCTCTGGCCATGCTTGGAGAAAAGAGCTCAATTACTCCCATCTCCCTTGCCCTTGGCCATGCTCCAAGCTCACCCTGCCTATGCCTGGTTCAAAGTAACCCTGGGTTGAGAGCTCACTCCTCAGCTTTGTCTCTGTAGCCAGCTTCCCCACTCTAATACCTGTGAGTTCTGTGACACTCAGATACCCCTGGTCCTTCTCTGACCCTGAGACACCTGGGGCTATGCTGACCCCACTTAGGCTTCACTCTGGTTTAGCCTCTGGGGTGATATCCCTCATTGGATCAAACTTTTAAAAAGTCTTGATTTTCTGCTCCATTGCTCCACCACTTGCCGGGAGCTGGCCCCTCCCCCCACGGTCTAACTTCCCGTTTTTTGGGTTCACTTTTCTGCCGGTTCTACCTTTCAGAAAGTGATCAATTTTCTGTTTTTAGAATTGTTGCTCTCCTTCTCTTTGATCTCCCATTAGATTTGTAGGTGTTTGCAATGGTTAGATAAGCTATCTAGCTGATCTCCTGCTACCTGAAGTCGCCTCAGCCTGCTACTTCTCTGCCACCTTGAATCCTTCCACAGAATATGTGGTTTTTATTGTGTTTATGTGTATTCTTTCTGTACCCAGTTAGGTGAGTATTTTTATTATGAAAGGGTGTTGAATTTTGTCAAATGCCTTTTCTGCATATATTGAGTTGATCATATGAGATTTTATTAATCATTCTATTAATATCATGCATCAAATTTACTGATATGTGCTGGTGAATTCAGTTTTGTAGCATTTTGTAGAGAATTTTAACATTTTTATTTATCAGGGATATTATCCAGTAGTTCTTTTTGTTGTTGATTTTTTTTTTTTTTTGTAGTGCTCCTGTCTGGTTTTGATATCAAGATAATGCTGGCTTTGTAAAATGTGCCTCAGAGTATTTCAACCTCTTCAACTTTTTGGGAAGGGTTTTAAAAGTGTTTGTATTATTTCTTCTTAAAGTGTTTGGTAGAATTCACTGTGGAAATCATCTGACTCTGGACTTTTATTTGTTAGAAGTCTTTTATCATGGATTCAATCTCCTTACCCCTTATTGGTCTGTTCACATTTTTTATGTCCTTATGATTCAGTCTTGATAGGTTGTATGTGCCTAGGAATTTGTCCATTTCCTCTAGGCTTTTGATTCGCTAGCATTTAACTGTCTTTTATCCTTTATTTTTCTGTGGTATCTGTGATAATGTCTCCTTTTTCATTTCTGATTTTATTGAGTCTTCTCTCTTTTTTCTGTTAGTCTAGCTGTTTTTTTTTTAATTTATCATTACCAAGTCTAACTTTATTTACCATTTAATAAAAACTTTCTACTTTTTTAATTCTATATTTAATTTATTTCTGCCCTCATTTTTATTTTTTTCCTTCATTTTGCTACTTTTAAGTTTACTTTGTTCTCTTTGTAGTTTTTGTGAGCTGTTATATTAAGTTCTTTATTTGAAATCTTTTTTAATATACATTTATAGCTACAAAATTTCCTTTTATAACTTTTTGCTGCTTCTCATAATTTTTTGATATATATATTTTTTTCTCAAGATGTATTTTTATTCCCACTTTGTCTTCTTTTTTTGATTTTTTGTTTGTTTAAAACTGTGTATGTCTGTGTGTTTGTAAATTTTCCAAATTTCCTTCTGTATTGATTTCTAGTTTCATATTATTTTGGCTGGAAATATACTCAATATGCTTTCTATATTATTGATTTTGGGGGGACTCTTGTTTTGTGGTTTAAAATGTGATCTATCCTAGAAAATTTTCCACGTGTGTTTGAGAAGAATATTTATTATGATAGTATTAAATGGAATATCCTGTAAATATGTTTGGTTCATTTGACATAGTTCTTGTTTGTTTTTTTTGTTTTGTTTGTTTGTTTGTTTGAGAGAGCCGGGCAGAGAAAATGAGCAAGAGGTAAGGGCAGAGACAGAGTGAGAAGACCCCCTCCTGAGCAGGGAGCCCAATGTGGGACTCTATCTCAGAACCCTGGGATCATGATCTGATCCAAAGGCAAAGGGTTAACTGACTGAGCCACCCATTTGTCCAGGCATAGTGTTTAAATTCACTATTTTCTTATTGATTTTCTGTCTGGATGATCTATCCATAGGTAAGAGTGGGATATTATTGTCCCCAGATATTATGGTATTGCTATTTATTTCTCCTTTTTGTTTTTTTAGTATTTGTTTTATATATTGGTGGCTCAATATTAGGTACATGATATTTACAATTACTGTATTGATGAAATGATGACACTTTGCTTATAGTATAATGACCTTCTTTGACTCCTGTGGTGATTTTTAGCTTATATAAACCCTATTTTGTCTGTTATAGTTAATGCTACTCTTGTTTTCTTTTGTTATCTTTAGCTTGGAATATCTTTTTCCATCGCTTTACTCTCTGTCCATGTGTGTCCTTAAAGCTAAAGTGATTCTTTTATACGCAACATATTGTTGGATCTTGTGATTTTTGTTTGTTTTTTTTAATCAATTCTAGCTTTGTATGTGTTCCAACTGGATGATTCCATTCACTTACAGTTAAAGTAATTATTGATAGGTAAGGACTTAACTTTTGCCTTTCATTCTTTTGATATTTCATGATTTATTTAAATTTTAGTTAATATATAGTGTAATATTAGTTTCAGGAGTAGAATTTAGTAATTCGCCATTTACATATAACATTCAATGCTGATCACAAGTGACCTCCTAATAATTATTACTGACTTAGCCCATTCCCCTGCCCATCTCCCCTCCAGAAACAGTTTGTTACGTATAGTTAAGTGTAAAATGGTTTGCCTTCCCCTCCCTTTTTCTTTTAAATTTTTTTCTTTCCCCAGTGTTTATCTGTTTTGTTTCGCTGTTAATTGCTCTTCTGTAGATGCTCTGCTCTTTATTTCCTGTATTGTTCTCTTTGTAATCTAATGACTTTTTGTGGCAGTGCGTTTTAACTTCTTTATCAAAATCTTTTGTGTATCGACTACATATTTTTTTATATTTAGCATTAAGCTTATATAAAATACGTTAGTTATAACATTCCATTTTATGTTGAAAACAACTGAATTTCAATAGTGTACAGAAAATTTATACTTCTATAACAACAGGTTATTGATGTTTTTACATTTTTGATCATTTTTATATTGTACTTTCAGTAACAAATGATTGCAGTTATAGTTATTTTTAATAGGCTTGTTTTTTTTAACTTTTAAACTAGACTAGTAAATGATTTATATATCACCATTACAATATTAGAGAATCTGGTTTTGACTATACATTTACCTTTATCCATCCATGCATCCATGTTGCCAACTTGATGACATCACCATCCCCAAATCTTCAGTAAGTGTTACTTTATATTTATCTTTTTTTTTTTTTTAAGATTTTGTTTATTTGACAGAGGGAGAGAGAGAGCTCAATTTGGCAGAGTGGCAGGCAGAGGAAGATTGAGTGGTAGGCTTATTACCCAGCAGTGAGCCCAATGCAGGTATTAATCCCAGGACTCTGGGATCATGACCTGAGCTAAAGGCAGCTGCTTAACCTATTGAGTCACCCAGGGACCCCTAAATTTTACTTTAGTTAATATATGACCATTTTTTATTTCTACTAATAGACATATCAATTTTATTGCTTTTAATATTAAAGTCTTCTCCTTAACATCATTATCATCTATTTCTTTTTCAATTTTATAAGTGTTGTTTACATTTGTGGTGGTAAGTATGTAATTCATGTATGTGGTGGTATGTAAGTAATTCAAATATGAATTTTAAACTCTAGATCATATGCTGCATTGTGGCAGATATTTGTCTTATTCATCCCACCCACAAAAAGTTAGTACTAAATAAGTCTTTGTTGATTGACTGAATGAATTAAGTGTTCTGACACTAGCATGGCTGACCAAACCAGAGATAAAGGAGAAAATATAATGATTGTCAAATGGGTGAACCTGAGATAAAAAGACACTTTTAGCTTCGTTAGTTTGATATACACTCCGGATAACATTCCAATTTTGCATGGATTTTTGGAAAGCAAACAACTCCTCTCCTAAATAATAAATTTATTAATTGCCTTCCTTATGAGTCCTGACAGCAGTCAGCTTTGTGGGTTTCTGATTCCATTCCAAGAGGTTGAATGTCTGTTTGATTTATGTAATAGCTAACAGCGTCATGGGGAAAGACTTGTAGGATAAAATTTCTTAAAGATGGGAACACAGATGGTTTCCTATGGACTGTGAGATGGGTGTTAATGAAAATGCATTGAGCAGTAAGGGAAGGGCAGCTCACAACCATAAGAAAGGTGCCCTGTGTTTTTGCTTTGTTTTGTTTTGTTTTACAAACAGATACCATTTCCCCTCCCCAAGGAAATTTTCAAATTTACTTTGCTCTAACAACCACAAATACTTAGGACATTATGAACACAATAGGGGCATTAAAGGATAAAAATTAACAAAAAGTTAAGTAAATGTTAAGTGTTTATCATTATTTCAGCCATGTTTTTCTATGCTTAACTGCTCAAAGAAATTACACAGTCTGGTTTCTAAATATTCTACCAGGCTGTTAAACTAATGCAAAGGGTTTTATGGAATTTTCTATAACACCATCTAGATTTTCTACATTGGCTGTCACTCCTGAAAATTCTCAGTTTATAAATGTGCATGCATTGAAACAGCATATATTTACATTATAGTTAATACTCACTGGTTATTTACCTGGTTTATTACTGTATTTTAATCCTTTCTAATTGTTCACTTTCTTCCATGTTTCCCCCTTATTTCTACAAATGTCAATCCATCACATGTTATGTAAAGTGAAACAAAGAGGAACAGCTGTTAGTAGAAAGGATTAATAGGTGATTTGATGTTACTCTGTGAGATACTGGGCCTTGGTTTACGGGGCTCTATGTTCACGTCCTGGGTTCAACCTGCCAGGACGAACTAAGCAGACACAGCCACAACCCACAGCAGCGTGCATGGCCTAGGATGGCACTCTATGCACACTACCATCTCCCAGTGTAGGCAACAATTGGCCTTTTGCTCTGGCGCTCAGGCGGACTCAGAGACTAGGCCAGTGCCTTCACCACAGAAGAGGAGAGGCAACAGGATACTTGCACACCGCCCGTGCACTGGGATGGGGAGCTGTGGGGAACTTACCTCACTCCTTCCCCGGACACCCCGTGCCTCCGCGAACGCTTCCACATCCTGGAGGAGGACAGCATCTAACTGCCCGTTCCTCCTGGAGCTGTTTCTGCGAGTTCAGGGCCGGGCGCCTGGTGGCAAGCCCACGTCTGCCCTATGGACATGTGGCCCATGAGCTGCTGTCCCCCTGGGCCCAGAGGCACAGGACAGGCCTGCCTTCTGCTCAAACTACTTCAGAATGGAGCACGCGCCCCTGCCCTAGTCCTCTCGTGTCCCTTAGCAGCCAGGCTTCCATATCTCCACACAAGGAGCGGGTGACACTTGTCTTGCCACTGGCCCGCTGTCCCCAACAGGGCAGGCTCTGCTGCTTCACTACCGTTTCCCGACAGCAAGGCCAACGGCTCCTTCTCTTCTCCCGGTTCGGCATGCTGCACCTTCCCTAGACATGCTCCTGGGGAGTGCAGTGACAGACGTGTCCCTATTTAAGGCTCTTTCCATAGGCGCAACCAAGCATCTCTCTCAGGCAAAGCGGATGCCCGGGCAAAGAGGATTTCGCTCCATGCCGGTAAATTACACCGTGCTATGGAGACTAGCTCAGGCAAGCAGCAACAGCATCCCACAGACCCGACTCTGATTTCCCCAAGAATGCTGTGCTTTCCCAGAGGGGATGCCCGGGCAAAGAGGCTTTCGCTCTATGCGGGTTTCTCCCACCATGAGAGTGGACTCAGGGAAGCAGCAGCAGCCAGCAGAACCGACTCTGATTTCTCAGCAAATGCTGTCCTTTCGCAAAGGCTTTGGGCTTGGAGCCAACACCACTTCGCCGCTGCTTCCTCAGCAAGGCTTTGGGCGTTCGATCTGTCCCGTCAGGGTAGAAGTGCTGCGGGAGAGCTAATTCCTCCTTGGCTTTGCTTTACCGGGCTCCATTTTCGCATCCTGGGATCAAACTACCAGCCAAAATAAGCAGACACAGTCACAACCCTGCAGCAGCGTGCGTGGCCTAGGATGGCACTCTATGCCCACTACCATCTCCTGGCGTAGGCGAGGCGTGGCATTTTGATCTGGTGCTCACGTGGAATAGGGGACTAGGCGAGTGCCTTCCTCACAAAAGAGGAGAGGCGACAGGATCCCTGCACACCGCCCGTGCACTAGGATGGGGAGTAGTGGTGGACTGTCCTCACTCCTTCCCGGGACAACCCGTGCCTCCGCGAATGCTTCCACATCATGGAGGAGGACGGTTACTGATGGTCCGTTCTTTCAGGGAGCTACATCTGCCAGTTCAGTGTAGGCGCCTAGTGGCAAGCACATGTCTGCACAAGTGACAAGTGGCCAAGGAGCTGCTGCCCCTTGGGCCCAGGGGCCCAGGACAGGCATGCCTTCTGCCCAGACTCCTTCCTCACAGTGGAGCAAGCGCCCTTGCCCTAGTCGTCCCCACGTCTCTCCTTAGCAGCCAGGTTTCCGTCTCTCCGCACAGGGAGCGGGTGACACATGTCTTGCCACCGGCCCGCTGTTCCTGACAGGACCGACTCTCCTGCTTCAAGACCGTTTCTGAAAACAAGGCTAACAGCTCCTTCTCGTCTCCCGGGGCAGCCTGCTGCACCTTCCCCAGACATGCTCCTGGGGAGCGCAGTGACAGAGGTGTCCCTTTCCTTAAAGCTCTTCCCACAAGCGCAACCAAGCATCTCTCTCAGGCAGAGGGGATGCCGGTCAATGAGGATTTCGCTCCATGCGGGTTTATTATACCGTGCTGTGGAGACTAGCTCAGGCAAACAGCAGCAGCATCCCACAGACCCAACTCTGATTTCCCAAAGTATGCTGTGCTTTGCCAGAGGGGATGCCAGGGCAAAGAGGCTTTCGTTCTATGAGGGTTTCACCCACCGTGCTGTGAATACTAGACTAAGGCAGGCAGCAAGAGCAGCCCACAGAACCGACTCTGATTTCCCAGCGACTGCTATGCTTTCACAATAGTTTTGATCTTGGCGCGAACCGCTTCGCTGCTGCTTCCTCAGGAAGGATTTGGGCGTTCGCTCTGTCGCGTCAGGGAAGAAGAGCTATGGAAGAGCTGGTGCCTCTTGGGCCTTGCTTTCCGGGCTCCATGTTCGCGCCCTGGGTTCACCCTGCCAGGACGAACTAAGCAGACACAGCCACAACCCGCAGCAGCGTGCGTGACCTAGGATGGCACTCTATGCACAGTACCATCTTCTGGCGTAGGCAAGGCTTGGCCTTTTGCTCTGTTGCTCAGGCTGTTTCGGAGACTAGGCCAGTGCCTTCCCCACAGTAGAGGAGAGAGGACAGGATCCCTGCACACCGCACGTGCACAGGGATGAGGTGTTGTGGGAGAGTGTTGCCACTCCTTCCCCAGCATACCCCTTGCTACGGACAACGCTGCCACATCTTGGAGGAAGAGGGCATCTGACTTCCGTTTCTCCAGGAAGTTGTTTCATCGAGTTCGGGGTATGGTGCCTGGTGGCAAGCACAAGCCTGCCGTACGGACAGGTGGCCAAGGAGATGATGTCTCTGTGGGACCAGAGCACAGGACAGGCCTCCCTTCCGCACAGAGTCCTTCCTCAGAGTAGAGCACGCGCGCCTGCCCTAGTCGTTCCCTCGTATCTCCTCATGAACCAGGCTTCATTCTCTCCGCACAGGGAGCAGGTGACACTTGTCTTGCCACCCACCTGCTGTTCCTGCCATGGCAGGTTCTTCTGCTTCGCGACTGTCTCCCGACAAAAATGCCAACGGCTCCTTCACCCAGGAAGCATGCTGCACCTTCCCCAGACATGCTCTTGGGGAGTGCAGTGACAGACGTGTCCCTTTCCTTAAGGCCCTTTCCAGATGTGCAACCACGCTTCTCTCTCAGGCAGATGGGATGCTAGGGCAAGGAGAATTTCGCTCCATGCGGGTTTCTTCCACTATGCTGCGGAGACTAGCTCAGGGAAGCAGCAGCCGCATCCCACAAACACGATTCTGATTTCTCCACAAATACTGCGCTCTCCCAGAGGGGAGCACACACAAAGAGGCTTTCACTCTATGCGGGTTTCTTTCACCGTGAGACTGGGCTCAGGCAAGCAGCAGCAGCCAGCAGAACCGACTCTGATATCTCAGCAAATGCTGTACTTTTGCAAAGGGTTTGAGCTTGGAGCCAACAGCACTTCACCGCTGATTCCTCAGCAATGCTTTGGGCGATCGCTCTGTCGCGTCAGGGAAGAAGAGCTGCAGGAGAACTGGTTTCTCTTTGGCTTTGCTTTCCCGGGCTCCATTTTCGCGTCCTGGGTTCTGTCATGGCAAAATAAGCAGACACAGCCTCCACCCTGCAGCAGCGTGCGTGGCCTAGGATGGCACTCTATGCCCACTACAATCTCCTGGCGTAAGTGAGGCTTGACCTTTTACTCTGGCGCTCAGGTGGACTCGGGGACGTGGCCAGTGCCTTTTCCACAGGAGAGGAGAGGTGACAGGATCCCTGCACACCGCCCATGCACTGTGATGGGGAGCTGTGGGGGGCTGTCCCCTCTCCTTTCCCGGACTCCCCGTGCCTCCGCGAACGCTTCCACATCCTGGAGGAGGACGGCATCTATCTGCCCGTTCCTCCTGGAGCTGTTTCTGCGAGTTCAGGGCCGAGCGCCTGGTAGCAAACCCACTTCTGCCCTATTGACAGGTGGTCTTGAGCTAATGTCCCCTTGGTCCCAGAAGCACAGGACAGGCCTGCTTTCTGCTCAGACTCCTTCCTCAGAGTGGAGCACGCGCCCCTGCCCTAGTCGTCCTCTCGTGTCTCCTTAGCAGCCAGGCTCACATTTCTCTGCACAGGTAGAGGGTGAAACTTTTCTTGCCACTGACACGCTGTTCCTCACAGGCCCGACTGTCCTGCTTCGCGACCGTTTCTGGACAATAACACCAAAGGCTCCTTCTTTTGTCCCGAGGCGGCCTTCTGCACATTCCCCAGACATGCTCCTGGGGAGCGCAGTGACAGACGTGTCCCTTTCCTTAAGGCTCTTTCCAAAGGCGCATCCACGCTTCTCTCTCGGGCAGTGGGGCTGCCGGGGCAAAGAGGATTTCGCTCCATGCGGGTTTATTACACCGTGCTGTGGAGACCTTCTCAGGCAAGCAGCAGTATCCCACAGACCTGACTCTGATTTCCCAAAGAATGCGGTGCTTTCCCAGAGGGAACGCCCAGGCAAAGAGTCTTTCGCTCTATGTGGGTTTCTCCCACCGTGCTGCGAAAAGCACAGCATTCTACACAGCACTTTGTAATAAACCCTCATGGAGCGAAATACTCTTTTTCAGGCATCTCTTATGCCTGCACGAGAAGCCTGGTTGCGCCTGAGGAAACAGCCTTAAGGAAAGGGACACATCTGTCACTGCACTCCCCAGGAGCATGCATGTCTGGGAAGGGGCAGCACGACGCTCTGGGGGAAGGGAATGTGCCGTTGTCCTTATTGTCGGGAAAAGGTTGCGAAGCAGGAGATCCTGCAATGTCAGGAACAGCAGGCGGGTGGCAAGACATGTGTCACCCGCTCCCTGTATGGAGAGAAGGAAGCCTGGCTGCTAAGAAGACACGAGCGAACAACTAGAGCAGGCACGCGTGCTCCACTCTGAGGACGGAGTCTGGGCAGAAGGCAGGCCTCTCCTGTGCCTCTGGGCCCAAGGGGCAGCAGCTCCTTGGCCACCTGTCCATAGGGCAGAAGTGGGCTTGCACCAGGCGCCCGGTCCTGAACTCGCAGAAACAACTCCTGGAGGAACGGGCAATCATATGCTGCCTTCCTCCAGGATGTGGCAGCATTGGCGGAGGCAGCGGGTGCCCCAGGAAGAGGGACAGTTACCAATTACTCCCCATCGCAGGGCGCGGGCGGTGTGCAGTGATCCTGTCCCGTCTCCTCTCGGCTGAAGAAGGCACTAGCCTAGTCCCCTGTCCACCTGAATGCTAGAGCAAAAGGGCAGGCCGTGCCTACGCTGGGAGATAGCATTGTGAGCAGAGTGCCATCCCAGGCCACGCACGCTGCTGCAGGGTCGAGGCTGTGTCTGCTTATTTCGAATTGAGGGGTGAACCCAGGACGCGAACATGGAGCCCGGGAAAGCAAGGCCCAAGAGGCACTAACTCTCCCGCAGCACTTCTTCCCTGACGAGACTGAGGCTTTCTGAGGAAGCAGCGGCGAAGTGAGGTTCACTCCAAGCCCAAAACTTCTATGAAAGCACAGCATTCGCTGAGAAATCAGAGTCGGATTTGCGGGCTGCTGCTGCTGCTTGCCTGAGACCAGTTCACAGTGGGAGATACCTGCATACAGCGAAAGCCTCTTTTCCCCAGGCATCTCCTCTGGGAAAGCACAGCATTTGTTGGGAAATCAGAATCGTGTTTGTGGGATGCTGCTGCTGCTTGCCTGCGCTAGTCTCCACAGCACGGTGGAAAAAACCCGCATGGAGCGAAATTCTCCTTGCCCTAGCATCCCCTCTGTCTGAGAGAGAAGCGTGGTTGCACATCTGGAAATGCCCTTAAGGAAAGGGACACGTCTTTCACCATGCTCCCCACGAGCAATTCTGGGGAAGGCGCAGCACGCCGCCCCGGGAGAAGAGACGGTGCCGGTGGCCTTGTTGTCGGGAGACAGTCTCGATGCAGGAGAGCCTACCCTGCTAGGAACAGCGAATTGATGGCAATAAAAGTGTCACCCACTCCCTGTGCGGAGAGACAAGCCTGGCTCCTAAGGAGACACAAGGGGACGACTAGGGTAGGCACGAGTGCTCCACACAGAGGAAGGTGTCTGGGCAGAAGGCAGGCCTGTACTGTGCCTCTGGTCCTAAGGGGACAGCATCTCCTTGGCCACCTGTTCCTAGGGCAGACTTGGGCTTGCCACCAGTAGCCATAACTGGAACTCGCAGAAACAGCTCCCTGGAGAAATGGGCAGTCAGATGCCATCTTCCTCCAAGATGTGGCAGCGTTGTCGGTGGCAGGAAGTGTGCTGGGGAAGGAGTGGGTACAGTCCCCCACAACTTCACATCCCAGTGCACGGGCGGTGTGCAGGGATCCTGTTGCCTCTCCTCTCCTGTGAGGAAGGCACTGGCCTAGATCCCAAGTCCGCCTGAGCGCCAGAGCAAAAGGCCAAGCCTTGCCTACGCCAGGAGATGGAAGTTGGCAGAGTGCCACCTTAGGACACGCATGCTGCTGCAGGGTTGACTGTGTCTGTTTAGTTTGGGTTGGCAGGTGGAACCCGGGGCGTGAACATGGAGCCCGGGAAAGCATCGCCAAGGAGGCACCAGCTCTCCAGGGCTCTTCTTCCATGACGGAACAGAGCTAACGCCCAAAGCCATGCTGAGGAAGCAGCAGAGAAGTGCAGTTCGTGCCAAGCTGAAAACCTCTGCGAAAGCATAGCATTGGCTGGGAAATCGGAGTCGGTTCTGTGGGCTGTTCTTGCTTCTTGCCTTAGCCTAGTATTCGCAGCATGGTGGGAAAAATCCGCATAGAGCAAAAGCCTCTTTGCCCAGGCATCCCCTCTGGGAAAGCACAGCTTTCTTTGGGATATCAGAGTCAGGTCTGTGGGATGTTGCTGCTGCTTGCCTGAGCTAGTCTCCACAGCACGGTGTAATAAACCGGCATGGAGCAAAATCCTCTTTGCCCAGGCATCCCCTCTGCCTGAGAGAGATGCTTGGTTGCTCCTGTGGGAAGAGCCTTAAGGAAAGGGACAAGTCTGTCACTTCGCTCCCCAGGAGCATGTCTGGGGAAGGTGCAGCATGCTTCACGGGAGAAGAGAAGGAGCCGTTGGCCTTATTGTCGGGAAAAGGTCACGAAGCATGAGAGCCGGCACTGTCAGGAAGAGTGGGCCGGTGGCAAGACAAGTGTAACCCGCTTCCTGTGCGGGGAGACCAACGCCTGGCTGCTAAGGAGACATGAAGATACGACGAGGGCAGGGGCGCGTGCTCCACTGTGAGGAAGGCATCTGGGCAGAAAGCTGGCCTGTCTTGTGCCTCTGGGCCCAAGGGGACAGCTGCTACTTGGCCACCTGTCCATAGGGCAGAAGTGGGCTTGCTTCCAGGTGCCCCGCCCTGAACTCACAGTAACAGCTCCAGGAGGAACGGGCAGTCAGAAGCCGTCTTCCTTCAGGATGTGGTAGCGTTTGCGGAGGCAGTGGGTGTCCCGGGGAAGGAGGAACAGTTACTCCCCATCCCAGGGCGCGGGTGGTGTACATTGATCCTGTCGCGTCTCTTCTCGGCTGGAGAAAGCACTGGCCTAGTCCCCTGTCCACCTGAACGCCAGAGCAAAAGGGCAGACCTTGCCTACACTGGGAGATGGCATTGTGAGCACAGTGCCATCGTAGGCCATGCACGCTGCTGCAGGGTGGAGGCTGTGTATGCTTATTTCACCTTGGCAGTTTGAATCCAGTACGCGACCATGGAGCCGGGAAAGCAAGGCCCAAGAGGCACCAACTCTCCCGCAACTCTCTTCCCTGACACGAATGAAGCCTTGCTGAGGAAACAGAGGCGAAGTGCTGTTCGCTCCAAGCCCAAAGCCTCTGCGAAAGCACAGCATTCGCTGAGAAATGAGAGTTGGATCTGCTGGCTGCTGCTGCTTCTTGCCGGAGCCCAGTCTCACTGTGGGAGAAACCCCTCATACAGCCAAATCCTCTTTTCCCCGGGCATCTCCTCTGGGAAAGCACAGCATTTGTTGGGAAATCAGAATCGTGTTTTTGGGATGCTGCTGCTGCTCGCCTGAGCTAGTCTCCGCAGCACGTTAGCTGAATCCCACATGGAGCAAAATTCTTTTTTCCCTAGCATCCCCGCTCTGCCTGAGCGAGAAGAGTGGTTGCACATCTGCAAAGGGCCTTAAGGAAAGGGACAAATCTGTCACTGAGCCCCCCAGGAACAAGTCTGAGGAAGGTGAAGCATGCCGCCCTGGGAGAAGAGAAGGTGCCGTTGGCCCTGTTGTCATGAAACAGTCGCGAAGCAGGAGAGTCTGCCCCGGTAGGAAAAGTGGGCCGGTGGCAAGACAAGTGTCACACACTCTCTGTGTGGAGAATTGGAAACCTGTCTGAGAGGAAGACACAAGGGGCCGAATAGGTAGGGGTGCGTGCTCCACTCTGAGGAGCAGAAGGCATGCCTGTGCTGTGCCCCTGGGCTCAAGGGAAAAGCAGCTCCTTGGCCACCTGTCCCTTCTGCAGATGGGCTTGAGCGCCAGAGCAAAAGGCCTAGCGTTTCCTACACTGGGAGATTGTAGAGTGCATAGAGTGCCATCCTAGGCCATGCAGGGTTGTGAATGTTTCTGCTTATTTCGGCTTGGCACGGTGAACCCAGGACGCATACATGGAGCCCAGGAAAGCAAGGCCTAAGAGGCACCAGCTCTCCCACCGCTCTTCATTTCTGACGGGACAGAGCAAACGCCCAAAGCGTTGCTGAAGAAGCAGCAGCGAAGTGCGGTTCGCAGCAAGCTGAACACCTCTGCGAAAGCATAGCCATCGCTGGGAAATCAGAGTCATTTCTCTGGGCTGCTCTTGCTGGTTGCCTTACCTTAGTATTCTCAGCATATTGGGAGAAACCCGCATAGAGCAAAAGCCTCTTTGCCTGGGCATCCCCTCTGGGAAAGCACAGCATTCTTGGGGAAATCAGAGTCGGGTCTGTGGGATGCAGCTGCTGCTTGTCTGAGTTTGTCTCCAAAGCACGGTGTAATACACCCGCATGGAGCGAAATCCTCTTTGTCCGGCATCCCCTCGGCCTGGGAGAGAAGCGTGGTTATGCCTGTGGAAACAGCCTTAAGGAAAGGGAGTCGTCTGTCACTGCACTCCCCAGGAGCATGTCTGGGGAAGGCACAGCACGCCGCCCCGGGAGAAGAGAAGGAGCCGTTGGCCTTACTGTCGGGAAACGGTCATGAAGCAGGAGAGCCTGCCATGGCAGGAGCAGCGGGTGTGTGGCAAGAAAAGTGTGACCACAGTCTTTGATGACACTTTTGAGTCAAGGCTCATCTACTCTACAGATGAGACTACTCTGTAAAATTTTTAAAGGCAACATGTTTAAAGGCAACATCATGAAAGAATATTTGGTGGATTGCTTTGGTTTTCTATTCATGGTATCAGATGAGTTTAAGGGAGCATAATCCAATAAAAAGCTTAAAACTACTTTTAAAAAATAAGAAAAAAAACCATTTTAATATCTTTGCTTCTGTGGTTCCTGCAAATGAAACTACAAGAAAAGGCTGAGAACATTTTCCTTTTTTCTGTTTGTTTTTCTTCAATTTGGACCTCCTCCTTAGGTCTCTGATCAAAGAATGCTTACACAGACTCTGTAGTGTAGAAAGGACAAAATATCATATTACAAAATATTCTATTCCTATCCTTTTGTATACCCAGAACAATAAGTTAATATATGTGCTGCCAAAGGAGCACACCACAGCAATAAGTTAAATGAAGATTGTACTGGGAAGATAAAACAATTAATCCATAAAATGAGTGGGTTTTGAATGGGACATGAAGGGAGGACTTGTGAGTTAGGAAAAAATATATATATATATATAAAACGACGAAATGAAGGTTTAATTAAAGCAAAACAACTATGCTTTATTCCTGAAATATATTAAAATGATGATATGGAAATACCTTGCCTATTACTTAATATCTCACAGAGTAACATCAAATCACCTATTAATCCTTTCTACTAAGAGCTGTTCCTCTTTGTTTCACTTTACATAACATGTGATTGATTGACATTTGTAGAAATAAGGGGGAAACATGGAAGAAAGTGAACAATTAGAAAGGATTAAAATACAGTAATAAACCAGGTAAATAACCAGTGAGTATTAACTATAATGTAAATATATGCTGTTTCAATGCATGCACATTTATAAACTGAGAATTTTCAGGAGTGACAGCCAATGTAGAAAATCTAGATGGTGTTATAGAAAATTCCATAAAACACTTTGCATTAGTTTAACAGCCTGGTAGAATATTTAGAAACCAGACTGTGTAATTTCTTTGAGCAGTTAAGCATAGAAAAACATGGCTGAAATAATGATAAACACTTAACATTTACTACCTTTGCTGTATCCCACATATCTTGAACACTTTTGTTTTCATTATCATTAGTTTCCCTGAATTTTTTCAATACTTCTTTAATTTCCTGGTTGACCAATTCATTTTTTAGAAGGATGCTGTTTAGCCTCCATGTATTTGTGTTCTAGTTTGAGAGCATTGTGGTCTGAGAATATGCAGGGGATGATCCCAATCGTTTGATAATGATTGAGATCTGATTTATGACCCAGGATGTGGTCTATTCTGGAGAATGTTCCATGTGCACTAGAGAAGAATGTGTATCTGTTATTTTGGGATGGAGTCTGTTGAATATACCTGTGTTGTCCATCTTGTCCAGTGTGTCATTTAAGGCCTTTTTCCTTGTTGATCTGTTGCTTGGATGATCTGTCCATTTCAATGAGGGGAGTGTTAATTCCCCTACTATTATTTTATTATTGTCGATGTGTTTCTTTGATTTTGTTATTAATTGGTTTATGTAGTTGGCTGCTCCCATGTTAAGGACATAGATATTTAAAATTGTCAGGTCTTCTTGTTGGACAGACCCTTTGAGTATGATATAGTGTCCTTCCTGATCTCTCATTATAGTCTTTGGCTTAAAATCTAATTGATCTGATATAAGGATTGCCACCCCAGCTTTCTTCTGATGTCCATTAGCATGGTAAATTGTTTTCCACCCCCTCTCATTCAATCTGGGGGGTATCTTCGGGTCTATGATGAGTTTCATGGGCAGCATATTGACGGGTTTTGCTTTTTATCCATTCTGATACCCTGTGTCTTTTGATTGGTACATTTAGGCCCTTTACATTCAGGATAACTATTGAGAGATATGAATTTAGTGGCATTGTATTGCCTATAATGTGACTGTTACTGTATATTGTTTGTGTTCCTTTCTGATCTACTATTTTTAGGCTCTCTCTTTGCTTAGAGGACCCCTTTCAATATTTCCTGGAGAGTTGGTTTGGTGTTTGCAAATTCTTTCAGCTTTTGTTTGTCCTGGTAGCTTTTTAATCTCTCCTTCTATTTTCAATGATAGCCTAGCTGGATATAGTATTCTTGGCTGCACGTTTTTCTCACTTAACACTCTGAATATATCATGCCAGTTCTTTCTGGCCTGCCAGGTCTCTGTGGATAAGTCTGCTGCCAGTCAAATGTTTTTACTGTTGTACAATACAGACTTCTTTTCCCAGGGTGCTTTCAGGATTTTCCCTTTGTCATTAACAGTTGTAAATTTTACTATCAGGTTGCAGGGTGTGGATCTATTTTGATTGATTTTGAGGGTCATTCTTTGCATCTCCTGGATTTTGATGTATGTTCCCTTTGCCATATTAGGGAAATTCTCTACAAAAATTATCTCCAATATACCTTCTGCTCCCCTCTCTCTCTTTCTTCTTCTTCTGGGATCCCAATTATTCTAATGTTGTGTCGTCTTATAGTTTCACTTATCTCTTAAATTCTCTCCTCGTTGTCCAGTATTTGTTTGTCTCTCTTTTTTGCTCAGCTTCTTTATTCTCCATCATTTGGTCTTCTATATCACTAATTCTTTTACCTCATTTATCCTAGCAGTAAGAACTTCCATTTTTTATTGCACCTCATTAATAGCTCTTTTGATTTCAACTTGGTTAGATTTTAGTTCTTTTATTTCTCCAGAAAGGGCTTTTATATCTCTGGAGAGGGTTTCTCTAATATCTTCCATGCCTTTTTCAAGCCCATCTAGAACCCTGAGAGTTGTCATTCTGAACTCTAGTTCTGTCATATTACCAATGTCTGTTTTTATTAGGTCCCTAGCTTTGGTACTGCTTCTTGTTCTTTTTCTTGCAGTGAGTTTTTCCACCTTGTCATTTTGAGCATATAAGAATATACAAAGGAGCAATTAAATGCTAAAAGGATGGTAAAGACCCCTGGAAAATTTGCTTTAACCAAATCAGAAGAGACCCCAAGTTGTGGGAGAACGAAAGGGGATAAAAAATAAGTTCAAGGGGAAAAAATGCTTTAAAAAAAAAGAAAACAAGGAAAAAATATTAAAAAAGAAAAAAAATATATATATATATACTAGACTTGTGACTAGAACAGGGTCACTCTCTTAATTTTGGGAGTATTTTGGTCTCTTAGAGGAAACTACCTCCCAAGGTTTTTAAAGCATGAAAGACATATAAGAGTAGGCACAATGAAGGGATGGAATAAACCTATAAAAATGAGGAAAAAAATTTAATTTCTAAAACATAAGTTGATAGAGCAAGTTGGTTGGGACAATAATGAAAAATAAACTGGAGAGAATTTTCTCAGGCTGGACACTAGAACAATCTTGGAGGTAGATGTAGGGTATATTTTGATCTATTAGGAGAAGTTATACCCCAAATGTTTTAGAAGAAAAAACCGTACATTTAAAAAAATATATAGTTAGATACAATGGAGGATAAAATATGACTATAATAATGACGGTTCAAAATAGATGATTATTTTTTAAGGTATTTTAAAAATAAACTAGTTTAAAAAAAATCATTCAAAGAGGAAAGGGTAAAAGTTAAAAAATATATTATCCGAAGAAAAAAGGAAAAATATATTACTGCAAGACTAAAGAATCATTGGGAGAAAGCCATGAATTCCTTGTTTTGCTTTCTCCTCCTCTGGAATTCCACTGTTCTCCTTAGTAAGTGAAGTTGATCTTGGCTGGGTTTCTTGTTGGTCTTCTGGGGAAGGGGCCTGTTGTATTGATTATCAAGTGTCTTTGCCCGAGATGGACTTGTCCTGCCCTTACCTGGGGTAGGGCTAAGTAATCCAGAAGCTTTTGTTCCCTGAAGGCTTTCCGTGGAGTTCTGGATGATGGAATGATAATGGCGGTCTCACAATCCGGCCCAGAGGAGTGGAGAGCTCAGGGCCCCACTCCTCAGGGCACCCTCAGAGAAAAGTGCTTAATCACTCCCATCTTCCCGGCCTCTGGCCATGCTTGGAGAAAAGCACTCTGTCATTCGCTCTTGGAGAAAAGTCATTGGTCATTCTCATCTCCCTGGCCTCTGGCCATGCTTGGAGAAAAGAGCTCAATTACTCCCATCTCCCTTGCCCTTGGCCATGCTCCAAGCTCACCCTGCCTATGCCTGGTTCAAAGTAACCCTGGGTTGAGAGCTCACTCCTCAGCTTTGTCTCTGTAGCCAGCTTCCCCACTCTAATACCTGTGAGTTCTGTGACACTCAGATACCCCTGGTCCTTCTCTGACCCTGAGACACCTGGGGCTATGCTGACCCCACTTAGGCTTCACTCTGGTTTAGCCTCTGGGGTGATATCCCTCATTGGATCAAACTTTTAAAAAGTCTTGATTTTCTGCTCCATTGCTCCACCACTTGCCGGGAGCTGGCCCCTCCCCCCACGGTCTAACTTCCCGTTTTTTGGGTTCACTTTTCTGCCGGTTCTACCTTTCAGAAAGTGATCAATTTTCTGTTTTTAGAATTGTTGCTCTCCTTCTCTTTGATCTCCCATTAGATTTGTAGGTGTTTGCAATGGTTAGATAAGCTATCTAGCTGATCTCCTGCTACCTGAAGTCGCCTCAGCCTGCTACTTCTCTGCCACCTTGAATCCTTCCACAGAATATGTGGTTTTTATTGTGTTTATGTGTATTCTTTCTGTACCCAGTTAGGTGAGTATTTTTATTATGAAAGGGTGTTGAATTTTGTCAAATGCCTTTTCTGCATATATTGAGTTGACCATATGAGATTTTATTAATCATTCTATTAATATCATGCATCAAATTTACTGATATGTGCTGGTGAATTCAGTTTTGTAGCATTTTGTAGAGAATTTTAACATTTTTATTTATCAGGGATATTATCCAGTAGTTCTTTTTGTTGTTGATTTTTTTTTTTTTTTGTAGTGCTCCTGTCTGGTTTTGATATCAAGATAATGCTGGCTTTGTAAAATGTGCCTCAGAGTATTTCAACCTCTTCAACTTTTTGGGAAGGGTTTTAAAAGTGTTTGTATTATTTCTTCTTAAAGTGTTTGGTAGAATTCACTGTGGAAATCATCTGACTCTGGACTTTTATTTGTTAGAAGTCTTTTATCATGGATTCAATCTCCTTACCCCTTATTGGTCTGTTCACATTTTTTATGTCCTTATGATTCAGTCTTGATAGGTTGTATGTGCCTAGGAATTTGTCCATTTCCTCTAGGCTTTTGATTCGCTAGCATTTAACTGTCTTTTATCCTTTATTTTTCTGTGGTATCTGTGATAATGTCTCCTTTTTCATTTCTGATTTTATTGAGTCTTCTCTCTTTTTTCTGTTAGTCTAGCTGTTTTTTTTTTAATTTATCATTACCAAGTCTAACTTTATTTACCATTTAATAAAAACTTTCTACTTTTTTAATTCTATATTTAATTTATTTCTGCCCTCATTTTTATTTTTTTCCTTCATTTTGCTACTTTTAAGTTTACTTTGTTCTCTTTGTAGTTTTTGTGAGCTGTTATATTAAGTTCTTTATTTGAAATCTTTTTTAATATACATTTATAGCTACAAAATTTCCTTTTATAACTTTTTGCTGCTTCTCATAATTTTTTGATATATATATTTTTTTCTCAAGATGTATTTTTATTCCCACTTTGTCTTCTTTTTTTGATTTTTTGTTTGTTTAAAACTGTGTATGTCTGTGTGTTTGTAAATTTTCCAAATTTCCTTCTGTATTGATTTCTAGTTTCATATTATTTTGGCTGGAAATATACTCAATATGCTTTCTATATTATTGATTTTGGGGGGACTCTTGTTTTGTGGTTTAAAATGTGATCTATCCTAGAAAATTTTCCACGTGTGTTTGAGAAGAATATTTATTATGATAGTATTAAATGGAATATCCTGTAAATATGTTTGGTTCATTTGACATAGTTCTTGTTTGTTTTTTTTGTTTTGTTTGTTTGTTTGTTTGAGAGAGCCGGGCAGAGAAAATGAGCAAGAGGTAAGGGCAGAGACAGAGTGAGAAGACCCCCTCCTGAGCAGGGAGCCCAATGTGGGACTCTATCTCAGAACCCTGGGATCATGATCTGATCCAAAGGCAAAGGGTTAACTGACTGAGCCACCCATTTGTCCAGGCATAGTGTTTAAATTCACTATTTTCTTATTGATTTTCTGTCTGGATGATCTATCCATAGGTAAGAGTGGGATATTATTGTCCCCAGATATTATGGTATTGCTATTTATTTCTCCTTTTTGTTTTTTTAGTATTTGTTTTATATATTGGTGGCTCAATATTAGGTACATGATATTTACAATTACTGTATTGATGAAATGATGACACTTTGCTTATAGTATAATGACCTTCTTTGACTCCTGTGGTGATTTTTAGCTTATATAAACCCTATTTTGTCTGTTATAGTTAATGCTACTCTTGTTTTCTTTTGTTATCTTTAGCTTGGAATATCTTTTTCCATCGCTTTACTCTCTGTCCATGTGTGTCCTTAAAGCTAAAGTGATTCTTTTATACGCAACATATTGTTGGATCTTGTGATTTTTGTTTGTTTTTTTTAATCAATTCTAGCTTTGTATGTGTTCCAACTGGATGATTCCATTCACTTACAGTTAAAGTAATTATTGATAGGTAAGGACTTAACTTTTGCCTTTCATTCTTTTGATATTTCATGATTTATTTAAATTTTAGTTAATATATAGTGTAATATTAGTTTCAGGAGTAGAATTTAGTAATTCGCCATTTACATATAACATTCAATGCTGATCACAAGTGACCTCCTAATAATTATTACTGACTTAGCCCATTCCCCTGCCCATCTCCCCTCCAGAAACAGTTTGTTACGTATAGTTAAGTGTAAAATGGTTTGCCTTCCCCTCCCTTTTTCTTTTAAATTTTTTTCTTTCCCCAGTGTTTATCTGTTTTGTTTCGCTGTTAATTGCTCTTCTGTAGATGCTCTGCTCTTTATTTCCTGTATTGTTCTCTTTGTAATCTAATGACTTTTTGTGGCAGTGCGTTTTAACTTCTTTATCAAAATCTTTTGTGTATCGACTACATATTTTTTTATATTTAGCATTAAGCTTATATAAAATACGTTAGTTATAACATTCCATTTTATGTTGAAAACAACTGAATTTCAATAGTGTACAGAAAATTTATACTTCTATAACAACAGGTTATTGATGTTTTTACATTTTTGATCATTTTTATATTGTACTTTCAGTAACAAATGATTGCAGTTATAGTTATTTTTAATAGGCTTGTTTTTTTTAACTTTTAAACTAGACTAGTAAATGATTTATATATCACCATTACAATATTAGAGAATCTGGTTTTGACTATACATTTACCTTTATCCATCCATGCATCCATGTTGCCAACTTGATGACATCACCATCCCCAAATCTTCAGTAAGTGTTACTTTATATTTATCTTTTTTTTTTTTTTAAGATTTTGTTTATTTGACAGAGGGAGAGAGAGAGCTCAATTTGGCAGAGTGGCAGGCAGAGGAAGATTGAGTGGTAGGCTTATTACCCAGCAGTGAGCCCAATGCAGGTATTAATCCCAGGACTCTGGGATCATGACCTGAGCTAAAGGCAGCTGCTTAACCTATTGAGTCACCCAGGGACCCCTAAATTTTACTTTAGTTAATATATGACCATTTTTTATTTCTACTAATAGACATATCAATTTTATTGCTTTTAATATTAAAGTCTTCTCCTTAACATCATTATCATCTATTTCTTTTTCAATTTTATAAGTGTTGTTTACATTTGTGGTGGTAAGTATGTAATTCATGTATGTGGTGGTATGTAAGTAATTCAAATATGAATTTTAAACTCTAGATCATATGCTGCATTGTGGCAGATATTTGTCTTATTCATCCCACCCACAAAAAGTTAGTACTAAATAAGTCTTTGTTGATTGACTGAATGAATTAAGTGTTCTGACACTAGCATGGCTGACCAAACCAGAGATAAAGGAGAAAATATAATGATTGTCAAATGGGTGAACCTGAGATAAAAAGACACTTTTAGCTTCGTTAGTTTGATATACACTCCGGATAACATTCCAATTTTGCATGGATTTTTGGAAAGCAAACAACTCCTCTCCTAAATAATAAATTTATTAATTGCCTTCCTTATGAGTCCTGACAGCAGTCAGCTTTGTGGGTTTCTGATTCCATTCCAAGAGGTTGAATGTCTGTTTGATTTATGTAATAGCTAACAGCGTCATGGGGAAAGACTTGTAGGATAAAATTTCTTAAAGATGGGAACACAGATGGTTTCCTATGGACTGTGAGATGGGTGTTAATGAAAATGCATTGAGCAGTAAGGGAAGGGCAGCTCACAACCATAAGAAAGGTGCCCTGTGTTTTTGCTTTGTTTTGTTTTGTTTTACAAACAGATACCATTTCCCCTCCCCAAGGAAATTTTCAAATTTACTTTGCTCTAACAACCACAAATACTTAGGACATTATGAACACAATAGGGGCATTAAAGGATAAAAATTAACAAAAAGTTAAGTAAATGTTAAGTGTTTATCATTATTTCAGCCATGTTTTTCTATGCTTAACTGCTCAAAGAAATTACACAGTCTGGTTTCTAAATATTCTACCAGGCTGTTAAACTAATGCAAAGGGTTTTATGGAATTTTCTATAACACCATCTAGATTTTCTACATTGGCTGTCACTCCTGAAAATTCTCAGTTTATAAATGTGCATGCATTGAAACAGCATATATTTACATTATAGTTAATACTCACTGGTTATTTACCTGGTTTATTACTGTATTTTAATCCTTTCTAATTGTTCACTTTCTTCCATGTTTCCCCCTTATTTCTACAAATGTCAATCCATCACATGTTATGTAAAGTGAAACAAAGAGGAACAGCTGTTAGTAGAAAGGATTAATAGGTGATTTGATGTTACTCTGTGAGATACTGGGCCTTGGTTTACGGGGCTCTATGTTCACGTCCTGGGTTCAACCTGCCAGGACGAACTAAGCAGACACAGCCACAACCCACAGCAGCGTGCATGGCCTAGGATGGCACTCTATGCACACTACCATCTCCCAGTGTAGGCAACAATTGGCCTTTTGCTCTGGCGCTCAGGCGGACTCAGAGACTAGGCCAGTGCCTTCACCACAGAAGAGGAGAGGCAACAGGATACTTGCACACCGCCCGTGCACTGGGATGGGGAGCTGTGGGGAACTTACCTCACTCCTTCCCCGGACACCCCGTGCCTCCGCGAACGCTTCCACATCCTGGAGGAGGACAGCATCTAACTGCCCGTTCCTCCTGGAGCTGTTTCTGCGAGTTCAGGGCCGGGCGCCTGGTGGCAAGCCCACGTCTGCCCTATGGACATGTGGCCCATGAGCTGCTGTCCCCCTGGGCCCAGAGGCACAGGACAGGCCTGCCTTCTGCTCAAACTACTTCAGAATGGAGCACGCGCCCCTGCCCTAGTCCTCTCGTGTCCCTTAGCAGCCAGGCTTCCATATCTCCACACAAGGAGCGGGTGACACTTGTCTTGCCACCGGCCCGCTGTCCCCAACAGGGCAGGCTCTGCTGCTTCACTACCGTTTCCCGACAGCAAGGCCAACGGCTCCTTCTCTTCTCCCGGTTCGGCATGCTGCACCTTCCCTAGACATGCTCCTGGGGAGTGCAGTGACAGACGTGTCCCTATTTAAGGCTCTTTCCATAGGCGCAACCAAGCATCTCTCTCAGGCAAAGCGGATGCCCGGGCAAAGAGGATTTCGCTCCATGCCGGTAAATTACACCGTGCTATGGAGACTAGCTCAGGCAAGCAGCAACAGCATCCCACAGACCCGACTCTGATTTCCCCAAGAATGCTGTGCTTTCCCAGAGGGGATGCCCGGGCAAAGAGGCTTTCGCTCTATGCGGGTTTCTCCCACCGTGAGAGTGGACTCAGGGAAGCAGCAGCAGCCAGCAGAACCGACTCTGATTTCTCAGCAAATGCTGTCCTTTCGCAAAGGCTTTGGGCTTGGAGCCAACACCACTTCGCCGCTGCTTCCTCAGCAAGGCTTTGGGCGTTCGATCTGTCCCGTCAGGGTAGAAGTGCTGCGGGAGAGCTAATTCCTCCTTGGCTTTGCTTTACCGGGCTCCATTTTCGCATCCTGGGATCAAACTACCAGCCAAAATAAGCAGACACAGTCACAACCCTGCAGCAGCGTGCGTGGCCTAGGATGGCACTCTATGCCCACTACCATCTCCTGGCGTAGGCGAGGCGTGGCATTTTGATCTGGTGCTCACGTGGAATAGGGGACTAGGCGAGTGCCTTCCTCACAAAAGAGGAGAGGCGACAGGATCCCTGCACACCGCCCGTGCACTAGGATGGGGAGTAGTGGTGGACTGTCCTCACTCCTTCCCGGGACAACCCGTGCCTCCGCGAATGCTTCCACATCATGGAGGAGGACGGTTACTGATGGTCCGTTCTTTCAGGGAGCTACATCTGCCAGTTCAGTGTAGGCGCCTAGTGGCAAGCACATGTCTGCACAAGTGACAAGTGGCCAAGGAGCTGCTGCCCCTTGGGCCCAGGGGCCCAGGACAGGCATGCCTTCTGCCCAGACTCCTTCCTCACAGTGGAGCAAGCGCCCTTGCCCTAGTCGTCCCCACGTCTCTCCTTAGCAGCCAGGTTTCCGTCTCTCCGCACAGGGAGCGGGTGACACATGTCTTGCCACCGGCCCGCTGTTCCTGACAGGACCGACTCTCCTGCTTCAAGACCGTTTCTGAAAACAAGGCTAACAGCTCCTTCTCGTCTCCCGGGGCAGCCTGCTGCACCTTCCCCAGACATGCTCCTGGGGAGCGAAGTGACAGAGGTGTCCCTTTCCTTAAAGCTCTTCCCACAAGCGCAACCAAGCATCTCTCTCAGGCAGAGGGGATGCCGGTCAATGAGGATTTCGCTCCATGCGGGTTTATTATACCGTGCTGTGGAGACTAGCTCAGGCAAACAGCAGCAGCATCCCACAGACCCGACTCTGATTTCCCAAAGTATGCTGTGCTTTGCCAGAGGGGATGCCAGGGCAAAGAGGCTTTCGTTCTATGAGGGTTTCACCCACCGTGCTGTGAATACTAGACTAAGGCAGGCAGCAAGAGCAGCCCACAGAACCGACTCTGATTTCCCAGCGACTGCTATGCTTTCACAATAGTTTTGATCTTGGCGCGAACCGCTTCGCTGCTGCTTCCTCAGGAAGGATTTGGGCGTTCGCTCTGTCGCGTCAGGGAAGAAGAGCTATGGAAGAGCTGGTGCCTCTTGGGCCTTGCTTTCCGGGCTCCATGTTCGCGCCCTGGGTTCACCCTGCCAGGACGAACTAAGCAGACACAGCCACAACCCGCAGCAGCGTGCGTGACCTAGGATGGCACTCTATGCACAGTACCATCTTCTGGCGTAGGCAAGGCTTGGCCTTTTGCTCTGTTGCTCAGGCTGTTTCGGAGACTAGGCCAGTGCCTTCCCCACAGTAGAGGAGAGAGGACAGGATCCCTGCACACCGCACGTGCACAGGGATGAGGTGTTGTGGGAGAGTGTTGCCACTCCTTCCCCAGCATACCCCTTGCTACGGACAACGCTGCCACATCTTGGAGGAAGAGGGCATCTGACTTCCGTTTCTCCAGGAAGTTGTTTCATCGAGTTCGGGGTATGGTGCCTGGTGGCAAGCACAAGCCTGCCGTACGGACAGGTGGCCAAGGAGATGATGTCTCTGTGGGACCAGAGCACAGGACAGGCCTCCCTTCCGCACAGAGTCCTTCCTCAGAGTAGAGCACGCGCGCCTGCCCTAGTCGTTCCCTCGTATCTCCTCATGAACCAGGCTTCATTCTCTCCGCACAGGGAGCAGGTGACACTTGTCTTGCCACCCACCTGCTGTTCCTGCCATGGCAGGTTCTTCTGCTTCGCGACTGTCTCCCGACAAAAATGCCAACGGCTCCTTCACCCAGGAAGCATGCTGCACCTTCCCCAGACATGCTCTTGGGGAGTGCAGTGACAGACGTGTCCCTTTCCTTAAGGCCCTTTCCAGATGTGCAACCACGCTTCTCTCTCAGGCAGATGGGATGCTAGGGCAAGGAGAATTTCGCTCCATGCGGGTTTCTTCCACTATGCTGCGGAGACTAGCTCAGGGAAGCAGCAGCCGCATCCCACAAACACGATTCTGATTTCTCCACAAATACTGCGCTCTCCCAGAGGGGAGCACACACAAAGAGGCTTTCACTCTATGCGGGTTTCTTTCACCGTGAGACTGGGCTCAGGCAAGCAGCAGCAGCCAGCAGAACCGACTCTGATATCTCAGCAAATGCTGTACTTTTGCAAAGGGTTTGAGCTTGGAGCCAACAGCACTTCACCGCTGATTCCTCAGCAATGCTTTGGGCGATCGCTCTGTCGCGTCAGGGAAGAAGAGCTGCAGGAGAACTGGTTTCTCTTTGGCTTTGCTTTCCCGGGCTCCATTTTCGCGTCCTGGGTTCTGTCATGGCAAAATAAGCAGACACAGCCTCCACCCTGCAGCAGCGTGCGTGGCCTAGGATGGCACTCTATGCCCACTACAATCTCCTGGCGTAAGTGAGGCTTGACCTTTTACTCTGGCGCTCAGGTGGACTCGGGGACGTGGCCAGTGCCTTTTCCACAGGAGAGGAGAGGTGACAGGATCCCTGCACACCGCCCATGCACTGTGATGGGGAGCTGTGGGGGGCTGTCCCCTCTCCTTTCCCGGACTCCCCGTGCCTCCGCGAACGCTTCCACATCCTGGAGGAGGACGGCATCTATCTGCCCGTTCCTCCTGGAGCTGTTTCTGCGAGTTCAGGGCCGAGCGCCTGGTAGCAAACCCACTTCTGCCCTATTGACAGGTGGTCTTGAGCTAATGTCCCCTTGGTCCCAGAAGCACAGGACAGGCCTGCTTTCTGCTCAGACTCCTTCCTCAGAGTGGAGCACGCGCCCCTGCCCTAGTCGTCCTCTCGTGTCTCCTTAGCAGCCAGGCTCACATTTCTCTGCACAGGTAGAGGGTGAAACTTTTCTTGCCACTGACACGCTGTTCCTCACAGGCCCGGCTGTCCTGCTTCGCGACCGTTTCTGGACAATAACACCAAAGGCTCCTTCTTTTGTCCCGAGGCGGCCTTCTGCACATTCCCCAGACATGCTCCTGGGGAGCGCAGTGACAGACGTGTCCCTTTCCTTAAGGCTCTTTCCAAAGGCGCATCCACGCTTCTCTCTCGGGCAGTGGGGCTGCCGGGGCAAAGAGGATTTCGCTCCATGCGGGTTTATTACACCGTGCTGTGGAGACCTTCTCAGGCAAGCAGCAGTATCCCACAGACCTGACTCTGATTTCCCAAAGAATGCGGTGCTTTCCCAGAGGGAACGCCCAGGCAAAGAGTCTTTCGCTCTATGTGGGTTTCTCCCACCGTGCTGCGAAAAGCACAGCATTCTACACAGCACTTTGTAATAAACCCTCATGGAGCGAAATACTCTTTTTCAGGCATCTCTTATGCCTGCACGAGAAGCCTGGTTGCGCCTGAGGAAACAGCCTTAAGGAAAGGGACACATCTGTCACTGCACTCCCCAGGAGCATGCATGTCTGGGAAGGGGCAGCACGACGCTCTGGGGGAAGGGAATGTGCCGTTGTCCTTATTGTCGGGAAAAGGTTGCGAAGCAGGAGATCCTGCAATGTCAGGAACAGCAGGCGGGTGGCAAGACATGTGTCACCCGCTCCCTGTATGGAGAGAAGGAAGCCTGGCTGCTAAGAAGACACGAGCGAACAACTAGAGCAGGCACGCGTGCTCCACTCTGAGGACGGAGTCTGGGCAGAAGGCAGGCCTCTCCTGTGCCTCTGGGCCCAAGGGGCAGCAGCTCCTTGGCCACCTGTCCATAGGGCAGAAGTGGGCTTGCACCAGGCGCCCGGTCCTGAACTCGCAGAAACAACTCCTGGAGGAACGGGCAATCATATGCTGCCTTCCTCCAGGATGTGGCAGCATTGGCGGAGGCAGCGGGTGCCCCAGGAAGAGGGACAGTTACCAATTACTCCCCATCGCAGGGCGCGGGCGGTGTGCAGTGATCCTGTCCCGTCTCCTCTCGGCTGAAGAAGGCACTAGCCTAGTCCCCTGTCCACCTGAATGCTAGAGCAAAAGGGCAGGCCGTGCCTACGCTGGGAGATAGCATTGTGAGCAGAGTGCCATCCCAGGCCACGCACGCTGCTGCAGGGTCGAGGCTGTGTCTGCTTATTTCGAATTGAGGGGTGAACCCAGGACGCGAACATGGAGCCCGGGAAAGCAAGGCCCAAGAGGCACTAACTCTCCCGCAGCACTTCTTCCCTGACGAGACTGAGGCTTTCTGAGGAAGCAGCGGCGAAGTGAGGTTCACTCCAAGCCCAAAACTTCTATGAAAGCACAGCATTCGCTGAGAAATCAGAGTCGGATTTGCGGGCTGCTGCTGCTGCTTGCCTGAGACCAGTTCACAGTGGGAGATACCTGCATACAGCGAAAGCCTCTTTTCCCCAGGCATCTCCTCTGGGAAAGCACAGCATTTGTTGGGAAATCAGAATCGTGTTTGTGGGATGCTGCTGCTGCTTGCCTGCGCTAGTCTCCACAGCACGGTGGAAAAAACCCGCATGGAGCGAAATTCTCCTTGCCCTAGCATCCCCTCTGTCTGAGAGAGAAGCGTGGTTGCACATCTGGAAATGCCCTTAAGGAAAGGGACACGTCTTTCACCATGCTCCCCACGAGCAATTCTGGGGAAGGCGCAGCACGCCGCCCCGGGAGAAGAGACGGTGCCGGTGGCCTTGTTGTCGGGAGACAGTCTCGATGCAGGAGAGCCTACCCTGCTAGGAACAGCGAATTGATGGCAATAAAAGTGTCACCCACTCCCTGTGCGGAGAGACAAGCCTGGCTCCTAAGGAGACACAAGGGGACGACTAGGGTAGGCACGCGTGCTCCACACAGAGGAAGGTGTCTGGGCAGAAGGCAGGCCTGTACTGTGCCTCTGGTCCTAAGGGGACAGCATCTCCTTGGCCACCTGTTCCTAGGGCAGACTTGGGCTTGCCACCAGTAGCCATAACTGGAACTCGCAGAAACAGCTCCCTGGAGAAATGGGCAGTCAGATGCCATCTTCCTCCAAGATGTGGCAGCGTTGTCGGTGGCAGGAAGTGTGCTGGGGAAGGAGTGGGTACAGTCCCCCACAACTTCACATCCCAGTGCACGGGCGGTGTGCAGGGATCCTGTTGCCTCTCCTCTCCTGTGAGGAAGGCACTGGCCTAGATCCCAAGTCCGCCTGAGCGCCAGAGCAAAAGGCCAAGCCTTGCCTACGCCAGGAGATGGAAGTTGGCAGAGTGCCACCTTAGGACACGCATGCTGCTGCAGGGTTGACTGTGTCTGTTTAGTTTGGGTTGGCAGGTGGAACCCGGGGCGTGAACATGGAGCCCGGGAAAGCATCGCCAAGGAGGCACCAGCTCTCCAGGGCTCTTCTTCCATGACGGAACAGAGCTAACGCCCAAAGCCATGCTGAGGAAGCAGCAGAGAAGTGCAGTTCGTGCCAAGCTGAAAACCTCTGCGAAAGCATAGCATTGGCTGGGAAATCGGAGTCGGTTCTGTGGGCTGTTCTTGCTTCTTGCCTTAGCCTAGTATTCGCAGCATGGTGGGAAAAATCCGCATAGAGCAAAAGCCTCTTTGCCCAGGCATCCCCTCTGGGAAAGCACAGCTTTCTTTGGGATATCAGAGTCAGGTCTGTGGGATGTTGCTGCTGCTTGCCTGAGCTAGTCTCCACAGCACGGTGTAATAAACCGGCATGGAGCAAAATCCTCTTTGCCCAGGCATCCCCTCTGCCTGAGAGAGATGCTTGGTTGCTCCTGTGGGAAGAGCCTTAAGGAAAGGGACAAGTCTGTCACTTCGCTCCCCAGGAGCATGTCTGGGGAAGGTGCAGCATGCTTCACGGGAGAAGAGAAGGAGCCGTTGGCCTTATTGTCGGGAAAAGGTCGCGAAGCATGAGAGCCGGCACTGTCAGGAAGAGTGGGCCGGTGGCAAGACAAGTGTAACCCGCTTCCTGTGCGGGGAGACCAACGCCTGGCTGCTAAGGAGACATGAAGATACGACGAGGGCAGGGGCGCGTGCTCCACTGTGAGGAAGGCATCTGGGCAGAAAGCTGGCCTGTCTTGTGCCTCTGGGCCCAAGGGGACAGCTGCTACTTGGCCACCTGTCCATAGGGCAGAAGTGGGCTTGCTTCCAGGTGCCCCGCCCTGAACTCACAGTAACAGCTCCAGGAGGAACGGGCAGTCAGAAGCCGTCTTCCTTCAGGATGTGTAGCGTTTGCGGAGGCAGTGGGTGTCCCGGGGAAGGAGGAACAGTTACTCCCCATCCCAGGGCGCGGGTGGTGTACATTGATCCTGTCGCGTCTCTTCTCGGCTGGAGAAAGCACTGGCCTAGTCCCCTGTCCACCTGAACGCCAGAGCAAAAGGGCAGACCTTGCCTACACTGGGAGATGGCATTGTGAGCACAGTGCCATCGTAGGCCATGCACGCTGCTGCAGGGTGGAGGCTGTGTATGCTTATTTCACCTTGGCAGTTTGAATCCAGTACGCGACCATGGAGCCGGGAAAGCAAGGCCCAAGAGGCACCAACTCTCCCGCAACTCTCTTCCCTGACACGAATGAAGCCTTGCTGAGGAAACAGAGGCGAAGTGCTGTTCGCTCCAAGCCCAAAGCCTCTGCGAAAGCACAGCATTCGCTGAGAAATGAGAGTTGGATCTGCTGGCTGCTGCTGCTTCTTGCCGGAGCCCAGTCTCACTGTGGGAGAAACCCCTCATACAGCCAAATCCTCTTTCCCCGGGCATCTCCTCTGGGAAAGCACAGCATTTGTTGGGAAATCAGAATCGTGTTTTTGGGATGCTGCTGCTGCTCGCCTGAGCTAGTCTCCGCAGCACGTTAGCTGAATCCCACATGGAGCAAAATTCTTTTTTCCCTAGCATCCCCGCTCTGCCTGAGCGAGAAGAGTGGTTGCACATCTGCAAAGGGCCTTAAGGAAAGGGACAAATCTGTCACTGAGCCCCCCAGGAACAAGTCTGAGGAAGGTGAAGCATGCCGCCCTGGGAGAAGAGAAGGTGCCGTTGGCCCTGTTGTCATGAAACAGTCGCGAAGCAGGAGAGTCTGCCCCGGTAGGAAAAGTGGGCCGGTGGCAAGACAAGTGTCACACACTCTCTGTGTGGAGAATTGGAAACCTGTCTGAGAGGAAGACACAAGGGGCCGAATAGGTAGGGGTGCGTGCTCCACTCTGAGGAGCAGAAGGCATGCCTGTGCTGTGCCCCTGGGCTCAAGGGAAAAGCAGCTCCTTGGCCACCTGTCCCTTCTGCAGATGGGCTTGAGCGCCAGAGCAAAAGGCCTAGCGTTTCCTACACTGGGAGATTGTAGAGTGCATAGAGTGCCATCCTAGGCCATGCAGGGTTGTGAATGTTTCTGCTTATTTCGGCTTGGCACGGTGAACCCAGGACGCATACATGGAGCCCAGGAAAGCAAGGCCTAAGAGGCACCAGCTCTCCCACCGCTCTTCATTTCTGACGGGACAGAGCAAACGCCCAAAGCGTTGCTGAAGAAGCAGCAGCGAAGTGCGGTTCGCAGCAAGCTGAACACCTCTGCGAAAGCATAGCCATCGCTGGGAAATCAGAGTCATTTCTCTGGGCTGCTCTTGCTGGTTGCCTTACCTTAGTATTCTCAGCATATTGGGAGAAACCCGCATAGAGCAAAAGCCTCTTTGCCTGGGCATCCCCTCTGGGAAAGCACAGCATTCTTGGGGAAATCAGAGTCGGGTCTGTGGGATGCAGCTGCTGCTTGTCTGAGTTTGTCTCCAAAGCACGGTGTAATACACCCGCATGGAGCGAAATCCTCTTTGTCCGGCATCCCCTCGGCCTGGGAGAGAAGCGTGGTTATGCCTGTGGAAACAGCCTTAAGGAAAGGGAGTCGTCTGTCACTGCACTCCCCAGGAGCATGTCTGGGGAAGGCACAGCACGCCGCCCCGGGAGAAGAGAAGGAGCCGTTGGCCTTACTGTCGGGAAACGGTCATGAAGCAGGAGAGCCTGCCATGGCAGGAGCAGCGGGTGTGTGGCAAGAAAAGTGTGACCACAGTCTTTGATGACACTTTTGAGTCAAGGCTCATCTACTCTACAGATGAGACTACTCTGTAAAATTTTTAAAGGCAACATGTTTAAAGGCAACATCATGAAAGAATGTTTGGTGGATTGCTTTGGTTTTCTATTCATGGTATCAGATGAGTTTAAGGGAGCATAATCCAATAAAAAGCTTAAAACTACTTTTAAAAAATAAGAAAAAAAACCATTTTAATATCTTTGCTTCTGTGGTTCCTGCAAATGAAACTACAAGAAAAGGCTGAGAACATTTTCCTTTTTTCTGTTTGTTTTTCTTCAATTTGACCTCCTCCTTAGGTCTCTGATCAAAGAATGCTTACACAGACTCTGTAGTGTAGAAAGGACAAAATATCATATTACAAAATATTCTATTCCTATCCTTTTGTATACCAGAACAATAAGTTAATATATGTGCTGCCAAAGGAGCACACCACAGCAATAAGTTAAATGAAGATTGTACTGGGAAGATAAAACAATTAATCCATAAATGAGTGGGTTTTGAATGGGACATGAAGGAGGACTTGTGAGTTAGGAAAAAAAATATATATATATATAAAACGACGAAATGAAGGTTTAATTAAAGCAAAACAACTATGCTTTATTCCTGAAATATATTAAAATGATGATATGGAAATACCTTGCCTATTACTTAATATCTCACAGAGTAACATCAAATCACCTATTAATCCTTTCTACTAAGAGCTGTTCCTCTTTGTTTCACTTTACATAACATGTGATTGATTGACATTTGTAGAAATAAGGGGGAAACATGGAAGAAAGTGAACAATTAGAAAGGATTAAAATACAGTAATAAACCAGGTAAATAACCAGTGAGTATTAACTATAATGTAAATATATGCTGTTTCAATGCATGCACATTTATAAACTGAGAATTTTCAGGAGTGACAGCCAATGTAGAAAATCTAGATGGTGTTATAGAAAATTCCATAAAACACTTTGCATTAGTTTAACAGCCTGGTATAATATTTAGAAACCAGACTGTGTAATTTCTTTA